>NW_026643275.1:8032988-9371820 GCF_028829835.1 Penicillium mononematosum
TACTTGCATATCACATGTGATTATGCCTCGCCAGCGTCGCCCTATTGAGCACCAGAAAGTGCCCTCAGGTGGTCAGAGTCAGACTACAGAGATGGCTGCTGTCGGGGAGGAGGCTCAGATATTGGTAAAACAACTCCTGCATTGGGACGATTTACCCCACTGGCAACGCGACAACCATCACATCCATACTGGATATCGGCCAGCCTCGTCGTCATTTTTAAGTTCATTTCAATCGCTGGGTTACGTTCACAATGAGACGGTCAATATCTACACCCACCTCTTGCCAGCTGTGATTGCCGCCCCCGCTGCATATTGGCTCTACCACTTGCTTTCTCCGCGTTACCGGGATGCAGCCGATTCTGATATCCTCGCTTTTTCCTGTTTCTTCGCGGGGGCTGCCTTCTGTCTTGGCATGTCCGCAACCTATCACACCATTTCAAACCATTCACCTGTGGTTGCACGCATTGGAAATGCACTCGACTATATCGGTATCGTGGGACTTATTGTGGGGAGCTTTGTACCTAGTGTCTTCTACGGATTTTACTGTGTACCCGAACTCCAGCACAGATACTGGACCATGATCTGTACCATTGGGCTAGGTTGCGTGATTGTATCCGCTTCTCTCCCGGTTCCGCACACCTCGCTGGCGGCCGTTCCGCGCTACCATGTTCGTTGGGATGGGCTTGTCTGCTGTCTTTCCCGTACTCCATGGAGTTTCCGTCTTTGGGCTCGATCGCATGCAACAGCAGATCGGTTTGAACTGGCTCGTTTTCCAGGGTTTCTTGTATATACTTGGGGCCGGGATCTATGCGGCCCGGGTACCTGAGCGACTTATGCCCGGGAAATTCGACATTGTGGGGAGTTCGCATCAAATCTTCCACGTGCTAGTGGTCTGCGCAGCAGTAGCTCACCTGACAGGGTTGTTGAAGGCTTTCGATTATCGGCACAGCGGAGCTGCCGAGACCTGTCAGATTCCACGCGGCTGAGTTGGGGTCTGGCGCAACACAAGTTCGAGGTTGGACAACATGCTCATGGCATTTTTTTTTGAGGTAGCATGGAATGAAATGTTCACTTGTAGCGTAAGTGGCGCGGCTTATCAAGGATCTCTCTCAAGGGTCAAAGGTCCCCCTGCTGACGATGACTCGAATTAGTATGTGCAACAATGACACAATGACGAAGAAATGAATGAAGCGGTGAGCGCATACTTCACTTACAGGGACTAGACCCGGTCAGCCGATTGAAAAAAGGAGCCCTTTTTTTTGCTTCTATTTCACATGGTGCCTAGCGTTGTCCATTTGAGACTATTGTACTTGTGTTCCATTGAGGAAAGCAAGGCACCAGTGGCATAAGAGACCAACAGCCCTTGTTAGTAAAAGGTTTATTGGGTTTCCAATAACCACGAAACTTAACCCCGAAATTGGCGTTTACGATGTTGCATCAGGGTGTGACGACTAACAAAAGAACCCCTAGCCAGTTTCTCTTGGGGGACCCTGTTTTCTCCTATCACGAGCAGTGTTCGAAAATAGCGAACGCTTTCAATCAACATTCCTTTTGCCAGATCAGGTTGGATCAGATTGATGGATTTTGAGGGAAGATGCTTCTTTTTAACCTCGGAATACCGGTGCCAGTTGGCGTCCCATGCGTGGTGGATCAGATGGAAGCATCTGGGGTTTCACAGCGGCTGACCTCTATATGCGGCTGCCGTCGGTACTGAGTTTGAATGCCAGAGTGACATTCTTACTCCCTGAAGCTTGAGCTTGTTTATATATCATAGGAGTGGGTGTAGAGGGGGGGTGGTGAAGCGTCTACATCATTGGACATGGTATTATTGTATTGAACCTGGATTTCTATTTCTAATTTCCCCTTTTCTTTTCCTTTTTCCCCTTTTTCCTTTCCATCTATATCCATATATCACCGAACCCCGGGGCTATAGGTAGCCGTCATTGATATCGTGTTGGGAGATCCTACTAGCTTCTTTCGTATTTCCCATTCCCCAACTCCCCCCGTCCACGATCAGCACCAAACAGACAATGCTTGCAGAGTCCAATGGTAGTCCATATGCCGGCGGAGATACACCTAAACTCCGAACTGCGTGCGAAAACTGCAGGCAATCCAAGGTGAAATGCAACCTGTCTGGCAAGAGTGTCTGTACTCGTTGCCTGCGCCACGGCCTACAGTGCCAATACGGATTTGCAAATCGATCAGGCAAACCAAAGGGTAGCAAAAACAGAGCTACTCTCCGCAAACTAGGTCAGTTACAAGAAGAGAAGCCTACGATGCGTGGATTCCGCGGTAGTCGGCTTGTTGCTTCTGTGGCCGACATGGAACCTCTAGTTGGGAATAGCTACGGCAATCATATTCCTGACCCAGCAATTGACAACGACGTAAGTTTTACCTTCCACTTAACGATTCGGCACATTTATAATAATGTGCCGTTCTACAGGTCTGCTTGATATCAAATCAGCCGGGCTTCTGGGAAAGTCCCCGAAGCTTCGGCAACGCAACAACCCTAGAGTCATCCGTCTGCCCTGGGCAGTTGACGACAGTTGAGAGCTCTCCATTCACAGATCTCGTGGACCCGTGTCCTGCTCTCCCAGCTGGTCTGGGATATCCACATACACCCGTGACGCCGACATTTCTGTCCGGGGAACTCGCTGACGGGATGACCAGTCCATGTCTAGCCGGTTCCGTGGCTTCGCCGTATCCAATTCCACCATGCGAGTGTGTGGATATGCAGCTATTCCACATGAACCGGCTAAACCATCTACTCGCTGGATCAATGCCCCTGAGGCTCGATCACAGTCTGCAGACCATCAAATGCACATTTTGCGCCTGTCAGATGTTCCTGCAGTGCACTAAATGCGCAAAAGACAGCGCAAATCTACTGCTGACTATCTCGGTACTCAATCTCACCCTCCAGCTCTTTGAGTACTGGGTTTCGCGGGAGACGTCTCGCGCACCGCGGCCAGAACACGGGGTCGATATCCGCTACGGATACTATGAGATCTGCCACGAGGAAAACAGGCAGATACGCAATTTTCTACTCCGTGGCCTGTTGTTACAGTGCCGGGATGTGTTGCTGGCTCTGAAAAGCACCGCTAATGCTACCGAAGTTCAGATTCCCAAATTGGGCGACCATGAAGGTCCAGGTCCATCAGAACCGAAACTATCAGATGAGCACAGCAGCCAGCACTGGGCTCCTTCGGAGCATGTCGGCTTACTTCCTGACTTGGATACCGATATTCAGAGTGGTACACCCAGAAGTGAAGGGCTGCTTCCCATCATCGCAGGTTACGAAGCTACTGTGTCGGCGTTCTTACAATCGACTTCATGGGGTGAGTGTATCTGTGGATCTGGACTTGTGACGCATGACGAGTCTCTTTGAATTATACCCACATATGGGAGGTCAACTGTTTTTCTGTCGCTACTGTACGTTAGGGAGTGAATGTAGAGAGCGGAGAAGCCAGAATTGGATTCAGCTGGACAGTAAACGCAGATCGGCTATATTAACAGAAAATTGAAAAACATATCGCCTATATACGATATAATACTAAGAAAAGGAACTATGTATATGAAAATAAATTGGACTCATAAATCCCCATCCCTCGACTGTCACATCGATGTATACCCCACACAATCTCGGTCCGCGGTGAGCCTCGGCGATCCAAGAGCCGAGAGATCTGTTGTATAAGACCTCCCCCTCTTACAAAGCCCAACAACATTCACCCTTGTTTTATTCCATCATTTTAAAAATGGCTCCCTCTGACCGTCTCACTCAGGTGAATGAGCACCTTAACTACCCAGCCGGTCTGCTGGCAGGCCAAGTAGCCATCATTACCGGCGCAGGCCAAGGCATCGGCGCCGAAGCAGCACGACTATTCGCAAACGAAGGCGCAAAGGTCGTAGTCGCTGATATCGACGCCAGTACGAGACCCATAATTACACATTGACATCGTGTCCCTTTACAGTACCCACATATCTAACAAACAAACAGAAAAGGCCAACGCCGTCGCTGACGCGATCAACTCCGCAAAGGCCGGCCGCGCCCTCGCCGTCGTCGGCGATGTCCTCGATAGCAACTACATCACCGAGCTGGTAAAGAAAACTGCCGAGTTCGGCAATGGCAAAATCCACATTATCGTGAACAATGCCGGGTTCACATGGGATGGTGTTATTCACAAGGTGAGACGGTCTCGGCTTTAACATATACCAGCTAGCAGTGCACTAACAATCCAAATTCCCCACAGATGACAGACAAGCAATGGGAGACCATGCTAGCAGTTCACAACACCGCACCTTTCCAGCTCGTGCGCGCCGCAGCGCCCTACTTCCGGGTGAAAGACCAAGAGCCGCGCGTAGTGATCAACATCAGCAGCACGAGCGGAGTCCACGGCAATGCGTAAGTACCCGAAGTCCCAGCCCCAGTCCCCACTCTTTATCTTTGTCTACGCCCAACACTAAGTATCAAATTCTAATACATATGTACTAACCGGGCAAAACAGAGGCCAGGCCAATTACGCAGTAGCGAAGGCCGGTGTTGTCGGCCTGACCCGTACAATCGCCAAAGAATGGGGTCCATCCTTTGGCGTGCGGTCGAATACTATCGCCTTCGGCTTCGTGACGACCCGTCTGACGGCCGCGAAGGAAGAGGGCGCTTTCATCACTACGCCTGACGGTACGAAGGTCGCACTGGGAATTCCAGGCAAGCAGCTTGCGACTAAGAAGGGCTCCGACAACCAGGAGAAGAAGGCTGCTCCTACTTACCCTGATATTCCGCTGGGCAGACCTGCGACTCCGGAGGAGGCTGCGCGGGCAATTCTGGGTGTTGCGTCGCCGTGGTTCTCTTACGTTAATGGAGAGACGATTCGGGTTACTGGTGGGCGGAATATGTAGATCCTGTAGTAGCGGTGTGTATATATCCGGGTCCGGAGCTGAATATATACGAAATGAATGTATTGAATGGTACAGATCCGCTCTATTGAAGTCCGTGTATATATATCGTCGTTTTGACCTCGGGACGTTGGGATGTTCTATGTCACCCTATTGCATATATATGTCCGTGGACCACGAGCTGCACAGGGTTGATACTGTAAAACCTCATCCAACTCACCGCAGACCCATCTACCGTCGACTCGGAATGGATCTGTCCCGTCTAGCGTGCCACTTGGGCAGCCAGCGGTTTCACGGTGGCGCGGGCCCATCACACACAACGAAACACAAAACATCATCCCATGCCCAATCGAGTCTCGGCCGTTGTCGGACGGCGCAACGTTGCACGACAGTATACAAGAGGTTCCGGTTGGATCTTTTTGAAGCTGGTTAACTTTACAACGTTCGCAGGTGGAATGTGGAAATAGGCAGTAGAATGCAGTGGTGTAGATTGTAAAATGTCTCATGCCACACCGAGGTATCATATCGTAAGAATCAATGAAAGGGAACAAGACGTCCCGAAATGTTCCGCCAATGCGAACGAAAAAGTCTATGCACATATGAGTTGAAGAGAACTGAGATCACCCTTAGGTCGTCAAACAAAAAGCCTCCCCCCCAAAAAAATAAACAGAGAAGAATCAAAAAGCGTCAACGCCGTGTAAAAATGTCCAAATACACCAATCCAAAAAGATATAAGACCCCGTATTTCATCAGCCCTCCCAGGGGCGTATCTTCAAATCATGCTTCCCAGTGTAGTATCACGCCAGAAAAATGGAAACGTAAAAGGAAACCTCCAGGTATGTGTGGGAATATTAAAACAATAAGAAAGGAGACCCGATCGCAAGGGAGACACAGGACTGTGGTCAAACGGTCCATGCAAGGTCACAGTCGCTAAGCCAGGGAAGTGCCGTGGTCCAGACGGGGAAAAAAAAAATCAGTAAAGAAATATGTCCAAAGGAAAAAGAAAGCTGGTGGCCGAGTCCAGTGGATCATGATCAACGCGATCAACTTTTTTTGTGTTCGGCAGCTTCTAGGGAGTCCGCTTGGTGGAGGGAGGAGAGAAGAGAGTAAGGGACCCGAGATGTGTGAAAGGAGACACCCACAGAGCATTCGATCGAGGTATGGTGTAAAGAGAAGAGCGTCAAGTCATGCAGCTGCGAGGCAAGGAGCAATTAGACAGGAACCTCGAAGCCCTGTAGGTTGGGGTGAATGAGGCCATAAGCAAAGGGATCCGCGGGAAAGAAGGGCTCCGCGCAGACAGAAGGGAAGACCGGCTTGCAATCGGGGACCTGCTGGGAGACTGCAGGCGACATGGTATCGAAATCCGAGTAGTCCTCGGTGATAGCCGAACCGTCCGAAGCAGCAGACTGGGAGAAAGCCGAGTATTGCGCAGAGTCCAACGACGAGCCAGAGGTCTGGGCATACAGGGGTTCCATGGGGCCCATAAACATTGGCATCTGGGGCTGGGGAATGTAGTCGATCTGCTCCGGCACCCAGGGGGTTTGGACCATGGGATTCTCCGTGAAGCGGGGACACTCCAGAATGAGCTGGCGCAGCTCTGGGATGGAGATCCGCTTGATTGGGTCAAGCTCAAAGACGCGGCTCAATATACTAACCATCTCGGAAGAGAGGGGCAGAATAGTCTTCAAGAAGAATGGGTCCTTGAGGTAGGCCTGGAATGTGGAATCCTCGACCGAGGCACGTTTCCATGGGTTGCGACCGCAGGTTAGATTGACAAGAATCACGCCCAGACTCCAGACGTCGTTGGCCGCGGACATGTAGCAGGACAAGGGTCGGGCGTTGGATTGTTGGCATTCTATAAACATATCAAGTTAGCCACCAAGCCATAACAGAAAGAGGATAGTTGAGCGCTTACCAGGTGACATATAGAATGTGGAACCGCATCCAAAGTCCGTCGTATAATAATCTGTCGTCGCCAGGCCAAAGTCGGCAAGCTTGACGGTCATTCCATTTTCGGTAACAAGGACATTCTCAGGCTTGAGGTCCCGGTGGTAGATCCCAAGAGAATGGCAAAATTGTACAGCGTCCAGGATCTGGAGGAACACACTCTTGGCCAGGAAGTCATTGCCGACAAAGTTTCCCTTATCGGTAATGTTAGAGAACAGGTCTCCTTCTGGGCAATACTCCATAACGACGTAGGTACAATCCACGGAATCCATGATGCGGACTAAGCGAACCACGTTGCAGTGTTGGCTGGCCAGGTGATGAAGTTTAATCTCGCGCTGTTGGTACCTGAGTTGGCGGGCATCCAGACCGTCCTTGCAGAGAACCTTGACGGCATAGACTTCGTTGGTGTGAATGTCCACGGCAGTGTAAACGACGCCGTAGGCTCCGACACCCAGGACTCTGGTGAGTTCCAGCCGGTTGGCTAATACTAGTCCTAGGCGATCCTCGGGAGCATAGCGGCGGGGAGCCGGTGATGGTGGCGGCGTTGGTAGCATGGCCGGGTACATTATCCTTGGGGGTTGTATAGAGGGGATCCAATGGTCCTCTCCCGGGATGAGACGAGGAAAGAGTGAGAGAAGGAGGGCGCAAAGGGAGTCTGATCCAGGGAGATTATAACAAGAAGCCTAAATCCACGGATATTCAAAAGGCATCCATTCCAATCCAATGGGGGTTTCAAGATGGTCCGATCTAGGTCCGTTTGGTCCGGTCTGGTTGTGTTTGATAGAGTCGAGAAGGAGAGTTGTTGCACAAGGAACCAGAAGCAAGAACAACAAATTAATAAATAAAGAAAAACAAATTAAAAACAAAACAAAACAAAAAGAGGCAAGACCGTGGATATATAGAAGGAGATGTGAAATATACAAAGTCGTCAAAGTAGAGAGAGAAGGAAGATTATTATAGAAGGGATATCAGGCAGATGGCCGCCTCGTGGTTCGAGAGACAATAATAAAACAAAAGGGAAAGCGCGCTAGTCAAAAAGGAAATTATGTTAAATCCCGAAAGGGGAAGGATCGAATGGAATCTAAAAAAGAAATGAATAAATTAAAAATATATAAAATATATATAAAAAAACAAAAATAATCTATGATGCGTACAATATGGAGTGGCACTAGAAGAAATTATTAGAAAACAAAATAATTATAGGCCATGTGTACGAAGCGGTGTGCATGCCCGAGTGTGGTTAGACCAATTATAATGACTCGGTGTGTCTTTCCTGCAGCCGCCACAACCGATGATTGGACCATGGGTCATAACGATCGACTAGAACCTTGGAAACTGCAGAGTCTCCTATTTCCCTTTTTTTTCCCCCACTGCAACTGCCACTCTAAGGTTTCTTCCGTTCTAGGCCTAGTGTGGCAATGCACTCTGTCCACGTATCCTAACCCCTGTTCTCCCCAACGGTGTTTCTGCCTTGAAACCTCCTGACACACATTTGCCAACGCACCCGCCACTCGCATTCTGCCAATAAGCTCATGGCCCAGCCCCGCAAAGCGATGGCATTCTGAATCTGATCTTCCAAGGTTGGTGCCATATTATTTTATTATTTTTTTTACCATGGATCGAGGATGTTTGAATGCAGCGTGGCTGTCCTTTTTCCGTCGATGATAATGTATGATTATAATCTTATATGACAACCTAGGTATTAAGATATATACGACCCTCTCGAAACATCTCTTGACTTCCTACACCGTCCTTTGCACAGACGCCCAACTTTATCCCGAACCCCACCTGGCCCCCTCCCACCCCCGTTCTAGGCTGACTCGGGTTTAGACAGGACACTAAGGAAGTCAAGAGTGAGGCGATGATGGAGGGGCGCTATGGCCAACCATTTGTTCGAACTGTTCGTTTTTCGAGAAACTCCCCTAAGAGCAGCTGAGTGGGGGGGTTGGCGCTTCCCTGCTGACTAGTTCTGCACGGGCCATACACTTCATCCTTCTTCTCCTGGCGCTAATGTACCTTGACTATCTGGGACATCTACAATGAAAACTCGTATTATTATTGGCGTTGCCGTGGACTTACTATTCCTGTTGCCGTGTTTCCTTCTTGACGTTGGTCGTCTGTTGGTGGCTGGGCTAGTCTTTTTTGTCTGTCAGCACATAGCAAATACAACGTAGGTACTCCGTATGTTGTAGTTGGTGCACTCCATACAGCCCAGAGGCGAAAATAGCCCCTGCAAACATAAAGTTGCCTTGCCGAGTCTTCAATCTCACTACTTTTCCTTTGTCTGTATCTCACCACTTGCGTCATAGACAGGCAAGGGCCATGTACTGATCCGAGTCTGACTTATTCGAACTGTATTCCCGCCCCCAATCATCCTGGGCAAACTATGTTGTATGTTGTATAGCCAAGGTGTGAAGTGTGCCAGTACTCTGGTACGGAGTCATTACAACTCTCTCTACTGGTACTATATTGCGGTGAGCAAGACAAGAATGCAACTCAAATCAATATCCTACCCCAAAGCTCCCTAGATCGACCCTGCAAACCCGCAGTCAGTCCAATCACCTGATAGAGATTGGGGTTACGATTCATCACATCCGTTGTCGGTTCTCAGGACCCGAAACCTGTCCATGCATAGGTGCTGTACAAGAGCTACTAGTCCCATGTACATCTATGTACTCCGTACTCTGTATGTCGTACAAGGTGTAGAATATCCTGACTTGTGTGATATGATATGTGCCATATGTGATAGACGCCCGTTCCCCTTTGTGTACCGTGCCTTGCCTCCGAGCACAACGATGAATGTACCCCAGGATTGGCAATGCAGCTGGCTCGTCCAAAGATCAACAAATTTTCTCGTTTCTCGCTCGGAACCGGGCCGTTACTTTTTGCTTTTTTGCTTTTTCTTATGGTTCTGCGACCGGCAGATGTTGTGTTCAGTGTGAACTGTTGTATCGCTTTTGGTTTCGGCCTTTTGTTTCGGGGTCTACACCGCTAGTGATCTCAGGTCTGTGAGTAACTATATTGTATGTACAATATTATATTGTATACTTCATACTGTACTCCATACTACTGTGTGAGAGAATATTGTACAGAGTACGGATAGAAGCATGTATCTTTACATTGTAAAGCGGCCAACTTATTGGAAACAGATTACTCTATCCACAACGCAATGAGATTCAGCTGCGACCGCCACAGATCATCCATATCCCGTGCCCAAAAACCACATTTCCCTTTACAAACTATCATCTCCTTTACGGAGTATCCTTCCAAGGATTGTTTATCTTTGCCTCTGAACGCCGGACTCCTGTAGATGAATCGGTGCCCTGCAGGTGGCGGGACCCACAATATAAACACAACTCGACATCATGATTACTTGGTCTTAGTATGGCGCGAACATCCATGTCTAGTCCCGATCAATAGACCAATAGATCAACAAACCTGACGAAAGGAGGTCGGAGATTAAACGCCCGCTCTAGTCCTGATTTTTGCGGTCGCGGATTCTTTTGCCACGGGGCAATGCTCGTCTTGGATTTCGTGTACAAGCATATATGGCATTTTGACTCGTTCGGCCAGTGGATGTGGATTTCATACCCAGGCTCGTGGCAAGGGGCTCCTTTCTTCCGTTGATCGCCGTCGCCTTCTGGAACACTCCACTTCAACTCAATGATCCGATGGACCACACGTAATTGTATGAATGTGATCATAATTATGATGACGGTCGAAAAGTGAATGTGCTTCATATCATGGATTGATATGATGATGACTATGGTGTACATCGTATATCGAGTACGTGGGCTTGAAAGCAAACTAAACCATAAATCGACCGTAACAAACGCTAGAAAAACAATATCTTCTACTAGTTCATAACTAGCCAGCCCAAAAGCAAATCCAAGACAAAAAGAAAAAGAAAAAACGATCCTATCGGCACCTATCGGCACCCCAAGCCCAAGAAGCCAGCCGCACCATCCTCCCATTTGCCAACAATGAGCTCGATATGTCTTTCATCAATAGCCACCAACAGCCACCGACAGCCACCGGGAAACACGAGCGCAATCGAGGACTCCCGCCTTTGCCGCCCCTAGGAGAACAGACCCGCGGAAGGAGGCAATAATCCAGTCTAGTGTCCTGTGCTCCGTACTCCATACTTCAACATGCATGGCAGCAAAAGCATCGTGCCAATCGGATATTCTAGCATTTACCATCTGCCATCCCTCTACTCCGTACTCCCGTGGTCGAGGTAAGATAGACTTAGTCTCTTTCCCGAATCCAAGGCTCCCTTTCTACCCCCACAACCCAAAAATGAGAACCGAGCCCAAGAAGACTCGAAGGTTCCGGCTATTTATTACTGAACCGCGGATGTGGGCGGAACTAAGACTGAGTTTGGCAAAGAGGCGATCTAGAACTCTTCGTACAGAACACGGGGTCTTTGGTTCCATGGGTTTTGTCCGGTTTTGAGTTGAGTGTTGCCGTCTTTGGACTGGGGCTGGGCTTGAAGGTTTGGGGTTCTTTGTTTATGGGATATTGGGATCATACGATATTGTGGAGTTGTAGCTCGATTAGTTCCAGATCTATGTTACCAGGGTCTTGGGTTCGATAGGGGGCTAAAGCCGAAGGGGGCCGGGGCCGGGGGCCGGGGGCTGGGGCTTGTGTGTTTGTTTCTTTGTTCGTGATAGTGATGAATTAGATTCAGGATCGAGTTATCGCGCGCTACCGATGTGCTGGGTGTTGCAATTGGCGGCCAGGGGTTTGTTTTTGGCAAGAGCTGGTGGTCAATGTGGGACTACGGGATGATGCACGGAGTAACTCCGGATGGGTTTCTTTGTTGGCTACACTGAGCTATGTCTATGCTCTAATAAAAGGTTGGACAAATCCCAAGCCACCCCCAGTTTCGGTAGGAGCTTTGGGCGAGGATGGACAGGGGTTGATGAGTTGTAGGAATGTTACATACAACAAACATATGAACTTGATTTGAAAAGTTAAATGCTAAGTGACTGTCGCAGTCTGCATATTGACATTCGAAAAAACCACATAGATGAACTCTCCCCGGTAGCGCCGACCTTCCCAGCCGAGCTATGCCATTCCAGGACCAGGGTTGGACACCCTGGTAGACTCAGAGAAATCAAGATGAAATCCATGCAGTACAAACCCTTCATCACGCAACTTAGTTACACCCTAGGCGCCAGGAAGGGGTGTTTCAAAGCCTCTGCTGGCGTGATCCGTTTCTCAGGATTAAGACTCAAACACCGGTCGAGTAAGTCCAAGAACATTGTCAGCTCTTTGACCTCAGCATCGGGCATTCCGCGTGTTCCTTGTGGCATGAGGCGTGTTTTCAAGTCGCGCGTCGGTTTCTTGAAGTCCACAATCTTGGTGTGAAGACGGCCGGTGATCTTGTCTTCCTCCACGCTGTGGAAGTTTAGCATTTCATCAAAGTGATGAGGGGCCAGGGATCCGCGGCGAAGAAGCTTCGGCGGGTATTTGCCCCTGCACTCCATGATGGAGCGAAGCATCTGGTTGTTGTTTCGGCCAGTGAAAAGAATTTTGCCCGTGTACAGCTCAAAGAGGGTACAGCCAATGGACCAGACATCGATGGCGTAGTCGAAGGGGATACCTAGGATGATCTCCGGTGCACGGTAGAAACGACTGACGAGGTAAGGCGTAATCTCATTATCAGAGGCCGGCGACGCCGAACCCAGGTCACAAACTTTCAGAATGTTGCGTTGCTCGTTCACAAGAAGATTATCCGGTTTGAGATCTGCATGCAGGATGTTACACCGGCGAAGGAGACACAGCCCAAGGAAAATCTGTTGGCCATAGGCCCGAACAGCGCGCAGGTTCAAGCCAACATCCCTGCCGAACTTTTTCAGGATCTCACGCAGGTCCATACTAAGGTTCTCAAACACCATGCACAAGTGGCCCTTGTGATCGAAGTAGCGGTCGAACTTGATGAGGTGCATTTTATTTTGCGGGTCAGCTTCGTGTAGTTGTTCCAGGATGCCAATCTCCTTCATGCCGGCCTTGCGCATGATGGCGTTCTGGCGAATTATCTTGATTGCAACCAGACTTCCTGTCTGGGTGTCAGTTGCACGTACGACAGACGAGAACATTCCCTTGCCAAGGTTTTGATGGACATGGTATCGTCCGTTGATCAGCTCTCCGAGTCGAACGGCGTAATAGCCTTCCGAATCATCCCAGTTATCCATCATGCTGACGTCTAGTTCCTTGCCCTGCGGTACAGCTGTGGCCGAAGCATGCGCCGGCTTGACGTCAGGTGCTTCCTCGGCGAACATGTCATCGTCGTCTTCTGCAAACATGTCGAACACCTCGGTCTTTGGCGGTGGCGCTGGGGCAGCATCGGGGAGGAGAATATCCTGCTTGGCAGCCTTGGTTTCGTCGTATGCTGCAGAGGAAACGTCGTCCTTTCCATTCTGTACATCGCCATGTTTCTGTCTTTCTTTCTTCGTATCAAGAGTTGGATCGTAATCAGCAGCAGAGGGAGCATCCTTATCAGTATCGATAACAGGCGCATTGAAGACCATGTCCATGTCTTTTCCAATACTAAAACCAGCGAATGCCTCCCCGGGTTGCTCGAAGGGGGATGCCCGTGGAGAATCTGTTGAGTTCACAGGCGTCAGTTTCGTTAATACCAAGCTAAGCTTTTCTGAGCGAAACCCACCAGATGTCTCCTTTGCACTAGTTGGCTCAGTGCTAGGCGTGGATGAATCCGTTTCAACGTCACCGACATTTAGTGCTTTGAGATGCAGTGGGGTCGCCTGGCTTCGGTGTTTCGCCCGAATGGCTTCACGGCGTTTCCGGCGAGCTTCAAGTGCGTCAATTTCGTTAACGGGCTCAGCGAGCTCCGGCTCTTGCGCAACCTCTGGGTTAGGGGTGGATTCTCTGGGACAGAGGTCAGTCACGAATTCTTCCTCGTCAGTAACAGAACAAACATACTCGTCAGCCACATGGGCTTGAAGATTAGAAGAAGCCTGCACCTGATTCTTTCGTGTTTCAGCACCAAGCTTCACGTCCGGAGCGACGACCGAAGCCTTTCCTCGTTCCCTCACCAACTGTTCAGAGGACAAGGGCCTTCCAGTATCCACCGAAGGCCCGGGATTAACCACGTTTGAATCAAGTTCATCGCCTGAATACTGCTTGGGTTTTCTCGATTCACGGTAAGGGGATCGGCTGCGACTGCGGGTGCGTTGCCGCTTGTCCTTGTGTCGGTCATGTCGGTCGTAATCATCAGTGTATCTTAGCGGTTCTCCATGGGACTCTTCGCGATCATAATCGTAGTATGAGTTCGGGCGCCTGTTAGGAGCGGGTCTGTCACGGCGTCTGTCGTCGTACCTAGACCTGTAGCGTCTCGGGGGCTCATGGCGGGGTCGCCGGTCGTAACCACCATCATAGGACTCGGGAAGGTCGTCGTAACCGCGTTTTTGGGTCTTATTCTCTCTGTACGGGGAGCGAGAGCGGGATCTCGATAGGGACCTGGTCCGCGACCTCAGCCGGAGTGGCGATCGAGTGCCTTTCAACGACGCGGGAGATCTGGGGGCAGAGGATGGGCTATCTCTGGTGGGACGGTCAACGCTGGTGCCATTAAGAGGAGGTTTTGACGCAGTTGCCTTCGTCTCTGGGCCTGATTCGATGATCTCACCCTCAGAGGGGACCGATGGGGACCTCGACCTGGGATGCGACATGGTCGCTAACGCTCGAGGGATTCAAACAAGACGCGGGGACAATGCTCGTCTCTTGGGTTCACTTCTCTCGGCTATTGGAGGAAGCTTCAAGAATAAGGCTCAGTTAGCAAAAGCTCCAGCGACAATAAGTCTGCTCAGGGTTTGTGAAGTCCAACCGGCTGTAAAAGGCCTGCCTTCACACCAAAGCCTTGGAAAAGTGATTAAAATCCCAGGCACATTGCTTGCTGAGGAAACAGGCTTGATAAAAGCACGTGCACAGGATATCGATGACAACAGGAGATGGAAGAGAACATTCGAAGCCATAGCGGATGCGATGGTCGAGATAAGGCAGAATCGGCGCTTGTCCGGTTGTAGTAGGCGGTCGGTCTAAATTCTGCCGGTTTCCTGCGCTTGGCGGAGAACATTTTCTTTCGGGACTCCACTCGTAACCATTTACAGTATAGCCCCAAGTATTTCGAATACCAAGCCCATAAATAGCCTGATTCCTACATATGTATGTAGCATAATGAGTGTGTATGTGCCTGAAATAATACAAAATACTGTACCGCTAGTAACGTTCCCGAGAAATTGCCCCTACTTTGCCCCAGCCCAGGCCATAGTGGTGGCCAATAAGCACCACTCATGTAATATTTTTTTCCTCGTCGTCAACGCCGTCAAGTCACCCCGCCATACATATTAAACTCCTCTCAAACCCCTCTCCTAGTTACTTTATTCAGACAAAATGGGTGGTATCGGCAGAGAAGGTTCGGGTTACCTCGAATTCCAGTATTCTCGAAACCCAGTTACTAAAATTTCATGATTTACAGGTGGAAAGGCCAAGCCCTTGAAGGCTGCCAAGAAGGAGAAGAAGGAGCTCGATGAGGATGAGATCGCTCACCAGGCCAAGCTCAAGGCTGGTATGGCTTTTTGAACACCCTATTCAGAGCGCCACTAACTGATGAACTTCTTTAGATGCCAAGGCCCGCAAGGAGTTGCAGGAGGCGGCCAAGGGCAAGAAGGGTCCTCTCAACACCGGCCAGCAAGGCATCAAGAAGTCCGGCAAGAAATAAGCGGATCGAATACTCCTCGACGGATCACTTGCCGACAATCCCCACAACGAGCCTTGACACCAGGTTTCTTGAGTCCACATTCACGACCTACACGAGCCATGTTCAATGAGAGCGGAGGATGGGTGGCTTCGAATGTGTGATCGCGACAGCATCACTGCACTCATGGTTCGTTCCTATGGGTCTTTTGTATATGTTTAGCCACCAATACCATTTCGCGCTTGATCGCATTTTCATACATACGAGTTTCCTAGTATGATCGATTTCGTTGGGGAAAAAAACATTATGAGATTAATCGAACCAAAATACATCAACATAAACCGCCATATTCCGAATAATGTGGGTATCATCCTGCGATGCAGGGGAATCAAACGCTCAAAACACAACCATCATGCCCCAAATTCGGAAAAAGAAGAAGCAAACAGGAAACTATCAAGTCCACAGTAGCATTAGAGATGAGATCAAGATCAGCCGCGCATAGAGCATAGACCAAATCGCAATCCAACAGCCATCAAACCGCCACTAACTAGTGACTCGCTTCACCCAGAGATTATTGCCATCGCCAGAATTCTCCTTCTCGTCCAGGCGGCGCCACGCTCGAGAAATCTTCATACCAAGATCGTGCTCCTCCTTCTTGATATCTGCAATCTCGTCTTCTATGCTCTTGATGCTCTTCTGGGCCTCGGCTTTAGCAGCCAGATCATACACAGCCGATGTAGGCTGAATGACCTTATTCAATTCGAGAACCAACGCCTCCAGACTAAATCTGCGCTGAGTCAGGTCATCCTTCTTGGCCTCCATTGCTTCAATGCGGCCCTTCGCATCTAGTGGCACCTCAGGTGGAGGCGAAGGCGACTGCACGGCCGTCTGCGCGGCCTGCGCGACCTGGGATGGAGTGGGCTTTCGCACGGGTTTGGTCGAGTCGGGCTGCTTTTTCGATGTCGGCACCCCAGTTGGGACTGGGCGACGTCGGGCCATGATAGAGGATGTGGATACGTCGTCTGTAGACCGAGTTTCGAGGTGCATGCTCTCTCGCGGGCTTGCGTCTTGGCTGCCGGGTTCAGTGGCTGTGTGTGTAGTTGCACTGAAACGGCTCCTGGGCTCATGGCTGAGCATCATGTCGCCGAAATCGTCGTCGAACTTGAGTATTGGTTTGTCGTCCTTGGGCAGGCGGCTTGGAGCGTTCTCTGTTGCCGGTCTCCGGGGTAATGATACTGGACCACCGGCGGTGATAGTGGTTACAGTTGTAGGAGCGAAGCTAAAGTTATCGAGTTGAGGACTCGCCTTTCGCGCGTCGTTGCCGTTGCGCTTGCTGGAATGCTCTTCCACTGGGAACCCACGTGACGACGATCTACTTCTGGGTTCCTTTTTCGAAACATCTTCGGGCTTTGAGAAACTGCTGATCCGGTGTCGAGCTGCATTGAGGGTCTTCTTAGGATTGAATCCCTGGCCCCAGTTTAGTAGATTGGACGCATGGGCCCCGGAGGGTTTGAGGAAAGACGTGTTACGGGGATCAACCTGGCTAGCTCTACCAACATCACTCGAGGTCGGCTCGCCCGAAAAGTTATCCCAGCGTGTCGGTTTGCCGGAGATAAATCGCCTAGAGTCCTGGTCATGCTGGGGAGGCTGGACGGGTTGGACAGGCTGAACACGGGAATGAGAAGGTGTGTCAACATCTATCTTGGGAATAGGAGATGGCGATGATAAGGTCCCTGTCTCCTGTCGCGCATAATCAGAGAATTGGTCTCCGTCGCCAATGGGCGAGACACAGAAACTACTTTGGCTTGCCCGCCTCTGAGCTTCAAGCATTGGCGAAACAGCAGGCGAGACTTTGGAGTGTTTGTTATTGAGATCACCACACGGGACGGGATCGGGTTGCAATGGTGAATGCAATTCGCTGATTCTCATTAGTTATGTTATTCAACACGTAACAAACATAAGACTTACTCAGGCAGAGCGGGCAATGTTGCGACCATATCATGCACAGGGTCTGATGTGGTGGGTGGATTGCCGCTCAATATGGGGCCGCTGATCGAAGGCCGTTTGGGCTTGTGGAATGGTCTTTTAGACCACATATCGATTTTCTCACGTTCTAGACGTGACAGAAGGTTGGTTTTGGTCGGAAATGAAAGCGCTGAATCCACGCAAAACGATGAGCAAATTTAAGTCACAAAAGAAGGGATGGAAGGAACGAAAAGAGGCAAAGGAGTGTAAAATCTGGAAGGGGCTCTGTTTTCTAGGCCACGGTGTACAGCCTAACACGGAAGCCTGTGGAATATACAGAATAAGAACGCGAAAATTATACAAATAGAAATGGTTCGAACAGCTAAGCAGAAGCAAAGAAAGGAGAACTAAATAAGGAACTCAATGATTAAAAATAACATAAAATAACATGGCATCCGCTAATAGAAGTGGGCAGATTAAAACGGGGGCGATAGTCCAGTGGAGTTGAAACATTTCAGGGACTGCTTGGGCGTTTTACGTTTTATTTTTGAAGTCCGAGAGCCTAGTCTTTAATTAATTCACACGTGAGAGAAATAGGTAGGTAGATAAATTCCTAAATATAACCTGAAGAAGAAGAATGAAAGAGAAATGTCCATGTAATGGCCAATCACGTGGAGCGGGGGGGATATGTTGATGGTCGATGTCATCCCGAGATTCCGGACTTTCCACCTGCTCTCTCCAAGATAATTACAATCTGCCACAATGGGTATACGCATACTTGTCCCACGTTGCTCATGGTCTGAACATCCGCTAATCTAGAAAATACAGATTCCGCCCCACAGGCTGAAGTGTTCGTGTCCCCGGATCTCAACCGACCTCATACGCACGGATGATGAGACACCAACCCAACTAACCCCTCACTACCCAACAGGATGTCTATCGCCTCACCCATCAACCTGATCTTAGTCTCCCTCTTTGGAGTCTTGGTGTACTGGCACTTCCGTCCCAAGGCGCCAATCACTCTTCCCCGTGCTCCACCGCCAACCGTCTTCAAGACCTACACCCCCAAAACACTTATTGAGTTTAACGGCGAGGAAGGCCGTCCCGTTTACCTGTCCGTCCGTGGCCGCGTCTTCGATGTCAGCCCTGGCCGGAATTTCTATGGGCCGGTATGTTCTTGTACTTGGAATTGGGGAAACGCTAGTAAAGCCCCGTTGGAACCGAAGCTGACGATACAATTGGAATAGGGCGGACCTTACGAGAACTTTGCTGGCCGGGACGCCTCGCGTGGCTTGGCTTTCCAGAGCTTCGACGAAGAGATGCTGACCAAAGACCTGTCAGCGCCGTTGGATGATCTGAAGGATTTGGATGCGGAGCAGCTGGAGAACCTACAGTCGTGGGAAGACCGCTTTTCGGAGAAGTACCTGGTCGTTGGCAAGTTGGTGGCTGAGGGTGACCCTGAGGCTCCTAAATCGTGACCGCGCAGCAAAAGCATCTAGGGGATACATATTAAGAAGGGTGTGTACGACAATGACCGATATCTCACCTACAATGACCAGCGTGAGCTTCGAAAACACAAGGGATATGTGATTTATTTCTTCTTTTAGCATCAATTCAAAAGCGCCGCTGCCGAATCTCGGGTTTATTTGGAATATTATCTTTGGTCCGCGAATTGTGACCCAGCTGGCCAAGTTCTGCTACTAGCATTGACACTCGATATTACTACAGCTAAAACAGTGATCTTCCTAGTATTGGCCAAGATTTATATATATCCTAGAAGTAAATCATCATACATCATCGCCAGGATCAAATGCCCCGAAAGAAGTGGGAACACACGGATTCCAAGGTGTACAACTGGTGAACTTGGAAGTGATTTGATTGGATGAGACGGGGATCTGGGGAGGACGGGAGGCTGTAGATCATCAAATCACGTGCTTATAGGTAGGTATACATCCATTTGTTCACTGGATTATACAGTCTGCTGCTCATTACATATGTAACTTTTCAGGATACTAATAGTTGATATAGACACTCCAAGGATACTAACACCCCCTGTTTGAAAATTTTCAGTATTGCCTTTCTAATTAGGATTCTTCCAGCGGTTCTGCCACTCCATTGATTCTAGTTTGCATAGTAAACAATTGCGTGTTTGGTTGATTCCAGTGCTGATCTACTGAAATCCCCACTCTCCCAGCTCTGGCACATAGGACCAGAGAGCCGCTGGTCCTCTTTCAACCGACCCTGTTGGATCTTCGTGTCTTCATGTCTTCATGTCTTCATGGTACTTCATCACTTTAAGGAATGTGCCGAGTGTGGAACAGCTCTCACCACTATTGCAATTTCTCTTACTGAATGACGAGGGTCAGCCCTATTTGAAAAGTGTAGGAATGGTAGATTGATTACTCGAAACTATGTACATAAGATGGATATATACTAATTCCTTAACAACGCCCCTCAGCGGTATTAGCTTACCATCGCCGAGTTTGGCGGAATTCTCCGCTGAACAAAGATAGAAGATAGCCTCATATTTGCGGATAGTCGTTGTGAAGCCATGGATCCTGCAGTAGCTCCTTCGCCGTACTTCGCTCTTCGGGTTTCCATTTGATCATCCGGTTGACGAAGCTAATAAACATCCTCTTTTCTTTCCCCATTAAACTTGGAGAGGGTGCTTTCAAAGCTAAAGTTACTAGGGACAAGGTCTTCCCTTTTGAGTGTTCCTGAAATGCAGTGTTAGTTATATATAAGATATTTAATTGACTCACTTACCAGCAGGCGTATAGAACATCGATGTCCTCTTGCCGCGGCGAATAAAGTCTTTAGGGGCAGGACCTAAAAGTGACGTTATATACGAAAGATGCGTTTCGTCATCATAGTCTTCAACGGTACGTGGATCAACTGATTCAAACAGTGTTCGTCCTTCTAGAAAATCCCATAGCTTCATTCAATAGTTAGTTGTCTGCGCTAGCATATCGGAGGGGGACACTGTGTACCATAACTCCTAGGCTCCATATATCAGCACTATACGTGTACCCTCTATCAAGGATGACCTCTAGCGCACGATATACCTCCGCCTGGATACAGCCATCCTGAAGAATATTACCTTTGACTGCTAGGTCAAAGTCGACGACTTCAATCAGTCCGATATTGTCCTTCAGCGGTCCATAGTTCTTACGAGACTGATAGATGATACGTCCATCATTGCAATGCTTCTAAAGTAATGGGTTTTCAAACTCATCTCGAGCATCCCGGGATAAGAGTTCACGATCTTCCAGTCGTACCATGATGTTATCCGGCTTTAAGTCTGTTGCTTCTGAATGAGAACCATATTATTGACTAATACAAAAAAATATAAAATATAAAAAATAAATAAGAATTCTTACCGGTATGAATGATGTGACATTCAGTGTGGAGATAATCAAGCGCTTGGAGTATTTCTTAGAGGATTATTTTGAAAATCTCCGGTGGCATCACGCCATCTTGCCATCGTTAGCAGTATTTTCCTAGTGACTCACGTAAAGGTTCGAAGACGAGACATATATGACTCCCTGAGGTCCCCTGGACAGAAAAAGAGTCAAGTAATTTTCGAACGAAACCCCAGCCCTCGTGGTGACGGTTCGCTTTCGTAATATGTCGTAGAACCTCTAGCTCAATACCACTAGCAGTTTTCCGGGCGTGGGAATTATTAGAGTTAATTTTAAGAGCCATATATCGCTCGTTCGACCAACGCCACCTAAACTGTTTATATACCTTAAAATGTGATTAGACTAATACGAACTAGTGAAGGTCCCTTGCAAGCCATACACTCGATCTGCTTCCGTGGCCAAGCTTGGTCGCGATTTAATACCGGTCATTAAGGATTTCACCAATCCGCGGATAAAAATAGGCTGGTTCGTAGTAGGGAGAGTTCTCCTCTTCAACCAGTAAGGACGCGTCAATTCGGGATGGAAGGGCGGACGAAAATGCCCAGGGCGACTGGCGAAACGCCTTGAAGGGATGAATGAAGAAGGTATTAGGAAGATTCCGCGTCATTATTCTGCACAAAGCCAAAAAGATTGGTGCTGGTTCATATGGCCTTTATGGGGAGAAGGGTGTAGTCCGAACTTCGAGCTTTGAATATGGCTTCATGTTTATAGAGGCAGATCAGGTGATAAAAGGGGATCAACATAGGGCCGATCATAGAAATCATAGAAGGTACTCTAGGGCTGAGGTGGTTCGGGGGCTACCTAGGTATGTCTTTTACTATTGAAAACTGACTGCCAAGAGTGGCTCTTCCCAATTAGGTTAGACAACTGTGACAATAGGGTTTACCGTTTTTATTAGACTAAGAGTACTAGGCTGCTATATATACGCTAGTACGGGGACGTAGACTGTCCACTATAGTAGTATCACTATATACAGGTCTCTATAGTGACCGAGTACGTATACCTATATGATCTTATAAAGGTCTACGTATATGACAGGGCATAAAAAACACTTCCACTGCAGCATCCAATTGCATCATATGTAAACTTACTAGGAATATTGGAAGGCATGAGCGTCGTGGTAAAAGAAACTAGTATATATTGTACTATGGTTCTGAGACACATACTCCGTAATAAGGGCCTAACAGTACTATACTTCTCTGCTCTATTTCTCTGCGTCCCTCATCCATTACACGTACTTGTTCTACTTGCCTACAGTACCTACGTAGTCTACAAGAATCCATCTCAAGCTTTTCCATCTTGGAAATAGAAGACTATTGATAATCTACAATAGAAACCATGTAACTAAAAATGTTACAATCCAAATGTCATAATCTTCGTAGCTTAAAAGATATCACAAAACCAATGGTGCATTCCCACTTTGTTGCAGAAGAAAACAGGAAAGGTCTGAATATGAAAAGAGTACTTCAAAGTTCTCCACGCAGTCTCTCTGTGTGCTCGGAGACCTTCTTCTGGACCTTTTCAGCAGCTTCAGTGCCTTGGGCGCGGCCACTAGCAGCGCCGATCTTCAACTGATCCAAAACCCACTGCAAAGTATCCATGATCCTGGCATAGATGGTAGCTTGCGGACTTGCGGTGCCGTACTTAAAGTACTGGGCGTTGCGTCGGGCCGCAGCGCGGAGCTCGTTGATGCTCGAACCCTGATAGGTAGGAACGCCGTAGCTGTCCAGGTAACTCTTGAGTTCGGATTGCGACCATTGGTCGAAAGTGGTATCCTTGGCTCTGCCAGTCGCCTGCGCGAGGGCAGCAGTCGCAGAAGCGTACTGTTCGCCGCCAGCCTTGGAAGCCTTGGCGTAGGAGTCCTGGGCATTCTTAACAAGTTCTTCGCGTGAGGCATCAGCCTGCTGGGCCGCCTTGTGGTTCACGGCGGACAAGTAGTTCCTGGGAACGAAAGGTAAGCTAGTGAGATCATAATCAAAAGACAGATATGTACTTACACCAGATGTTCCCTATCCCAAGTATCGAAGTTGTACTGATTCCATCCACTGGCAGCCTTGTGCGCGTTGGCGCGGACCTTAGCAACAAGTTCATCGCGCTTGGTGTTCTGAGGGACGGGGATTCCTCGGGCATCAAGGAAGGCCTTCAGGCGAGAGTCAGACCAGCCATTCAACGCAGTCTCGAAAGCATCCTCGATCTTCAGCTTGGCATAATCGGTAGCGCGCGCATATTCGTTCCCAGCCTTGGTGGTAGCAGCGCCAAACGCATCCTCCACAGCGGAGGAGGCACTCGAGACCTGGCCAGAAAGATAGTTACGGTTCTTCCGTGCTAGAGCAATGAGTTCATTGCGCTTCGAGCCCTGAGGCACCTTGACATTGTGCGCGTCAAGGAATTCCTTCAGCTTCGAATCGGACCAGGCGTTGAAAAGCTGATCACTCAGAGTCTCCTTGGCAGCCTCGGCCTCAGCGGATGCAGATGCAGCAATGCTCTGGGACTGCAAACTGATAATGCGCGAGTTGCGGCGAACAGATGCAATGAGCTTGTCACGTTCGGACGGCTGGGGAACCGGCCATCCACGCTCGTCGAGCCATTGCTTGAGATCCGAGTCCGACCACTCCTCATACAGCCAGTCTCCGGGATAGGAAGCCGTTTGGCCAACCTTGGTGGCGATCTTCTCATAGTTCTCACGCGCGGTCTTGATCAAGAGGTCTCGCCTGCGGGGCTGGGGGGCAGGAATGCCATGGCGATCGAGGAATGCCTTCAACTGAGAGTCAGACCATCTATATCGGTCAGCTTTCATTCAAAATAGGGAAATGCGATCACCCTACGTATCAAAGACCCATTCTCTGGCATGGTGGAGCTCGTGATTGATGTCATCGGCAGCTTGTCCAAGGGGCTTCTGCACTTTGCTATCCCAGTTGGTCTTGACCAGGTTCTCCAGGTCGCGGCGGTCAGCAGGGCTGGGGTAGGGGATATCTGCATGAAGTGTGAGTATACGAGGTTGTTAGAAGGAGAAGTCCTACATACTATGGTCCGAGAGCCATCGCTCGAGCTCAGATTCATGCCACCTGTTGTAGACTGTTGATGGTATTAGCTTGCGAAAGGGAATTTCTGTACCCAAGACAACATACTAGCCTTGCTCCACCAACTGGAAGCTGCCACTACTTCAGTGGAAGCGAGCAAGCAGATGAGGCCAGTGGCCAAATTCAACTTCATCGTGTGTTGTGTTGGACAAAATGATAAAAGTATTTTGGGGTCTAGCAAGAATGAAGTATGAATGTACTAGTGAAGAGAGTATGAATGGAAGATTTTAAAGAGAGCTGTGAAAGCAAGGAAGGGCGGATGATTGCGCAGTGACGTAGTTGGGGAATTTGCCTTGGATTGAGCTGGAGTGCATGAATCATCAGTCCATTCTATTCCGCCCTGCTCTGGAACATTTGCCAAGATAGTCTCTGTGATTATTCAATAGAATATGGATACATAGATATTTATATTATGCCACTTTGTATCTATAATGCTCTCCTGCTCTATATCGTACCTAATCTATATGGATTACCTGATATGGTTTAGTGTGTCATTTTGGGTTTAGCGTGTTTGTTCCCTTTGCCATCCCTGCGCCTATAAAGTCACCTCTCGCGACTTCTTCCCTTTTACTTGCACTTATACGCTATTCGGGGGCATTTTCAACACCCCATATTGCAGAGCTCTGCTTCAGCTTACAAATTACTACATAATATGCACCAGAATATATACCTGACCTGCAAAGAAGCAACTTGGTATAAGAGACTCCCATCTAACTTCATTCACAAGACCACTAAGGACAGAATTTTATAAACAAAACCCTTCCTGATCCATACCCAAGCACAAGGACATTGCCATGGATCGTGAAGCAGCTGGGTCGGTACTCCAGAGGCAGCCATAATACCTTTAGGCGGTTGAAGGTCACCCAGCTTGACTTTAATATGGAAATCTCCACAGCATTCTCAGGGGAAATGGAAGTGTCCCAATACTCAGGATGAATGTCCACATACCCAAAACTAGTCTTTAAATATGAGCCATCTCCAGAGAACCTTACTCTGCGGGTATATCCCACAGACCTCCAAACCTGTTTTTGGTCTTCCGTGGCAATATCCAGGAGTGAGAGGTCCCGTCTATCCTCACCGATCAAGCAAGCGGCGATGAAACGGCCATTTGGAGAGAACGCCATATCGAAAGCTTCCATTGGACGGCATTGAAATGTTTTCTCCAAAGAGCCAGTTGTGGTGTTCCAAAGAGTGAGGGTGTGATCCCTTGAAGAAGTAGCTAGAAGCTGGCTGTTTGGCGAAAATGATAGAGGCCCCCAAAGGTGATCTGGATGTCCATCCAGAGTATGTCTCAGGCGCAGAGAGCCTGTCTCCGTGTCTACGTCCCAAAGCTGAATAGTGTCCCCCGAATGGGAGGCTAAAAAGCGGCTACAGGGAGAGAAGGTCAACTCGCGAACCTTACACGGCTTGTCTGTAGAATTCGGGCCCTGAAAGATGGGAATGGGCTCAATTGCAGACTTCGAAATTCTCCATAGTTTGATCTTGTCGATTGAAATAGAGGCGAGAACTTTGCCACTGGGCGCCAACGCAGCACATGGTCGACGTACACTAAGCGCCAATGGTTGCTTTTGGGATATACTGCCTATCTTCGGGTTCCATAGTGCAGCTGTTCCATCATCCGAGCAACTGACCAAGATCTCACCATCAGCAGAGAATGTTAATGAAGAAACCCTGCTTGAATGACCGTCAGAATACTGTTCCGGTTTTGGTACACCTGCACCAACATGCCAAATCTTAACTATTTTGTCAGCCGAGGCAGACGCAAGGAATTGACCGTTCGGGGAGAAAACCATAGATACAACACTGCCAGCGTGTGCACCAAAAGGAGCATGCGCAATACCCGTGGACATGTCCAACATCATGACTTGTGATTGGTCCCTTGCAAGGGCCAAGAATTTGCCATCAGGAGAGAATGCTTGATCATAATTGCGATATCTGCCTTCGAAGTCCTTCGTGAGAAGACCTGTGTCAGGATCCCAGAATGCTAATGAAAGTCCAGGTAACACAGTCACGAGAACGTTCTCAGTGGGTGAGAAGATTCCGCCAATTATCCGATGCGGAAGAATCTTCTCTGCATCGGTCGCGATATTCCAGATCCTGAATGTGAAATCCTTGCACTGTATCCCAAGAAACTGGCCAGTGTGAGAGAACGAGAGATGTGTTATTCTCTTTGTGTGGCCTTCCAGAGTCTTCTGAATACTTCCGGAAGCAATGTCCCACAACTTCAGTGAGCCATTCACTGATGCAAACGCTAAAAGCTGACTATTAGGGGAGAATGCTACACAATCAACATCTCCTAAGTTGTCGGCTGTTTCCTGCACAAAGCGATCTCCGATCAAGTCCCAGAGGAAGATTGCAGGGTGACCAGGCTCACAGGCAGGAGAAACCAAGAAGCGGCCGTCAGGAGAGAAAATCGGACGGCAAGGGGAGCACCGTGGATGGCTAAGCGTCCGCTGCAATGTACCTGCGGCGGGATCCCAAAGCTTAATAGTGCGATCAAAAGCGACGGACGCGAGGAGTTGGCCGTTTGGTGAAAAAGAAACCAAAGAAACGTCCTCTATATCCTGTGGATGCCGTTCCAAAGACTGCTTCAAGACTCCCGTCATGGCGTCCCGAAGCTTGATACTGCCATCATGGGCACCATATGCTAAGGTCCGGCTATCCGGAGAGAAGGATATTGGGAAAACCCGCCCTGAGAAGTCATCAAAAGACTGAACGTCTGCGCTCCAATTCGCTTCAACGCCTGAGACATCGGAAATCCACGTAGGAAGATACTTAGCGAAGGCCTTTCGTATAATCGAGTCTCTCGGAGCAAAGAGAAGACCCGAGCAATAAAGCTGGAGAGGGGCTTCATTTGCTATGACGGCATTCCTGGACGCAAATCGTCTGGCATCCTGTAAATACTCAGAAAGCTCACGGGAAATGTGGCTCTGCCTTGGTCAGTTTCGTCATGGATACATATCGAATAGCCAGGAAACTCACATCCACCCAAGAGTTTAGGAGGTCAATGATTCCTACCACTTCATGTGCAAGACCCAAGATCCCCATTGCCTCCATCCAGTGGAGGAAATGTGTCTTCAAGAAGGCAAAAATGTCCCGCAATGACTCCGGGTCGTCACCATGCGTGGAATGGTAGGCCCAGAAACGACACGAGTACTGAACCTCAGGAGGAAGGCAACGGCTGATAAGTGAAGTGTCAATCTCAGATCTTTGGGTCCCATCATGTTCAAGTCCACAGATGTTCTTTCGTAAACTTGAACAGGCCAAAAGGCACCTTATCGCCAATTTAGAGTGTGACGCCTTGCCATCTATCGCGAATGGAGTCTTCTCACACGTCTGTGGATCAAGGAGAAAATCTCTGAATGATAGGTGGAAAAGTCTCACCGGCATGTTTTCATTTTGCGGGATGCTCAGCACCGAGTTCAACGCGCTCAACCTCAGTTTGACGACACGTTCGGAAATACCAAGAAGCGCAGAAATCGAGATAACAGACAGAGGACTTTCAAGGATGATGATTGTACCGACCACGTCCTTAAACTCTTGTATAAGCTGCTTCTTTTGTTTGTCATTTTGGTTGAGAAGAAGTCGACTGAACACAGGGAGGTATGTTCCATCGAGACTAGCGGTCTCCCCTTGGCTAGCAAGGATCTCTTCGAGGCTGTCTATAGGGTCCCATTGGAGATCATCAAGTATACGACACATAGTAGCAGCAAAAATGAAGAGCGGAACAGATATTTTCCAAAGCTGTTGTGTTTTGATGTCTCCAGGCCAGTCATCAGATAATAAGCGCTCCTTTCGAATTTGGGCTAGTCGATGCTTCAGAAACAACAATATATCGTGTGCGATGACATCTTCCGGTAACTCATGGAGGATGAGGTTCTTGTAGTCCTCATTACCTATATTGGAAAACCCAACACGAATTGGCAGCTCCGGTCTACTGGTCAAGAAGACTCGAATCTGCACCGTTTTCGGCTCTCGAAGCTGTGGTATCAATTGAAGAATTGTCCGTATATCATTCTCTGATTCACACTCGTCTAGAGCATCAATCACGATCACCAATATCCGGTCTTCACTCGAGCTCTCGAGTCCTAGTAATGGTTCAAGCAGAAGCTTGTTGAATTGTTGCTTGAGCCCTCTCGTCGCAATAACAGGGTCTTCCTGGACTGCTTTTCGAATCGCGGGAGTCAATTCCGGAAGCATGTTCATGATTTGTTGCGTCAATGTCGTAAATAACATCGTCGCATTTCCTCGGTCCCCTTCACCTCTTTTGAAGAAGAAGCTTGCGCCCAGCTGCTTATTTTGTTTGAAAGACCGGGCTACTGTACGGGATATGGTCGATTTTCCAGTTCCAGCCATTCCGCTCAACCAGAAGATGCAATTGCCTTGTGGCGATGCTGCCCATGTTGCGATTTGTTGTCGGAGATCTGTTCTGGTCCCTTCAAGACACTCGTCTTCGTGTTGATCCATATAAGAATCAAATTCAGCCCCATGGGCGACGGGCAGCTTTTTTAGATCCATGTTTTTATCAATCAAGCTAGTCGTTCCAGCCATATCAGTAATGATTACCCTGGTAGATGAACGAGGTCAGCTTCATCATAAGAAACACTCAACGCAGCTAACACCCACATCTGATCGGCCTGCAGCGACAAAGAAAATGACGACTTATATCTCTCAATATGACCCATCACTTTTTCGACTTCTGAGCGCTTCAACGGCCATTTCAAGGCTCGAAACCCCAGCTTCCTCATCGCCTTTTTGCCCTTTCCCATATTAATTTTTCCTTCAAGGGCTTCTAGTGTCGAAAGACAAGTGCGGATCTCATCTTTCAACGCTGATGTTATAGACAACCTTGAATTCGGATTATCAAGCGCGTCCGCAAGCTTCTCGAGAACACTGACGAGACCCTGGATCGTCTGTTGGAGAGCAATGATGTCGGACCTAGCATCCTTCACATCTTGGATATAACCTCCACATAGCTTGGAAATAGCTCCAGCCAGCTGAATAATTCCAATAATACTGGCTGCCACTGAGAGGCCGTCCATTATGCGTTATGGAGGAGAGACCAATCTAGTGCATTATTGACCTGAGGCGGGGTAGTTATGGCCCCAATAATAAATATCATGAAGAATTACTTTCCACGCGCTAACCCAATCAGTATCAGCTCACTGTTCCTGAGAACACCTTGGAAGAGATAGTTATGTGTAACAAAAAGCTCAGCAACTCTTCGAACGGATTAAGGTTGGGAGAAGTCTTTACTATCTTTCTGCTATATATATCCGCCGGCCGCTCGCAGCGACTCCCAGACTCTGCGTTTTCAACTTTTAACATGTATACATTTTATAACCTTGTGTCTAGTTAATATATAGCCTTTGTCTGCTTTATTCCTTTCCACTCCACCTAGAGCACTATGTTTAAGAAGCAAGGATGCAACCTTGGAATATATTTCAAACAGTATCACCTCTCTTGGTTGGAAGGCAGATTTTCCACTACTCTTCAGTTAAACAGGAAACTTATTGGCAGCTTATTATGAAGACATTATTTATATGGAGCGCCTTCTAGAAAAGCTGATAGATAAGTCTATATATGTAGAGCTAAGATATCCTCGGTTACATCATGATATTATAAGCAAAAAAGCAATAAATAACACTTCCAAGGTTCTATATATGCACATGCCATGCTCATGTTCTTATCTACATACATATTTACATATTCTTGTATGTATCTACTAGTACGATGCACATGAGGCCCTTATGTACTAGTATAGTTCCAACCTTGGAAGGTATTTGACGCTAATCCGAACTAGGGATAGTGCATAATATTGACACCCTCTATCCAGACAGGGAGGGGTGCCCAACGAGGTACTCAAGTTTACAATACCTTGGGAATGCCTTCTTTTGTCTTTGGAAATAACAATCTCCCTCTCATGTTGATGAAGTAGAGAGAGAAACATCCGGTGTGACGACCTGGTGATCAGCTGTTGTCACGACCTCGGGAGCTCCCGCCCCCGACCTCCTCATCTGAGCTTCATACAATTTGTAAAGACACAACAATGGTCCCATTAACACCCTACTGCCGCGAGCTGGCCTCGCCAGGCATCTTCCAAACTGTGCTATCTGTGTACGTGTTCCTCAGAACTAAAACCAATAATCCCCAATCACTGACGTACCATAGCCTGATTATCCTCGGCATCCTCTGCTCATACCTCCCCCAACACATCCGCATCATCGCACGACGAAGCTCCTTCGGCATCTCCCCATACTTCATCCTCCTAGGAGTAACATCAGGGACATCGGCATTTGCCAATATCCTGGTATTCCCGTCCACCGCGCAAGATGTCGCCTGCTGCCAGGAGATCAGCGGGATTGCATGCTTCGCAGGACTACTGGGCGTCTTCCAGGTGGCCATGCAATGGCTCTGTTTCTTTTCCATGTGAGTCGAACGAAGCGCTCAAATGATTTCCGAGTCGATTCCGAATTCCCGACCGAACACCCCACACCCACACCCAGGCTTGTCTAACCATATCTAGTCTTTTGCTGTTCGTGATCTACTTCCCGCGCGCCACTTCCCCCACAGACCCAGTGAGCCCTGTGTCTTCCACCAATGGACCGACGTACCGCACCGCGCTCGCCATAACGGGGGCATGTGTACTGCACGCGCTCGTCACGATCATCATTTCCGTAGCGTTCAAGCTGCGCCAGCCGGCTGCTGTGGCGGCCTGGGCGAACTTCCTCGGTGTCCTTGCTGCGATCCTCGCGTCGATCCAGTACTTCCCGCAGATCTACACTACGTTCCGGCTGCGTTGTGTGGGGAGCTTGAGTATCCCCATGATGTGCATCCAGACGCCGGGAAGTCTTATCTGGGCTGGTAGCCTAGCTGCCCGCAAGGGTTGGAGTGGCTGGAGTATTTGGGGCGTGCTGGTTGTCACGGCCTGCTTGCAGGGTACCTTGTTGGCGATGGCAATCTATTTTGAGTACTTTGGACCCAACAACAAGCGAGAAGTTGGGCAGCTGGCTGGTCAGAATGGGGTGCTCAATGGATCGGCCTCTGCTGGTGAGAGCGCCCATCAAGAACCTGGCCATGAGGAGCGACCATCTGAAGAGACACCACTGCTTCAGAGCTAGTGAAGTGCGCTTAACAGATTTGCTGCGTGTTGCTTTTATATAGTGCTATTTCGTAGTTTGATGGAAACGAAATCCTATACAGTTCTAGAATGATCGGTGATCCAAAAAAATAAATTCTTAATAAATCGTTCCATGGGCATATCGCAAGTCGAGGGGTGTCACTTGCGACAAAACGACAGATATTTAACCCGGTCGCCTCCAAGGCATATCCTCTTCATGAGAAACACATCCTCCTGTCATGGCGTCGTGGTATTTGTTTCGGGGCCCATAATTTACTGGGCGCTGTAGATCAGACGGAAGACGTCGTTGAGCACGAAGTAGCTTCCGGCACCATCGGGCTGCAGCTTGAAGCACTGGGTGTAGTTCATGGGCTTCTGCTCCTCGTCGACCTGTTGATAGAGAAATTGTCGTTAGCTAAGAAAAGAGAAGAAGCTATGGGCATTCAACATACCAGGAGGGCGCCGGTAACAAGCACAACGATGCCATCTCCACTGGAGGGCTGGGCGTCGAAGGTGGCAATCTGGTGCTGAACCTTCTGGAAGGGCAGGCCCTAGAGTCACAAAATCAGTATTGGAATATTTCTTTCATATTGACCCCCATGGGCCAGGATTTGGGGCTGACGAACGCCGAGCTTCTCAGTGATGGCACCGACACCCTGGACCGAGCTGGTCTCGAAGGTAAGCATAGACTGGTCACGCTATTGGTTGATAATTGCTGTTAGTACACAATCACATATCGTTGGCCTGTAAGAATATCTCGGGAGCGGGGCTTACGTAGAGACCAGCCAGGCCAGCGCGGTTTGTGTCAAAGGTCTGGTAGTAGAACTGCACAAACTGTTCTGTGCAGGTTGATCACAAGTTAGAACACGACTCTTTGTGTATAATATGACACCCATCTAATGGAGAATCATTTCCACCCAGGATGACAGGTTTGTTGAGAACAGGCGCATTTCTAGATCCGAACTAGGAAAGTATGGGGATAACGTACGAGCGACGGTGTTGAAGTCTGTATAAATTGCCAAGGTGGTTAGTCAATTTCTCATCTTTATTCACATTGTTTCCTTCGTTTCCCATCGCATTGCGCAACATAGTCACAACTGCTGTCTGAGATCCAAACGATCAGGCCCCTCCATCGTATTTGAGAGGAGCATATATGAGCCAAGGAGAGAAAGACATACCAGCCATTTTGACTAAGTTGTAGAATTTGGAATAAAAGAAAGAAAAAGGTGATGCGATTGTGTTTGAAGGGTACAGAGAGTTGAGCGCGAAGGGAGAAAGGTATTTGTTGATGAGGGGTTGTGGGGCAGGAAATGTTCTGCCGATGATGCCTGGCTGCCTTATGTTGTTATTGAAGAGCCTCCCCTTGACAGGTCTTTTAACTACTACAACTGTCTCTATTTATACAAGAGAAAACATATTAAATAATCATTCATGGTTCATTCCTATTCATTACAAGTATCATTCAGGTATCGTTCCGATGCTATCCATAATTGGTACAATTACAATCATGCCCAACCTTACTCCGAATCCGAGGCGAACATGTCTTCAGCTTTGGGCCGTGGCTTCCGGCGCCGTGTTTCTGGCTCCTGCTGCCCAGCTGATTGTTCAGATTTGTCAGATGGAGTTGGGTGCTGAGGTGGGTGCTGAGCTAGCTGCTGGGTGACCTCGGTTTGGGTATCTTCAACGCCCGATGACGGCGCCTTGAGCATGGGCTCCCCGTCAACATTCTTCAAATCACAGATTTCCATTGCGGTCCCATCCTTTCCATTCACTGATTCGTCCACTGCGTAGACAGAGGTAGATGACTTGTTCTCATTCGCAGGGTGAGTAGGGTCAACCTTTCCACCACGCTCGTCATCAACTGTCTTCCATCGACTCTTGCTTTTGGCAAATGCAACAGCATTTTGCTCTGCCTGGGTCTTCTCCGTCTCCTTTTGCTTCTGTAATTCTGCCTCTGTAAGCGGTGGCCTTTCAAACACTTGGGTGAAATGTTCCTGGTTTGATTGCGTAAAACAACACCACCCTTCCCACTGATGTAAAAGGGTGCCAACACTGCGCTTCCACTTTTCTGCTTTCATTCGTCCCCATTTCATGTCCTTATCGAGTCGGCCAAGGTGTTCAAACACCTTGCGTGAGCGGAGGGCGTTTTCGAACAGCTGGCGGTATCGCCATGCATGGCGGACGCCACTAGTTGCCGACGCCGAGAGAATATCGGAGATGATGTAGAGACCGACCAGCTTGGCCGAGGACATATCCAGTTGTTCGTCGGATGGGGTTGCATTGTCGGTATCTGTAATCGCTAGTCTAGCAGCACTTGTTTCCAAGTCCAGATTTGGGTTGGCGCCGGTGTAAGCTAGTGGGCGAAAAACGTTGCGAATAGCCATGTCGACAACCTCAGGCGCCCCAATTGCCGCGTGATTGATGGCGAAGGCTGTGACTCGCGAGATATCTCCACGTCGGAGCTTCGCATGGGTCGTCGGAAGTCGTGCAAAAAGATGAGTAAGCTTGGCCATCTTCAAGGGGTTCAAGAAGTTAGGTTCATCGCTGTGGGAGTTGGATCCGTCCGGAGGTGCTCCACCAAGGTTGCGCCTTTCATGTTCTCCATCTGAATCTTCTTCGTCAGACGAGTCGTAGTCGGGGTGTGAGACAAGTTGGTCCATGCGAGTGGCGTTCTCAAACTTAAGATGCTGTTTGGGGGGTAACCAGAGCGGAGCACCTTCAAATATCATCGCCGGCTTATCGATGTTCTTTTTCTTGGGGTCTGTGATGATCTGCCACAGTTTCCACCGGTAGTAGACACCACCTGGCGACCTCGGATCAAACAGCCAGGCCCACTTTTCGTCCATCTGGACTTCTGGCCGACTCATCAACAATGCCTCAAATCCAGGACCTTGTTTCACGAGTTGCTCAATAGTCATGTGTATCTGTCTTAACTGTCTTATGTCTGTCGGTAGCTCCACCTGCACCTGCATGGTTGGGCCACTTCTACCAACGCTTGGTCCATACGAGCTTGGGGGTGCAAATCCCCCGCGATGTGGCCCTGGGGGTGGAGCTCGGCTCAAGCTTGTGCCGGAACTTTGTGGAATTTCTTTGGCGCCAAACGGATGAGAAGTAGTAGTCGACGAGAGGCCGGAGGGCAGATGCATGTTTGAATTCATTGCGGTAGAGGAAAGATGTCGGCAGAGGGTCAGATAGTAACCCCAGCCAAGATATTTGTTTTGCAGCGTGCTGACAGCTGTTTCGATATTAGAGGCGGGCGAGTCGCTTGCGAGGGTAACGAGCGCAGAAGAGGACTCCCGATGGGTTGGCAATTGTCCGGGTGGGGTGATAATCTTGACATTGTCCACAGTCAGGTTCGAGGGGATCAATGCCTTGATCACAGATGGAGATGTCCCCGGAGGAAGCGATGCGAGGTACAAGGTGGGTTTGGGAGCTGCCCTCTCCTCCTCCTCAAGTGCTCTGTCGGCTTCAGATGAAGTAAGCATGTTTTCAAATTTGAGATGGTCGCGACGGGGAGGGGGGGAAAGTTTCGTGAGAACGTTTGTGTGAGAGTGAAGGCGGCGGGGGCCCTAAGGGTCCATGGCCACTGCCGCGTGAAGAGGAAGCTGCGAAATGACGCCTGGGAGGACCACCCCCCCGGCCTCTAAATGTATTTGATCCTCCATCCAATGACTGGGGCACGACTGAATCATCCTCTTCGAACGACTTCACAAATTCTTCATAGACTGCAGCTGTCTCTGCTTTTTCCCGGGCGCGTTTGGCCTCCGCTTCGGCCTTCTGACGCTCAAAAAGTGATTTCTTTGGAAGCGCGGAGAGTTTCGCCGAGACGTCGGGGAAGCTCTTCCCCTTCGACTCGTCTGGCATGATGAGAATCAGCGGTAACTGCAATGAAACTAGCCAGTCTCAAATACAAGCAGGACGAAGTTATTTGAGAAAAATCAGACGGATAGTAGTTCTAGAAGAGCTGTAAGAGTAAACCTCTTGATCTCCGGATAACTTAACTAGGCTATAGTAGGCGGTCGGGCTTCATCCAATCACCGGGCGTTGTCTATTGGCACGTGCACGGCAGTATACTTCGCGCTAGTGTAGGCGGTGTGAGCTTAGGAGGTCATATAAACCGGGTTTATAGTCACTATGGGCACCCCTAAGTACCCCTAAGTACCCGGGTACAGTTCATCTGGCATGATGAGAATCAGCTGTAACTGCATGGAACTAGTCTGTCTCGAATACAAGCAGGATGAAGGTATTCGGGGAAAATCTGACCGATAGTGGTTCTAGAAGAGCTATAAGAGTAAACCTCTTGATCCCCGGATAACTCAATTTCGCTATAGCAGACGGTTAGGCTTCAGTAATCACGAGGCTAGTAGCATATGATTTATCGCTAGAATAGGCGGTGGATACCCTTATAGTCGAGTGAGATATGTAGGGCTTACAAGGACGTAGGACCTACGTTCATAGTCACTATAGGCACCAGTATGTACCTATAGGTACTATATTAGTGTATTTGGTATCAGCCTGCATATAGCACTTGCTCTATCATGGAGTACTCTGCTCCGACAAGATTCTCCGATGATGCTGAATACGGCAGACCCTGCGGTACTGGAAGTTCAAGAACAGTTCGCAGAAAGTCCATAGTAGCCGCCTCGCTGGCGGTTACACAGTGTAATGAGGAGGCCTGGCAATAGGAATAGGAATCCGCGCGATCACTTCACGGCTATTATTTACTCGTGGGAGAAACACTTTGTTAGTTAAAGCCTCACTCTACAAACTTAAAAATACCAGGGCAATAGCCTTGTGGTACTACTTAGCTGGCGATCCGTTGGAGTTTTGTTGGTCGTATCGACATATCGTTCAAATAAACGATCGGTCTCGTTGAATCTAGCTGCCGTTTGATAATTGTGATTAAATTAATAATAGACCTAACTAGGTACATCCATCGTCGTAATGTGTTTTGAAAGAATTCCTCGCGGAGTGTTGGGTTGGTGGATAAGTGATGGGAGGAATAGACCCATGGAATAGATGATATGCTTCTAGCAACAGCGAGTGTCTGGAGAAACTTTACCATTGGGAAATCAAAATATGCTTCCTGTGGGTTTACTTATGAGTCGACCGAAGGTGGGAATAGATGAGGTTCGCTCCATGCATGCCAGATAGCGCCGAAGACTGCCAAGCCCATAACCGGTACCTATAGGTCCTCTTGGAATCGTGGTTCCTATGTCAAATCAAGGAATTTGTGTTCTGTGCTAATACAGGAATGGCTGGGTATACAGACAGAATCGAGATGTTTGAGTCTCAATTTACACCGAGTCACAGGTTTTACATTCTTCTAGAACAAGGAATATGCGTAAGTACATTTGGAGAATTCTTACGCTGATAATAGATTGACAGAGTAGCCTAACATTTCCTTGATTCTTCAATTTGTCTCATCGCGCATTCGGCCTCGTCTCCTCAACTGTCTCGATTGTTGCAGTTGTAGACTTACTTTGAGCACGCTCCTCTAGCACAACATCCTTCCCCACGGAAATTATGACATTAAGCTCAGTGTTCCGGTGGCTATCCATGGCATCTTTATTAGAGACGTTCACGTAAACGGGAAAAGCCAATGCGAGAACAAAGCCTATCATTCGGATTCCATGGCAATGTGAGCATTCTTGTTTGTCTGCAGAGTGCACAACGTTAGTACTTGAAACTTGGAAACCCTAAAATCCAGGATGCGCAAACAAACCACAATAGCCATCATAGGAGGAAAGACCATGCCACCTGAGATGGCTGCAACAAGTAGAGAGCCACCGCGCATCGTGTGGCGACCAAGGCCACGAAGAGCTAGAGAGAGAATGGTTGCAAAGCAGCACTGTTGATAAATCTCGTTAACGACAGGGCTCAGTTTACTGATTCATCATGTACTCACCGACTTAAAACATAGAACAAGGATAACCATCGCCACTGAAGTATAGCCCCTTGTGGTCATGGCGGCCACCGAGAAGACTGCACAGAGAATTAAGTATACTGTCAGCATATACCGAGGCTTGAATGCTTTCGTCATCATCAATCCAGTAGCCACGAACTGTTGAACGCATAGAAGCCCTGCGCAATGGCAAGCAAGTCGGCTAGGAAAGCATAGTTAGCCTTCATTATATAGACATAGCCTTCTCTGTGTCACCTACGATGGGCTCCTTGGATTATCAACGAAAATAGAGGTCGGAAACAAGGTAGTCTTTATATCTAAACCCCGGATTTTCCCCAGCTTTGCAAGGAGCTGTTTGAAATATCCGGTCGACTATGGCTCATGCGGTAGGGTCAATTATTGGTCAAATATTAGATCGCCCGATGGATGGCCGTTAAGACTATGGACGGAGGTTCTAGAGGGAAATCAAGAAAGCGAAATTTCTTTTGCGTCCTTGCAGACACTCGAGTAAAGTGGAAGACCTTCTATACATCTGATATCTAGTACAACATATGTGTTGCGCGATAGAGTTGGATCTACATCGGATCATCGCCCCTACTCCACAAACTGGGGCCCTTGGTGGACCAGCTCGAATGTCTCACGGAATGCAGCAATGGGCTCCGCGACGCAGTGTGTCATGCTGATCGACCGGTCTGGATGCCCAGAAGAGCGTATAAACGCGATTATTGATAATATGGAATGCCTTATTAGCGTGTATATATTGACTTTGTAGATCTATAAATCATATTTCATCTTCTTATATCCTATCACAACATTTGGGTCAGATTCCTTTTTTTTCAGGAATAGCTGATTTGGGCTTCACCTTCCTCGCTGCATATGTTATGTAATTCTTTGATGGAGGAACCTTGATTGATTTAGGCGTGATTAAGGCTTGTATAATCTACCTAGGTACGACGTATTTAGTAGGTAGGGCACCAATAATCGTTCCGGTATTTACGCAATATCAAGTCTACATCTATGGAGTTCTATGATATTTGCTGATATAAAGAAAGGAGAATATGGAGAACTCTTTGGCAACGAGTAATTGGCCCAGTTGCAAGTGAGTTGCATAAAACATAAAATATTGACATTCTACAACAACGATCTATGTTGTAGATGCAAGTCATGAACTGAAATGCCCGTACATAAGGGCAAAGCGGAAACTAAAACCGTGTCAGATGGAGCCAGAGGCCCGTTACGCAACTCCGAGAGGGGCTGGACCTTGAAACGGTTGATCCTTACGGCCATTCCTCGGGCGAACGCCTGTGTCGAGACCGGAATATCATACTCTTCTCGGTAGGAGAGAGAGGCCTTCCATGGATATGATAGTCTCCAAGCCCTACAACCAAGGTACCAGTGGACGAATCAATTTTTGAGATCAAGAAATAGGTCCATCATCTATTCAAACGTGCAACATACTTTCCAGCAACATCTGTGAATAGTGTCCTAGGCGACCATCAGCTCGCATTCAAGTCACCATCATAGGTGAACAATTTTGCATTTTTTCGGATTACGATTATTCAAGATATTGGGTTCGAGATATCCGCTCTGGTGTCTGAACGCCCGGATTCACTTGAAATTGTTTTTTTTTTTTCCTCGCGAACCCGGCCTCGAGGTCACAGTTGTCCAGTTCGTGGATTTCAGCTCCAAAGACATAAAGAGGTTTGATATTCTCGCGTTGCGTGGCGAGACAAAGGAAACGTCGCAAATTCGATGCTGAAGCAAATAACATTGGAAAGTCTAGAATTAGAAGCTGGAATCTGTATTCGGTAAATGAGTGACGGAGAGAGCAGAGAATATCAAAATAGCACAATATTGCATGAGGAGAGTGGCGAAGCCAATTCAGGCCCACCGCAGACGGGATGGGCTCGCTAGTTGGTCGCCCTAGTCGTAGTAGCGTAGAGGAGTCGCAGACATGGAGTAGATCATAGTACATTATATGAAGAGTACGGAGTAACCAAGAGGATATTTTAAAGAAAGAAAGGGGAAAAAACAGAAAGTAAAGAAAGCAAAGAAAGCAAAGGAAAAGTGCAAATCAGAAAAAAGCCAAGAATTTCAGTTGGTCCGAGTGGTTGACTTCTCTTCCCCCCGACTCCCCTCAGTAAACTCGTCACACTAAAGTCTCAAACTCCTCCCTTCCCTTCCCCAACTTGACTTTCTCATCCATCTCTCTCAACTGTAATCAACTCCATCCTTCCAAGGTTACTCCTTAATATCTCGAAACTCTACTATATCTGCTTCCCCATTCCTCGCCCTATCTTCGCCGGGTAGCGAAACGGATTGATCAAACAACAAGGTGGCCCGACAGGGCTGCCAGACCGATAGGAAATGTCTGGTCATATCTCATCGGAGCATTCTCGCTCTAATTCACGATCCTCTCACACTCCACGACCCTCGGGGGAATCGACCCCTCGCCACTCCTTCGGTCGCACCTCCACCCCCAATCCAAATGTCTTCGCCGACGAATACTCACTAGAAACCATTGACTCCGACCGCATCGAACGCCCCAACAGCCCTTCTTCCATCGCATCCTCCTCTACTCTTCGTGAAAACAACCAGTCAAGGACCACTAGCACGGCCCCGACCGAGAATGAGAACCCTTTTGGCGATGACGCTCGGGTGTCCTTCGATGAACCTCATCGGTCAAGTCTGCCCCAAAAGGGGTACGCTTTCGCCAACAACCGTAATTCTACTTCCTCCCTCAACTCGACGCCTTCTATGATCCAGCGAAATCAAAGTGTTTCTTCTCGTTTCTCGATTCCCCGTGCTCTCAGCCCCTACACCGGAGCGACTGGACCCAGCCATCCATATGGTATGTATCCACAAGTTGGGGTTAGCCGGTCGCCCAGCGTAGGTAGTACTTCGACGATACGCCCAATCGAACGTCCTCTTGAAGAATCAACTGGTCCACAGCACCCCTACGCGATGTACTCGCAGAATGTGGTCGAGGAAGGAATGGATGATGATATCATCCCAGTCGGATTTCCAGGCCACAACCCACCATATCAACCGCCCGCTGGTCGCCCGGCTGATGATGTGGGTGATATCATTGGACCGGATGGTCACGCAGAGCCGCTACCACCTTATTCGCGATATCCAACTGGTGTCGTACCCAAACCTCCAGGGGCCGAGACGGCTGCCGATCTCAACACACCGCCGGAAGAACAGCGACTCAACAATGAAAGCCCAAGAGTGCCACCGGTTTCAGAAACCTCATCAAGGGCTTTGGTGGCTGACCATTCCGGCGATGCGAACGATGGTGGGAACGAGGAGGAAAGAGTCGCTGCGACCACAGGCATCATGGCCTTCGAAGAGAAGCTCAAACGCAAGGGGAAAAAGACCGCATGCTGTGGCCTGCCAGTGTGGACGTTGGTCCTCATTGCAACTGTTATGCTCATTGGAGGGTGTATTGGAGGTGTCATTGGTGGTGTTCTGGGAAACCAAGAAAGCTGCAGACGCCGCAAAGAAAGAAGACCAAGAAGCTCAAAAATCAAGTGGCTTGCCGATTATAACGGTCACTGCAACTCCCCAGATGGATGCGTCCTTGATATCTACCCCCACAAATATCAAAGAAATCCCAACCGGCCACTTTATGGTCCCTTCCGGTTATCAGAATGGATCGGGACTTTGTGTGGACGAGTCGAACTACGGCAAAGCCTGGAAATGCTTGCAAGCGCCTAGCAAAGTTGGCATTTCTATCGGCGAATCCCAAGGTCACCATTCCATTGTTTTCGACCACGGTACTCCAACCCCGACGTTTACATATGGTGCCCAGGCGCCATATTGGTCTGCTTCACCTACACAAGCTTTGAGTATGGCCATTGATACCACTGATATTGGCATGGGCCCTGCTCTGTTCTTCCTTTCGCCGTTCGACAAGCTGGTTATTGTCCCAGACGATACATTCTCTAACACCATTTCCAAGCGCGCGTGGGTGGAAGACGGGTGGGCAAATGCAAACGCCTACAAGAATCTAAAGCAGACTGCAGAAGTCGGGGACAAGCCGTGGTTCTGTTGGTGGAATAACACGATGATGGAGTTCTTCTTGTACGTTAACCAGTCGACGTCATATTCCTTGAGCGCCACCGCTTCCACCAACAGCAACATGCCAGCGAGCACAGCTGGCTCAACCCTTGACTCCAAACGCGACGACTCCATCCCCGATTACCCACGGAGGATCAAGATGGAGGAGCGCCGAGACGACCCATCACGCGAACCTCCCTACTGTCAGCAAATGCAAATTCGCAAAAACGGGGGTTTGGCGCTTCTCTCGGGCAACATCATCAACATCAAAGAGAATGAGCCCACACCGACCACTACCTACACCAATTATAAAGGTGGCACTGCCCAGACATACACTGCCCAGGCATCTTACGCCAGCCCGTGCTACTGTGTGTCTCTGACAGACTAGCCGGGCTCAACCTGAAACAATATCATTTATTCATTGTGGTCCCTCCTGCCGTGGACCTAGGCGTTGGCGTTGGACTGGCCAGCGAATTGGTCTCAAACTCATGTGCACATGATCGTCTTCCTTCTTGACTGTGTGATTTTATCTTTCTTTCGTCCCCGCAAGTTATTGGCCTTGTGGCATGTTTCATTTCTTGCATTATCCGTGACCATGCGTCCCCCTTCTTATTTTGCCCACTGTCATTGCGGTATGACATGATCCTCATTACTTTGCGAGTTATTCTTTCCATCTTTTCTGGGTTATATTTGCTCTATCTGTTGATCGGCCCTTCTTCTGGTTTCAACTGGCGTTCATAGGATTGGTGTGGTTCAGGTACTGCGATATGCTTGATCATATATCGTTCTCATCTACTATCTTCTTAGGATGTTACGTTGAATTTTATCCTGTCTTAGCACTTGATGGAGAACAGTTCTATCATCATCTCCCCCAATCATATTGCAAGATAGATGATATATCTTGGTTACGTACGTACATATTTAGGTACCCTATGTAAGATGACATAGCGTATTGGATATCAATGGGAATTTCCGCCCATGAATCTCTGAACAAGGACCTTTATGTATATGAGAGTGGAAGCCGATATACACCATACTCTAATATAGCCAGGATATTCTCAGACTACCTTCCGTATCGTAGGTTTTTTTTCATTAGGGTAGGTAGACATAGCCTTCACGGACCCGTGCAGCGACGTGTGGGTGGACCCCCGGGCCGCCAAATTAGATGACTCAGCTGCGCATCACGTGCCCATAAAGGCGTCACACGTGACCATCTTGCAACACCAGCATGCAGGTTGGAAAACGGTGGGCAATGACTAGTAAGGGAAGCAAAAACCGCACGATCATCAAGCCTAAAACGGTGTAAAGCTCAAGCAACCCTTTGATAATTGAAATACGGCAGGGTGTGTCTTGTATCGCACCCTGGTGCCTGATTGGGAGCTCCCACTCGACACCTGAGGCAGGCACACTTCCGACAACTCGCACCTTGCACCCCATTCCTCTTGTAACCTCTCCATCTCATCGTTCCCCCATCCATTCCTCTCCCACAGTGTCATCTTCTTTTTCCCGATACCCTCCTTCTCTCGATATCGCATGATCTCGCGTCTATTTCATTGATCTGCTTTATCGATTTCCCCCCGTTTATTGCGCCTGTGTCTCTTAAAAATCTGTCTTTGGACCTCCAGATCAAATGATCGCGTCTCCTAGATGACCTTCCCTCCCCCTCACCCTTCCGCCCAATCGTCGATTGCTTCTGGCACCGATAAATCTTCTTCGACCAGGACCGATATTGGTGCCTGGGGTCGGTCCGTGTCGCAGTCCGGCGCACGTCGTGGGTTGACTCCACTCGCGACCAACATATCCTCCGCCGCTCCCCCCACGGCTTCCCGGGGCTTGGACGCAGGCCTTGGGGTTTCGACACCGTCTTCTTTCTCCGCCGTGCTGAGCTCTGCCAGGGGTCTCTCCGGTGGAAGTCCCAAACACACATCTTCGCCCTTCACATCATTGCAATCTGGCTCGCAACAGCACGCAACAACCCTCTCATCTCCTAAATTCCGAGCTCACACCCCTTCCATAGGGTCCCATTTGGCCTCTGCTACAGGCTCCACCCCGGGTGGAGGAGGTACTGGGGGAGGAGGTGGTGGGCCGGGATCTTCCAGAGGCGTCTTCTCGCCGCTCTCGTCCGGAACAACCGTGAATTCTCCCACAGGCTTCGCTTCTGACAAGCCGGGCTCCACAGCTGCCCACTCGAGTCAATCGTCGCTCACCAAAATCTCCATTGCCCAGGTATTCCTGTTGCTGGATTCCATTACAGAGAAAGAAGGAAAAGAGAAGTGGGAGACAAAGGCTGCCCAAATACACAAGGTTGGTGGTGCTGCCACATATCTTCATCTACTCGATTCTAACAACCGCAGCTTGTGACATCGAACGGAATGGAGGTTTTTTCCAAATACTTTCGCCGCCTCCTAACAGGAAATGCGCCCCAAATCTTCCCGGGCGTCAACAAGTCCGTTGAGAATGCGGGCAACTACCCTCTCCTTGTCCAGGAGCTGCAGAAAGTGTCCTCGGACATGGAGCAGTCTCAGAAAATCGCAGAGACAGTAGATACTTCTGAAGGAGATATCTTCCGCGACTTCGACCTGTCTACTTTCTTGGATCATTTCCGACTCGACCCAGTCGTCAAGGTTGCACTTGCCTTGGCCTTTAAGCTAACTAGCAAGTCAGACCTTCGTGCTAAAGGTATGTTTGCTTCTTTCTGTCTCTGGATTAGTTCTAACCACACCCGTTAGCCGATGCCATCCTCTCGAATTCCATTGCCCCTTTCTTGCAGAGCTTGGCGAGTCCTACCGAAGTGACCAAGGATTACTCTAACTCCTTCCTTGGCATGACGATTGAACGTTTCATCTTATACCCTCCCCGCAACTTTACCGACGATGTCAAGGCGAAGCTGGTTTACGCCGCCAATCTGCGATACCAAAAACTTGGCTTGGATATGCCATTCGAAGTTTCCTCTGCCCTACAGATGTTCAATTTTGTCAACCCTCAATATGTCCTGGTGCGACAACTTCACGCCAAGGGACCTCGTGCTACTGCAAATATCGAGACGATAAGTGAAGTGCTTAATTCAGACCCGAAGAACTGGAGTGAAGAACATCTAGCCAGCGCCCTTCTCTTCATGATCTTGTCGCAATATTGGGAACAATTCTCGCTAGAGACATTCTTAAGTGCATATAACGACAAGCCAATCAATTGGCCCCTAGTGTTCCGCCACTTCGATCGTGAGGGCCTCCGAGTGGATCCGAAGCAATTCACCAAATTGTACAGCGTTCTTTCCGCCATGTCGGTCGACGACTCGTCTTTGGATGTTCAAAAGCTTTGGGGTGGAGACTGGGAGCATCGTGATACACAGATGTCATTCCTGACAGCTTTTGTGGCCTCTCGGATCGACCCATTGCAGATCACCAATCTTCGCGCAACCTTCCCCGCTGACTTCTTCGAGGACGCACCTGATATCGTCAAATTGCAAGGCGAGCGTGCGGCAAAGTCACCTCTTCGGTCCATGGACGCTATGAAGGCAATTTTCGACCTTGCCTTGTTCTCCCAGGCTTCGTGGGCTGCGACAGAAAGCCAGCTCCTTATAAAAGCGGTTGTTCAATATGATCTGCCTGTTTTCCTCGTTTCTGCTCTAGCTATTCCGCAGCCGTGGTCCAGTGTCCAGCAGAGCTTCGTGCTGCGCACATTCATTGTCTTCATCTCAAAGCAAGAGGATGGGTATCAGCTTGCTCTCCACGGCGCCTGGCGACAAGATCGACAGTGGGTAGCAGAGCAGCTTTTCACCACTTTCACTCAGGATCCCACGTCCACCGCTGTGATCTACGAGCACGCCGCTGCGTACGGGTGGCTCGATTATCTCCTTGGGTTCACCAACGGTCTTGCCCTCGATCTCGCCTGTTACTCCCACCGCAAGAGTCCCTTTGACCTTGAGCAGTGGGTTCGGAATGCCGCTCAGAAAGGCGCCATTGATATGGGTGGTCTGCTTTCTAAGTTCCTGCGAATCAAGGCTGAGGACGAATTGCACGTCCAGCGGAAGGAACAGTCTGCTCACCAAATGGTCAGCCTCGCGGTCAAAACTGTTTATACGCTTTTGTCTGTGTTGGAGGAATACGTCGGGGACCGCGAAAATCTCACACCTGTCCAGCGCATTTGCATTCAGACATACCCTCGCCTGATCAACTACGGTGAAGGATTCGATGATATCATCGACGCCAATGGCGAGAACGGTAACACGTTGCCCGACTCAATTGACAAGCAGATGCAAGAGCTCTTTGGTAAAATGTACCACGAGGAACTCTCGCTGCGTGAGATGCTGGAGTTGATGCGAAAATACAAGTCTTCGCGCGATCCCACAGAACAAGATCTGTTCGCCTGTATGGTGCACGGCCTGGTCGACGAATATCATTGCTACCACGAGTACCCGCTAGAGGCTCTGACCAAGACCGCGGTCATGTTTGGTGGCATCATCAACTTCCGTCTTGTTGACGGCATCACTCTGAAGGTCGGCCTCGGTATGATCCTCGAGGCTGTCCGCGAGCATGAACCCCACGACCCGATGTACAAGTTCGGCGTGGAAGCGATTGAGCAGTTGATCAACCGTCTTCCCGAGTGGGCTGGTTTCTGCCACCTGCTCTTCCAAATCCCCTCTCTTCAAGGCACCCCCATCTACCAAAAGGCAGAGGAGGTGCTCCGTGAACAAGGAAACCAGATCGGCGAGGCGGAGACAGGACCCTTCGATGGACTCGCTTCTGTACCTCTCACTAATGGCAATTCTGTCGGCTCCCCCATCGGCGATGGCTCCGTGCGCAAGTTCCGTTCTATTCAACTTGATCCACCTCTTCGATCTGAACTCTACGAAGACCCGGATGAAGACATTCAAGACAAGATTCTTTTCGTTCTTAACAATGTTTCCGAACAGAACATTGACGAGAAACTTGAGGATCTGCGAGAAGTTTTGCGTGACCAACACCACCAGTGGTTCGCCGCATACCTGGTGGAAGAACGTGCCAAGTTGCAGCCCAATTTCCAGCAGCTCTATCTTGACCTTCTTGGGCGCATTGGCGACAAGATCCTCTGGGCCGAGGTCCTGCGGGGAGACCTATGTCAGCGTCGCTAAGTTGATTAACTCAGAAGGCACCTTAAGCTCGTCTACCGATCGCGGCCACTTGAAGAACCTCGGTGCTTGGCTTGGTTCGCTGACTATTGCTAAAGACAAACCTATTAAGCACAAGAACATCTACTTCAAGGGCCTACTTCTGGAAGGCTATGACACCCAACGCCTCATGGTTACGATCCCCTTCACCTGTAAAGTTCTTGTGCAGGCTACCAAATCCACGGTCTTCAAGCCCCCCAACCCCTGGCTGATGGATATTTTGGGCCTGTTGTTGGAGCTTTATCATTTCGCCGAATTGAAGCTCAATCTCAAGTTCGAGATCGAAGTCCTCTGTAAGGACCTTGATCTTGACCACAAGACAATTGAGCCTGCAATCGTCATTCGCGATCGCGCTGCTCATGTCGAGGAACCGCTGCCTACTGTTAACGCCCCAGAGGGTCTTACTGAGCCATTTGAGGACTTGTCCCTCGGCGCTATCAACCCAGCCATCCGGAACGAGAGGTTGTCTCCGGCAGCCATCATGTCAACACTGCCGAGCCTTGACAAGATTCTTGTTCTGCCCTCCTCGGCCAGCAGCATGGTCGATCCCAGCATTCTCAAACAGATTGTGCACACCGCTGTCGAGCGGGCCATTGCCGAGATCATTACTCCTGTCGTTGAGCGCTCTGTTACCATTGCGTCCATTTCCACCGTACAGCTTGTCTCCAAGGACTTTGCTATGGAACCTGATGAAGAACGCGTGCGCCATGCCGCGGGCATTATGGTCCGACAACTTGCCGGTAGCTTGGCACTCGTCACCTGCAAAGAGCCTCTGAAGGTTAGCATGACTAACTACATCCGCATGATTCAGCAAGACTACTCCGAGCAACCTATGCCCGAGGGCTTGATTCTTATGTGTGTGAACGATAACCTGGATGCTGCCTGTGGCATTGTCGAGAAAGCTGCAGAAGAAAAGTCGTTGCCTGAGATCGAGAAGGTGATTGAGCCTCAATTGGAGGCTCGTCGTCGCCATCAGGCCAGCCGCTCTAACGACCCCTTCATTGATCCTTCAATGAACCGCTGGGGATTGTTCATTCCGGAACCTTACCGGCAAGCGCCTGGTGGTCTAAACAAGGAGCAACTCGCCATCTACGAAGAGTTTGCCCGTCAATCTCGCGGGCCGGCGCCATCCACTGATGCATCGGCCGGTCGTCAACTCCCCGACGTGCTTGGGGAATCCTACCCTGCTATTCCAAACCTTTCCACCCCGGCTGAACAGCCCGCCATTCCTCACAGAACTCCCCAGGCGCAGCCTGCTATCTCTCAAATGCCCCCCGTTCAGACCAACGGGTTCCTCGACGCCCAAAGCCCCCGGGAAGAGTGGAAAGCCTTGTCTCCGACCTCCAGCAGTCTGCTCGCAGCGCTCCTGAAGAACACGTCAAGGATCTTGGCAGAGACAGTGCGGTTCTTCAAGAATACAACCAGGCACTGCGTACCATCCTCCACTCAACGAATGGAGAGGAGCTGGCACGACTGACCTCTTTGAAAGTTTGCACCCTTCTGTATTCCCAGCCCCATGGTTCTCTTGAGATTGAAGTTCTCGTGCACCTTCTTGCCAAGCTGTGCGATATGTCCAGTCTCATTGCTCGGTACACGTGGGCACTGCTCTCCGAAGTTGATGATGAGCACATGTTCAATGTGCCGGTCACCGTTGCTCTCATTGACGCAGGCCTCCTGGACATCCGCCGGGTCGATACGAACCTGACCCGACTCATTCTATCCAGGAATGTTCCCGCTTTGGAGTTGCTGGGCAGCCTGATGGACCGCGTTCTCTTCAATGAAGAACCCTCTGCCCTTCGATCAGACTTCTCCGGCAGTCTAGATGCCATGAGCCAATGGCTTGCTGAGGATGCAAGCGTTGCTCCCGGTCTCGAAATCGTGCGAAAGCTGCGCGAGTCTGGTATTCCCGAGGTCGTCAACTCTCTCCTTGGCGACCAAGCCAGGTCCAAGCGAGACCAAATGGAGTACATCTTCAGCGAGTGGATCGGTATCTACAAGGCCCCCGGTGCGACTGACCGCACATTCCACTCTTTCCTTCAGGACCTCCACAACCGCCAAGTGATGAACAACCAGGAGGACTCCGCACTATTCTTCCGTCTCAGCATCGACATTTGCGTCGCCATGTTTGAGCATGAGTCTCAGAACCCCAACGGCAGCCTTGACGAGGCCTTCCTCTACATCGATGCCCTCGCTAAGCTCGTGATTCTTCTCATCAGATTCCAGGGCGAGAGCGCTGGCGCCGTCAAAGCCAATAAGGCTACGTACTTCAACTCCATTCTGTCTCTCTTGGTCCTGGTTCTCAATCACCACCAGGTCATGAGAGGAGAAGCTTTCAACCAGCGTGTATTCTTCCGTCTCTTCTCAAGCATTCTGTGTGAGTATTCTATGAATGGCCTCCAGCACACGGAGCAGCACCAGGGAATGATCTTCGCCTTGGCCAACAAATTCCTCTCCTTCCAGCCCCGTTACGTGCCTGGGTTTGTTTATGGCTGGCTTTGCTTGGTCTCCCACCGGGTGTTCATGTCTGACATGCTCAACATGCCCGATCGTGCAGGATGGGCTCCTTACTGCGAAATCATGCAAGCATTGCTGTCCTACATGGGCGAGCAACTAAAGGCTGCCAACATTACATACGTTGCTAAAGATCTTTACAAGGGCGTTCTCCGTATCTTGTTGATTCTGCACCACGATTTCCCCGAGTTCGTGGCTGAGAACCATTTCCAGTTCTGCAATGTGATCCCGGCTCATTGCGCTCAGCTCCGTAACCTTGTCCTCAGTGCATACCCCTCGTCATTCCAGAAACTTCCTGATCCTTTCCGCGAAGGCTTGAAGGTCGAGCGCATCGAGGAGATGCGGGAAATTCCCAAGATTGCCGGTGATATCGTTGCTCCTTTGCAGGCTGCCAACATCAAAGACATCGTTGACGGTGTGCTCCAAAACGAGAGCATCTCCGACCCTGCTGTTCGGCAGCTATGCGACGCCATTCTCAACCCCGAATCCAAGGACACTGGCCTCTTCTTTGTCCCCGTCGAGGTGGATGTTGTCCTTGTTAACGCGCTTGTCTTGTATATTGGTCAACAAGCTGCAGTGGAGCATGCATCCAAGGGCAACACCCGCAGCGCCTTTGAGAACTCGACTCACGCAGCTCTTCTGGAGAAGATCGCCCAAGTTCTGCGACCTGAAAGTCGCTACTACTTGCTTAGTGCAATGGCCAACCAGCTCCGCTACCCCAACAGCCACACCTACTTCTTCAGCTTCACGATTCTCCGTCTGTTTGGCGTGGACTACTCTGAGCAGGATGACTCGGATATCCGCCAGCAAATCATTCGTGTGTTGTTGGAGCGGCTGATTGTCCACCGCCCGCATCCGTGGGGTCTAATCATCACCCTGCAGGAGCTCCTCCAGAACCGGAGCTACTCATTCTTCCGTCTCCCCTTTATTCAGGCGGCACCTGAGGTAAGCTTATCACCAGTCTTTCACAATCTCGCGATACTAACTCTTCCTCAGATTGGCCGTCTTTTCGACGCTCTTCTCCAGCACATCCAACAACAGAGCCCTCGCCCCATTGCCTAGGCTTCTCTCGGCTTCTCATCCTCATCCTCTTCTTCCATATCTCTCCTCTAGTTCTTTCTCTGGTAACTCGGGCGGTACAGGAGTACTTCGTTGCATGTAATTTTCACGGGGTTCTCTTCCGCGATTGCTTTTGCGTTTTTTTTTTGCCATTTTTATCTTATCAGTTTCATGTTACGGCAGGGGTTAGCCGTGGTGATGGCATGCATATTTATTTTTCTCTTACGATTTCCGCATGACTTGAGGTTCCATGATATTTTTTTTTCGCGTCTCATGCTGCCCGCGACCTGTAATGATAAGACTGTAAAAGCTGGAGTTGACGGCGTCGTCATTATCTGCATAGGGCAATGCCAATTTACTATTCTAATGGTCATTGTAGCTTCATTTTGGGCCTTCCGTTCGGCTTCTTTTAGCATAATGGACTGCATCTCCTTCTGTCACTTGTCATCTTGGCGAGGTCTACTAGCAATTGTGATACTCATCCTGACACGTGACCCTAGGCATCCCTTTAGTTTCATTTTTGGTGGGAGATGTCCTTTTAGCAACCAACCCTTCTCCCCCTGGAATATTCCCTCTTGAAAAATCAGCAATTTGTCCTACAAATGGATTCGCCTTCCAGCTTAAGCCGAGCCAATTCCTTTATTGCGGCTGGTACAGTCTCGATAATCTATGCCGTTGACAATAATAATGTCATCAAAATCCGTCCCACAGCAGGGGAATTCGAACGTCAAGCTTACGAGATTGAAATTCGCTCTTATAAACGACTTGGACACCATAAACGCATCGCATCTTGCGAGGTGACCGAGGAAGGTCTCATACTAAAACGTGGAACTTGTCTTCGCGGCATGCTCCAGAGTGTTGGCGAATCTGCTATTCCTTGGCCCGTAAAGCTTCAGTGGGCGCTAGAAGCTGCAGAAGGCCTCTCGTATATCCATAGTAAGGGGATCATCCATGCAGACGTTGGCTGTCACAACATCATCGTGGATAATGCCAAACATATCAGGTTTATTGACTTCGCTGGCTCCGGTATCGACGGTGAAGCCCCCCTTAGTCTGCTATGAGTGGTGTAGCTTTAATCCTGGCATTGAAATTGGCATATTCTCAGATATATTTGCTTTGGGGTCAATGCTGTTCGAGCTTGAAACAGGTTGCGTCCCCTACCATGAGCTGGAAAGGACTCTGGAAAAGGGAGAGCTAGTGACAGCTGTTGAGGAGTACTTCCTACAGCAGGAGTTCCCACCTGTGAAGAGTTTAGCCTTCGGATCCGTCATTGCTGGTTGCTGGAATGGTAAATACACTTCAATTGATGAAGTCCATCGAGATATTGCATTGCTGTGAGAATTGAGGAAGGGTTGCACATGACGAGGCTAGCATATCACATTTTTCATATTCATGGAGCTTGCTTAGGCCACTTATCCCTACACTTGGTGAGCACTTAGTGAGCAAATTAGGGCGCTTAGATGATGATTAGTGAGTGGATTAGGGTGCGTAGGGGATGATTAGGTGATTCTCTGTGAGCAGATCACGTTGATTATATCCATGGATAATAGCCCGTGATCGAGCCAGGCATTATCCGGTACTCTCTACATACATGCACATATGTTGTATGTATGTAGTTGTATGGTTGAACAGACCTCGGTGCAGATAACGGAGATAACAGGATAAGCCTCATGGAACCTCAACTTCCAAGGCTGTTTCTGCCAACTATTCCGCCACAATGGCCGACTCAGAATTTGGTGACGAGTCAGAATATGGTCCATCTTCCACCAGGGCAGTCATCATGGTGCGTGCATTGATGCAAGTTTCTCAGTTGTAACTGACACAAGACAGGACGCGGTCCTCGCGCCATTCCGCGCGCTGGTATCGAAGTCCGCATTACGGCTATACCTGAACACGCTGCTGTTCATGGGCGCCGCAACGTTCCTAATTGGCATCTCCGCAATTGCCTATGGGGTCTTCTATTTCAAATTCATTCCCACGGTTGGGCTTGAGCGCGAAGTCCATCTACAATTCGGGTACGATATCATTCCCCACAACCAGATACACCCAGCTCAACTAACTTGCGCACAGCAATGGCAATCCGTGGGGTACAGCACACTTCGACTCGGAATTTGTGGCTCTGCAGCCCTACGACGTATCCGTGACGCTCGAGCTGCCACGCACGCCCTCAAACCTCGATACAGGCAACTTCATGCTCGACCTCACCCTCTTCTCTTCCCGCCCCGCATCGGCTCTCCTGCCCGGTCCAAATAACGCGCCCATTTCGCAGGCCCGTCGCCCTGCTATAATGACCTATGCTTCGCCGCTGGTGGATGTTGCCCGAAGAGTAGCGCGTATGCCGCTGTATGTTGTTGGCTTGCGCCGGGAGTCGGAGACGCTGGAGGTACCGATGATGGAACTGCTTGAGTTTACGAAAGGAACGCAGAATTTGCCGCAGAGTCTCCGGTTGGAGATTCAAAGTGACTCAAAGATGCAAATTTATACTGCTCGGGTGGAGTTCCGTGCTAGGCTTACGGGGCTTAGGTAGGTCTTCTTGGGGAATAAGATGCTTGTGAGGTATGGCTAACAGATGGGCAGATGGCTTATGTATCGCTGGAAGATTACTTCTTTTGTTGTCTTCAGCTCTCTGTTCTGGTCTGTCTCTGTGCTCTCTGCTGGCTTGACGTGGCTGGCGATGACTTGGGTTTTGGGGGCTATGCCTAAGAATGAGATCAAGGAGGAACCGGAAGACTCTATTAAAGAAGAGTCTGGGGACGGGGATACTTCCGATGAATCTTCCGATGTCAAAAAGGAGGAGCCGGAGGAGCATGAAAGATTGCTTTCTAGTTATCCGGCCGATGGTGATGAGGTTGGGACGGGGTCTGGACTAGAGAGCGTGGAAGCTCGTGGAGTACAGAGACGGCGAAGTCATTTGACACAAACAGACTGAAGTGATTTTGATTCTAGCTAGTTGATTATATGTAATGTCCTTATGATATAGTGTGAATGATATTGTGGATCATCTGGGCCGATTGCGACAAAAGCGGGGGGAACTTTCTTCCCCTCCATTCTTCACATCTCAACCACTCCGCCCTCAATGCATATCCTGGTAAGTACATATAGTTCTTACATCAATTTCGAGGCTCATCTCCATTTAGGTCACCAACGACGACGGTCCTCCGTCAAACCAGTCATCGCCGTACGTGCATTCGCTCGTCCACTCGCTCCAGTCCGCCGGCCACACGGTTTCGGTCATTCTCCCGCACCAGCAGCGATCATGGATCGGTAAAGCGCACATCGTAGGCGCATCCGTCAAACCTACCTACTTCCGGCCTGGCACACTCCACCAAGAAGATGGGACAATACACCGGCTGCCCCGGGGAAGTGATGGTGAACCAGACGAAGGCGACGAATGGGTTCTGATCGACTCGACTCCCGCGAGCTGTGTCCAGATCGGTCTATATCACTACTTCAAAGAACGTGGCCCTATCGATGTTATTGTCTCCGGTCCAAACTATGGTCGCAACACAACCGCACTGTTCGCATTGTCCAGTGGAACCATTGGCGCGGCGATGGAAGGTGCTTGCTGCGGCAAGCGCTCAATTGCTCTGTCATATGCTTTCAGCTCTCGAAACCACGACCCTGTTATCATCGCTGAGGCTGCGGGCCATTCAGTCAAGCTGATTGAGCATCTTTGCGCAAACTGGGCAGACGGGGTGCACCTCTATAGCGTCAATGTTCCCCTCGAACCTGGCGTCAGCGAGAATAAGGTTTTATATACCAATATGCTGCAGAATACGTGGACATCTGGGAGTTGTTTCCAGGCCGTCGACCCCACATCTGCAGACGACCCTGATTTGCAAGAAAAGCAGCTTCGCAACGAAGGCGAGGTGGCAGGAAAGAAGCCGGATCAGACTGTCGGTAACAGCGAGAAGTCATCCAGTGGACCCCGGATCCAGCACAAGCATTTCAAGTGGGCGCCTAGTTTCCAGGACGTTTACCGAAGTGTGGAGGAAAGTGAGCCTGGCAATGATGGCTGGACAGTTAAGGAGCAAATGACCAGGTTTGTCCAATGCCCTTTTTTTACTGCTGAACACCGACTGACTTTTACAGTGTCACGCCTCTTAAGGCCAATTTCATGCTCGCACCCGGTATTTCGGGGGAGATTAAGCTGTGAGTGAAGACGTTTGACGCGATGGGGGCATGGTATGGAGGGTTCTATCCGAAATCTACATGTTGCACGCACTTTAGATATCTGGCTTAGCTGTTAGATATCATGTCCCCTCCCCTTTGATTGGCTTTTCTTCAAGTATTGGTTTTCTGATAGACGGAGACTTTGTAGATCGGCCAATCAGCCTTCATTGTACTCCCTCGTCGACTGCGATGACCCCTACGTGCAAGAAATGGTCGACCGGGCATTGAATCGCCGCCTGGGAAGTGCCTCCAAGCGTGTGTCTTCTGTGTCCGAACTACCGGACTCTTCTGCACCGCTTTTCCAGTACCGCGAATATGAGCGCCTCGACTTCGATCATATCATGTCCAGACCCTCGACGTCTCTTTCCAGCGCATACATCATCCGGAAAGCTTTGATTCGCAAGCACTATCTCTCAAACACAGTGGCCAATTGGATCTCAAAACACCCAGATAGCGTCCTGCGACGCCACTTCAAGCCCGCCTTCGACTTCGAACTCGACTATGCCGAATTCCTCGACGACGCCCTGCTAGAAGCATACGAGCTGAACGAAAGCCTAGCCAAGAACGAAGAGCGCCCCGACTCCGAAAAAGAATGGTGGATCCTCAAGCCCGGCATGAGCGACCGAGGCCAGGGAATCCGCATCTTCAACAGCGAAGACCAGCTACGCGAGATCTTCGAGGAGTGGGAAGAAGACTCTGACGACGAGAGCGGATCCGAGACAAACGCGGACGACGCCGAAGGCGATGTCAGCACCGCCCTAGACACAGGCATCGTCACTTCACAGCTCCGCCACTTCCTCGCACAGCCCTATATCGACCCTCCCCTCCTCCTTCCATCATCCTCGAACCGCAAATTCCACATCCGCACCTACGTCCTCGCATCGGGCTCACTCAAGGTCTACGTCTTCAAGGAGATGCTCGCGCTCTTTGCTGCTAAGGCCTACTGCCCTCCGCACGAAGAAGACGACGTCGCCGACCTCGCACGCCATCTGACTAACACCTGTTTCCAGGAAGGCGGCAGCTCGAATGAAGGCAGTGTGCGCCGCTTCTGGGACCTGGACCATCACGTCCCCGGTCTCAGTGCAGACTGGAAGGAGAAGATCTTTGGGCAGATCTGCTCGGTGACGGGTGAGGTGTTTGAGGCTGCGGCCCGGGGTATGATGATTCATTTCCAGACTCTGCCTAATGCGTTTGAGCTGTTTGGTGTTGATTTCCTCGTTGATGCTAATGGGGATGTGTGGCTGCTGGAGCTCAATGCATACCCGGATTTCGCGCAGACTGGCGAGGATCTGAAGGAGGCTGTTGTTGGCCGCTTGTTTGAGGAGGTGGTTGATGTTGCTGTCAAGCCGTTCTTTGGTCTGGGTGATGGGGCTGGTACTGATGATATGAAACTGGTTGCTGATATTGATCTCGGGAGACATGCTTAAAGCTGGGGTTAGAATAGATGATGTAGATATACCACTTGTGATGTACAAGAATAAAAGTTTTGATTTGGATATCTCATATAATCAGGTCTTTTCCCTTCTCTTCACGGCGCTTGGTCTATCCAGTTATCTACATAGTCTTCTTGCCAACTATACTGTACAATTAAGATCCCGTTCTCTCGTTCAGGTATCATTCTTCCAGTAAATACGCCCCTCGAACAAACGACGCGCTGTGCGAAAGACAGTGGCAGAAGTCAACGCTCCATCTACATCGAAGTTGGCACCAACCAGCAGATTCCCACTGGCATGACCAATAGTAATGCCAGCACTATCGACAGGATCCTCATCCACAACGCCAGCCACCGTACTCTGCGGTACGCGAGCAGCAGCAGCAAGAGCCAAAGCGACAGTAATCGGGACCGCCCTATGCGGCTGTCCAACAGAAAGCGCACGAGCTAAAAGATCAACATCAGCAGACGTCTGTCTCTGCTCGATATCCCTGGAACCAGTCGTAGAAGGAGCAGCCACGACACAAATCTTAGGCACACTACCGGGCACCGCCGCAGTCTCATCTGCAATGCCCATTTTAACGCCCGCCTGCCGACGAATGGAGTCCAAGCGCGGCAGCAAATCCGGATGAGCAGTGATCTCATCAGGAGTCAGATTCCCACTCACGGCGAGATCAACCGCCTGCACAAAGACACACGGATTCCCGACGTCGATGCACGTAGCTCTGATTCCGTCAAAGATGTCGACGACCTTACCGGTAGGCAGGAGTTTACCCGTGACAGAGCCGGCGGGATTGATAAAGTCCAGCTGGACACGGGCAGCTGTACCAGCGACACCGTCTATGGCGAAGTTACCGCTAGCGGCGGCTTCGCCGTCGACAAGGGGGAAGGACGAATGGATGATTTTGCCGGTGTTGGTGTTGTGGATGCGTACCGAGGCTGAATCCGGGCTGGGATTTTGTAGCGGGAACACGTGTGCATCGACGGCGAAGGGGCCGACGGCAGCGCTCATGTTCCCGCAATTACTGGAATAGTCGACGTCGGTGTTCTTGATTCCGAGGGAGATGAAGGTGTAATCCACGTCGGCTTCATCGTGCGTCGATGCGCCTACTACGCAGACCTTCGAGAGGCTGGATAGTCCGCCCCCTAATCCGTCTAGTTGTCGGCCATGGGGATCTGGACTTCCGATTACACTGCGGAATATTGGGGCCCAGTCTTTTCTGTTCGGGGGCAGGTCTTCCTGCTTGAAGAAGACTGCGCGGGAGGTGCCGCCGCGGTAGTATGCTGCTGGTAGGGAGTGTTGCTTTTTGGTCTGAAGATATCGCCGGCTACCGGGTGCTAGTGGGGTCAATGTTGACCGGCATGGTAGGCGAGATAGTTGTTTGAACATGCTGGGTTTATAGTGACTCGCCCATTGTGTAAGGGAGATCGTGTTTGGTCTAAATACCTCGGAGTCACTCCGATAGCGGTGTCGGATCGTTCCGATGAAGCGGGTGGGCCGATTGGGAGAGCATGTATAGAGGTGTAGATCATATTTATATTATTGTTCTATGGACATAAGTAGAACACACAAGCGTATTCAAGTGAGAAGGCGCGTGGGCACGACCTTTCTAATTTTCAGCCGAATCGCTGCTTCGCCAGAGCTTGCAAGAAGCTCATAGTCTCCTGCTCCTTCTGTCGATATGCCTGCGCTCGTTCTTCGCGCTCCGCTGTACGTGCACGAAGAATTTCCTCCTCCGGATCTCACGCTCGTTCTTCTTACGTTGGTCTTTCTCCTTTTCCCGTTTCAATGCGGAAAGCTCATTGTCCCCGCCCAGTAAATCTTCATCCCGAGCTGCCTCGGGCGAACCACCGCGCGCATCCGCGAATGCACGATTGCTCGCAGCAGCTTCTCGCCGTTTCTCGAGCTGTCTCTCCCGTGTGCCCGGCTCAGCCCGCGGCGCAACCTCGTCTTCGAGATGGCGCAATGCAGATTTATGCGCACGAATTTCGGCGCGATACTGATCGCGGGACTCGCCGCGGGCAGCGATGGCATCTTCAATAGCCGATTCTGGCGGGAAGTCAGCATTCTGGTCATATTCGGGGGAAGTAGAAAAGCGTACCTCTTTTTAGCTCAAGATCTTGCATAGTTGGGATTGCAGGGCCCGCTTGTGGGCCGCCTCTCCCGGAGCCAGCTTGTGGCAGAGTAGGCCCGTACTCGTCATCATCATCCTCATCGTCATCGCCTACTGGTGGTTCTTGTCGAGCCTCGCCAGCCGCTCGCTGGCCTTGCGTATAATCAGGCGATTCGCGTCCACCTCTCGGGCCAGCTGCTGCTTCTTCTTCTGCACTTTTGCGTGCCTTGGCGAGCGTAGCGGGATCATACCATCCCTCCGCGAGCTCTCCACGGTTCCTGCGATGTCAGTAATTATCGCGCCAAGAAGAGAACACCCTCAGACCTACCATTTCTGCGTAAAGCTCTTCCACCGCCCTTTCACCTCATCTTCACTCAAGTCTTCAATATATTTCCCTTTTTGAATATCCAAGTACATGCCAAACATGGGCTCATAAACCTTCAGGTCGCGCCCTGAGAGCTCGCGCGCTTGGAAAGGGAGCACGACCGGTTTGGTTGGAGCATCTCGGTGCCGTCGCTCGTGGTGCCCACGGTCTTTGTCTTCGGCACGGCGGTGGTGACGGTCTGATCTGTGTCTGTCTGATCGGTGCGGAGAGCGTGACCGCGAGCTCTCCCGGTGCCGGTGGCGGTGGGAATGGCTGTGACGGCTGCGGTGATGGCGGCTTGAGGTTGGAGCAGAGGGAGACACAGCTCGGTGCGATGAGCGAGTTGGCGAAGGCATTTTTTGGCTGGTTTCCTTCGTCGTTGAACGGTTCTGGAAAGTCTGGAGGAATTTGTCTTCTGGGGGTGATAAGGAAAGACAAGCACTGAGGTCGGCTTATCAGTTCGGCCATCTGATTTCCCAGATTGTCCCCGGGTTTTCGATTCTAACGATTCCAACACATTCTTCATTTAGTTTTGTTGTTATTTAACTATGCTGTTTCTGGCAATCAACTTATACAGAAAGAAATACGGCTGTATTATGGAACAATTATTTCATCCAAGAAAAGACCTTCATTGTGATAAATACATCTAGGCGAAGAGGTATACAACGGTTAATAATTCAGCAAACCCAGTTCAACTTTAGCTGGCAGGAGCGCTTTGCTCCACGCTCGGGCTTGCGGTGTTTTCAGCAGGTGTGGCAGGTGTACTCGACTGCGAATTGGCCTTAGACCGGTTGGCCGCGGCCATTTGCCATGCCGGGATGGAGGCGGACCGACCAAGCTGCGAGAGTGGGTTGGGGCTCTGGCTTGTGCTCGCTGGGGCAGCAGCTTGAGTCGGCTCCTGTTCGGCTGGTGTCACAGTAGCAGCCAAACTGTTAGTGGCCGCAGGAGGAGCAGGAGTGGCGGGGGTCTCTTCCGGTGTCGGGCGAGGAGTACTGGGGATGGGAGAAGATCCAACGGTTCTGCCAGCGACAGGGCTAGCTCCGCTACCACCAAGTCGGTTGCCCAGCAAGGTCTTCAAGCTCTTGAGCTCAGTTCCGAGCTCCTTCAGTCGGTTCTCATTGCCTTCCCGGGCACCTTCGAGGGCCTTGGGAATGGCATCCTTCAATGACTTCACCTCGTCGCTAATGCGACGAGTCTCATCATCTCTTCGGCGGGATGAGTTCTTGAGATCAGCAACAAGATTCTCCACATCCTTGAGAGCCCCATCCAAGCGCTCAGTGCGGGCTTCCTCGGCGGTCTTCAATGCAGCAGTGTCGGTCGATAATTGTTCGATCAGAGTAAAAGCACGTGAAAACTGCTCATCGATGTTTTCCTTATCTTGCTCCAGCTGAGGAGGGGTCGGTGGGGCGATCAGAGGTGCGATATAACGCTGGATGGATTGATCAGCGCCATTAGTTTTGGAAGAGGGGGCAACTAGGTACCTTTGTGACGGTATACAACCCATAACCAACTCCACCCATCACTGTTGCCATAATAAACCAGTCACGCCAATCTCTCTTGGGTGGCCTTTTCATGTGATTAGTCTCTAGCACAGTGCCACGATCGATAGTCAAACGTACTCAGGAGGCGGCTGCCATTGATTATATGGAGGATAGCCATATCCTTGAGGCGGCTGTGGTTGCCGGTAAGGAACTGGCTGTGAGGAGTAGCTGGGCGCTGGGGATGCTGAAGCTGTAGCTGTAGCTGCGGCCGCGGCCGATGGGTCTTCGCCCACTCGCGATAAGGCAATGTCCACTTCCTCTTGAGTCAAGTTCTTAGATTGAAGGAATGAAACCCTCTTTTCAATGGGTGAAGATGCAACCGATGGGTCCTGGAGGACTAGATAAAGTCAGCGGTCACCACACATCAAGTTGTGTGCCTCGTAGTCCATACAGGTAACCTAGTGGACACATGAGTTAGCGGTAGCCCCGAAAGCGGATGATAATAGACATTAATGTCTCAATAGACAACTTACAGCTGAAGCAATCAGCTCCTCACGTGGAGCCATTATGATTGATGTCGACTACCAGTGAAGTGTAGGAGAGATGAAAGGAGAGAGGTGCGCTCACATCGGCAATCGCCATTTGGACCTCGGAACTCGCCCCAACGCCAAGACTTCCCCAGACCGGGAGTCTCGTGATTATCGGCGAGACTGTTTTTCCTTTTACCATACACCGCCTACCTCATTTGAAAGTGGCACGCATTTGTTTACATCGGCCGCCTCGTGCCTGCCAAACAACAGATCAAACCCCCTCCTTTTGGATTTTGTGGTGTTGCGCAACCCACTGGACTTTTGCATTTTTTGTCAAGGCCACAATCATATCCAAAATCCGCTTGGCAAAAGAAGCACCTTATCTATTGCCGCCTTGGCGGCTTGTGTATCACCATGTCGCAAGATACTGGGCTTTTCAGTATTAAGCGCCCCCGAGAAGTATAGATCCCTCTATCTAGCGCAAGACTTAAGGCTAATTTATATTGCGATCAAGACTCTCGGGAGTGTGCAGAATTTCTCCGCCATCCCCCAACCGCAGTCGGCATTGAAGCGCGCAAGCTCGATCGGATTTCAAAACGCCCCGTACAGCTCTCAGAACCACCGCACTTCCTTGATGGGCTCCACTGGTCGCCCGCAGCAGCCTAATTTTACGCGCATGTCAATTGGTGGACCATATGGCGCTGATGCCGGTCTTTCGTCGGTTCGCCGATCAGTGTCGAGTAACATGTTCAATGGCCCCAGTGCCAGTCGGCAGAGTTTCGCGCCAGGGTCTCTTTCCTCCAACCCTGCGCCCCCTCAAAACCCGCAGCGCAGAAGCAGTGTATTTTCGCGACCATCCACGGGAGGAGGACCGATGGGACATCAATCGTTCTTCACTCAAGTTCCCACCGTCGCCGGTGTTCCCAGAGACCCGCGCCCTCTCAGGGACCGATCTTTCCAGGCACGTATTGGCCAGGAACTGTTGGAGTATTTGACTATTCATGGGTTTGAGTTGGAAATGAAACATTCATTGGGGCAGAACACTCTTCGCTCACCGACCCAAAAGGATTTCAACTTTATCTTCCAGTGGCTCTATCATCGGATCGATCCAGGATACAAATTCCAAAAATCAATGGACTCCGAAGTACCGCCAATCCTGAAACAACTAAGGTACCCGTATGAGAAGGGCATTACAAAGTCACAAATTGCAGCCGTTGGTGGCCAGAACTGGTCGACCTTCCTCGGGATGCTACATTGGTTGATGCAGTTGGCACAAATGATGGATCGCTATCAGTCCGGCGAGTATGATGATGCCTGCGCCGAGGCGGGTGTGGATGTCTCCGGAGATCGTATTGTTTTTTCCGCTTCCTCACTCAAGCCTACCACGATTGGTTGCAGGGTGGCGAAGACGAGGATGATGACACCGCAGAGAAGCGGTTGATTCCTCACGTTGAAAACATGTCGCGAGAATTCGCTCTTGGCAACGAGCGGTACGTGCAGGAAATGGAGGCACTAGAGGCGGAAAACCGGGCTCTTCGCGACCAGATCGAAGAAGTGGAGAAGAGTGCTCCCGACATCGCCAAGTTGGATAAACACTTCCGCATCTTGGAGGACGACAAGAGGAAATTTGAGGATTATAACCAGAACGTCAAAGGCAAAATTGAAAAATACGAGACTCGCATCAAATTCCTCGACGCGGAGATCCAAAAGACCGATACCGATCTCCAGGCCACTGAAGCTGAGCGTTCTGATCTCCAGGCAAGTGTTGACCGCCAAGGCATCACTATCCAGGATATCGACCGCATGAACTCGGAGCGAGAACGCCTGCAGAAGAATCTCGAAGATACCGTGGCTCGCCTCGAAGAGGCCCATGCCCGTGTCATGGAGAAGGAAGCGGAAGCTAGCCAGAAACTGGAAGATCTGGAACAGATTGTGAAAGCTTACAATACTCTTGGATACCAGACTAGCTTGATTCCCGCGGGTGCCGAGAACGCCAAGGGCCAAGACTATGAGCTTCGTCTAAATATCACTGAGAGCAATTTCTCCGCGAGCCAGATTGGTGGCCCTCCCAGCCGAATTTCTCCCGAGGGTGATCGCCTATTGGCGGAGTCTTTCACTGGCTACCACCCGGCGCATTTGCTCAGTTTGGATCTACGGGGCTCTGTCCGAAACAGCCTGCAATCACTCCGGAAAGAGATCAATGAACGACGGAAGCAAGGGATCGATGACGACCTTGAGCGTCGTAATCTACTGGATAACATCAAAGAGGCAATGGATGAGAAAAGGAGCGAGGTTGAAGCCCTGGAGCATCGCCGCCGGGCAGCAGAGGAAGAGTTTGAACGAACAAAGGAAATCACGACTACTCAGAAGCTTGCCTCGGATGCCCAAATTGAGAAGATGGAGAAAGAGTTGGCGAAGATGCGCGCTACGCTCAGTGACAGTGTACAGTTGATGGAGCAGCGCGAGATGAACACCAATATCGAATACGAACAACTGACGCTTCGGGCAAATTCTCTCCGAGAAGAGTTGCACACTAACGTCGAAACAATGCTTAATGACGTGATTCGCTTCAAGGTACATGTTCAAAAAGGTCTTGAGGACTACGAGAGCTTTGTTGTCGATGAAGTGGAGCAAGAGCTTGGAGGTGAAGGGGTCATTGAAGAGGAGCTTTGAAGTTATTTTGTCACGATTTGACGATTTGGTGTTCAATTTAATTGTGTTGGTTTCATGTACAATACCCCCCGGATCAGTTCAGGACGCGCAATGCACATATTGTTTTATTTTAATGTCTTTCCTTTTTGTAAACACCAGGGCGCCACGGATCTTCACCCGCATCTTGGGAGTGAAATTGGGAGCGTCTAGTTATTCCAATGAATACCATTAGGGAACGTGACCATGGTTTCCTGGAGACAGATAGATTACCCTTCAGGGCTGGGAACATCGCTTGCAGCTTCAAAGCCCGGGCCTACCTAGGTAGGAAGATATGGTTCCCACAAGATAATGGACGCTGCGGGTTCTGTAAAGAGGCCGCTGGCTATATTTCATACTAACAAATACAACAATCATACCTGGGTAGGAACATTGAAGAGGATATGTACACTCCAGTTATTAGCATCCTTGTCTTTAGTCCATTAAGTGGACCTACATCCATTGTAATGAGATACATTCAACCATTGACCTACCAATCATTGCCGAGATTGAAGCGTCGATGTCCTTACATATGTAGTATACGAACAGATGCGATCAGTAGTTCGAAGGAACGCTTCGGGGTCAAGTTTTTAGAAGCAGAGAATATGAAATTCGCTGCAGCCAACGGCGAGGTTTCCAAACCAAAGATTCCAAATTTGTCGATCCAGAGACCCAGAAAAAATATATGGATTCTGTCCCTGGGGCTTGTAGAAAACTACTATCACTCGCACCACCCGAGAAGACGACGGTCAGTGGGCGGGTCAAAGAAACGGATTACTTTGGAAACTTGAATAGCACGCCTTACATCAACGGTGTTCTCTCAACGCCAGATATCAATCCGGTTATTTCCGGCCATTCAAGGATCAGGAACAGATGAAGCATGAAGTACTAGAGAGACCGGCCCAAACACAATCACCGCATTACATTCGCTTATTGCGAGAAATGGTCAATCGCACCCTTAGGAACCATTGAACTATCTTTACCCATAGAGATCTGCAGCCAAAGAATATATCTTATTGACTGGAATTTGTCCGGCTGGTACCCCGAGTACTGGGATTATTGAAACTCAACATTGTATTGTCAAAGACAACCGAGCTCATCCCAGACATATTTGTTCAGAACCCGGTGGAATATCTCATGATGCAAGTCGTATACTCGTCGATCTTTTACTGATGTTGCATTATGTCCATGTCGATAAAGTGATATAGGATACAATGGCAGCGGAGTCCGGAGCATATACTCTAAACCCTGGCGATTTTCACATGTAAGATTGCTATGATAGAGACACGATGTTACATTGTGTCTGCACATCTACGTAGGTGTGTGATTAACTCTCCCAATTGCATTCGCGTCGTTTTCCATGTAAGCTTTGGCTACTGCATGGCATGATTTCCGTGTGGTCGTTCTTCGAAAGTGGCTGGCAAGTAAGACTTTAACAGATCTATTATAATGTACTCCGTAAATAGTTCTTGCTTATCGAAAGGATTAGGCGATACGGGCCCCACAATATAGATTGCTATAGAGTGTTCCATAAAAAGCTATCTATACGAAGTATAGAATTTGTTCTAGACTGGAAAAGGCATACTCCGTACAATGTAAGGATTTATGTCTGGTCATATTTACTCCGTATGTACCACACCTATTTACAGCAATGATGATCATAAAAGAAATCATTCTACGGAGTACTCTGGGCAAAATAAATCCCACAAGTTATATTCTTAAAATGCTACAATGATATAGAATGTTGTCCAGGTGTATCTTCTAGACAGCCTTGGCGCGGGATGCCGCCTTTAGGGCTCCGCCAATCTCCATGTAGGCGAGGCACACCTCCTTCGTCAGATACATAAGTGATCGACAGGAGCGATGTGCAGAACAAGGTGGAGAACTATCATTCGCCCGTTTTATCCGTCTGGTTTTTGTCTGAAACAACTTGCTCCGCACAGTATACGGCCATCCCGTCTATCTGTACCGGAGTCCCTGGTTCCACTGCAATATGTTATCCTCCGGGTGATAGGGCTATTTTCCCATCCATGAAGATCCCTCCTGCTCAAATTCTTTCGCCACAGCATGAGACTGACTCCCCTGCAGATCTGTCTCCTCACGGAACACAAGGTGTTTCGGCGGTCTTTTGGCGGCCTTTTGACGGATTTTGACTCCCAACAATGAAACCCAAGGGTATATAACTAGCTGGAAGTTCCTACTCTCGAGGAATTTTTTTTTACCCCCAGTGCTGTGCACCTTCATTCCTTTCAAAAGCTTCAGGTCTTCTTTACATTGTTACCTCTAGCATCCATTCATTTCCCATTTCCACCTTTAAGTATCCAACAACTCTCAACACTTCAGTATGAAGTTCACCGCTGCCTTTGGCGTTGCTGCCCTATTCATGGCCCCGTCTGCCGCGGCCTGGAAGCTGCCTGTGAGTATCTACATCAGAATGAATCCTTATAGATCTCGTTCTTTGCTGACATTGTCTCCCCAGCACGCCAACGCCTTGGCTGCTACTCCTACCAGTTCTCCTAGTGGATTCCCATCCGGAACTCCTACTGGAACCCCATCTGGAACTCCCTCTGTCACTCCATCCGGAACCCCAACTGGATGGCCCACCGGATGGCCTACTGGATGGCCTATTCCGTGGCCTACTGGATTCTCCTTTGCCCGCCGAGCACCTGGTCACGGACCTGGTATCAAGGGACCCGGGCACCCCGGGCACGCAGGACACGTTCATGAATTCCCACACGCCGGCTTCACCAGCGCTCCTAGCGGCACTCCTTCCTGCACTCCTACGGGCACTCCTAGCGGCTCGCCTTCTGGGTTCCCTTCGTCTACCGGCGTCCCCTGTGGATCCCCTTCGTCTACTGGTGTCCCGTCCTCCAGTGGTTCCTTCGCCATTTTCCCTATCCCGGCCCCGACTGCTGCTGGTGAGCAGGGAGGCTTCGCTCGTCGTCATGCTCGTCAGATGTTGTTTTAGATTCTGCCCTTTGCAGCTTCGCTAGTGTGAAATGTGAGATAATCATTACTGTGTTTTCCGTGGCTGCTGGATCAGCTATAGAGAAGAGGTTGTTGCTATTTTGGAGATTTTCCCCGGGTTTCATGTAGAGTGATAGAGTAAAATGGTAAACACATAGAATTCATAATAGCATTAGGGAGTAGACTTGCAAAGTATAGCCATCCCCACATAACCCCAAAGGATCTGATACGCACGCCTCAAGAAACAGTGTCTTTAGCCCGGCGCACACCAAATTTCTTTTCCTTTTCGCATTTGAAATTAAAGGAGGGAGTTGGCATCAATCGAAAACCGCTATATGATCCAATTATGGTCCTATGGCCGAAAATAATGGTATAGCAGGCCATGGTCATCTCAGCTGCAGTTTCCTATAATCAATTTCTTATTTTAGGCTATTTATGGTTACTTAAGACTAAACTAAGCCCCCACCGGAGGCCCCTTAGTACCCCTGTTTTACCTTCCACGTCGGTTCTTTTTTACTTTTCCCTAGCAAATCCTTGTTCCTGAGATGTCTTGTTATTCGCCCGAAGCCAAAATCTATCACATTTATTACTAGCTGCATCGTCAGGCGGGACGGATTCGGACAAACTGCCGTTGAGATGCTGGCGGAGCTGTGAGGCCAGTTCACTTCTAGTATGGATTTTCGTGTTTCTAATTCTCTCGTTTGGACATCAGAACTTCGGAGGTTGCTCGGGAGATACATGGTAACGGTGTGTCTGCTTGTACGGAGGATTCATGGAGTTTTACCGGATCGTCGCCTTCCTTTGCTGTCCATGTCACGGACAAAGCCCCTATGACAAAACTTCATTGCGCTTCGTGGCATAAATCTGCCATGTCGGAATTTGTGGGGTATTTTCGATGCTAACATTCCGTGGGACTAGCTAATCTTTCTACATTCTTTGCCAATTCATAGGTGGATAGACTAATAGAACCTCCTTCATCTCTCCAGCACTCTTTGGTAGACCCCAAGATACCTAGGTATGCTTGATGTACTTTTATAGCAATGGTTATCTCTAAGCTCCGCGAAGAACTTCCAACGATCTTTGCTCCCAAGTATCCACCATTGCTAGCTCACAGTGACCTATGTTAGATGAACATCATTGTCAATCCCGAAGCAGGCAGTATGGTGTAACTGGGATTGTTGGGATGAGGCAAAGGTGTTGCCATTTGAAATGTCTCTCTGGGAATTTACAACATGCTCGGCACCATGAACTCAAGTGGTTGCAATCTAAGTGAGGCAAAGGCCACTAAAAGAAGACCTGATGCTCGGCCGGTCTCCATGAGATTTCTTCCTGTCAATAGTCGTCAGGCGGACAACAAGTCATGGTCTTGAAGCTGTACGGAGTAGGCTCTTCCTATATAGGTAATTTCTGTTCACGGTACATTCATTGTTGTTTTGCCCTACACCACAGAGGCGTGTTAAAGCGAAGTGGATAAAGCTCTCGACCAGTAAGGATGTCGGTAGATGCTGATAGTAATGGCGTTCTTAATCTAGGTAGTCCTGCCTGTAACAGTCGCCGTAGAACCCTCAATGCTCAGACCTCATATATCGCGTGACTCAGAGCTCACTGAGCAGGCAACGTACTAATTATACATATTATTAAATCCAAATAAGAATATAAGAATATCCTACAACCCAATCCCTCGATAGACATACGTTGGAGGTATAAGGAACTCCGCATTCTGTGCCCTCCGATTGGCTCATAGCTCGACGCTGACTCAGCAGTTCCTGATCTCCAAAATTCTCGAAACAACATTTACCATCTCCCTCACTTTTGGTCTTCATTTGCCCTTGTTGGTACGGGGTTCAATTGAATATCGCGAATATCCCGCTATGTACCTGTGAAAATCGACATGTATCACGCCAATCCCGTACCCATCGAGATTGCGAAACCTATACACCCGCCTTTGAGCCTCGTTGCGGTACCATGAGCAGGTGCTTGCGCCCCGGCATCCTGCCATTCGGTCGCAGGCCAGCTGCTTCACGTCTCCGTTTCCTCCCATATCGATCCGCGTCTCCTTTCTCCCGGCCGACTTGGACTCAGTTTACCCGGAAAACTCGCAATGACCAAAGAGAAATTAATTTCCCAGACGAAGTTCTTTTTCTACGCCGATACAATTTAATCAAACACCCTCGCCTCAGGCATGACCAGAAGAGGCATATTGACGAATGGATGCCAGTGCTGAGGGATTGTATTCCACCAAAAGTTGCCAAACCACCAGACGTCGCCCAACCTGCAGGACAGCCCAGGCGGCTTCGACCACTCCGCGAATCTGAACATGAGCTTGATCGGACCCATGCTCTACTGGGGTGCCTATGGGATGGGAGGATACATTTTGAATTTCAACTCCTTGCGCATCTCGGATTTGCGCACCATGAGTGGTCTAATGTGCAGGCTCTTTTAAACAGCATGATAGACACCTATGAGTTGCTAGCTCCTCATATGCCTCCTAAGCACCCTTCGGCTGGGCTTGATTGGAACAGACCGTTTCGCGTGCGTCGCGCAGATGAGTCAACATCCGACTTGGTGTCCCCCCTCACCTCAGAGATCTCCCTCAGCAAGCTGACGGGAGGCACAAAATCTGCATCCCCTTGGAAATGGTCTCGTCTGGAACCTCTCTCATCAGATAACATTTCTCTTGATACTCTGACGGTGGAACCTGCACCGAGATTCTTCGGAGAGAGAATTTTGGCTGAAGTACTCGCGAACCTCGGCTCTCTCGTTTTGTATGCTGCACGCAGTCGGTCAGATGATTCAAAGCATGCGATGTCCTGTGTATACCGAACCCTTGCCCGATTGCACCATGCAGGCATGATCTCTGACAGAGTTTACCAATATCCGAAACCAGATGCCAGCCAGATTGTGTTCCGTCCGCCAGGGCTCCATTTTTTGTCCAATTCCATAATGAGCGTTTTGTCCGACGCGGCGTGGCATGAGCATGAAACAGCGGTGGCCGCTGCGGCCGCTGATGCAGGAGAGCAGTCACCTTTCATTCCTTACACACCGGGAATTCGAGAGCTGGGCCCGGAGATCTGGCTCGAGCTCATTCTATGGTGTTGTGTGGAGCATGGATTTTGCAAAACTGGCACACTACTCGTGCATCAAATGACCCGGCTTAGCGAATGGAAAGCTGAGAGTTGGGCGCCTCTAATAAAAGACCTTAATATAGTACAAAAAACCAATGTCAGTATGGAGCAATCCTGGCGTCGGCCAGGCCAAATCGAGAAGTCCCCGACACTCAGGGGCCAGGAAAAAGCACCATTCAATGGACTTGGATTCCGAACTATCAGCTCTGAGGTGGTTGCATCGCTGCGGAGCGGCTTGGCGAACAAGGCCTATGTCGGAATGGGGGACCGTGGATATCTTCCTGAGGATCTCACCAATTTATCAGCCCCTCTGACTAAACTTATCGATCCTCCCGTTTCCAGCCGTGAGGAGCTTCGGCCAACAAACAGGTTCACCAATTGGCATATTGTACGGATATTGGAATCCGGCTGTTTAAAGCCGTCCTCGGATCCTGTTTCCTTCGAAGATCTCCTAAGGTCCCAGAACAATGTTGTTCCTCCGTGGGAAGGGAACGAGTTGAGCCTGGCACAAGTCTTGGATGGGAAAACGCGGGCGCAGTTCTACGATGAATCTGCCGCTATGACTGGCCTGGTCGAGTTCAATCTCAATTATTATGCTCGGGACAAGCAAAGCGGACGCCTTTTCCACGAATATGCTTGGCTTCAAAACATTGCCGATGCAAGCAAGGCACAGCACATCCAAAAGTTCTTTGAACGGATGAGCAAAGCCAGCGATGAAGAGGCTTCCTTGCTGTTTGATTTCAAATCTTTCGAACCTCAAGATATTTCCCAATCGTCTATCCCGCAGTTGTCGTGCGCAACTTTTGCTAATCTCCTTGACGTGGCGACAACAACCCACGCGTTTGACTTTGGCCATCAACTACTCCTGGACAATGACATTGATGGCCCTCCCATCCCTCAAAGCGCATATAGCAACCAGGCCTTGGCGCCATCTATTCTTCGATTTTCAAGTGCCACTTCTAATGTCGAGCTCGGTGAGCGTGTCATCGCGTCGCTCGCGGTCCCTCTTTCTGTGAACACCATTAAATCGTTGATCAACTTCAGCGTTGCACGAAAAGATTGGAACCGCGTGGTGCTGATGCTCAACTTCCTGACCGAGCACAGGGCTAAATCCTGGGGTTACATCAATATCGGCGCACTGGCAAGTGCCGTAATTCGGCTCGATGCCACCGTCAAGCATAAGACATCTACCGGCACCTTGACTCAGGCAGATACAGAAGACCTAGATCAGGCCACAAACATCTTGCTCCGCCTTTTCCGCGGCGAATGGCATGCTAAACATACTCGGGAGAGAGTCAGGAACTTCCAGCTTCGAACACTCTCTCGTATGCACCGCGTGCTCTCCGCCATCCCAGGTCCTCTACCGGACATCCTCAAACGAGTAGAGGCACCCAAGGAAATCACCGGACACCACAAAGCCACTTTGATCCCCCCAACCACCTTCCACGAGATCTTCGCCGCCGTCGTGGAAACGCAGGGCGCTATCGTCGGCAAGCAGCTCTGGGACAAAGTCTGTGTCGACTGGGTATCTCCCAAGCGCCAGCTCCAGTCTCCAGGCGGTGTTGCCCGGCTGCTGTTCAGCGATGAGCGGGCCAATTCACACGGTTCCCCAGGATGGGACCCAGATTATGTGAACCATGTCCGGAGCAAAGCCACGATAGCAGACCTTAACACCGTCCGCATCCTCGCACGAAGTGCCGTCCGGGAATATGCTGCATGCGTGCAACAAACAACGGACCAACAACCCCATAGCCCTAGCCCCAGTATACCCCAAACCAACACCACCTCTTCCTCTTCCTCCTCTACCTCCTTCGTCTACGACCCCACCACTCCATATACACCCTCCATCTCCCGCAAGGAATACCCCTACCAATTAAAGTCTGGCAAAATGCCACAAACAGAGCTCGAGTCCATTCTCGACTTCTGTCTCGAGACCTTCCTCAAATTCGGTCTCCCCGAAGACCAAGTCGACATCGAGATCCCTGGCCACATGCGCCGCATGCAGCTCAGAAAGGTCTTTTCTTCGCCTACACGCAGGCCTGTTAGGATGCGGATCAAGTACAACAGGTCCGATCCGTTCATGAGATCTCACTGGCCGAAGGAATTGGCGGAGACTTTGCCGAAGCCGGAACTGCCGTCGGAGTCAGAGCCGAAGTGGCCTTACGATAATCCCAAGATCTAGGATGTGGGAGAGACTTTCCTCCTGGGTCCTGTCTTGTATGTTTTTTTATTTCAAAGTAAAAACTATTCTCGAATGTATATACTACTTTTCTTCTTTACCATGGACCTTAGAAGGCCGTGTAATTGAGACAGGACGGTTCTTCGGATTGGATATTCGTTCTACACTGCTTATTGCACTTAAAAGGAATATGCTGCAAACAAACGCGATGGATCTGGTATCAGAAGTCCAGGTGCTAGGATTCAACTGATTCAACGCCAATAAACGCCCCAATGCCAACTAAAAACCAATCCCTAACGCCCAAAGCCCCTTGTGAGTCCAGCTCTTGATTGAGGCACCAAGGTATTGTTATATCGGTGGGCCATTATACACATGTGTAATGCAGAGATGTTCGCGGTAGATCAAAAGGGGAAAGGTTCATAAAATAGGGGGGAAAGAGAAATGGCATCACACCACATACGCATTAAGTGGATATGGAAATAGTAAAACACGGGTATGAGAAGAGAACGAGAGATGAAAAGATAAGAGGTAGGAATAGGTAAAATAGGGTCCTTAGGTATATTGTTAGGAAGCAGATGTTGCATCCATATGGAGACGGGATATGATAACGGGTAAAGCCCTGGAGAGCAATAATTGGGAATACCAGCCAAAAGAACAGGATGGTAAATAAGACACTCGCATGCTTTTGTCGTGTTCGTGCATGTTGTTCTCGTATACAAGGCATTCACGAGTATGGGTGATAATTGCATTTAACATTCCCAGTTCTCATCGTCATTGGAATGAGGGAAGAAAGAACGCATAAACTCCCCTGGTGATAGGATCATAGGGGAAGTACGAGTCCTGGGCCTCGGCGGTCAACGAGCTCGTCAGATCCGCGATCGTTATGCTGGGGTAGGTGTAGTGGTCTTCAGCGGGCGGTCCATCCGGAGCAGACACCGAGAGATCTTCTTGTAGAGGGGCCCAGTAATCGCCAGCAGTAGCAGAGTGAGCCATGGGCTGTCCGTGTGCGGGCTCCGAACTGATAGTGCTTCTAGGCTCTGGGGTGTACGGGTAGGAAGGCATGTCGCTGACGTCGTACTTCATGCCCTGGGCCAGTTTGCGGAGGCTGAGGTCGCAGAGCTGCCAGGCGCGTCGGGAGGCGATGCTCTGCCCGGACATTGCGAAGAGCCAGTGGACTGCCTTCTTAGACAGGATGATGAAGTTCTTCTCCTCTTCTGGCATGTGGACAGTGCCGAAGGATAGCTCGAGAAGGAGAACGGTCGCCGCTTGCATGAGATAGTGGAGGATACACCACCACGGAGCAATCCGGTACAGCTGGAGAGCATCCGGTTCATCAGGAATCAGATCTAGCATACACCGTGCAGAGTCCAGGGTCACCACTGCCATTTCGTGACTGAAGGAAGGGTTCGTGCCCTTTCGGCGCGCGTCACGCCGGCAGAGACAGGGACGGCCTAGTGTGATCCGCGCACTGTAGTAATGCAACGCTAAGTTCAGTTTGCAGCGAAGGATATCCGGCCCTTTATCTTCCTTGTCTGTGAAGTCAAGCCCGGGTGGAAGGTTGGATTTCCATGTCTCGGTTCGGGACTTGAGTTCACCAATCCGGCTCTCGATCTGTGCCCATGGCACCATCACGCAGTCCACTGAATAGACTTTGTTGACAATTTCTTGCGCGACAACTGCCAAGTCGCAATAGTAGAGGTAAAAGAGCCCGTAGTTGACAGGCAGGCTTTTGAGCCATTTGGTATCTCGTGCTCGAGTGTGGTGACTGCCATCCTTACCATTTGCCGGGTGGAGCGGCATTTGTCTAATACATGCACTTGCCATGACGTTATTGATCCGTTCGTCTCGTAGTGTAGTGTCTGTGAGTACTTCGAAGGCAGTGGGCTCTTGTAGCTGTTCTTCTTCAAACGGAAGCGGGAAAGGCGAGGTGCACACCCCGTCCTGGATACAAGTTGGGCGCCCAGTCATTATTCCAAGCATGTGCTCAAACATATACAGACACCACCAGACTCGGTAACGGGCTTCTTTCGAAATATCGGGGGTAGCCGGACTGCTGCTTTTCATGTTGATGCCAAGTGTGATTGCAGACCGCACTGCCAAAGCTGATATTCTCCACGCCCTACTTACGTGTTATTGCCCGCTCAAATTTGGAGAAGAGGTTCTTGAACTCACCGGTTCATTTGATCAGAAGCGAGAAGGTAGAAGGCAATCAAGCCCTCCACCTGGACTTGCTGGAGATCGGGATGGCTGAAGAGGACATCGCCGTTCATACTAAGGATCCTAGCCCTGGTTAGATATACCAAATGGTCCTTCTCGTTCCCACGCCATGGTGCGTCGATGAGATGGCCATATTTAGCCCCGATTGCGAATATCATGTTCAATATCGCGAGCCACTTGTCACCGGGTCGGGCAGCGCTATCGAAAAATGTCCGGTACTGTGCGGAGAAAAGGGGTTTGTTGATGATGGGGTAGAACGGATGCACGGTAGTCAAATAAGTCTCGAACATATGATCTGCCACCTCTCGAGGAGGCATGGCATATAGCTGTACCGGTCCGGGCACAGAAATCTCCAAGTCATCAAGATGATAATTGACCGCATGCAGAGATACTGCATTATCAGTCTTTGGATCCTGGCCAGGCTCCAGGCTTCCCGGAAGACCTTTGGCACGTTGTTCTGCCTCTCTATGGAGCCGTTGCATCCAGGTAATTTCCGAGTTCTTCCCCATATAACCAGTTGCTCTGGTATGTTCTGATCGATTGATGTCCTCTTCTACTCGATCAATCGCCTCAAGAGACCCAATAGACGAAGGCGAGGATGGTTCATCATTTTCCGGGACGTCATCCTGAGGGGTTAGTGATTGAGATTGGGAATTATGTGACGAATAATCCATGTCCGGGCCATGCTATAGTTGCGATTGTTAGCGCCACTCCGGTATTCCGAAAAGTAGAACAAACCTTGTCCAGCAAGCTCCTGATCCGCTCCGCGACACTGGAGTCAACAATACCACTCAAATCCTTCAGAAGATTCTCATATTCTTGCGCTTTCTCCGAGACAGTCTCCACTTGTCTGTAATCAGTCGGTCAGCATGCTTGCTCACGATTGAGTATTGTTCTAAAAAGAAAAGCATTATAGCCACAGATACACGTACTTTTTCAGTCTCTCACTCCAACCCTCAGGGTAGTTACACGTAGCCCTCAGCTCACGACATTGGCGACAAACCGGGGTGTCACCACTGCATTTCGTCTTGCGCTGCCTGCAGGATGCACAAGCGCGAGGCACTCGTCGATTATGGCGCGGGGCAGTTGCGACGCGTTGACGAGGAATGGCAACTTTAGTTTGTGCGGCAAGGGTCTTACTCGACCTAATGGGGGGTGTATTGGGGCTTTGGGCGCCTATCGTTGACCCTGTGTCTGCGACGGAGAGAGGGCGGAATCTGGCGGGGGCGAGGTCTGCTGTTGGTTGCTCGGCAGGCGCTTCGTTTTGAGGAATAACGTTGTCATAGTTTGCATGCGGGTGCGATTTTTCGACCGTCATTGTCGCAGAAGCCCTGTGTACGTCAACGAGAGTGTGTTTGGTGGTTCTCAAGCTCGCAATTGCGGTCCTGCGGCGCTATGCGGTATAGAGTTGCGACGAATGATAGGGCTGAATTTGCTGTCGAGAGATGGGATATATGTACAAGGAAGTTTTTGAGGCCCATTCATAGCAGTACGAATTTGTACCTCGGAAGTGGAAATACTGTAGAAATGTGAGGATGAAGTCGCCCAGGTGGCGGAATATGCGTAATCGGTCCATGGGGGACCCGTGGACCATCCACGGATGATAAGTTGCCCACTTTCCTAATTGGGCAACTGACTAATCAAGAACGCGTTTTCTCTTCTTCAGATGCAAAATGATGAATTTATGGGAAGAAACGCTAGTTATTTTGACACTTTTGGGTAAAGCCATTCCTCCAGTCGTGAATATCCTCCCAATCTACCCATCCAGGGTAAGTAAACCAAAAAACATATGTATATATACAAGAGAAAATAGGCATTAGCGAGGAAAAAGTAAGAGGGTGCGCCGAGAAGACAATGAACATATACAAGCGAGGTAAATAGATAAGGGAAAATGGCGGGTCGCAGCCCAGCCAAGAGTGGAGAGAAGGGGATGAACGAGAGGAAATATAAACCGAGATAAGTGGACTCGGTGGTCGAGGATAGTTTAGAATTCGCCAAACATCTCGTCGAGCTCATCGACTTCCACCATCTCTGGGTTCTGCAACTCTCTCCAGGATTCGAAGACGGACCCCGAGTTCAAAGAAACGGGCCGAGGAGTAAGGGTGAGCCTCTCGTGTGATTCCGTCAGGTCCGACATCTTCAGATCGACGTCCGGAAGGCCGCTGTTCAACATATCAAGCGAGCGCTTGAGGGTCGAAACAGGCGCGGCATCTGGATCTTCGGGAAGGCTGATCTGGGGGGGCAATCGGAGCGCCGGCAAGCTCCTCACCGTCCACACCGACATCTGTCAAAGCGCTCGTGCCAGACGAGACAGACGATGCAATGGAGGTGAGGGAGGGGGAGGGGGAGGTGCCGAACAGGGCAGTTGCGGCAGCCTCGTCCAGATCCTGGGCCATCTGGTCGGCGGGCATGTGAGAGAAGTAGTCACTATACTCTTCTTCAGACATGCCATCACCGTGCATAGACGGAGACACTGAACCACCATTCATAGGAGATTCAGAGATGCTCATATCGCGGTCCTCCGAGGCGCTCAGGCTCTCGGAAAGGATGGACTGGCTACGGCTCGACTCGGCTTTTTCCTCGGATGCGCGCTCACGCACGGCGCTGGCAGTTTGTGTAAACTCCTTCTCGTCGCCCTCCAGGGGCGGAGAAGCCGCGCGATGCGAGTTCATGAGACGCGTCAAATTACTAGCGTTGGGGAAGTGATCAGAAGAACCATGGCTAGTGGAGGTATTCAAATCACCATGCTCCTCGAAATCGGGAGAAGACAAGTCCACTTCGGGACTGGGGCTACGTTCCCGCACCATCGCGTCTTCCTCATCCTCGAGACTGGAAACACTGGGCGTGATGTGCTTGCTACCCACGGCGGATGCCAGATCGTCTGTCTCAGGAATGGGTTGGTGGGGAAACGTAGTAAGATAGTAGTACACTTTGCGCGGATGAATTAAAATAAGCTCCTTAGCCATAGGACACGGCGCGAGGGCCGTCCAAGGACGCTTCATATAGGCGGCTAACCGCGATGAGAGGAGCGCAGCGGGATTGGCGGAACTATTACAGGACATGTTAGTTATTGTGTTTCAAGAAGTCCCGATAGGGATACATACTTTGCGACATTGACATTTAGTGTGACCAGGACTGCGGCCAGTTCCTTCACAAGATGAGGGCGATTCCCGGTCTTCTCCAGTTGGTTAATTACAGCGACAACGATATCGTCGTTAATTCCTTCTGTGTCGATCTTGGGAGCAGGCGCTCCATCCATAGGCGAGGGAGGGGGTGTAATCTCAAGCAGTCCATGTCGGCCAGCGCGCGCAATAGTTTTTGGGTCGGATGGCTCGGGTGATAATGAAGTTGAACCATGCGATCTCTTGACTTTTTTTGTGGGTTGCTCGTCGGTATGCACTTTTGAGATAGAGGGAGAGCGACGAGTGGAATTTGGCAGCTGAATGCCCAAGGATGGGAGAGATAGTGACTTGCGACGAGTGTTGTACGGCATTGCGAGGAAAGTGAGAACAAAGATCAAGAATCAAAGGAGAGTAAGACACAAGGATATAATAGAAAAAGAAGCAAAAAGGATATAATAATAAACAGAATAATAAGAATAATAATAAAAAAAAGATTCTAAGATATTGGGGGGTGTTTAGTAGAAAGGGGGATGAGAAGGATAAACGGGGGGATCATCAAGATGCGACAAGAAGAGCTGTTTGGATGGCAAATTACCAACGGGGGCCTGAGGAATCTGCGGAAAAAAGTGGAAAATTGGAAAAAAAAAATTGAAGTGTAAATTACCGTATGGTATTTATGCCTTTAAATTTGGCAGCCTCCCGAATTGGTGTGACGATGATTGGTTGGACTGGGGCTTGTTTTTATTTTCCTTTCCTCTCACTCTTTAAGAATGTACATAGGAATGCCTATCTGTCCTTTTTTTTTATAGAAACTACCCAAGTACTCTGTACTCCGCACTATGTAAATAGTCCTACATTTGATCAAATATACTTCCAGTCCCTTTCTCACCGCCATGTTAAGACACGGGAATCAACATGCGACATGCGACACGCACAGGCAAAAAGCGAACAATCCCTAGGCGGTGGAGATCAACCCATTCCTTTTCAGGCCTTAGTATGATAATCCATAGTTCTTCCATTCTATCTTCGGTCTTAGCGCATACCAGAAGACTTCGGTGGGGTCGTGGCCATGTGTTCTATGACCCGAATAGGTCCAATTTTGGTGCTCCATCAACCTTGGCGTCTCCATCTACCCAACAACTCTAGTGGTTTCTCTATCCCGCATACATCGGATTCCGCTAATCACAACCCGATTCTTTGAATAATAAGAAGACCTACGGATCCATTGATTGGTAGTTGCACAGTGGATGTCGAATAATAGTAAAACTCGGAACCTTCCTGCTGCATGGATATGTACATTCAAAGTTGGTACCTGTGTAGGTAGATTATGTATTCGATCTGTCATCTGTTGGTTGCTAGGGTACCGAGGGGCACACCGCCGTTGATATATCAAAATATATGAATTTATACGAACTAATGTTGTAAATATGCAAGTACATACTAACTAAGCATGAACACACACGACATCCAATCCATTAAGCCTCGTAAACAAGCCTAATAACTTTGACCAAAAGAAAAAAGAAAAAAGTTGACAAGGCTTAAGCCGAGCCCTTCGGTCGGAAACACCGAGACCCAAAACAGCTCCCTAGCGCAACCGTTTACAAACAGAAAAAGAAAAAAAGGAAAAAGATATGAAGCAACCACTTAAACCTTGGAAGTCGACTAGGCCCCACTCCTGAGTGGATCTCAGGGACCCAATCGACGGGACAGCAATCAATCAGAGTCGGTGTATTGTATTGTACATGACGCTAGTAAGGGATGCTCACATTAGCGTCTCGGGGAGAAAAGGAGCGTTTGCCACCGATGATGCAGCTGAGACACTTGTTTTTATTCTATCTTATTTAGATCTATCGACTTTTTTAACATTTTAGATATCCAAAAAGTCAAACTTGCCGTAGCTGTCAAAAAGTGATGATGCCATGGGAAATAATATTCTATGTAGGTTTGTATGTACGTGTATATGATGACATCTTTCTCCTTACCTAGGTACCCTCTTTACTTTTGGTGATATGATGATTGGACGGGAGGATATTATTGTTTATCCTCCGTACAAAGTACTCCGTATATTGTACATCATATTGTACATCATATTGTACATCATATATTGTACATCATATATTGTACATCATAGCCCAATCTCCTTTAGGATACCTCGCATCCAGCAAGGGGTTTACATAGTACTGGGTACGAGCATTGCTGCCTAGGTGTGATGATGTAGTCTCGGTACTTAGTATTGAGGGAAACATCATTCCTTGAATTTAACCCTGCCATCTGTACGGAGTACTTTTGTACTCCGCATATTGTTGAGTATATAGTGACATATGTCGCATCTACTCTCTGGTGATCTCCGTTTTCATGACATCGACCACTCCGGCCCAGGGATGGGACCATCAACCATGGAAATAGCCAGCCCATTGTTACACCGGCCGAAGGGAACAATTGCTTTAGCGGGAGGTATATCTGATCGCATCTGATCTTATTCAACGTTGAATTATAAGGTTACCCCTTTAAGATGAGAATATTGAGAATGTTGTCAGACTGTACCTACATTGTACAGTATGCAGGTGCACGGGAATTCTCCGCACCTCCACAGCCGCAGGCACTACATAATGCCCACTTCTACTTTTATGTTTACATTACTATCTACAGAGTGTCTATTAAAAAATATATATATATCAGACTGAGAATAATCTTACAATATATATTGCATGGGTATGGAATGTTTTTTTTTCTAGTAACATTAATACCCGATATAGTATCTCAATCTAAACGGAACACATCCAACTCTACGGAGTAGATCTACCAATGAAAGTACATCTCGGTAACAGATGCATCAATATCCAAACCTTACCTGAAGCCATTACCCTTGGTTCCAACTTCCCCGCCACATAAGGACCAACCACCGGGGACCATTGCATCAAACAAAGAACAGATGCATCCAAACACGGAATAACCCTGCAAAAGATCTACACCTTGCATATAAATCATTGATGGTGATTACTAGCAAAACCTGTTTTAATGCGGGACAGTATCGACATTATCATCAGCCAATATCACCCGTGGAAAAAAGTGCCGAGTGGCTAGCGTATACTATGTTGTATGTCGCTCTACCGGATTCTAGGCCGTCGCGATTTTCCCAATCGGGGTGCTGCCGCTTTATAAGGGTGCTTAAGGGTCCTATCACTAAGTATTTCACAGCATAAGGCGGTTACTAGGTACTCAGGTAGGAAGTGAACACCCAGGATATACTCGGTTAGCACCCAAGTCGTGGGTACCAACAGACTGCGCCCAGTGCAGGTTTCATACCAGCTCCTTGGCACTTGATACGGCGGGAAATGAGATTAATGGGTCATTGAAGACGATAAGGCGAGAGGGAATAACACGGATCCAGAGGTATAATTCCGCATTGCTACGAGAAGAAACTACTAATGCGTGAGATATCCATGGATAGCCAAAAGGAGAAAATGCAGAGCGGGATAAACAACCCATATTATAAGAACAATAGCCCCGCATTAGGAAGTACATATGTAACGGGAAGACGGGAAGAAGGGTTTCTCTTGTCAACGCACCTGCCCTTCATATAAAGGATTCGATACTTTCGAATGAAGGAGCTGAAGTTCTTGTAGCTGGCTGCCATTCACTGGTTATTGTCTTCTTGAACCAGTCAAGAAACTTTTTTGATATTCTGATATTTGAGACCAAAGGTCTTTGAGACGGGCCGTGCACACAAACTAGACGATTGGCAAAAGTAGTGAGCACATCCTAAGACCGACCCTGTACCTAGGTAGGAGATGTCAGCTTACTTGATACTTGCAACTGCTTCCTGTCAATTTTCATTCCGTGTCTGGGGCACCAGAGACGGACATCATTCCCACAATTTCGAGTAAATCCGACTTCTAAGGTCACTATACAATATAGAAAGATTCTCGATGAGAGCGCTGGGGGTATCAGATCGTCGAATGTCTTTAATCAATTCGCTATTCATTATGATGATATCAAAAGTTATGAAATTGACAATTTTGTACAATACTAAACCCGTTTGCTCTGATTTTGGTTGGACTTCTGTAGGAAATGGTACGATAGTAAGAGAACATCCAGTTTTAGGAGTATTTATCTACTAGGCGACATCTTTTGAAAAAGATTTGGGGAATTGAACTGACCGACTGGATATCCGTAATTATCGCCGATTTCACAATTAGCCATGTATGCTTTCACTCTGCTCGTTCAAATTCCTCAAATTCCCATTATCAACCCGAAGACCGCTACGGGGATAAGACCCACCATTTCGGCGACTACTCTCTCCAAGGCTGTTTTCTATGAAATGGCTTAGAAATTCATTTCAATTTTGCTTACGGCCTATCTGAATTAGATTTCCTTCATAAATTATTATAAATAACATCCTTTTCTCCAGGGTGATTGTTTATCCAAACTTCCTTCACACTATCCCGAGGTCCTAAACCAATACGATGAAAGCAATCACCCTCTACTCCCATGCAATCGGCCCAAACCCGTGGAAAGTGGCCATTGTTCTCTCATCTCTTGGCCTTCCCTACGAGACTATTTTTGTCGACTTCAAAGACGTCAAACTCCCGCCATATATCGATCTCAACCCAAACGGCCGCCTCCCTACCATCATCGATCCCAACAACGGAACTCAGCTTTGGGAGTCCGGAGCAATTGTCCACTATCTCATTGAAACCTACGACCATGATCACAAGATCAGTTACGATAGCACCCCCGAGCGATTCCTCACCCAACAGTGGCTTCACTTCCAGGCGTCTGGTCAAGGCCCATACTATGGCCAACTAGGCTGGTTCGTTCGCCAAACTGAGAACCAAAACGTTGCTATTGAGCGTTATACCAATGAGGTTCGCAGGGTGACTGGAGTTCTGGATAAAGCCCTCTCCGGACGACAGTGGCTGGTGGGAGACAAGTGTACTTTTGCGGACCTGGCTTTTGTGCCGTGGCAGAATATGGTCGGCATGATCATTCAAGACAAAGATGTGGAGCAGGATTTTGCACGTTCATTTTCCAATGCCCAGGCATGGATGGAGCGCATGAAGCAAATGCCCGCGGTGATCAAGGTCTTGCAAGATAAAGACAACGCCATGGCTGAGATGATGAAAACCAATTAATATACCTGGTTAGGCACCTATAAGAAATATCTAAGTAGATCTATAGTAGTAGTTGAACAAAGATTGCATAGTTATCCAACCCCATGCGGTTTGATAGATGTGGATATTTTGAAGTATACCAAAGCTCGTATGGACTATGATCCTACTCTAAGAAACGGTCCATGCATTTTACACTAGAGCTGTAGTCAAACTTGCAAGGAAGTGGAAACGCAACGTACTACCTACATATGCTACCTATCCACTTCATAGACAAAATGGATCTCGGGGATATCGACCCACAATGTCGGCGACCTTGGCATTATAAACTCCCTACTTTCCGTTTTTGCCCCTGATACTTCTGACTGAAAATATCATAGTCATGCCTTCTTATTATGCCGAGGGTGACTTTGTATACAGTGTGTATGTCTTCTCTTACCCTGGCCCTTCGAAGGGATATGCAGGCTACCACAACTACATATATATCCGTGCACGTACGTATAATATACATAGCAGCCTATTCTTAATATATGGAGAGAAGAAGTTTCCAACAATCCCCTAGACAAGCCTTTATTCACAGACATCAACACCATCAAGTTCCTCATAGATAGCCCTTTTGATATCTTCCTCAGCCCAGCACATATCAACCGCATTCCTCACAAGCTGCACCATCTCCCTCCGACTAAACCCACAATAAGTATAGACTTTCTGTAAATTCCCATCAATCCAAACATCATGCATCAAAGTCGGATCATCACTATTAATACAAACCTTCACCCCCCTCTCCACCAACCTCCGAATCTTCGGAAACAAAACCTCAGTCGCCGTCCTCCGATGATAAGCATGCGGGCACAAAGTCAACCCAATCCCTCTATCCACCAACCCCCGCCACAACTCCTCACAATCCTCTGCATCCAACCCATGATCAATTCTCTCCGCTCCCCGACCCCCACAAACCTCAAAAATAGCCTCAGCCACATGCTGCCGCGTATCCTTCTGCCCAAAATCACAGTGCATAGTAACATGCAATCCATCCGCGCGCGCCAACGCAAACCCCTCCTCAAAAAGCATCGGCGGCCTCTCGTAAGCATTACTCGCTAACCCAACGGCATGAAACAGGCCCTTCCCGCCATCAACAGTCCCAGCAGCCCACGGCCTCGCCTCACGGTAAGCATCCAGACCCTGCTCGACAGGCTCGTCGCGCAAGAAGCACAGTATCCACCGTGAATGCACACCCAGCTGTGCGGCAGCATCGTGTTGCGCGCGCAGATAGCCGTCCATAACGGCTGCCGCGGGGATTCCGCGGCGAGTATGCGCCTGTAGATCGAAGAAGGGTTCCGTGTAGCGCACATTCATGGAGGCGCATCGGCGTAGGTAGGCCATGGCTAGATCGTAGAAGTCGGTTTCTGTATGGAGAGCTTCGCATCCGGCGAAATAGGCTTCGAGGAAGGTTGGGATGCCTGGTTGGCGGCCGTTTAGCTCGGGTCGGTGGTTGAGGGTTACTGCGTAGGAGGCTTGCAGCTCTGCGAAGGTGGTGTACGGGAGGGGGATATTGTTGCGGTGGGAGAGGTCCCAGCGGAGAGAAGGTGTTAGGGTGCCTTCGATGTGGACGTGGAGTTCCACCTTAGGGAGATTGGCTATGAACGGGGTGATTGTGAGGCCGTTCATGGTTACTGCCTAGGTGAGGTTTCACCACTTTATTTGGCTAAATAAAATGAAAGTTCTCCGTGGGAAGACGTTAACACTCAGAAGAGGGGTATGGGGTAGAAGAATAGCTCCGAGAAACTGCTCCGTACTCCGTACTCACTGCGACGGTATCACTTAGCTCCAGCCCTAAAGGACTTGGCTTCATCGTCCAATTGGCGAGGGATTCCTGCATTGATAACATGCAGGGTTTTGACCAATGAGAGGTGCGGGGAAAGATAACAGGGTATACGACCTTATAAAAAGAATTCAGGTTGTCTTGAATGGGATTCTCGGCATCCTCTTTTCTTTTTACTAGAAGTGGCCATGGACATAGCTACTTCTGAGGGAGAACGATGTACCGACCATGATATGGCAAAAAGGGTACTGAGGAAGATTGACAGACGATTGATACCACTGCTCTTCACAACATATATGTTCAATTTCATGGACAAAACCATCTTGTCGAGCGCGTCTGTCTTCGGGTTAAGGGACGATACTGTAAGAACATGTCCAGAGAAACAATGACCATAACTAAGACCATTTCTAGGCATTGGTTGGCCAGCAGTACAGCTGGGTATCATCGGTCTTCTACTTTGGCTACCTGGGATGGGTATATCCAACAACTTTACTTATTGCTCGTCTGCCCGCTGCCAAATATTTGACGGCCAACACGCTATTCTGGGGTGCTGTGGTGGCCCTTACTGCAGCCTGCACCAACTTCGGCGGTCTCGTAACAGTCCGCTTCTTGCTTGGAGTTGCTGAAGCAACCATCACGCCGGCGTTTATGTTTATCACATCGACCTGGTACACCCGCGACGAGATTCCTACCAGGACAGGTCTGTGGTTTGCTGGAAACGTATGTTGTTTCCTGCCGATATCTCGAATAAAAGCTTATCTTTACACAGAGTGTTGGTGGTATTATTTCAAGCCTTCTCGCCTACGGGCTGGGTCACATCAAAGATCACGTTGGGCCATGGAGGTGGATGTTCATCGTTCTCGGGTGGGGGACATTCCTCTGGGGATTCGCTGTTTGGACTCTACTACCAGACTCAATCTCCAAAGCCAAATTCCTATCGGAAGAGGAACGGCAGTTCGCAAGCAACAGAGCTGTCGTTGCAGGCACAGGCACGACAGAGAAGACCACTTGGAGATGGGGCCAGGTCGTTGAATGCCTGACGGATCCAAAGACATGGCTTATATTCGGGCTGGAGCTTTGTACGCAAATCCCCAACGGAGGGACGCAGAACTTTGCCAATCTGGTGATTGTCTCATTCGGGTTCACTAACCTGCAGTCGACGCTGCTCACCATCCCTTACTCGCTCATCACCGTGGCTACAATCACCGGAACGGGCTGGTTGGCCGGTCGTTTCCGCCAACTGAACTGTTTACTTATCGTAGCTGTTGTGCTCCCTTGCGTCGTAGGCAGCGCGATCATCTACTCCCGCGCGCATATCGTCTTGGGCGTGCAACTTTTTCGGATATTTCCTCTTATCGACTGGACCTGCAGCAATGCCGCTCGCTATGTCGCTGGTGCAGGCCAATTACCGTGGAGTCACTAAGAAAATGACAGTCACGGCAATGCTATTCCTGGCTTACTGCGCTGGGAACATTTCTGGGCCTCAGTTCTTTCTCAGTGAGGAGGCCCCGACTTATAACACTGCTTTCCGCACGATTATGATTTGCTATGCCCTAGCTGTCATCTTGGCACTGCTTCTGCGCTCCTACCTGCAGTGGACTAATGCTCGCCGTGTGCGTCTGGAGGGGTTTGAGGGTAGTGCTGGAAACGCAGGTGCTGTTGGTGGGAAGGGGCTGGATGCTGCTCGCGATTCGACGAATGTGGCGGATATGGTGAACCGAGTGCAGCTAGTATCTGATGACTATGAGGATATCACGGACTGGAACACACCAGGATTCAGGTATCGTTACTAAAAAGGCATGACGGGAGTTCAAATGGGACGTACAGGCCAGTCATGTTTTGCTATATAGTTGAGCAAAAAGAGGATAGTCTATCCCTGAATCCCATTTCTATCACGCCAAATAATCATACACATCTCCAGATTATGTTACATCCAAGCGGCTCCTGCCAAAGCCACAAGATCAGGACCGAGCCTTCTCGGTACTCTGCTTCGGTCTCAACACATAACGCCACGTAGTCCCCAGATGCCAACGCTTCTCCTCCACAATCTCCAAGCCACTCTCACGCACAATATCCCCAATATCACGGTTCCACCAACAACCATGCCGATCCGCATGAGCCGGAGCAAGATTATCCAAAATCCGATTAAGCCAATCATAATAAGAACGCCCATGCTCAAGCAACAAGATCCGCCCACTCGCAGGGTCCGTAACAGACCCCAGATGTCGCAGCGTAGCAACAGGATCCGGCATCGAGCAAAGACCCATAGTCTGCACAACGGTATCAAAGTAAACCGGCGCCTCCTGCATCTTCACCCCAGAACGCCCGAGATCAGATGGCTCAACTTTACCCGCATCACAAGCCCGGAACACCGCCGGGAACGCAGGATACAGTTTCTCGAACTTCTCCTTCGTGATAGCCACCATCTGCGGACTAAGATCGACAAATGTAACCGAGCGACAACCCAAAACCGCAGCGTGGCCATCGGCATCCAATCCGCGACGCTCGCCGAGCTCGTAGAATGGCAGATTGCGCCCCGTGCCGCAGCTGACTTCGAGTACGTGTCCGCGTGCCTGTCGGATTAGATCCCGCCGCTTCTTGCCGAGCCCCATTGCCTTTTCGGAGAGCTCGACGTCTGCGTCGAAGGTTGCCGCTGTTGTGTTGTAGCGGTCTGAGACATCGCGTGGCACGTTCAGAGTTTGTGCTTTGCTTACTTCGCGCGTGTATGACGCGTACAGGTAGCCGCAGTACGTGCTAATAGTGAGCGCTGAGATGCCCAGGAAGGTTAGGGCTCTGGGTGGGATGCCATGGCTTGGTTTTGCTGTGGTTCCAGCATTGGGGGTCTCGGGTTGAGTGCTCTGTGGGTTTGGGCGCTCTTGGTGGTGTTGGCGAGGCGGAGTTGCCTGTCGCCGTTTTATGGCCACTGGCTTTGGGCTTTTGGGACTGAGGGAGATATTAGTTTGAGTGGCTGATTGGGGAGATTTGGTTCCATACCTCGGCTTTGGGGGTCGAGGTGCTTTGCTTGATGCACTGCGGCAGGGTGGGACGGGCCACTTTGCAACTAATGGCACTCTGCGCAATTGATTTACGTTCATTATGATGTTTTGAACTAGCAGAATGAACTGCCGAGGGCTTTTCTGCAGGGCTTGTGCATATATGGTTTGATGCGAGCAAAGATTGAGTGCTTACGCGACAGGGTTGTTCGCACCCCGCAATACCAAGAGTAGATGGAGCCTCCAAGAAAGGAAACTGAACTGATCAATGTATAGTCGTAAGCTCAATTGTATTCCATTCCGTATAGATCGGAGTGGCGATATCGACCAGTGAAGAAGAAAAGTTGGGAGGTGGAGCGAGGCCGTTATCGGCGTGGACTGTTATCAAATTGGAGAAATCCCCCGGATCTCCAATTATTTGGTGTTAAACTCCCACACATAATTTTGAAAATGGCATTGCCGCCCAGGATCCTGATTGTCGGAGGGGGTGTGTTTGGATGTGAGTATCAGCAATCTCTTGGAACCCCTAGCACTAGTCTACACTGTCACACTACATATTTTATACCAATTTCCACACCTGCTAACATTCCCCAGTATCCACCGCCCTCTCCCTGTCAAAGCGACACCCAGAATCCAAAGTAACAGTAGTAGAGTCCTCACCAACAATCCCCAACCCCCACGGGTCATCCGTTGACACGTCCCGGATCGTGCGAGCCGACTATGCCAACGCAGCATACTCCAAGCTCGCCGCAGCAGCCATCCACCGCTGGCGCAGCACAGACTGGGGCCGCGACGGCCGGTACACGCAGAACGGCCTGCTACTCGTGTACCCAGAAGACAGCGCCAGCGCCAAGGAGTACGCACGCAAGAGCTACGCCAACGTGCGCCAGATCGAGGGCGACAATGTCACCTTCCTACCCACCCAAGCGGACGTCCTCAGCGTCGTCCCCGCCTACGGCTCGACCCTTGATGTCGCCGGCGGCTACGTGAACTGGGGGTCTGGATGGTCCGATGCTGCGGCTAGCGTGCGCTATGCTAAGACCCTCCTCGACACCGAAGGGAAGGTTATCTTCCGCACTGGTGATGTCGAGCGTGTGCTATACGACACGAATGGCGCGAAGCCTAAAGCTACCGGTGTCGTCTTGACGGACGGGTCGACCGTCGAGGCGGATCTGGTTGTGCTGGCGACTGGCGCGTGGACGCCGAAACTGGTGGACCTGCGTGGTCGGGCTGTTGCGACCGGTCAGGCCATTGCTTATATGCGGATCTCTGACGAGGAGCAGCGTGAGTTGGAGAATTTGCCTACGATTTTGAACTTTGCGACGGGGATCTTCATTATCCCGCCCCGGGATAATCTGCTGAAGATTGCGCGACATGCTTATGGGTATCGCAATCCGGTTGAGGTGCCGGTTCCTGGGGCTTCGGGCTCGATGGTGGTTAGTCTGCCTGAAAAGGGGGTTCCTGTGCCGCTTGAAGGACAGGATGCGTTCCGGTTTGCGTTGAGACAGCTTTTGCCGCGGTTTGCGGAGAGGGAGTTCGTTGATACTAGGATTTGTTGGTATACTGATACGTGAGTTTGGTCCTTCGGTTGCCAGCTGCGAGTTGGATGGTTGTTGTTGGTGCTAATTTTGTTTGAACAGGCCCACGGGTGACTTCATTGTTTCTTACCACCCTGACCATGAGGGTCTTTTCCTTGCTACCGGTGGTAGTGGCCATGGGTTCAAGTTTTTCCCTGTTATTGGAGACAAGATTGTTGATGCCCTGGAGGGCACACTTGATTCCGAGTTGAGTAAGATGTGGAAGTGGCCTGAGGCTGCTGTGCCGGACGAAGAGGACTTCGACGGCGACGGTAGTCGGTCTGGGGAGAGGAGAGCGATCTTGAAAGACGAGTTGGCGAAGACAAAGAAGGCTTCACGGAGCAGTATGCTTTAGGATGTAGACCTTGGTGGTTGTGATGTATATAACATGGAGATTGCATGTACAAAGGCATTTACACTATGAACCAAGCGCAAGCAAAAGATCCTGAGGCTTAGAGCTGCGAACTACATCTACTAGAGCATATAAAGGAAATTTTTTTTTCAAGACATTTTCATTTGACTACTCAAAGGTAGTATCACGGCAAAAGCCGGTCCAGCAAGCCCATATAGGGAAAGCAAGGACGGAACTGAATCTAGCAGACTGCCTTGGGTCACCATGAAATTTTTTTTGGGCCTGTGGGAATAGAATCCTCCACAGATGAAACCGTAGAACGATAAATGATTAAATCGAGGCAGTCATCGACCGGCGCACAACCGCCTCACTGCGGTGTGCAGCAATCTAATTGTGTGGAAGAACGCGAAAGTGTGAGGAAAACCGGGGATCATCCGAATCGCTAAAAACGCCCAACTATGCTTGCATGAAAAGAGTCGTAAGAACGGAAGGAAAAGCAAGGTACAGGCAGACCGAAGCCAACTGTCCTAGCGAAGGGAAAAAGCAATGTTAATACAGGGTTGAAATGCATAGTGATCTCTCTGGCACTTTCTTAGACCTTGCGGAAATCTGGGAGCATGAGTTAGTAAGGTTTAATGGTAGCAAATCCAGAAAGACAGCATACCAGAAAGTACAGGGTAGATCAGCTCGAAAGCCTGGTAGATCTCCTCGCGGACTTTAGCACCAGTCAGTACAATCTTGCCACTGACGAAGATCAAAAGAACGATCTTGGGCTTCATCATGCGATAGATCAGACCAGGGAACAACTCAGGCTCGTAGGAACTGAAGTTGTGATGACGAGAGGCCAACCCCTCCAGACGGATGGGGAACTTGATGTCGCAAGAGCCGACGATGTTCTGGATCTTGAAATCGGTAAACTTGGCGTTGAAACCAAGCTTCTGGATAATACGCGCATACTTGCGCGAAGCCAGCTTCGAATCATCCTCGGACTTGGCACCGGTGACGACCATCTTGCCAGAGGCGAAGATAAGAGCGGTGGTCTTAGGTTCACGGATACGCATGATCACGGCAGCGAAACGCTAATGAGAGAACCAAGTTCAGCCACATTGTTCCCTGATGGGTGCCCTCTCAGAGCAATGTGAGGAGTTGATAAATACCTTTGGGTTGTACTCGGCGTTGCGTGCGTGCAACGCGATGGTCTTCAGATCAAGGCGGCAGTCAAGGTTGACAGTAGCAACGATGTTCCTTTTGGAATAACTAGTTCAGCCATTCTGGTCACCCAGAAAAACGTCCAGAGTATACTCACTGCAAGGTAGGGACAATGCCACTGCTTCCCGTGGTTGCGCCAGGGGTCGCGGCGGGGGTTGCAGGAGAAGCGGGAGTCACCCCGGTGCCATTAATGGCATTTCCTCCGGCCTGCTGGACATTCATACCATTTCCGCCCTGTGCGCCCTGTGCCATGGCCTCCTTCTCAGAGTTGGGAGGGGTCAGATCCCCAGCGCCACCAGGGAAAGACAGCGACGAGGTAGCAGTGAAGGCACGAGCCTGCTGCGCATTGGAGGGATGGGTTGTCAGAGAATCCATTTTGATGGAATACTCGATTTGCGACAAGGGATAAAGATGGAACTATGATAAGGAGATGTGAGCTTCAGTCGCGAAAAGTCGCGGGAGATGAAAGTGACGCGTTCGCGGAGGAGGGGAAAGAGAATAAGCACGTGAGAGGGGAGAAGCCATCAACGCAGGGAAAGAGCATCCACAAGGAAGGAGTCCTTCGAAGGAAGGTGCAAAGGACAGAAAAGGAAGGAGGCTCTTTCTTACCTGGGAGATGGACAACTCAATGTATCCCCCTACGAGGTGTTCGCACGTAACCTCTCGTGAATCAGGCACGAGATAGTGTAGGCAACGAAACCAACGCAGTCGACTTGGTGAACGAATCAAGAAAAAAATCACACTGAAGTGTTTTTCCAAGATAGGCGCGACGGCGATATTATGGACGGGAAGGACGGCAAATTTTTTTTTCTTTCGAAATGTTTTCTTTTGCGCTGTTTTTGTAAAATGGGATTGTCTATCTGCGCGATCTGAAAAAAAGAGAGAGTGGTGAAGCGAAACCTGAGGCTCGACTTCTATGGTGATTAGGTCCGTGGACAAAAAAACCTTTTTTTTCCCCTAAAAAAAAAATAGAATCAAGGGTCCAGAGAATAATCAAAGATCTGGGTGAGATAGATCTGATTAGTAAGGAGAAAGCCAGCAGATATCAAGATCTTGATGATCGGGCTTTTTGAGGAGGAGCGGAGGGAAGAAGAATTTCCGAAATAAGATCCGCCAAGACCGAGACAAAATTCCCAAGGTAAATTGGGGGGAGGTTGGGCCTTTATATAGTGCTGAGTCACAGCCCGGTCAGGGGAGGCTGGGCCGCCGGTGGCGCTAAAAGCGGCAAGACTTTTCTCCCTTCAACCTTGGCTTCATTGCCCGCTAGCGGCTCTGGGAAACCACATCGCCAACCAATCACAGCTACGCAACATCTCTAGTGACTTTTATTCGCCCAACGCACTCCGCTAATATCTCTGTGTCGGCCCCTGACTGGTTCAAACACCCTTGCTTTATCCTCCGGTGCCATGGTTGCAGGCGCTGGGTTTGCCAGTCCGCGCTCCTCCTGCAGCTGATAGTCCATCCGTCCCACGCCAGTCCAATCATCGTCATCGACTAGCCTCGGTCACTCCATGTACGACGCGCTATCCTCTTGCCGCTTTAACGGATGGCAACTGAACAAAAATTCTGATTTTTTTGCCTTGTTTCTTCCCCTACCTCTCTGACCTCACCGCACCAGGGGAATCAAGTATAGTCACTATGATATAGCGGATATTATTGGTATACTAACTTTGAAAGGAAGAGATATTGCTCACAGCTTATATTTGATTCGACTATCCTTTTTTTCTTTTTTTGGATTTCAAAAGAGCGACTCTCCCCAGAGATTTTGATTTGGACAGGTGGCCGTTTCGATTCTGCCTCAACAGGCGGTGGCGTCCAGTGTCGATCCACTGTCCGCCAAGGCTGGATGAATCTCATGGCATGCAATCCGGCGATGATCGGTCATTTCTTAGCTTGTTCGGTTCTATTATTTACAATATAGATCTACCAACTATAGTTCTTGAAACTCTGTTATTCCGGATAACCCCTCAAATCACATCATGGTATTATTTTTGCATTTTCTAGAGGATTCCGGTATGCTGGTATGGTATAGTATGCTGAATACCATACCCGAAGCGTCACCGCCGTCACATTCCGCGAAATGCAGTAATAATACGGACGGGAAACTGCAGTCTGGTCTGCCCTGATCGGGGTTTGACACCCTTAGAGCAGTTAATATGACTCGAGTATTTAAGGTTGTTTTCTGGCATATGAATATGCAGGATAAGTCTGGAGCTGTCAACATTGGAATATTTCGTTATCACAAGTGAAGCCAAGCATGTGATGCATGTGATCAGTACAAACTACAGAGTATCTATGCCGTATTAAACATGAGGCGCTTAGATGTGATGAGAATTGAGCCAATACTATACTACATACGGAATCCTCCATATTAATTTTGAAATACTATACATTAACAAAAACATCCCCAGGCTAAAAGTCAGGTTCCATCAAGCTGCGGATGATACATAGGACCCTGGCTAGAGGCTACTTCCGCTTTGGGACACCCATCCATCCATTTCTGCCTCAGGCCTCAATGTTGGATAATCGCCGAGTTTGCTATTGGCCGAGCGAGCTGAGCCGAGGGTAGGCGGTTTTTCGGCGTTTTGTCACTTCCACTCAAAATTCGGGTACTCGAGGACGCTGGGTACATTCGGGATCTACGACCTAAATATCTTGAGTCTCCGCATTCACCCTTTCGATCTGGTTATGCCGATTGCTTGTCGCTACTAGTAATCCTGGTCTCAGCCTCCGATCTCCGATCTCACATACCGCGATGGCATCAAAAGGTGCCGTCTTGCCTCTATTGAGGCGAGAGATTCGATCCTCCCGATTCTCACGAGCTACCTCCTCCATCTCCGCCATTGCTACACCAGCTCGCCAGTCAGCCAGTCCCTTCACAACTACCGGGCGACGTCTAGCTCGGCGAACGGCATTATTCACCGCGCCAACCCAGACACGAGCCTTTTCGCAATCGCTGTCAAGGCGCTTCACCGACGAGAATGGCGACTTCGATCCTCGCACATTGGAGCGGGAGTCCGACGACGTGGATGTGTGCATCGTTGGCGGTGGTACGTTCGTCCGCGTTGGCTTCTCCCGAAAGCAATCTAACTAGGCTTTGATTCACTGCAGGTCCCGCCGGTCTCGCCGCCGCAATTCGCTTGAAGCAGCTTGCCAACGAGGCAGGCAACGAAGAGTTCCGAGTTATTCTACTAGAGAAGGCTGGTGAATTGGGCGCCCATATTGTCTCAGGGAACGTTTTGCAACCAACCGCTCTCAATGAGCTGTTCCCCGACTGGCTGTCCGAGGACAACCCTTCGCGCTTTGAGGGTGCAACCCCCGCCAAAAGTGACAAGATGCGTTTCCTGACGAAGAATGGCTCGTACCCGCTGCCCACGCCCCCACAGATGCACAACGAAGGGAACTATATCGTCAGTCTGAATGAGCTTACCAAGTGGTTGGGAGAGCGTGCGGAAGAGGTTGGTGTGGAGGTGTACCCTGGTTTCGCAGCCAGTGAGATGGTCTATAGCTCAGATGGCTCAGTCAAGGGCGTTGCGACCAATGATCTGGGACTCGCTCGGGATGGCAAGCCCAAGGAGACATTTGAGAGAGGAATGGAGTTCCATGCCCGCGTCACGCTTCTTGCTGAGGGCTGCCACGGCAGCTTGACCAAGCAGGTGATGAAGAAGTACGATCTTCGACGAGACAGCCAGCCCCAGACATATGGTCTTGGAATTAAGGAAGTCTGGGAGATTCAGCCCGAGAAGTTCCGATCAGGCGAAATTACCCACTCGCTGGGATACCCTCTTCCCAAGGACACGTACGGTGGAGCTTGGATGTACCACTTTGGGGACAACATGGTGAGTATCGGTCTGGTGGTAGGATTGGACTACCCGAACCCATGGCTTTCGCCATACGGGGAATTCCAGAAGATGAAACATCACCCCATGTTCAAGGAGGTTCTCGAGGGCGGCAAGTGCATTTCTTACGGGGCCCGAGCACTCAATGAGGGTGGTTTCCAGTCGATCCCCAAGTGCGCATTCCCTGGAGGTGCCTTGATTGGTGACACGGCTGGCTTTTTAAACGTCCCGAAAATCAAGGGTACCCACACCGCAATGAAATCGGGCATGTTAGCCGCTGAGGCTGCATTCTCGGCGCTTAAGGGTGAGAACCAAGGAACCGTCTTCTTGTTTGACTACGAGAAATCTCTGCGCGATTCATCCATTTGGAAAGAACTCTCCGAGGTCCGTAACATCCGGCCCTCATTCAATACCCCACTGGGCTTCTTCGGTGGACTTCTCTACTCCGGCCTGGAGGCCTACGTGTTCAAGGGCCGAGTGCCATGGACGCTCAGCCACCACGGCACTGACGCAGCGGCTACCAAGCCTGCCTCTCAATACGAAAAGATCGTTTACCCCAAGCCGGACGGAGAGCTCAGTTTCGATATTTTGACCAGCGTGAGCCGGACCGGCACCAACCACGAGGAGGACCAACCGGTTCATCTCCAGGTGGAGGACTTGGATAAACACACGGACCTTGCATGGCCTGTTTACAAGGGTGTAGAAAACCGGTTCTGCCCTGCCGGTGTCTACGAGTATGTGGAGGACCCTAGCAAAAAGGACGGGGTCCGATTCCAGATCAACTCACAAAAGTAAGTGTCTACTGCCATCTGAGTCACCTTATATACACATATACTAATCATTTACCAGCTGCATTCACTGCAAGACTTGCGATATCAAGGTGCCTACACAAGATATTAACTGGCAGACGCCTCAAGGTGGAGAGGGACCTAAATACGTGATGACGTGATATCAGGACGTCGGGATAGGCTCTTATAATCAGGGGATTTAATAAAGAATGGATATTAGGGGGGAAAAGAAACCCTTGGAATGTATATAGATGCCCCAAATAGGCAAAAAAGCATATGAACCAAAAAAAGACCCCATGGGGTTGGCAGAACCGTGGAATGCCAGTGGAGAGAGTCCACGAGGGATAAGGCTTACTTCCCCTTTTGAACTATGTAGGATCTATGTATTTATTCCAACATGTATTCAACATACTATATACTACATTTTATAAATATAATTCTTGAATTGGTTTATCATCTTTTCCCTTCTCTATTTTCTATGGTGGAACCACGTGGATCACGAAAAAAGTGAGGCGGCCAAAGTTTCAAGTCCACCGTCCACCTTCCACCGCCAGACGGTACTTTCTCTCTTTTCTTCCCCTCTCGCTTCTCTCTTCTGTATCTTTTGTATTTGTTTTGCTGTTCGGCTGCCCGGCTGCTCGGCTGTTCTACTTTGCAGTACACCTGCTCTCTGATCGTGTGTCGTTTGTCGGGTTACACCTTACACGCTTTCCTGCAGCAGCGCCGCAGTTCACCACTTCTCTCTGCATTCCCGCCTTTTCGATCTCTCCCATATTCTCTGGCATTTCCTCTAGCCAGATTTTTTTTCTAATATCCCATCAATCGATTATTTCAGACCAGCCATGACTGAGGTGTCCTCAACCCGCCTTTATCTTGGGAACCTTCCCCGCAACGGTATGCTGGCACCTGACCGTCCCTCTTCCCTGAGCTTTAGAGAACACACGCACCACCATGCATGATCCGGTCGCTTCGCTGGTTCCCAGAGTCCCATGGGCTCCGATCCCTCATATGCTCATGTGGAATGCCACCCTCGGCCCACCCTTTGCAGGGTGAGCAAATGAGAGCTTCAGCTACCCACATGGAACAGCTTTCGCCGCGGATGGCCGTCTAACCGGTGCTTTTGGAGTCACCATTTGAAAAGTGATCCGCTAATCTCTTTCTTATTTCTTATCACAGTGACTAAGAGTGACATCGAGGAACATTTCAGCAGCCATGGCTCCGGTAAGATCACGGAGATCAAGTTGATGAATGGTTTTGGCTTCATCGAATATGACGACCAGCTGGATGCCAGAGATATTGTGCCCGGTAAGAACGGCTCATGATATTCCATTTATTTACACAGACTTGCTAACATTATTTTCCTGCAGCATTCCGTATGCCCCCATGACTTGTCCACCGAATGACCTCTCGCTTATCAATACCACAGACGGCAGTGAGTTCAAAGGCGAGCGACTTACCGTTCAGTTCGCGCGCGGTCCTCGCCGCAAGGAGGCCTTAGGCCCGCCAGACCGCAATGCTCTTCCTCGTCCACGTCGCACTATCTTCCGCATGCAGATTTCCGGTCTTCCAGAAACAAGTTGGCAGGTTAGCAGCCCAAGTCCATTCCTTTCCGGAGTTCCTGACATAGATTCCTCAACCCCGTCTCTCTACTCAGCCCACACATGCTTCCAGTCCATTGTCCTTGAGGCCATCGGTTGAACCAAGGATCCTGGTGTACTAACCTCTAGCACTCCTCTTCTTCTATGGCTTTTCCCTTTGCCTTGAGAGTTGAGAAGTGCTCCTTGATCTGCGTACTCACCAAGCATTGTTGTCAGACCCCATGGAGCCTTTCCTGGGACTTTTGGATGCTGATATAAGACCATTCTGGATACACCTCCTCGGACTGGACATGGAGTGCTTACATCCTTCTCTCCACATTTGCCGGACACCTTACCTTTCCTGGATCTGGACTCACCATGCATTCAATAGGACTTGAAAGACTTCGCCCGCCAGTCTGGACTGGACGTTGTTTACTCTGAGACTGGCCGAGAACAGGGCCGAGGGTGGGTAAACCATTGTATTCCGCATGAGACCCTTCCAATCCATTGACTTTTGACCAAGGTTTGTGGAATTTGAAACCGCCAACGACCTGAAGACCGCCGTGGAAAAACTGGACCAGCGAGAGTTCAAGGGCTCCGTCGTATCCTGTGTCGCCGATGTAAGCGCCCAACCTGGCTCGGACCTGGAGGAACCCCCGTCTCACCAACTCCCAGATTCAAAGCTTTGAGGAACGCCCCATGCGTGACCCCTACCGGTCTCGTTCCCCACCACGTCGCCCCTACCCTGCCACCATGGAGGAGTACGACCGCCGGATCCCTCCCCCACGTGGCTACAGTCCTCGGGAGCACTACCGTGAGCGGTCACCGATTCCTATCCGCCGCGATCCCTACTATGAACGGGATGGCTATGCCCGCCGGACTCCCCCTCGTCCTCGGATGGAAGACTACCCACCCCCACGTCGTCCCTACGAAGACCCGTATGAGGCTCGACCTCCCCCACCTCCTCGCCACTATGATGATCCCTACCTAGCTGCCCGGGGTTATGGTCGTCCTCGCTCTCCGCCGAGAGGCGAGTATGTGCCTTACGACCGTCCTCGCTACTGGTAGATGGCGCCGGGTCGTCGTTGATTGGATTTACTGCATATTCTTCCGTTCTACCATCATTTTTTGACCTCCTTCGCCAAATACCCGCAACGTCTCATACTGATTTCATGGTGTCATGATCTTTTTTCCACCTGCCGAGGTTTCGTTCAGCGTGTTCTCGCGGCCGGGGGCTTCCATTTCTCCCTGGCGACTGGACAGGCCGAGTTCTCAATCGTTTCTTTTTCCTTCCTAGTGGTTTTGGGATGGCGGGAAGCTAGGTGGTCATCGCCCTTTAGTCTTTCTTGTCCGTCCTGGACTATTGTATGTGTGTTAGCATCTGAAAATCTTAGTTTTTTTTTCCTTTGGTCTGTTTCCTCTCCTGTAATATTCCCGAGATCCCGTCGCTCTATGTCCTGGCATGGCCTTCCCCTAAATAGCTGGTTGGGTGACAGTAGTTCAAGAGTTGTCTTTATTTCTGTCATTCTCTATGTTGAAACTGAGATATATATTGAGATGGTAGTTATGCTCCCACCAAACCCCAATACTAGCCCTTATAACTAAAAGAAGTATATACAATATCCCACAAGGTACTTCCAGTACTTCCTATTTAGTCAACGGATATAAACCAAAATGCGGAAATGCCTGTCCATAGCAGTGGTTTCTACCAAGGCCGAGCAGCCAAGTGCTCTCACTTTTGTCCAGCGGTCTGGTGTAGAGATTACTCGCTTGAAGTATTTGTGCAAGAGTCGCTAAGTGCCATGGAAGTGGTTTTCATGTTATACTGGAGGCTGCAGTATACAGATCGACAGTCATACGAAATTGGTGGCTGTTGTATTGAGGCTGATGGGGGTTGTCTTAGGCAGATCTGTAGAACCACTTGGTAATATATCGGACTAGCCAAAGCAGAAGAGACTGTAATATCATCCAATATCATGGTAATATCAAGATAACATCAAGATAACATCAAGATAATACCAACCTTGGAAGTAGATTCGATCAATAAGATCATGTTAATGTCAGCATCTGACACGTGAAATCCCAATTGGGATTAGTGGCTTCAGCCCCCGGATCTGCGCCTGAAATCTGATTTTCTGCAAGATCTCGCGGTTTTCTTGCTTTGTTTCACTTCCTGGGGAAGAAAAAACTGTTAATCTCTTATTTGCCAAAATCTCCATCCTCTATGTGCCTATCTGTGCCTCCGTCTTCGCTCGCTTTGATTTCGCTCACTGGCTTCCTAGCCAACCTTGATCCATATCCATCCCTTCTGAACGACTCGCCTGCTCCTGACATTTCCCTGCCGGCACACCCAGTGCTTTCTCCTTTCGCGTTGGCCTTCGACTTCTCGGCCAGCGAGGTGACTTGGCTAGGGGTCCCGGGTCCGTCCTGAAGAAGGGCGGACGATAAACCTGCTCGAGAGATTCACTGGTCTATTGACTAGCTCGGGCACTCAAGGAAAACAGTGCTTTGGTACAATAACTCTGCAAGCTGAAGTACGTCTCTTTGATCTGCGTTCAATTTGCTATTTTTGTTTCATTTTTTCCCCAATTTCTTTTACGTTTTACCTTGGCGAATTAGTGGGGGCGTGAAAACCCTCACCTGCCCCTCCATTCTTTCTTTACGGTCGATAATCTAAAGATCGAGGGGACTGAGACTAACTAGGTTTCTCCATGTGAACAGTGACTGCGAGATAGGTATTCTGAATACCTTGCTACCACCCTTTACGACCGAGGTCAATTGTCGACCCTGCGGTTATCGCCGGCGCTTACACCTAAATCCGGGATATTTCGCTTCACTCGCGGAGCTATCACAGGTGATACAAAAATAGCATAATGCCTTCCTCGACCACCGACGACCTGTCGGTCGGGGATGTGTTCGCTCCGCAGGCCGATAGCGAGCAGTCCGTCATTGACATCCCAGCCAATCACCGTCGCCCCAATGCACACATGGGCACTATGCCACCCCCGGAGCAGACAAAGGGTTTCAATGGGTTTGCAAACCAGGCTCTTAGCGATAACAAGCAGCGACGGAAGAAGAAGAATAACCAATTCGGCCCAGCGTGCGCAACCGTTCGCGGTTTCACTCTGGCATCCGGCGACGAGGAATCGGACTTCTCCGCTGCGAGCTCACGTACACCCTCTCGACCTCCCACTGCGCTTGATGGCGCTAGCCCACTGGCACAGGCGTCCACAGGTCATGGTGTCAGTGCGCTGAAGCTTCAACTCAGCACTCTGAATCTGTCTGAGAACGCAGCTGGCAGCGGGCTTGTCTCCCAGACCCCCAGTGTTGCCAGTGTCTACTCCGACAGCGACCAAACTGAGATTCTGACCAGCTATGAAATCCCTTTGGATCAGGACTTCGTTAGTTCTGACGCAGTGCAACCAGAGACACTGGACGACCGCAACACGGATGTCACAGGCATGAATTCAGAGTTGCGCAATCAATTGTGCCGCAAGATGACCGCGGAGGACTTTGTGCCTATCCTATGTCTGGGCAAGGGCTCATTCGGAACCGTGTTGCTGGTGCGACACGTCGTCACAGGCAAGCTGTATGCCCAGAAACAATTCCGGAAGGCTTCCATCACTGTCCACAAAAAGCTAGTCGAGCAGACAAAGACAGAGCGCACAATCCTGGAAAGTGTCAACCGCCACCCCTTTGTTGTCAAGCTATTCTATGCTTTCCAAGACCATGAGAAACTCTATTTGATCCTGGAGTACGCGCAAGGCGGCGAACTCTTCCACCACCTAGCCATGGAACGCATGTTCGAAGAAGACGCGGCAGCCTTCTACATGGCAGAGATGGTACTTGCACTGGCACACCTGCACCAAAACGTCGGCGTTCTCTACCGCGACCTGAAGCCCGAGAACTGCCTCCTCGATGCGCAAGGCCACCTCCTGCTCACCGATTTCGGCCTCAGCAAGATCTCGCTCAGCGATGACGACCGCTGCAACTCCCTTCTGGGCACAATCGACTACATGGCACCAGAAGTGATCCAAGGCAAGCCATACGGCAAAGCATGCGACTGGTGGTCCCTCGGCGCACTGGGCTACGACCTCCTCACCGGCTCGCCCCCATTCCGCGGAAACAACCACGCCAAGCTACAAGAGAAGATCGTCAAGCAAAAGCTCGTGCTCCCCTACTTCCTCGGGCCCGATGCAAAGGACCTCCTCACCCGTCTTCTCCGCAAAGAACCCTCCAAGCGCCTCGGCTACCACATGCAGAAGGACCTGCAGATAATCAAGAAGCATCGCTTCTTCCGCAAAATCGATTGGGCTGCCCTCGAGCGTCGCGAGCTCGACCCGCCTATCCAGCCTGTTGTCACGGACCCTGCACTCGCCGAGAACTTCTCTGTCGATTTCACCCATCTCCCGCTCAGCCCGACGGTTACTACCGCCGGTTTCGACGAGTACTATGGGAAGGGACAGGATTTCCCGGCTGGCAAGGAAACGGAAGGCAACGAGGTTGGTGCTGAGAGTAACCCGTTCGGTGGGTTTAGCTATGTTGCTTCGAGCAGCTTGCTGGATCATGGGTTGGGGGTTATGACTGCTGGATATTGAATTGTGGTTGAGAATTTACTGGGGAGAATTGAGAAGGCAAATATTCACGTTAAGGAGTCCCGGCGTTGTCGGTTTTCGTACATTTGCATGTCATGCATTACACAGGTGTCTTGGTACATGTATCATTTTGCTGCTGAGTGACTTCAACGTTGTCTTGTCCTGAAGCAATATAATACAGTAGGACCTCACCGCAACCAATAGTACTTCGCGTCGCATATCTGTTCTTTACATGTGAGTTTCGGCCTTGCTCCCTAATCGGCATAGTTTATGGTTAAGACTACGACGGTATCTGATCGTCTTCGATCCCCTAAATTATCATTCTGTAACTATTCTGAGTGTAGAGCTTGAGATATACCCGGATGCAAATCAATGGGGGAAAAAGACAACCCCTTTGCGCCACCTTCTCGCCTAGTACAGTGGCATAAGAAAAGGCGAAAAGTAAAATATTGGGTATGCCAGGCTTGCTCTCGACGAGCAGAGCCGCAAAATATCTAGATCCATATGCAGTATCAAGATAGGGAAGTACCCTACCGCATGCCACCCTGCATCAATTGCTGGCGTAACAGCATGATCTGGCTTCTTTCCATGGGAGACAAAGTGTGGGAAAGGGCAATAAGCTGCGGACCGGGTTCAACACATCACTTTGTAGGCTGTTCGTTTCATGCGAAACGTACCCGGAGTGGGAGACACGAGGAGTTAGGTTAGTCAGGTTTGCGCAGAAGTAGCAGAAATACCACCGATCAGCCATTTTGACGTTGGGGGACGTTGGAGGAATCAGGTGGGAATCTGATGGAAGGTTTCCCACCTTTGGGGCCATAGCCGAGCTTGCGGTACTTTGCTTTTAGGGCTTCGAGCTTCAGGAAACTTTTGGGCAAGAGGTCCCTTGCCGTTTCATAAGTTATAAGGCCGTCTCGGATCTGCTGTCTGAGATAACAGACCTTCTTCCTGGTGTTGTAGAGAATGACTCTGTCGAAGAAGTCGATGAAGAATTGATCCTCGTCTGGAAGGCATGCAAGAACATCGCGGAGGAGACCCAGCAGGTAGGCATATTGGATTAGAAAGTAGGAGGAAATTTGACCGTTCAGCTCCTCGTCGGCATGGCGCTGAGCAACAGCGTCAATAATTGCTACCGAAGAAGAATTGTTAGCGTTAAGTTTCTTTAGATATACCCATAAGAAAACGCACCTCGAAGATAAACTAGCTTGAAGGGGAAACGGTAACCCGTGTCCGGAACGAGAAACGTGGTTGTAGTGAAAGATTCTGGACTCAAATCGAGATGCCAAAAGGTTGCTGGTATTATAATGGTGCTTGTGGCCCAGTACCTATCGGGACCGTCGTCAGGATCGGCTTCGTGAGGTACAAACCGATAGCCAGGCCAACCTGTCGAGCTTTCCTTGGTTGCATCACTGAAGAACCGAAGATGTGTCTGGGGCAGCTCGTCAAACCCATGTGAGGCCAGAGCAGTCCTGGCCAACTCCAGTTGGTCGTCCGCAACCGCGAAGTACATGTCAGTCAGGAGTAAGGGACCGCCGAGGGCCATAACGACGAGATCTCCAACCACGCAGTATCTCACGCCAGCCGCTTCAAGAACTTGCATAGGTGGCGAGATAGTTGGCTGCAAGCGAGTGAATCGCACATTGTAGTCGCCCATGATGTTTGGGATACTGAGTTTCATCGATGGATAATTGCAAGGTTCCAAGGTTATCATGTCGTGATGAGACAGCCCGGAAAAACAATCTGACTCACAAAGTCAACCAACCTTGGAAGGTAAAGTACGAATCAAGAAGCAACATTGTTCAGCGAGCTGTCTCTAGTATAGGTAAAACGAAGCTTTTAGGCCCCTACAAATATAGTTATGCATCTGCAATTTTCAAGGGAATTTACTAGCTCTGGCTGGCATATATGAAAATGAGGCTTTTTCTCCCATACAAATCTCTACATCTCCAATTTTCGAGGTGGTTTACAAGTCTCCATATAGACTACCGTTGAGTGGACTCCTCTGCGGTATTGTAAAATAATCCGGCGTACTCAAGGAGGATTGCTGGTTGCAAGCCATTTTTGACATCCCATCCTACATCGATGCCTAATCATAGTGGCAGACTGAGCGCTTTTGCGTGTCGATACAGGCCTCTATAAAATGGCCCTGCTTTGCTAGTTTGAATACCAAGAGTTTCTTCGTCCTCCATCTCCCTGGGAGCATATAGGCTCGAGAGACATAAGAAAGGAGATAGAAGTGAGAGAGAAGTGAATTGGGGGAGGGGAAGGGGGTTGTGAGTTAGGAAGGTACGAGGGACGACAAACACAGTTCCCAATTAGGGAAGTTGAGAGCCAACCTTGGAAGTATACCCAAGTTCTCGTTCTCTTCTCCTTCAGCTGCGAACAACCCACGGCTGTTGAATCTCATCCAACTCTTCCTGTTCAGGAATCAGAGCAAATCATTCCATCCACTGTGCAGCCGAGGTAAGTTAAGGATATTGGATCTCATAAACCCCAAGGCAAAAGGCTAAATTATTCATCCTGCAACCTGAACAGCAGTTATACCTCGATCCGTCACCATGTCCTCGCTGATTGAAGAGAATGACAAGAGCCGAGCTATCCATCTCCGCGTTGATGAACTAGGCGTTGCCTCAAAGACCGGTTCATACTGATTTTGGTGGCGCGGCGATGGTACTTCTAGGGAGCCAGCGTCCAACAAGTGATGTAGACATCCTTGTTCCAAGCTGCGAAGATACCGCCGCTCTGTTTTCTTTCCTCGCGGCAGATAAATCCTTCTCTAACGAAAGCGGCCAGCTCCGATTCCAGCATTCCGGCTTCTCGCCTTCACTGGACATTCTGACCATTGCTGTTGAGGCCATTACCTTCGAACAAGCCCGCCCTTATTGCCTCAATGTCGAGGAAGTGAAGGTCTTGAGACCTGACTACAGCCTGGCGATGAAGGTCCAGTGCTTTTGCCTACGACAAGATGGTAAGAACGGCAAAAGGAAAAGAGCGGGCGACCTCGCTGACATCAGATTTCTATGCAGTGAGATGGTCAAAGATCGGAGCTCATAAGCGATGACTGTGCCGAAAAGTTCAAGTTTGGTTATTACCATTTGCTTGAGCTCCGTCAAGAACTCGGAGCAGAGCACATCGCAAATTTTATCAGGGTCGGTGGCAGAAAGCTAATGCTCCCATGGAACCAGAACTCGGAAGATCAGAAGGAATACTTCTCCTGCTTCGCTGAGCCGGGTGCCGATCCGTTCACTGTGGAGCTCGAGGAGAGATGAGGGATGGAAAGTGCAGCGAATGGAAACGATGACTACATATCTGGGGGGTCACGGTTCGGGGGATTGTTGATGGAAGGGTTTAGGAAGGGTCCCACATGAATTTGTTTTTAGCCTTACGAGGGGAGTCGCAGGTTCACATGGTAGCTACTCCGCAGAGTGGCACGTGTAATGTACGATATGGGAGCCACTCTGCTCGAATGATTGTTGCCGAAGACATACGGCGCTTCCACTGGATCTGCACGTCACTAGCCACTCTAACAGCGCCCTTATGGGATATTACTAGCCGTAACCTCGCCTCTCATACGTACTCCACCCCTCAGCCTTGCCTATACTAGTATTATTACGTAGGTAATAATAAGATAGGATTCAAAGTTATCAGTGCTGAGACTATTCGTTACGGCTGACTGCCTGCGCAATCCCCTAGGGAGTTCTTCAGGAACAGTGGAAACAGAAGAAAGTAGAGACAGAGAATCTAGAATCTCTCTATAGGTATAGGTAGAGCGCCCGTCAACGGGCACTTAGATTGTCATCCATGGATAGGTGGCCAGCCCTAAATGCCCTAGGGCCAATAGGAACCAAGGGAAATATGGGGCACCCAGGTACTCAAAAAGTCTTGCTTACATCATCACATATAATCCCCGTTTCGACTTGGAATTGGGATTACATCTTTTGACATTGGATCTTCATAGAATGCTTCGTCTACGGTAGTAAAATCAGGACAAAGGTAAAGTTGGTAGATTAAGCAAAAGAGAAATTTCATTCTCCGTGGATTTCATTCTCACTCATAAGTAGTATTTCCCCAATTTCAATGTCCACGCTTCCACAACGGCGACTTGATGAAACCCAAATCATAGATCTCAGGTCTTAGATCTCGCCTTCCTCACTTCCAGCACGATCATCATCGTCAGCCTCGCCCTCTTCTCTCTCCTCTCCCTGGGAGTCTAATTTACTCCGATAATCCACATCCGCCATAGACGGGGGAGCAGGTCGAGGGGGATGCGCGACTGGAATGACATGTTGCTGTTTTTCATGGAGTTCGCCTTCTTCGCTGGACTCTTCTTTCGGAGGAGGGTGTGCGGAGGATTCCGGTTCCGACCCCGGCTTCTCCTTCTCCGCCTTGATTGACAAGGAACTGAAATGAGGCGTGGCTTTTGTTTGGGATAGTGCGGCTGCGGGGACGCGCGGGCGGGAGGGTGCTGGAGGGTGTGGTTTTTGGACGGTGGGGAGGGTTGCTTCGTTGGAGGGGGTTATGGTTCGCTGGCGCTTAGGGGATCGAGTGCTGTCGCCGTTCCCGTTGAGGGTTGAAGGGGGTTTGTTTTGTGGGGAGGGTGGGCGAGGGTGTGATTCTGTGTTGTTGTGAGAGTCGGGTTCGCGCGAGCGTTTGCGGCCATTTGGCGCCGTGTCTGAGGTGACGGTGAGGGCTGGAGGGGTGGAGGTTGATTGTTGCTCTGAGGCGGATTTTGTCGGGTCTGTGTCGAAGATGCGGGTTGGGTCGTTGGGGTGGGAGGTTGAGTCTGAAAGTGCGAATTCCGGGTAGCCCTTGCTGAGGCTTTGCTGGACACGCTCGTAGATCTTGACGATGAAGGTGCAGGCGCGGATGAGGTCGTCGAGGCGGACGTCGATCTGCTCCCACCAGGGTCGGCCTTCGGCGTCATCGGGGAAGGCAACTTTACAGTGGCGAGCTGCGGCGTACAGGGCTGCGGCGGCGATGACGCGGGGTGGAAATTGGAGACAGAGGACGGTGTAGGTTGAGTCGTTAAGGAAGGAGTAGGTGGAGTGTCGCAAAGCTCTGTTGTCGCCGACACCCAGGAAGACAGAGTAGTCCCAGAGAATGCGGTACGGGGACTCGACTTGTAGGTCAAAGCAGAGGTATTCAAGCATGACGCTCTCGTTCTGCAGAATCAGGTCTCGCCATTTCCAGTAATCTTTGGACTGCTCGTCGACAATCAGGTTCGGCTGTTTCATGGCGACGCGGCAGCATGCGATGACGAAGTCTTTCATGCGGCGCATGGCCTCGTCCACTTTGAACGCGACGAACAGGGCCACCGCGGCGATCACTTTCGGGTGCATCAGATCAGACCCCATCTCCGGATATTGGCCCATCAACGAATAGCGCATGAGGAAGCGGTGCATATACACCGTGGCGGTCATTGATGTTTGCGGTGGCATCTTCAACATCACGCTCACTTGCCAAATGAACTCGACTGCGCGGTGCCGAATGTAGTCTTCTTTCCCGCGTTCGATCTTATCAATGCGCGATGGCGTGCGCTCGAATTCCTCCTCGGTGAATAACCATTTCTGCTGCTCCGCTTCCAACACAGGGTTCGGCAGGCCGGGGATTCGTCGCTTCGGCGGTGCTGAGGAAGCCATGGTTGTGCGAGGTGAAGAGGGGGAAAGACGAATAAGATCGACGAGGGGTGGTTCACACAATGGCGGCAGAGATGAAGCGCATTCGGCGCGCCTGATAAGGAATAGCTCGCGCGAGGGCTAACAATAATCGTTATCGTTCCGAACGTCACAGTCGTTTGGCCAAATCTAGCATGGCGGAGCTTTCTATCGCATCGCGGATATGGTAGTGCACGGCGGGAGATGTTCGGAGAATTGGAGAAGGGGAGTCAGGGATAAGCAATATATAAACAACAGAGCGGTGCCTAAATATCAAGCACTATCAGATAACCTGCAAGGCGGCAAGGATCTCCGTATTGACGCAGTCGACAAGGGAAGCTTTTAGTCGGAACAATGGTTTTCCGAGAGGAAGTATTTATCCGCCTCAATGTATGAGATGCGAGTTATTACAATAAACAGTCATTATACTATATGGATCCATCAATGGAGGAAAGAAATGAAGTTTAAAACGTTCTCATGTAAATCCCATTGGTCATTGCTATGCAATTACACTCCTTGAAACAATCCCTATAACAATTACGATTGGTATCTAGTACTCTGGAAACAAAGTCCGTCCTGGCGCCACGCTGATAGATGCAATAAACAATCAACCCCAAACAGGCATTTACTCCTCCTCACTAACCTCGCTCTCATCATCGCTGGGAACATATTGTCTGGTCGTGGTCTGACTGTAATGGTGGTTCCGAGCCTCCTCTTCACGAGCACTTTCTTCGAAAGCGGCTTCCATCTCCGCCGCCAAAGCATCATCATCTTCCACTTCGTCATCTTGAGCCGTGTCCGTATGTGTTGAGACAGGTGGAGCTGTATTGCCGACCGGGGAGGGTAAACTAAACTCCCCGATGTCTTCATCCCCGTCGTCCTCTGCTGGGGTGTTATTGGACGAGAAGTACGTCCGGTCAACGAGTGGGCGCGGAGGTGGAGATCCCATATCAATAATAAGATCTCCATCAACAATGATGTTCGATCCGGGAGACTGCCCAGCTTGTTGTGATCCCGTGCCTGCATCGGACGGCGACGAGCGAGAGTCCTCATGGTCAGGTGGGTCGGGATAGCTGACAGGTTCGCTTGGCTTCGTGGGCGGATGTGGTTTGGCTGGTGGTTTGGCTGGTGGTTTCTTCTGTCGCAGCGGGTTTGTTTGTGTTTTGGTTTGAGGCGCAGATCGAGGCGCAGGTCTGGCAGCCGGGATCAAGGGTGTACTGCCCCTGCTGGTGGCAAGTTCTGGGGTGCTGTGGCCTGAGGGTGGCTTGTCATCCTCCCGGCGATTCTTCGGGAGGAAATGTCGGAAGTCGTAAGGATTGCTCTCGTCGGCCGGTCCCTCGTCCTCACTGGTGCTCCCTCCGGGGCGGTCTTCTCCCGAGGTTGCTGGCTCATCCTCTTCCTTTATCTGCAGTTGTTCGTATTGCTCGCGGACTTGCTTTTCCGTCTTTCCTGGAGCCGACCGTAGGTTAAAGTTCAAGGTTGTCGAGACTGGCTCCAGAACAAAGACTTTCCGCTCCGGGTCGAAGATCAGAACCAGGCTGCGCTCACCCGATGGGTCCTCGCTGCCTTTGTATAAATAGGTTAATGTTTGATCGGCGTTCGGGGCCTTATCAGTAACGGCGAGGTCATAGAGGCCGTCCGATCGGGAGTGATTGATGGTCGAACGTTGCTGTGGGGTAGCGGACTTGGATTTGTGGTTGTAGTTGACGTTGATCAGCCGGCTCGTGTTTGGGTTCCGAGCAAGCCTCTCCCCCAGCACAATTGGGTATTCGGCCTGCTTTGTCGGGTCGATCATGGCGGACAATGTGGGGGCAGCCATATTTGTGCTCACGCGTAGTGAAGTGGCCCCCAAAATCAAAGTGGTTCGTACAATGCAGAGGATAAGGGAGGAACCTTGGAATATGGGAGAAGAAGATTGGAAATCCCCAAAGTCGGGGAAAGGTTGAGGTGGAGAAGAGCGGAATTAGGAAATGGCCTTCCAAGGTTCTCCCCACTCATATGACAAGGCAGTTTATACAACATAGAATCTTCGATTGGTTAAAACCGCTTCTTTCTTCCGTTCTTAGCAAGAATTCTAGGATTCTATCGGGATTGGATATCTCATGTTTCATGTTTCACGTTGAATCAACATGCTTATACTCCGAGTTCTGTACTACATTTTACGCAGGCTTCAGCTCCGACTTCGGCCCAGATATAAATACAACATTGAAGACATAAGAGTACTAATATTCTAACAATTAAAAGCATAAAGCAAAGTACTTCCATTAGACGATAATTACTAGCTGAGGCATAAACAAAAAAGCGGCTTGCAGGAATACAATGCAGGAATACAATGCAGTAAAGCAGGGCAGGAGGAGGTATCCAGAAACAAAGAACATGAGGCATCGGAGAAAAAGCAGAATATCTGTCAGCTTCTACAGCCAAGACTATACCACCCAGGACTGGAATCAAAGAACAGATTCCAATGTCGGAAATTTAACATGTCCAAGTGTTTACTTAAGCTTCTCCTTGAGCCTGCCGAAGAAGCCACTCAGGCGGTGCTTCTTCTTCTTGTCAACAGTAGAAGCACCTTCAGTGCTTTGGGACTGTTTGGCAGACTGCTCTGCGGGCTTTGCGGTCGAAGTAGCAGGTGTCTCCGTAGACTCAGCCCCAGTCGTTACAGTGGGACCGGGGGGGGTTTGGGGTCGAAGTAGTAGGTGTCTGAGCAGACGCAACTCCTGTCGTCACAGTGGGACCTCCGGGTTCCGCAGTCGTGGAGCCAGTGGTTTCAGGAGCCGAGGTTTCGGCAGTAGGAGTAGCCTTAGGGCCAGTTGTGACAGTAGGCCCACTGGACTCAGTGTTCTTCAGTGCCGAAGATGGGGTAGCAGCAACATTGCGGCCGGCCGGAGGGGTCGAAAGCGGCGACACATCTGCCGAGTCTACACCAGTACCAGCAGTGAGATGGGGCGCAACAGGCTGGGTGGCCGCAGTGACAGTAGGCGCCGGAGCACCGGCAGACTCTGCAACGGGGACCTTCTTGTGCAGTTCCTCCTCGATAGCATGCTTCTCATCTACCGCTTCCTGGTTCGCAGCAGCCTCCGGGTCCTTGTGGGCCTCGGACAATGAGTCCTTCACCAACTGAGGGACCTCTTCGACGGGCTTGTCGCCGTTAGTTTGCTTGTCCTTCGACTCTAGTGGCACACCAGCAGCTAGTGCTGCCGTGGTCGAGTTAGGGCCAGCAGACTGGATGTGGTATCCGGGATCGGTCATCGCTGCCTGCTGCGCTGGACCGCCGGTATAAGTCGGCTCGGTCGCACTGGTTGCGGCGCGTTGCGCGGGTCCACCGATCGGAAGGCTGGACTCAGGAATCATGTTGTTCGTGACTGGGGGGATGGCAAATGCGAAAGCGCCAGGGTCAGTGTCGGTATTCTGGGTCCCAGCGCCAAGAGGGAGAGTTTGGCCCTTCTCATATGACTCTTTATCCAAAGTGACATTCGAGTCAACAGTGTTGTTGTGAAGTGTGTTGTGATGAGGGACTTTCTCGCCCGGCTTCAGGCTGACGGGGTTGCCATAAACCCCCGGAAGCTGGGATGGGATCCACGGAAAAGGTCTGTTCGGATTCCTGTCCCGGAGTCTCTGGGAAGCTACCAGGAAGATCCCCATTGGGCTCCTTGGGAACGTTGGCAGCGAGAGCCGCGGTTGTAGAATCGGGGGTCACGCCAGACATGGGTGCGAAGTCGGACTTGATCTCTTCAGGTAGAAGCACGTTGTTGATGTTGTTATTCCCGTCGTCTTCCTCACGGACGTTGGGATCTGTAGTCCAAATACCGTCGACAACGAACTTTTTTTTTTAAACAATTTTCAGTCAGCACAAAAATAAGTCTTGAAATCTTGGAACCTTGGGGATTCCCGGGAGTTGCGACTTTATAAACGGGGGGAAAGCGGCACAGATGACGTCAGTGGAAAATCCCCTGTTGCCTAAGGCTCACCGCCAAATCTACAGAGGGGAAAAGGTCGAAAAGGTCCAAGGGCAAAGGCAAGAAGGTGCGAGAAAATAAAAAGGAATTGTAAGCCCATACCTTGTAGTGAATCTTTTGTACAGGAGATATAGTCACTTCCTTGACGAATATGTCGCCCATCCGGTCCAGTTTCACTGTCTTACCCCAATCATCGAAAGTGCCTGTAACGAACACCTCGCTCGCCTTGTGAGGCCTGCAAGTAACCGTCTCAGCATTGTCCCACGAGGAATTCAAGGGGTACCGAGATACCGAGAACTCTAGGTAGAGGGATCAAGTTGGAAGCTTGACTTACCACTGAAATGTAAAAGTACCCATATTGGTTCCGAGGGAGAATTGGAAGAGATTTGGAAAGAAGGTAGGGAAAAAGGTTCGGAGTACCGGAGTAGTGAATTTGGATTAAACCAGTGGGGGGGTGACACAGACCAGTACCTGACCCTGGAGGACTTAGCGCTATATAATTCACCTGCATCCAACTAGTACTCCGTAGATAAGAGTCCTATTGCCCATATATCAAGGGGCTGGGGCGAACCGTGGTCTATGTGATCTAGACTTTCCGTTTATGTGACGCCATGTCAGAGCTTTGGGTTATATAGTAACCTACCTAGGTAGGTTATGCACTTAATACTAGGTAGTTTATAGCTCTAGCTGAGCTATGGCACTTCGAAGGTTAGTATAATACGAGAACATTATATAATAGGAGAACATTAACTACATTATAATAATTGACTTTCCAGAGATTACCTAGGTAACTTGGAACTGAAGCTTTAAAGTTTCCAAGAAATTGTTCTGCAGATATTTTCAAGAGAAAAATTATTAAAAGGTGACATTTGCAAGGCGAGTCTATGACATATGTGACCTGGGCCACTTCTTCCCGTTGCCACTTGGGTGGCGATGCAATTCTAGAAGACACTTAGAAGGCTTAAAAGCTTCCTTTTTTTTTTTTACTTTCTTAATGCTCAATCTTATTACTATACCACATTTAAATAATTATGGGATGTCGATCACTATTGCTCCATACATCCATAGCACATAATAGAATACCACATAGTCCAACATAGTACATATAGTCCATAACTAGTACTATGTAGTGAAATTCAATGTTTGAAGCATGATCGACGAAGCTCAGACCAACTTTAGTGTGTCTCTACCCCTCATCTTTCCAATTTCAATTCTCCAGTTCAATTATTTCCAATATCTCCCCCTTTGCCTTCAACTCTCTTTTACAAGTAAAGCTGTAAAGCTTGGAAGCTTCCGGACTCAGCTTCCTTTTAGCAAAGACACAGGTAATTTCCCGGTTTCACTTGCTTTTGCTATTTTCTTTTCATTTGCAATATTCACATTTTATTTTCCGAGACATGAGAAAGAAAGAGAAAAAGAGACAAGAGACAAAAGGAAAAAAAAGAAGAGAGAGAGAGTGAGAGAGTGAGTGAGACAGAGAAGGACAGAAGAGGTCATGCAGTATCCCTACAATTAGACTCCAACCAATAATTCCCCACTGTCTGCCCCTCCGTTGCTTCCTCATTACTCTTCTTACCCTTTTCTACCTCAACTTTCTCTTTTTGCTACATTTCCTACATTTTCCTTCTCCTTTCCTCAATCTCATCTACTTAAATTCATTCCTTTCTAATACCTACAGATATCATCTCTGTTTCGCCCATCCCACATCCAGCCCACTCAGCTTCAACCCCGGAGTTGCGGCCTCTCTGGCCCTCGACCCCTCCAAACGCCATCATGGCACAGAACTCTGCTCCTGATTCGACCCCGGTCATCAACACCAGAACTGGCGACAAATCTGCCGGCACCCCCAAAATCTCCGAGGACGACGAGTTCGAGGTGACGTCACCAACCAACCTGACATTCCGACAGTCTAACTCGGGTGCTGTGCCCCCGGAACTGCTCTGTTCGGAGGTAGTGCATCCACCGAAGGAGGATCACAAACGGGAGGATCGTTATTCAGCCGGAGTCCCTTCCAGGATCCCGAGGGGAGGAGGACGAGCAGGAGGGGAGCTGGCCCCCCTTCCCGGGACGATCCGCAGAGCAAGGGTTCCCTACCAACTACGCGCTTGGTCGTCGGACATCTGTCTCAGCGGAATCTTTAAATCCCACTGAAGCTGGTTCAGATAGCTGGTCGCCTCCTCACCACCCAAAGACCGAAGAGCAGGTCTCCCGGCTTAAGAGCGCCGTCAGTAGCAACTTCCTCTTCTCCCATCTCGACGATGATCAATCCTTGACTGTTCTCAACGCTCTCGTTGAGAAGCCCATTCCTGCGAAGGATATCAAGGTTATCTCCCAAGGTGATGCCGGCGATTACTTCTACATTGTGGAAAAAGGAAACTTTGACGTCTATATCCACCCCTCTGGCGCCGTGCAGCCTGGCCCTGATGGCTTGGGCAACAAGGTCGCCAGCATTGGACCCGGAGGATCTTTCGGCGAGTTAGCTCTGATGTACAATGCCCCGCGTGCTGCGACAGTTATCTCCACCGAGCCGAAGAGCACCTTGTGGGCCCTTGACCGCATCACCTTCCGCCGCATCCTAATGGACTCGGCATTCCAACGCCGTCGTATGTACGAGGCTTTCCTGGAGGAAGTCCCGCTGCTTTCTTCTCTAAAGCCATATGAGCGCTCGAAGATCGCGGATGCTCTGGACACCATCAAGTACACGGCTAATTCCACCATCATCCACGAAGGCGATCCCGGAGATGCTTTCTATCTTTTGGAGTCGGGTGAAGCCGAGGCTACCAAGAACGGCGTCTCAGGACCCGTCAAGAACTATCGCCGAGGTGATTACTTCGGCGAGCTTGCATTGCTAGACGACAAGCCACGTCAGGCTAGCATTACCACCAAGACGGATGTGAAGGTGGCGCGGTTGGGCCGGGACGGATTTAAGCGGCTTCTCGGTCCTGTGGAGGGAATGATGAGAGGGGCCGAGTACGAACTGGATTCGAAGAGGTCTCCTGTTTCCAAGGCAGCATGATATGATTACAATGAAATTGAATCTTGGGGATTTTGAGTCAGGAAATTAGACTCCTCGTTGGCGAGATCCAACCAATTGTCATCTGTCATTTTGTCGAGTTTCAAAACTCATCTGCTATCCCAATAACTGATGATCTACTTTTTCCCCCATGTTCATTATTTGTCTCCCATCTCCTCGTTCCCCAGCAAACTTTCCACTCTTTACGACTATTTGACTTGTATCTACAACTTCTTGTCTCTTCTATGCGTGCCATCTGTGACAGGGACCTACTGTCGTCCTTGTTCATATTTTCTTTTGCTACTGTGTTATCCAACTCGATTGGACCCTTCAATACTTAGGTATGATCCAGCAGAATGATTAGAATTTGTGCTTGATAAATTCCCAAATGCATGTGTATATAACCCAAACGCCCAGCCCTGGAGGGCATTCCCAGTCGAAATCGCGTGGGAGCCTGCCCACTACGATTATGCTATGTTCCATATGTCTATGTAAAATACTGCCCCTCGCCAACCTTGGAACTCCCCAAATGCAATCAACACCAGTATATCACCTCGGAACAACCAAATCACTCCTCAATACCCACTTCTCCCCTCCAGTAACTTCGGCCCCCTCATGTATCATACATTGATCTCCATGTCGGTGCAACAGTGCCATCCCAACCTCCGGCGCAACAGCTATCGGCTCGGGATCACGGTTCGCGCGCGTCGGCTCCGGGTAGAAGATAGTTTCGCCGCCTGTGCAGGACGTCAGATAGACCAGCAGAGTCCAAGTTGTGCGAGCGGGTGTTGCTTTTGAGCGCGAGTTCGGTGGGGGAAGGGTAATGTTGTTGGCCTCGTCGTCTGTAGGTTAACGGGTGTTAGTGCTAGTTCTAGCTTGGATGTATGTGTAGCTCCTATGCATAGGAACTGTTATAATCCAAATCAGCCCAGGACCAAGAGCTTACAATGTTGTCCAAAAAAACTGTCCAGCAGAGTATCGATAAATGCGAATATTAGGATTCAACCCCAACGGCTCCCCGCCCCAGAGTTGACGTGCCCGTGCAGCAAGGGCAGACGAGCTAGTACTCTCATCTTCTTCTGCGTGGTCGTACCCATACTCGTCTTCTTCGAAGCGCGTCGTGACAAGCTCCTTCAGCGCTGTTGTGCTCCATAGCATCTCCGCGAACCGTGCATCGTCGATCTGGAATCGGTCGTTGACGCGTAATGCCTCGTCTTTCTTTGGGATTCCCGGTGTTGTTGTTAGTGGTAGCGAGGCGAGGAATGAGGCGTAGGTTTTGCAGAGGGTGCCTGAGAGGAAGTTGCGGATTAGGTAGATTTGGTCGGGGAGGAGGGGGGTCAGGGTTAGATCGGCGGCGGGGGAGGGGGGCGGAGGGGAGGCCAGTTTGGGGTTGTGGTCTTTGGTTGAGGTTTTGGATCGGGCTTTTTGAATTTCGGGGCCATTTTGGGTTTTGGTAGGTGAAGGTACAAGGTGTAAGTAGAGGTGAAGGTAGAGTAGAAAGGGTTGAGGTTTATCGCGATAAAGATGATCCTTACAGGTATAGACAATATTGGAAGGCTACATATGTAATCTTCTACATATATACAACAATGTGTAATATGTGTACATATATACTCCGCTTCCCCAGAATATGTAGTATCATACACCCCTTGCATATACACTTGATATGAATTGAATTTGCCCAAAGTACATATGTACCTGTAAATAATTACTATGGTTTCCCCTCACCTCATTAAACCTTGGAATATCAAAGAGGTCCAAGGCCATAGACGATAGACCGAGAAAATATGAGATAATAGAACAAGAGCAATCATACTCCTTTGCAACCAACTCCAACATATACATATGTAGATCTAGGCTCTTTAAAACAAGATCGGTGAGGAACTGCAGTCTACTCCGTACCAAATAGGTGGATCAAGTCGGAGAGAATATGGATTTGGGCGGGGCGGGAAAGAAAATTTGTCCCGGAAGAGGATCATCGGCGCTTTTCCAACCAACCTTTCCAGATTCATATTTGCTGAATCCCTCAAGTCAAACCGATATTTTGAGAACCGAAGAAAAAGACCAACGAAAAGGAAAAAAAGAGAGAGAAAAAAAAAAAGAACATGGCTCAGCGGTGACTACGGCCATCTGCAGCGACCAAATCGGCCACCGCTCACCGCCCGGTCTGAAGTTGAGAACTTCCCTTCTTATTGGAACTTCATTCCTCTCCCTTCCCCAGCACCAGCCTGTCATGTCGTCGCAGACTATGACTGCGCCAGCCGTGGGCCATCGACCGCCTGACCCAGGCCCCGATAGCCCCATATACGACTATGGCGGCTCACCAGACACTGCACCCCCTAGCAATCCTCGAGAGGACTCCGCAATCCGCGCCATGCAGAATAATTCTGCCCCGTCAACTCCCAACGGGATGTCCGCCCCGGACGTCGCAATCAAAACTGAATACTCGGACAGTCACGACTTTTCAACTGCGCAACATCAACAAGATGCAAATACCCAAAATGCCGCAAGTGCGCTCCTAGCACAACTTCTTGGAAATCAGCCAGCCGCAAACTCCACCCCTACCACGATACAACCTGCACAACAGGACGAGGATCAGGATATCCGCATGGATATCAAGATGGACGACTCGATTTCCCCGTCATACAACATGCCAGCTCAAACCCACGCGCCCATCGACCCGAGCTTACACCGAGACACAGGCTCAACATCTCGCGAGATCCAGGATTTGCTAAGTGGGAAAGCTTTAGGTGATGGGCACATGGGGACAAACCCTGCACACCAGGGTACGAACCATACGGGATTTAACTCATCTGATGCTGTGGGAAGCTTGTCCGACCCCATGAACCCGAAATTGGACGCTGAGCAGCCCTCCCTCCTTCCGCCCTTGGATTTTTCCGCCGCCCCGAAAAATGCCTTTGAAGCTCTTCACCAAAACGAACTGCTCACAGCCGCCTTCCTTTCGCAAAACGCCGATCTGTCAGCCCTGGGATATCAAGATGTGGCGGCCTCAATTGCTGGATCGGAACCTAAGATCCAAGCATTTGCCAAGTTGGAGTTTGATGATGGGCATTTTTACGTCAATACCTACTCATTCATCCTAGGGCGAGACGTGCGCGCCGCACGCGCCGCCCATCACCGAGAGTTCCAGTACCGGCAGGCCGTGCGAAGCACTCGGGCGAAGAGTTCAAGTGGAGGAAATACATCCCACACCCCGAACCGTATGAAGCGGGAGGAAAGCGCTGCCATGATGGGTAGTGTTGTCAGTGATCGGGGAGGTATTATGGGGTTTGATCCAGATATACCCCCGCATCTTCCGAACAATATGAACGTGAGCCGACGATCATCAAAATCATCCTTTGACGAGGCTGTCGTACCATTGCATGCAAACCCGGCTCAACTACAATCGACAACCGACTACAATGCGCTTGCCATGCAATCTTTGCAAGATGGAAACGGAGATGCAAAGCCGGTTGATGCGCTAGCTTTGCTCCCATCCCCTGATTCTTGCCCACCATTCCCATTCACCCCCCAACGACCGTTGACGGCAGTGCCGCAGGCCATCGAGGGATTTCTCGGAGACATGTCCGGATCTCATACAACTTTGACCGTAACTTGTTTGAAATGGAGGTAATGGGACGTAATGGAGCGTTCATTGGGGCTGATTGGCTATCGCCCGGACAAGTTCGTCCGTTACATAGCGGCGACTACATCCAAATTGGAGGTGTGCGTATCCGGTTTTTGCTGCCAGACGTCCCCATTGGCGAAACTGGAGCCGACCGCATGGAAGAAAAATTGGCAGAGAATGGCGAAGAGGAGGAAGAGAAAGATGCCCGTGCTTCGATCGAAGTGGATGACGACGTTGATGAATCTGAGAGACTCGGAAGTGAGAGCGGCGAGAGCAGGGAACCTTCCAAGAAGATCATCCTCAAGACAAAGGATTCTAAATCGGCTCAAGCAATGGATTCTATCGAGAATGGGGATAACGATTCGCAGCCGGCCCGCCGCCGGGGACCAGGACGTCCTCCCAAAGATGGGATCATGTCTAAGCGCGAGCGAGCTGAGCTTGCCCGGGAGCAGAAAATTGCAGCTAAGCGCGAAGCCAACGGAGGTATCACGCCACCCCCACTCAAAGTGCCCAAGGCCGGAAAGACAGTTGCCAAAGAATCTGTCGTTCCCGAGTCGCCAACAAACAAACCGTCCGAGAAGCGGAAGTACACCAAGAGAAAGAAGCCGGATGGTACACCAATGGATTCTCCCCTTCCCTCAACGGAAGGCGGCCAAATGTCTGCAGAGCCTCCACAAGAATATGTCAAACCCCCACCGGTCAAAAAACGCAAACCATCACGATCACCATCCCCCAATTATCCTCCGGAGTCTGCTTACAATGCCGAGGATTTGGCGAAGCCACCGTACAACTACGCCGTTCTCATCTTTGATGCTCTGACGGAAGCCGGAACGCCAATGACGTTGAAGCAGATCTATCGTGCGCTGAAACTGAAATATCCGTACTTCCGCTTCAAGTGTGAGACTGAGGGCTGGACATCCAGTGTACGGCACAACCTGAACGGCAATGGGCATTTGTTCATGCACGCAGAGCGAGATGGCAAGGGTTGGTCATGGCAACTTATTCCCGGCGCGTCGGTTGAGAAGGAAAAGAAGCGACGCCCTTCGCCGCCGCCGCAGGTGTCCCACCCTCCTGCACCTGCTCCCCAGCAGTACATGCCTCAGATGTCCCATTCTTATGCACCACCTCAGGGCCCACCACAGGTGCCAAATCCGCCACAGCATTTCCAATTCCCTTCTATACCGCCTGCTCCTTTCCCGGCATCTGTTAACGTGGGAGGACCTCCACGAGCCAGTCCCTACCCACCTCAATCGAAGGCCCCTGCACCTACACCCGCCGCTCCTCCTGCTCCACGGGTTCAAGCTCCTGCTCCGCCCCCGCCACAGGCTGCGACACCGGCACCGGCAGCGGCACCTCCGCCGGTGCCTACACCTGCCCCTGTCTCTGCTCCTACCCCGTCTCCAGCGCCAACACCTACTCCGGCTGCTATGCCCGCGTCTGCACCCGCACCCGCACCCGCGTCAGTACCGGCGGCACCGGTGTCGACACCGGCACCAGCACCAGTTCCAACACCAGTGCCACCTATAAACCCAGCTGCATCATTCCCCATCCCCAGTCAACTCCGCAACAACCTCCCAGCTGCATTCGCGGCGACAATCCCTTCAACCTACACTTCGCCCTACGCATCTGCCCCTGCTCCGACAGGCGGCCAGCAGCAACAGTTGCAGACCCCACGACCCCCTCACGGACCCCCCTCAGCATCATTCCCTTACTCCCAACAAAAGCCGCCATCCTCTCAACCTCCTCACAACAACCCGCAGCCTCGGGCCTACCCTCCATCTGGTGGAACACAATTCCAACACCAGCCTCAGCATCCGCGTCCACATCAGCCACCAGTCCAACCCCAGTCGCAGCCGCTGTCGCATCCTCCTCAGCAGCAACATCCGCTACCTCACCACCAGCATCAGCCGCAGCATCAACATCAACACCCACACCAACATCAGCACCAGCAGCATCCGCCTCCAGGCCTCCCGGCCCATTCTCACCATCAACAACAGCAACACCCTGTTCAGCAGAACCCTGCACCAGGGCCACCAGAGTCATCCTCGTTCATTGATAGAGCGAACAAGGCAATCGATGACTTTGAAGCTGTTCTCATGGAAGACTACGAGGACAAGAACTACATCCGGGAAGTCCTGCGGAGTGCGCGCGCACGGGTGTTGGGCGATGCGCCAGAAAGCTCCTTCCCAGGCGGCGAGCCAAAGGACGAAGCCGTCATCATGGACGTGCTACGCAATTTGGTCGGAAGTCTGAAAGAAGAGTGAATGGCTTCAATGTTCCTGGAGATTTTACATCTACTGGTGGAGGGAATGGTTTTCCCCCCTGACGACTTATCGAGTATACGAGTCTTACGGTTTTGCTTTCTTCTCTTTTCTCTCTTTTCTTCTTTTCCCCATTCAATTTATCCTTTTTCAAATTGTTGTTTGCGACATGTCTGGATTCTTTGAATCTTAATGATATCCCTCTGTTTTTGCTGACAGGCGTTTTCTTGCGTCTTGTCTTTTTTTTTTTTGTCGCGCTTAAAATCTTCTCTTCCCTGTTCTCCTTTTTCTCGGCTCTTCACAGCCCACTGTTTCGGAGGTGCAGAGGGACTTCCATCTTCTGGAATGATCCCGTCTTGCTTTTGTTCTTTTTGTTTTCATCCTGGCGTGACCCGTCGGATATAAAAGCGTAAAAGCTCATGATAGAAATACCATTCACCTTGATCGGACTAGATACATGTATATATACTCCTTCAGCACATGGATAGATAGATATTGTATTATTTATCAATAGCGTTGCTGTTTACCAAGCAACGGCTTACACAGCTGCTATATTGTTCCTGGCGGCATTGGCTGTACCTCCGTACTAGCAAGGCAATCTAGGATACGATGTTCGAAGTTATTCTCTTGGACGGGGTGAATTTCATTTGTGGTTTCAATCTCGCACTTGAACTCGTAGGGATATGGACTTCATTTTGTATGGAAGCAGGCAGGGATGAGGAATGTGTGACCGTAAACATAAGTGATCTGGCAGGTGAGTACCTCCCTATATCCAGCCTTAGGTCCTAACAATTGATCCGAAATACTACCTAGGTATAGTAAAATACATTAAAAAGCCAATAGGGGGAACAATATTAGGCAATATCTTAAGAATAAGAACAGTGAAGTAAGAAAGTAACATGAAATATTGTATGCAAACAGGAAGCAATAGGATCATAGGAAACGGGGCATATTCATTCGTTCGAATAACTCATGACCGTTTTGGTTCTTTTTGTTTTCTCCGAGTTCCCCTTTTCTTTCTAGTCTGAGCGAGTTCACTCACTTTTATGTGCCTTAGGAGCAAAGTCCAGCGAAAGTCACAATCGTAGCAACTCAGAGCGAAGATCGAGGGGACATGTGCAATTAAGACCCCGGCACAGTGTGACCAGCAACAACCGTGCTTGTGGAAAAAAACGATCCCGACGGAAGACACATCTTGAAGCCTAGCGAACTCAAGACAACGTCATGTCAACCGGCAGAAGAAAGAAGCCAATCTAGTACTAGTACAAGGGATTCTTGACATCCTGGACTCCGCGTCGGATGACATCCTCGACGCGCCAACGGGGAGGAGAAATATTGTCCGAGCGCCTGCGGTGCCATTCCTTTTCCAGCTCTGGTGGAGGAGCCGGCTGTTCGGCAGCAGGCAGTGCACCACCCGCGATACCAGTAGAGAATTTCAACTGGAGGACATTGCCAATTTCATCGCAAGCGGTCAGCACACGGTCAAGATCCTCCTTGGTGTGGGCAGCAGAGACACAGAAACGAGCACGGGACGAGACCAGCGGAGTGGCCGGGTAACCAACAACAACGACGGAGATCTTTCGCCGGAGCATCTCGTGAGAGAATGCAGGCATCTTAGCAGGGTTAAAGAGAAGGACTGGAACGATTGGTGAATCGTCGTGGCCATACACTATAAAGCCAAGACGCTTCAATCCGAGACGGAGATACCGCGAGTTAAAAGCCAATCGCTGCAATCGCTCCTCGCCCTGACCGGGAACGAGCTCACCGTTGATGATCCGCAGAGCAGAAGAGATCTGGGCAAGAACTGCAGGCGCAGGAGACTCTCCGTAGTAGACACCGGGGTTGGTGGCACGAAGTGCGTCGATCATCACCTTGTCTGCCGCAATGTAGCCACCGTTGGCACCGAATGACTTGGTCAGTGTGCCCATCAGGATATCCACCTCGGAAGTATCGATACTGAAGTAGTCACAAACACCACGTCCCTTGGGACCAATGGCTCCGATGGAGTGGGCCTCATCAACGAACAGGTTGAACTTGTACCGGCGCTTCAATTGCACAAGGCCAGGAAGGTTACACATGGAACCTTCCATGGAGTAGAGTCCCTCGACCACGACTAGAATCTTCTTCCAGGGACGGTGAGTACGGGGTTGTCCCTGGGAGATAGCCTCTCGAAGTTTCAATTCCAGGTCCTTCATGTCATTGTGCTTGAACATAGCAATGGAGGCCCCGGAGAGACGCGCACCGAAACGGATCGACGCGTGGTTCAGTTCGTCGGAGATGAGAAGACATCCCTTCGAGACCAAGGCGGGGAAGATGGTTGCGTTGGTGCCGAAGCCCATGGAGAAAATCATCGACGATTCTTTGCCCACAAACCTGGCAACCAGATCCTCTACTTCCACGTGCAAATCCTGTGTGCCGGACTCTGCGCGCGTGCTGGGTGCTGCAATGCCATACTTCTTGATGGAGTCTTCCGCAATATCCGCACAAGGGCCATCCGACTGAGCGAAACCCAGGTAGTTGTACGAGCTCAGATTGAGGGTGTCGGTAGTGGTACCTGTCAGGTAGAAGTGCTGGTTGTGGTCATCCGTGGCCCGATCGATAAGAGTAATGGTGCGGCCGGGAACGCCAGTCACGGGGCGCTCGAAGCAGTCGTTGATGCGCAATTTCAAACGACGCACATAGAAGTTGTCGAAATCGCTGTTGAGAGCACCATAGCCATTGCGAGGCTTGAGATGGCGGTAGTGTTCCTCGCGGAATCGCTTGCCAAAGAAATCACGGACATGTCCGAAAGCGATTAGGATTAAGTAACTGATATAGGTGGTGAGCAGGTAATAATACGGCGGCTCGTCCATCACCGGCTCGGGGAAGACACCACCAGGGTGTCGACTGGAGTATCGGTGGCTGGGATGACCGATCGGACCAAACTGGGCATGTTGCTTGGCCAGCCGACGAGCCTCCTCAGGGGACGGAGGCTGGAAGAGTGTGGTAGGCAGCTCGTCCATATTGGGATTATCCGCAGTGGCTGTTGAAAGAGAGATTGTCGGTAGGGACAGTGAGGCCAGGCTTATCGGCGGAGAAGAATTGCTAGGTTGCGGATGCCCACTCTGTACAGTTTCCGTCTTTGACTTTGGCGAGGCCGAGAATAACTGAGAAAGGCGATTGGACTTGACCGTGGGGGCCTTGATGGAGATACCGCCCTTTCCCGAAGAAGGTGAAAAGGACGGCGGGTTGGTAGAGGTGTCGTTGGAAGAGTTACTGCTAAATCGACGAGGCATCGCAGGAGGAAACAGCGTAAAGTTTCCGGCACGGGTCTTATTTTTGTGCACGTCAAGATCGAGGGGCGCTTTGGGTTGGCGTCCGGATTGACGAATTTAAGGCAGGGGCTACCGGAAGGGTAGATAATTGACGTGTTCGAGTAGGCTGTGCTTCTTGGGGGACTTCGGTCTTGGTCGATAACCTCAATGTGTTCAATCTGGAAACCGCAGCCAATTAGTTGATGGTTCTAGACCAGGCATCCACGCGACACCCCTGAGCCACGCTCCGTTCCCAAATAAACCATACCCAGGAACTTTCCAGGTCATAAGTTCCACAGGATCGAGACGTACCACAAGGTTGATTCAAGGTAGGTAGAAGCCGAATACTCCGAAAGGGCTTAAAAATTGCGGGCACGTGGAAGGCAAGAGACACGAAGGGGCAAAGAGCCCTACGTTCAGATGACGAAGTGACCAATGTTGCCCTACAAAGATGATGAAGCACCAAAACGAGTATATGGAAGAAACAAGAAGGAGAGTCTGAGAAGATAAATAAGAGAGCGTGTGTTTCCCTAAGCCCATCGACCCATGCGACCTCCTGGTATTAATTAAAAACAGATGCAGTACGGTGATAATACAGTGATAAATAGGTATGATTGGTTTATCTTTCCTGGAAAGGAGGTAATATTACCACATCAATACTAAAGGTTTTTTTTTTCCCGCACTAAAATTTCGGGCCCGAAAAGGCCCAAAGGCCAGAAGATAAGAGGAGAAGTCGTATTCGTATGTATTCCAATGCACATCGGATTTATGAATTGTATAATCTGATGCATCATGATGTATACCTAGGTATACTCCGTACAACATACTGGGGAACAAAAGATGAGAAAAAAGGGGCATTTCATCCTCCGGTATATCCGACTCAAAACCGTTTGGACCAAATAGACATATTGTAGTCACATCATGTCGACTTCTTCAAGGTCTGTGACACCTACATCACGAGATGTGACGTTGAAGTATCTACGGAGTAGCCTAGGAAGGCTTTATGAAAACGGCAAGATGCCTGAGGCAGCAAATGTCACTTTCTAATGTGACATCTGGAGTAATTGGAATATACAATATACGCATACCAGAGGAGCTTTCAATTCGTTAAAATTCACATTCACGTCCAGGACTTTTTATATGAGAAATTCCTGTAGCCGCGGAGATCGGCAACTTAATACCCGATCATTCCCGCTCCCGCCTGGGGTATTTGCACTGAACTTCCAATGACTTCCAAGATTCTTGCCTTGTTCAAGCTTTGACCCCTGTGAACATCTGAAGCCCTATCAGATTCTTCAAATCTGTTGGGAATATTGAAGTCTATTGCCACATTATTGGGGTTCTACCAAGTGTGACAATTATATTGAATCTTTCAATCTCAACCTAACAACAGTCTACAGGCTACATACATACTCCACCACTCCCTCAATTTCCCCTGCCTTACTCTGTGACTGTTTCTACAAACACCATTAGGTATGCCTCATATCGACGTAAACGTCGTGCCAGAGGCCAAGAAGCTCTGGCGGCCCTCTTCTCCTGAGACAACCCAGATCTATGATTTCATGATTAAAGTGAACAAGAAGTACGGCTTGTCACTGAATGACTACGACACACTCTGGAAATGGAGTGTCTCTGAACCAGCCCAGTTCTGGGAGGAAATCTGGCACTATACAAAGATCAACGCCCACAATCCATACCAACACGTGAGTAATTTCCATTTCGAGCCTGGATCCACCATCCTGGACATGAGATATCCGATCCTAATCCGATCTACATAGGTCCTTGATTCAAAGGATGTACTATTTCCTAGACCTTCATTCTTCCAAGGGAGCACTTTGAACTTCGCCGAGAATCTGTTGTATCCCGCCACCTCGCCGGATGAAGATTCCGTAGCAGTGATTGGCGCCACTGAAGCAGCCCGCGAATTCGTCTCGTGGAAGGAGCTACGGGAGCGAGTTCGACTGTGCGCAAATGCTCTGAAAGAAGCAGGTCTGAAGACCGGCGATCGGGTCGCTGGCTTCGTGGGCAATCATGCTAATACCGTCGTGGCAATGTTGGCCGCTGCTTCAATCGGGGCCTTTTGGACTGGCGTGTCACCTGACACTGGTGTGCATGCCGTTTTGGAGCGCTTGAAGCAGATCCAACCTAAGATCCTCTTTGCGGACAATGGATCCTTCTACAATGGCAAGGTGCATAGCTCACATGCCAAAGTACGGGAGATTGTCTCTGAATTGCCGGACCTTGAGCTTTTGGTGCTTCTTATTACTACCCCGGAACTTGAACTTAACCTAGATGACCTTCGACCTGCAAATGGAAAAGCAAAAGTTTATGGTGATTTCGTGTCCGAGGTCAAGAACTCTCAGGCGCCATTAGAGTTTGCAAGCTTGAGACCAGATCATCCCGTCTATATCCTGTACTCGTCCGGTACAACAGGGGCTCCCAAACCTATCGTCCATGGGTCTCTGGGCACATTGTTGCAACACAAGAAAGAACATCTTCTTCACTGCGACATTCGACCAGGTGATCGCTTGTTCTACTTCACAACGACAACCTGGATGATGTGGCACTGGCTGGTGTCGGGCTTGGCCAGCGGAGCAACAATCGTCCTGTACGATGGCTCACCCTTCCGACCCTTTGATGCTGAAGGCGGGAAGGGAGAAATGGCCATGCCGCGGCTGATCGAAGAGCTTCAAATTACCCATTTCGGTACATCAGCCAAATATCTCTCTCTCCTCGAACAAGCCGCTTTGAACCCGCGCAAGCATGCCCATAGACCAGTGTCGTTGAAGACCCTAAGGGCCATCTTCAGTACTGGATCCCCGTTGGCACCATCAACATTCGAATACGTTTATTCCTCTTTCCACCACGACATCATGCTTGGTTCCATCACCGGTGGCACAGATATCCTCTCTCTGTTCGCTTCCGGCTGCCCCATTCTCCCAGTTTACAAAGGAGAAATCCAATGTCGCTCGTTGGGGATGGACATCTCAGTGTTTGACTATTCTGGCAAGGACATTAGTGCAACAGGTGAACCCGGTGATCTTGTCTGCGTCACACCCTTCCCCGCCCAACCAGTCATGTTCTGGCCCCCGGGACCAACAGGCTTGGAGAAGTATCGGAAAAGTTACTTCGATGTGTTTGGGTCCTCAGTCTGGCACCATGGAGACTACGTGCGCTTGAACCCACAAACCGGAGGTGTGGTCATGCTAGGCCGCAGCGACGGCGTCCTGAAGCCATCCGGAGTGCGATTTGGAAGTGCCGAGATATACAATATTCTACTTAAGCATTTCGCCGAAGATGTGGAAGACTCCCTTTGCATTGGTCGGAGGCGAGATGGCGTTGACACCGATGAGACGGTCGTTCTGTTTGTCCGACTTGCTTCTGGCAACGAGTCCGGTATGCCGGCGGATCTCGCGGCACGCATTCAGTCCACTATTCGGAAGGAGCTTAGCCCCCGCCATGTGCCTGGAATTATCGATGCATGTCCCGAGATTCCGGTGACTTCAAATGGCAAGAAGGTCGAAAATGCTGTGAAGCAGATTTTGTGCGGGCTTAACATCAAGATTGGTGCGAGTGTTGCGAATGCTTCATGTCTTGATTGGTATAGAAACTGGGCTTCGGAAAACCCCTAGTTATTGAATTCTTTATTACATAGAAAAATTGATGATTCATTGTTATTTGCTACATATTAATGTCATCAAAATTCCACATCCACATGTCCATGAGTATGTATTCGAGCCCTATAAGGTCTTGGCCGTGACGGCAGTTGAGCTAACTGACAGAAATCAGGTGTAAAGTGAGCGTACTGTACCAATCACAATGTGTAAATTCTCTAACTAAAATGAACACTTATAGAGCGCATCAGAATATCACTTACAGCAATCTTGATATTATTAAGTGCTAAAATGATCTCTGAACTTCGAACTTCCCCATGCTTTGTCTCCTTCGCTCGCTGTCAGGATGTATGTTGTTTCTTTCACTCTGCACTGCCCGGCTAATGTGCCTCTAATTCCACTACTGATTATAACTGGGACAGCATTCTACATACACACAGGGGCAGGTTATTTCCTAATCTTGCCTCATAACATTGTTCTTTCTTTTCTTCCTCCTTTTCCGACTTCCACCCTCCCCCTATTGCTTTCGAGCGGCCATTGCTGGCTTCTGCCCTATGACAAGATGGAAATATGAATAAAGCCGCCGATCCTTTTGCTGTAATTCCTCCTGCACCCGATTAATCAGGGCATCAGTGTCTTCCTTTGACCAGCCCAATGTCTTGGTGAATAGACGTAGCGTGTATCCCTCCAGCGCGCACTGCATCTGGTACACATAGAAACTCCCAATGCTTTTCAGATTTGGGTCGTCACTCCACTTGCCAAAGGGAACCTAGTGGCAGGCACTCAAAAGTCAGCTGCTTAGGCTACAATACACACGGATTATCTTTGAATTGTTGTTCCATTTTAGGCTCACCTACTCTGAGTACCTGTTCGTCGACTTGCACAAAGCCAGCTGAGTGCATCAGCTCCTTCTGCTCGGCTGCCACGTTGATTTGCTTGTCAAACTTAGCCGCTGCCTCGTGTATCAGCGCCTCCCACTCCCTTAGTGCCACTAGCCGGGCTTCATCCTGAGCGTTATCAGTAAAGAAGCGCAGGCCATTCTCCCACACCTCTAACCACCCCCCGGGGAGAAGATGCCGGAACGCGTTAGCGTAGAACCTATTATAGTCGGTAATAACCCCGCCTAGCGACTGCGCATGGATCAAATGAAATGCCTGTTTTGTAGTAAACGGCCAATCGCCCTCAAGCTCGTGGTGTTCGAAATACGGGAGATCTGGAGACATATCAGTCGGGTCCACGCCCGTTAAGCGCGGGGCAGTATGATGCCGGTCTAGCGCCATGATCGTCCAGGAGCCGCTACGGGTAGCGAACTCGAGGAACTTATGGTTTTTCTTGACCGGGTCTAGGGGGGGCAATAAAGGTTCTGCCGTCTAGAAGATGATGCCAGGTTGTGCTGATCATCGCGTGTGCTGTGGTAGCGTTTTCGTCGTCTGGAAAGGGGAATTCGGCCTTGAAGTCATAATAGCGGCAAGTGGCAGAGCTCTTGCAAGGGTGTCATGTCTCCAACAAAAGCAGTGTAGTCCCCAAATTTTCGTATGTGTGGTTATTGCGTGCAGTCAGCCAATTCGATTCCAGTTTTCCTTTTCGGGAAATCGGGAATCTAGCCCTCAACTCGGGTATATATAATCGGGGTTGCTACCCGTAGCCCGTGGACGACTTCGGGTACTAACTTGCAGGGATCGTGACTTGGAAGTTCTAAAACCGATTAAGTCCGAAGTGGGATGCATCCTATAACTCCGTTAAGACCTTAAGACCTATTCTTTGTTTGTGATATTTGATATCAGGTATCAGTTGACCACCCATTGCCTTCCCATCAACATCGACAAATACATTACAACATTTTTCATCCCTTCAAATACAAACATTCCCACAATGGCCGCCGTCACTAAGCCCTTGGTTCTGATCACCGGTGCAAACCAGGGCCTGGGATTGGCGACAGCACAACAGCTTGCCAGCACTGGCCAATATAATCTTCTTGTTGCCGCCCGCTCTCAGGAAAAAGCCGAAGGTGCAGTCAAGCAACTACGAGGGTCTGGCACTGGGTCTTTGACGCCTATTGTTATCGATCTTGACCAAGACGAATCCATCACTGCCGCAGCGAAGTTCGTTGAAGAGCGATTCGGATCGCTGGATATCCTCATCAACAACGCTGGCATCAACAGATCGTCTGACCCAAATGCTACTCTACGCGAGAGCTACCGAGCTGTGTTTGAAACAAATGTTTTCGGCGTGGCAGTGATGACAGCAGCTTTCCTACCACTCCTGCGCGCATCGAAGTACCATGACCGACGTATTGTCAACGTGACGAGCGGCCTTGGTCAAATTGGCATCGCGTACTCGCCAACTTCAGAGTACAGTGCTAAGATGTGGGAGCTGCCCATCTACCGCAGTAGCAAGTCTGCGATCAATATGATTAGTGCTGTTGATGCTGTCAGTCTCGAGAAGGAGAACATTCTCGCTGTTCTAGCTGCCCCAGGCTTCTGTCGCACCAACTTTGGAGGTGGTCAGGGCGTCAAATCGGCAGAGGAGGGGGCTCGACCTATTGTGCGGGCTGCTACAGAGGGTTCGCCAAAAGAACTATTTGGAAAGCTTGTGGACGACGAGAACACGCTGGTCGAGTTCGGCTGGTAGATTACATTGTCATGGGGACTGTGAGCGATGAGACTGCGGCATCAAGCTACTCAACAAGACCGAAACAAAGAGTAGAAAGTGCTGCCTTTGGGACGGGATTGGGACCAAATATCGACAGCGAGAGGCCGACGCAAAGCTCGCCTGGCGCGGTAGATGCGCACAGGAGCCATTTTGGTCGCTTCTATGGACCCATCTCGCAGCATCATTAAATATATGGACAGAGAAATATTCAGTTTGCGGCGGTAACGCGGGCACCGAGGAAACTCCCTTTCTGGAATCTGAAATCCTCATTCAAACTGTTGGTATCCCAGAATAGTGTTCAATTAGTTTTGGGCGCGGATTCATTCATCCCTTTAAGACTGCGAGACTCTTCGCCGTTTGTTTGTTCCATGATCTGGAGTTGGATTAACTTGGAGTGGGATAAGGTCGGGTCTGCAACTCCGAAGTCCTGTAAGATTCTATATCCACATGTCCATGAATGAGCATGGATGTATTCGAGCCCTGCAGGGTCTTGGGCCTGGGGTAAGCGGACTACCTGAGACACCTGGGCAGCCCTGCTGCGTCTAGACACGAATGATGACAAAAATAAATGAAACACGGCCTCTTCTTAGAAACATTTATAATTTGATCGTAAAAGGTTTATCCACTTCAAACTGATATGTCAAAGAAGAACATCTGGCCATCATTCGACGGATTAGCTAAGCATTTCGGATCGAGGCTCCATTACGATTCTTCGCCGACAATCCGTCCGAGCTACATCACCTCTTCCGGATATATTCGGTGCACCAAGAAATCCCGAATTGACCAGGCTGTCGGATTTGTACAGAAATAACCATCATGCGCCGCACAGCATTGCGGGCCATTGAGGCCGCGAAGCCATTGACACGAGCTCCTCGCGCCGTGTCAAGAAGCCTCTCTACCATCAATGACTCGGCCAAGGTAAGAAAGGCTTGTTAGCTACTGCAAAATAGCATTATTGTTAACTGACAAATTGTTCGTTTATCCACAGGATCCCGCCGAGCTAGAACAAATCACCACACTTCCAAATGGAGTTCGCGTCGCCACGGAATCATTACCGGGTCCCTTCGCTGGTGTCGGAGTCTACGTCGATGCCGGATCTCGTTACGAAGACGAGAGCCTACGCGGAGTCAGCCACATTATGGACCGTTTAGCGTTCAAGTCAACCAAGGCGCGCACCGGAGATGAAATGCTCGAGATTCTTGAGTCCCTAGGCGGGAACATCCAGTGTGCCTCATCTCGGGAATCGTTGATGTACCAGTCTGCCAGTTTCAACTCCGCAGTCCCTACCACGCTCGGTTTACTTGCGGAGACCATCCGCGATCCCCTCATCACCGAAGAGGAAGTTATCCAGCAGCTCGCAACAGCGGAGTACGAAATCGGCGAGATTTGGGCGAAACCGGAACTCATCCTTCCGGAATTGGTTCACATGACTGCCTATGCCAACAACACTCTTGGAAACCCGCTATTGTGTCCGGAAGAACGGTTAGGCGAAATCAACAAGGCAGTTGTGGAGCGGTATAGGGAGCTCTTCTTCAACCCGGATCGCATGGTGGTTGCGTTTGCCGGAGTGCCACACGGGGAGGCTGTTAAGCTCACGGAGCAGTACTTTGGCGACATGAAGTCGAGGGACATCAACAAAGCCAAGGGTCCTGTACTGTCAGGCAGTGGAATCGAAACCACACTGTCTGATTCTCAAGCGGCCGCCCGCGAGGGCCAGGTGCCGACCGTTCCTTCCTTCACACCCTCATCGACAATCAGCAGCCCGGCTGCTTCCCAAAAAACACACACTTCGCTCTTGTCGAAGCTTCCATTCCTCAAGAACCTCTCTTCCAAGGACTCTACAGTAGAGCCTCTTCACTCATCCCTGGTTGAGCCATCTGCGCTAAACCTCCGCCAACCTGCTCATTATACGGGTGGCTTCATTGCCCTCCCCTCGATTCCTCCGCCAGCGAGCCCCATGCTTCCTCGCCTGAGTCACATCCACCTTGCATTTGAGGCTCTCCCCATCTCCTCGCCTGATATCTATGCTCTCGCTACTCTCCAGACCCTCCTTGGTGGTGGTGGCTCATTCTCGGCCGGTGGCCCTGGAAAGGGTATGTACTCGCGACTCTACACTAATGTGCTAAACCAGCACGGCTGGGTCGAGAGCTGCATTGCTTTCAATCACAGCTACACGGATAGTGGAATTTTCGGAATCTCCGCATCCTGCAGCCCGACCCGGATCACGGAGATGGTCGAGGTCATGTGCCGTGAGTTGCAGTCCCTGACTTTGGACACTGGCTACAGCTCGCTGCAAGCACAGGAAGTCAACCGTGCGAAGAACCAGCTCCGTTCCTCGCTGCTCATGAACCTAGAGTCTCGCATGGTCGAGCTTGAGGATCTCGGGCGCCAGGTGCAGGTCCACGGCCGCAAGGTCAGTGTTCGGGAGATGTGTGAGCAAATTGAGGCCCTCACTGTCGAGGACCTCCGCCGTGTGGCTCGCCAAGTCTTTGGTGGCCAGGTCCACAATGAGGGCAAGGGCACTGGTAAGCCTACTGTTGTGCTGCAGGAGGGCGAGTTGGAAGGCTACAAGCTCCGGAAATTCCCCTGGGAGGAGATTCAAGAACGGATTTCCCGGTGGAAGCTTGGCCGATGGTAAATAGATGATTCTATGCCTCTGGACTTGCGTGAATGTGTCGAACATAAAGGTCATGTGGTGAAGTGGTCGCATCTAAAGGATAATCTGTAATTATAGACTATGGCCAGCATTTCGCCTCTGTAGAATACACCTCTCTTTTAAACAGACTTTATATGAACAACCTAGCATTTCTAAATTCGCATTTCTCATTTCTATTCTTTCACCTTTTCTATGTATTCTCCATTTCATATTTCCACCAACTCCAGTTCATATCAAAAGCAAATGACATCGTTGTCGGTGGGTCCAAGCTCCTCGCCGCTTTTCGGCAAAAAAGTCGGAGCGAAACCAGAGCGTCCTTCCATCATTCAACCATCACCTTTAACTAGATCCCTTTCGTTATTCTCATCCAAATCGCCCAAAATGGTCAAGCTTACTGAAGTCGAAGATGAGCACTTCACCGATAAGCCCGCTGCCCCCAAGCACGACGCTCTCCTGGTCTCTGATGATGAGGACTACTCAGACACTGGTTAGTACCGCTCGAACACCCGTACCCAGACGGAACTCGCATCGCGCCATTGTCATTTGCAGGGGGGATTGCTCTGATGGGAGGATATACTACTCCCTGGATTTCCTCCTGTCGTCTCAGTCCCCAATCCCAATCCCTCAACCACGCGACCTCGAAACCCCAGAATAAACACATCAATCGCGAATAACCATCAAGAACATTATCTGACATGGAAATCAATGAACAACAGACTCCGAAATCTCCGACGACGAGGATGTCGAGCTCGAGGCCGAGTCGCTCTACGAGCGTGTCGCCGCTCTGAAAGACATGGTTCCCCCCTCCGCCCGCCGCACCGTCTGCAGCACCGTCTCTTCCATCACAGACCTCACCAAGGCCACCTTTTCATTCAGTGGAAAGGCCCTCTGGGTTATCAGCACCAGTGCTTTCCTGCTCGGTGTGCCATTCGCCTTGGCCTACGCCGAGGAGGAGCAGTACATCCAGATGGAGCGCGAGCAGGGAATGATCAAGGGAGCTAACGAGGTATGTGTCTTGTGTTTTCTTCTGGTTTCGTTTTCTTGGTTTTATCGGAATTGCAACATCTATTTTGAATCCCGGTTCTTGCTGTCATTGGCACTTTTGACACCGTGTACATTGCCTCGGGTATTCGCATCTCGGCAATCTTCAAAATTCTTTTTTTCCCTTAACACCATCATCCCATGTCATTCTCGTGCTTTTCACCGGCTTCCCAGTCTTTGAAATATTATACTGATTATGATTCCTACTCGCAGATGCTCACCCCCGGCTCCGAACCTGAGAAGGTGGCTCAACCCACTCTGTAAATTAATACCAATTCGGAAAGCAGAGAGATTGACTAAGGATCCAGCGACGCGATTATCGACGTTGAGGGTGTGCTGCAAATAGCATACCCAAGCGGATATCGGCGTGATTCTATTAAGTCCTGGGATTTCCAACCTATCTTGGACAGATCTCAAGAATCAGGACTAAAAGCACTCGGAAGGAGTTGGTTTCCGATTCTCTTCTTGTCTTGTCTTGTTCGGATCTTTGTTATACTTCTTGTTTTTTTTACTTCCTTTTTTTCATCTCCTCGCATCTCTCATGCTTTCTGACATTTTGGCTCCGGCAGCTTATGCATGCATGTATTTGTACAACCCCAATCATCTTTCTTCCTGTTTCTCTATACACCTTTTTTTTCTCTTCCCATGTGCATGTCCAGGTAATGAAAACGGATGGTTTTGGTTATCTTTGCATTGTGTAGTCCTAGATTTCTTACAGGGGCTGGTCAAAGGAGGCCTATAGGCATTGGATAAGATATTAAGTATGCTCTTGGAAAATAGTTCCTTGAAATAGCCAGCATGCTACCTACTGCTATGCCGAGCATGACTGCACATGACTGGGGAATGTGCAAACAAAGACAAGAAAAAGGGTATCATTGTGCAAGGTCGAGCACCGGAGAAGGAAAGTGAAGTGACAAAACTAGGTAGTTACAAGGGTCGTAGTCTTCATGGAAGTTCATGATTAAGCCATTCGAGGACCCCTGGACATGTAGTGGCCCTCGGGTGAACTGGCTCTGGATATGATCATTTCATCATCCGTAGATAGACTGGAGGACAATTAGCATGTGGAAGGACTTAAACAAAACACACAAGAACATACCTCTTTCTCGCGAGCAGACTTGAGATTAATGTGGAAGTCACGCCAAAGCTTATCGACTTCACCAGTTCCAGTCATGCTATCGAGGACATCATTTGCATTTCGCGTCTTCCGCTTGACGCTCATATCATTTCGTCTGAGGATCTCGTCGTCATCCATGTGGCCCGTACGCTCAAGGTAATCGATGACCCATTCATTAAGATGGTAACGCCAATGGGTGAGGGTGTGGGCGAGCTGGGCTCTCGCCTTGCATTGTCTGTCGAAACAAAAGCAAACGGTTAGAGGGTGAGCTCGATTGAAATGACTGTCCAAGCCGAACTTACTTTCCTAGGTAATACCGGACATTTTCCGGAGGAATGACATGGCCATCCCGGTCGCGATCCTTCCCATCGTTGTGCTTGGAATCCTCATCACTGTCGTCGCTATCATCATTGTCGTCTTCCAGCGGCTCCAGCGTCTGCAAGGAATACGCCTTCCCGTAGAGCTTTATATCACTAGAAGCGGGATGTCCAGAGCGCCTGCACGCATCGCAGGGATGGTTCTCCTCTGTTGGGAAGGCGGAGATGTCTATGTGTGGCCGGGCCTGGAGGGCATAGACGAAACTGGGGTTCCAAACGGAGGAGATCAGCTGTGAACCAGCCCGACCCTTGACTTCATCTTCTAGCTTCATGAATGCCATCTTGTACATGTCGTCAGAGCGAGGGAAGGCCGGGTTCAGTTTATTTTGAACCATCCAGCCGATCACGTCGCGGAAGTATTCCTTCGGCTGCTTATATGCATGTCGGGTGAACTCGAAGGGAATCTCCTCAGTGGGCACGCCGAGGTCGTTCACCTCGTCTTCCAGGACGAAGTCGTCTTCGTACCGATCAAGATTCTCATTGGGGTCGATGTTTGATTCTATGTCGCTGTCATCGTCGTGATGACGCCAGAGACCACGGCCAGAGGGACTGCCATCGCTGCCAGGTCGTTTAATCTCTTGCACATCGGAATTATATTTGTCCTCATCATCGTCTTCCTCTTCTTCGTCGTCCTCCTCATCTTTCACTCCAGCCCGTCTGCGACGGAGGGCTTCAAGGTGCTTCATTCTCTTGTCTCGGGCAGATTCGACATTCCGGCCGCGAGTTCGGCTTTTCTTAACAACTGCACATGACAGGCATTAGCATAAATAAACGAGCCTCGTTCGCTAACTGGTTCCTACCTGAATCCTGAAGATCCTCCAAATCCTCTGCGATATCAAGTCGGTCCTGTTTCGAGATGTGGCGGGGGTGGTGGGAGCCTTGGGAGTTTCTTTCTCCTGTCCACGGCGGAGCCTCTTCACTGGCGAAGAAGCCAATGGTTCGTCCGAGTCATCATCGTCACTTTTGGACATAGCGGCTGGCCTTGCTACCCTGCGCCTCTTGGCGGTCGAAGGGGCCACTGACTCGTTTGAATCATCGTCGCTGAGTATCACAGGTGAGCTTGAAGCATTACCACCTCGGGTAGACCTGCGCCGTTTGGCGACCGAGGAGGCCACAGGCTCGTCCGAGTCGCTATCAATTGGTGAGCTTGCGGCCTTTCGCTTGAGTGTTCGCCGCGGCCGAGATAGCTCCTCCGAATCAGAATCGTTTTTGTTCTCAGTCTGTGCCTTTGAGAATTGTAATGACCTCTGTGATTTGCGCGAACGGGATTTCTTCGCATCTTGGGGTTCATCGGGCTTTGCTAGGTCGAGGTTATCGGGTTGCGCGGCTTGCTTTCTCTTCTGGGAGGCAGGCATGATAGGTTCATCTAAGGATTCATCGCCCGATTGATCTTCTATAAACAGTTTGTCTTTTGGATCTTAGCTTTCTGGTTGTGTTGAGGATAGATAGCATCAGCGTACTGGCGGGTTTATCATTGGACCTCTTCTTGGCGGGGAGCTTTGGCCGTTTCTTCTCGGGCGAAGTTTCCGGCTTGCTTTTGAGAGACTTTGGAGGACGGTATGTGCCCAAACTTGGGTTGTCGTATGTGAGTGTTGCATATCGGCTGCTTTGTTCGGGGCTGACATCCGCTGAAGGCGAAGCGGTTGTAGCGGCAAAGGCAAGTCGCGTCTGCTTTTTCTTGGATTTGCGGGGTGGCATGGCGAGAGGTCAAGATGGCAGATCAGGATGGATAAGATGGCAGATTGTTGGGCTCATATAGCTAGGTATGTCATGGCAAACTCAAAGCAAAGGAATATGTTCAAAGAAGTCTGAATGAAGCTTGAATCTGTCACATCAGAGTTCAATCTGTCAGATCAGAGCGGGACCGTCACTGTCGCGGATCGCGTTTGGGAAATTCACGAGAGCACGTGATATGTATGCTATGCTGCAGTGACAATTGGACATTTGGATTGTTATGATAAGGACATCTGGAGACCATTAAAAGGACCACTAGAAAGGCCCCTAGAAAGACATATAAAAAGGCATATAAAAAGACTATCGGAGAAGGCTACCTAGGGAGACTAGGCCAACCTTGGAAGGGGTATCTCCCTTTTTACCTCTGTAGTTGCTAGAGGTATTTTCTGTAACCTTGGATTAAGAAGTACCGGCGATATATATCGGAAAGGTGTTCGCGTTTTACCGGCTTGCGCCTTTGTATACATCTGAAAAGACATCGAAAAATGTATATAATGTCTCTAACATCATCCTGGATAATAAACAAGCTGCTGCCTGATTAATTCAACCTTGACTCCTTCACTTCCACTCATTCTTCTGCACTCGCCCCGGGTTTTCGACTATAAACGGCCGCCCGCCTCATTTTGTGACAATGGGCGATGCCTTGCGCCCAGGTGATGATGGATTCAACCAGGTCATTCACGAGAGTCTCGGGACATGGACTTCGTATTTAGCTACCGAGAAAAAAGAACACCAACTCCCCCGGCAAGCCATAAACATGAGACCTCTCGTCAGCCAAACCCCGCCTTTTCTCGGTGATGGATTTGCTTCGTTCAATGAGACAATTTCGTTCGCTTGTGAGGAGAAGGAATCAGCACAGGGGAAGGACAATTTCTTCGTCAAAGGCAAGTCAACTTGGAGGACTTCTAAAGGAATCTGTGACCCACAGCCAAAAGTCCTGCCTAACCAGCTTCTATTAGCAGTTGGAAGTCGAGTAAATGTGGAATTGTCTGAAGATTCTCCTCTCTCAGACTGGCCCGGAGTTCAGGGACTTTCGGGCTATGACGAGGGAAACTATTTATCAATCCTTTACTTTGCATGGGCCTATATAATATCTACTCGATGGGCTGAGCTGCTTAGTCGCTCTGCTGACCACGAATGTCATATGAGCTACACTGCGGATAGCGATAGCATGGAGGGCCTATTGCTGGAGTGGGACAACCAATCTATGGTTGAAATTGCCATCGGTGATGATGCTTCTGAGGAGGAAGTCCTCTGGTGGCGCACTATCTTGTGTTCTGACGATGGCTGGGATGCGACCGCTAAGTACAATGGCCATGTTTATTTATCGCCATGGTCGATCTCGGCAAAGAAGAAGGGATTTACCTTAGCTACCAAGAACTTTTTGGGCGCCAAATCAGAGGCCCCATCGTCAGGGGCCGCTCTCAACTACCTCTCTCGTTTCTGTGTTCACCACCGGCTTTACGCTCAGTGCTTAGTCGCTCCTACTGGGGTACTCTACATTCCATTCCTTAGGGGGAGAATAACATCACTCCCGCTTGTAAGACAAGCTTCTCGACCGGAACCGACACAGCGTGTTAAAGATTCGCCTGTTTCCATTCCAGATCTTCTTATTGAGTATGACGAATTGCTTCCTTCCTAAGTATATGACGTTAAGCTCTAATACGTGGGGTTTGCGTTCTGTTCTATGCAGTACCTCTCTCAATCCAGCCCTGGAGATATTAAGTGTAACTTTGTTAGCGCCTGGCTGAATCCGGCTTTTGCGATGATCGATTCGATCTCTTCCAGGAAGAACGAATTACCCGCCTTTTTGACCAATCGAAATCCTCTACTCGACACCTTCAATACAGACATACAGTCGATTTTAGCGGGTCGTGAACGTTACTGTGCACCGGACAGAGACCGGCTTTGGCAAATTGCCGCAGACCACCGTACGTTTTGGGGTGAGTCAATGTCGACGTGTTTATCGGTTGGCTGGTATAGTTTTTTTTTTATGATTCTCTCGTACGATCTAATGTATAATACTTAATACTTAATACTTAATATTTAACCAATAATATTCTTCAAGAACAGGTAGGTACATCTTACTAACTAGACGAGATACCAAAAGGCCGTAATATCAATAGGCATATAAGAAGCAATAAAGGTTGCCTACTCTACTCCGTACATCTCTTGGCATAAGAAACCAGCCCTCTCTCCCTAAGAGTATCACCTAAAAGTATCACGGAAGCCCAGTCGCTTATCTTTTGCTTGTTTAGTTTAGCTCAAATGTCTTAAGTCTAATGTGATCCTTCACCATTTACCCTATTGGTGGACTTGACTTTCTCCCCAGCCATTTGTCCTCCAGCCCACCGATTCGTGGAAACTCCACCCACTTCATCTCGCTGGAACAAAAAGCTTGAAAAATATCCTCGAACCCCAGAGATCCCCATTACCCCAGGTCCGGCCCGCGCATGTGATAAGGTCTCAAGCCAATGAGAAACGGAATAGCCATGAGATACACGTTGCCCCATGTGCCATTGACTCCCGACCCCCCAACACCCAGCGATCCTGAGTGGACTCCCCGTTATCTAAAGTGTCAAAATACTCTTAGCACATCCGGGGTTTGTTGATTCTGGGGATGGTCTGATCCACCTTGTCTTTGCTCACATGGGGGTTTCAGTTTTCCCCGGAATGTGCCCTAATTGTCTCTTGTACTTTATATACCGGCGGTCTCCGCCCACTCAGGTGCCCCCCTAGTTCATCTTAACTGTTCTTTCATTATTCGAGGGCTACTGTCACAGCCCGATTCTTTAAATACATTAGAGTGTGGTAGTATCTGGGGAAAGATCTTCGACCTCACTGTTACCTTAATCCCCTCCCATCAAAATGGGTCTTTTAATGAGCCGCAAGAGAGCGTACAATTGGTCGGTGCAGCAATCTACTCTACTGAATATACTCTGACTCAACTTTCTAGGTACATCTCTTGTGTTGCAGCATCATGCATGGTGCTCTACGGCTACGATGCATCTGTCTTCAACTCCGTCCAAGGTTCCAAGAACTGGCTGGCTTGGATGAACAACCCAAACGCGAACACAATCGGCTCAATTAATACTGCATACACGGTCGGCGCGATCTTTGGTGGTTTCTTCCTGGGAGGACCCTGTGCAGATTTCCTAGGCCGCAAGCTTGGAATGGGCATTGGCTGTCTTTTGGTCATTGTTGCTACCTTCATGCAAACCTTCACTCCACGACACAATCTTGCTTGCTTCCTTGCGGGTAGATGTATTATCGGTATCGGTCAGGGTATTGCATTGAGTAAGTCTTGTTGTTCGCGTGGTTTCAGTGACATGAACTGATGGAGCTACTTTGCAGCTGCTGGCCCTATCTACATTGGTGAACTGGCTCCGCCAGAGATCCGTGGTAAGATCATGACTTTCTGGCAGATGTTCTACTCTGTTGGATCGTTCATCTGTTTCTGGATCAACTTTGCCTGCACCAAGAATGTTCCCAAGCTTGGTGAGTGGGATTGGAAGTTGGTTGTCATTTTCCAGCTTTTGGTCCCTACAATGATCCTTGCCCTCCTGCCGACCATCCCCGGCAGCCCTCGTTGGTAAGTCCCTTTTGGTGACTCTTATTAGTTCTGAAAATACTGATTATCACCAGGTATATCCAGAGAGGCAACAATATCGAGAGGGCTCGTGAAGCCCTGCAAAGAGTTCGTGATACCGAGGAGGAAGTCGAGAAAGAGCTGCTGGAGATCCGCGAGGCCATCGAATACGAGAAGGAAGCCATCTCTGGCAATTACTCTGCTCTCTGGAAGGACAAGTCTCTCCGCAAGCGTATGGCTCTGGCTCTGGTTCTCAATGCCGGTCAACAGGTCACCGGACAAGGCTCGCTCAACTCATACTCTACCAAGATCTACCAGAAGGTGTTTACCAGCGACAGCAAGATTGCCCTGATCAACGCTCTGAACGCCACCTTTGGAATTCTCTTCACCCTGAACGCCGTCTGGATTATTGATCGTTTCGGAAGAAAGTTCCTCTTGATTGTCGGTGGTATCGGTATGGGTCTCTGCATGATTATCGTCGCTGCCGTCGAAACAGAAACACCACAGCTCCCCAACGGAGCCAAGTCAGAACCTGTCGGTATATCGATTGTGTTCCTTATGTTCTTGTTCATCTTCTTCTGTAAGTCATCTACTCACTATTCCCCCGTTAATGAAACTCCACTAACATTATTTCCCAGACAAACCATCTTGGGGCGCAACGGTATGGATTTGGACGTCCGAGATTTTCTCAATGAATGTCCGTGCCCAGGCTGTGGGCATGGCGTCGCAGACGCAGAACATCGCCAATGCCATCGTCCAGCAATTCTTTCCCTTTTCCTCGCTAACGAGGGCTTTTACGCTTTCTATATGTTTGCCGGTATCAACTTCCTACTCGCAGTCTTTGTTTGGTTCCTCGTTCCAGAAACCAAGCAGGTTCCCCTTGAGGAGATCGATATTCTGTTTGGTGGTGCCAACCACGTTGCCCAGGGAGAGGAGGTGCTGGCACACCACAAGGGGGCTCAGATGAACCAAGAAGAAAATGAGAAGCCTGGTGCTGTTAATGTGGAGCATGCTCGGAACTAGGTGATTTGCGTTTCATACCATGTGAGGTGTTTTGTCTGAAAATATTATAAATGATACTGTTTAGCAAGCAAGCTTTAATGCAGGTGCTCCGTGCCCTATCTATAAAGCCCGTTTAGTCAGACACACCTAGGCGGAGCTACCCCTTAGATGTGATTGATAGAGGCTGAAGCCTCTAGCAGGCAAAGTTCAGTACAGCAGAATATTGTGAAATACTAGATTCGTATGTGAGTGTATACATGGGGCAAAACCAATGATCATTGACTAGTAACAGAAGCAGTAATACATTCGATGATGCTAGTCATGTTGAATGGCCAACTATCAAGTACAGGTAACCTAGCCAAATTAGCAGTCCCGTTTTCCTTCGCCAGCGAGAGAGGACAAACCGGACTGCCTAAGTGCAGGCGCAAGCCAATCCAAAATAACTTGTTCAACAAGCGCTCCAAAAGCCTTTCATGGTAGTCCTCTTGCACCTCACAGGATAGAGCGGCATCCAGCAACGCCCATTCCAATACCAAAGCTCTGGAAGTGACCAGCAGTGACACCGTACATGCCATTTCCAGCAGAGCAAGCACGGTCGCGCTGTCCATCGCACTTGCGAGTGGTGGCCCGGAGTCCAGAGCTATAGATTTCCTACATAGATTGCGCGTAAGTGACTGCGTCTATACCCATACAGGAATTCAAATATAACGGGATTACTTACGGTTCCATAGTGCTTGAAGTTGAGAGGAAGGCCCACATACATGTTCTGGATGTATGGTTAGTAGGTGGCTGGAATATCACAATTCATAAAACTTACAGGAACACCATCGGCAATGTTGTTACCACGGTACATGGTACCCTTAGCCTGCGAGGAGGCAAAGCTGGCCCAGGCATCATTACCAATAGGGAAAGCAGCCAAAGCATAGCTGGTGATCTGCTTCTCGGGGAAGTTCTGGGCCAGCGCCACGTGCGAAATATATGTCAAGGAGCCACCCAGAGAGTGTCCAGTCGCCTCCAAGGTGTAGTCCGGATACTTTGCGATAAGGGACTTTACTTCGGAGATGACATCGTCGTGCACAGCCTTCCAAGGGCGGTCGATACCGCTCATGATCTTCACTCCAGAGGGGAAGTCGACGCCAGAGAAGGACGGCGTGACGAGGTTGGTGCTGATGTCGTTGATGATATCGGTCACTATAGGAGTTAGTAATGGAAATCCTGTGGCATATGGAATCACCATGAGTCTCACTAGAAGTCGAGCCCTTCATGACGACAGCGATCGTCTTCTTCTCCGACGAGTATCCAACATATCCCTAGTCAAATCAGTTTGGTTCTGGTTGACAATGAATTGCATTGCTTACTTGTGCATCAGTCAAGGTATCATGGAGTTTCTTGGTGATGGTGATATCAAAAGCCGTGCCGGTACAGCCACTGTACGCAGCGGAGGAAAGCTGGGCTGCGCGTTGAAGGGGATCCCAGAACGACGTGTCTTCAATTGAGGTTAGTAAATGCCATAGAAACTAATGGTTGCAATCGGGCTACTATACCAATGCTTGCTCTTTCTTCCAGCAGAGGCGCAGCGAAAGCCTGGGAGACCAGGGCAACTCCGGCCAGAACAGTTCGGGTATCAAACAACATTTTGAATAGAAGGATATATAGAAAAGACGGACTTGTGAATGGTTATTGAACAAGAGAAACTGAATGTGCTGAGTGTCTGCTGGAGAAAGGACATCTCAGCTGGCCATCCTCCTCTTTAAATACTTCTAGTACCCTTTCGATGTTTCATTCTCATCATCTGTGCGCCCTACATATTCCGAAATCCATGCCCGATACATGACCACGAGATTTGAATCGGAGGTCTTTTCTGAATCAGGAAGTGGGCGTGCCAGTCTAAAACTGACTAACGTATGGGGGATGCCTAGGTATGCACACCTACGGGGAAATCTCCGTTCCGGCACTTGAGACCTTGGCCAGGTGGAGCCGAAGAGAACGACAATTCCAGAACCTTGTCATACTTGGAAGCAATCGTGTGTATTGATCTCTGAAGACGACCAAATTACGGGGGATGATAACCCAATGCTTCGAATTTGCTTTGCAGACGTATATGAATTGCAGAATGAAGAATGATTGGTCCACCACACGTGGCTACCAATTTTCAAGGCGTTGAAGGAGCTATCCTAATCCGGTTGGAAAGTTGAGGCTAAATCGTTCGTGTGGGGTTGCTGGATCTCCAAAACGAGTCATTACTCTCGAATCAGCCTCGGTCGATTGGCAAATATCAAAGCTTTGGCTGGTGCCCAACTCGGGTGACTCGGGTGTTGAGAATCCCTAGACTCAACAGGTGCCACGCATCAGACATCACTTGCGGAATATTGGATAGATTGAGATTGATACGGGACTTAGAGAAGCCGAAATTCAGCCGATCCCATTTTGAGACATAACAATTGGACAAATCCAACTGCCACGCTACCTTAGGGCTGTGAGGCCTGAAACGACGAATGGGACTTTTGGACCGGTGGAGACTCGACTTTGCATAGATGAAACCTCACTTTAAACCTTGGCGGGAAGATCGAGTCTGAATCTGTGTCTGTCCAATTGGACTTGATGGTTCACACCCAAGGCCAATCGGTAGTTGACAGTTCGGCAGTTGGGGACCGAGGCTCCTCTCACATATGTAGATATATTGCATATCTGCAGGAATTTATATTAAAAATACGGGGTTGATGTCCGTGACGACAGATCACCTGGGCCTGGGATGAGGTAAAATTTTATCTCTCAGTGTTGCATAGGTTCCTCCTACTCTCAATAGCAACAAATGAATACCGATCAATTATTTAGCCATAAATTCAAAGGTTCGAGGACAAGTCTTCTAGTTGAGGTAACGTTCTCTACCTAGAATCCTCTGCAAAGGGAAAAACGTGAGTAGAGCAGTAAGCTAGCGTTACCGATTTGCGGGATTTCTTAGCTGATTGCATATTGTGTGTACCTAGGTATGGGGTGCAGATGGTCTTAACGCTCCGTGTCTATGTGGCTCTAGTCCTCGCAGATCTGTCGACCACAATGCTGGGGTTATGCGGGGTCTAGAGGGATGTGGCATCTCAAAATATTCTAAAGACCGAGGCTGTTGCAGTTTATGCCGGTAGTTGATACTATGTGTCCGGCGCTTTGAAGATGCGGGGAAGTGTTAACCAAAATAGTTAAGCGATATTGGAAGTTCAGGGCTTTGACTATCTTAATTGCCTTTTCCGAAATGCTTTCTTCTTTCTGTTTAAAGCCAATATTTGAGAGTTGTCCCACGTAAAGATGTTTACTTTGAATACTTCATACTTGTTGTTTGCACACTGGAGTTTCAAGAGACACGTGTATAGGGATATGCGCATAGAGAGTTTATTTTAACCGATCTTGATATCGTAGCGAAGACCACAATCCTCTCCACTTCTAACATTCGAAAAAGTCTCGACGGCCTAGATTCCAGTACGTGTAACAATGCCGTCCCGTCTCAGTCTCTGCGTGTTGGGATTGTTGAGTAAATGAGGTCTGGAGATTATGCATTCGTGAACATGACATAGGTCCAGATTTCTTTACCATACCGATAAAAATCGATACTAGTAATGTCCTCCACTGGGTTTCGAACTGCATTCAATTCGTTTTGTTTGGCAAGGATGAAAGTCTTGAGTTCCGGCACCTCCATAAGCTCCGAAAACATTATATGCAAAGCATAAAATGGTGGTATTCCTCCGTTGAGATCTGACAATATTTGATACCGGCATTCGAGAGCACTGACGAACTGCTCGCTTGTTGAGAACTCGCTTCGTGTCGTTGTATGGAAGTCCGTCATTGCGATCTTCAACGCACAGTGTCTCTCGCCCTCCATATGCTTCTTGAGCTCTTCCATGAACTCATCAGCAAAGCCAGTACGATTGCCACGAGCATAGACCTCGTACAAAAGGTCTCTGTCCAAACTATTCGCCAGCCAGCTTCTCACTTGCTTCGACAGCGTCTCCCACTTCTGGCCATCTGGATTGTTTCTCATTGGCCAGGGGATAGACTTGTTGATCAAGTTGTGGAGATTGTGGGTTTGGAGGATCCTTTCCGCCTTGTCAATCCACATGTCCAATTCCTCTCTTTCATAGGCGGGGTGATGTTGTAGAGGGTAAAACTTCCGATTTCTGGAATGCCAACTGCCTGATCGGTAACAATGACATCGTCCTCTTCGTGCCAATTGTTGTTGTCGGCGGATTGGGTTTTGGGGACTTGGGCTGCTCCAGCCATGTTGGAAAGAATACAGTGCTTTCTAGCACTTGGCCAAAGAAAGTTGATGAAAAAGATAGATATAGCACTGCCGAGTGCTATTCTTGACGAAACTTGATGAAATCAGGGGTAGGCTTCACAACCTGTTGAGGGTTCCCAGGAGAGAGGAGGAAGGAAGGAAGAAATCATCATTCAAACTAGTAAGAGCAAGGTATTTATACCTTCAATGTTGCTATCTAGCAAACAAATCTGCAGAATCAGGCATGGGAGATCAGCTCATCTCAACTATTATCTACTATATTGCAATACAATAATGTACCTGCAATGACCCGGAGGGTACCTAGGTAGGAAATTGTGCTGGTATAAGATTGATAATTATGAAGCTGACTGGGCCATGATGTACTGCTGTGAAGACTTTCTAATGCTGTTCAGCTGTTGAAGTGTTGATCTCGCGCTTTGCGGGGTCAATGTCGTGACAGCCAACACATTCTGAGTAACAGTACATGGCGCAATCACAAGCCCTGAACACGCAAAGCTGATAAATCTGCGTCACTTAAATGACATTTCGTATCTGACATCTGCTGTTTCTTTGCTTGCCTACCGCATAACCAACATGTCCGCCGTTCAGACCATCACTGTGCCCACCCAGCCCGATATTCAGTACCACCCTGAATATGAAAAGTACAAGGAGCGTACTCGTCGTCGAAAGGAGACCGAGACCCTGCAGTCCACTTTGCCTGAGAACTTCCCGGAGAAGTTGGTATCGCCACTGGTCTGGGAAGGAAAAGACGTTGAGAAACGGGACGACTGGGTTTATCAGTTGAGCGATGATCAGCTGGATGAACTCGACGCTGCGTTGACGAGCTTCAAAGGTGGGTAATGACGTCCACAATGTTCATACACCATTGCTAACCTAACAGCACTCAATCTTTCCTTGGGACATATCAACCAGTCGACTTTCCCTCTACCTACCCTTCGCCCTGCTCTCCGAGACCTTTCGAAAGAGATTCACACCGGTCGAGGATTCGTCGTTCTCCGGGGTTTACGTATCGACGATTACTCCCGAGAAGACAACATCATCATCTACGTCGGTGTATCTTCTCACATTGGCAATATCCGAGGACGTCAGCAGGAAGCGCGGCTGGCAGATGGCAGTTCACCCGTGATATCCCATATCAAAGACCTCACTAGAAATACCGAGAAGAAGCTCATCGGAGCCCCTTCAAATACGGCTGATAAGCAGGTTTTCCATACTGACGCGGGCGATATAATCTCACTCCTCTGTCTGAACCGAGCCGCAGAGGGAGGAGAAAGTTACCTTTCTAGCAGCTGGCATGTGTATAACATCCTGGCTAAGGAAAGACCCGATCTTATTCACACTCTGTCCCAGGATTGGCCAGTCGATGGGTAAGAATCACTAACCGCCAAGGGAACGTACCTGCAAATTAACACTGTTCAGCTTCAATAACCCGGCCAGGCCTTACAGCCTCCGCCCACTTCTATACCACCAACCTGCCACTGCCACCACCCCTGAAAGGGTCCTAATTCAGTACGCAAGACGATACTTCACTGGTTTCCTGGCTCAGCCCCGGTCGAAGGATATCCCCCCCTATCACGGAAGCGCAAGCCGAGGCGCTCGATGCTTTACACTTCTTGGCGGAAGAGCACAGTGCCGCTTTGGATTTCCAGAAAGGCGATGTGCAGTATGTGAATAATCTTAGCATTTTCCATGCGCGGAATGGCTTCAAAGATGAGCCCGGTAAAGAGTACGTTCTTCTTCCGCATGTGCTTCGTTTTATGTGTACGCTGACAGTTTGGTTGTATTAGGCGTCATTTGTTGAGACTCTGGCTTCGAGACCCTGAGAATGCATGGGAAACACCTCGGGAACTCCAGGAACGCTGGGATATAGTCTACAAAGACGTTGTCGAGGATAAGCAGGCGTTCCCATTGGAGCCGACTATTCGCAAGAATGTCTGATCATGGTAATCATGATAAGATCGAGTCCTCGTCATATTTAGCTTAGCATTTGAATTCAATATTCGGCTATATTTATATCGGTTATTCCGCCATCATGCTGATTGTATTCAGGAGTCTCCTGCACGGCAAGACGCGGTATCATTCCGGGTACCGTTCCGTCATCATAAATAGGATCGGCTTCACTGGCCACAGACTTGACATTCCAACGCCACGTCAAATCCTAAATTGCAAACAAATACCCGCTGACGAACGGATTTAATATTCCAGACCTCGATCTAGATTCCTCTAACTCAGTTAATAGGCTCGCAAGCGTCTAGCCTTCAGCAAACCTGCGATCACATACTCGGTATAGACCAAGCTAAGCTTAAATACGAGCCTGGCCACCAAGCTACGTACCTTGCTAACACTAAGCTGGGCTTTCTTGGCATTCCAGGGAGCGGAATGAAATACCGACTGCGATCGAAGAATGCGGAATGAATCAACGCAACATAGTGCGGGTTCACAGTGCGGGTTTATAGTGCGGGGCCCCGGATTTCCCCAGACGCGACTATGTATATAGCGACTCTAAATTATTTAAAAGGAGCTTTGGCTCCACCATATCCCTGGATCATCCCGGTGGTCTCAGATTAATTCGAGGCCCTTCTGAAAATATCCAAGATGGACCAGGAAAAAATATCCCAGGAGACAGTCGAGGATGTCAAGTCCACGGATTCCGTGCCAGACATAGATCCAGCGGCCGAGAAACGACTCCTACTAAAACTCGATATTCATGTCGTGCCAATTCTCATGTTTCTATTCCTACTCGCCTTCCTTGATCGGATCAATATCGGTAACGCGCGAATTCAGGGCCTCGAAAAGGATTTGGGGATGAAGGGACATGATTACAATATCGCGCTATTCATCTTCTTCGTTCCCTATATCTCTTTTCGAGGTTCCTAGCAATCTAATTTTGAAAAAGGTCCCGCCCTCTTGGTGGTTGAGTGGGATCATGTTTTGTTGGGGTATGTTGGGAATCGATATACATGCAGGTTAACGAATTGGGACTGACCTCGACGATATTAGGTGTTGTCACAACATGCCAAGGCGTTGTAAAGGGCTTTGGTGGCCTCGTTGCATGTCGATTCTTGTTGGGTTTGTTTGAGGCTGGGTTGATGCCAGGTTGGATAGCCCTTTGTCCCTTGATGCACAAGTGCTAATGGTACAATGCAGGCTGCATCTATTTGATTGCTATGTACTATAAGCGCCACGAGTTACAGTGGCGATTCAATATCTTCTTCAGCGCTAGTATTCTGGCTGGTGCAGTCAGCGGAGTATGTACGGCCTTGCATGAAGATTTCATTCTATACTAATTCTTTCCTAGCTTCTTGCATACGCAATAGCCAAGATGGATGGCATCGGAGGATACAGCGGCTGGCGCTGGATCTTCATCATCGAAGGTCTACTTACAGTATGCACTGGAATTGCTGCCAAGTTCCTTGTCGTCGACTGGCCCGAAACGTCTACTTTCCTAAACGAGGAGGAGCGTGCTCTGCTGCTTCGGCGTCTATCGGAAGACCGCGGCGAAGCACAAATGAATCGCTTTGACAAGCCGGCAATCAAGCGCACATTCTCAGATGTCAAGATTTATCTTGGGTAAGCTTGAGTCCCTATATCCCATGAAAAGGTTTCCACTAACAATGAGTCACTTCTAGTGCTATTATGTACTTTGGGATTGTCAATACAGGCTATGCAACGTCATTCTTCACCCCCACCATCCTCCGCCAGCTCGGCTGGACATCTGTCCGAGCTCAAGTGATGAGTATCCCAATCTACATTGTCGCGACAGTAATCGCACTAGCTACAGCCTTTATTAGCGACCGACTGCGCCACCGATTCACCTTCACATTGCTGGGATGTGTCATCGCCACCATTGGGTATGTTATTCTCATCTGTCAGGAGTCAGTGCCAGTTGCTGCCCGATACTTCGCCCTATTCGCAATCACGGGCGGAGGATATATGACGCAGCCGATCTTGTTGGGCTGGGTGAGTAACAACATGGCTGGGCATTACAAGCAATCTATCGCTTCAGCCATGCAGATCGGCTTTGGTAACTGTGGCGGTCTGGTCGCTAGTAATGTGTTCTTTGACTCGGAAGCTCCAACCTACAGAACCGGGTTCGGTACCAGTCTAGGGATGGTCTGGATCTGTGGTGTGGCATGTATTGTCTTCTTTGGTTATGTATATCGTGAAAATCGGCTGCGGGAGCAAGGTAAGAGGGATCATCGGTACCATTGGCACAGGAGGAGTTGGAGAATGCTGGGGATGATCATCCCAGTTTCCGGTTTACTTATTAAGTATGAAAATTGAACTGGTTCTGAAATAGTTGTAAACCAGTCTAGATGTATAGAAGTATAGATGTCTAGTGTAATATAATTCTGTCACCTGCTCTTTTTATACTTTCCACGCCTTATGATCAACCTTGGTTACTTTATTTTATTCGATTTTCTTCGATTTCTATTCGTTCCCATTTGTTCAAAAGTACCATCTTCCCTGGGACACTTTGCGCCAAGACCATTGCGAAGACCAACGTCTCCCAGTATGACGTAGACCCGTGAACGCTTCAGAATTTTGTTGGCCATTGTATGTGGATGGCATCCATATTTTCCAAGTGAGCCCCAATAGTCGATCAGCCTTAGTACATGTGCATCTGCCGATCATGACCCACGAAGTATCTGTGGGGGAAGTATAGCGAACTACTGCGTGTTAAATGGGGATGGATCACTGGGGATCCAATGATACTTACAGGACATGTCTCGCGGGTCCCGCGGAGTTAGATATGCCCAGAGTAATAATTTAGCTCTAGGGCTATATATATTGTACATACTTGCTCAAAATCCCATCCCTCTCCCCAATCCCCCCCATCTTAAATAGTCTCAGATGCATCGAACTCCCCCAACCCAATATCGCGAACAATGTCAAGAACACTGTCTCCGCGCAAGAAGCCCGTTCAATCCGTGACTTCCGACTATCCATGGAGATCCGACAACCCATTCGGTCCTCCTCAAGTACAGCGGTCCGTCCCTAGCGGTATCAAACGACTCCGAGACACCCTCTCAAAGCTGTCGCCATCCGCCTTTGCAGAAAAGGACCTCCTCCGAAAGAAGAGCCAGTACAAAACCCCTCTAACAGAGAGAAACGTCGACACCTTGGTCACCGAGCAAGAATGCAATGCAGCCTACAAGCCCAATCTACACTCGCCCGAGATCCAAGTCACTGAATGGTTACAGCGAGTCTCGTGAGTCTGAAAGTACCATTCGCATACGGACCGGAATGGAAACTAGCACGAGTACGAGCACGAGGATGTGAACGTCAATGCGAATAAAGAGTTCCGCTAGGCTATTCTCGAACTTTCTCGACCTCTTCCCCCTCCCCCCAAGTACGGGGAAACTCAATCCTGGTTCTAAAGCCTTTTTCCGACCAGAACCCCCGTCATGGTTGCTCCATGGGGAATTTGAACCCCTGTTGAGGTTATGCTTGGCGTTAACGTCATGATTTGCTGGTATGCATGCCGAAAGCGTTATGTTCCGCCTTTTTGGTTGGAATTTAAAGGAGTGTACAAGGTACAAAGTACATCGATGTATACATGTATACATGTCTAAATAATGTGTGGGTTATAAAAGGTTACGATGTGGGTATAGCGGCGATGGAGTTTACAGTCCATCTTCTACTTTTATTATTATTGTGAACTTAGTACATATGTAACTAATTGTTATACACTGTAATACATCAAATTCAAAAGATCCTTTATATTCAAATAGTAGAACTAGTTTTATATCAAAATAGAAGGAGACGCGAGTTGTTTCCCAAGTGGATATAAGCGGGGTAAGTCTAGCGACAACTCGAGTCTGCCTTGTATGACTTCCAACATTAGTATATGGAAAGATACACACCAAAGGAGATGCAATAGGTCTCTCTATACATTCCTAGGCATATCACCTCCAATCCCAGGATGTCAAAGAAAGTAGCAATAATCGGTGAGTCAACCCCGCACAAGTCTACCTAAGTATATCCCCGTATCCGAGCTCACATTGACATCCCATCCCAGGTGCCGGCCCCTCAGGCCTAGTCACAGCCAAAACCCTTCTTCATAATTTCCCCGGGACATTCTCTCCAATCATCTTCGACAGCCAAAACAAAGTCGGAGGTCTGTGGTCAAGTCACCTTCATCCCCCCAATCAGGTCAATGGCCCCCCGGTTACACTAGACCCTCGAATGAGGACCAACCTCAGCCGCTTCACGGTTGCTTTTTCGGATCTTGCCTGGGAGTCGGTGATCCCTAACGCGGATATTCCGATTTTTTCCTCAGGCCAGACAGGTTGGAGAATACCTGGCCTGTTATGCAGAGCGGTATATCCCAACCCATGTGCTCAGGCTAGGGTGTAGAGTGGTACGAACGATACGGAAGGTTGAGGATGAAGGTGATCCGAAATGGAATGTTCATTGGGTTCAGGAGGGGTATGTTGGAATTTGCTTGTGTATATATCGAGGTGGACGTTGACTAACAGCCATATATAGTGCCGAGCATGATGGAGTGTCTTCAGAAGATTTCGACCTGATTGTCATCGCCTCCGGATATTTTGCCCAACAGTATATTCCAGATATACCAGGTCTAGAGCAATTCCAAGGCCGAATCGTCCACAGCTCTTCGCTCCATTATGAACGAGAGCAGCTGTTTTTTAACGAAACCAAAGATGTCAATGACCAGATCCTTGTCATTGGCGGCAGCATGTCAGGCGTCGAAGCCGCATCTGCTGTGGCTCTCCGCCAATCCTCATCTACACTCTCGACAAACAGAATCCCACATACCCAAGAGACAAAAGTGCATCATATACATTCAAGACCTTTCTGGGCCTTACCAACTTATCTGCCCCACGAGTCTCCCGACGGAAGTCCGTCGTTTTTACCGTTGGATTTGGCCATGTACGACCTAGGCCGCCGACCCCCGGGCCCAATAGACTACGCCTTGGGTCCCATCCCAGAAGAAAAAGCAGTCAAAACGAACAGTTACTTCCACTCCTTGCTTGGGAGTGACTACGAGAAATATGCGCATATGCACTCACATCGTGCCGAACAATCCAGAACCCAGCCACCATGGGTCGCCACAGGCAATGAGTACGCCGAGTTCGTCCGCTGTGGAGTGATACAAACCTCGATGGGCCGGGTAACTTCTGTGAATCCTGACCCAGATACTAAAAAAGCTTCTGTTCAGTACGAAGGGCCCGACGGGAAAATGAAGACGATCGACAATGTGGCGGCGATAGTCATGGCCACCGGATTCATGCCGTACAAGTCCCTGTCATTGCTACCAGATGAAGTATTGACAGCACTCGAATATTCCAAGATGGATCCCTTCTCACCGTTAATTCTGGACAAGGGAGGTACCGTCCGCTCAGAAATCCCCGACGTCGGATTCGTCGGATTTTACCGCGGCCCGTACTGGGGCGTGATGGAGATGCAAGCAAGGTTCCTCGGGAAACTCTGGGGTGGAGAGAACAACGGCATGGTCTGTGAGACAGACAACCAGAAACAAAGTCTTCGCAGTCTCAGATTGGCACACCCAGATCTAGCCCGCGGCCAGTTCCCCATGGGCGACTATGTGGGATTGATGGAATCGTTCGCCAAGGATCTGGAGATTAGTCGCTCAGCATTGGAATCGGGCGATGGTCGGTCTGGGCCTGCTGTTCCAGCGAGGTATATTTATGGCGATACCCCAACGCCAGGTATAGAGAGCGAGGCGGAGAGGACTCTCCGTGCATTGCGCGACGCTCTTCTCCCTGGCCACGAGACAGCACAGAAGGCCGCAGCGTCGGCTATCTTTCGGGCTCTGCATGGGACTTGGAAATCTTCTGTGCAGACAGTAGGTGCGACTAGATGTGAGACATCTGGGACTTTAGCCTTTTACCCGCGGTATCCGACTAGCACGGCATATGATAGGGAATATGTATGCGTGGAGACCGGACGGGAACAGCCTAAGCAAGAGAAAGTGTGGTTCATGCGGTTGGCAGAAGCGGGAGATATTGCCACTCCCCGAATTGGGGTATGGTCTGGCTTGGCGGATAAGCTGTCGGTCGATCGACTTGTCCAGGTCTGGGAGTTGATGCCTCTTTACCGGGAGACGAAAGAGGGGTGTTCTATTCCTGGGGAGTATGTTATCTCCGCCAAGAGTGTTGATCTGGGTTCTGGGGTCGAGTATTTGTATACTTTCCATTTCAAAGGGGTTTCTATCTCGTCCTGGGAATGCGTGGGTAGTTTGGAGGATAAGGATATAGTAAGCAAAGGGAAGTGGGAGCTGACTTCCTATTCCTATGTGAGATACTGATGGAGTTGGGATCAGAGATTTTGAGTACTGCATATTGGAGACTAGGAGAGGGATGCCGAGCTTCCGGTCGAACAGGATAGACATAGCCGGATAAAAGAGTGAAGACTCGGAAATAGAGGAAAAGCTTAATTGTGCAAAGGTTAATATACGATATACTACATAACTACATAAGAGATAGAAGAGATGTTCCTGTCTATGCATACCCGCGATGTTCTAGACCAATGTAACCGTCACTCTATCACTCTTCTATATTTTCTATTGCAACGGCAAAAGACTTTAATCTAAGAGACATCTAGAATTAACCTTTTTTTGACAGTTGACAGTTCAAGAGACAGCTGGATCTACACAGATATTTCCCCAATTGGCAGGTCAAAGAGAAGAAACTCCTCGTGGCGTTCCCGGGGTAGATCCATGGTATATGGATACCTCGGCTTGAAGAAGAACGAGTCTAGGCTGATCTGTTTGGACGAGAGGCAAAGGAGTTATGATCCCGACCAATGACTGTGTAGATTGAGGCTTGGTTCGGTCCGGGGTGGATGGATATGTTCTATGATATCTGAGACTTCGGCTGGTGGTTTCTACTTCGGCTTCATTACTCCGTACATCTCTATATATTCCATATATTCCCTATATTCTACATGTTCTTGGTTCTTTTTCTAAAAACATAGCCATCCCAAGGACTGCAGTCCAATCAAACCTGCAATTCCAATCAAAAGAACCCAAGTTAGGGTTGTGAAGGCAATACTTCTACATTCGCCACACCCTCCTCTCAACTATACACCACATACAACATATACAATTTCGATCAAACCCTCAAACCCTCAAACCCTCAAAACCACACATATCACCATACCACCAACCAAACCAACACACCAACACACAAACACACAAACACACCAATAATGTCCCCAAGCAAAACCTCAACACCACTAGACCCAATCTCCACCTGGCGCGCCTGTCAAACCCTCACAATAATCTACACAAACCTACTAAACCGACAAATCCGGCGACGGTGGCTCCTCGAACAAAAATGCATGCAAAACAGACCCCTCCGCGAACGCTTCCGACCCGTGATCTTCCTCGAACCCATCCCAACCCTACGCAAACCCAACACAAAAACAAAAGAAACCAACCCTTTCAACGAAACCACAATGGAAAAACTCCGCACGCGAGTCGCGCTGCTCCGCGCGCGCGTCGAAAAGGGAAAAGAACTCGCTTCTGAGATCGAGCGTCGCATGGTGCAGGATCCGCCCATTCGCTTTCCGACGCATTTCTGTCATACTTGTGTTGAGGATGGGGAGAGGGTTGGGGTTTTGCTTACGACGTGTGGACATCGGGTTTGTAGGACTTGTATTGAATATGGGGTTGATGAGAATGGGGTTTATGAGTGTAGTATTTGTTTTGCGCCGACGGGTTTCGTGGCGCGTAGTCCTGTCGTGTTTGTTAAGGATTATCCTGGGGAGGTTGTGCCGATTTTGAAGGAGGGGGAGGTTGTGGTTTGATGGAGATGAGGAAGGAGAGGGAGAGGGAGTGGGAAGTTGTCTTGGATGTTAACTTAAGGTTGGCGTTGGGTTATATTTGCATCTTATATGGGCATGTGTATTTCTAGCGATATCTCACGTTCTACTTAATATCAGAACTCATAATGAAACCAAAAGTATGAATTATGTGCAAGGGACAATTTATAACCAAAATAGCCCTCTCAGGCTGGAAGAAGTCCATCTTGTCCTTCTCGTCCAGTCCAAGTCAAAACCAAAAACAAAAATTCTTTCAGAACACAATCTAACCTCTATTGACTAGACCAGGGAAAATCCAGAATGCATCGTGAGCCATAAGCTATCCAGGCCATGGCAACGCCTTTTTCGCACCGAAATTGAGAAACGGGAATCCAAAACGTGGGGACACTATGCCCGGGGAATGAGGGGGGTCATTATACAGTAATTATGAGAATGCAAAGCAAATAAGCATCTACCCCAAAAGCGTGCATGAATCCTGGAGATGACAGGAAGAGAAGATGGTGTGAGGGACAACGCCCACGACACGAATTGCAGCAGCAATTCCGAGAGAAATCATATATAATCCGTCTGTCATCAGCGGTCCTCTGCTTTCTCTCCACCGTCAATGACCATATTGACTTCTTTGACGGGATGCAACAGCATAGGAGGAAGACACATGCGGCCCTCGCCAGCCAGCTCCTGCTGCTCACCGCCGTCATTGTCGACACGGCAGACCAAGCCAGCGGCGCCAGATATTCGGCGAGAAGCCCGCCGAGTAGAACCAGGTCGTACCACGGAAGTTGTGTTCACGATCGCCGAAGATAGACGTGCGAGCGCCACCAGAGGCTCCGTTGCGACCGGCATTGAACACTGATTCCAGATAACGGGTCGGCCAGCGGCGGTCGATGTAGACAGCGTGCGGGACAAAGACAGCCTTGAAGCCATGGTGCAGTGCCGTGGTCGCGGGCCACATCTCCGAGAACATGCTGTGGCGCTTGAGGCTGCATTCGCGGTGCATGGTGGTGAGCAGCTTGCGGGAGATTCGCGACGCGGTGATGATCGCGGTACGTCGTGGTGGCATGCCATTCTCTCTGTTGTAGCCTGTCACGTCATCGCGCAGCAGCCAGGTCGTGCCCTCGGGGTCGTAGAGCGGATTGAACACGACAAGGTCGGCGTCCTCACCCACACCCCATTGGTACTGGTCCTTATCCATGCTGGTGGGTGGAATGCCCTCACCCTCGACCTCAAAGATGTCCCGTTCGTCGGGGCGCTCGGGGCCCCAAATAGACTTGTCACCCTTTTGGTGCATTGCGCCTCGCGTGTTGCCTCCCGCGTTGGCAGCGCTCCATATGTTGTTAGCCGAGTTGGTACCGCTTTCGGTCTGCACGCGGACCATCTGCCGGAAGTCTTCCCATGAGCCGTGGACGGACGGAACATAGAAGCGAGCATTGCGCTCCCATAGACCCTTTCGTGGCTGCTTTTTCGCCCACTCGCCGACCTTGTCGAAGAGGTGGTACCATTGACCCGTGTAACGCGCATCCATCTCCCAGTTCCAGAAGTAATCGTACTCGGGATGTTGGAAGGCGAAGTACTGCATGGGCATGTACGTGCTGCGGTAGACACCGTGGATTGGCAAACCGCGAGTCAGAGTCTCCTCCAATCCGGGATACATCAGGGCCATCTGCGGCTCGGACCAGAGAGTTCCCATGCCGCGGAACTCCTGTGGCAGCGCGTCATCGAGCACACGCTGGTATGTCTCGTCATCCGACCAGATCTGCAGGTTGGTATCCTTGACATGAACCAAGAAGTGAACAGTATACTCGCCACCGGACATAAGCGAGAGCTCTGAGATGATAGAGCGCATATACATAATGTCCTCCGGGGTATAATTGAAATCGTGCCATGTGCGAATAACCACTGCAGTACGCGGCAGACGCTCAGATCCAACCTTGGGCGGTTCCTTGCGGCTATCTTCCACAGGCGGGATGTTCACTTTGGGAACACCCACAGGCATAGAAACAAAGCGGTTGAGACGCGGCTCCGGCAGCTCGGTAAAGCGATGGCGGTTAGCCGAGTGACAGCGATGTTGCGCAGCAGCCCAGTCCACATGCCGGAAATCCACTGGCGGGACATCCTCCCACACGCGGTCGGCGCCGTCACGATGGCCCTCCATGCCCGCGCCGATGCCGCCTTTCTTGGCCCCGTATCCCAACCCGTATGGACCCAATCGACCAAACCGATCAAAGCACATGTCGTCCCGAATACCCAACATCGTATTCGAGCCTAGCGCTGGATCCGGGAAGCCCTTTGGCACTCCGGGGTAGCTTTGGATAGGCGGAACCCGTAGCGAGTTCTCCTCGTTGAGGAAACACTCGAGCTTTTCGCCGTATTTCGCTATATAATCCGGCGACTGGTAGTCAGGATAAGGATCGAACACCTTACTCAACATGTTTGGGTGTAAATCCCTCCTGGTCACTTTGTTGGCTTCCTGCTCCTGCTCCTGCTCCTGCTCCTTCTGCTCGTCGCTTTCGTCAGTCCGCATAGCCAGATCCTCAGAGCCATCGCCGGGGTACTCAGGCACATTTTCAGAGCGTGGAACCAAGGAAGAGATACCGCCCTCGTAGCGACTGAGGAACGGGAAGCTCTCCCATTGTGGCGGCTTCGGGGCGCCGACCTTGGGCAGTTCGACGGCGACTTGTGAAACGGAGGAGGAGATGGTAAAGCGGAAGAGGGTGAGGACGAAGAGGACGAGGGCAACGAAAAGAGCGAGGCAGAGCCAGCGCATGATCCGCTGGGGCACGCGAAAGCCAACGCTAGCGTGGGGGCGGCGAAGACTGCCGCCAGCTACGATGGGCGGCGGGTAGGAGTCCGCGACATTGTTATCGTCCAGCGACTCGTCGTCAGAATCGGGGTCATCGCTCAGGTGGTGATGATATGTGTGGCGCCCGGTGGTGGGTTGTTTTTCGATGTCTGTATCTCGTGAATTATAGGGTGATGGGGACTTGTAGGCTGCGGAGGGCCTCCTAGCCTGGACGGTCATGATTCCAGACAAGGTGTCAACATTGAATGAGTGGGGTAATTGTCCAAAATCACTCAATCACCAACCCATCTATTTAATAAGTGTAATGATAGAACAATCGGTCAAGTATTGCCCAGATCAGGGGTGAATGTTGGAGGTAGGGAGTGGCACGCGATGCGCTGTGTTGTTGATCGTCGGCCAGGCAATGGGCCTTTGAGTTGGTGTCGCTTTGCGGAGGTCAGAGGTGAAAAGGTGAAAACAGTGGGAAACAGCAGAAAATAGTATAATAGTATAATTTTGCCTAAGACTAGACAATATTCCAATCCTCCGTAAACAAAAAAAAAGATCAACAGACCAGGGTCCAAGTATTTTCCCAGTAATTTCTGCAGTTAAAGTGCCAAGACAGTTGGCGCTGCCCAAAACAGAGGGATTACGCAGTCTCCAAATGGACTGGTCTAAGCCCTAGATCAGCCCTGTAATTTTCCTTTTCCCCTTTTTTTCTATTTTTATCTATCTTGTATAGGCATCTTTAATAGCCTTTTTTATAGGCCTTCTATACAACTCTGCTTATATATGCTAGATTTGGATGGATAGAATATAAACAATGCCGCATAAGCGACTATTCTTCTGTAGTTCACACATATTCATAACTCTATACAGCATACTCCAGGCTCCTTGGCTCGTGACATCCTGCAAAGAAGAAAGATTGAAAATACTTGAACCATAGCCAATCCACCAGTTCCTAGACTTCATTGTGCCACAGCACTAACCAACTCGGTCATACTCTTCTTCACATGACCTAAAACATAACTGGCCAGCTCTTTGTACAGCTTGGGCTTCTCTTCTTCCTCGGCATCTTCGTATAATTTTTCAAGAGCTCCTCCGTTCATAGCGATTTCCATATAGATCGATCGATCATCTTCGTCTACCCCAATACAAGCAATGAAGGCCCCGAACTTTAGCAATATCGAGTTGAGAATCAAACGGCACATTCGGCCGTTACCATCAATAAATGGGTGAATATTCACGAATATGTGCGTATACTTCGAGGCCAAGGCGATAGGGTCGATTGTCCCATTTGTCGTAGCTTCTTTCAGGTCACACTTGAGCTCGTGGAACATGGACTTCGTTTTATATGGGACCAGGGAGGGATGAGGAAATGCATGTAGGCCCGCACTCACTTCGTGTGATCGGTACACGCCACTATATTCCATCCAGAGGGTAGTCTCGGCGTCAACTTTGTAGGTCAGGATGCGATGGGCGTCGAGGATGATTTGCTCGCTCAGGTCCTGGCCACGGATGCACAGCTGGTCGATCATAAATGCTGCAGCTTTGGCATGTTGTACTACCTCCTGTCGACTACGCAGGACAGCCGAAGTGTCTGCAGGAAGGTTTTGGCTTATGAGACTCTCCTTGAGTGACAAGTACTCTTGGTCTTGCTCTTCAATCTCCTCGGGAACCTCTTTACCGCAGAAGATGGCGAGACAGAGTTTGAGAGTAATTTCTGAGTTACTTCCAGCTTTCTCGATCTTATTTGAGCCGTACACCATCCATGCGAGTGAGTGCAGAATATGGTTCACGAATGCCGCTTCTTGGCGAGGTGTGAGTCCAGTTTTAAATACATTGGACAGCTCATTTGCAAGGGTGGCCATCTCGCGGAAGACCGTATCGGGGTTGAAATCTTCGTGACCGATCTTTGACTCATAGGAGTCCTCCATGGCCACGGTAAAACAAGTCTCGACTCCGCGTAGAGCATGAGCAAACATGGTTCCTTGATCGAGGTGAAGTGTAGATATCATTGAATAGATGTGAGTTTTGAAGAAGAAGCGTAGTGATGATGAGCAGAACAACTACGGAGTACATGTATAGATGATGTGGACCTGTCATTCAAGTACCTACATGTATGGGTCCATGGATGAAAGTACCAAGGTAATGTTCTGATGGAAAGAGCCTCGGAAGGCACGCGATATATAGGGAAAGAACTACCTAGGTACCTACTAGTACATTTTAGGAACATTATACAGCCAACATAACCTTCCAAGGTTGGAAGGTGCCTTCCTTAGTGCCTTCCAAGGTTTTTCCCCGATGCTTTTATTGGGGCCTGGGGTCCCAGCCCTGGATGGGACGCTTGGGCTCAGTCAGCAGCTTGGACTCAGCAGCTTGGACTTCCAAGCTAACCCCTTCCAACATCGCACTTTCGCATGGCACTCTCCCGGGCCATTCGACAAGATGGCAATGCGAATTTTTTCTAGGATTTCTTGGGCCAATTGGAAAACCAACATACACGCGTTTTCTTACTCTCGACCTCAACATATGAGCTTCTTCGCGTCATCTCGCCTCAGGCAACACTACGTACCTCACTCTCCTGGGCTCTATACTGAAACCAAGAACGGCAAAGGTAATCATGTCATAGTAGAAAGCACATTATCCCGCTCAGTTACGCTAAATAGCTGATTACTTCTCTTCTAGACGAGAAGATAACTGAGGAAGATCTGCACCGATACACCAGACACCGATGGCTGTAAGCTACCTACGCCTGACGTTCTGGGTTAAGACAATGCTTATAGCTTGACTCAAATTTCAAGGTTTAATGAAGCAAAAGAACTCTCTGATCGTTACGTGGAATTCGACCTACAGCAACTGGTTCGGGTTGCCGTCGGTGTTTGCGAGGGAGCTCAATCCTGTGCGTTACTATCCTTCGGGATTCGCAACATACATATTCTAATATCCACGATAGGCACCAAAGTCACAAAATGTCCAGAAGGCCTACATAATAAAGCATTCATTTTGACAATGGATAATGGTTGCGAGGTTTTCGCAAAGCTCCCAAATCCCAACGCCGGGGCTACTCGTTTCACAATTGCATCCGAGATCGCCACGCGCAAGTTAGTAAGACTGCCGACTCATCTTTGCTATGTCCAATTCCATAACCAGATCTACAGCTTTCCGACGTGTTGAACGTCCCTGTCCCTCGAGTCCTAGCATGGTCCTTTGACGCGTCAAGTACTCCTGTCGGGGCTGAGTATATCATTGAAGAAAAAGCGCCCGGTGCTCGTCTCGGCTCTGTTTGGAGTCAATGGCCTCGAAGTTCGAAGCTCCAATTGATCACGCAAGTGGTTGATATTCAGAACACTTTAGCCGGCGTGAATTTCGGTATGCACGGCTGTATTTACTTCAAGGATGATCTTCGCTTCCTAGGCGAGGAACCTAAAGAAGCCAACATTCAGTCTGATACGACCGACATCCCTGATATATTTGCCATTGGACCTCTCACTACCAGCGAATTGTGGAACGGGGTAAGGAGTGGCATGGATTTGGATCGTGGTCCCTGTAAGTCAAAGAGTCGACAGGCTAGTGTAAAGCCGCTAATCCTTTACCAAAAATATAGGGAAGGATCCCAGTGACTATATTCGCGCATTAGGGCGCAACGAGATTGCGTATATCAAGTCACATGCAATTCCTCGGATGAACTATCATCGGTCACTAAAAACCAAGGAAGATCCCGAGGACGGCCTTGCTCTTCTGGACAAATATATGAAAGTCGCTCCTTATCTTACTCCTCAGCCTACCAACGGAGCAGCGTCCGAGGGAGCACCGTCTAACAACGTTCTAATGCACCCCGATCTTCATCTGGACAACATCTTCGTCGATCCAGAGACCCTGCAAATCACACGTATTGTGGATTGGCAATCGGCACGTGTTGCGCCGTTATTCTATCACGCCGATGTTCCGAGGATGTGTGCCCACCGTGGACCTCTCCCGGAAGGCTGGGCCGTCCCCGAAAGACCAGAAGACTTTGGTATCCTAAGTGCGGAAGAACAACGCAAGATCGACGATGATCTGGAAAGCCAGATCCTCCACAAATACTACGAGGCCCAGGTGTATAGACGATCACCTCGTTACTGGTCTGTCCTCAAAGATATGAGGATCCCTATCTTCCGAAAACCAGTTTGGCTTGTCACGGGAGCGTGGGAGAACCGCGATCTATTTTTCCTTCGCGAATCACTCATGTCGCTCTTTGCGCATTGGGAAGAGCTTGTCCCAGGTGTACCATGTCCGATTAATTTTACCATTGAGGATGTCGAGCTTCACTCCGAGGAAGAAGAGAATATAAATGGTGTTGGGGAGATGCTGAGATTGTTCCGAGATGAATCCGTGCTCCCGGTTGATGGCATGGTGGAGCCCAAAGACTATGATATCGCCCAGAAAAACAGCCGGGAATTGAAAGACACCTTCATCGGACTGGCGAAAGATGACGAAGAGAGAGAATTATTCACGAGACTCTGGCCGTACCAGGAACCCGCCGATACTTAGTGTTCATAAGTCTACTTCGACAATCAGAGCTGTGTATGTTTATATTTTCAGGTAGTTATATGCTTTTGTCCTATAGATCCAGGGCACTCCATCTGTCCGCATTAGCCCTAGTTATCCTACTGCAATGCATATTGCACATGTCCCACCATAATCTCAGCACTATATACTCTCGGCATAAGACCAAATAAAAACAACCGTATAGATGGCTGCCAAAGCCTAGTTCGGGCTGAGTCGGGTTCAGGTACCATCACGTGATAAACTACAACATTCCTAAAACGGCCAAGATAGGAAAGCAGACAGAAAGCAGGTGGAAAGTATCGAAATCTCTGCTCATTTGTTCCTCTTGTTCTCTCTCTCCTTGCCCAATATGAGATTCTGAGATTTTACAATTTTGAGTACTTATACAGATCTCTCGGGGTTCCAAGGCAGAGAAGTAATTTTGGAGCGACGCCGGAGAGAAGAAAAACAAATGAGGCTAATAGCATAGCGTAGAGGAAAAAGAGACGTTTGAAGAGAGAACATCAAAAGAAGTAGCGAACCAGTTGCAGAACCCCTTTCCTTGCAGAGATCAATGTCATGTGTGGCCAAAGAACTCCCCGCCATTCATCATCATCAATCCATCATTTGCAGATTTCGGTATTCTCCTTCACCCAGCTACACGTCCGATTCAAATTTGCATTATAAACCTTAATCGCGGTTGGTTTTCCGGAGAGCATCGGCGAGCCACTCCAGACCTTCGTACAGACCGTCACCAGTAGTGGCGCAGGTAGATTGGATGAACTGGACCGATCGTTAGTGAATCTGTACATATCTCATACATCGAGGATGTCACTTACCCAAGCACGACGGGTAAGGCTCTGGAGACCAAGCTGCTGCGTGATCTCGGCGGGGCTCATAGCGTTCTAGACAAAAGCGGGGGAGGTCAGCATGAGATTCATCAAAACATTTTCTCCGATCCAGGTCCTTACGGGCAAATCCTGCTTGTTGGCGAACACCAGGAGGAGAGCATCACGGAGCTCGTCCTCGTTCAACATGCGCTGCAACTCCTCACGGGCCTCGACGATACGATCCCGATCGTTGCTGTCAACCACGAAGATGATACCCTGGGTGTTCTGGAAGTAGTGGCGCCACAGAGGACGAATCTTATCCTGACCACCGACATCCCACACGGTGAACTGAATGTTCTTGTATTCGACAGTCTCGACGTTGAATCCTGCACTAGGCGTCAGTTTCCGGGAAGGGGGGGGGCTTCAACGGTTCCCACGCGGCTTATGAAATTGCGAAGAGCGCATCACGGTGTCGCCGGTGGAAGGGTCGGGGAGCGGACTAACCGATCGTGGGGATGGTGGTGACGATTTCACCGAGCTTGAGCTTGTACAGGATGGTGGTCTTACCGGCGGCGTCAAGACCGACCATCAGGATGCGCATCTCCTTGCGGCCCCATAGCCGGTCGAACAACCGCGAGAAAGTAATACCCATATTGTCGGTAGCGAGATAAACCTCGGATCCTGGGGAGGAGTGGATAGGTCAGAGAGATATATCGAGGGATGTGGGTGAAAGGGGAAAAGCGGAGGGGTTGGAAAACGTGTTGTGGACTTGTCGGTCAGAGATCCAGGGGGGGCAAATCTGGGCACGAGCCAGTTAAACCTGCATCACTTACCGGCAGAAAAAAGGTATAAGTTTTTTTTGGATTGAGAAGGTAAAGAGATGCAAGTTCAGGGGAATTATCGAAAGAAGTCAGAAGGGGAAATTCAAAGGTTTCGTTTTTGTTTTGAATACGCAGAAATACGCTGACCGATGGCGGTGGGCGTAGTCTTCGTCACCCGTTTTTGACTTGGAAGAACACGCAACAGTTCGAGAAAATGAGGAGAGGAGATACAAAAAGAACTTATGATTCTACGACTTTTTCGGGATATATATGGTATAACTTATGATAATAGTTCTGCCTATATAGACTATGGAAATGTATATATCTCCTTGGAAGAGGACACGGTGTTGGCCCCGTAAGTGAAATACCAAACCTTGAAAGTCCGGGCGAAGACCCTCAACGGTCCCACCGTGTCTGATAGGCCGATAGGCACCCTTTCTTTGGTGCGTCATATGTTTTCAATTCAATGCTTTCAATGTTTTTCTCTTATTCCCGTCGTCGTGACATTTTCTGGCGAGAATTCCGGAAGAATGTTCGTACCATTGACCGATAAATCGTCTTCCCTTCGACGGTATCGCTGGCGTAACCGAAAACGGTCAAGAGCAAGACGGAAGCAACGAAGATCACTGCGAAACTGACCCAGTAATCCGTCTTGGTGTACCCATTCTTCACGCCAATGAGTTCCGTCGAGAAGTATGCACTCATCAAGCTAACTGGCAGGAACAAAATGGTTGCCTTGGCCAGCAAGATAGTGATCCGAGTGAGCTTCTCAACAGCCTGTGAGTCCTTGAGCGCAATCAAGTTGAAATTCTAGGCCACGTCAGCAGGGATTCTCCGAATAGAGACCGGCAAAGCGCTTACCAGGAACGTCAAGGACTCTTTCTCATTGAGGCAGTTCTCAATCTCGCTCAAACAATACAGGTTGATACGATCGACCAACCGTTCGAAGCGCGCCACAGCCGTCGAGCTCAGCTGCACCCCGACCGATTTCTCTGTTGTGTTGTGGAAACTGGAATTGCTCACGACACTCGACTGGCGCATATCCACGAACTCCATATCGCCAAAGGTGGCTCCATACGAGATTGCGGCTGGTTGAGCCGAACGCGCTTCGTCGCGGAGCATGCGTTGCCGTTGCAGGAGTCGCCGCATGATAAGCTCATAGCTCTGATACAATCGTTTGAGAACGGCGAGTCGCCGACCCAGCCAGTGCAACTCGTTTACCAAATCCACCACCGGACGCTCGAGCATTTGGCCTCTCTGCGCGGAGTTAGCCATAAACAGACACACATCAAACTGGCTACAAGAACGATACTAACCAAGTTCTCCAAAGCAACACCATACTTGTGTTCTCGCTTTGCGATGAGCCCATAACTCGACACCCAGTCGTCGAAGATATAGTAGAAGAGCAAACTCGGTCCATCCTCCTGCTTGATATTGGCTTGATCCGGTCCGAGGTCACTAAAATGTCGCACGCGGATGGTGATTAAGGACTCGCTCTCGGACATGGCAAAGTGCTGTCTCGAAACGCCAGCGAAAATAAAGCGGATATTCCGACGCACGATGTCGAGGACTGGCTTGGCTTCGTCTATCGGCACTCCCTTTCGTCTTGGGAATGGGTTCTCTTGGATTGAGATTATTGTGCCTGCAAACAAGTCAACGGCTGCACTCGAGGTCCGAGAATGCGCGTGTCGCCGCGCGGCTCATACCATCATCGCACTGCACCAGCCAGGTCCAAAGCCGTTTTCCATCCGGGAGATCTTTGCCATTCGGTTGTGATAGTGTGGGGATCACAAACAACGTATTATAGCCGATACACGTGTCTGATGGGTTGTTTAACGTTTATGCTCACTCAAATTTGGTGTGGTATACTCACATCGAGGACCGTGGTCTACAGAAGAGAAGTGCCAGATTTGATCCGTGACTTGTGCAAAGGTGAGATTCTTGAAGGATGCCGACTCGCGGGACCTATCTTGCTCGGTGAGATGCTTGAGTGCATTCTCCGGGTCATCCACTTCATGCTGGAATGACGGCGCAACACTGGGCGATTGCGAAGTCCTTTTTGTTGGTACTGGTGTAGTAGCTTTGGCTTCAGGATGATGCACTGGCTCTGTGCACATCATCCCCTGTAGTCGTTCCGACACCCCGTAGTGTTTGGTAATCGCCTGGGAATGGTCAGTCTATACTGCTGCTCATATGTGAATGAAATTGAACATCCTACCCTTATGCTTTCCTTCTGCTCCTCTGGCGCCCATATATTACTATGATCGCGTCAGTATACACTCAACTACATCTGAGAACTTAGCTCTTACATCCACCGTGTACCGAAGCATTTGTCTCTCTGTATCATGTCAGACCTTGGATATTGGATAGAATTCAACCAAGCTGAATGTGAAAATGACATACCGGTTTACTCAGCAATAGTTTCAGTTCATTGGTACCCAGATCAGATGCACACCATGCCTCTTCGTTGCCAAAATCGAGCACAAAATTCTGAGTAAGAGGATCCTGTAGGCGACGCATAGCAGTGTAAAACTGCGTTTTATCGTCGATATTCTTAAATCTTTCCACAAGCGAGCCCTCATCGTCAAGACTTGCGTAGTAATCCTGAGGCGCAGTTGACTCGCGCGAATCTGTTGTATAAGACATGATGAAAGCAAACTTGTTTTCCAGACGCTGGATCAGGAGGAAATGACTTGTATATAAGTCGGGGAAATATTAATAGCCAATAGTCGAAAGATCAGCTGTCAAGTCAGGAGGGGGTATATCACCCGGGCATTAGGTCAAGCGACGGGAATCATAGAAACAACCTTAACCAGATAATGGAAACCCGGGATATATCACAGAAAAGAATAAACAGAAAGCCAAGTTTAAATATCTTAACCTCACCGGGGCGCAGCCTTAGTTAAATACTACAAAATGGCCAACCCTGGTGACCAGTCATCTGAGGCTGACACTGCCGCCCGTCACGTTTAAGCGCTGCGATCACCTGCAGCCCCCGCTCATGTCAAGTATTGTTTCATCTGGCGAGATTCGTCCTAAAATAGAAAAATAAGTATAGTAACTTCCTCTTTGCTCACTTTGTGGGTTGCTGTTATGTATCCGTCTACTTAGCAAAAGCTTGTATTTCGGTCAACGGACTATATCGGACTATATATATTGTGCGAGGTCAGAAGAAGATAATGACGATTGTTGAAGATCTTTCTAGTATATATGCATCCAATAATTAATACACGTAAGCTAGCTTGCGAACCTTGGAAAATGACTTTATTTATCAGTTGGACTATTATGCGCCTGGTTAATAAGTAACTCGTGCCTGTGGCTGATCTACATATGGATAAAATACAGGGTTCGTCAATCTCTGCCTATTCGGTATGTACTAATTATATGTATGTATTACCATAACTCGATGCAGAGCATTGTACTTTTCCGGGAAAAAAAAAGAAAAGAAAAGAAAAAGGCTGTGGACTTTAAACAGGTAATCAATGGTAGTGCTACTACGCGGAGATGAATCCCAACGCTGGATGGAATTTGATTGTAGCAACTAGTAATGTACCTATGTTGTATTACACCGGATGTGGGTATTCTGACATAGCCTGGTTTGTTATTCGAGTGCCTTACATGAGATCTCATTTCACCATGGCAATTACCATATCTGGGTATGCGAATTGTTGAAGCTAGGAGCGAAGCTGCTCCGAAAAAGAAGTCGTAATGCCATGTGCCACTAGCCTAAGCTATTGGGATCCCAGTCATGAGCGAGGCGAGAACCTTTGGCTCCAAAACCTCTTCAATGTCAAACCAATAGCGAAACTCGTCAGACATGCCCTTATCAGAATCAATCTCATCCTGGATTGGCTTTTTGTTCTTGCAGAAAACCCTCAGCTCCTTGCATGCCACATCTCCATTCTTCTGCAGATACTCCTGCATGATATCGCCACAGTTCTTGACAATTTGACTGTGAATCTGAGTGCCAGTCTTGACAGAAAGTCCCATTGCACGCGCATCTTGTGCTGAGCCTCGCGCAATGTGATGGACTAGAAGCCCAATGATTCCGGTGTGATATTCATCGGGCATACAGCTAGTCGGCACAAATTGGTCAAAATTGCGGTGCTCTTTCGCTTTGATCAGACTCAGCAGCTCCAGGGAGCGCTTGTGCATGCCGAAGTAGTTGAACAAGAGTAAAGGCTCCTCTTCGAACAACTTCCTTTTCAGAAGCATGAGAAGTTGCAGGGTGCCGAAGTTGCGGGTATGGGACCACTTCTGTTGAAACATGATGTCCGGATTGGAGGACTGAAGCTCCTTGCTGGTCACCTTGAGACTCGGTTCCTGCGAAAGTATATCCAGAACAGTGCCAATGTTTCTAATGCCGTCAACGCCAGCGACGTATTGGTCCCGGAACAAGTTCGCGACCGTCGTTGTTGGCGTCAGTACTCTGGGTTTCTTTTTGTCAGAGCGATGAAGATATTCTCTGTTGCGGGAATTCCTGGCAAACCTGGCAACGGAAGAGATGCCTGTGGCCAATTCAAGCCTATTCAAAGACTCGGTAACATTCTTTGGACGAGAACCAATGAATATATGAGACTCGCCATGAATCTTAACGAAAGCCTCCATATCAGGCCAGCTCAAGTCCTTATGCGATTCGGTCTTCGCAAGATTGTACAAGAAAGCCAGTTGCAGAACATCATACCATTGACTCACAAGCTGTTGGCCAATAGACTGCATCCGGGTATTGACATGAAACAAGACTAAGCCGCAGAGAATGGCATGCTGGGAGAAAAGCACATGTTTTTCTGGTTCAATATCGCCTGGCTTCGAGATACCTTTTCGTCTCAGTTCTGATAATGGATCCCGGATGATCCATGAAACCACGGCTAAGTGTATAGCTTTGATTTCTTCATCACCCTCCTTAGGCCAAAATCTGAGCGGCGGGTGCGGTTTGGAAACCTGCAAGTACTCATCAATGGTTTTCTGAATACGCAGCCCAGACACCCGAAGGTCTCCAAATGCACCCAAAGTGCTGTAACGCATGATGTGGTGAACATCAAGGAGGACCTGAGAAGCGAAACAAAGCCATGGAGTAACCTTTTTCGTCTTGAAAAGCTCAACAAGACCTGCAGTAATTGCATCCCGGGCAAGCATATGAATACCAGACATATGAATCAGAAAGAACTCCGGCAGTAGCTGGAGAAGGATGAGGTAGTCTTCGTTGAATTTCTGGCCCACGGACATTCCCTCTCTGTTCGCCTTGGGATCGTAAGTACCAGAACAACCTTTCTTGAAGACTGGTATATGGTTATCCTGCAGCACACCTATGAACGATTCCAGTATGGTCCGTGTTGGCAAGTAGTACCAGTAGGCTACATCGGAAATTTCTTTGCCGTATGGCAGACCGGTTTCAGAAGATGGGGTCACATCGATTCCACTGTTGTGACAAGCGAGATTAAAGACCAGCTTCTGAAGACCATCAACATATGAAGGGGCGGAAGCACTCCAGTCATCAATCACCTCCTGCACAAGATCTCGTGCAAGTTGCAAAGCACTATCGGTCACAACGGCAGCGTTCATAAGGTCGATCTTCTTGTCTCGGTATTCTGACCAGGTATGAGAGATAAAAGCCCGCATTTTGTACAAATCCTGGAACAAGCAGTATGCCTTGAATAATATGACGCGGCACTGTGAGTCCGTTGCCTCATCCTCGTCATTGTCAACCAGCTCCGCCTTCACAACATTCTTCAATTCGGGGGATTTCCGCTGTCCCTGTTGAGGCTCTTGTGGTTCCTCAACGGCGAGTACAGAAAATTTGTTGACAAACATGTCGAGGTTGGTGTCGCCACCTCCAGCCTCAGGGATTGGAGATTGTTCGTTATCTCTGTTGAAAGGGTTGTTCATCTTCGATTCCAGGGTCTCACAGACTTTCTCCAGCGCAGAGATAAAATGTGCGTGTCGCTTGTTATCCTCGGAGTCACCTTGCCCCAGAAACCAAGAAGTGACGTGTTTCCTCAATTTGATCGCTCGTTTGACGATGATGATAACTGGTTTAGGCACAGTGAGAGCAGACTCGGCCACAACATCAGCCAGCAATTGAAGATCCTTAACAGTGATTTTGTATTGAAGTGAATCTGAAGGATTTCTGGCCTTAGTTTTGCTCTTGCCTTCCCCTTGTTTAAAGTGGACGCGGTAGAAGTGAGGCCGGGCGGTTGGTAGCCACATTTGTCGGCTGCGTTAAGGAGCCAAGTTGCGAAGCTGTTGGTGTCATCCTTGTAGCGAGTGTAGCTGCTTTGCAAGGATTTGGGCAACATGATGACTTGTAGCACCCAAATTCCTCAGTTGCTGAGATTGGGGGGTAAATGTACAAGTCATGTTTCATGAGTATCTGCACCCAGTACTTCGGAAGCCATCCATTTTTTGCCGGAAGAACTTTTATTCATTCTCATGCTATGCGGCTATATATATAGATATGTGTGTATATATAATATGGTATACTAGCAGTAATAGACAGGGCGGAAGTACATGAAACATGATATCGATTTGTATGTATCTATGGATGCCTTAGGCGACAAGATATGTCATCAAAGGAAAATTTAGGGCACAGCTAAGCCCAATTCAGACTAGCGCTAACCCACACCCACAAGCGGAGAAATTCACGGCCCTCACAATTTCTTTTCTCAAGCATTCAGCGCAGAGCCATACCATAAGAATTTCAACTTCTTTTGGAAGACTGTAGCAATCATGTCTAAGATCACAGTCGGTACGTTTCAACTCATGCTATTACCTACAGGATCTTGCCACTAACTGCTATTGTCTCCTTACAGCCGGAGTGCGCCAGAATGTCGAGAACCTTCTCAACTACTCTCTCAATGAGAAGAAGCGTAACTTCAACGAGACCGTCGAGCTTCAGATCGGTCTGAAGAACTACGACCCCCAGCGTGACAAGCGTTTCTCTGGCACCATCAAGCTGCCTACCGTCCCCCGCCCCAACATGGCCATCTGGTGCGTTTCCCCTCGACAACCCCTCCCGCGGCGCAGACTTTTACATCGGTGATGCGCAACGGCGAGGGTCATCTACAAGTCAAATGAACTCGGAGCTAACAGACTAAACTTACAGTATTCTTGGTGACCAGCACGATCTTGACCGTGCTAAGCACCACAACATCGATGCCATGTCCGTTGACGATCTCAAGAAGCTCAACAAGAACAAGAAGCTCATCAAGAAGCTTGCTCGCAAGTACGATGCCTTCCTTGCTTCCGAGGGTCTGATCAAGCAGATTCCCCGTCTCCTCGGTCCCGGTCTGTCCAAGGCCGGAAAGTTCCCTACCCCCGTCTCCCACGCTGAGGACATGGCCGCCAAGGTCACCGACGTCAAGTCCACCATCAAGTTCCAGCTCAAGAAGGTTCTGTGCCTCGGTGTTGCCATCGGTCACGTCTCTATGGAGAAGGAGGCCCTTGTTGCCAACCTGATGCTCGCCATCAACTACCTTGTCTCCCTCCTCAAGAAGGGCTGGCAGAACGTTGGCAGTCTTGTCATCAAGGCTTCCATGTCTCCTCCCACCGTGTCTACTAGATTATCTGTCGCTTAACTGCGCCGGTGTTTTCTAGTTTGGGCCTGAGAACTGGGTTTATGTCATAGTCTCACGACTGAAAATAAAAATGAAGCTCATGATCGGTCTCAATTTGCTACCTCGATATCGTAATTACTTCTAATAGAAGTATACGGAGTAATGTAGTTGTAGATATATTTTAGAGTTGTACTTTACATTGATCATTATGTGTGAAACAAGAGACTATTTATGATACATGCAGGGAATCAATTTACTCCATGCCTTCCATCAACTCGGTTTTATCCAGAATCATGCCCCGCATGCCAATGAACTCACGGAGACTTTCCCACTCCTCGCCAACTTCCTCACCTCTCATATAAGGATCCTTGAAACCCCACGCGACAGCAACTCTATCCATGGCAGCACGCTCTTCCTCGCGCAACCACCGTTGTCGCAGAGGGATACCAGGAATCCAGACCACACGCTCCATCTGATCGTTAGCCGTAGTAATGGCTAAGATGCCCATGGAGGATGTACCGCCAACATAAGCCAGAGTAGCGGCGAACGCAATCCCAGTCGCTACATTCGGATCCATTGTATTCTGGAATGTTGCGGCCCATGACGCGAGAGCATAGCAAGCAGCCGGGGCAGCTGCAAGGCCGGTTAGAGGGACACCGGCTTTCTTGAAGATTTTCGCGCGGTGGAAGGCGGGGGCGCAGAAAGTGTTATCGATGATGGCTAGCACGAGCGAGAGGTTTTTCTGTGCAATGGCAACCCCAAGAGCCATGTTAGCCAACTCCGCCGGAACGGCGCTGTTGACACTCTTGGGATTCGCCTTCAGCAACTTTACCGGAGAGCTGCCCTCCTCTGGGACAGGCTTGTAGGCATAAAGGTGGAAGATCTCGGGGAAATGCTCAGCCCGTCGCAGCAGAGTCAGGGTCTCGGTGCAGGAGGCCAGCGCTTCAGGCGAAATGAAGACCTTCTCGTCCTTCATAATTTCAATGACAATTTGTGAGACTGCATCTGCCAGTCGTGGGTCTGAGTGCTGTGAGGGTTGTGGTTTGCCTTTGTTCTTCGCCGCGGTTTGCTTCTCTTCCAGGTCCAGTAAAGAAGAGATCGCGTTGCCCTCGCCTTTTGAGGACCCCTCGCTTTGATCCCGTTCCCGCGAGACGAGGGACTCAGCGACTCGCTGGCATCTTTGGAGTAATTCTACTACCACCTCGCTGGAGGCTGCAGCGTTTGATTGGTGCACGGCAGATGCATCCCGTGCAATCTCTTTGATTACAGCCTCTGGGCTCGTCTTGGTTGTTGCAGCGGAAGCATATCGGCGGGAAATAAGTAGAGGAGAGTCCAATACCAATCTATCGGTTCGTTTCCAGGGCTGTAAACGGAGATTGGAGGCCGTAGCCCGGCTTGCGCGCGCGGGTAGACGCGCGATAGGGAGGCCACGACGGGGTGCTGAAGTCGAGAATTGACATAATTGACAGATTGGGCCCTGTGGCCGGGAGCCTTTACTGGCTGTTAGAGCAACTCTTTTCATGGCTGTGGTGATGGGTGACGTTGCGAGGCAGCTGTATTTTTTTTCGATGGCAGAGTCCAGGCGGAGACTTCGCCCCGACGCTGTCCACTTCCCCGTACTCGCACCCTGACGTCTTCTTACTTCTCTGCCTAACAACTCCATGTTCCCTTTTATTCTGGGAACACACCATTCCGACCTGATTGTTTTCTGAATTATATGCAACTGTCTATCTGATAAACCCATTATTTGATCCCTAACCATGCCACCTCCTCCCCACCGCCGCCGCCGCCGCCGGGAGGTTTGGGCGGTCCTCCCCCGCCGCCCCCTCCAGGTAGCCTCCCAAGCAGACCTCCTAAAGGGCAGGCCAAGGACAGGGTAGGTAAATGCGATGCTTCAATTTCACTGCCACAAGCAGCTTGTCGCCCAAGGAACTCGGTAGCTAACCTATGGATAGGGCGCACTTCTTTCTGATATCCATAAGGGCGCGAAGCTGAAGAAGGCTGTCACCAATGATCGATCAGCACCTCAAATCGGAAGCTCAGGAGGCGTCTCAGCAGCCCCTCCCGTCGCGGGTGCGCCACCTGTTCCTGGCGCGAGGCCGCCTCCAAGCGGACTTGCACCGCCCGTACCATCCGGCCCAGCCGCGAATCGATTACGAAGTAACAGCGAAGGAGTTTCTGGGACAGATGGTGCAGCCAGTGCAACGCCACCTCAATTAGGTGGTCTATTTGCTGGTGGGATGCCCAAACTACGCAGCCGTGGAGGTGTCGATACAGGTGCCAATCGAGACTCGCCATATATCTCTGATTCCGAAGGTGCACCTCGACCACCCGCTGCGGCAGCTCCCAAGCCTCCAACAGCTCCCCGGCCTCCTGGGACCAGGCCGCCTCCCCGTCCATCATCAACCGATTCACCGCCTGCACCACCGGTCAATTCCTTGGTTGCCGGCTTGAAGAAGCCTCCCCCGAGACCTGCTTCACGACCCTCATCTGCAGTTTCAGCGTCAGCTACAAAGGCCCCTGAAGTGCCACCTCCACGCGCACCTCCTCCCCCTCCAGCACCGGGCAAGCTTCCACCACCGCCTACATCAAGAAAGCCGTCCGGACCCCCACCACCTCCCCCATCAGCCCCCGCGACTCGGGCACCTCCTCCCCCACCGGCTGCTTCTAGATCGACACCACCCCCTCCCCCATCAGTAGCCCCGCCTTCAATTGCTGCGCAGGCTGCCCGTTCCGCCCTGGGACATTCTTCGCCTTCGGCACCTCCCCCGCCACCCCCATCAGCTGCCCCAGGTGCTCCTCCACCACCGCCTCCAACTTCACTTCCTGCAGCTCCGCCAAGTGAGCCGCCATCCCGACCACCCCCTGTTTCCTCTCGCCCTGTCTCCCACGAACCTATTGCATCGCTGGACCCTAGCGCTTATACACTTTCCAATGGTGGATCGCCTGGACCAAGCTCACGAAGCCCTTCAACACATGGACATGGCGCAGTCCGAATAGAAGACCCGCGATTCAAATTCCAAAGCGATGGGCTGCTCCCCAAACCACGCCAATTTATCGGTGGAGAACGCCGATATCGTGCTGGGAGAGGCAGCAGTGTTCCTTTGGATCTGAGTGCATTGCAAGGCTGATTGGAGTGCATGGGAAATTGCGGGCGATATCGTGCACACATAGTGAATTGCTACATAAATCCTTTTACGTTAGAGTCATCTATGTAGCTCATTGTCACTGTAGCCAAGTTTGTACAAAAGAATGTCCTTTTCTTATAAGACTCATCTCCTTTCATCAAACAGTATAAAATGATGTGGTATCCACCTCTCCCATAAGCTTCAGCACGTGATCCAAATCGGGGATGTCAATCGATTTATCGTGGAAAACGACCATGAAGCACCAAGACACGTGCTGCCACCAATCCCTTCGCTATCAGTCGATATCACCGACTCGCGTTCTCCAGCATTTTATTGTTATCGTCCAGGAGTATTCTCGCAATCTTCACTTGATATTCGACAAACAACATCGACCCGCTTTGCGCCATTGCCATCATTTAACATTCAATTGGCCTCGAACTCTCAACGGAGCTCCTACAGCTTTGGGTTTCTCTCGGCCAGCTTGAGGATTTTCAGCAAGTCAATTGCCACGCTACGACCAACCGCGACCAATCCGGCTCTTTACCTCGGCGAACACGTTTTGCGCGAAGTGACGGACTCCGAAGTTGGACGAGGATCCACGAACCCTCCCTGATCACGCAAAGCAAAAGAGCTACTCCAAGCTTAGTGACGGGACCACCGAGCTCGAGACACAGCTCGATCCCGACTCAGCGGTGTATCTACCTGTACCTGATCAACCGCAAAATTGACATACCCTTGACCTCGTTACACTCTCATCCAACATGTCTCTCCACTTTTACGTCAATAGTGAGTTTTGCAGTTAGCTGAGATGCCTTGCACATCCAATCTCAGGGGTATGTAGACCAAGTGCTGACCAACCTCGACTGAATAGAAAAAGTCCTCATCCTCACCGTTGACGGCCGCACACTCATCGGCGATCTTCTGTCAACCGACCAAACGACCAATCTTGTGCTCGCCAATACCGTTGAACGCATCATCCGCACCCCAGAAGACGACGAGCCCTCCACCGAAATTGAGCATGGGCTGTACCTGATCCGCGGTGACAATGTCGTGGTATGCGGTGAAATAGACGAAAAAATGGACGGAGACATCGACTGGTCCAAGGTGAAGGGCGAGGTAATCCGAGACACGAAGAATGCATGAGCGGGGATTTTTTGCACGGTGCTATTTTCCATTGTCATTTTTCGGGCGTTTTGGGGAAAACCATTTGCATGCGATACAACGATTCAGCAAGCCGATCTATCCTGGAGTTTGCCAGCGTTGCGTGGCCCTTTACTATTGAATTCGCCGTTGCAGGCTTGGCCCTTGGCCCTACAACGATGCGCAGATACGCTGTTGAATGTCGATCCGCCATGCTTTGATTACTTTCCGTTGCGAACCTACGAACTTCCCAAGCTGTCGATGTTGCTTTGACATCTTTGTGCAATGATGCAATGGCCAAAGCATATAGGAGGGGCTGCACATGGGGGGGTTTGCCATCAACTCGGCATTCTTGCCCCTCGAATGACTTTGCGGGGGGGGGGAAGAGCACAGACGAGGCTGGGCACCAAGACAGTGAATTTACAGGAGGATTCTAACTACTTGCCTCTCCCAAGTATGAAATGTCGAGGACCCCTACGTTCTTCGATCCAGAGCGGAATGTGAATTTACATCAGAGCAGTATGATTCGATATAGGTGGAATTACCATTCCGACTTTCTACATTCTCCTTTAAAAAAAGGAGTAATTAGGAGTAATTTCGTACCGTTTGCAGCCACATTCCTCGACTCCACGCGGGAAGATGCCAAGGCTACCTCGTTCGTATGGATTACGGAGTACCCTCGTAGAAAGAAAGAAAGAATCCCATAAAGAGAGGATATACTCCGTAGGTTGTAGCGAACGTAGGCAGTCATGTTACAGACGTACAGGCATAGTCAGTCAGGTCTGTAACTATGATTTTGTATGTTGTACTTGCTGGTCTCTCAAGCCCCCCCCTGGGGACTTGGCGCAGCAAGTTAGGAGGCTACATGCTGTGGCAATGTGATGTGTACAAGGGTATTTAAAAGATTCAAAAGAACAAGAGTAAAACTATTCAAACAAATTGTTCATACAACATATATCTTTACATATATGTATACCCAGCTCAGGCCGCAAGCAGTAATATCGAAAAGCCTAAAGGCGAAACAGGCAGAAACCACCGCCCCCCTCAGAATCCTCAGATCTCCCCTAATTGCCATTTCATCCTTTTTCTTACTTTCTCTCCCAACTATTTTTTACCCTCTCTTGGCTCTACAGATCGCTGGGCGATCTCCAATTCCTACGTCTTCCTTTCTATCCCCCTTTCCGCTGTTTCCCCCCTTTATCCCGCTCAGCCCTTCATGTGTCCGATAGTATCACTACAACACAACGAGCGAATACCGGGTCAATTCTACCAGTTCTCCCGGGCTGATAGCCCGTCTTGAATGACGGTGTACAACTCCTAGCCACAAAAGCCCCAATAAACCGATATTCCCCACTCACCCCCCCCGCGCCAGCCATGTGGCTCTATCGGGGCGCCCAGTCCGCAGTCTTCTACTATGCCAGTTGCACCCCCTGCGCCGAAAATATCGATCGTCGGAAACGTAGAAAGGATGCTACCCGGATCCAACGGGAGAAGGAGAAGGAGCGACGCAACAACGAAATCGTCACCGACCAACCCCGTCCATTCGCCCAACCAACCCCTTTCAGCACCAATGTAGGCTGGCGGGAGGAAATCTCCCTAGGCCCTGGTCCCCCAGCCCGTCGAGGTGGTCACCGCAATGTCCAACGAACGGATAGCTGGAATACCGACCAGAGCTCACAACTCAAGAAAGACAAGACTGGTGGCCTGATGCATCCACTCGGCGAGAAGTGGAAGTCGATGCGCTACCAACGGGAAGATGAGCCTCTTTGGGGACAGCAGGAAGTCCGCGGATCGTCCATTGGATTCTCTGGACGCGGTCGCGCAGACCCGAATGAAACCTCCAAGTACTACATCCCCCGCGTGCCGCCGGTGAACGATCTCCACCCGCCCATTGTTAGTGGGCCGTGTAGCCGCGCCGAAACCAGATGGATGCTCCAGCCACCACCAAGTGCCCGGGTGATGGCCGGTAAAGCAGACGTTACTTCGCCGATTCGTGGTAGCGCCTGCGGACTTGATACCATATCCCGGGCTCCTAAGAATGTTGTGATCAGGGAGACCGAGACTGAAAGAATCAACGAGACTGGTGACGGCGCTGTCGATGACACCACTCAGAACCATCAACCTCGACCATCGCTGACTCGACTCCGTATCGACTCCGATGGTCCGGATCCAGAATCACATTCTCGAACTGACTCTATGTTCTCCACAACAAACTCGGACTCTCCGAGTCTTGAATGGAAATACCCTGACACACCGGCATCCCGCCCTCAATCGAAAGCCACAGATGACACTGACAAGTTCTACCGTCCACATATCTCGAAGACCCTATCCACAATGCACCGGGACAACAAGAAGGTCCACATGCTACACCTAGAGATCAATGACGACAACCGCGACGATATTGGCCTGGGTCAATTACAGCCCATCCGCCCATGGCGTTGGAGCATGGACATCTAAAATCCTTTCGAACACAAAGTCCACAACACTCATCCTCGAAAAACCTCTTATCCCTCTTCCATTCTATACGGCGTTTGAAGCATTAAGACCAGCCAGCATTTGCTTTTTCTGTCTTCTATTTTTCCTCGACCTGATCCCTCAAAGCAAACACCCACCCTCTTGCTGTCGGGACCTCATATCCGACACAGGCATGTACCTGGCTGGTCCAGTAGAAAAGCGAAATGCCTTACATCGCCTGCAAAAGTTCCTCTGTTAATTCAGCGCAACAAGAGCACGGGCGAGTTCATCGCGACAGCACTCCTTCCTATCATTTCATGTTTCTTTTCCTTGTCTTTTGCTTGTTTCAGCACTTTGTGGCCCTCCAGACTTTTTTTCTTCTTCTATTCTTCTCTCTCCTTCATTCCTAGATATTATCACTTTCTTGTACCATAATCACTCCCTCCCAGTACATAGCGTTTGACCAGCAATGAATTTTTTTCATCCTTTTAGACATTGAATCACTAGAATACAACGTAAATAACGCAAGTAGATTACAATGCTTTCGACTCGATCATCCTTAGACGGCTCCTCCAGAAGCTGCAGTCTCAATCTAGATCTGGGCCGTGATGGTCTCAGCATATGTGAATACACATTGTATAAAACTGGATATACGCAACATATCTCTAATAGATCATAGGTCCCCTATACAGCAGGACATAAAAAGTGTCCGGCGTATACTAATCACTAAGTAAGATCTTACGAAAGTATGTATTGGGTCCTAAGAATAGCCAAAGAGATATATAGAGGGGTAGCTTTCAAGCTCCGCTGACTACTTATTATGTGTCATTCGACACAGCTATTGTAGATTACTATTGTTGCATACAAGGCAAAGGATTATGCAGATATGCCTCGCATTCAGCGTTAGATTTTCGATTCAACTTGTCTTCGTGATAGATGCAATTCAAATGCACATCAAAAACATCGTATGCAGAGGACATGTGGTTTTGGTCTCGATGAAACAAGAGATCGGACACAAAAGTTCGAGATAGAACAGCTCAAAAAGAAAAGACGCAAAAGAGAGTCGATCGTTGGATCTCCTCGGCGTTTCAAAAATATCCCAAATGCAAACAACGCCCAACCCGGCCACGCATAGCCTCTGTAAACCAGCCAAGGGTTTGAGGGGGCCCGTATCGAAATGCTCGGAGCCCGCGGAGCACCAGCCAGACCGCCCCTTTGTTAATTCCTGTCCCTCTTCGTTGTGTTTGCTAGGTGGATGCAGATGCCGGGAGATATATAGAGAGAAGGGAAATCGCGTTTCGATTCACTTCTACTCTAGTAGACCTTCTTCTTCTCGTCCATGCTCAATTGGCCGGGGCCCATGTTGACGAGTAGGACCAGACCACCACTGTAAAAATTATTAGCGTTGAAGATGTTCACTGTTTGGGAAAGGAGACGTACACAATCGACAAGATTTGGAAGAAGTCGTACTTGGCGAAATCCTTTTGCGGGTGGTGGGCATGCAGCTAGACAAATCATCAGCAACGGAAGATAATAATCGATTGTTCAAAAAACATACCGTCCAGAAGTTGTTCACAAACACGTTGAACAGACTCAACAGGACCACAAGAATGATGGCGCTCCACTTGGCCTTGAAGCCAACAACGACCATGACGCAAGCGACGAGACCAAACAAGCTAACCAGAATGCGCCAGAAGCTCCACTCGCCGGAGAAAACGAATCCAACAAAGAGGAAGATCAGCAAAACACGACCAGCGAACTGGACATACATCTTGCGGTCCTTCTCATCGAGCTGGGGCAGACCGGCCGGGACGAACTTCTTGCGCACCCACGAATCAGACAGGACCATGAGCAGACCACCGACAACACTCAGATTGCGAAGGAAGAAGTTCAAGTCGAAGATGAGACCGTATCCAAGACCCTGTGTGATGACGACGCCGAGCAATCCCGCGACGGCGAATTCGGTGCGCTTGCGGGCGATGACCAGAGTCGAACAAACAGCCATGGCGACGACATTAACGATAAGGAAAGTGTGCGTAATTCCCCACGGAACTAAAGCCAGCACGAGAAAAGCGCGTTAGACAACGAAATAGACGTAGCGTGGGACCCTCGGCCCTAGGTCGCGCGGATCAGGGTCCCGAGAGTAAGGGTGTTATCTTACTCTTCCGGAAATCACGAAGGTAGAGTAGTTGATCGCTCCATTGTGTGAGGATGCGCAGCGAGTCTTCGATGAAGGTCACTACAATCAGGAATCGGCCGATGGCGGGGAGGTAGCTAGAGCGAAAGAACAGGGTGTTAGTGTATGGCTCGAATCCCCTTGTTTTGAGCTCTCTCGCGACTTCGACCACAACACGGGAGGAAAAAGAAGATCAAAACAAAGAGTGGCACTGGAACATGGCACATACGGCTTCACTGGGTCGGCCAAAGTGTCCAACCAATCCTCAATCTTGCTGGTCTGCTCACGGATTGCGTCCAGCGGACTTGGGTCGCTGGTGGCATCTGCGCTACCGGGCCCGCCAAATGGGTTCTGGTGGCCGAGGTTGTAGCCCGCAGTGCCACGAATTTGGGCCATGACGGGAAAATAAAACTAAAAAGAAAGGAGATTGAGGAGAAGAAGAAATCGGAGTTGAGATCTCACGAGTTGGGGAAGAAGAATTCAAAGACAGGAGCAAATACCAAGGAGTTGTATACAAAGCAACTTCAGGCCACGATAACCGGAACTAGCCGCTAAACCGCTTTTGGAATAGTGACGACACAGGACTTGATGATGATCTATATACTATTGAAGATTCAAAGCTCTACATTCTTGTTTATTCTTTTCTAGATCAAGCATTTTAGACCAAGCATTGGTTATGATTTCATTGCAATACATATTTTGCCAGTTAGACTAACAAAGAGAAAAAAAAAGAGAACTTGCAAAAAAACACAGCGTCAGATCCATACCCGCAATTCTGCTTTTGTTTCCGCAGTGCAGTTCTTCCTCCTTGCACAACTTGCAAGGGAATGTACCAATTCCGCTCCTAATGCGTGGTGGCAATCTCCCAGGGCCCGCTTGTAGTTAAGGGGAGGGAGAGTGCTCAAATGATGTGACACCCCCAGAACGCCAAAAACAAAAAAAAAAGAAGACACAAACAAAAAAAGGGTAATAAATACAGTTCAAGATGAAGAGAGAATGGGAGAAAGACTTCATGACAGAGGAAACTGCTCACGCAGCCCAGTCAGAGTCCAGTGGGTGGCCCTTCTCACGCGAGCGCAAGATGTCAGGGAGATAGGTAGGGGTCACCGTCACACGGGGCTCAACAGGGGCAGGAGCAACAGGGGTGGACTGGTTCTCCGAGGCACTGGTTTCGCTGACACTCTCATCAGACTTGGCACCCTTCTTCTTGGGCTGCTTCTTGGAGACAGTGGTCCATTCGTCATCGCCCTTGGCAGCTCCCAAGAGGCGCATCTGCTCCTCCTCTGAGGGGAGGTTCTGAGCCCACTTAGTAGGAGCGGGGGCAGCAGGGGGACTCAAAGGTATCCAGGAGGCCCTGAGAGGCGGAGGTGGCAGGGACGGCGGGGGCGGGGTGGGATCCGCCATTGCCGTTGGTCTTCACTGGAGCAGCGTTTCCCTTAGTCTGCCATGCGTTGGCAGCGGGGGCGGTTGATCGGGCAGCCTCACGGCGCTCAGCCTCGCGAGCGGTGTGCAGCTGCTTCTCAAGCAGCTTCTTGCGCTCAACTTCAGCCTCCTGAACTTGCTGCTTGCGGGCCTCGTTCTTGAGACGCTGCTGGCGCTGCTTCTTGGTCTCCACCTCCTTAAAAGCCTGAGGCTTCTGCTTCTTGGTCTGGCTCTCAACATTGCCAGTGACGCGGAGCACAGATGCACCGGGGCGGGGGCCTCCAGCATGTCGGAAACATATCCGGCCGAGGGGACAGTGGCGTTCACCGAGGGAGATCCGGCGGAAGACAGATCGTCGTCAGCCTCAGCGCCAGTGGTCGAGGAGGCACGGGTGTCGCTGACGTCGAGCTGCGCGGCCTTCTTCTTGTTCTTCTTCTGGCTCTTGGTGGGAGCGGGCTTGGTGGGAGCAGGCTGGGCGGGAGCGTTGGTCTTGAGACCGGCCATGCGGCGGGCCATCTCCTTGCGATCGATTTCCTCATCTGGCTTCTCATCCTCGGTGGTGGGGGGGCGAGACGACGGTCTGCACCTCCGGCTTCTTGGCGGCAACCGGCTCGGGGGCAGGCTTAGACTTGCGCTTCGACTTCTTGGGTGCTACGGTGGTCTCTGTTTTCTCCACGGCAGTTCGAATCACGTTGGCCTTGGGGGTTGTGCCATTGGTGTAGTACCAGCCGAGGCCACCAGCCACGACCAGCAAGATCGCCCAGCTAATGTAGGGATTCATGTTCACGGAGCTGTGCACTCATAAGTCAGTACCATCAACGTTGTCAAGGTAATTTCGAGCATAGAACTTACTGTCCGAGTAAAACCTGCGTAGGCGGAGGATGAGGCGTCGAGAGGGGACGGATCAAAGTTGCCGGATGAGAGGGTAGGACAATTGCGCACGCGCACTTTGAAATTGACACGCGCACCGGAAGCCGAGACGATTGCGCTCAGCTACAGAAGCTTTCTGTCTCCGGAGGGTGGAGATTCCAAGGCGTCGGTCAATTGACCGGAGTGCGCTTGGATGGGAAGAATGCGGGTGACAATGCCGCGTACAGGAGTAATAGGAATAGCGCAATAGCGCAAAAGGAAACAAGAGAAGAGGTTGAAGAGAGTAGGAAGAGAAAGGAGGAAAGACGAGGAGTAGAGGAAAGGGCAACCGTGGCAGATCCACTTCGTACCGTGACGGTAATGGTAAGTTACCAAGCCCTTGGCTTTGGAGTAATTGCACATATTCTGTGCCTTGTCTACTTGGCGTCTCTGTTTTTTTTCCTACATTATTGATGGGTTTTACCATATATCATCTCAATGTTCACTGGGGTTTCAACTTGGAGGAACTTGGCGATGAAGAATGCGATGTTACGGTATGGAGATCTGAGCATTGACTGCCGTACTGCAAGCTGTCATCATATATTTGTATTCGTACAATTACTCCGTACCTGGGGAACAGTGCTCTGGCTAATATCATTGAAAGCTAACTAGGTAATAGTTCCAATATTGAGACACACTTTCACTGAACAGGCCACGTCTCCGCCTCTGTTTTCTCCCTCTAAACCGATTTATATCTTACTAGCGCGTTCTGGGTCGTAAAGGACCTCCTGAGCATATATTTTTTTTGGTTTGATTAATCGACTCTTCCGGGAGCCGGAAAGCTTGGAGATTGCCGATCCGGCTCTCTTCAAATGTTCTTTCACCCCTTATAGGATCCCTCAGGCGGAAAAGAGTTGTGTAAGTTGTGTATCGGTCACGGACAACCCGGCCGAATTGATGGTCCAAGTGTATTTGACGCCCTAGGCATGTTGAATCTTGGCCAGTCTAAGACCTGCAGTGTGCAGCGGCACGTTGAAAGAAAGGCCGGGATTGGTTCGACGGCCATGCACTCCTTAAAATGCAATCTGAATATCTAAGTCTTCGGCATATCAGACTAATTTCTTATTCCTTTATGTCCGATTGGCCATACCCCTGATATTATTCTTTGTTCTTATTATTGCCTTCTGTTCCACTATTTTCCAGGATTCCCCACGCTATATGATTCCTTTGACCTGCTGCCTATTAAGACCTTGGGAACCTTGGAAGCCATTGTGATGGTAATAGCCCCTCAACTGGTTTCGATTGTCGTAAAAGATATATCCGAAAGATACCAACTATATAGACCTTACAGGAATATCGTCCGAGAAATATGTCTACGACTTGGGTGTTGAGTTATGCAGATATATAAAGTGCATGTGATGGAGGTAAAAGCTCGAACAATTATGAGGTTGAGATGAAGAAGTGAACTAGTCTACTTCGCATATATTGAAAGTCACTTCCAAGTCTCTTGATTGGCATGGAATTATAGCAGCACTGAGTGAAAGGGTGGTAAATTAGAAATAGCAATGTCGCAGGGGTAATAGATGGAGCGGGGCATAATCGTGACACCGCCTTCACCAAACATGAGCCCCACCGGATCCCATTTTCTCACTGGATCCCAGATTCGCAAGATTAGGTACCTTTTGTATGGAGTCGCCATACAAAGGGTACTTAAGTATAACGTAAGTATAACATCAATTCTCTCAACATTAAAAAGGGTGAGAGATATAATAAGACATATATACAATGTAAATAGTGCCCTGATTATATGCTATTTTATTATAGTAAGAAATTCCTAGTATGTAATATAAGAGTACGTACTGTGTCTTTATGCGATGTTTATACGTGGCTTTTTCTACAAAAGTGCACTGTCCACTTCTATATAATGTATTTAGAATTTATTTTAGTAGTAGATTGATTTAAATAGACTCATATTAAGCTTCGCCATTTTATTTTCCTTTACCTATTATAAGACTTGAGTTATGCTTACATTATGGTTAAGTACCTTTTGTATAGAGTCGCCATACAGAAGATACTTAATTCGCAAATCTGGGATCCGGTGAGAAAATGGGATCCGGCGGGGCTCACCAACACCGGGTAGGTGTTTCGGTGTCACGATTATTCGAACGACATCCCCAGGGCGGGTCCACGGGTGTCAGAATTGCTTACATACGCTTCAGAATCCATAAATCTTTCTTAAACAGTCCGAAGATCTTATATTGAACTATCGCAAAAAGGAAAATCTTTCTGATATTCGGGTCCCTCAAAGCCCTTGCAAGGCCCAAGTCAATATAACGTTCCCTAGAACCAATATAGACGGTGACTATGCATCAAAACAAAGAACTCACAGCTAGCGTATCGGCGAGAGTCGCCGAGGTTGAGGCGTCAACCGCATCTGACCTTACTCCCAAGGCTATAGCAGCTCGAGGGAAAGAGATCACTGGGCTGAGAATTTTCAGACCAGGGTAGAGGAGCTCTTTTTAGCAATGAACACCGACCAGCCAACCGGAGGCGTGGACATGACATATGGAAATGGGAATCCCCAGCATCTACGCTTTTGGAAGCCCAAATCCTCCAACGCCCCGCCCCGATCATCCTCTTTGTTCATGGTTGCAGTTGGCAATCAGGGACATATATGGACTCGACTGGGTCGGCCAAAGTTGCTCATTTGACCAGCCAGGGCTATGCCTTTGTCACTGACAAATGTACACTCGTCCCATCTGTGACCGTGGAGGAGCAAGTGCAGGTGGCCGACTCGCTAGGTTACCTAGTCAGAAATGCGGCCAGACTAGACTTTGATCCCCAACGAATCATCCTGATGGGATACAGTTCCGGTGCACACGTTGTTACGTTACTAGGGACTGACGGAATATATCTGGAGAAGGCAGGAATCGATATCCATACCGTGCGGGCTGCCATCTTTCTCGACGGTTCAAATTACAACGCAGTAGCGGAGATCACCGATAGCCGGGGCCGATAGCAGACAGCACAATTAAAGGTCTCGGCACTGATCCGAGACAGCTGCAGGCTATGTCACCTACTTACCATGCCCGCGCGCCAAATGCAGGCGCTTTTCTGCTCCTCTATGTCCACAGACAAGGTGATGTCCGCCAGGCTGTCGAGCTATCGGCGGCGCTGGAAGCTGCAGGTACCGATGGCGCTTTGCACGTGTTCGAGGGCGAAGGTTTTGAGGGCCACATGCAAATGCTTCTACGGCTTGGCGATCCCACCTATCCTGCGACCTTGGTTATGGATAACTGGCTCAAGGTGCATGTTCCAGTAACAATTTCAAGTACCTGATCATTTCCATCCCTTCAAAAGTGCTCTCCACAGCAGATATTGGCGGGCAGGTACTATATTGTTACCAGTAGACATTTATCCCGAGCCTAGGCATTCATCTGCCATTTGGTGGGGCACAGTTGTGTTGATAACGGGGGCTGGGGTTGGCACTCCGGGGGCCGTCGGTCACCGGAATTTCGGGCCCAAGCCTGGACTAGCATGTATTTCTTCATTATACGCATATACCATGATCAGCATCGCTTAGCACCGGACTCTGCAACGTAAATATCATTTCAGTAACAGTGGGGTCGGTAATATAAGCGTTGAAAGTGTTTAATATATGATTTGCCTCCACCTGCAGGGCTACGAGGGGTTTTACGAAACCCCCGCAGCCCGATAACCGTCGATAAGCTCCCACTTCTGTCACTCTTCCAACATTTGAAGGTCAACAACATTCACCATGGGAAAGAAAATTATCATTGACACCGATCCGGTATGCTACCTCGTAATCCATTGTCATAGCTTTGATATTGACCGTAGCACAGGGCATTGACGATATCCTCGCCCTTTTGCTGGCTCTGTCCGCCACCCCAGAGGAGGTAGAGGTTCTCCTCATCTCGTTGACATTCGGTAACATCGAGGTGCAGAAGTAAGGGATCATTCTATTTGGAAAATTGCATTGACTGACCCGATATCCAGCTGTCTCCGAAATGCAGTGTCAATGTTCCACATCATCGAGCGGGAGATGCAGTGGCGTCGCGATAACGGCCGGCCCGAAGGCTTTGGCAGCTTGAAAGCTTGCCGTCCTATATTGGCTGTTGGTGCAGCAGATCCCCTTGCAGATCAGAAAATGCTTGCAGACTATTTCCGTATGTATTGCTCTACCATACTCTAGACACGGTTTACTGACAAACCCGCAGATGGGATCGACGGACTTGGTGGTATCCACGCAACGGTGTGTGAAGCTCTGTATAACACCGGGCCTTTGCTATGGCCTAGAACAAAGCGAAATATGCTGACTTCTGAATAGCACCCGCATCTCACTGCTAGTAAGGCGTGGGTGCACCTCTTCGCTAAAACTATAGAGGGCGAGGGAATTGAGCCTGTCGAGGACTGCACAGGCCCTAACGACCACGCATTCACCCCATCCAAGCGTCCGGCATATAAGGAGATTCTCCGCGCGCTTCGTGATAATGAGCCAGACACAGTGACTCTGGTAGCAGTGGGTCCGCTCACTAATCTGGCTGTAGCTGCAGCAGAAGATCCCGAGACATTCCTCCGCGTGAAAGAGGTGGTCGTCATGGGCGGTGCTATCAACGAGCCAGGAAATGTGAGCTAAGCCTTTTCCAGACCTGAGAAATATCGAGACAGATTGGCTGACATTGTTAATAGGTGACACCAACGGGCGAGTTCAACGCCTACGCAGACGCAGTGGCAGCTGCGCGTATCTTCGCACTCACCTCGCCCAACCCGCACACGACAGTCCCACCCACAAAGAACGACCGACTCCCACCGTACCCCAAAACCCTCAGCCGGCAACTGACTCTGCGCCTTTTCCCGCTGGACATTACGCTCCGCCACAATCTATCTCGCGGCCAGTTCCGGGAGGCCATTACGCCTCTTCTGGATGCCGGCTCTCCGCTTGCCGAGTGGGTGCATGCCTTCATGGGACACACCTTCAGGACACTGGAGCGCCTGCACCCTGGGCATGTCGGTGACGATGCTATGCTGAGTCTGCACGACCCTGTGTGCGTCTGGTACGCTATGACATCCGAAGACCCGAAGTGGGTTTACTCGGCGAACTCCCCTGAGGATATCCGAATCGACACCTGTGGACAATGGACTCGGGGTATGTGCGTTATCGACCGCCGCAACCGTCACCGCATCGAAGGTGAGGAGGAGAGCTCGAGTGACCATGGTCTCTGGCTGAGTGGCCGCGCTGGCAATCGTATCTGGCGGATGGATGGGTCTCCTGGGGAGGAGAACTTTGGTAATGTCATCATTGAGAGGCTCTTCAAGTAATTTCCGTTTGATAGATAAAGCGGAACGCATCTGGTAGGTATAGACGCATATAGCTGTTGATTTACTATAGAGACTGGAATCTGCTTTCTCTTCTTGGACTCCGGGAGTATTACCCAAACCACTCGAGCATTGCTTGCCGTGGCCGATCTATATTTTGGTACACGAATGCTAGTGAACCATTGGCTAAATAGCAAGAGCTAGTAATGCGCCAAAATACCTCTCAGCCATGCCATCTGGGGAAGTTGGTCCGTACTCCTGTCATGTCAAGCCATACATAACGCCTATCCACTATAACGCCGGACGAAGCCAAGCGTGACGCCAGGGCTCTCTTCTATTTTCTCCCTTTGAGTATGATTGGGTTAATGACCGGAGATAGTCACCCGCTGGAATGTAGGACTATGTGAAGTGTTGGCAGAACTACGCCAAGGCGCGCAAGACATGCCCTATTGCACCCGTGTGAGTAACTGCGATCCACTAATCAACAGCCAAGCCTTGGACTATATTGTACCTAAATCACCAGAGTACTTGGCTCTGTTCAATACGTGAAGTCACAATATAGGTGTCAAATTGTGACGGGAGGCGGGGACCCCAAAATCCACAGGAATGTGGAATGCCATGGCCTGGAGATCGACCGTGGCACTTACCACTATAGTCCTACCAAACTCGCCGACATGCAACATTGTACAATCCAGGAGGCCTTTCCCCAGGATGTTCGGGGATTGACAGCCACCCCCCAGATGACTGAAGCCGTCAAGACGTTTCTATATAAGACGAGCCCGGGACCCAGGGATAAGACTCTCATAGCAACTGACCTCACCTTGAATCTCAGCATCAGATCAATTCCCACACCTTTCTAGCTTAATTCTTATTCTTCATATTCTTCTCCACTTACCACCATGCAGCTCACAACCCTCTTCACCGTCTGCGTGGCTGCCCTGACCACCACCACTGCTGCAATGCCCCATCTCTCCGGGGCGTACCACGGTGCCCGCATCGCTGTCCGTGTCCCTGGCAATGCAACTTCCCACAATGCCACTGCAACGGGTACACGGGGCAAAGCTCCCCTGTCGACGGGATCGTCTCATAAGAATCGCGTTAATGTCAACCGTTGCCATGAGCTGTGCTCTTTGCAGTCTCAGGCTTGCTCGATTGCTGTACCGGATGATGATAAGTTCTGGTGAGTGTCGTCGACCTTCTTTTGTGAATTGTGCTAATATTTAGCTTTTAGCTGGTCTGTTTACTTGCAATGCACAGAGAAGTGCAACCCTGAGAATTTCTACAAATAAAATCGGAGGGAATTGGAGGGAAGTATATGGACGAAGGAGATTATTGAGTGTTATGGACCATGTGATATGAATGAAGGATCTTGTTTTTTTAATAAAAGTGAATTGAATGTTTTTATTACAGTTTCTCGTTATGTCTTACACATCAAGGATAAGACCGATTTCACCCGGGGATACACCGTATAAAGTAGACTATAAAAATGGAAAGGCTAATAGGCTTTCTACCGGTAGGCCAATAGCTGTGGCAGTCGCAGATCAAATTGAAACATCGGGGGTTTCTAAACTTGCCCAGATAAAATATGAGCTCTCTGAGATAAGGATCGTCACTGGGCCTGGGCAGCTTCCAATGTCTCTGGTACCCACAATTGGACTGAGAGTCCGGAGATGAAGCACGTGCCATGTGTGAGAGAGGAAGGGGCACTCGGGGATACGGATGAAATGCCCTCTTATGTTAGAAGGATTGGAAGTTCCAAGTTGGACTCTCAACTTGTAACCGTGGCTTAAGACAGAATTAGGCTTTTCAAGCCAATAGAGAAGATATAAATGTTACAGCCGCAAAAAGTGCACATGCCCAGATATGCTCTGGAAGCATAAAGGTGAGTCCGTGTAATGGAGAGAGCCTTGGAGAAGGGCTGTCCTCCAATTAATACACGTGCTGGGCTACCTCAATTGAAGTAATGAGTACCAAGTACATTATAGTAGGCCCCTATTCCTACCTTAATTTAAGTATTCAGTACCTACCAATAAGCTCCCCAGGCCCCACTCTTTACTCCAGCAAATGCCCGTTGTTCCCTGGAGCACGAGTCTCCACTGGACCAATCAGCATCGCCAATTATGGCTCGTGGGCACAACCTTTGGAAGCACGCGACACTATCTATAACCTGGCCCTGGAGGACGTTCACGGTTATATAGTCTGCACCCCTTGCTGTACAACTCTACACGAATCTATTTACTTCCCCTCTCTCCATTCAATTTTTTATATATAACAACCTTGGAATGTCACGACTTCCAACCCCAGCCATGTCGGGCGGATTCACTATCAAAGATAAGCCCGACGGCGATACCTTCACATTACCTCCTGCTGCATTGAGCAATGCCAGTCGGAGGTCCTCCCGATCAGACCCTTCCTATGTCCCAGCATCCCCGACCTCCCCAGAGCTCTCTGGTCGCCGTACAAGTCACACCTCACGGTCGGGTACATCTATCAAACGCCCACTCGAGGACTTTGATTTGCCTCCGCCCCCAACTAGAACTCGCAAGATCATCCAGATGAAGCCAAAGTCGCCTTCAAAAGCTCCCAAGACAAGGGAAACTGCCAAGGGTTCACAGAGTTCAGAAGACCCAGTTCCCAACCCCACATCGAACTCTAAGAGAAAGCAGCCAAGTGCGACTAGTGCTGCAGGACGCAAGATCGCCCGCAAGACCGCACACAGTTTAATTGAGCGTCGACGACGGTCCAAGATGAACGAGGAGTTTGGAACGTTGAAGGATATGATTCCAGCATGCACCGGGCAGGAAATGCACAAACTGGCCATTCTTCAGGTATGACATCCACATTCCTTTTGGGAATCTTGCATTATACTAACCATCCCGATAGGCAAGCATTGACTATGTCAATTACCTTGAGAAATGTATCCGCGACATGAAGACTGGAGGATCAACCCACACTCCTGCCGCACCGCCCTCACCGACATCCCCAGAGTTCATCGCAGAAACAGGCGAGCCCATGCAAAGAGATAACTCCTCTACTTATTCATACTCCACCTCTGCGTCACCGGAGTTGTACACTGCTCCCACAGAATTTCCTGATACATCCCCATCTTTCTCTCCCCGCACTCAAGTCCCCTCAGCCAATATCCCACAGGATGCTTCATCTATCCTTCCTAGCCCGGCACTGGGCCCGATATGGGCATCCAATGAAAAGATGCAAGAGTTCCAGGGTGTTGATCACGAGGCTTCAGCTGCCTTGCTTATGTTGACTCAGGACCGGAGAGGGACTGCTGATTCGATCAGTGAGAATTTCCCTGGGAGCACGACACTGTCAAATTCCTTGGAAGAGTCTCCAGCTGTGTCTTCTGAGGGACAAAGGAGGAAGGGCATGAGTGTCCGCGATCTTCTTATCTCATAATCTCACGGTTTTTGTGTTTCGGTTTTCATTGGGCGGAGAATTGGCGCTCTTGATGCTTCTGGAAATGGTCCAGAGGCCTTTTTATTAGCGTTGTCTATATTTAGCATCTGTTTTAAGGGTACTCGGCGCATATGTCGATTAGTGTGTCTGTTTTGTTACTTGGTCGATGAAGGTGGGATATTGGATCCACCTCGGGGGACACGATGTGAACAGAAGATTGAATAAAATTGAATCACAAAGATCTTGAGGCTATTCTATTCACAATGTAACCACTGATTTACCTAGGTAGGATATGAGTTGTCTTGATGAACAGTTGCCAGTCGAGGAGAGGCCCCACAATTTCGGACTATCGGCAATTCACGAACGACCGAACACCGAACTTGCGTCACCAGATCGAGGCTAGATCATTGATACCTAGGTATATCGCAGAAGCCAGGATCTGATAAAGAAATTCTCCTCGACCTTATTACCCAGACCCTTCAATCTGCGCTGGCTTTCCTATCGCTGCACCAGGACAGGACCATGAGCCAACGCCGATACAACGTAGAACGATCATGTCTACGCTGCCATGCGCACAAGATCAAATGCGACAAGAACTCACCATGCGGCAAATGCATGCGGCTGAATATAGCCTGCCAGTATCCAGGTCCCAGTCGTGTCAAGCGCCAATCCCCAAAGAAGAGCACAGGCGATGTTGCGGCACGGCTGGAGCAACTTGAACAGTTAATTGCGGCGATGATCAAGGAACGCTCGACCAGGAATAGTCAAAACCAAGACCCAAGTACGGTCTTACCCGGCCGATCCGCTGCAGCAGACCGCCCTACCCACCAAGGGTTCCTAGACAAAGACGGCCGGTATATCAATGAGCCTCTCCTCTCGCGGGTGCTGGAGAAGGAGCAGGAACTGAAGTCCGCAATTGGATCACCCATTGGCGCAACAAGTCCGCGTCGACCACCGGCCTTAAGGGCAGATGGCCTCTTCACGAACCCGCTGTCACCTCAGCTTGACATCCAGGAGCTATATCCGAGTCAGTGGCAGGCAGTTTTGCTCTGGCAGGCATTTCTCAGTTGTGTAGAGCCCTTGGTGAAGGTCATTCATGTTCCAACGGCGCAGTCACGTATTTTTGCTGCGATTAACCGACCTGAGAGTGTGCGTGCTGATGTACGTGCTTTGCTCTTCGCTATTTGTTTTGCCGCTACAACAACGTTTCTTTCGGATGATCCTCATAATGAAGTCCTGCATGCCAATCTGCGGCGGTATCAACATGGGATGGAATTGTCTTTGTATCACTCCGAGTTTTTGGATGCTCCGACCCTTACTTCGTTGCAAGCGATGGTAATATATCAGGTGAGATAATGCTTCTTCAAGTAACCTTGAATCAATATTTCCTATGCCTGGCATCGCTGACATACACTTTCCTTCTAGGCGTGCTTTCGGTTTAGCAATAGCGGCCGGTCTGGCTGGACATTACATGGCGTAACTATTCGAGCCGCGCAGTCCATTGGACTCCAGCGCGACGGGAAAAACTTCAAACTCTCACAATTGGAATGCGAGCAACGGCGACGAACCTGGGGACATATCCAATCGGCCGATACCCGAGTGGCGGAAGATCATGGGCTCAGCGTCCCGGAAAACGACTACGGCGACACCGAACTCCCGCTGAATATCGACGACCAGTGCTTATCAGAGACGAACTCCGCCCAGCCGTATCGCAGAACCGATGGACCGAGACCACATTCTCTCTAATCGTAATAGAAATCAATCGGGGACGGCCGGCTTTACATCGAAGCTTAGTGGGAGCAGCCGATCCAGAGCGACTCATCGCCGAGTTTAGAGGCGCAATAGAGGAGAAATACCTACGCCACAGCGACCCAGACATCCCGATCCAGCGCTTCGGCTTCCTCCTCGGACGGCTGCTCCTCACAAAGACCGAAGTGTGCCTCCGACAAAAACAACTGCAGTCACAGGGGCCGGCGGCCTGCTCACTCGACCACAACCTTGTCCAAGAGACACTGGCACAGGCCTGCTATGGCATGGAAATTGGTCTCGAGATGCACAATAGTGAATTACTGCGTGGCTTCCGTTGGCTGATGATGACTTTCACACAATATCACCTCTTCACCTTCATTCTCTGGACTCTGTGTGTTTATCCAACCGGCCCGCATGTCGAACGAGCCTGGCGCGCTATCGATATGCAGTTTGCTCTGATTGATGACCCCTCTTGGCCGGACCCCGGACCTAAGTGGCCGATGATTGTGCAGTTGCGTGACAAGGCGCGGCGTATTCGTCAGACGCACGATTCTGCGGAACAGAGTCAGCAAATCGTCCACGATAGTTGTGCTGCTTGTGCTGATGGGGTGGGGACTGGGGATCCTCGGCTTGAGGCAGGCTTTGATATCGATAGTTGGGATCCCAACTTTGTCGACTTTTCCGATTGGAATAGCCTGGCTCAGAATCTTTCCCTGTTAAGCTGACGATGTCTTCAGACCGGTTCATAGTCCATGTGTGTGTACATACTGAAGCCGATGGACATCACATACTGTGACGAAATCATATAGACGAGTTCGTTCCCTGCATATGTGCCTTTGTCTTAAGGCGCCTGCTTTACCGTATGATTTGTTTCCTTCCGTACAGTTGCAAGGCGGTATCTTCTCAAAGAGAACATTGCCTGATCACTTTACCGCGCCCTCCACCGCTTCTTGAATCAATGCAGAATCTGTTCTACACATGTAACAACAACACGCGACGCGTGACGCGATGTATCTCAGAAAATATAACAACCCGTACAGGGACTTAACCTCCGTCCTTCTTCTCATGACTTCACATCCTTCTGCAACTGCAAATATGCCTTCACCTGAGCAGGCAGATAACTTGCGTCTCCTACTGGATGCAACTCATGGCCTACCAACCTACCGACTAGAGGCTATCCTGCATGATATCATCAAGCAGAGTCCGGAAGGCCGCAAAATAGCCTCCGAATGGCTACTAGAAGATAAGGTTGAAGCAAAGTACAACCCAATTGTCCCCAGCTCTACTGCTCCTGGCGCTTCTGCCCTACCCTCCAAGCATGAGTCCATCTCCGAAGCTATGGCCAAGGACCCGATGCCCCCCCAGATCGAAAACTGCATCTACTGCATGGCGGATTTTGATGTCGCCCAAAACTCGGAGACAAGCTGCAAATATCATGTTGGTATGTATATCCATATCCCATAAACACATCTATTTACATGGCCAGATGGGAACGTAACTAATCCATGACACCTGACAGAGGAAGATGTTGTTGACGAAGAGTTTTTCAAGGATGAAATTGCTGGTGGACTTGATGTCGACAATAAGGAGTATCGCATAGTTTGGCCGGATAAGTTTTACTATCCTTGCTGTGGAAGGGACTTGATGGATGAGCAGTGTCAGATTGGTTGGCATAAGGCTGCGGACCCGGGTGACCGTCCTCGCAAGCGATTTACTCGAAAGACATGGTCTGAAGTTGATGGAGCTTTCATCTGAAGTTTGGGATGTGTCCCTGGGGTTTGATGCCAGCTTGTGGTTATTCCATTCTCATGTAGGCTGTTTGGTCTATTTTGCTTCCAATATGTATGTATGACTCTCGAGCCATCAACAAGCCAATAAGCCAATTCATTTCATCCTCATTGTGATAAATATTCTCAATTAACCAGGCCCAGCCCGAGTCATTTACTAAACATGATTACTGCAACGGGCAGTCCGGAAGATCCTCCTCGGAAGACCACCCTCCGGACTCTCACCTTCAGGCAAACCATCTCGCCTCCGCTGCTCCCGCCGCTGCTCCTCAGCATCTACAAACCGTCGCATCCGCCTTGCATCCGGCTGCTCACCTGGCTGAAGACGGAGCATTTCATTAGCCATGGCGGCTACCTGCCATTGACCCTGACGGCGCATGTCGCGCTGAAACTCGGAGAGAAAGAATGTGCGGAGGACGTTATCCGCGGGACTCCGTTCCGCGTGTGGTGTCGGTGAGGGCATAGATGGGGCTGCTGGTGCGGCTGTTGATTCGACTGCAGTCGAAGATGTCATAGCAGACGTTACTGGCACTCCCGGGTTGAGCTTTACATGGTCTATCACCGCACGAAGGAGGTTCCACCGCATCTCACTGTGTTTCTGCCAGATGAATCGCTGCCATGGGATAGTTGGACCGACATATACCATGTTCGGGTGCTCGCTTGCTAATGGCCAGTAGTCTTCGAGTTCTGATGTCTGCGATGCTAGTAGGGAATAGAGATCACTCCATACAAGGCTCCCGAGAATTCGCATCTGGCCGTTGAAGCCTGGAGACTCGTCAGGTCGTGAAATACCCTCCTGTGGGTCAAAATCCGGATCAATGGCCAGAAGGAACCCGGAGAAGTCACCAGGGATGAGCTGGGATGTTGCGGGACTGTAGGAATTGGTGGTATATGAGGCAAAGGATGCGGAGTCAACGACGAGGAAAGCACGATTTTGTATGTTTGACCAGTCCTCGTCATCTTTTATGTTCTTGAAGTGCCTGATTGGCTTGTTAGCTTGAAAATGCACGAAAGAAAGACAGGGAAAGGTACGCTCACTGCTTAGATGCATCGATGTCGCTCTCTGAAAAACCCAATTCCTTCCCATCCAGCCAGTGGAGTTTTAGATGCTCCTTGATAGTACTGCTTCCTGTTTGACCTTTGCCCCAATCGGAAACATGCGCTTCCACTTTGCGAACGAATTCGGTCCATTCAGACTCCGTCTGCCCATAAGTCAACCGATACACAGCGAACCCATACTTTTCGTCCTTTCCCTTCTCCTTCCCAGATTTCATCTCTGAAGCGCAAGCAGTAATCCAAGGCTCGCGCGAAACAGGTTCAAGAGGTGCACCACGCACCTCTTTTCTCAATTTGTTCAGACCTTCGATCTGGCTTAGGGATGTCGCGTGGTACGACTCTCCAGACGAAAGAAATGAACCTGTCCGCGCTGCTGCATTACAAGACATCGCTTCTCGAGTAAGGAGGCTCAAACGCTCATGGTACGCTTTACTTCTCGCCAGCAGATTCGCCGCATGAAGTGTCGCGGGACCATTTCGCGGCGGAGCCGAGTACCCTTTGTAACCGTTCATGGGGATCATGATGGTAAAATCCGCATTGCCGATGATTTCCGTCACCATGTGCAGCGAATCAGTAATTTTCCACTGCACAGCATCAGGCTCGTGTAATGGGCCGCCATCAACCCCCGGTGGCCGATATTCCAAGAGAGCCTGCAGCAATGGGGCCCGCAGGGTATTGGCATGCACGGTGACCCATCTATGCGCGCGCTCGGTCATCATCTCGAAATGCGCGGTCATGTACTGTGTCCAGAGACCCGCGACACTAACGCGCTCTTTACCTTGCTCTTCTCTACGCTTGTTGAGAACAGTGTCGAGCGCTGTCCAATGGTCGTAGATGTGATTGAACGTGTCGCGTAGATACAATCGCACGGTTGGCACATTCAAATACTGGAATACGGCGATCACGGCCGATAGATGCTGACAAGCGAAATCGAAATATTCTGGCCGGTCGAGGCCTTTTTCTTGCCAGAGCTGCTCGCTCAGGGGGGATAATGCCTTCCCATAGACGGGACTTGAGGGACTGGATGTTCTTTCCGACCAGACAGAGACGGCTTGAATCTCGGTCGGATCCGATGCGCGCCATGACACTCGCCATTATGGGCTCCCCATCTGTGTCAGGGGGAATGTTTTGGTCATGTTCGAAGAAGGAGGCTTCCTCCACTGACAGGCGCTCGCTGTTGGGTTGACTACCATTTGGTAGGGGCTTACCGAACGCAAATTCTAGGAAATGTGCGATGGTTTGAGGCTCAAGGATGCGATCGACTTGATCGGCGGTGTCCGGTTAGTACTAATATTGACGTGGAGAATTGGGGCGCGAACCAACTGGTAGGTTCTGTGCCTTGCAATGAGCGATTGTTACTGAAGTGCCTTCAGCTGGAATATGTGAGTACATTGCGAATGCAGAATAAAGCAAGAATCCCAAGAATCCCAAGAATCCCAAGAATCCCAAGAATATTAAGAAAACCAGGACGCGGTCTCGGACCCTTTGAAAGTGGAGCGAAACGATTTTCAAGCAAGGCAACTCGACGTTCTGGTTGGTGTTCCATTTTAGCGTGGCTATTAGATCGAAATCTCGATGGGGTTTGGATTGTATTTTCTTTCTTTTGGTAGTATTCTATGACATTGACCCCTTATATGGTCAAATGTTGCCTGATATAAGAAAAAAGGGGAAATAATAACTGGGGGTATACGGCACAGAGTACTTATGTACTTGTATAGACTGTAAATCGTAATCTTCATTATAAATTAGCTATCAAGTCATTATTTCATACTTATTTCTTATAAACCAGAACCCCGAAAGCAAAATCAAGAACCGCTTTTATACATGCGCAGGTGTATTCAACCCACTAGCCCTGAGTTTCTCCTCCAAAATCAGCCTCTGACAGAAGGGACTTCTCTCCCGAATCCAAGGCCCCCAGCGCATCAAAGCAAAAGGAATGGGTATGCAAGCAAAACTAACAAACGCAAGGAGGGAAGTAGCCCAAGAAACCCCAAAAGATTCATAGAGCGGATCAGCAGCCAGCGGGAAGAGCGCTCCAGCAATGCTCCGTAAAATAACGGAAGCGGCCAGTGCGCTGGCAGAGTAGATCTTGTATGCATCGGTCACGTAGGTAAGAAGTGAGATGAAGATGGTCTGGAATCCATACCCGAAGATGAACCCTGACATCACGGGTGCTGCCCAGTGGACGGTGGACTTAGCTGTCCAGGCGAGCCAGAACATGCTTACTGTTAGGCATGGCCCGGCGATGCAGCACATGGGGAGTCGGTGGTACTCTGGGCTGGAAGTCCAGGCTTTGTTGAGCTTTTTGGCTTTTTCGTAGATTATGTCGTAGTAGAGGGCGACGAAGCCGGAAGATGCAGCGCCGACGCCAACTGTGATGGGTTAGTTGTGTTTGGAAATATAAACGGGGTGAGTAGACGTACTTGGGATGTATGTGAGGGAAGTTTGCTCGACGGTGAAGTTATAGACACCTGTTAATCTATGTTAGTATTGGATATGATATGGGAATTCCTGGTGGAGCATTACCTCCAAAGATGATGGGATAAGCCTGGAAGTAAAAGAAGACCAGACTATATGCGAGGGCAATATAGATGGATGTTGAGGTGATGATAGGCTCAAAGAAGAGCATCGCGATGGGACGAGTGATAATCTCCATCGGAGTGAATCTCGAGTCCAGGTTGAGCTCCTGACGAGAGAAGTATCGATTGGATCCCGAATCCTTTCTCAATTTGGCAGATTGTCGCTTCAAGAGTGCCGGACCAAAAGTTTCTATTTTGATTCGAGATTAGCTGATGCCACAGTTAGGCCAAGTGATAACCATACCAGACGTGAAGAGCAGAGCCAACCAGGTAACGCCCGTCAGAATGAGGTCGATTCTAAAAGTCCATCTCCAACCGTACTTGACCGAGCATCCAGAGATAATTGGGCCTAGAATGGGACCAAAACTGCAGGCCTGGGAGGTATCAGTACTATTCAAACATACCATCCCGTGGAGGTAATTGATCACATACCGACATATACATCGCCATCGCACGACCACGACTTCGCAGATCGAAGAACAAGTCCGCATAAATGCCACCGACAACCGTCTGAGGAGCAGCCCCTGCAAGACCACAAATAGTCCGAAAGACAAGAAGAGAAGACCAATTTGGCGCCAGAGCGCAGCCAAGTGTAGCGAGGACAAAAACAGTGAAAGACCAGAGGAGAACGGGTTTCCGTCCAATTGTTTCACTCAATGGACTGAACAGCAGGGGGCCAATCACATAGCCAATCAGAAAGACGGCAGTTGGTAAGACCTTTTGCTGGTCTCCGGACTCGTGGAAGTCCTGCATGATAGCGGGGACTGCATTGCTAGGAAGTGCGGAAGATATGCCGCTATTGAGGACAATAAATAGCCCCACAACTGCATTGTAGAATTTTTTGCTCTATTTGATTCGTTAGTGGATATCCTTCATATAGATGTATATAGATATGTGCGTACAAAGGCCCAGTTTGGTGGGTTTTTGGGTGAGTCCTCCTGAAACTCGACAAGTAGTTCATTTTGAGACAGTTCAACTATTTGGTATTCACCATTTGAATTTTGATTATTCTCCGTTGAAGCAAGAGACCTCTTGTCAGAACTCTCATTCTTGTCTAAACCATGTTTAGAACAGACCCGGAAATATCAGAGGTTGAGCTCACCTGAAGAAAGGATGGCGGCTATCTGAGCCGTTAAGGATTTCGTTTCTGACGCCATATTGCACCATCAAATAAGTGGGGTAAGCTAGAACAAAAAGGAAGAAGATAGGAAGTTTGTTTTTTTATATTTTGATTCTGAAGAACTCCGGTAGATGAGGGCTGAAGCGCTATATAAGCCACATAAGAATATTTCTGTTCCCATTGCAACCGGCGGACCCAGAGTGAAAACCCTGACGATTCTTTGAGTCACCATGGCTAGAACCTGTTGATCCTGCATAATACCTCTATCTATCATGTCAGAGTATGTAATAAGCCAATGGGAGACTGGTATACTTCAATTTCTTTTGCACGGGAAACCGGGGCCGGTACGGGGCCGGGTCTTAGGGCAATCCCGCCGACGGCGCCGGGTAGGATCCGGCCATGGATGGCTGCCCCTATGCACAAATTGATTGCTAAGATGAATTTTCAGTGGAGATCTAGACTGGCGTGACTAAAAACATGTGAAAAAAGCATACTGGCTTGCGCGTTGCGGCCCAATTTATTGTTCGCTGGGGACAAGTATCAGGGTTGATCTACAAGGCTAGAACTTGGTCCTCGCGAGAATCACTCATAAGTTTGGACACTGGCATTGGAATGATCTAAGACTTCATTAGGTATTTATTGTTACTGTGGCATCGCTGGCATCATAGGCAAGAAATCAAAGATATCGTTCTGCCCCTCCTCAAACAGACCAAAAGAATCTGCAATGGAGTTCGATACAGTCCAGTTGGGTGCTTCCATCGTGCCGGATAGCCGAGATACGGGCGCTCTGGCCACCGCAGATGGGTCGCTGCTTGGCATTGAGACCATATTTGGATCTTTATCGCCCTGAATAGCCGGGCCAGTTCTGTAGCGGAGATCGTCGAGGGGACCCACTCCTGATGGAGGCGGGCCGTTGATCATGGGGTTACCAGTTCCCTCGAATGGTGGACCCTCACTTTGAGGCAGGATGGGTACATCTGTACTGTGATTGCTCTGCGGACGCTGACTCGCAATCAAGGCGCGTGCATAGTTCACGAAGATGGAGACAGTCCGGTGGATATCGGGATATGGGGGTTGTTTGAGGAAATCGCAGATTCTTTCTGCTCTTTCAAGTAGGAGACTTTGATTGATCAAATTCGGCCGCCATCTGGCGACCCGAAGAGCAAATGTTGCTAAGCCTATATTAGCAAATTGTATGTGGTGACTGAGGAAATGATCAACTTACTGACGAAAGCGATGGTGAGAGCCGGATACGTTGGCGCCCAGGGTAATTGACAGCGATAGGCTGGCTCGTTGATCAAAAAGCCTAATTGGTCCATGATTGTTGTCACAAGGGACTGCCACAGATTCATCACATCCTGGTCGAGGATTTCGGAGCTTGAATCCGTGTACGTCGGTTCTAATTTCTGAATTCGTGCGAGTGAAGCACAGAAAACAAAAATCCTGGCGTAGTGAAGCATAAGCTTGAGGCTGCTGCGTTGAAACGCCCCTATATGAAAACCATTGTCTTCAAGGTTTGTTCAAGTTAGAATTAATCCAGATGACGGGTGTACTCCAAGCGAGAAAGGTCAGCGTACTTTCATGGATCTCATCCCACGTCGTCCACCAGGTTTGCAATCTTGTCATTATGGCCGGTAGTTCTGTAGACACAATATCGCCAATAGTTGAGGTGTTGTCAATAATCACACGAGAATTACCTGCCATACGTTAGACATTTGACAGATGAATCACAAGCGCAGTTTTGTTCGCGTTACCTCGAAGTTGATGAAGCTCAATAATACACACAGTACGCATATCAAAGGGCAGGGAGAGTGGATAGTCAAGGAATTTGCGCAGCTTTACCACGTCGACTTCGGCAATGCGTGATTTGCGTCCCGTGCCAGATGCGACATCCAACTCCAATATGAAAGTGATTAACCAGGTTCTTGTTTTCCACACTAGTTCACGTTCAGCCATGGAAGCCGAGAGTGAACTTCGGGGTACATTCTCTTGTGACAACAAAGTGTCCAAAGATTTCTCCAATCCAGAATCCAAGGCGGTGCGAAGAATAAGGGCTATAGAGAACCATGTCTTTTCGGAGTAGGCAGCTAGGAGAATCATTCCTTGGACTGTCTCCAGTTTAGTGGGTCGCTCAAAGAAACTGTCTTCGGCTAAACGCTGTGCCTCATCTTGTAGAACCCGTTGCATATGCGTGTCTCCGCGCAGATCTGTCACCGCGCGACTAGCTAGATAGATAATTACGGTAAAACAAAACAAGGATCTTGAACGGACAGAGTCGAATGTGTCTCTGATCGGATCAAAAAGAGGGAGAAAGTTTTTCGATCCGCCCGTAAATCTGTAGCAGAAGAGTTAGACTTGATATGGCTGCATTTTCATTTGGCTGTTAGTACCATACCTCTCATACATGACACGAGCAAGCTCCTCACTGACGATTCCTCTAGCGACAATATCTCCTCTAGAGTCACCCTTGGCTGAATTTTCCATGAAGATCTTGGTCTATTAGATCGATACCAATTGTTTAAAAGGTATGACTGACTCACATCATTAGTGTCTAGCAAATTCACAGACATAGAGTGTACCGCTGATGCAGGCGCGATCATTTCATTAGGGCTGAGCTGCTGAGATTCCGGTCCATTCGCATCAGACGTATAAGATCGCTGGAGACTGCTTAATCCAGTCGAATCAGGTAAAGAATCAATCGGAGTGTCAAATCCACCATCTTGCACAGTGGCAGGTGAGAACCCCTGATCTCTTGATGCCGGAGTGTGATATCCGGTCCTAGGGTCCAGCGGTGAAGCAGTGTTTTGGTTTCTTTGGCAGTATATTAGCTTATTGGATTCATATGCAGGATCAATAATTCAGTTGTCACCTTGCGGGGGTTGTTGTTTTCCGCCGACGATCATTCCGTCGCCGGCCATCTTCGATCGGATCCAGAATGCAGTCCCGGCCGCTCGAGCGACAACGGAAACAAGGGACTTGGCTACGCGCATCGCATCGCATCTTTTGCCTTCTGCACCATCGGCATGCTTTAAAGAAGCGAACCGGTACATTTTCCGCTCGGTAGACGATTTCCGACCCTCTTTCGCTCATTTCTGTGGCTTTGCATGCGATTATAATAACAAAACGCTAGCAAAATAAGCCCTGTAGTAATATACGCGAAGACTAGCCAATGTGTATCGAGCGTAGGCTGTGGCTTAGTCCGAATGCCTGTCAAATGCCTGATGGGGATATGTTTGCCGGTTAACGAAAAGCCGGTCACGTGTCCGGTTATCTCTTCTCTTTCAGGAAGGTCAACAACAACGCCTTGTGTGGCTGATTGAAGACGAAATTATCCAAAATTTGCCCCAATAACTGCTGTTGGCTCATCTGTGCATAATTTCAGGCACAGAAGAATTTCCCGCCTAAAGAAGAGAACGACGGGCCCCTGGCGGATCAACCCGAGGCAGGGAGGACAGCTAGATGCCATTGCGATGAGAACATCATTGAGAGGGTGATCCAAGTGTCTACTCTCCTTTGCAGTCTCCCTTCCCTCTCTTCACAATCCTCGGTTTACAAAGTGCCTCTTATTGTTATTAGTCTACCTATCGTGAGTGCTGTTCCCTCAGGCCAATATGCCTGTTGCTCATAGTGCACCTCTTGTTTGCTGCATTTTTATTACCCTGAGGACCCCTACGCCTACGTCGCTCACGGATCGAGATGCAAGGATTAGTGAAATCAGCAGATGATAAACATTCTGGGGCGGCGCTTCTATTCACAATAGAAGTTTTATGAGACCCAAAAGATGATGATATTGCAATACATTCCTGACTTTAACAACAGGATAGAAGAATATATTTTTATGGTGCACAGCCACCCCCAGAAATACAAGATGTCATTCGTGATGCTTTCACGGGAGATACATATGAGGAGGAGCTAGAAACTGAGAGGCTATTGTGGTACGACACGCCGTTTGGAATATGACACATCGTCGGAGTGTATGCATACATCAGAATCTGCATAGTTATATATTACTGTTCCAAATTGCAGTTTAGACAAGCAAAGCCATGTACGAGCGAAGTTCCTGTCTGCGTCTACTGTCGTACACCTTTTGATATTCCGGACTCGACAGCCTTGATTTGAAGCGCCAAGAACTTGGAGTAGATCCGGCACAAGGCGAGGTTTCCGCCGAAGTACCAGAAGCCCGGATGGCCACTGGGGCGCCACATCTGAACAGTATAATTAGCATATAACCCAAAAAGATCACCAATGAACATGACGACTTACAGCTTGAAGCTCTCCTTCTGCATCTAGATCCCAAACGTCCGTACACCGATCAGCGACCTTGTCACCTAGGACTTTTCTCACTGTCGTGCGCATATTATCGTATCCAGTAGCAAGGACAACAACATCCGCTGGAAGAGAGTCGCCGTTCGCCAAAAGCAGCTCGCGATTCCCAAAGCCATTGATACCGCCCGGGCTGTGATTGACCTTGATCTTGCCATCGATGATAAGCTGACTGCATCCGACATCGATATAATAACCTCCGCCGCGCGTAAAGTATGCGCGTGAAATTCCAGCCCCATCTATCCCGAAATCAAGTTCAAAGCCAGCGCGACGGAGGCCGTCTAGTGTCTCCTTTTCGGCGTCGGCAATTCGCTTCGTCATGTGCACATTCAAAGCAAATTGAACGGGCCAGGGAAGACTCTCGCAGGCGATATCGCATTCTTCAGTTGGTGGACTGCACGGTTCGTGTTAGTATTATGTGAATCTCGGAATGGGAGGTAAGAAAGAGATGGGAAACACGTTGGAATCGTACCCGCCATCCTCATGCATTCCACTGTGCATCATAAAGACACCCTTATCGGCGGTTATAACATATGTCCCACTGCGCTGCAGCATGGTGACATCTGCACCGTTCTCATAATAGTTCTGCGCGATGTCATGACCGCTGTTACCAGTCCCGACGACGACAACCTTCTTGCCACGAACATCACTTTCCGACGCATCGCGGTGCTGGCTGCCATGGTACACATTACCCTGGAAAGATTCTTGTCCCGGGAAGGAGGGAACCTTAGCCTCGCCTGAATGTCCTGTACACCATACAAGGTGACGAGGCCGGAGGGTGCGTTGGGACCCATCGCCACGAGCGAGGACAACCGCCCACTGGCCTGCAGCTTCGTCGTACTCGGCTGAAACGATTGATGTCTGCATCCAGATATTCAACTCCATAATGCTGGCGTATGCTTCAAACCAGTCACCCAGCTTATCTTTCGGCGTAAATTGTGGCCAATTTTGCGGGAAGGGCAGATAGGCCATGTGTGTGAATTCGGCCGGATCGTGCGTGACAAGTGTCTGCATCAAAAAATCAGTATTTCTCTCCATAGCATAAATCAAGTTCCTCCAATGTCATTTACCCGGTACCGGTTACGCCAGTTATCCCCAACGCGCTCATTTTTGTCGACGATCAAGCACGACACGCCGAGGCTCTGCAAACGCGCACCCATATTCAATCCCGCTTGTCCTATTGACTAGTTAGCATTCCAATAATAGACACTAATCTTAACAGAAATTCCTTACCAGCCCCAACAACCAAAGTAGTGGGCTCCTCATCCAAAAATTCCTTCTGGCGATTCCTGCGCTCGATCCATGTGCCCCCAGCCAGACCACCAGTCATCGACTCTGTCGTCCCTTCAGCCCGTCGCTTTCCGAGGGGCTCCTGAGCCGAGCTGAGCTCCTGCAACGACGTATACATAGCATAAGCCTTCCAAACCCCATCCTCCGCCTGCGTCAGGCGCAGCATGCCAGTTCCAGTACCAACAGCAGTCTCGAAGAAGAACATGGAAGACACCCAGTTCAACCCGTCAACAACCTGCTCTAATCGTGGCTGGAACTTGCCCGTGTCCTGGAGTTTAAATTTGGACAGTTGTGCCTTGGTCTGTTGCTTGCATAGGAAGTTTTGAATCTCAGTGGCTGTGTGTACGGTGCGCATGTCCCAGTCTAGCGCCAGCATGTCGCGCCACCAGGACTCATCGTGGAATAGCTCCTTGATGTTCAAGTTCTCTGAACGGGAGAGCTGGGCTTCGAGGGCCGAGAGCCATTGCTGGGCGATGCTTCGCGGGTCGGAGGGTACGTCGGAGGGCGTCTTGGGCAGTCGGATAATGTGTGGGTTCCCACCGGTTAATGTCGTTGCCATTTTGAGGACGGTTCGGAGATTTCCTCGGCCGACTTGAACGGGCGTTACGGCGGTATAATTCGGGCAGCGATGTAGAACGGTGCTTTCTGCTTCAATTGCGGACCCTTGTTGGCAGTTCTTATACCCTCTGTGTTCCCCTCTATTTCCATGTTGCCGGATTAGCCTGTCACAGGCAACTAAGCCGAGTTCCACGGCGTGCCTCCGAGCGAGGGGCAGTTGGAGGCGTGGAGTACAATTCAATATCCAGGTGGAGTCGCCTAACGTCAGTCACCCCGGCCTCCTCCCCGAGATTCTGGGGCAGATCGGAAGAATGAACCCCGAGCTGACCATTGAGGCAGGTTAGCCGACCGGACCAGCCCCAACAGGAAAATCTGGCGATGGGTTCTAGAAACTTGCTGAATCTGGTATCTGCAGGCTCACTTTACTCTTCTGGGATATCCATATGGTAGACCCTACTCAGACAGCATCTCTAACCCCTTTGGGGTTTTAGCTCTTCGCTCAGTTTGCAATACGAGTGCCATTTTCTATAGCATGGCAATTGTTAAAAAACACAGCCTGCGATCACCCCAGCCACATGGTACTTGCATACTCGACACTTCTATATTTATCCCCTTGTCAGCTACTTGCTGTTAAAAGACATAATAACGTCCCTTCTTTTGAAGCAACCTCCACGCCTAACGAATTTCGTGAAGTGAGTGATACCAACCCCTTGGTTCCTCAATTTCCATAGGTTTTGAGCTTCTCGACATTCCCGGAAGTGTTCCATGAACTCGTCGGAGGAGTACACTTTGTCCCGTAGAATATAAGTATTAGACCGAACCCCTTGATGACCTAACATGCCAGCTCAGCTGATAAGTGGCCTAAATTAGCGCATAGTAACACCAATACATCATAATACCCTTAGCCAGGTGACGATCCTATTTGGCTCTTGCATGAGATAGAAAACAAAGTACGATATTTACCAGTAGCTTGCATATGCTGCAATGCTGAGGTGCGGTGGCAAATGCAAGACCCTGCATATGTAGCTAGAATTCTACTCCGTACATAGCAGAAAGATTGAGCATGCATTAGTAAATTTGCACATTGAGAATCATGGGAAATGACATTCCTGTTTAACCACAGCTTTCCTAGAGGAGGAATTGTTCAGCCAATTTAAATGGCAGTACTACGTATGTGCCACTCGAAGCCAAAATGGGTAAATCTTGGATAATTTCAAACTCAAATTTCTGGAAGATTGTTGACTGACACATTTACTCCGATCACATTGTTACTGTGCGGCGCATCGCTTTGGTCACGAGTATATGTACTGCACTCGCCCAATCAAGAAAGGGTCTCATCCTTATTCCGTTCCTTTTTCTTAGAGCCTTCCTCGCCGCTCCCTGTCTGAAAATGGAGGGCCCCGATTTGGGCTCTTCAAAGTATGCTTGCAAGAGTATCAGCTCTTTAGGGAATTACAGTACCATCTATACGGGCTTGGTCGTCGATGACGTGCTAGATTCGTCTATTTTGAAAGGGAAACTTACCGAGCTGGTTGGATTATGGCCAATACTTGGCGGTGGTTTGATCAAAGATGTGAGTCCGTCTCCCCATTACTACGGCCTGCTTATATATCTCCCCTAAGACAAAACCATGGTCCTTCACCTGTGGCTCTACGGTCGATTATGCCAGCAGGGCTATTGACCAACCACTGGCTACCCATCTTCCAATTTATCACGAACAGCATAGAAAAGAGCCGAGCATCATGGAAAGCTCTGAACTATCCGCAGTTGATGAACAATTTATATTCAATGTCTCTTCCAATCCCGTGAATAGTTTCCGCCTTCGTGTTACTCTCCTACAGGATGCTACTTTGCTCTGTTTTGGAATATCACACCATATATGCGACGGCAATGATTGTTGGGAAGTGGTCAAAGCATTTTGTGACCTATTGTCTAATAGGCCAATTTCTTCATTTGCTCTTCCGCCTGACACTGGGGGTGTTCGAATGTCTGATCTGGTGAAAGTCAAAAATGAGTGTTCCGAAGCCGAATCGATTCTCCACTACCAAAGACATGCGCAGCATTATGACAATGGAATATTCAATCTGGCAGTGACTGTGTGGCGCGTGCTGCTGACAATTCTTGCTGTGAAGTTCGGATTCCTTGCGGAGCTCGCAGCCAAGTTTATCTATATTCCAGGCGCATGGGTTGACGAACTGCGGGTCAAATCACAGGCGGAGCTGAAAGACTGCTCTCCTGATATTCAACTCACACGAAACGATGTTATCGCTGCATGGTATCTGAAATCCGTCTATTCCCCTCAACCAACAACCATGTCCGCTGATCCAGTGGACTACTTTGGGATTATCAACCTTCGCCGCTTTATTGAGCCCCCAAAGTCCGGAACATACTACATTCGTTGTAGTATTGGCGCCTTTCGGTGTTTTTTCTCTGTTCAGCAGCTGAAAGAAGAGTCGGTTGCTGAGATTGCACGGAATATACGTCTCGCAACACTGCAATATACATCCACCGAATCCGTCCGCCAGGGTCTTCGATTCTCAGAAGATCATGCATCCAAATCTCTCACTTTAGCGCTGCGTGGCACTATGAGCCTAGGGGTTGCTGTGGTATCTCACTGGACAACATTCGATTATGTTGGCCTTGATTTCTCCGGCGCCAGCCTTAATGGAAAAAAAGCGTCAGTCATATTTGTCAACCCCATGGTTGTAAACAACTGGCACCTCACGATAGCACCTGTGGCTATCGTCATGAAGAACGGGTCTGGAGGCTACTGGATGCGCGCTACGAATACATCAACTGGCTGGGAATGGTTCGGCCAATCTAACAGCATGGAAAGTCTGCTTCCTACCTAGTGATCGGAGGTTTGTCTTGGTTGTTTGCAAATCATAGTTCTACTAGCATGTTTTCTTTCATCTGAAATGCTCCAAATGAGAAAATTGCCGTGTAGCCTGTTGAAGCCTGAGGCAACCACATCAAACATCCCTCTCTCTCTCTCCAGTGTTTCCTTTCTCTCCGGATCATTTTCATTGCAAATGAATACATTTCCCCTACCGCGGCTATGTTGCCCCCGAAATGTTGCTACATGAATAATAACAATCAAGCTTTTCCTGCAGGGCGCAGCTATACAGGATTGTGGGGACCGATCCAAGACATCTAAACCCTCATCGACTGGTGGATGGTGAATCTCGGAGCATTGTAGGGTCAGTCAAGGATGATCCGCTAAGCTGATGAGAGGACTGCCCGCTACCTTTCCGAAAATGAGGCTTGTTTGGCCCCAACACAGCCGGGGGCCATCGCAAATTGTGATTTAACAGTTAAGTCGAAGGTATGCTCCATTTAACCCAGAGTTCTTCAACGGCCCGTGTGGTCCTGTGAAATGACAAGCTTGTAGGAGAGTGATGCCTCAAACATCTCTCTCTCCTTCATGGTTCGCAAGAGGAGCATTTGATTAACGGGGAGGGACATATCCCGCTGGACAGTGAGTGTCAGACAAACTTTCGCAGGTCTGCCTTGCCATCAATATTGACAAGCTTCTCATTGCAGGCATCCTTCCATCGTGGACCAAAAGACATACCAACTGGTCAGCGAATGCGATACCCCGGACTGTGAAGCGGCAGATAACGATCCACAGGGTTCTCCAACCCCGACCACTGCCGACCAAGAAGAAATAGATTACCGGGTTGCTACTTTGCACATTGGGAGTGGCACTGGCGCTACTCGCCCATGTTATTCTCACGGTCAAATTGGCGCTTCTGGTGGCTATGGATGGGGTTCCTCGTCGGCCGTTATCTACGAAGGCACATGCCACCAGGCAATCAAATCGCGACCGGCCTCCATATTCTTATCAACATCATTGTGTTGACTTTGGCCACCACAAGCAGCTACGGCAATCAAGTCCTGGCAGCACCGTCGCGCGCAAGAATCAATGTTGCCCACGCTCAACGGGTGTGGGTATCGATCGGGTCCTCCAGTTTTACGAACGTCTGGTATGCGCTCATGTGGCGCAAGACACTATGGCTCTTGGTTCTTGGGATCATTCGTTATACCATACCCAGTTTTACCCAATGGGTTATCTGGGAGTTATTGCTACAGTGTTGGCTGTGAACGTGCCCAGGCTGTCATCACGGTAGTCTATGTGGTCTCCAACAACACTCTCACTCGAATGTGCCGCTGAATACGACGGTTTCGGCGTTCGAGTCTCATTTCCCCTGGAGAACAACGCTCAACATACTACCTTTCTGTGCCATACCGGTACAGTGTGCCATTTCTCGTGCTATCCACTCTTGCCCATGGCTCACTGTGGTCGTGGCGATTCTTGATGTTTCGGAGGTTCAAATCGGCCGCCATGCCGATTGCAATGAACTCCAGCGCGGTCATCAGTGCAGCTTGCCATCCACCCTCAGACGATGTTGATGCCGCGGAGAAGCCTGTGATGTGGGGACAGGCTGAAACGGAAATTGCGAGTCTTCGTACGTTCCTTGGGCTGGTGTCGCGGAGATCGAGACAAGATGCTGCCGTACTACCTTCACGTCGAAAGACGTTGCCGAGCCAAGTCCTCAATTTGTGTACTACAAGAATATAAGAAGAGGAAGTCAATGCACTTTTGTCCCCTTCAAATTATTACAGAATCTGATATGCTTTATTGTCGGAGTTCACTACCAAGTCCGCATGGCCCCTTGAGAGACCAACACCCGAAGCTGATAAAGAGGCAAATCCAGAGTCTCATCACTCTCCAGGATAGACTGTGTTGCCCTGTCGTCGGATTTCGTCCATGATCTCCATCATATACAGTGTTTCGGCCCACGGCATAATCCTGCTCTCCTTCCGGCCTTCAAGGATATCAAGTGCCGTTCGTTCCGCCTCATGGACAAAGCCACGGCCCAGGGTTGGAAACTCATATTTCTTCCCTTGACACATCTCCCTCGGGAAAAACGCACGATCTGGATTCCCTTCTTGCTTGCTCCACACAGTAAAGGATTCCGGCGCAGATGGCGTCCTCCCTTCAATCTCAACATACCCATCGGTCCCGTGTACAACAGCAAACACTTCACCAGGAGCACCGAGAGCTTTAGTTGTTGAAGTGACAATACCCTGCTTTCCAGTTTTGGGATACCGCAGAATTGTACTGGTGGTCACTTCAACTCCTTCCTCGTGTGTTTGTGCGGCCATAATTCGCGGCATCTCTGCTTGATCAGGTGTACTCCCTCCCAGGGCCATTCTCGCCCAAGTAAGCGAATAAACCCCAATATCCAGCAATGACCCCGCTCCCAATTCAAGGTTGCGGTATCGGGAGGTTGGTGGAAGTGAGGCGATATCAACACCAGACGCAAAATCCGAGAACACCCGGAAGACATCCCCAATGACCATTTCTTCGTGGAGCAATCGCTTGAGCTCGGTAAAAAGTGGTCGATGCCGGAGCCACATTGCCTCTGCGACATAGACATTCTTTTCGCGGGCGGCATTGAATATCTCCTTCGCTTGTTTGGCATTCAGGGTAAAGGATTTCTCGCACAAGACATTCTTGCCTGCAGAGATTGCCTCCATGCAATCGCGATAATGAAACCCGTGGGGAGTTCCGATATATACGATATCAACTTCCGAATCGCGGTAGACTTCTTCATAAGAGCTATAGACCTTTGGGTTCTGTTTCGGGCAGTATGTTCTCGCAAATTCTTGGCCCTTTTCAATACTTGAAGTGCCAATAGCTTGGATAACATGCTCTACTTTGCCCTCTGGCCAGTCGAGAACCAGGTCTTCCACAAACCATTGGGATATCATTCCGGTAGCTTATGAGAGGTGTTAGTTTACATCCACAATCAACACCGAGAACCCTCGGAAATGAACCCAGAACTTACTAATGATACCCCAACGAACCTTGGGTAAGCAAGACATGATGTATATGTCTTTAGCAGCGGAATGTTGCAAGAAAGAATGTCTAATATATTGTAGAAGACGGAAAGAGATGCGATTTGCCACGATGTTCTGGGGTTCGTAGACAGCTCTTTTATTGGAATTCAGCACTACATCTGGAAATCAAAACCCGAACCCCTCCTATGATTTAAACTAATACGTGGAGCTCCCAGAAAGAACGAGTTCGTCTCTTGCCCGAACTCCCGTGAACCCCTCATGTTGTCTGAAGCCTCGGGAACCAAAATCCGCATGAGAAACGGACAATAACCGATAAACAATGACATCAAATTGTTCTTGTTCTCATTTACTTCACTACTTTATTTTATCGCTACTTATGTTGTATGGTTATGGGGAGAGTACTATTTATGCACTGTAGATTTTAGGTTAGGACAAATTGGCATTCTTTTGGGTCTATTTCAACAGCACTAGGCACCTCTTGGATCGCGCATCAAATATAAGAGAAAAGACAAAAGACCAGTAAATGACTACCCATACTTACCACTAGAGATTAACTGATCTCTACATCTCACCAGGGAACCAAGACTCGACCCCAAGCTTAATGATAAAAGCCCCTTTAACAATTACCTCGGGCGGCGCATCAAGCATCCACCTCCAGAGATCCTCCAGAGCCTCCTGATCACGCTTCTTCTCCTTAGGGTTAACAGCATAAAGCTTATACATATCAAGGTTGTTGGGCTTCCGAATCCACATGACACGGACTGGTGAGGCAGGAAGATCTAAAGTGCGCGAAGTATTCCCGTGGATCTCCCAGCTCTTAGAGAACTGTCTCCACTGTGGGCGGAACATCTCGAATGTATCTTTCCACTCGGGATCGATATTACTATCCGCAAGAAGAGCACACATGCTCCAAACTAAGTGGGTCGCGCTGACATACTTCTCGAGGTAACCGACAAGACCGGGCTGAACCCCGTTCTCTCGGTGGATCTGGAAACGGAACTGGTTAAGAGTCGTCTCAGGTGCAGGGTCTGGGAAGTAGCAAAGGAGATTACCAGGGGGAGACCCTGTACGGTACATCTGACGGTACATGTCCTCTTCGGGCTCGAAGGCTTCCGCTGCCTCGAGTGGGAAACGCTCATTGGGAGCCTTGTCCTTGCCGGACTTCCAGAACTTCATGGTTGCAAGTTGTATGGCACTGTTGAGTTGTTAGTAATTGTTAGGATGTATGAGAAGAATGCTGGTAAGTACGATAGTCGGAATTGGGGTTGATGAGGTATAATCTTCGAGGCGAACAGGACGCTTTATATAGTCAGGACAGACTATATACATACTTTGGCTCCTTATGTCTGAACGTTTTACTTCGTCCCAATAATTGTCTTTGTCGTCTTTGTATCTAGACTTTTGAGCACAATACCTTTGTACACGAGGAGTTTTCCTCTTTGTTTATAACGAGCAAGCATACCAAGCCTTTTGAAATGGGCAACAAAGAGCCTCTTTGTATGTCATGCTAGCGTGGTTTATATGTGCCGGTGGGCTGTACTACAGAAACAGAGAAGGCACTGCCGCTAACAATGACATGTACTATGCCTAGTACCATAGAAATCCCCAGGTTTTGGACTCTCTTTCTACTTTAACCGGCTAAAAGCAGAAGTCATACTATATATCCACACATTTGGAGTATAAACCATCTTAGGGAACCTAGTTCTACAATGGTATCTCCTTTCCATTGTACTGATTTAGACCTTGCACGTTTTCCCACCCAGGTAAATGGATGTTGGAAAAGCGACCATTGCCATCCTGACCAGTCTTGTAAAAGATATATAAGACAGAGCTCACACCGACGCCGAAGATCAGTCTCCAGCCACTAGAATCTGGTCATTAGTTTATTCCAAAAACTGTGGAATTCACCCACTTACGCCAGGGCTGACGCAGAATACTATAAATCCTTCATTTTCTAGTTCACTGACATAGACCAACGTAAGCATGTTCAATGCAGCCTTGGTGATCTTATAGGAAGGAACAGTCACAACGCGCTTGCTGTGTTGCAGAGATATAGAACCCAGAGTAGTGGAGCTGCAGAATATGTTAACGGTTATATCCTAATGAGATCCATCCAGGAAATGACTGACATGCCCAGTGTTCATCTCCTTTCCTAATGGTCTTCGGATTATAGAAGTTCCAGTTATTCCTTCCGAAGTTCCAAGGTTTCCATCTATGAAATCTTGGTTCGCCCCACTATGCCCCACCGTACCGGCCTGAAGCGGGGCTAGCGGAAAGACATTCACCGTTTCTATCAACATCTCGTTCCTTTATGTTAGTTCTAAGTGTTTCCAAGTGTCTTGTCTCATAATTTCTCACGATATTTATTAGCCCTTCATTTCACTCACAATGCAGCCGTTTCAGCTCACCCTCTCCAACAATGGCACCGTGACAGGTCTCCAATCTATCCCACCATTATCGGCACTGTCTGCTGATAACCGTCCCTTGATTGTTGGACTCCACGGCGGAGGCTATGATAGTCAATATTTCGATGCCACTCCCAAGTATTCTGCCTCCTTGGCGAGTATTGCATTCGGGGTGCCTTTTGTGTCCATCGATCGTCCTTCTTATGGAGGAACCAGCTCGATTCTGCCCATTCCAGAGGGATCTGACTTCCCCCAAGAGACTGGTATCTGGTTGCACCGCTACATCCTGCCGGAAATTTGGACCGAGATTGGCGTACCCAACAAATGCAACTGTGTCGTCCTCTTTTGCCATAGCCTAGGGGGCATGGGAGGGATAGTCGCCGCAGCTTTGCACGCTCAAGACGATACACCGTTATACCCACTTGGTGGTATGATTTCAAGTGGCTTGGGCAACAATCAGCCTGAATCGATGAAGAATTTTACCCCATCTTTCTTGCCTGTTGATGCCGAGCACGGATTATTTCCTGTGAATGACAAAGATGCTGTGATGTTCAAACCAGGGACTGTTTCCCCAGAGGTTTTGGAGCAAAGTGAACGCCTCAATGCCGTGTCTCCATATGCGGAAACTCCTCACTTTGCACCTGTGTGGCTCCCCGAATGGAAAGAGAAGTGGGCGGCGCATGTGTTAGTGCCCGTGATGTTTGCTCTTGTGGAGGATGATCCCTTTTTTGTTAGTTCGGAGGAAGAACTTGAGGCCTGCGCGCAGGCGTTCAAGAATAGTCCTCGTGTTGATAAGAGTTTGATTAGAAGTGCGCCTCATTGCATCGAGCTAAGCCACTGGTCGCAAGGGTGGTATGCTCGAGGCTTTGGTTTCGCGCTGGAATGTTCTGCCAGTTTGGCGAATGACGGGACATCCTAGCCAGGGTGCTTGAAGAGGGGCGGGCGGTCTAATAGCCTAGCACGATCTACGCACACCACCTTCCCTGTCAACCATTTCCTTCGTAGCGTCTCTCTTCATTTGCATTTTACTTGAGGTCTGTGCTGGTTTTGTGGATGACTAGATATGTTTCTGAATAATTCTTATATACAGACATGCCTCAGAACGTCACACAAGTAACATTTATCATGTTGAAAATCCTAGTTAATTCCTATTAACACTGCCCTTTTCCATTATGCAACGCTAACCCTAATTGGGGTTTTGCAATGCAGATCCTAGGCATGCAGGATCTGCACCCAGACTCCTGCTAGAAGAAGCCTGGATTCCTTGGCTATATGCAGGTTGGTCATGACATTGCTGTCTTCAGTACGGAGTATACATGTCATTATCTCACTGCATCAGCGCCTAGGCATTTCAATTGAGCCTGCTTTCAGTCAGTTTTTGCTTCTTCTTGTTGTTGTTGATTCTCACCGCTTCCTGTTGATTCTTTCTAATCTGTCATCTGTATTCAACATATCATTCTCGCCCACCCTGCCACTTCCTCTGTGGGTAGTTCTCGCCCCTATCTACCAGCTCGACTGCATTATCCTTATGCCCGTCAGCAGTCGTAAATGTATCCTTACGTGTGACAGACTTCTGGGTCCTATTGCTGCCCGAAAGGGGAGTATTGTTGTAATTGTAATTGTAAGAGGGATTGGTGCTACCGAATATTGTGGGGAGGACTCGGCGGAGGGTGGAAAGTAGGGCGGGCATGTAGCAGCACATAATCGGAACGTTACACTCGATCACACTGTACGTTGCTACCATGACGTTGTTGTCTTGTATACGCTGGTTAGCTCGAGCTCGAAATTAAAGTAAACGCTGAGAAGGGTAGGGCTCGGCCTTGTATGTCATGTTTGACGTCGTAGAGTACTTCAGCAGACCCGAGAACCGGACAATACTAATAACTGTGATACTATCGACGGCAAGACTCTTGTCACGGACCGGCCACTGGCAGAGCGTAGCCGTGGCATTTTGGGACTCTGAAGATAGTGAGTTGTCTAGGTCAGAGAATAGTACGAGGGTTAGAATCCTAGGGCATACGAAGTCCTTCAATCACGGTGCAGGCCCTCAGTGAGCAAGCCTCGACATTGGCCACCAATGTATTGTCAGCGCATATGCACTCGGCGTCCGTCGCGGTACAGCTTGAATCCTTGAGACTCTTGGCGAGACAGTTGGCCTGGCGGTCATTATCAGCCGTGTCTTGTTTTCGCCATCGAGCACTTTCATACCGCGCATTCTGGCATGTTCTGGGCGCCAGCGCTGGCCGCGAAGGCCGCGAAGGCAAACGTTAGCCATGTTGCCAACCGCATTGTGACTCCTCCGTCACTCGATTGGAAGTTCTGTAATGAATACACGCACACAGACACCGGAGGAAAGCAGAGGGAATAAGGACTCGAATAAGTGCCTGGGATCCCGTCTCTTTGCTATATGTACGTCTATCTGTTTCCAACAGCAGAGGAGGATTCGACGGCGGCTTCACGTTAGAACTTGGTCTTAACCACCGTTTAGCCTCAGGTTTGAATGGCCAGCCACTGAATCTTTACAATTTCTTTTCTTTTCTTTCTTTTCTTTGGGGGGTGGGGTTGGGGGGGGGGGGGGATATTCTAGCCATCCTGCCCTCGGATAGGTAAAATTGGAATCCACCTGGACAGGCTCACGTATGACAGCTAGCGGCCCGTGTGTGGGCCGTTTCTCCGACTCCCCGGCAACTCCAAGGAATGGGTAATTTTACGTTAAAGGGCTTAGTGCTCCTATTTCAGCGAATAGGAAGGTTAACCGTGAACTGGGACCAGAGCTAGCCAAAGAGGAAGACCGGAGACCGTTAGCCTAGCCCTAACCTTCCAAGAATGGAAGTAAGCAGACTACTTACCTAGGTAGGTACTATCAAAAGTACCTTACTGCTGTTGACCAGGCTAATACAAATAGTGCTAGTGTCGGCACTTGGCAGGTGCCGAAAACAGGGAATCATCCTCCATCCCTAACGAAAGCAATCACTCTGAATATTAATTCCTTCTCCACATAAGATGGAACAATAATACCAGTCAGTCATCCATGCCTGCCCACTCACTGATACCAGGCCCGCTTTCCAGCCGTGTCCCCCCTACCGCTAATGTATACTAACGTGTTGGAGTGGGGATTGGAAGCCAACAGCGAGCCGTGTAAGAGGATCACAAGGATCGCACGATGCACTCACGCCTCTTCACGCATGGGACACGGTCCACCATCAGGTGTGTCTTACTTCTCCTAGCCCTGATGGGCCAGTATCCCCCACCCTGACTACGAGACCAGTATGGTGCTGCTGTTGAAGGATCCAAAAAGCCTTCCGGGCGATCCTAATCAGCCTAATGAGCCCAATGAGCCCAATGAGCATGTAGATAATTGCGCGCACTCGTTGGCCCCCTGCACAATGATACTACCCCACCATACGCTACAGACCCGGCGGAGAGAAAGAGACACCGTACGTAATCTGGCCTGCTTGGTCTGCTCGCCGCCGTCCCTGCATACCGTCGCACTGGCAGTCACAGTCGCACCCCTTCACCTCGTCCCACAGCTCCAGCAAAATGCCCGGCTTCGCAACCTATCTACTCGGCGCTCTCAGCGCGATCGTAATCGCCCGCCTTGTCCTCTCACTCGTCAAACGCCCCTCGCTGCCCCTACCACCAGGACCCAAACCCGCCCTTCTAATTGGAAATATTCACCAGCTGCCCAAGAGCCTCCAGTGGCTGGAGCTCTACCACTGGAGCAAGAAATATGGCCCCGTCATGCACCTCAGCATGGGCGGGCAGCCTCTCATCATCCTCTCCACCCACCAGGCCGCACACGATCTCCTCAACCGCCGCAGCTCGCGATACTCAGACCGCCCACGCATGGTCATGGCCGGCGAGCTGGTCACTAAGGGCATGCACATACTCCTCCGACCATACAACGACCAGTACAGGCTCCACCAGAAGATGGAGGCCCCACTCCTAAACCTACGCGCCTCGAGCAAGTACCGCGCGCTACAGGACCTCGAGTCGCAGCAACTGCTATGGGACGTGCTGAGCGAGTGGGACGAGTTCGGCGAGAAGGGCGTAGACTTCCACCACCACTTCGAGCGCGCAATGGCTAGCACCATCTACTGTCTGAACTACGGCTACCGGCTACAAACAGGATACGAGAAGGAGTTGATGGATGGGAAGCGTGTGCAGGCGGAGTTCGCGCGCACCGGGCAGGTGGGCGCGTACATTGTCGACTCGTTCCCGTCGCTGAATTACCTGCCTAGATTTCTGGCGCCGTGGAAGAAGGAGGGCGAAGAGCTGTTTGAGCTGGAGCGCCAGCTGCATGTTGGGAACTTGAAGAAGGGGCTGAGTAACCGCACGTGGAACTGGGCGAAGCATATGAAAGACTCGCCGGAGGCTGCAGGAATGCCAGAGATTGAGCTCGCTTTTAATCTGGGGATTCTTGCTGATGCTGGTTTAGATACTTCAACTGTTGCGCTGGACTGGTTTATCGTTGCTTGGATTACGTCGGGCTCGCGTGGCTGGGTGAAGAAGGCGCAACAGCTGCTGGACGAGGTTGTCGGTAAGAACCGCCTACCTAGCTTTGAAGACCGCCCCAAACTGGCCTATATCGACGCTATTGGTGAGTTTCACTTTTGATTCGAATAATGGACAAGATCTGACAGTATATGACATGACAGCCAGCGAGACCCTCCGCTGGCGCCCTGTCGTTGTTCAGGGCGTGCCACACTTCACCAAGGTTGAGGACGAGTACATGGGGTACCACATCCCCGCCAACTCAACTGTCCTTCCCAACGCATTTGCCATCACCCGCGATGAGGCTGTCTTCGGCGAGGACGTCGACAACTTCATCCCGGAGCGGTGGCTCGCCGAGGAATCCGACAAGGAGCACATCGACATCTGTGGCTTTAACACGTCTGCCCTCAAGGACCTACCGCATACGGGCTTCGGGTTCGGGCGCAGAGTCTGTACGGGCCGTCTCATCGCGCGCAATCAGCTGTTCATCCAGATGGCGCGAGTGCTGTGGTCATTTGATGTCGAGGCTGGCGTCGTGGACGAGGCCACGGGCGCAAGACACAAGGTCCATGATATGGACTGTACGGAGGGCTTTATCACCCAGCCCAAGCCGTTTAGGTCTGTGATGCGTCCGAGGGGGGAGTGGGTGCGTGATGCGATCCTGAAGGCGGGCACCACGCATAACCTGGATCACTCGGCCATTTTGGAGGCGGCAAAGATTGAAAAGACCTGAGAATGGATAATTTTCCTTTTTCCTTCCATGGTGTATGTTTACACAGCGGTCTAAAATAACAAGTTAAGCCCATGGTTCTCCCTGGATTTGGCTCATGCTATATACCAAAACTGAGCGCCCGGGGCCGACAACCACAGATGTAAGCGACCTTGTCGGTCGACCTACAAGCCTACAAGCACAATATGAATGCAGGCCTGGGTCATTTCTACGAAACTATTCATTCGAGCCAGGCCTTCAGAATGTCCTGGACTGCATTCCACAACCACTCATCCCTCAGCTTTGCTGAATGATCAAACCCATGCTCCCCGTCCCGTACGATGAGTTTGAAGTTCAGTTCAGGATCAGTCTCAGCAAGCTTTCTCGCCAGCCCATAGCTTTGTTCTACCGGCGCCACAGTATCATCCTTTGCATGTAGCACGAGAACTCCGCCTCTTGGAAAGCGAGCGCCCTGGTCCAGCTTCTTGAGGGGGTACGGGGCTATTGTGTTGTCAGGAAAGAAACTGCCCAGTCGTCCAAGTTGGCAGAGCGAGAACATCAATTCCAGCCGTTCATTACCAGCCCCGGATGATACAATCACCGGCTTTTGCGTGAGTGTTTCCTGTCGTTTAACCTCTTCCATGTGGCGCTCAAGGCAGTCTCGGGGGAAGGTCGGCATGTTAAACACCGGTCTTTCTTGCCCGTTGCAAAAGTACGGACTCTTGAAGTCCACCACGGGATACACCGCGTTGATGGCGCGAATCTCGGACGGGTGGTTGAGGCCCATCTGTAAGCTAAGATATCCACCGGCACTATCACCGACGCACATAATCCGGCTCAGGTCTGGTTGGATGGTTCCTTGTGTCTGCTGCTTGAGGAAAGCGGGCAGGGCTTGGTGTATCCACTTCCAGTTGTCCTCAACGTCTTCAAGGATTTCCATAACAGAGGACTCAGGAAGCAGTCGGTAGTCCGGGGACACAATGATGGCTGAGTTCTCTTTGGCCAGCTCAAGATACCAAGGGTTGAAAAAGCCGGGATAGAGGCTGTAACCGCCAACCAGGCCCCCGCCATGATAGCGGAGGAGGACTGGACAAGTGCGCAATTGTTGGGATAACTCATTCAGGCTCTTGGGGTAGAGCAGGTTGACCGTGAGCTCATGATTGTGTACTGTCTTGTAGGTGGCAGTCAGAATGACGAAGTCATCGAAACGTGACATGTCGGTTTCGAGGTCCATGATGTAAGCAAAGTGCCGGTCCACATGTGTTGACCTTGGAAGATTGGCATCACAGCATGGCCCCTGTAGTCTTCTTATAGCTCTTTGTCGGTAAAATTTAGTCAATGGAATCTCTAAGTTTCAGATATCGCATTCTGACCTAAAAAGGAAACTCAGGTGGATCCAAATTGATCTTTAAGCTCGCATCGGTGTGGGTCTTGCATTTCCGAGTGAATTATTTCCGAGTGAATTGACGTCACGAAATGTACTAGTTCACCAGGTACATTATGCCCAGGTGTTCTTCCTGACACAGATCAAAAATGGCAATGACAGAAGCATCCCTAGTACCTATCTTGAGGCGTCTCATTCCTGGCCTGTCGATTTACACTTCGGGCAATTCCAACTTCCAAGATTGCCTTAAGTTTTATAACCATGCCTTGGACGAGCAACCTTTGGTCTGTGTTAAACCTGTAATAGACCAGGAGGTTGCCCAGGTGATTCAATTTTGCAACACAAGTGGTATCCCATTTTGCGTTCGCTCCGGCGGCCATGACTTTTTCGGTCGCTCTTTGATTAAGGGTGGCGTTCTTATCGACATGCGCGCAATCGATTCAATTATAGTTGAACCAGGTCGAGCCAGTGCGCGAGTCGGCGGGGGTGTGATTGCCGGCACCCTGCAAGAAACACTTGGCTCCCAGGGCCTGTTCACCCCGACTGGACAGACAAATACTGTGGGATATGTTTCATGGGCTTGTGGTGGGGGATATGGCTTCTACGTTGGAACCTACGGTTTCGGGGTCGACCAGATCCTCGGGGCTAGGGTGGTCCTGGCAGGGGACAGATTGTTAACACCGATCAAGATCCGGAATTGCTCTGGGCGCTACGAGGCGCCGGCGCAGGCACATTCGGCATTGTGACCGAGCTTCGAGTGAAGGTCTACCCGGCACCCGACTTGTATGCTGGGCTCCTTGCTTTCCCCTTAAGCGATGCTGCGGCTGTTATGGACCGAATCGACAAGCTCTTAGATAAGGACTTCCCCGATGAATTTAGCGGAGACGCTATTGCCGCGCATCCTGAAATGATTCCGATGCCACTATCCGAGCCTTGCTTGGTTCTGTTTTGGTGCTGGACTGTGACCAACGAGGGCCTTGCACCAGCAAAAAGATTCCTCGACCAGATGGTCCAGGTCGGCAAGGTTTTGGGAAATACAGTCACGGAGAGTAAGTACTGCGACATGCATCCAGGCTATGACCAGCCGAACCCGTTCCTGAAAGGCAGATAGTCAAGCTGACTTGCACGCTCGGTCTCCAGCTACCCCAACCGCCTATGGCGCAGGAGATACATCATCACCCACTTTCGTTCGCAGTCGGAACGTTGACCGGATGCAACACAAAGTCGGCGCCATCCTTGCACAGCAGCCTCCTCCCTATCCGATGTCCATAGTCATCTTTCACAATAACCATGGGAAGGGGGTTCGGGATGGAATCGCGGATGAAGTCGGGGCGGCCTTTGCGAATCGATACAAACATGTCATTCTTGGGTTCCATGGTGGCACAAAATCTGGATCTGCTGACGCCCAGGACGTTTCCGACGCGGCCACATGGGTCACAGAACTGAGAGATGCGATTGATAAGGGACGAGCTTGCCTTGCAAGGAGGGTTCCCTAGCTTCTTTCCTCCTGAACAGGTGGATGTAGAACAGTTCTTCGGGGCAGAGGGGGCGGCAAGACTGCGGCGTCTGAAAGCACGGCTGGACCCGGACAATATATTTTGCCATGCACTGCCGGGTCTCGGGCAGGCTAAATAGGGAGAGAGAGCCGAGCGTTTCCTTATCTAAAAGTGGGCAATCTTATAGACGGCCTGAATGGATATAGGATTGCAAATAAAGTTTAGGAGTTCCTCTACTATTGACAATAGTAAGTGGTATCTAGCAAATGCTATAGACTGGGAGCTAGTTCTAGCTTCCCTATCAAAGATGGCTGAAGATCAGGAATCTTAGAACAGGGAAAGCATAGAATCTGATTCTTCATGATCAATTCTATTGTTACTTAGAGTACTCAGATTGTTCTCTCTTTGACAAGTTACAATCCCTACCGTTGCGGGTTCTACCATTGCTTCTACTACGGCCGTTTTGTTTCAAATTGGAATTGGGTTGACAATATCCAGTACTTCGCACAGTGATACAACCTTCCGATACTTCAAATAAGCAATTTATCATTCATCCAATAAACACTAGACGAAAGATGAGGCATACGTGCTATAGCAACCTGGATGGTTTGCTCGGGTTTGATCATAAGGAACAAGCACTTTATAGTGGCGTATAAACAATCCAATTCGACGATACCAAGATTACTTCATTTGTTTTCACCAGCTTCAGATTGGTCCAGGAACTCTTCGACACTGGTGGCGCGCAACCCTTGGAGGACCCCGGTACCCCATTCCAACGCCTTCCCCTTGGGGTTATGATTCGCATTCGTAAATCCCAGAATCCTCATCTGGTGGATGGCTACAAGGGCATCATTCGCCTTCAGTCCTTCATGAATAGCATTGAGAACCTCCACAAAGGTGACCGGGTTAGATTTCCAGGCTGGATCGCGGGTCCTAATCAGCTGGAAAAGGTCTCTGTAGGTCAGAGTCTGCCCAGCCAAGTGCGTAACTGGCGGCAGATCAGCACCGGTGCTGATGCTATCCCGCAACACAGCCAGAACCGCCCGCGCTGCATCTGCAGTAGATGTCAAAGTCACCTTTTGCAGGCCATCGGCATATATGTCGAAAACTTTAGTGCTATGGTTCATCGCCCATGCGAGTCCGATCTCGCGAAGCGGGTTCTTCCCCGTAGGCAGAACATATTCCATGAACCAGCCGTGGCAGATCATCGTCCACTTGATATCATTTTGGGACCGTAGTTTGTTGCGAACAACCTCGTGCGTGGCAGCGCTGAACATCGGCTGATCTGGGAAATCCTCGATGTTGATGTTCCATTCAGAAGGGATGAAGTGTTTGCACTTGCGCGACTGGCGGCATGCTTCGAGGATATTGGAGTGTGCGGAAATGTAGAACTCGTTGGGGCCGCTGAGGGTTGACACAACCGCGTCGCAATCATCGAGGTTTTTCTTCAAATCGTCGACGGAGTAATCGGTGAGGCGAATCTCGGCTTTGAGGTGTTTGAGGCTCGGTTTCACGGTACTAGTGAGAACCACAACTTCGTCCTCTGATTTGCAAAATTCTGTTGCAAGGCAAAGGCCAACTTCGCCAGCACCAATAAGAGCAATCTTCATTGTTGCTGAAACGTATGTAGGAGGGGAAATGGAGGCACGTCAAGTAGTAAGTGAGACGGGAGTTCGTCGAGTTGACTAGAGGAGTCTGGAAAGTAGAATCAGACTTGTGAACTTTGGCAAGCTATATAGGTTAGTGTGGATCTGTTCGGTGTACCTCCGAGCTACTGTAGCCACAGGTCCGTAATATACTGACAAAGGTTCTGTCACAGTGGAGTGTATCATCAGGCCTATCGTACATGTTATTAATATGTGTTTTAGCCTGTAGATGTAGTTTATGTCATAAGGATAACAAATGTTAACTCCTGCATAAGTGAGCAGAAATGGACCAGGGCTCTATTGCAATTGACGTGAGTTGTTGACATTGAATACATAGCAACATGTCCACAGATATTACTGTTGTTGATTTATTTTGTCTTAGCCTTTCCCTAATGACGAACGCCTCGCGATGCAGCCGAAAGAGGAAGGCAGAGTGGGTCAGGGCCGTTTGGCAGAGGGTCCACGGGTGTCGCATTCTAACTAAATGGGTAGGCGCAGTGGGCCTAGCCTGGATCAGTGACCAATTAGGCTGATATTTTGTGAAATTAAGTTTTTAGGTACTTTCCAGAGATCGTATCACGTGAAAATGCAGTATATCGTTGGGTTATAAGGTTATACTAATATATATTTACAGAATCAGCTGTTGGTATCGTCATCCCAGAAGCAGTCGCCATCCCTTGTGTAGCATGTGGTGCAACCAGGAAGATGAACTGCCGTTATCACGCAAAATCCAGAGTTCCTCGAGGAGTTGAACGACGTGGAGATTTACAGGCAGCCGGTTAAGGGAGTACACGGCTCGTAATCTCTGCAAAACCTGATTTCGCAGACAGCAATCCGTCCTTTTCAGCTCTGACCCAGCGGTCAAGAGTGGAAGTGACTGGAAGTTCAAATAGTTCGAGGTCATGGGAATCTCGAGAAGATGATGCACAGTTTCTACAGCATAATTATGGATCAAGCCCTCCAAGCTAAGATCCTTCAAATCCAGATTAGAAAAGTATCCACTGCATCGACAGGTTCGGTAGAGAAATATGAGGCCATGCTTGCGTAAAGCCTCATATAAGTGCTCCAAGGAAGAGTTGGCGGAGCACGCGTTCCACTTCAAGAGCTGCTGTTCCAATATGGCCTCCCGAATGGGATTGCATCGCGGCGAATGCAGGACCTGCCGACAGTGACGACCCACATTCATCAATATAAAGAGAAGTTCTGTGCCATACCCGTACATTGGGTGATGCCAGCGGCCCATTCTTTGAACCGCGATGGACAAGTTCAGTATGTTGAACTCCGGTTCTTCGTTTGGATCCACAAGAAACGCAGTGCACATCTCCCAGTAGAGATACATCCCGAAACACAACCGGGACAGGTCGTCATGCTCAAAAAGATGAGACGAGTGCTGGAGTAATTTGTTGATCAAAATGCGTGCTGCGAATAAGTGTTGCTTTCCAAAATCTGCCATGTCGTCATCGGCTCCGTGCGACAGTGCCAGTAGCATAGCAGTAAGTAGCGATGCTTGTGGTGCAGTCTTTGGCCCGTCTATTTCCTTCCGGAAGGATGCTAGGGCTTTACCTCTCTCCTCAAGGGCAATTACGGATGCCTGTGCAGAAAAGTATTGTTCATGACAGGCGCTGATTGACTGGATTATATGCATCAACGCGCATGATTTTGTAATATAGCCCAATATGGGAAATGAATAGGGGTTGTCATCCGGGTCAAGCACCAGTATCTGGCTCACTCTTTCGAGCCAATATTGGAGGAGCCGTCGATTGATGATAGCGTCCATCGGTGACGAGACCCAGTATGTCTCGTATTGCCACGGCGTCAGGCGGGGGGTCGAGGAGCAAATCAGACCCTGCCGTCGGCAACGGAGGCATACTGGGAAGGTCTCATCACATTTCACTCGCTTTGTTTTGCATTGTCGACAACCGAGTTTGCTCTTCGCTCTCCGCCTCAAATTGGGCAGCTCCTGGTGTGTCCTCCGTGCTTCATGTTCTGGCATGCAGTTGACTGGCTGAAAACGCACACGGAAAGAAGACATTCTTGTGTCCGCTGAAGTATATTGAAACCCGACCGCCGACTTCTCACACCCGCGATGGAAAGTGACCCGGACAAGTCGGTTAATCACGGCGACTCGCCTGTGGAGCAGAATTCTGCCGCTGGATATCTTCCAAGGTTAATTTATGCTTAGTAAGATGTCTTGCATTGCCCAAAAAGGCAGGTCAAGTGGGTCATGGGAGAAAGATTAAGGCGAACGACATCGAGCATTAAAGTGCTGCCATAAAGATTGATTGGGACCAAGCGAACACAAGCATTTGACACTGGAAACGTCAAAAGCAATTCTAGGAGCTGTGTATCCCCTGGGGATTACTCTCTATAGCTCTTGGGACTATTTCCCATTTTTGGGAAACTAAAATTCCTAGGATCTTCACCCTCAGTTCCTAGATGAACGTGAAATTGGCTTTGAGAACACATTGGATCTATGTAAACTGTCTACAATGTTTTTCTTCCAAGATTGCCACCTCGGGAGGGGAAGGGTCAGGGTGACAACAACTGTGAACTGTATAATGCCAACCTTGGAATATTTAACCCATTGTGGACTTAATAAGCTTGTAATTGTTAGTATAACTACTATGTAACTATACAGTCATGGGGTATGCTTAGCATTCCCCTCGGCATCTGATGCTCTGATCAACATAACGGAAAATTATATCCACCATCTTTGGCTTCGTAAATACGCATGGTCGGCAGTAAGTTGCACATCAACTAGCCTTTATATCATTTCCCATTTGCTATTATTACACTGTCCAGGCCGAAAGATCATTAATCAGTAAAAAGCATTATAAGTAGGGAAGTGATCCGCGTACCCACACCTCGGTTTCACGTCGAGTCTTCTTTTGTTGGCAAGTTGACCCCTCTTCCCATGTATTTCAAAATTTGAAAATGGATATAAAATTCATCCAGAGTGCGAGGGGTGACAGATGTACTTTTCATTCTTTTGCCCATAATCCTTCACCATTGTTACCTTAGGATGGCTACCGCAATGCGTAACCCAAAGGACTCAATGACGTCCACCTGGCGTTCATGGGATCGCTCACAGTGGAATGCCGGTCACTGGCTTCTGGAGGTCCTAAACGTGCACCACCTTGAACTTGATCAAGAAGTCCCGGTTCATCAGAAGACGGAAAAGGTCCCTTATGCACCAGAGCTGCAGTTTCATCGCTGGGTCCTTATCCACGCTAGTCTCCCACTCCTCCTTCATCAACTCTATATCAAATACTTCGGTCACCCTTCAGCCTTGCTGGCGTTTGTTTTCTACAGCCTAGCCTTGGAATTCATTGCCGTGCACGAAACACACGTCCTCCGCCGCGTCGGCCACAATATCGGCTTCTTCGACGGGGACAAGCATGCTCGCGACGGTGTACCCGACGTGGGTGTCGGGAAGACCGTGAAGTCTCTCCTGTCCGTTATCGCATTCCGTCCGATGTTGGCCGTCTTCCTCGCCTATCGCGTCGACGAAGGCCCATCATCCATCCGATGGGGATGGCTCATCTTCGAGACCGGCGTGTATGCTCTCGTGCTCGACTTCTGGTATTATATCTTTCACCGCTCCGCGCACGAGACCGAACACCTCTGGAGATTCCACCGCACCCACCACCTGACCAAACACCCTAATCCTCTCTTAACTGCGTATGCGGACACGGTGCAAGAGTTTATTGACATCGTCGGCACGCCTCTCGTCACGTACGGCACAATGAAGCTGATGGGGTTTCCCCTAGGCTTCTATGAGTTGTGGATATGCCAGCAATACGTGGTGTTCACGGAGGTTTTGGGCCACAGCGGCTTGCGTATGCTCGCCACGGCGGTGAATCCCTGGACGTGGCTGCTAAGGTTGTGCGATATGGAGCTTGTTATTGAGGATCATGATCTTCATCATCGCAAGGGCTGGAGGAACAGTCATAATTACGGTAAACAAACCCGGGTGTGGGATCGGCTGTTCAACACGTCTATTCCTCGTGTGGAGGGGCACCGGGACAATATTGACTATGTCAACACGGCGAAAATTCCTTTGCTGTAATATCCAGGACTACCCCCTTTAAGCGCGGATGTTGCTCGATTGGGTTTCTTCATCGAGATATTCAAGGCAATCCCCGTTCTGCTATCGGCGAGGACCCTGGAAGGCAAGGGTGGATATAAAAAGAAACGGAGTAATTCACAATAAAGATATGAATTGAATGTCTGGATTTTTCATTATTCATAGGAAGAGTCCCGAGAGCGTAGCCGGAGAGGTTCAGTCAGGCAGTCCGTTCATAGTGAAAAGGCAGCTCCGCAGATGCTGCCGTACCAGTCTTGCATTCCACAGCTGGAAGACTAGATGTGACTGACTATATCATGGCTAGCAGCAAGTTGTATTTTCATACGTCCATTGCATGGATCTCTATAGCGCAGGTTTCAGCCCTATGTACAGTGATTTCGCCTCCGCTTTCAGCAAACCGTCTTGGTCCAGAAGCTGTGCCTCAAGGAACCACTTCCTACCTTCCTTCCGCCTCACCCACGTTTTAATGACAACCGCACTCGGAGTACGCACAGGGGAGCGGTATGACACTTCAAGACTCGCTGTCAATAGATGCCCGCCTTCTTCTGAGACGAAGACCCGGTAGGACTCGGCACAGAGACCTAATGTCTCATCAAACAGAGCTGCCAGCACTCCTCCGTGTGCGGTATCGATGTAACCGTTCACCCCGGACTCAATTTGGCAAAATGTAATGAAAAATGGATTTTCTGCGCTTTGTGACAGCTCTGTGCCGTCTCCGTCTGTCGGTGGGCTATGCAGGGAACCTGGCCTTTGCATGAAAGCCAGAGCCCTTGGGATGGTGTCGTGCGACTTGATTGCTCTGTTGAAGAACTTGTCGGATAAGTCACCCTTGTCGTATCTTGAGACGAAGGGAACGGGCTGGTAGAGACTCGTGTTGTCCATGTAGGGACGGGCGAAAGGCATGTTGGCGAAGAAATCGACATCTTCCTGGGAGACTTGGAGCTTGGTGATCAGCTCTTTATAGGCGTGATTATACATGGCAGTTTGAAAAGATTGATAAGGTAGAATGATTGAGATTGGTCGCAAATTAGTAAATATATATTTGCTTTATGACTCCTTGCCGAACAACCGCGGCTCCGGCTCCTGCGGGGGGGGGAGCTCTCAGCCCTGGTGATCATGTCTGACAGACCCTATGCGATGTGCGTCTGCATAGCATTCTATAATGTTCGTTTCAACAGGCCCACTGGCATACTATTAATATCTCCCTCAGGGAGATATTGGAGATATTACGATCCATCTGCTTTGCGAAGCCGCGCACCTTCGGGTGTTCGGGACTATTACCTGCACTAAAGACTACCTAGGTAGAGACCCCTCTTCTAGAACGACTACCTATTAAATAGGTCGCTACGAGGCCTATATTAAACACCGGATAGTGGAGTTTAGCTATTTATAACCCAGAGAGAGCAAACACTCTATATGGCTCTGCATATACGGCTTCTCTTTTCCTTCCCTTTGGAAACATCAAAGCAGTTCTCAATTCAACACCCATCCACCCTTCAGCATCATGCGGTCGGTTGTCAGGGGCCAAGTAATTTGTATCCAAGGACACCAAGCCCCCCGTGCGCCCGCCGCCAATCATGGACCGCAGTGGAGGAGACAACCTCAGACTGGTCAGGACTACGTCGCTGCCTGTTCCTGAGACCGCATGACTCTTTTCCAGTGAGAACGGCAAACAGCTTGGTTATCGCTGACTGCCTCGATGGCAATGACTGTCGCTTTTGCATCAGTGGCGCTGAGTGACGGCTGAACAACCGAGAATATCGAAATGCTATATACCGGAAAGGAAATAAACATACAAGCAATGGATTTTCAAAATAAAATGTATGGAACAAGAACCTATGTACACCGGAAATCCCACGGCCTGACACGCCACCACGCTACCGAGAGTTATTAAACACATACGCATGTAGTCCTGAGCCGATAAGAAATAAACAATTACTGAGTCCGTCGGGCCATGAAGTAGGTCAGAAGGTTAAGGGATCCCTCACGAGGAGGCTGGGTGACTTTTTGTACTCGCTCGGATCCAAAGGTGATGTTCAAGAACGTGCAGAGCTCAGTGGCATTCTTTCTGACACCGGGGCGCGGGTGCCCGAGTTGTTGCATCACCACAGCACCGATGCGAGCCAGAAGCTCATCGTCGATGTCGATACCGGGACGCGATAGTGACTGCTGGATAGTACTCAAGCCCATGATGGTGGACCGGTACGTCTCGTCATTTTCTGCGTCAGCTCCGAGATCCAGTCCCTGCAGGACACCGATTATCGCCGTCTGAGGCAGGGTCAAAAACACCAGTTTGTCTGCGACTTCCTCTAGGCAAGTGACAAAGTGGGAAGTGGATTCGTAGTGGCGGCGGACCCGGATAATAGCTGCCATGGCACGAGTGTCATAGGGGTGGAAATGCTCGCGGGTTCGTAGAAGCATGGAACGGATAGTGGCCAAAACCTGTGTTTTCACGTCATGATCCTTGCGGTTGGAAGGGATCGCTTCCAGTTCCGCAAATAGAGCTTCCAGCAATGTATTGTAGTCCTGGTTTTGAGACACAATCTCGTCGCCGTGGTATTGGATAAGTCCCTGTAGCTTCCTATATCCCGATGGCTCCATGGTCCTCGAAACAATACGAGCGAGGCCTTTGCGGATCATTTCCTTGGCATTCACCGGGTCCTTCGAACGCGGGCTAGGGCTGCGGTGACGATCAGCCCACTTTCGAGTGCGTCGTGTGGAATCATCAGACATTGTTGATTGAGACAACGTCGACTGGGAGAGCGATTGAGGTATTGACTCAAACGATCTCTGTCTCGCTTCTGGCGAACGCGGTGTAGCTTCGTTTGCCGTCACTTCTTCGAGGGCACTCGGCTTAGCTGCAGACCGGGGGGCGGGGGCAAGTCTACAGTCTTGGTCAGGCGAGGAGTCGCATTCTCATTATTGCCATCCGCCCCGTTCGTCCCCGCATGAGGCTCTTGGGGAAGCACGACATCAATATCCATGATATTAGAAGCCGCTGGCTGAACACGGCCCCTCGTCGGTGATGGACTTGGCTGAAGCGGTGCTCGGCGTGTTGGAGATGGAGTCCGAACTTCAAAGTTCAGGCCAGATTCCTGCATAGGTGCCAAATCTGGTGTAGGCTTCCTAGTCGAAGCGACCACCGGCGCAGAGATATCCTCGGGGATGGGTTGAGTCTCTGCTTGGCCATGTTCGGGTTGATCAGAGCGACTAGGCGACGGCTTTGAAGGGGTGGGATTACCCGCAGAGGCGGCGTACCCAAGAGTCTCATTTTTGTCTCCAGTGGGCGTGGTAGGATCTTCGTAGATCACCATTGACTCCGGCCGGGGTTTGACAGCAGATACAGGACCAGAACCAAATTCTAGATCTGGATGCTGGCGAACAGGAGACACAGGCGCCGGGGAAACTGCAAGATCTGGTTCAGGGATAGAGGGTGAAGGTGCAGTAATAACAGGTTCTTCCAGCATCATTGGTTCTGATTCTTCGAGAGGAACTGAATCGGCATGAGGCCCATGCGGTGCTGAGTACAGAAGAGGCTGTGATGCATTAAGGGGAGGACTTTCCAACTCGGTTGAGGGAGGGGATTGTTGGTCCTCCGATGCACTGAGGTAATTTCCGTGACGGGGGGGTCCTCGCAGATGGCTGATTGGCCAGGCTTTCGTTCGAGTCACTACGAGCACGGCTCGCGGCGGCCATAAGATCGTTATGAGACTTGGACTTGGACAAATCAAGTTTCTTCGGCCTGCCCTTTGCGGTAGCAGCTTGTGCCGGTTCACGCGGGCGGGTTCGAGGTGCCGTTAGAGGCGCTTGTGACGTAGGTGTTGATGGTTTGGATCTCGCAGCCCTGGGGGAAGTGGTCGCTTGTCGGGTAGATTGGGTAGTACTAGACTGGGCTCGTGACTCAGGGCGAAGAGCATAGGGGTCTGCCGTTGCAGGACGACTAATTTCCGCCCGTCGGGGCTTCATGCCGGGTCTCATAGGCGCAGAAGATAGAGATGAGAGGGGGGCGCCAGTGGGTACACTCCGAGTGGACTTGGAGGAAGGAGCAGGTTGCTTCGCCTCAGCAAAGGTTGGCTGAGCCGATTCGGGTCGAGAAGGCATCTGGGCCCTCTTTCGAGCAGCAATAGCTTCTTGTAAAGCGGAGCGACTCTTGGCGGGGCTCTTTGCAGGCAATGCAGGTGCACCTTTTGACGGGGGGTTGGGGTTTGATGAATCCTTTTCCAGCAAGTTCCGCGACTTGGGGTCGAGCGTGTCTGCTATCACATTGGCTCGCTCCGGCCACACACCGTAGAACGTCCAGAAGGTGCTCCGGGATGCTTCGCGCACACCAGGGTTCGCATCCCCCAATCCTTTCGTGATCGACTTCTCGATGAGATCAAGACCTCCATTATGTTCAACTGCGCTTTTATGATGAGCCTGGCGGATGATCAAAGCTTTTAGCCACCCTGTGGCGAACAGACGCACTCCAACATTTTTATCATGGACCGCGAAAGAGACATGCTGCAGGATGCGAATGCTAAATGAAACATTTTGAATGACGACGTCGACAGTGGCATTTCCGTGTTGAGCGGCGATCTTTTTCAACGAGGAGCAAAGCTTCAACAGGTTCTGCATGATAATCTCGACCATTGAATCAATTCTAGGGCCACATGTTCGGGCAATATCTTGGACCAAAAGACAGGCGTTGGTAGACATTGTGGTTCGTAGAGAGTTCAGAACCTTCAAGATGCCGTCAAGGAGTGTCTTTACTGCATTGATATAGGTCTGCGAGAAGTCGTGTGGCGCGTTGCCTCGAGTCAGTCTGCGGAACAGAATTACATTCTTTTCACGCTTTAACCAATTCTCCTCGGATTCTTTCCCTTCGAACCAGGGCAGCATATCGCGCACAAGGTCATCGACGTCCCTCGCCGAAGCAATATCGAACGGTTCCAGGCCATCTTCGTCTGGCAACGATTGCTGGGATGCTGGTGTCGGAGCCGGTGTGCGTGGTCGGTTGACAATCGGTGGCTCTGCAGGTGCGGGAGGAGGCTGTCGGCCGCTCACGATGAGCTCCAGAAGCTGGGCGGCTCTTTGCAGGCTCCATCTCTGCAATCAAGTTAGAACCAGCGCAAAACTTAAAGTATACAAATAGAATAAAAGTACTAACCATCGTCAGTCTGTTCCATGGCATGCGAACGCGACGACATCACCGAAATCGAGCGTTCAGCTCGGGAGATTGGACGGGTAGAGGATGCAGTCTCGGGTTCAACAGACCCTAAGCCAATGCCCGAAAGGATAGCATTCGCGATAGATTTCCTCACACTGCGTGCCGCCATTTGCTTCTGCAGGTCAGACTTCGCTCTTGCGGGGCCGTTTCTGAGTTTGGTCAGAAGGCATTCAATGAATGTAATAGTTGGGGAGTAGCTTCACTCACCGGAACAGATCGATCACGACCAACTTCGCCGTGTCTCTAACAGCGCTGTCGGCGTCCTCTAAGCACGAAACCAGGGAAGGAACATATTGGCGGAATAACAAACCGTGGTTCTTCGTCATCTGCAGGTCGAGATTAGCAGCTAAGACAAACAAGCCTTGCAGGATGCATAAACCTACATTTGCCAACCAAAGCATGCTCATTTCTTTCGCCCGATGATTTTTCCCAACCAGGGCAACTTCCAGAACATGATATTCGACTTCGTTGCCTGCAAATGGCCACAGTTCGGTGAAAATGGATGCCGCCTGAGCTCTTATACGTTCTTTGGGGTCATTCAGTCGCTCTAGAAGAATAGGGTACAAGCTATGGGCCTGGTGGACAATCCATTGTTGTTGTTCTTGGATTGCAAGGCGCTTCAGGAGGTGGCCAAGTGTGGAGAACCCCGCCCCGAGAACAGAGTAGTGTTGGGAGCCGACGGCGAGGCGCAATGTTTCGAAAATGGGGCGAATTGCTCCTTCTGGAACATTTTTCTGTTTGATATCGGACTTCACACTAGAAAGGTAGGCGATCTTTGAATCAACAGACAGGTTGGGGTTCTTAAAAGCCGCCTGAAGTTCTGCTGCCTTCGCCTCCATTCTCAACACCGAGCGATGGATCTCAACTCGGGTCAGACACCGAAGGGAATGGACAGAAGAATGCGTGTGTATGTAGTGGACGATCCAGGGGGCTCAAAATGCGGCACGGCCAATATCGGATAGGAGGACGGACTCGGGTCTCGATTTGTCACTAGCCATGACAGAAGTTAGCAGCAGATTCTGCCAGCGCAAGAGAGTAGTGGTTATAAAAGGCAGAGTGATTGCGATTGCGATAAAGAAAAAGATAGCATGGACGCGTGTGTGGGCAGTGAGAGCATCGGATGATTATGGGATGGGATCGTCGCAAAAGGGCAGCATATCGGGTATAGACGAATCGCGAGGAGCACAAGGGTTCGGAAGAGGAGAGGGTAACAACTTGGAACATACAGAATCCGACGAAATAGCGACAAAGACGAATGTGAGGAAGAGCGCAAAGTGACCTCGATATGGTGGGGATGTTGAAAAGCGGACGGAGGGAAAACAAGGATAAGCGCGTGACGATAAGCGCGAGGGATATAGAGGGATATTAAAAGGGGTTGCCCTTAGGTCCTTAGGTCCTTTTTGATTGGAAATCGCTGTTTCCTAAAAGCCATCTAACCTAGGTATGTTTACACCTCTCTACTCCTATCTTACATGGCAAGGTTGTGCCCAAAAGGATGTTAACAGCCCAACACTGTGGTTTGTTTATTAATTTGGGATCACTCGTCGCATGGGCAACCCAACAGCGTCATGTTTACAACATCTCAATGTCAATATTTAGATGGAAAATTTTCAGAATAGTGTTTGTTGTGTATGTTAACTCCGTATTTGCCTATTGTGTTGCCCAAAAAAAAATCGTAGCAAAATGGGAAATAAAGCCATAGTAAAAGACTGGGAGCTGTTTACTACAAAGGATGTCTAACACGCGTTAAAATATCAATATAAGACCCAACTGACATGCAGTCAATGACATCTTACTCCATACATATCTTTCACTCCAATCAATATGAATCAAAGCGTCCTAGCACCCCACGAGATCGCCAAAGTGGAGCATGGCGCCTGTTCAGGACCACCAGCGCTGACACAGTGTGTATATGAGGGGTCCACGGGTGCTATAGAGTAGATTGGAGCTTTCGAGTTTATATCTGTGGATGACAGCCTTTATAGGAGTTCATATTGTTTTATATATGCGATATATTTGGTATCCATGGATACCTACATGAATATATATGTAACTAGGAACTCATACGTATGTTATTTAGCCCCAGGATGAATGCCTACCTACATGTACTTACCTACCTGGGTATCTAGGTACCGACCTAGTCAGCGTAACGTTGGCTCTTACCGAGAACCCCCCGCCCTCACCAAGCATTCCATACACCTCAGACCAATATAGACAGTTAAAGGACTTGAACCAAAAGACCATTCCCAATTGATGTCAACCAAACCAAATACACTATGACGAGCTCCGCCCCCGCACCTCATCCCTCCGCAATCCCGAAAGGCAACACCCAGGAGCAAGAGCCGCAGGCCTCGAGCAGCAAAGAAAAGCAAACAGACGTAACATCCAATCTCACCCCACAAATGCCCCGGCCAAAGCTCCGCCTTCATGTGGAAGACCTACGCCATCCAGCCTCAAGCGCCTTCCTCGCCTTCATTCCAGACGTCGCAGCAACACTCGACAGAGCCCTAGCGAACATCATCAAATACCTATATACTTCACCCCCAAAGTCCAAGAACCCGCACCAGCCCACCTTCACGCCCAGCATCCCACCAACAAGATCCGTAACAGTCTTCCTCCGCGATTACAGCGGCGTAGCCTACACGACAGGCACAGAGCTTGACGATGCGCACAAGGAAATCCACGTCTCGCTCCCGTACATCCAGCATTGTACATCCGGCCCATCTGCCAAAGATGACCCGCTCCACGAGCTAGTCGGGGTCTTGACCCACGAGCTCGTGCATTGCTATCAGCACACCGCGCCGCCTAGCTCCCATGAAAACAGTGACGGGGACATCCCCCGTCCGCCAGGCGGACTAATCGAGGGCATAGCCGATTTCGTGCGGCTTAAGGCTGGCCTGGAACCGCCGCACTGGAAGCGTCCTCTATCTGCTGCGGAACGGCCGCCAAAGTGGGATATGGGGTATCAGCATACGGCGTATTTTCTGGCGTGGCTTGAAGATGTTAGGGTTGGGAGGGGCGCTGTGGGGATGTTGAATGATCGGCTTTTGAGAGTTGGGTATGTTGGTGAAGGGGAGGGCGAGGACGCGGACAAACAGGGTACCGGGTTCTGGAAGGGTCTTTTCGGGGTTAGGGTTGGGGAGCTGTGGGAAGAGTATGGGCGGTATCTGGATAATCCTACAGAGGTGGGTGTCGGAAGGAGCAGTGGGAACTGGGAGGATGAGATTCTTAACCCTGAGTTATGGGATGGACGTAACGTCCAGATGAATAAGATCGGTAGTTCCAGTCGATGGTCAACTAGAGATATACAACTAGCAAGATCGAAAGACTAGAGCTTCCATTAACATTCATTTTGTATGCATTCAATAGATGTCTGTGAGCGGCTCTATATTTGGATGGCAGGGCCAAAACGAAGGCCATGGCATGCCTAGTTTTGCCCGATGTCTAACTGGAGAAGAGTAGAACAGAGGGAAAGAAAACAATAAGGGAAATTTCGAAAAAGACACCAGATGAATCGAAGGGATTGGAATACCCATAATGTACAGGATCCAGTCATGCAGAAGACAGGATAGATGACTCTTTTTACCGCCGGCCAGCTTCCCATGCGAAAGAATAGCACACCGGAAAAAGAAAAGCGAGATGACAAAAAAAAAGGGACATGAAATAATATGTTACTGTGCCTTGAACCAAGGCATCCCATTGCACCAAATACCTTAAACAATGACCTCGCCCAGGTCAACGTGGACCGGCTTCCACGGCAAAGCGGATGGCTCCTCCATTGAACTGGGGACGCGCACGGAAAGCGGGCTGTAGAGGTACCAACCCTTGAGCGCAGCAACAGCAGCACGCTCGCGGGCCTCCATCAGACTGGCGCCAGCGCCCTCCCCAAGTTTGTCCTGGCCAGAGAAGATACCGACCACAAAGACGGGGTGTCTGCTCTTACGACCTGTCTCACTAATGACCTTAGCGACTGGACGCTCGAAGCTCTCGCGAGCGCACAACCGTGTCAGGTCACGGGCTGGCGCCTGGAAGTTGAACAATTCTGAGATGTTGAGGTGTCGTGAAAGGAAGTGTTGCTCGAAGAATCGCTTGGCAGCGGCGCGGCCAGCGTGCAGGTAGATGGCGCCCATAACAGCTCGGACGAACTCAGCGCTCGCTTGCTCTGTGGTGACACCTGCTGGAGAGTGCTTGGCCCCCCTTGAGCGGGTCACCGAATTCATCATCATAGAAAATCTTAGAAGTGACCGTTTTCCTCCAGTTCTTCTGCGCTTCATATGGGCGTGCTGTCGGGTGGGTCGGGCCTGAGGGAAGCTCGGTGCCAGGCTCGAGCCTCTGGAACTGCAACAGACCGGGATCGACCTCTCCACCGGGCAACGCAGCCAGGTCAACACCCCATTCTCGTGCCATCGCAGCAAGGGTCTTAGGCCCAACGTATGCATACATCGCGGCAAAGATCACGGTCAAGGGCAGGCGAGGGTAGGTGCAAATAAGGTGCTCGGTTGCGTAGTAGGAAAGGAGGTCGTGACCGAGTGTGGCCAGCGAGGCATTGTTGAAATTCGGGTTCGGATCTGCTGATGTATCGACTAGTGTCCGTGCAAGTGTCTCGATAGGTAATCTGGAGGGTAGGTAGAGTCGAGCGTGGAGAGCGGCAAGTTTTGCAGATTGTCGAGCTGCTTCGACTGGGGGGAGAGGGATATTGGAGCTGCGAGTGGCGGGTGTGGGAGTCCTTGACAATTTGAGCCAATTGCTCATCCAAAGGTGATGATTCCTCAAAAATCGCTGTGGTCTGGTCATCACGGGTTTGGACCGGGGGAGCGGTCGATTGGTACCGTTGCCCGTAGATGTGTTGGTGCAGACGGTTAACAGTCCGAGCCCGCGGCGAAAGGACTGAACTGCTCCATCTTTGGAGTTGCAGTCTCTTCATTTGGGCGATTGTGGTATTCGGAGGGCCGTAAAAGAAATTATACAATGGACTGGAGGGAGAATCGCGACGCAATCAATTAGCATACCATCAACGAGAGAGAAGAGAAATTGTCGCGGCAGTCACGGGATGGCCAAGTCGTGTGAGGTCGCGCTAAACCCAATATAGGGTTAGCGGCTTGGCATTAGACCTGCGACCACGGCCCTTTCGGCTTCCACCTTCGAGAACTACCAGCCGTACGCTCGCTGTATTTTTCAAACAAACCCTTCAATTGCATCTTCGTCACAATGGGTGGAGGTGGAAAGATCCCGTATGCGCCCGTCCTTTTGATAACCCCACCAAGCGCTAATGGATCCGATCTGGCAGGTACCCCAAGGAAGTCTGGTCCCCCTCTGGTGGTTGGTACGCCCAGCCAGCTAACTGGAGGGCCAACACTGCAATCATGGGCGCCTTTGTGATTGGTGTCGCTGCTGTCGCCTTCAGCATCAGCGCTGATCGGGAATATCGCGACAAGATGCCCGAGCCCGGCCGTTTCTTCCCCAGCCGATAGTCCGTCACCCGAACCCCATGTCACTCGGTATATCTTATGCTGACCTTTACGTTTCTCCATTTATAGCTGGAGCAGGCAAATTCGGGAACACGAGCAGCAACAAGCCGCGAAGAACGATTCATAAAGAAGGTCCGGTTGTAGGCGGATTTTCAGCAGGACAGAACCTTTTCTTTTTGTTTTTCCTACTATTTGATCACTTGTGTGCTGTACGACAATAAAAGGGCGTTCCTCATTCGGCCATTGGTCAATTGACCAACAGATGTCTCTGAGGAGACTCTTCAAGTGTCCTCAATAATCGCTGCGTGTACAGGCGGACACGTTCCGTGAATTCAGTCTGATTCCACAATTCCTTTCCGTTTCCATCAACATCGATCTGCGGCACACCAATTTGCTCGACCACAAAGCCAGCTGCCACGGTTGCGCAGATGAGCGCCATAGGATAATGTTGGTAATCACCCCAAGACTCAATGGCTTTATTCCAAGTTTTAGAGTTTGATAGAACAGAGCCAATGACCTGGAATGGCTCTCGGCCGGCAGTCACCATGCCCTGGGCTAGAGCACCAAGGAAAGAGTTGCCCGCACCCGTGGGGTCGATCACAGTCGTAGCACCCGAGGCATCGGGTTGGTGATATGCGGGGAGCCAAATCTTGCCAGACTTTGAGTAGGCGTAGCTACCCTCCTTTCCTGCCCTGATAACCAGCATACCATTTCCGTCGGGGCCAATGCCGGAGTCTGTAATCCTTTGGACTAACTGCTGGCCTAGTTGGCTCTCCTCAGTCCAACCTGGATGATCGAACATCATGCCGAGCTCCATGTGGTTAGGACTCACCACATCCACGACTTTATTTGCGGCGAAGAACTTATCCTGTTCTTCTGGGGTGCAGAGATCCGGGACTGGCTCCCAGACGAAGATAGGACGCTTGAAAGCATGAGCGGCAGGCGGCGCTTTCCCTGCCTTTTGCAATTCATCTCGTCGCTGCAGAATATCCTGCACTATAGAAATACAACGAGACGCAGAACAAACCATATGGAATGTCTTGGACCACACCTGTGAATCGGACAACATTTCAGGCTCGAGTCTCAATTTCGGAGTCAGGTATTTGAAGTCTGCCCGGTCAGGTCAGCGCGTGCATTCCTTCAAGAGATATCACCGGAAACTTACCTCGTTTCTCGTCGGGGTGATACCCGTTCCAGGCCCTCGTTGTTAGCCTGCTAGGGTCCTCTCTAAAAACGCAAGCTGTGTTCCATGACTTGATTACATCAAGCGTCTCAGCAGGAAAATCGGAGCCAACATCCACGATCCAGCTCACGGATCGTGCATACTTCGAGCCTGAGACCAAGCGGGCGCCCACGACTGCAAATGATGCTGCGCCTCCGATGATATTCTTGACACCGGGTCTTGTATCCCCGAAATCAATGTCATCTGAATAACGATGCAGCTGTGAGTCTACATCCCACTTTGAGGGGCGAAGTAAACCATACCAATTATGAACATTCCCAAGGTGCAGAACTCGACCTCAATGGGCTGATCTTGGGTCACCATATTTGCAGCTAAGGCTATGTATAGATACCACAAAGAAGATGGTTGTTCAGAGAGACAAAGAATCGAACATTGAGATGTTAGAGAGTTCAAATGTTTCGACTATTTACGGGTTGTAACAGATTTACCAAATTTACCCCGCAACGTCATTTCCGCCTGCAGATTCCGCTGTAACATACCATACCACGTCTAGGTCATCTGCGGACCTCAGGAGCTCCGTCTTCTTTTCACTCCTTATCATCCCGTTCTTTTTGGAACTCGAGGGCCTAAATCTTAATAGCAGGAGATTTTGCTTTTTGACAGTCCCCGTATATCAACCTATTCAAATCACCCTCTTTTCACCTTTCCACTGCGACCGTTGGAGCTACGTGTTGCCTATCATGGCGTCCGGCGGCCATATGCATAATTTCACCACCCTCATCAAGCGGTATGTATCTTTGGTGCTAGAAGTGTCTGACCTATGGCCTCTTATTTTTGGTTTAAGGCCCGCTAAGCTGTTTGAATCCTAAATCTGCCACACTTAACTGACATTGGACTCATCTACAGGCTCGAGGCAGCGACCTCACGCTTGGAGGATATGGCGATGTCATTCGATGACTCTAGCGCATCAAAGTCCTTGTCCGGCTCTCCCTCTTCAGCGCCCACTATTCCACCGCCCCCTAAGGCCTCCCCTTCCCCGCCCGCAGCCCTGCGGCGGCCCCGGTTCCGCCGCAGATCCAGGACTTTGATGCTTTGATCAAGGGAGATGTTCAGAACTTTGTCAACCTAGGAGAGAAGATTGGTGGTCTTGTTGCTGAGCAAGTATGTTTTTGCGGAATTGGGGAGAACTTGGTCTGCCGGAGTAATTGCTGACTCGATCTATAGTCCAAAGCTGTCCTTCAAGCCTTCCAAGCCGAACGCACCTATCTCTTCGTTGTCACAAAGGCCAAGAAGCCTGATACCCAGCCCCCGGAGTTAATGACGGATCTGCACAAAGCATCTGATAGCATTAACAACATTCGCGAATCAAACAGAGCATCGCCGTTATTCAACCACCTGAGCGCTGTTGCGGAGGGTATTGTCGCCCTTGCTTGGTTCTTTGAGAGCAAGCCCGCGGAGTTTGTCACGGACATGATCGGTGGCATCGAATACTACGGAAATAAGGTGCTGAAGGAGTACAAGGACAAGTGAGCACTCCTGTTACTGACGTTTTGAAGGAATCCCATGGATGTTGACAGCTTGATAGGGACAAGGCGCATGTCGAATACATCAAAGCCTACTATCAAAACTTCAAGGCTCTTGCAGAGTACCTGAAGAAGCACTTCCCCCAGGGTCTTACGTGGAACAATGAGTCTGGCATTGATGCCTTGGAAGCTTTGAAGCAGGCCAAGGGAGGACCTGCTCCAGTCAGCGGCGGTACGCCTCCTCCTCCTCCCCCTCCTCCCCCTGTCCCAGCTCTCAACGTCCCCGGTGGTGGCGCTCCCTCCCCACCTCCGCCTCCTGGTATTCCCCCTGCTCCGGCCCCCGCCGCACCGGCACCAGACATGGGTGCTGTCTTCAACCAGCTCAACCAGGGCGAAGGTATCACCGCCAGCCTCCGCAAGGTCGACAAATCGGAGATGACACACAAGAACCCCAACCTGCGTGCCGGATCAATCGTTCCGGATTCCGAGGGCTCCAGCGCCGCGCGCGGCAAGTCACCAGCACCTAGCAAAAAGCCTAAGCCCGAAAACATGCGCGCGCGCAAGCCGCCCCGCAAGGAGCTCGAGGGCAGCAAGTGGCTCATCGAGAACTTTGATGCCCCTGGCGAGATCATCGAGATCCCCGCGCAGCAGAACCAGTCCATCCTCATCAGCCGCTGCAACAAGACCATCATCAAGGTCACAAACAAGGCCAACGCCATCGCCATCGACAACTGCGTTGGTCTCTCGCTCATCGTGGACTCTCTCGTCAGCAGTCTTGACATCATCAAGTGCCCCAAGTTTGCTGTGCAGATCGACGGCACGGTCCCCACTTTGCTGATGGATCAGGTCGATGGTGCTGCCGTCTACCTTGGCCAGCAGAGCCTCAGCACTGAGGTCTTTACTAGCAAGTGCTCCGCTGTTAACATCAACCTTCCGCCACCGGAGGGCACCGACGGAGACACCAAGGAGTGCCCTCTGCCTGAGCAGTTCAAGAGCTACATCAAGAACGGCGTGCTGGTGAGCGAGATTGTCGAGCATGCTGGTTAATCTAAGCTCGTTGGTTGAAGAGGACTAGGAAAGTATATTTTCCTGGACTCGAAGGAATTGTAATATGTCATGTCGGCCGGGTATAGTCCTCTTCCTGGGTCAACTGGTGGCTTGACACTTGTTATTTGGATAATTTAGTTGCTGTATCTAGCGCTCTGTAGATATAAATTGCAGTAACTCAAACTCGCCTGTTCTTACACATTTCACAAAACCTTACTTGATTTCATCAAGATTCTTGAATGTGGCAGCTTCTAGATATATATATCTGTTGTTCATATACGCTGTTGGCAGACACAAACGCCAAAATCGCGCAGCAACGCAAATCACATGGCGAAATTTATATAACCAATTCAAATTCACCAAGGTAACCTAACTAACATACGAACTTAGTATAAACGCCAAAACCACACTGAGAGGCGAGGAGATGCCAAAAATAAATAGAGGAAGTGGTATAGAGCCAACGACCCATGCGCCTGGGCTCCCCAGTATATCCATAAAGCACAAACAATGAAAGCAGATCAACTGGACGTCCAAGTGGCAATGAAAAGAAATACACACATCGCTTGGGTGTCGACCAGGATGCATAAAAAAATACTCGGCGCTATTATGTGGGTTAGTATAAACAAGGGATCGGCTGCAAACCAGTGCGCCTCTTCTCATGCTGTTCTGTGCTGTTCTCTGAGGATGGTGTAGACAGGGAAATGAGGATATATGTCAAAGTCAGGTCAAATACACGGGCAAGATAGGTGATGTTACTGCTATACTGAATGGCGAGGTAGACGTTCTGGGAGTATTGCACTGGGCTCGTTCACCGAGGGCGGTGGTTGTGAGTGGGAGATGGTCGATCATAAAAGCCCAATTTGCGCGGATGTCGTTCATCTACTGTGGCCTCCGGCCTGTGCACATCGAGGCCTCGGAGTCTCTTGGCGAGCAGGCTCTCGCCGCCTTCTGGGCTGTTTGGATTTGAGAGGCGAGCGTGACGTCCGTAATCGTCGTTGCCCCTCGCGAGGTCGTTGTACCGAGATGCACCATGCGAGGGAGGGGTATTTTCAGGGCCACCCGTAACATCCATGGGTCTTGGCACATCTAGCTGTGAGGGGAACTCGCTTGGAGATGATATATGAGGGTTGAGGTGAGGGATTGCTCCCTGGCCCACACTCCGTCTGCGGGAAGATTGTTCCATCCGCAGGCGCGTATTTGCGCCCGCATTACTCGAGATGGAAGACTCCCGGGAGGGCTTGTACGGAGTGTACCGAGGCTCGGGGATTTGTATCTCATTCCGTAGTTTCTCCTTGCCGTCCGGGACGCGGTTTGCAAACACCACGCGAATGGTCGAATGTAGGTAGAAGCGACCGCGTGCGGGACAGCAGATATTTAGATGAATGAGGTATCGCAAAGTGGGTTTGTCCTGAGGGTCTTCTGTGGGATTCAAAGAAGCTTCAGGGCGATCAGTTCCAAAATTCTTCCGTGCACTGAGCGGCATATCGATGATCGGACCTGCCGAATAACTGCGTTGCCGAATAAAGGTTTTTGTGCCAGGTTCCATATCACTGAGGTCGTATGGAACTAGGAAAAGCTTAACCGCAGTCTTGTGCGGGTTTTTGATTATGATTTGCAGTTGACCTTGTTGCGGAATCCGGTAAGAGCCCCCTGGGGGACATTTGGGCGATTCTGACCTGCGATTCTTCTTTTCCCGGCGGCGTAGTGATTCAGCACCACAGGTAGGGCTATCATTTGCCCCACCCGTGGCGGGAGTGCCTTCACGGGGTCCTGCAGGACTCGGATGTCGCCTGCGACGTCGAGTAGGATTGGGATTCTCCTTTGGTAGGGAATTTTCCAGGTCAATTTGTCCCACATATGGACTCGGATTGTCGTCTGAAATCGACCGGCCGAACCCTGAAGTCGGATAGCTGTAGAAAACCACGGGAAATGGCACTGTAACATGTGGCGGACATTTGAGATGACCTTTACATTGTCCCTTGCCGAGGACACCGATCTGAGCCATGAAATCCAGCGGCTTGGAAGGATTCATGGACATTCTTCCGCGCAATATTGACTCTTCGTAAGACCCTACCAGCGGTGCGTGCGTATTTGACGAGAGGTCAGAGACAAAAGACGGCCTTCTTACCCGCGATGGTGGGATCTGCCCACCAGGCGACGGTGCCAGTTGAAGACTATATGCTGAAGTCAATGACCGGCGAGGCAAAGAGTTTTGATTGGCGAAGACATCCTGCCGGCCGGGTGGAGATGGACTGGTAAGGTCGGGAATTCGATTGTTTGGCAGGGAGAATTGGAGATTCCCAAAGGTCTCAGGTGGCAAAGTACGGCGACGGTTCTTTCTCTCCAAAGACTCCGAGACGTCCACATGGTCAACACGGGGCGAAAAGTCCAAGTCGGTATTATTTGCTTGGTGTACCAGAGGGCTGGTAGGAGCTTTCAGAACATAGCTTGATGAGAATGAGCCCACCGACGGTGCACGAGCACGAGCATTCACAATAACATCGGACTGCGAATTCTCATTCGAGGTGCTTGTTTTTGGCAAACCGGGTGGCAAAGCCGGTGCTCCAAACCAAGGAGTAGTGGGAGAGGAGCTTAAATGAGCAAAGGGAGAAGCCGAGCTCGGCTTCGTATAGGGAGATCGAGGAGCGTGTGAGTCATGGGGATCTGTGGCGCCTTCCCCTGAAATCACCCGAGTGCAACGCTGACCGAGGTCTCTGGATATCGGCCGGCGATCCCAGTTCCTCTGTCGGTTTAATGTGATGTTCTTGGTTAAGAGTGCGGTCTTCATGCTCTTTTGCTGCTGTTTGTGGCTGGCCGTTTGAGGTTCTCGAGATGAATAAATCATTGTTGTCCTTATCCGGGGACTATTGGCATGTCAGTCTATATATACTTAAGAGATTCGTCGGACTATGAAAGAAAAGATAAGGACAACAAGACAAAACCACAGCAAGGAAAGACTTGAGAGAGATCCAGATACCACAAAGAGGTCCACATACCATGTGTTGGAGTCTCCAAGGCGAAGATTCTTTGATACGGTGTATCAACTCCTCCCGATCATTCGCCCACGACTTGGGCGGGTTCAACGCCGTCGAATGCATATAGTCGGTTTCCATTTCGGTAGCAGCTATCTCACGGTCATTGAGGTCATTTAGCTGGGGCTGCGAGGACCCTGTGGTCGGCTGTTCACGATTGCCATGGTCGGGTGACCATAGATAATGGCGCCGCCGATCCGGATCACGAAATAGGGGCATGGTGGCGTGATAAGGACAGACTATAATGCCTGAAACGGTAAAGGGGACATTTCAGGAGCCCACAGAGGTAGCACCTTTTGAAACTAGAGCCGAGCTGTGCCTTTGTGGGGGGGTCCAAGTTGGATGCGGTGTACCGAGATGATTCGGGTATATGCCGTCAGTGATTTTACTGAAGAAGATAGCGGTTATATAAAAGAAAGTATGTATGTCACACTTGTGGGCTTGGCTTTTGCTGTCTTAAAAGTATGAATGCCCAGTTTATGCCTCAAAAATGGTGAAAATGTTGAGTAGGGGAAGAAAGTATTGAGCAGATCGTGCATTGTGTCGTTGAATGGGGTGGACACCCGTCGATCTCGGAGATCCGGACTGAGAACGTCATGTGATGGACCAGTGACGTTGTGTTGCAGTTGGGTACTCCAGGGCGATATTATTGTATCTTGGATAAATTGCATTCTTTTGGGTCTCAATAAAGAAATCAAGGCCCAATGCCCGAAACACCTGAGAGATGTTGGGGAGAAATAGCGAAAAGAAGGCAGACAATGCGCAGATCAGCAAAAATGAGAATAAATCGATGATAATGCCAGGTATATTGAGCATGTAGACATTCTAGACGATATTAGAAAGGATCGTAAATACTTCCCCTTATCATCTCAAATCTGTTAGAACCAAAGTCGAGAAGGGAAAACCCGTTGTATATTGTCCGAAAAGTTCATACTTGCTAGTGGCCGAGACCGATGTTCCGTGCGGAGATCGCCACTTTTTTTTCTTCTTCTCCGACAGTCTTTCGATTTCAACACACATCGGGGTAAAACACATCTGTTTTGCTTGAATATCGACATGGCACCTAAACGTACCCACGACGGTGATGCTGCTCCAGCTTCAAAGGGCGAGCCCGCGATCAAGAAGCGCAAGGGTTTTAGCGTTGGACCCGCAAACCTCCCAGATGGCACATATCGTCGCAAGAGTAAGCATGCCCGAAAACCATGGCTTGAACGAAACTGACAAAATGATTAACAACAGCTCAAAAAATAAAAAATGACTTGATTCACAAAGCCAAAGTGAAAAAGGCCTATGCCAAGATCAAGGCCGAAGAGCTTGCCAAAGCGCCTAAGAAATCCGTGTACGATACCGCCGAGGGGGAAGAAATCGAAACTGGCAAAAACAAGGAAGAGGCTGGCGAAGAAACCCCAACTCTGGAACTCCATCCGGATCGCATAGCCATGTTGAACGAGCCCGAGGCCGAGCCGGCACCTGCACCTGAGACCAGAGCGGCGCCCACGAGGCGATGGCAAACAGAGGGAGCGCCGGCCAAAGCCTTCTGCATTCACAAAGGAGATGGAAATTGCAGAGAAGCGGAGGAAAGCGGAGGAAGCACGACGGAAGGATCGCGAGGCCAAACAAAATGAGCGTGAGGCACTGCTGCGCGCGAAGCGGCCGGACCAGTTTGGGAAGAGGAGATTAGGTAGGGAGAGCAACGTGTTGCTCAGTCGCGTGCAACGGATGGTTGGTCAGAATTAGAGAGGAAAGGCAAGAGCTACACATGCATGGTGTGGACTATGTTTCCATGATACCCGGGATATGAAAAAAGTTATTATTCAAAGCATTCAATATACGATTCTTTAATAGCACTGCTTGCTAAACCTATGTCGAGGTCGCTGCGGAAGACTTGGAGCCACCATTTGCACCTCCGCCGCTTCTCGGCTTTTTGAAACAAGCAAACTCGCCCTTAGTCCGATCTCTGAGTCGTTTCAGGATAACCCGCATTTCTCCTAGTTCGGCCTTCAGTTTTGTGCGAGCTTCGTTTGTGGTACGACAATCCAGTTCGACGTAGATCTGGCTTTGCACATTCGATGCCTCCTCGGTTATGTACGGGCTAAGAGTCTGTGCAATGAACTCGGTATCCAAGGTAGCTTGCATCAAAGCTGGCAGCGAGAAGGAGGACCGAGCACGGAAGGCATCAAGCAGCGAGGAAGAAATTTGAGAAAGGAGATGTGTCAATACAGTGGCCAGCAGCGAGGAAGGTGAACTTGATGGAGCGCGACTAGCAGCTGATGACACGGTAGACGGAATAGTTGTGGAGATCTCGGTGTGGACAAGCACCATGGTCAGCATGGCGTTGTAGACGTATGGGCGAACTTGTCCGGCCTGTCAACGGACGGCTCCCAATCTGGAGATGCAATGCCAGTGGTGATAGTTTTGTTTAATGAGGCAGTAGTCGGGGTGATATATGATTGGAATAGCCTGGCTTCAATCTGGCTCAGCACGTCCCGGACAGTCTTCGCCTCTTCCGTCAGCTTGACCGAGAAGGATGTCTCAAAGTTCGAGATAAGTTGTGGGACATGGTCAGCCTGTAGAGCCTTGAGGTTTGAAAGCGTGAGAAGGATTCGAACATTCTGTTCTGTGGTCAGTATGCGGACATCATATTGAACAGGACCGACTTACCCGATTCCAAGAATCGACTGAATCAGCCGAGAGGACCGACAAAGCAGCGTCAGTCGCTTGACTTGTCATTGCTGGTCGAGCAATAATCCATTCGTTTTCCTCATCTACCGTTGACAGGTGCTCTGCGTTTTCGACCAGCCCGCTCAACGCTTTGTAAACACTCGATACGAACTGAGAGCGGACCATTTGAAGCAGTTTCGCAGGCGGCGGAGTGACAACATCCACGGAACCTGGCTTCGCCATAGCTTCCGAAATGTAAAGGATCTTTTGCATGCCCCCAAGGATAGCACTCTCGAAAGCCACAAAGAACCCGGGCATCTTAGTCAAATCACGCTTCTCCGAATCGCGTGTCCAGTCTTCCAACATTTTGCATACCTCTGCATCTTTACTCCAGGCAGCACACGCCACGCGTGCACATCGTTCCCGGGAAATGCTGACAAGGGTCTTGAGGAGGTCATACGTTTTTCCAGAGCCGCCAATCGGCCTTAGGGCTGCCATTTCGCTCGCAGCGGTGCCCACAGTGATGAGGAATTTACTTAAGTAGTGCACTCCACTAAGCGAATTGGAAAATGGTGGCCAGAATGCGAAATCCTCCCAGTGCTCTCCAAGCTTTGGGGGAGGATATGGTAGGTTCTTCGGATCCAGCTTGAAGCGGGACTCTGTCGGAGTGATACCCCTCGACTCTGGAGTTGATGGACTTGCTGGAATCGGCGAGAAGAGTATGGAGATATCTTCGGTTGGGGGTTCCGTGAAGAGCGCCACGACGCTCTCTCGAATAATATTGACCAACACCGCAATACCTTCCTCTAACTCCTTAATATTGTCATCGGAAAGACGGTGATGCTTGCGACTCTCCCCTTCAAACCCGGCAGGCAAAAGCCGTTGTCGATTGCCATCAACGAATGATTGTGCGACTTCCCAGAAATCCAACACCTCGCCCAGCAAACCAGTCTGCGAGGACAGAAGTCGGGTTAGGAACGTTTGTATGCATTCCCACAGCTCAATGACTTGATCGGTGCTCTAGCCTCTCTGGCATTTCCACCGCACCATCACGAGGTGCCAGGCGGAGATAGGATGCTGTAGCCTGTGGATTTGGTCTTTCTCCACCAGCAAGTCTTCTTCTTAAAATTTCAATTTCGACCTTGCATCGTTCACAGAAGCCGGTGATCTTTGTTTTTAAGAATTCGACACGACTCTGAAGCCATGTCCAGATAGGGTTGTCCTCGACACCGAGTTCTAACAAGGCCCCGATCAACTCCATGTGTTCTTCCACGGGCCCTAAGGCGGTGCTTGTGGTTGAAGTGGTGGGGGCATCGGCAAGACGTCTCCAGAGATCACGCTTAAAGTCGTGGATTTGTTGGTCAACATCCATCCACATCCGGCCCATGGCCAGAATGGTGTGTGTCTCAGAGTCGTTCAGTTGCCGGCGAGAACTGGATGCCTGCTCCGCGATATTCTTAGCCCGATTTGCGAGCGTTCTCGCTTTGGTATACTGCCCAAAGACAGCATCGTAATCGCGCTGCTGGATTGACTTGGATAAATGGCTTCCAATTTCATAGACCTCGCGGTGTTTCTCCATCGTTTCCACCACCGACTTCAGTACCTTCTCTCGTTCCCGACCCCCAAGAGCTGGCCCCCACACCTCTTCGGCCTTGACAGAAGCCTCGACCAAAGGACCCCTAATACCCTTCAAGCCGAACTCGCTCTCCTTGACAAGAGCGGTCTTCTTGGCAGCCATTGGGGCAGGAGATATGCTCCGTTGGTGACCTGAGTAGCTCCGGAAATGCCCCGACCTGCGTGGACTCAGACGCGGTTCCTTATCAACGCCCTGGTTCCTCATCTCGGTATAGACGCTATCGATAGTTGCCTTAGCACGAACGAAGCGCTCAAAGTTGGCTTCCACCAGTACTTTCAGCGACGCTGACTTCTGGTCGATTGAATGTGACAGGTTATCCAGGCCGCTCATCAGCGATTCCATAGAGGCCGAGTGATGCGCTTGTGATAGGAATAGTGCGGGCGAGAATGATGTCGATGACAGTAGGAACCGTGATTTGCCTTCTTCCTCCAAGGGCACTCCTCGCTGCTTGAGAATCCGGAGAACGCTGTCACTTGTACCCAAGGGGTCGGGCTCGTCTTCCCGCGCATTGTCTCTGCTTTCCTTCCCTCTTCGTGAACCAAAGTTGCTTCTCCAATCACTGGGACTGCGTTCGAGGGCTATGTATCGTGATTTGCGTGGACGGGAGTCTGTTCGCTGAACCGGCTGTTCTTCTGGCTCATCGGCCACGTCTAATGATGCCGGCCATTCCTCGGGGAACTTGGAGGGTAGGTTGTAGTGGCTTGCGACGTCGAGGTCAGCCATGATTGCCAAGTGGAGCGTAGGAGCTAGGACGAATTGAAATGCAAAATAGAATCATAAGCTCTCTGCAGGTGACCGAGATCTGATAGCAGAACCCTAATCAAATGCTGAGACCCTATGGTAGTCAAGAGTGGACACCAGGCAAAAGAGTGGACTCGGGCCGTGGGGGAAATGAAACCACCAATGCGGTCTGAGGGCCGGTCGGATCGGTACGGCGCCGAGAGATTTGATTCTTCTCCCCTTCTCCTTCTTCCATTCCTCCCCCTCACCACCTCTAATCTTCTCCCAAAGAAATTGAAGGGATCTTTCAAGATGATCGCTGCCCGGAACTTCTCTGTTGCTCGCCAGTGCATGCGCCCGTCCCGCGTGGCCCCCCGATTTGCTGCTCCTATCGCGCAGGTACCAACCCCCTCTGGATACTCAATCGCTATTGAAGCTCAATTGACTAAATTTCGACCTTTTAAATAGGTCCGCTTCTACGCTAGCCCTGCACAGGAAGCTGTTGCCAAGTTCAAGGGTCAGAAGGGTCCTGATGTACGTTTTTCTCCCACCGAACCCGTTTTTTCATCTATGCCGGTGCCAGCCGCGCACCCACCGACCATTTCGAGAACCATCACCACGTGTATAATTACGGCAATGCTAATTGATCTGCTTTTTTGAAATAGGGCAAGTACACTGTTACTCTGATTGAGGGTGACGGTATTGGTCCTGAGATCTCTCAGTCCATCAAGGACATCTTCGAGGCCGCAAAGGTAGCGATTTCTCAACATATGAACTCTTCATGATCGAAATACTAAGTCAATTACAGGCCCCCATCAAGTGGGAGTCCGTTGATGTCACCCCTATCCTGAAGGATGGCAAGACCGCCATTCCCGACGATGCCATTGCCAGTGTGCGCCGCAACTACGTCGCCCTCAAGGGTCCTCTCGCTGTATGTTCCAGCTTCAAATTGCCCGTATATATCACGTCTGGACTGCGATACTAAACTTCCCTTTTCCAGACCCCCGTTGGCAAGGGTCACGTCTCCCTGAACCTGACTCTCCGCCGTACTTTCAACCTGTTCGCCAACCTGCGTCCTTGCCGCTCCATTGCTGGCTACAAGACTCCCTACGACAACGTCGACACTGTTCTCATCCGTGAGAACACCGAGGGTGAATACTCCGGTATTGAGCACGTTGTCGTTGACGGTGTCGTGCAGAGCATCAAGCTCATCACCCGCGAAGCTTCTGAGCGTGTCCTCCGCTTCGCCTTCCAGTACGCGCAGTCCATCAACAAGAAGAAGGTCCGCGTTGTCCACAAGGCCACCATCATGAAGATGTCCGACGGTCTGTTCCTCAACACCGCTCGTGAGATCGCCAAGGAATTCCCCGATATCGAGTTCGACGCTGAGCTGCTGGACAACTCATGCCTGCGTATCGTCACCGACCCCACCCCTTACAACGACAAGGTCCTCGTCATGCCCAACCTGTACGGTGACATTCTGTCCGACATGTGCGCCGGTCTGATCGGTGGTCTCGGTCTCACTCCCTCCGGTAACATTGGTGACGAGTGCTCCATCTTCGAGGCCGTCCACGGCTCCGCCCCCGATATTGCTGGCAAGAGCCTCGCCAACCCCACTGCTTTGCTTCTCAGCAGTATCATGATGCTGCAGCACATGGGTCTCCACGACCACGCTAACCGCATCCAGAAGGCTACCTTCGACACTCTCGCCGAGGGCAAGGTGAGTTTTTATATCCATTCCCTACAGTTACCGCACGTTACTGACCCATGACCTTTATTTAGACCCTCACCGGTGATCTTGGCGGCAACTCCAAGACCCACGAGTACGCTGGGGCTATCATCAAGCGCTTGTAAACCAAGCGCTGTTAAGACTCCTTGTACTATGACCCCCCTGATCTATTCCCTTTGTACCCTTCGAACGACATTAGACCTATAGCGATCGAAATATACCTATTTTTGGTTACCTGGAGGCGCCTGATTCAAACAACCTCAACCATCTTGGTCGTATATTGGTAGATCTGTATCGTAGATTGATCGGTTCTGCTAATGTAGCAATAAAGTACAAGATGCCTGCATAGTCATACACATAACTATAACAAAAGAAAACGCCATCCCCGAAACTCCACAGGTATCAAAGTCCGAACCCCATATCGACAACTTGGCTATGTTAACGCCGTCGGGCAGTCCTGCGTGTCGCAGTGCCAGTCGAAGGCCTCTTATCTTTGGCTTTCGATCGAGATGTCTGCGCTCGGGTGCTCCGTGGACCACCTTTCTCGCCCTCGTCCTCATCTTCGTCAGTATTGCCCTCAGAGCCCTCCTCGCCTTCCTCGTCATCCTCATCATTCGCACCAGTGTCTTCCGAATCGCCCCCTTCATCTGATCCCTTTCCTTGACTCCCTGGACCGATTTCCACTTGCAACCGAGTTGAGCGTGTTCCACGTGTGGAGGGACGGGATTTGCGACCTCGAGACGGGGCAGGAGAAGACCGTGGTTCTGGGGTGGGCAAGACGTCAGTTTATGAGTTGTAGACCAGACTGTAATTCATATCACTCCTTACCGTCTGTATCCGCGACTGTGCTTCCTCGCCGCGATCCGCCTGCGCGACTGGCACGGCTGGTGACGGGTGATAATGACTCTTCCATCGCAAGCCGCCTTTCAAACATCATATCGCCGTACTCGTCATACGGAAGCTCAAACGAGCAATACATCTCGCCAGATCCTTCATCGTCTTCATTGACATCGGTGATCACGGAATCTTCCTATAAAGGTAACGCTAATCAGCAAATTGAACCAGCACAGACAAAACATCGATGACGGCTTACCCGCTCGTCAAGAGCCTCCAAATTGTATAATGAGCCGAGCTTTTTCCAAATCCCTGGAATCCGCATATGCTCCGCCGTCGAGGGTGCGTATCCTTGGCTCTTTAGGTAATCTGAGATTGCGAGCATCCGAAAGTGTTTGTGTATGCCTATGGGGCCAGACGGTTAGCTGCGTTGTCGACTCAATAGAGGTGGGATTGAACTCACCGACTGGCTTCCATTTTATGATCGCTTTGAGTAGCGCAGTTTCTTGCTCATCTGTCCAGGGATCTGTGATGAGGTCGTAGTCTGTGTCTGACTTGTCGGCGCTGTCGCTTGACAGTGTATTTGCGCTCGACTCCGCCATGGTATCGTCTTGGGGCGTGGGCGAGTGCGCACGCTTGGTCTTCTTTTTTGGAGGCATTGTAGCTTAGATGCAATATCCGAGAACCACGGGAAGTAGGAAGGATTGAATTGGAGAGGGGAGATAATGAGCTTCGAGCAGGGCGAGGGCACTTTCTGTTATCAAGGGTCTGTGCACGGCGATAGCCATCTCCGTCGCGGGACCTTGGGAACTTGTACGCGTCAAACGTCTTGCTCATCTGAGCATGGTCTCACTATGGATTATGACCACGAGCTGGATCCTTTCTCCAGTGAAAGCCTCTGGAGACTCTCCAAATTCAGCATAGAAGCTCTACAGCCATTGGAATCGCTACCATGGAACACTACTCTAAGTGGTAAGCGTCAACCGCAGATTTCCTAGAACCTTCAATAACACATCTTTTCTCTATAGACGATGCTACGTCTTGCTTCGAGTTATTCCCACAGCCCTCGGATAAGATTGACCCTGTATGGAAGCTGGATCTTTTCCCAACCGGCTTGGAAAAGCCCGAATCATTTACCGACTCGATCATCAATCCCTCAATAGACGGCGAGTCTGATGCCACGGGTGACTCTTTGAAAGACATCTCAGGCGATGATAACGACATATGGAGCTTGGATTTACTTCAGGAAGACCCTGGTCAACTACCTCCGCCGAAATCATGGGAAAGGTATCAGCACAGGTCTTTCCGAGAGCCCGTGTCTGTCTACTTTAGTGAATCTGGGGCAAAGGGTTTCGATGCAGCTTTGGAACAGCAAAAGGCTGCAAAAACAAATGGTGTACCAAATCGAATGGTTCGAACAGATGTGTTCATTCGATCACTGCTTCGTCTCGGGCTTGGCTGGAGTTCTGCGTTCTTTAGCTACGATCAACGCACCAACCAATTTGAAAGATACTTGAAGGATATCTCTGTCTCTGGTATTAGCCCATTGGCATTGGAAAATGCGATCGAATATGTGGTACAATGTGGTACCAACATGCAGCGCATGCGGTTGTTTGCGCAAGACCCGCCAGCCAAATGCAGAGAACTTCCTGCTTTGGTCACGTTAAGCAGCACAGTTGTGATAATAATCTTCAACCTTGAACAACAGATTTCAGATCATTCGAAAAAAATTGGCTCGCTCTTACAAGTAAAGGCACTCTTCCATCGATGCGGGGATTTGGTAGGTGTCCTGGCAGATATTGTTGATGCTGCGCAAAGGGCTGTCTCGGACGCACAAGTCATGTCGATTGTGACGGAGCGTGCAGCCATTTTTGCCCAGAATTTTGGCTGGATGGAGAACCTTTTGCATGAGATTGTGATTCGAGTGACTCGGCCATGGTTCAAATTCATCGAGACTTGGATTGGGCTTAGACCCGAAGACACAGATCTCAAAGAATCCATGACAAGCGGCAAAACCTTCGTCCGACTGGAAACTCAGGATCCTGGCAAGTTCAAGACTGGGCAAGCACGAATCGACCACATATATCTAGCGGATCATATGCCGTCATTCATCCCGGCCGATCAAGCACGTTCCATCTTTGAAAGTGGAAGAAGCCTCCAACTCTTGAAACGATCCCATCCTCGTCATCCCATCGCGCAGCGTGATGTTCTCTTGCGAACCGGTGGTCTTCATCTGCATTGTGCGACTACCTGGGCTGGTATTGAGCAGATTCAAACCAAAGCTCAAGAGTACGAGTCAAGGCTCCGCGCTGAAATCAAGAAATATCATAAAGGTGATACGGGTTTGCACGATTCACCATCAAACGTGGCCACGCAGTATGTCGATCAGACGACCAGCACAGAAGTTACAACGGCAGCCTTTGAACTCTTCGATATAGATGATGAAAAAAGCACTTCAGGCCCGGTCACAGATCACAAGGCTCTTTCAAAAGACCATCTGAAGCAACTACTCGATAAAGCCCGAGGATTTGAAACTGAAAACAACACCAATGAAGGAAGCTACCTTGGTCCTGAATTGGCATCCGGCCTCCATCTATCTCTTGCACCCATTCTTTCGTCACAGGCCCTTCTCATCGACTACTCTTGCCTGCACCTTCTCTTCAAAGAGAATCGAATTCGCCATCATCTGAACATGCAATGGCGTTTCCAGTTGCTAGGAGAGGGATCGTTTGTCGCCCGCCTTTCTAATTCCCTATTCGACCCGGAAATGGAAAGTGGCGAGCGGAAGGCTGGCAAAATTCGCAGTGGTGTTGACACTGGTCTACGCCTTGGCAGCCGTGACACATGGCCACCAGCTAGTTCAGAGTTGCGACTCGTGCTGATTGGCTTGCTGGGAGATTGTTACTTTGGCAGCGCAAATACAGAGGATGATGAGAAGACCCACGTTCAACAGGATAACGAGTTGCCGGGTGGCCTGAGCTTCGGCATTCGAGAATTGACCGACAAAGAAATCGAACGATGTAAAAATCCGAATGCAATAGAGGCTTTGGACTTCCTTCGTCTGCAGTACACGCCACCAGAAGTCCTTGGATCCCTCATTACTGCGCGCTCTTTGGATAAGTATGATCGTCTCTTCAAGCATTTGCTTTGGTTACTCCGCATGGTTTCTGTCGTCAAAGGACTTATTCGTGATTCTACTTCTCGAGTGTCTCTATCAGGAGACACACACAATGTATACCAGAAGTTTAGAGTGGATGCCCAGCACTTTGTGCTAGCGGTCAGTGATTACTGCTTCCACGTCGGCATTGGGTCCATCTGGCAGCGCTTCCAAGACACACTTACCAAAATCGAGAACTGCCTTAACCGCGGCGACATCGACGGTACGATTGAAGCGGCGCACTCGGTACCACGGCTTCGAGACTACCACGAAGACATCCTTGACCAGATGCTGTTCGCGTTATTCCTCAGCAAGCGCCATGCGCAGGCGGCCAAACTACTTGAATCCATTTTCGGCACTATTCTCGGCTTCAGCCATCTTTCTAGAGCAGATGGAATCGGGATGCGCAACGAAAGTGAAGGAGCTGTTCTTCATCTGTATCAGTCCTTTAGAAAACAGACCTCTGCCTTTGTCAACTACCTTCGCAGCCTGGAGTCCGGAAAGGCCACTTCGAAATCTATGGCAAAGTCAGGGGAATTCTTCTCTTCGCGGACCGACCCGATCAGTGTCTTTGAGCATCTACGGGTGCGACTAGACATCAAGAACTACTATTGATCGAAGGAAGCAGTCCCTACACTCAAATGTGTAAAGAACAACCTACTGGATCTTAGGTGGAACGTTTGCTACTCAGATTTATCCAGACTGTTTGGATACGTTATGATTCATGATTGATGAGATTACTTCAAAATTCACTTCGTTTCTATGTAAATGAAAGTCCAATGTCTTTATACCCTTCCGTCTCGCGTGTCTCATATCAATTACCATTGTACAAGTCAAACTCCACAAACGCCCCAAGCTCTAATGCGCAAAATAGATATCCCAAGCCCGCACCAAACCTAGAAGAAGTGAAGATCCGGCTCGGCCCAACCTTGGGCAAGAAGAATTTCGCGAGCAGACTTCTCCATAGGCCCAGGCCCACAGACCAGAACCATACTCTGCTCTTCTGGAGCCGCGTACTCCGCGAGGAGTTCCTTAGAAATGCGTCCCCGACGACCAGTCCACGTATCAGACCCTTTAGTCAACGTGTGCACGACAGTGCATTTCCGAGAATCGGTCTCGACATAAGCATCAAGGTCAGAACGACACAAGATATCTTCCTCCTGCCTGTTTCCGTCTAGCACAACACACGTCGTGGGATCTTGCGTGTCTTGCATAACAGCTCGCAAAACCTGGAAGACTGGTGTGATGCCAGTTCCTCCACAGATCATCTTGAAAGAGCGGACATGGCGCTCTTTACCGCTGATGGAAACCCGGCCGTTGCCGAGATATTCAAACCGGCCTGTTGGGCCCTTGCAGTCGATCTTTGAGCCTAGGGGGAAGCTTGTCGAGAGCCATGGTCATTTTTCCTCCTGGAATGCTTTCCGTTGGGAAGTAGATCTTCACGAGTAACTCCATCTTGCCTATCAGGTTTGTGTCTGACATGGGCGTATAGGATCTGATAATCGCTTCGTTATTGGATGGATCTTGGACTTTGATCATCAAATGCTGGCCGATCGGTAGGCCGAGAGTCTGCTTCTCATGTTCCAGGTCGAATACGAAGAGACGCGTATCCCAGGATACATCCTTCTTCTCCGTGAGGGTGGCTTTTGTCCATTTCCGCGACTGAAGGAACACTGCGCGTGCCTCATCAGAACCAGCAGTTGAATCGTCTTCCAGCGCTCCGAGGGATGCCTTGTCTAATGTGCCAATATGGTAATCCGGCATCATTGCCTTCGCAGTTTCACTGTCTGGGAGGGAGTTAGCGGTGCAATAGTCTGATGGTATTTTAACTGTGACTCACGGATTGCAAGGAAATCCTCCGATACATCCAAACCAGCAGAAGATGTAATACTGATGGCTCCTCCAGGATGGCCTTCGAGGAAGGCTGTGCCATCATATACTTCGCCATTAACAACAAACCAGGGTTTCTCGCTGCTGCTATTAGCCTTTAACTCTTGCAGATCGATTTGTCTGTTCACGCCATCTTTCTTCATGTTTATCTCCTTCACAGGCTCCGGTTCGAAGGGCTCCTCGCCTTCAACCCTTTCACCCCAGTTACCATTGAGCAAGTCACCACCCGTCTTCTTGACTCTTTCCATCCACCCGCCTGCTTTGGCTGGATGTGTGGGATGTTCAAATTTCAACGTATTCCCTTGTTTCGTGATTGCCACTCTGAACCATGGGTTATTCATCATGCCCAAGACAGACCAGTACATGTCACGCGGCATGGCGCTCAATGCCTCATCCACTGCACGAACTAGAATTGCATCGCTGGTCTCAAGGTCTGCCACTGGGACGTCCAACGACCAGAAAGACCAACAGAAAGATGCCTCCCTCCACCACATGTCTACCTTGCCGCCGAACAGCTCGCCGTCAAAGTCGCGGTATTTATCTTCTGCGTATTCGATCTCAGAGAGGCGCCATGCTAGAGGACCAGAGATGTTAGCCACGTTCCATCCTTGGGTCCAGGGTATAAATACATTTGCCTCTGTCTAGCGAAACTTCAACTTTTGTTATCCTCCGGCCACCGCCGGCGTATGCATATCCTTTGACTGTATACGTGGGTCCCGCCGTGGACAGGTCAATTTCTTCCTCGTGTTGGGGATACACAGCCACCGAATTCACGTTGAGTTCATAAATGGCATATCGCTCATCGGTCCACCACTTGCGATTCTCGGCGGACATCTCCGGTGTCACCATGGTCCTGGCACTGTTAGCACAAGCCACTGCATGACCGTCCAACGTGACACTTACGGGAGCACTCGATTATCATTGATATGATACCAGTTATCACTTGGGGCATCGGTCAGAATCAACTTCTTTAGCCACTTCACGCTCCGGCCTCCGATTTGACCAGGCACCACTGCCCTCAAGGGACGGCCATGGTCTGGCCGGAGGTCTTCGCCATTCATCTTATGTGCCAACATGATTCCTCGGTTTGGGTCCATGGCCCAGTTCAATTTGACCGAGGTTCCGTAGAATCCATTCGGCTATGGGATGTGTCAGTTTCGATTCGAGGATGGTTCCTGACATATCCAGGGCCAATGTAGGGAAGTCTCACCAGTTTATCAGCACCCTCCATGCAGACATACTTTGCTTGTCGAAGTGGCTTTGCACTGCGCAGAATATCCGCCATCATAGGCCCTGTGAATAGCGCCGTCGATAAACCAGCCGCACCCCATGAGAAGCCCTTTGACTTCCGGACTGTGTTCTGTTCTTTGCGTCTGTTGCCCGCACAGACGAGTGTGATTGGTGCGGTGATCTGGTCATATTTCTGAAGCACTTCGCGGAAGTTCAGGACTAATGGCTTCTCCACCAACCTGGTTCATCAATCAGTTTCCTGGGACACGAAGCCTGCAAGAGTAATCTCAATAGAACTCACCCTTCTATACTAATTTCCCAATTCGGGATATCCTCATCACGGACCTGTGGCACTGGCCCGTGGTTCCGAACATAGAACAGTTCCGGGGATGTGAGAAACCCTTGGGTATTGGTTTAGCTTGTCGGCTTCGGTATACCACATGGGAATGGATACCATACCTTCTTTGTACAATGCTGTCAATGGGGGCTCCACATTGAATGGATGAACTCCCGTCAGCCGAATCAGTCGTGGATCTCGAGGTACATGGTTATCCGGTGTGCCTTTGTCCAGATCCAAGATGTCGACGGGGTTCTTTGACGGTGGAGGGAGTGGAATATCGGGCTCTCCTGGAGTTGGGATGATATCCTCGACTGTGATCTGGGCATTTTTGAAAGAGATTGTTTCGGGTTCTGTTATCGTTTGCGTGGTTATGCTGGCCATGTTGACACGAGGCTTCTACGCTGCTCTGTGCTATCAAACTGTTGGTATATAATGAAAACTGTTGAAATTGCTTCTCGAAGTAAGACAAATAACTTGATAAAAAACTGAGTAGAATAAATCGGAACAGTCTTTACGTCCAAATACCCACATTTCACTGCAAATAGCAGTATGTACCCAGGCCGAAAGCCCTCAGCCCCATTCCAATATCACCATCAGAGTATGAGCACTTTTCAGATCTCCGCGGATCCTAAACCCCCCACATTCCTAGAATATCATCGAGTCAAAGCAATTGGACCCATGTATGTACCCATGTACCCATGTAGGTAATCTTCATTCTTATCTCCAGACGTTAAGATAAGCAAAACCCTAACACAACCTAATCGGACCAATCACAGCCGACATAAAACCACTCATCTCCGCGGAGATTCCACCCAACTTCTCAACCGACTTATCCGAGTTATCTCCTGATGAAATGCACTCCTGTTTCTTCCGACATGCTCTGATTAGCCTTAATTCGTACGACTCACATCGTAGTGTCACAGACGTAGTATCAGAGTGGAATGAGGTATTTATTTTTCTTAAAATTAGAATGAGTGCCGTGTTCCGTAGCCATTGCTAGTATTATACTCATCTTCACATTGTTTAGTCTCAGCCATGCCTGTGATGCCTGTGCTGGATGGATTACGATATGGGGAGCCAGTGGATGGCAGTCCTAGTCCCAACCATATCCAGCGCCAGAAGATTGTAATAGTTGGGCTTGGAATGGTGGCTATTTCACTCATGTAAGGGGATTCCAACAACGGACAGGAAAGAATTCCTCTAACAATCTTGGGAACAAACAGCGAGAAGATTATCAAACAGGATACGGAAAGAAAATACGACATCGTCGTCATCGGCGAAGAGTCCCACGTAGCATACAACCGTGTCGGACTTTCGACGTTTTTCGAACATCGCAAGATCGAGGATCTATACCTCAATCCAGCGGAATGGGTGAGTCCTCGATTATTCAAGAGCGACAGAGAAAAATAAGACCTAATAAATAACGCTCCATAGTACGACTCGTTCAAAGAACGAGCATTCAACTACCACCTCAACACACGAGTAACAGCAATCAATCCCGCGGAGAAAACAGTCCAAACATCCACCGGTGTCACAACATCTTATGACATCCTCGTCCTCGCAACAGGCTCCGATGCCACCCTCCCAACACACACACCCGGCTACGATGCCAAGGGCGTCTTTGTATATCGGACCATCTCAGATCTAGAACGCCTTATCGACTTCGCGGCCCAGCATAAAGGCCAAACGGCCGTTACAGTCGGGGGTGGACTGCTAGGCTTAGAAGCTGCGAAGGCGATGACAGATCTAGAGGACTTCGGAAATGTCAAATTGATCGATCGGAATAAATGGGTGCTGGCGCGACAACTCGATGGAGATGCCGGGACGTTGGTAACTCGCAAGATTAGGGAGTTAGGACTTGATGTTCTCCACCAGAAGCGGGTGAAGATTGTTCATACAGACGACGAAAATAATGTGATCGGAATTACATTCGAGGATGGCGAAAGGATCGACTGCTGCTGTATTTGTTTTGCGGTATGTGTCCTTCTTTCTCGCCTCCACTCTGCTGATAAATGTGCTGACTGGGTTGTAGATTGGAGTTCAACCTCGAGATGAGCTGGGTCGAGACATTGGAATCCAGTGTGGTGAGCGCGGTGGATTCGTGATCGATGAAAGGTTCGTCTATCGGTAGTCCTGGATCATCAGTTCCCAACTAACCTTCATAGTCTGCAAACCTCGATCCCAGATATATACGCCGTCGGAGAATGCGCAAGCTGGGAGAACCAGACATTCGGAATCATTGCCCCGGGAATTGAAATGGCCGATGTGCTCGCCTTCAACCTGACCAACCCGGATAAACAGCCCAAGAGTTTCACACGGCCGGATCTCAGCACAAAGCTGAAGCTGCTCGGGGTTGATGTCGCTAGTTTCGGTGACTTTTTTGCCGACAGGGACGGGCCAAAGTTCCTTCCCGGTCGTCGACCTTCCATTGCCCCTGGCTTGGGAGGGGATACTTCACGAGAGGAACCTCCTGTCAAGGCCTTGACATATAAGGACCCCTTCAGTGGAGTGTATAAGAAGTATTTGTTCACCATGGACGGCAAATTCTTGCTTGGTGGGATGATGATTGGAGATACCAAAGACTATCTGAAGCTGAATCAGATGGTTAAGCTACAGAAAGAACTCGAGGGTTCCCCCGAGTCAATTCATCCTTGGTGCACAGAATGGTGGGGAGGAAAATGCGGACGACCTGTGAGTATCGTTAGCACTGCTATTTGGAATATATTCTAACCCATTCTACAGTGATGACAGCACCCAGATCTGTTCATGCCACAATGTCACCAAGGGAGACGTGGTAGATAATGTGAAGAACGGCACATGCACAACAATTGCACAGGTCAAGTCTTGCACGAAAGCAGGAACAGGCTGTGGTGGTTGCATGCCTCTTGTTCAGTCAATTTTCAACAAGACAATGCTCGAAATGGGACAAGAGGTATCAAACAACCGTAAGTAATATCAGCTTTCCAGGACTAGCTCTTTTCACCACTAACATGTTTAGTGTGCTCACATATCCCCTACTCCCGAGCCGATCTATACAATATTGTTGCGATCAAGCAACTGAAATCCTTCGTCGATATCATGAAAGAAGTCGGGAAGAATCCAGAATCTCTCGGCTGCGAACTCTGCAAGCCCGCTATTGCATCCATTCTATCCAGTCTGTTCAATCCGCACATCATGGACAAGGGAGTCAACGACTTGCAGGAAACAAACGACAAGTTCCTTGCCAACATCCAAAGAAACGGCACATTCTCTGTGGTACCCCGAATCCCAGGTGGTGAAATCACAGCCGATAAGCTCATTGCTATTGGTTCCGTAGCCAAGAAATACGGCCTTTATTGCAAAATCACCGGTGCCCAGCGCATCGACATGTTTGGTGCGAAGAAGCAGGATCTTCTGAATATCTGGACGGAACTCGTAGATGCGGGTATGGAGAGTGGACACGCCTATGCAAAGGCTCTTCGAGCAATCAAGGTACGTTAGGTCAATTATCTTTTCAAGAGACGACCAGCTGACAGTGAACATTCAGAGTTGCGTTGGAACCACATGGTGTCGTTTCGGTGTGGGTGACAGTGTCGGCATGGCAATTCGACTGGAAGAGCGATACAAGAGTATTCGTGCGCCACACAAGTTCAAGGGAGCTGTATCTGGCTGCGTGCGAGAATGTGCCGAGGCCCAAAACAAAGAGTGAGTGCAAATGGACCCCACTGGTACAATCGCAGAACTAACGGCTGCAGCTTCGGACTTATTGCCACGGAAACCGGGTTCAACATCTTTGTTGGAGGCAACGGAGGTGCAAAACCCAGACACGCCGAACTCCTCGCTACAGATGTACCACCGGAGATGGTGATGCCTATAATCGACCGCTACTTGATCTTCTACATCCGCACCGCCGACAAACTGCAGCGAACAGCACGATGGATCGAGAATCTCCCCGGCGGGATCAAGTACCTCAAAGAAGTGATCGTGGATGACAAACTCGGAATCTGCGCCGACATGGAAAGGCAAATGCACGAACTAGTCGATAGTTACTTCTGCGAGTGGACCGAGACCGTCAAAGATCCCAAGCGCCGAAAAGTCTTCCAACAATTCTCCAACACAGACGAAACCGTCGAGACGGTAGAAGTCATCCAAGAACGATCTCAGCAACGACCCACATACTGGCCCAAGGATACTGCCGAGCGCGAGGATTTCAAAGGCCACAAGTGGTCAAGTGTCTCCTGGCAGCCGGTTGTCCGAGCAGATCATTTCTCCGACGAGCCGCCTCAAGTCTCATCGGCGAATGTCAAGCGCGGAGATACACAGCTTGCTGTCTTCAAGATCAAGGGCAAGTTCTATGCGACGCAGCAGATGTGTCCACACAAGCGAGCTTTTGTTCTTTCTGATGGTCTTGTTGGTGATGACGATGCTGGGAAATATTGGGTGTCGTGTCCGTATCACAAGCGCAACTTTGAGCTCAACGGTGAGCAGGCGGGTCGGTGCTCAAATGATGAGAGTATGAATATTGCTACGTTCCCTGTTGAGGAGAGGGATGATGGCTGGGTATATCTCAAGCTTCCGCCGATTGAGGAGTTGGATTCGGTCCTGGGGACGGAGAAGTGGAAAGTTCGTAAGGGTGAGGCGGAGGATCCTTTCCATAAGGTTGATAAGAAGTTTAAGGGTATGAAGGGGAAGAAGGTGGCTGATGGTTTCTTGACTCGTGCACCAGCGGTGCAGCCAGCTAAGTCGATTGACTGGTGATGTGCATGTCTGTTTCTTTGTCATTTTGCGGCGGGACAGGTTGGCGTATGGGAGATAATTAATGACCTTATGAGTTCACTTTAGAATGTATGTGATTTACATTTCTTTGTTTTCTCGCCTCAAAGCGATGGAAGATCATATCTTTTGTAAACATTGTCAAAGAAGCTAGTATATATTGTTAAATATCTCTTTTAATCTCGCCCTTTTAACTTGCCTTACTATGAAATTGTTCTTATTTTTTCTTCTCACTTCTCACTTCTCACTTAAGCTCTGTATAGGTTCTTACACTCTATTTTCCGAGCTATCTCTCTTATTTATATGAGTTATCAAGGATGCTGCTAAGTCCTACCTAAATTGCTCTCTATGTTGTAGAACCGGAAACTATATAATATATAGTCACGAAAGGAGAGCGTCCTTTCCACCGTTCCCTCTTGTTAAGGTGAGGTGACAGTCGCACCTTCCTCGTGAAAATGCGCCTTCCCTCTTCGTAGAGGAACTGCTATTTAAGATCCTTCGAATCTTCTTTCTTGCTTCAACATTCTCGCACATCTCCACGAGTCATACGCATCCCCATTCCAACCAGACAAGGTACCATATCCTACATATCTTTCACTCCGAGCACCAACCAGTGAGTTACGCCCCTTCATTCCATTCAATGCCTTTCAAGCATGAAGTTGGCAAGGGAAAAGTGGGTGATGGTCAGCGGCTTACGGCCAGAGCGACGACCAGCTCGAGCGTCTAGCCCAACCATGATTTCCGGGTCGTTCTCACGCACGATTTCGCCGAAGAAACTCCCAAGAGGGCTCTCGGATTATAGAATCTGTGCAGGTTTTAATTGCATCCACCTACCCATCACAGTGGCTCGCCGTGCAACTCTGGGAAATGGAGACCAGGATGCGATACCGGATGAAAGTACCGACACAATCTGGACGATTAGGGGCGGATACGAAGAAACACTGGAAAGAATAGCCGGCGCCTTTCTATTCTCGACTGCCAGAGCCGCCGAGCCCTTCTTCACAAAGGAGATTGTTAAGAGGGTTATTCAAAATGATGTTCCCAATGGGCAGTTTATAATAGGGTTTGATAAACTGACACCATGGATCGGTAAACATATCCAGATGAAACAATATTTTCGATTGATCACCTGCGAGCCGGCGAATCGGTGAAGACTGAGGTCAACGATGAGATACCGAGGAGAGTCAATGGTGGTGGACCGTATGGGATTTGTCGACACAGAATTTTCCCCAAGACACTTGCCCACTGAAGAGCGTTGGGTACAAAGATTGTTCTTTAAACCCCGGGGGTGTCTAACTGCCTATATCATCAACTATCACTTTCTTCTTACTTCTCGTTGAGATCATCTTTCACTAGCCTCTCCACTACGATCATTTTGTTAGAATATACAGGGTAGATGGGGTCAGCGCAATGGCTCGCAGGGTTCACACCATATTCAAATTATATCTAGTCAGTCCGTCTCAACGCATCAATCCCAACCTGGCACCCGAGGAATATGGCAAGTAATGATCTTGCCAATATGACGAGCAGACGCCTCCGCCAGATCCAGTCGTTCGAAACCTAGATGAGGAAAATGGAGACGACGAGGAGATGAAGATGATACAATGTGTTATTGTATTGGTGACAGATTTTTGTGGAGAACTATGTAAAAAAGGGAAGAACACCCCCCACGATCAATGGCACATATATCAGTAGTGGTCAAGGTCTTTTCGCACTACGCTCACTTGTACGGAAGTCTGAGGTATTTTGTTTCCAGGTGAGGTCTGAAATATTTGACTAGGTAGCTGGTTGTTTTGTCGCAAACCCTGGTTACAGGTCAATGTGTTATAGCTTTCGCAGTTCGAAGTCGGAACCCAGGAACTGGAACCTAACAATCTGCTACCATGAGCTCTGTTGGATGCCTGGATGCCTCAGGCATCACAATGTAGATAGAACCCATAGTCTCTGTCTCTCTCTCTCTTTCTCCTCTTCGTCCACCCCGAATACATACATTGTTTCTCATACTGATTCCACACTGTATCTGTATTCCATGAAGCTCACGTCTATATTGCTTCATGGAACAAAGAAAACAAAGACACAAAGCCTAGAAAGTTCTAGCGAAAGAGGAGACCAATGGAGGCTGAAAGAGTTCATTGCTTCTACCACCTGATGAAGTTGCATGATAGTAGCTCCAAAATATGAATTGATGTCTCGATCCAACGCTTCGATTCGACAAAATTGGTTCAAGGCGGCACGGCACGTCCAGAGGCAATATTCGTTGCCGATGCCAACTGGCTTTGTCGGCCCCTTTATCCTGCATGAGCTCGAGTCAGGCATCCTCGCCTACTGCAAAGTGCGACTGGATGGAAGAAAAGTAAATAACATAAATGACGGGACGGGACAGGTGTAATTCCGGCTGACACATCCCGAGTTTAATCCACCTGGGCATGGACCCATCCATGGATAGCACCTTGGAAAGCGGTCTGCATGACTACCAGTATATGTTGCTTTGGGCAGAAATGGATCACAGGATTGCAGTACGCGCTCGTACTGCGAGAATCATTGAACGGGTTGATTGAAGAACTATCCTGGTGATCGTTGTTGAGAGTGTCTTAGAGCCTGAGACGCCTGTATTAGCGCGTTACCGGGTATTCCGAATTGACCTGGTTTAATACAATGTATGGAGTTGGTAGTCCCTCAATCATCCAGTTCCTTTGTAGTGGGAAACTACCACCTCTCACTCGCCACGATACCCTGAAGAGCGAAGGGAGTTCACTCGAAAGAGCCAAACTCAAATATCCAGAAATGTCTTGTCTCATCCTTCTGCTTCGCCCCACTGCAGGATCCAACGGAGAATGGATATGAGGTGCTTCCGGCAGTTCCTTTTCCTTTCCTTTTTTCCCCCCCAATCTACCTTGGCCAGTGAACGCAACATGTCCTCTTTCTCATCTGTCAAATCCTTACTTCTTGCTGGATGCCTGTCGGCATCTACCGCTTTTGCCAGTCTTCAATGGTCACCCTGTTCTTCAAATCCAGCGTTGGATTGCGCAACCCTCCGAGTGCCGCTTGAGTATGCCGAGCCGTCAGATCAGAGGTCTGCCTCTATTCCGCTTGTTCGATACAAGGCCACGGTAGCCACATCCCAGCACAAAGGCTCGCTTCTCACGAATCCTGGTGGCCCTGGTGCGTCCGGTGCCTCCTTCGTCCTGAACGGCGCTGGGAAGGCAATCTCGAATATCACCGGAGGGTCTTACGATATAATTGGGTGGGACCCACGCGGCGTGGGCTCTGCTCAACCTGTCCTGCAATGTTTTGCTAGTGCGGGAGAGGAGTACAAAGCGTCCAACGAGCTTCCATCCGCGGCAGAGGTGGCATACGGCCAATTCAGCAACCAATCCTACATGCCCTCTTACAACGCTGCGATGCAGGAGTTTGACAGTAAGACTGCACCACTTGCCGCCGCATGTGCTTCTTACAATTCGACAGCTTTGTACACGTCTAGCGCGGCTTACGTCGTTCGTGACATGGCGGCTATTGTCGATGAATTGGACGGCAAAGATGCCCCTTTGAACTACTGGGGTCTCTCTTACGGGACCATCTTTGGGGTAGAATTTATTCAGACCTACCCGGAGAGGGCGGGAAAGATCGTCCTGGATGGCGTCTTTGATGCTACAGCCAATGCTGAGACCTATGTCGCCCAGCTTCCCAATGACCAACTCTCCGTGCGGGATGCTATCAACGATATGGTGTCGTTTTGCGAACAAGCCGGCGCAGCTGGCTGTGCTCTTAGTGTCCCTCCCGCAAAGGTGACTGCCGACCTGACCACACGACTTGCTAATTTACAAGACTCACTCTATGAACATCCCATTGCGGTCTCGCAAGGGTTCTCCATCACTGTTGGCATCTTCAGCTCATTCATGTGGTCCTTTTCCCGAGTGCCGACCACTTGGCCCCTTATCTCCTCCGTTATCAGCGCCCTTGAGCAAGGAGATGCGACTCCAATGGTCGCCATCCTCAATGCAACTGCTGCCAGCCCGCCAGGCAATCCCAGTGCGCCAGACACCGGGTCTCTAGCCGAATGGCCTCTGCAATGTGTAGACAATGCGCCGTCAAGTGGCATCACATTGGCGGAGGTCGCTGCGCTAGTACTCAAAGTTTCTCTCAGCGAGGGTACCCCTTGGCTGAATGCTGATGTGACTCCCCTCTCCTTCTGCCGCAACTTTCCGGACATCCGCCCGAGAATCCCGAACTTGGGAGCCTCGAAACTCAGCAACGCAAACTCCATCCTCACTCAACGAAACGCCACAGTTCTGATTGTGAATGGTGAAAATGACCCGGTGACTCCGTTGGCCTCTGCGAAGCGTTTGCAGAGTCAACTTCCTACCGCGTCCCGGTTGGTGACCAGACGAGGCCCAGGCCATACAACAATCAGCGTTGCATCGTTAGGGCTAGTAGAGACCATCCGCACCTACTTCATCGACGGTACCCTCCCAACCAGCGCTGCTTACGACCTCAGTCAGCTGGTATTCTCCTCGGCAATTGATGCCGGGAAATTGGCCCCTGCTCCGGTGTTCAATGGGACATACAGTGATGCCGAACTGACTCTATTGAACTCCACATATAATATTTTGTTGGCGTTCCTCAGCCTGGCATAAGGAGTAAGCACATTTAGTTTGGATAGTATGTACAGTACTGTGGAATATATTGGCCCATAGAAGATAGAGATATGAGTGAGAAAGAAAAAGAGTCTTTGTGAGAGGTTTCCTCGTCTCGGCTCTTGTTGGCTTGACCAGCCCTTGAGATCTTTCCGTCCTCGCTGGTTCTAGTTCTAGTTTGTGGTACCACTTTGTCTCCGTTATCAGTGTTAGGAAGTGCAACGGGATACGGTGATATGGAGGACAGTCCGCCAGTGCCTGTTTCGACTCTTTCATTGTCGCAACCTTTAGCGAACAGTCCTGGCTGACTGGGAAATGCCCGCCGCCGCAGTTGCCGACAAGGTCGTGGAGCGATCAGGAGTATGGCTACGCCACTTCAAAATGGATGACGGAGCAAATGGTATCGGCGGCGTGTTAGCGCGGAGCCAACCTTGGAAGGCGTGGGCCCTGGGGTGCCCACAGGTCCGTGGACGGGTCCACGCCGGGGCCCCGGGCCGGTAATCTTGGGGTTATGTAAGAGCCCAGCCCCCCGCAGGGGCCAGGGCCAGTTTTGCATTATATAATCTCAGGATATTTTAAACCAGCAGAATCTTCTCTGGAAAGGCGGCAAGCAAGGTCCAGCCAATAATATTAAGACGATAATAAAAGTCACGAGGGCGGTAAGCCTTCCAAAAAGCCATCTGTAATATAAGAGCACTAAGCCTAATTAGGTAGGCTTAGCGCTCTCAACTATGTATAGAGGACAAAGCCAGTATAGAGGTTTACAAAACAGTATGGCCAATTATATTGAAGTGCCCACTAGCCTCGGGACTACAGATGCATATTGCTAGTCAGATTGTTGGTTCGAATTCCCTGTTTTCGTGACATTTTATGAGATAGTTACATATCACCAAAAATACCATAATTGTGGTACTGCCAGCTTTCTGTCAGACATTAGCAAAGTCAACAGATCCGACCTGGTATCTTAATCTCGCGTATTGTTGTACATTCAGCCAGTCGATTGGTACGTAGGTATGTATCCATGGAGACCATATATGTATGTTGGTTATTCAGCGGATGTGCAAACCTTCCTTGAATATTTCTCGCACAGTCAATGTCTAAATCTCTTATCTCAGTATATTTTGGACATAGAACTTGGTACACACTAAGATTACCCAGGGAGGCAAAAAAGACCCGTGTACACTGATTGTTAAGAAGCGCTTGCGTTACTGTACTAAAAAAAAGAAGCCCTAATTCTGAAGCCGGGGACGATACTAGATCTTAGACAGAGGTTCATCCCCAGAGACCCAGAGCCAATTGACTAGAATAACAGTGAGATTTAAGTATTTCCGCGGAGCTCAGATCGACATGCTTCAACGTAAAGACCCGCCGGGCTGAGTTCGTTCTTCGGTCCCTATCGCGGTAGGCTTGGCGTCCAATGAGGAGGCTCACGTTTATCAACGATATGAATTTTTGGCCACCGTAGAGTTAAAGGCCCACCCCAGACTCGATATAATGGTACGCCGATAAGCTTTAAATCGTCAATTGAAGGTCCGCGGAGTTACATGAAGCAGATTGATTCATATCTTCGCTGTTCGCCTCCCATCTTGGCTCTGGGCATAGTATACATCCTAGACCGTTATAGGTTCTAATGCATACCTTATCTCTATCAAAATTTCATTGCCGGGTACTGCGGAAGTTCTAGGGATGAACTCTGGGACAAAGGAGTTAAGTTTAACATTCAAGGTTCGGATGATCCTTGCTGCAGCCTTGTCCTTGCGTTGTATCAAATCAGTGATCTCAGATATAATCGATGATAACCCTTGACTAACCGTTTTCAATTGACAGCACCCGGCTATCCACGCTAATTGGACAATCCGGCACGCAGCGGGGATATCAGACTGATTGTTGTTCCATGTGTCATGACAAGATGTATCTGAGATATACAACATATGCTTCAGCAACAGAGCATAGTAAACATCTATATAGATACGAAGGTCTATTCAACTTTCCAACTTCCATCGTTCTTCTAAATCTCCAAATAACTCTTGTTTACATTTAATTAACAAGACTATATCAAGTTATCTGAGCCTTTTTATAGAATATCAGATCCTGGGCCTACCTCTACCTCAACGCTCGATTGTACAAAGAGCCTGCCAAAATGGCAACAAACTTCGTTAAACACCTCTTTCTATCACCGGAAATCAACCCAAGTACTCGCAAAGCCAAATCCATTCCCGCATTAAACCCTTTCGATCAATATGGACGGGTGTTCTTCTTCTCATGGCTTGGTTTCATGGTGGCATTCCTATCATGGTACGCCTTTCCACCGCTGGTAAGTTCATGATACAATTGCAACGAGTTTGATACACGGAAAGAATAAAATCTCTAATCCCACCTTTTCTAGTTGAGCGTGACCATCAAAAAAGACTTGAATATGACTCAAGAAGATGTCGCCAACTCAAACATCGTCGCACTTTTGGCAACGTAAGTACCAGAGGATGGAACCCGATCGAAGGAATATCTCTCTGACCGCTACAGACTACTCGTCCGATTTATTGCAGGGCCACTCTGTGATCGCTATGGCCCACGCTTGGTCTTCGTGGGGCTACTCCTATGCGGGGCCATTCCTACAGCCATGGCCGGTCTGGTCACGGGCCCCAAAGGTCTGATAGCCTTACGATTTTTCGTTGGAATTCTGGGAGGAACTTTCGTCCCATGCCAGGTCTGGTGCACTGGCTTCTTCGACAAAAGTATTGTCGGTACTGCCAATTCCCTCGCTGGAGGCTGGGGTAATGCAGGTGGAGGAATCACATAGTGAGTGTCTCCCTTTTCTTCTTTCCATCCTATGAATATACTAACAGAATCAATCTAGCTTTTTGATGCCCGCCATCTACGACTCTCTCGTCCACTCCCGCGGTCTCCCTTCTCACAAAGCATGGCGTGTCGCCTACGTCGTTCCTTTCATCATCATCACCACTATTGCCTTAGGCATGTTGTTCCTCTGCGAGGATACGCCAACTGGAAAGTGGTCTGAGAGACACCTCTGGGCGAAAGAGTCAAACAACACCACCGTGGTCGCCGACGGCAACATCGTCGACGTCAACACCGGCACTTTCTCTAGCGGAATGACGACCCCCTACAACGCCGCTACAACCGACATCGAAAAGAAAGGCGCCCAGTCACCACGGGTCCTAGATGCCGATGCATCAACAATGGGCCAGATGGACATCTTCAAACAAGAGACAGTCGTGTCCCCAACTCGCCGCGAAGCACTGAGCGTGGCCCTGAGTCTGTCCACCATGGCTCTGGCAATCCCATACGCCTGCTCATTCGGCGCAGAGCTAGCAATCAACTCGATCCTGGGATCCTACTACACAAAGAACTTCCCACACATGGGGCAAACAAAATCAGGACAGTGGGCTGCCATGTTCGGCCTGTTGAACGTCGTCTTCCGACCGGCAGGTGGTCTATTCGGAGACTTGGTTTACCGTTACACAGACAAGGTCTGGTCTAAAAAGCTTCTGATCACCTTTTTGGGTGTTGCGATGGGAGCCTTCCAGCTTGCGATCGGATTATCGAACCCGTCCACCGAGGCGGCTATGTTCGGTCTCGTCGCAGGGATGGCTTTCTTCCTTGAAGCATCTAATGGTGCCAACTTTGCTCTTGTGCCTCATGTTCACCCTTCTGCTAATGGTATGTGGCCCCTTTTTTACTCTCTAAATCGCATTTTGAAGCTAACATCTTGTCACTAGGTATTGTCTCTGGGATTGTTGGTGGCTTCGGTAATCTCGGGGGGATCATCTTTGCTATCATCTTCAGATACAACGGGTCAAGTTACGAGCGATCGATGTGGATCATCGGTGCTATATGTTTGGCGGCTAATATGGCCGTCTCCTGGATCCGTCCAGTTCCTAAGAGTCAGATGCAATCATGAGCGAGATTTACGGGCGTTTATAATTACGGATACCAATTTCAGTACACTAATGATTTTCAATGCATTTCGCTTATACAAAAGTAGAGGTTAATTAGGTCTTGACAGCCTCTGCGTAAGGGTTCTGAGCAAAACCATCATCCCTTCCATAGTAGCAGCCATGCTATCAATTCGAGCTTCAAGCCTGGTGATATCTTCCTTTTTAGCCCCGGTTGAGGCCTCAAGAGCTTCTCGAGTATTGACCAGACTAAGAAACAACGCCATTTCTGTTTGTAGTTATAGTGATGGCGACGAAGGAGATGGCGAGGGAGGTAGCCTTCGTGGCCGGGCTTTTGGACGCTCATTTTCTATATTATAATCAGAAAAATATAACCTTGGAACATAAATATGTTACTTCCAACATACCTTCCCGCGGAGAATTTTCCGGACTTCTAGGCCTTTTGTCCCTTGCTCGTTGCACTAATTCATCGGCTCTATCATCCCGCACAGAGTCGGTATGTGTCTGAGCCTTAGTAACTGCACGAGCAACGAGATCCTTTCGTCGTGCCTCTGCTACTGAATGCTCTTGTAGCGCTTCGTATATCTTGCCGGCATACTCAAAAATAGAATCTTCGGTAGCGTTCCTTTTAGGACGGCTAGTTTCCGGTACAGCAAGTATAGCGGAATGCTCCTTTTAGCCTATCAGTGACGTGCTTATGAACCGTTTGATGACTGATTTTGCGCCCAGTATCGGCCCTCCATACTTTTGCAATCGCCTCATAAAGAACGTAATTACCCTTCATGGTAGTAAACCGATCTTTAAAGTCAACGGCAATGCGGAGTAGATTGAGATCATCCTCGGTGGTAAGGGGTGAAGTTCTGCTAGTAATTTCCTAGCATTTGGACTAGCAATTCGACCAGTTGGACTGGCGGTTTGACCAGGGGTTGGCCTTCCTGGGGGGGCCGAATTGCATCTGCCAGGGGGCTGGTCGGGCGTGCCAACCCCTAATCACAGGGGGCATTGAGTCTGGTTGAGATTCAAAGGCGGTGTTCTCGTGGCCGGGAGGAGCATCGCCCGAGGAAGTTGTCCACCGGGTTTCTGTTTCGTCGGCCATAGTTGGAAGTGCGGTACTGAGGCATAGAATTTCAGACAGTCCAAAAATATCCCCAGGGCCGACCTCAGCAGCATTTGGTGAAATGCTCGTTAACGCCAAGAAATATAGAGTGAATATTGAATTGCTCTCCGCCTTCCCAATTGGCTAAACAGTGGCGTAACCGAGTCATCGCGAACCGAGACGAACCGAGCATCAGAGGTCTTCTTAGGTACATTGTTCTAACGTATTCTATAAGCGAGCTGGCCAGACAAGCGAGCTGATGTGAAGGGAAAGACATTATAGAGATAGGACTAAGGATCTAGATATATATTTGACTTCTTTATACCGAGTTGCTTTATTATTTACCGAGGGACACTTATATAATTGTCCTAAGTACCTAAAAGGGGCTCAGAAGCTAGATTAATATATTATCGTGATATATACGATTTAGGGGCGAGGAGGTACGAAAATGCCTCCCTCTTAAGGACTTGGTCTTAGCAAGAATTATTGTCTGCACAAGGAATACCATTCATTTCCCCCCATTGTTCGACTCGCCTAACCAACAGGACTAGCCAGGCAAGTATTCTTTACAAAGTACTATACAGCTAAGGAAGTTTAGGGATTGTGCTTTTTACTAAAAGGATAGTATAGCAAATAGCACTCGTATTAGAAACAGAATACTAAGATAGACCTATCCTAACTAGATTTGACTATACCAATTGCAAAATCGATGTGCCAACAGTGTCTCCCTTATTAAAAAAAGACGCATGTTTGAACATGGTTGTTATTCGTCTCTTCACGTTTAATTTCCTAAGAATTTCAACGCGAGAAGTTCGCCAATTCTTCATCACTGACCTTATGCCCGCCTCCTGAACACACATATCCACCTTCTGTCCTTTTCCATGAGTAGCCTCGCTTATTTACCCATAGCTTTGAGCTTCTCCTGGTTCTTCTGCTCGTCATTTTCCTGTTCACACGGAACGGCCTTATCAAACCTATACTGGCCAGTACCGTGATTCCAGGTCTGCTGGACATCAGGTCTTCGCCCTGAGTTCTCCCATGAGATGAGAATAGTTTGCTGTCCTGTTTAGCGGACATGTAATTAGCCAATGTCCAGGACTTTTGAGAGTTATGCCTCTAATGGAAAATAGCAGCTCGCGATCAAAGTCGCATCTGACCTACCTTCTGGGATTTTGAATGTGCCATGGGACCATCCTTTCTTCATGCATTCGTTCGCATCTTTGCCACAGTCATCTTCTCCCAGGCTTAGAGAAGACGGAATGTCAGAGGTTTTTCCAAGGAGAGTGTTGACCAGATAGACTGTAAACTGCTCATATACGTGCTGGTCACCAGTGATGGTTAGGATAGTCGGGGAATCAAATGACGGGGTCAACACGTAGGACTCCGGGTTTTTAGGTTTCTTGGACTTCTCCGTCCACTCAAGCTTAAAGGACGTCCAATCTTGAACCGTAGCTAAACAGGTTTGTGATGGTGAAATTCCAGTCTCTGTCGCGGTGCTGCTTTACCATGCTGTTAGACTAAAGGTATTTGATCATATCAAGCGGTAGTACTGCATTACCTTGTCGGTGTTGCGCATGAAGGGCATGGAGTGCATGACGGGCATTCGGTGGGTGTAATTGTTGTAGTGGTTTTTGACGTCGACGTCGACGTCGACGTTGAAGTTGTAGTTGTAGTTGAAGTTGTTTTGCAGTTGATAATAGTGGTGCAATCTGCTTCTTGTGTAAGGCTGGGAACCGTATTTGCCAGCACATGTTGTAAGCTAGCAAGGCTGCCCAAGAGAAGAATAGTGTATAAAGATACCATTTTCGCAAGTACCGCCGAGTTCAGAAGATAATTGTTTATGAGCTGATAGAGGACCGTTAGGGGGGCGGGGGGGGTAGATGACCTGCTTTTTATACTAATAACTCCCTATGTATGTGAGCCGAGCACAGGCGTTAATAGATTGGCACACACATACATGTGCTCCTTTGGAAACAAGACTAGCTTGTCTGTACACTTAGTGCCCTAAGAGAGTGGTTATGTCACTATCCAGTTCTTTGCGTAAAGTAAGTTATCCTATTATTTGAGTTTTATTTTTGTTGTATGGTTACACCACTGGGAATACTACAGGAATATTTTTACTAGACCTTTCTGTTCCTCCAAGCTACCGCTTAACGTATCATCAATTAGTATTGATGAGTTGACGGTGTTATAGTGGTGACATCAACGCAGGCTTGACGAACATAACAACAGGAGTGTATTACTCCTCTTTACGGCAAAAGCCGAGGTTAGAGAACTTCTAGATCAATACAAGCTTTTGTATGATATTGTTACCCTGAATATATTACAGTCAATTTTGCTGTAACCATCTTGACATGTTCAGTGTGGCTATTGCACAAATGTTTACTTTTTCCAATTCCTAGGATATAAAGTGCTGTACGTCATAAAAGAGTGCGAATACTCTGTTCAGCACGTCATTATCTTAGATACTACTTATTTATGAAGTGTTATGAATTCCTGGATGTTTTATCCAAGAACCCTCGTTGGCTAGATAGTTGTTGGGAGCTTGCTTCCCCCTTTCCCAATACAACTCTCTCCTCTCTGCTTCTTTGGTCCCTACACCGTAGAGCCCGACATGAAGTCATAACTACATACAGAGCTCTGGAGCAAATGTAACCCAGACCTTAGGAACGGTGTGCTTAGTCTAAGAGCAATAAGCAGCTCCCAGAGTCTAGATTAAACAGCACTTTTTCCTTGAAGTTGTTGGATTAATGATATCTACACGACTGGTTTCATAGACATTGTGGGATATTCACCAAATGACATCTTCTATTTTCCTCATTTAGTTGCACAACCAAGCAAACGATAGATTAAACTTCTGGGCTAGTAGTGTTTTGCCCTGAACATTAGGATGATGATTCAATATGCTACAACAGATCGGAGAGAACCATGAAGTGGCTAATGTAACCTTCCACGAAATTCACTTGCTGGTTGCATTGAGAGCTATCAGCAGCAAACATTATAAATTTGAAGATCTCTATACTTCTTGAAGAACATCAACCTCATTTCATTTTTCTTATATTCTGCAATCAGACTTGCGTCAATTGTTAAATCATGCATTTAGCAACTCCTCAAATTCTAGGCGTGGCCGCGCTGGCTTTCCTCACCTATCCAACGTGCGTTTCAGCGGGTGGTGTTTGCGACGAGGTGGGAAATTGTCTTCCTAAGACGGTTGTAATGGACCAATGGAAGCTAGATTGTGGTATGGTTGGTGGTGAGTCTTACCTTCGCTTACACACGACCAATCTGTTAATATCATCAAAGAGGAGTGGCAGTGTAAGGTGGCAGGTGGGCCATCTCCAGGCCCGCCGATCACTGGTACCAAAACCGGAACCCAAACTGGAACCCAGACTGGAACCCAGCCAACTGGAATAACCGGAGCGTTGGCCAAAGCGGATTTCAACACAATTTGCCCAAAGTATTCTGGTGAGGTGTTTGAAACAACCAACACCGATGGCACTTCCAGTAAATGGAAGATTCATTGCAATACCGGTGTATCACTAGCGCCCGCTGGCTGGAGGTGGAACTATCATATTTGCAAACATTCCTCTGTTATCGACTATCTGAAAGAATATGGAGAAGACAGAAATGGGTATAAAGGACTTTGGTTTGACCATCATTACGGGGACAACCCGAATGTGGGCCCAGGTTGCAATCAGATCGTCGGTATTACGTCGTTTTATCAGGGAGCTGTGCCATATGTGGACGGAATTAGCCCTAAACATTTCATCGAGCGTGTTACCTAAAGTTACGAGATTGAATGTGAAATGAGACATCCTGTGACCTAACCTATTTCTGCCTATTCTATTTTCAATTCTCTTCTTATTTCACCGACACATATCCTGTTGATTTCTACTTCTACTAGTATGGCGGAATCCCATCTCCTAGAAGTGCTCTTTGTATCCCCAGGGAAAACCTATCTGCTGAACTAGAAGGAAATGGTGTTAAACGTATCGACCTATACCTGTATAAGTGGCGCTAATTGGACTCCTTAATAAGAGATATTTGGAGGGAAAAGATAATTTCGTAGGGGACGTGGTGATTTTAAGTTAAAGTTGCGGGCGGACTAAGGCGAGAGCCGGCCCGCCTACCTGGACTTCGGGACCTCAGGTGGCAGCGGTGGAGATTTGTAGCCCAGGATTGATCCGGGACTGAAGGCGGTATTCTGTGGCAGCAATCCGGGAAGTATAAGCCGGCTCTCTCCCACCGTTACCCAGCTAGAAGTTAATACTATCTCGTTAGTCAGTTGAAACCGATTCGTAGGCCTGTGTGGCCGTCTATTCTAGTAGTTGTCTTTAAGCCTTGCCGGCGGTTCAGTTGTTAGTCTGTCACAACTTCTCAAGCGACCACGGGTTCTTGATAAATATTACATAAGCGTAAAACCCAAGCACGTGACTTCCAATGTTGCCATAGCGACGCCAGCGCCGGCAACCGAAAATCCATCTGATGACACTCTTTTTGTTGTACCTTAAGATTTTTTTCGCTAATGTGGCATAGGGATGATGGCGTATAAAAAGTACAGGTGCATTTTGCCTGATACCGACTATGCCTCGGATGATTTTCGTGAGTATCCGACATCATACATCGAAATCCTCGGAAATAAAATACAGGTGAAAATGCCCCAAAATCATATATAGTCGGGCCTAAACGCCTATGTATTTCCAATTAAGACCGTTTAAGCAGCACCGCTGAACTATTATTCTGAAAACGGAGCCGATCCAATTGGGTGGCTTCCCTATCCAAAAATGCACAAGCGGGAAGATAAGTATGGTCACAGTCACCAATCCTACTAGCGGTTTGTCGGGGAGGACAGCTATTGTCTGATTGGGATACTGATCCAGTACGGTGCAGACGCGGGAGCGCAAAGCTAGGCCTTAATGAAAGCATTGTGATATGAAAAGGCTACTAAATTTCGATTCCTTGTAGAGAATGGGGCAAGTCTGTTTGCGAAATTTCGCAGGACATCTGTCGTTTCTATGGTGATGAGATTCGGGTTCCAACCAATTATCGCTATTTGTCTGGAGCAGGGAACTGCCCCTGATATGAATTCTTGATACAAAAGCCTGTCTGCTGTGATCAGGCTCTAGCTAGCTCCTTTCTTATTTTTTGGTTTTTGTCGGGCGATCTCATAGGTATCAGATGTAATGAAAGCTTGGGGAGAAAACAACAGATTTCTTCCAATTTAAGTACAGCAATCATACATCAGGTAAAGGAATCCCAGTCCGGGAGATTCAATCAAAATTGAAAAATAAAGTTTATCTCGTTCCAGAGAATCGCTGTTATATGAGAAGAGTTCGGAATATAGATAGACATGTCTTCAGGCAAGTTTCCACCATGCTTTTTCTTCTGTCACCGCTCATATAAACGGGTAAGGAAGATAAGAGCTAGGCTAGGTAGGTAAGTAAGTAACCAGCGTTACTCTACCTACCAAATGTGCGTGGTAGTCTCATAGGACGAATACCATGATGTAGGTTCCTGCCTACTCGCCTCGCGTGTTTTTTGCCGGGCCTCATAGTAAAACGACAGTGGCAGCTTCATGAACCAGACCAACACTCCAAAAACTGCTCCCGCAGCTGCTGCGGATTTGTACTCGCAGACATGGAAACCTATTACGTCCTTTCTGAGCGAAGCACTCGTTGCTGATTTGAAAAAAAAAAAGAAAGAAAAAAAAAGAAAAAGGAAAAGGCAGATAAGATGAAATTCGTTTCTCGGGGGTGCTTACTGTAGTTCTGGGCAACACGTGCGAATGTGTAACCGCTCAGTGCATCCCAGCCTACTGCTTGTATTGAAGCCACTGGCCCTGATCGAGTTATTGTGTCAACAGCTGGGTGCTGCGAGAGTGTTCGGAGAAATGAGGATCATACATACCAGAAGCATGCAGTGCCGCTGTGCCTGCTGTCAGAGGAGCCCCGGCAGCGACGGCGGCTATAAGCAACTCATCTGGTACTGGAGACAATTTACCCAAATCAGCAGGAACATATTATTGCATGTGCACAAGTTACGAATTGATAGTCGGCAACCTTACCATCTCCTAGTGATTTCATGGCTACGATCGAGGTAGCAAGGACTGCTGACCCAAAGGAAGAGCCGGCAAACGCAATCAGCACATGGAGAAAGATGTTGTTCGAAGTCAGACCCAATAAAGCGGCTGCATTGAGGATGCCAGACTTGATCAAGCCTCCAAGAGCACCAAGGCGTAGTATTTGGGCCGTGGTCGCGTTCCCGTTAACGTGGGCGCCTGTGGCTGCTGCAGCCGCTCCAGCAGCTGCACTTATCCCCAGGTCCAGCACCGAGAGTGCAAGGTGGATTGCCACTCAGGAACAATAAGCATCTGATGACTGCCAAAGACAGAACCTTGCGATGACATACCATTGGCAACTAGGGGGTACTCTAACATCTGGTTAGCCCAAGACAGGCCTAGGGGAAAAATCCACGTGTCGAACCTGGATCCATGTTGACTGACGGGCGAGCCTTGACGAGGAATAATGTTCTGCACTGCACAAGTGAGACCTGAAGGACTACTTGCGGCTCTTATACTTATACTCGCACTCGCACTATGCACTGCCTCAATTTTTGAAGGATAAATAGTGTTTGCTTTAGGGTGTGCCAAGAGCACAGCCTGACTATCACGCTACGTCTGTGCGGTGCCCTTCTCGGATTCATTTACATCTGCAGGGATCTGCTGTATGAATACGAACTAGGTTCCCCCTCCCCCCAATCTCTCCCCTTTTTTCATTGAATATTGTTGTGTACATTCAGATGAGTCAGACCTCATATTCTGTGAAGCAGACCTCTTTTCCGACCCCTTGGGGGGTACGGTACTTCAAGCGCGTAGAGGAACGGACAGGACACTACACATCCAGTCGCAGTGAGTCACGCTATGGAAGCGGGATAAACTATTCTTGGTCCTCAAAGTCAGTCACAGGTCTGTAGTGCGCTTGTTTGGCTCCCGTTTTGAGAGAGAATCGCACAGCTCACACTCACGCTCATGATATCCAGCATCGTCATATTCATGCTATAAAGCGCATTATCCGCTTCTTTACGAAAAGCTGAAATCACCCAGGGCTGCGCGCAAAAACTTCAAAGACTGGAAGGCAAGCGTCGTGCAGCTACCGCCGGAAACTCGCCCTGCGCTGCCGCCGCAAGAGCTTACCTTCACCGAGCTCAAGCCGATGACGGACAAGCGCGGAGAGCTTCTCGTCCTCTCGTGTAGCCTTCAGCCGAGCTATCCCAATTTTGCCTTGACTTGCACGACAGAGTTCACGGACCGGCGCGAGGTGCGCAACGGGACGGTCCTCTCTAATTTGCGCGGCGCAGGCGTAGTAATATCCACGACGGCAAATTCATGGAGGATTTTGATCGAGTGGATGGGGTGGAACGGTGATATGCTTCGGGATGCGCTGGGAAGTGAAACCATGGACTCGCTGGAAGAAGTGAAAGCCGTGCGAAAAGGGGACAGCGCCGTTGCTCCAACTACGGCGCAGTTTGACAAGAAGGTCACCGTGCCTAGCGAGTATGAGGTTGATCGGATATGGTCAAAGACGAAGGGGTTCTATAATGTGGAAATTTACATTCCAAAGAGGACGTACAAACATAAACTCTTGGGCACACGTTGGTGATAACTGGTTTTTCTCCACAAGATTATGGAATCTATTGTAAATACATGTCATGTCAATTATTTCTGTGCTGAGTTCTAATCTGCCATTGATAACCTTTCGGGCATGCTAAACCGTCCCCTTGCCACCGCGGCCTCGAATCCTCCCCCTCCCCCTCCCCGCCTATAAGAATTATCACTCGGCTTCATCTTCACCTTGCCCAGCAGCAGCGACACAGATTCTATCAGCGGCCCGATGAGCATCATCATGGCGAGAACCTGCCCAAAAGTCCAGTCCGCGATGTTCGGAAGCAGTTCGTTCCTCCGGATAATCAACTCCAGCATCACCATCATATAGATGCTCGCACCCAGCTGGCCAAGCATGCGTATAAACTGGCTCCAGGCATTAGCATGCGCCGCCCCGGCGTAATCATCATACAACCCGTCGTCCGCACCCAGTTCCGATTCGCGATCATCGCTGCTGCTGCGTCCGCATCCACAGTCGAGCGCCAGGCAGCATGCCGCGCCGGACATACACGCGAGCCACATGACAAGCCCCAGCGCCAGCATGGCGAAGATCGCGACGAAGATCCAGCGGATAACGGCGTTGGTCGCCTGGATGTCCACGCCGGAAAGGACGTACTTGGTTTTGTGATTGCACTCGGGCTGGTTTCCAAAGTGTGGCGCGTTTGCGAAGACGTAGATGAAATATATGAGCGAGCCGCTGACGGCGAAAACATACAGGACGAGCAATGTCGTGGTGCGGACGACGGTTGCGGGGTAGTGGCCCTTGGGGCGGATGGAGATGCCTACGAGGCCGAGCAGGTGGAGGACGCAGAGGGCGTGGAAGAGCGCGATGCTGCCGAGTGCAGTCTGGATGACGGTTGTGAGGAGGAGCGCGAGCCCTGTTACGCCTAGGGAGGATTCGATGGAGCCGGACAGCTCGGTGGAGTGAAGGAAGAAAGAGATCAGTGGGCTCGCCAGACTGAGGACATAGATGGAAATTCGGATCTAGGTAGAGCTTGTTAGCCGATCGAGTACGTACGATGGCTCCTCTGCATAAGAGGTGTTTTATCAAGTCAGGAGATGTTCTTACGCCGATTCCAATAATGTCTGGATTAGGGTCGATTAGACATCCATCGACATCCATTTTTGGAGGGAGGCAGCCACAGAAATCGAACCAGATGAATCAAAACTGTAAGTTTTGCAGCTTATAATAACTCCATAAAAAAAGATCAGAGGGGTTATTAGGTGTGGCTCTCTGCATAAAGGAATAAAAGAACAGGCCCTGTTAGTTATAAATCGCGGTCGTGGCGAAGCAACTTGGCTGTCCGCACAGCCTAAGAGTCAAGCAATGCAGATTTTCCTCAAAACCATCCCTGTAAGGATGGGATATCTTAAACGAGTTCAACTGCGCAAGACAGGGCACCGAATATCAAAAGGTCGGTTTCTATGAAAAAGTGAGGTTAAACGTATTACAATTTGGCGACGACGGCGCTATACGGAGTACTGACAAGGCATTTGTCCGGGTGACATCCTAGAGCACCCACCATGACACGGCGTCTTCAAGTGAATATGAGGATCGGCGCACTTTCGAAAAGCTACCTGTGTCAATTGGTCAAAGGCTGACAGAGCCGGCCGGCCAAGTTCAAGGCCAAGAGACAAGCTAATCTGATAGTTCGTGTAGGCGGCAATTCTTTTGTGGCTATGTCAGGGTCGTGAGGGTCACTCTTGGCGGGTCGCGGTCCGGGTCGTCAGGGTGACCCGCGGGTCGGGGCGAGGTCTTTCATCGAGATACTTCGAAGCGGCCATTGAGCCTCACATAACAAATTTTACAAGGTGTGGTTGACTTTGCCAAGGTGATGCCCATGCATGCATCGCCATTAAGAGCGCCCAGCAAACCTTGCCAAGCAAAGAGCGGCTCTGTGTACCTTGAACCGTTCTAGCTCGACAGGCAGATCCTGCATTCTGCCTCGTAGCCTTAAACAGAAAGTTGTCGCGGACGTAGCGTTCAGATATCCCTCCCCATTTCCTATCGCTCTGCCTGCCCATTGTCTTCGGTCGCGAAGGCACGAGCAACACTAGCGCACCACGATGCAAAATAAACTTCCGCCTACTAACAGGAGACCATGGCAAATCCAACCCCTTTTACTGTTGGTGTTGGCGGCTATGGCAGCGACCGTGGCAGCTAACACTCTTTATATTTATAGCTTAACAATATACCACCAAACCTCGACGAGTTTGAGTCGTGGATGGATGACCTGTTCAATTCCGGTGACAATAAAGCCAGTTAGGTGGACCGGCCTTTATATGCTACTGAGATCCTTGAGGAAAGCGCTATTCCGGCGACAGATTCAATCCATGCTAGTACCCCTTAGCCACGCCTTAGAATATCGTCACCTAAAAACATATCTACACCTGAGCTCGATGGGCGAGCTTCCTACTATCCGACACCGTCTACCATTTGTGCCGAAACTCCCCGGATGGGAGAGCCACTCACCCTCCTAGGATTTGGAGCTACTATAGTCAGCCAAGCATCTGACACGCACGGACTAACCAGCGACCTAGGGAGATAATCGAAGACTCCGTCAATTGCTAACAGCTTAACCTAGGTTATCCTTCACTTATTACGTTCTTACAGTAGCTCACTCGAAGATACTCGAATTCGGAGGACCCTGAAGCGGAGCATCATATCCTCGCGTAGGATATTAATGGAAAAGCATAGAATTATATAAGAAAAGTCTCATTTGTATACGCTCGTATATAGATCAATATGATTGGGTACCAAAAGAGAAAGTCTTGGCTAAGTGGCCCGGGGTGTTTGCAGAATTATATTATTGACTTCCATATTGACTTTTATTTCGCGAATATATTCTTTTGTCTCAAAGCCTACTGCAAGTTATCTACACTTAGTATGTACTACTAGTAGTATCCATGGATCTACAGTATTGTGACTGTATTTGTTCAAGCCTCCATGTGGATATATGCCAAGCTTCTCGGGTTAGCGCACTCCGAGTGCGGGTTGAAGCTAAAGCGAGAGTGCCATAAAAGGCAACTTAGTTTTCTCTTACATTCTGCTCTAATTCCAATATTTTATACTAAAGATCCCATCATGGCTCACACTCAACCCCGCCGCTTCGCCCAAATCGTCCACCTCAAGCCTTCCGCTGTCGCGGCATACAAAGAATGCCACGCCAATGTCTGGCCCGAGATCCTTCAAAAGATTAAGGAGTGCAACATCGTAGACTGTAAGTTTTAATGTCAAAAATACATCTATGTATAAACATAATGTATGTTTAAATTGGCTGACATGGTGTATTTCTGTCGCTGCAGACTCGATCTACTTCGATAACGATCGGACTCTATTCGCGACCTTTAAGTATATCGGAACAGACATCGAAGCTGACATGAAGAACATGGCATCGCTGCCGAAGATGAGAGAGTGGTGGGCCATGACTGATGAGATGCAGGTATGTTGAAGATGTGACGAAAATGCAGAGATATAGACACTAATCCGAAGAACCTGGTATTAGGAGAGCCCTATTCCCGGAGCCGTGAGTAGTGCTGAGGGTCCAGGGTGGTGGAAGCCCCTGGAGGAAGTGTTTCACACAGATTGAATCTTCCGGCCATGGCGAAGATAGTTGAACTTGTACATAGCTATAGACTCGTCGTTAAACGGTCGCTTATTGGAAAAACTGATCAATCCTCTTTTGTTTCGCATCATGCGCAGCGGTTCCGATGCCGCCCTTAGTACGGCGGAGATTGGCAAGGTGTTTCTTGTCGTCAATACCCAGAACAACAAATGCGAAGTTTGGCATGACAGAAGGCAGCACGGTCCTTTCTGTCAGGTTTGGGGCGATCAATATGGTCATATAGCCAGTGTTTGACCAGACAGGCCCCTTATGAAGCGTAGTCATGTTGGTGTCACAGATTCCGGGTGCAACATCAGTGTCCGCTGGATTGAAAATCTCAATAAAATATGACCACAGCTCTTGGAGGATAATGCCGTGGGCAACGACTGCGATGTTTTGTTGGCTGTGGGGGTCACGCATCAATAGTGGGAGCAGGTGCTTGTTGAAAAAGTTTTCAGCCCTCTGTCTCATCGACGCTTTTGACTCAGGCATGACCCAGTCTCGCGGCCTTGGCGATGGAGGAGAGGTGTTCCAGAAGCGGCCTTCCATCGATCCGTAACCTTTCTCTCTCAAATTCCGAGTCAATATCGGCTGTAAGGGTGTTTTATCAGAGGGTGAGACCTGAGCATGACAGACCCCCTCGGCTGTGATTCTTGCTCGGCTTAAGTCTGAAGAGAACACCGTCGTGAATTTAGTTGAATTGGAGACGAAATAATGAGCAAGGCAATTGACCTGAGCCACCCCATGGTTGGTCAGTGCCGAGTCGGTGGTACCGGCCCTATCACAAGCAGTCAGTGTGAGTCAAGTGAGAATGTCAATGCAGGAACCTGGCTCCCTACAGGACTTTCCCAACATTGTGCACTGTTTCCGCATGGCGAATGAGATATAGCTGCATTGCAATATAAGAAGCTGGTAAAGTTAAAGCAGGGGGAAGTCCGTATTCTGGGAGACTGAGGAAGACTAGGGATTGAGATGAAGAGGGGCTTATATAAGTGAGGTGCTAGAAACAAACATTGTGGCCCTGCGGCCATCAACAAAGAATGAGAGTTCCAAAGGTGAAACAAGTGGCCATGACGCAGTAAAAACGCTAGCCCGCTTTAGGAAATATCTGTCGCCTCAGGATTCAGGCCTTATTTAGCCAGGCCCTGCAACGAATAGCATTTAGTTATGCCTACCTGCCTCATATACTGTCGGCCATAATATATATGAGTGATTTAAAAGTACACAGAGACTGCCCCATCTAACAGCCTTCCAAGGAATTTGAGGGCGCTGAAATTATCCGATTACGGCCAGAATATAAGGACATGACTTGTGGAATCGTCCCCGAACATGACCATTATCCATTGAACGGATTTAGCGAGGACCTAGAGTACGATAAGCATATCAGTATTTGTATACCTATGACCCCAAAGGTTATTCTGCCTATGTATTCATACCTAGAGACGTATTCGCCTCGACGGCGATTTTTCGTTTGGAATAAGAGACATGATATTCTGTGACCTTCGTGATGCCCGTTGCATTTTGATACTGGGCTTCGTCGCCCTGGCTAGACGGGAGGATTTGGTCTGTGCTATCCTCTGAGGGACGGGTTTGGGAATTGCTGATTTGGTTCATACTGATGCTGGGCTTCGTATCGGGCTGTGCATGAACCGAGTTCCAGTCGCTTCGAGGCTGCGAGGTGACTTGAAGTCCTGAGTTCCTGGTCGCCGAGCTTCCATATCTGTCGGTGCCGTGTTCTACGGAGAAAAAGGAGGGAAAGAGCCTAGCAAGTGGCATCCACATCATCGGCAGGCAGGCACAGGTGATCGCCACGTTTTCTTCCATCATCGTCCATACTGAGGAGGCGATATCATCTGTGGGGGTATATGTGAATGCCTGAGCAAAATCAACCCTGAGGGACTATGAGGACACTTACAGGTAGTGTCAGGACTGGTTGACGAGAAGTCCAGGGTCCGCATCCGGAGAATGCTCGTAACAGCGACACTTGGAATTCCGGGTCAGTCTTGAGTTGACGCCTCGTCTGCCGCACCAAGGTATTTAGGGGCTTACAAGGCGCCGAGGGCAAACACCCCCATCAGGGCGATTTTCCGCTTCAACACTATTTTCGACTTGTAGAGCGGATACATCGGGAGCGTCAATATGACGATATCGGTAGCGATCGAGAAGCCGGCGTTGGCGTACCAGTTGGTGGTTATGTTGATGCACGATCCTGGAATGGACTTGTTCCAGGCTCGGGCCACTGGTGTGCATTGAAATATGGAGGCGAAGAAGGCGGCCACCATGTAGAAGGTGATGATAACCAAGAGCGCGTAACAGGTGATGCGGAACCAACGCTGGATAAAGATGCGCAGATATAACAACAGGATCGACATCTTTGTCATGTTCATGGTGAGCTTGTAGAAAGCTTGACTAACGAAGAAGAGCTGGCAGGACTGAGGTTAGTAGCCCACACGGACCTAAAGGGCTAGCGATCCGTGGCCACAACATATAACTGGAGGGCTACATCGAGGGCAATCCCAAACGTACCTTTAGGGTCATTAGCTTATTCGTTGCTGTGAGATTCGCGATGTGTTGGCCAAAGCCATAGGCACAGGACCCCAGCATGAGGGCCATGACGATAACCGCAAACACCTGGTGATAGCAGTATTAGGTCTGTCTGTATGAGGCAGTTCAATCTCACGCATGAAGAACTCACGGAGGAAGCCAAAATGGTCCAGTCGTCCCAGCCCAGGCCCGACTTAGACTTGACTCGGGACCAGAGTCGGATAGCCACAAAGGCTGGCGTGGTGACAAGAAAGACTATACATGGCACTTGGATTTCCAAGGCCCTGCTTGATCCTGGAATATTTTCGGACATAGCAAATTGCTAGAGGTCGCCTAGAGTAGCTAGTATGGTCTTGTGAAACCGATTGAGGCGAAGGTCGATACATATGTACTAATCTCAAGGCCATCTCAGTTGTAAATTTTCTTCTTTTTTGTCGTCCATCTTCCCTGCATAAGCACATTCCCGCATTACCGGCGGGATAGCGTGTTAGGACACGCGTGTTATGCAGCAGAGTCACATCGACACTGACAAGGGTCCCATTCGCGGAAGTTTTCGCTGGCTTGGCATCGAGTAATATCGCGTGGGCTAATCGGAGCATTGGCCTGTTTCATCCGAGACCCTTGTCAAAAGTGGATGGCTAGGCCGCGGGGGTTGGAAGATTGGACGTGATTAATTTACGCTGCATGGCGTTAAAGGCGCTAGTTTGGGAATTGTTGGGGGCCAACTTGGGTCAGGACTGGACAGTCGGTTGATGTCAGGTACATTTGCACACTGAGCCAGTGAAAACAAAAATACTTCAGACAAATTATTACCAAGAAGAAATAATTTGCCTTTTGGATTGCTCAAGGACAAGGCCGGAATCCCTCAATCAACTGACCAATTACTCAGCACAGCGTCTCCCCGGGGCCCCGGGCCCCCCCCAACGGCACCAAGTACGTGCTAGTGAAATTTGCAGATTAGAAACACCGAGTCTTTGCGAATGAAATTGCAATTAACAGGCCCCCTATCCGATCGAAAAGCAAAACAGGAAAGGCTGCACGGAATAGTCGGCCCCTAGATAACTAACCACATATAGGTAGCAACGCGGCATCTGTGCCCCTGGCTCTGTTGCAACACTGGGATCCGCCTTTATTTACACTAAAATATTTCTCAAGCTATATATATATATGTTTGCATCGGGAGACGAACAATTAGGTCTGTTCTTCTCCTATACGATCGATAGAGACCGTGCTCTTTAAACGGCAGTCACTAAGAGAACTTGGTGCTTGTGCGAACCACATCATGAAGATCTTCTCCTTCTTCACTGCCGTCTCGGCAATTCTATCATGTACGGCTGTCGTCTCCGCGCAGTCCGACCCCGATCCGATTGGCACCATCTACGATGGCCATGTGCCAGCCAATCTATATGGATCGAGCTACCCCTACCCTTGGCCGGTGAAGCTGTTCAACTTCTACAATCAGCGCCAGAACCTTACGATGGCGTTCATGGACATCCCGGCAAGGAAACACAACAAGCATACGAAGACCGCCGTCTTGCTGCACGGTGGGAACTTCTGCGGCGTCACATGGTCCGATACGGCGCGCCAACTGTCGGCCGCGGGCTACCGAGTGATCTTGCCCGACGACATCGGCTTCTGCAAATCGAGCAAGCCACAAGGCTATTCTTACAACGTACAGCAGCAGGCGTTGAACATCCACAGCCTCCTCACTGCGCTAGGCATCGACCAAGTCACCGTAATCGGCCATTCGATGGGTGGCATGATTGCCGCTCGCTACGGTCTCATGTACCCAAACAACGTTCGACAGCTTTTCCTCGTTAATCCCCTGGGCCTGGAGGACTGGGTAGCGAAGGGTGTTCCCTATCTGTCAATCGACGCGTCGTACGAGAGCGGTGTTGTGTCGAATTTCACCACTCTCAAGGCCTATGAGCACGCCAACTACTTTCCCAATGCCCCCTGGAAGCCTGAATATGATGCCTGGGTCCACATGCTAGCCGATATCTACGCCGGCGACTATGGCTCCGAGTATTCGTATGTGATGGCTCTTGTCACCGATGCCTTACTCAGTCAACCTGTCATCTACCAGCTGCCTCTCCTGCAGACACGTACCTATCTCTTGGTAGGAGACAGCGACGTCTCGGCGCTTGGCAAAGCGTGGTCATCCCCTGCTGTCGCTGCGAAACTCGGCCATTATCATGAGCTCGGTCCTGCTGCCGCTGCCATGATCCCCAACTGCAAGCTCCACATGTTCCCCGGTCTAGGACATGCGCCCTTCCTCCAGGACCCCAAAACGTTTTACGACGTGCTGCTTTCTTGGCTGGACTAGATTGGATTTGCAATTTGCATACCATAACATTTGATACAATAGTTTCAGACGAGAACGATGTTGCGAATAATTTCCCGTCTTAGCCAGGCATCTGCGGTTGCATGCCATCAGCTAGGAACCAGCAGGGCAGATGGCAAAGGTCTTCCCGTACTAAGGGTGGAAGACTTGTGTCAACCATTGTACATAGAAGCACTTTAGAATAGCCATACTAAAAGCTAGTGACTTGCGATTTTGGTGGAACCAATTTAGAGTTCTATACTTGACCCTGAAACTCCTATTTCCAGTTGCGTCTCAGGCTACTCACTGAGTGGCTAGCTGAACACGTGCATACCTGGCATTGCTTTCAAGGTTAATGGCATCAGCAATTTATTTTCGATACGAGACCTAAAATAATACACATAGTGATAGAATAAATATAACGAGTAAGCCATCTAATGGGGAAAAGGGAAGGTCGGTCGACTGTTAACTCGCTATTTCCGCGCTCGGAAGAACCAGTATCAGTGAGCTTCTAGAGCGGAAAGATCCCTCCGAACTGTGTAAAGCTAACTTGTTATATCGTTTGCTTCGCACCGCTTCAGCAAATCAGTGGACAAAATACATTGGGCCTACACGCGATATGTCATGCCCCTTTTGCGGCGGCAGTGGCTGGCCGAGATATCCGAAGTAAGCAAGACGTTGTAGTTCGGATCCTCCAGGGGTACAAGACAGGGAAAGATGAGGTCCTTTTACTTATTAAACTGAGCCAAGGTTGCCTGAGACATGAGCCTTGAATGTGCTGAACCTAGGTTATTATGAAGGAACCTTACGAAAACGGATTCAGTCGAGGGACTTCGTTCTCGGGTTTTGCTGGTATATAGGGATCGTCTACCTCTAATTTCCTCTAGGTGCTCGTCGTATAGTTTATAGAAGTTATAAAGCTAATAACTAAAACAATTTAGCTTTTATTCTTTATATCGTCAAGTTTCCTTTCCCCCAAAGTGAGAAGTTCATATTTGAACAAAGGCATTGATATTTTGCAACACAGCTGCCGGGAGTATCAGGGCACCTGCAACTTGTAATGGGCTGTTCTCCATCAGGCCATCTACTAAATCGACATCTATGGATGGTATAGTTGTGAATTCGCCGTGAGTTTCCAGTCAATTATTCCACAGCATTTCTCTAATTTCTCTAACTCGGTCATTAATCAGTCACTTCGATGTTGTGGGATTGTTCGGCCGCAGTTTGTCAGATCTTCATCATCTTGCCTCTCATATACTTTAGATCTCAGCGACAATTCTACAGCGTTCCCGTCAAAGATCATCTATCCACTTGACTTTTTCCCCACAGCAGCCCCCAGCATCAAGCCATGGTGGATGAATTTGTTGGAGTTCTCGAGAGCTTTTTGGGGACTAAGCGGGTGAATATTAGTCTCGCTGAGAGATGGGAACAGTGCCCCCCGTCGGAGGCGAACGGAAAGCCACTGAAGCAATACCTGTCCAAGGTTTGTATTCAATTCACTCACTAATTTGGAGCAGAAACTAACTTTGTACCACGCAGAGTGCGTTCTGGTCTATGTGCTATGACTACTATCACGGATTTGACGACTTCCGATCAATATATAGCTCCAAATATGGGAAGCTTCCTTTCGAGGGTCCAGTCTTGCATTATAGATGGTAAGGTTTGATTATTATCAAGCAAAAAGAAAATCTAACACTCCATGTCTTAGGGAAATCGGCAAAGAGGTTACTCCCGACGAGTACAATACATACCGTGAAGAACTGAAAGTATTCCAGAGATGGTTTGACGAAAACATCTTCTCACAAGATCCAAACACCCTATCTGAGGCCATCATGATCATGCCATATGGCTCTGCTAACCCGAAATATCGGGATACCCCTAATGAGTCGTTCCCCGCTCCCTTGAACTTTCCATAATTTACCTGAAAACTGACTAGATGACCTAGGAGCCCATCAAGTGCTGGAACCATTGGTGAAAAGTTCATCTCTCCTGTTCTCGGAATCCCTCAGCTTGTGCTACCTTGTGAGTACTTTCAGCGCTTATCTCTTATTCTCGCTCTTCTCATTCTTGTAAATTACTCACAATCGTCGTCTTCAGTTGGACAAATGCCCTATCAATCACGAATCTCAGGCAGACTTGAGCACAGGCCGATCGGGAGCACTATTCTTGGTGTAAAAGGAAGCGATCTAATGCTCATAAAGCTAGCCGAAGCTGCATTCCGGGCAGCGTCGTGGCCTACAAGCGTCGACGTCGGAAGAGATATGTTTCCTTTAGCAGACAACGTCCGTAATGTTGCTCCCGTCGACGGGAATTCCAAGGAGCAAGGCTTGCTGCAACTGCAAGCACTGAATAGCAAGTTTTAAGGCTACTAGGAAGCGGGATTCGCACGGGTAATTCTTTAGCTCTTCCGGGTTGGAATCCTACATGATGCTTTCTATGGTCCTCTAGTTTTACATTAATTTGCAGCCCGGGAGCAAATGTCCGCATACATAGGCGATAGGCGATGCTGAGACCGAACATGCCCAGAGTCTGGATAATATTTTTCACACAACTGCCCAAGAGAAATTACCCTCATTGCCTCGCCTTGTTGATACGCATCTCACCCGCTCGCCCCCAGTCGCGCGGCGAACGGCGATCACCCGTTCCTCTGCCCGGCTAGTCGGCACTTTTCGAACTCAGGCAGAGCCCACTTCACCATCCATTCTGAATCAAGGATTTGCCTTGCAGTTGGACGACTTTCGGGCCTGAATACAAGCATTGACCGCAGCATCGAAAAAATGGCATCCCGCTCCGCCGGTTCAATAGGTGGCATGCCTTCTTCCTGCCGAGGCCCCTGCACACTGTCTTCGAATCGGTCTTCCCACGATCGATAAGACTTTCGATTTATCGGCTTCCCATCCTCAGTGAACCTACCATGTCGTCCCTCCCATTGGCACCACCATTCCGGAGGCAATATGCCAAGCGCCTCGACTTGCTCACAGGTTAAATCATCCTCACTTATAATGTACTGGTCGAAAAGTGGACTCTGGGCAATGATATTCCATATAGCGCAACCGAGTGACCATACATCCGACGGAAAGGAAATAGACTTGTGTGGTTCGAATCGAACCTCCGGTGGACGGTTTATAAGTGGGGTGTGAGACTCGTAAATTTGTTGCTTAGTAGGGGAGAAAGCCTCGCCAAAATCACCGAGCAAAATTTTAGCTTCCGGAAGACTAAGCTTATCGCTTGCTTCTCCAAACCATATAGGTATAACAGCATGCGACGGGATAGTTAGTGGGAGGGGTTTCCCATCAAAGCGTCTTATCGCCTCGGCTTGCGGCTCGCCGCACTTTTGATATAGCTCCTCGATAGTCAATGGATCCAAGTTATACGGTAGCCGGAGCAGAACGTTTCCATAGTGAAGGTCCCCGTGAACAAACCCTTGGGAATGCACATATTCGACCGCGATCACTAGTTGTGCCACTAAAGCGCGGGCAACCTCCAGTTGAAAAAGGCGATTATATGATTCATCCTTTGCCTCTGACAGGCTCATCCTGGCTGGGGTAGTCACATAGCAGACGTGCGTCCCGTTTGGGCCATGGATATTGAATGCGTCCAATACCGAAGGAATCATCGCCCTTCCTGAGACTGATACCCTGGGTCTGTTGCGAAGGAATCACCGCCCTTCCTGGGCTGGTACCCTGGCTTTGTTGCGGGCTGGAAAGTTCGGAAAGTACGTCAGGTTCGCGTGGATTCGAATCTGCAGTGCACACTTTGACTGCGACGTATCTATTGAATTTTCGGTCTTGAGCCAGCCAGACCGTTGAGTATGTACCGTGGCCGAGCTTGTGAACTACCCGATAGCGATCGTGAAATTGGTCCCCGATTGCTATGGGGTGATAGCCACCCACCCTGTAGCTTTCCAATTTCTCTACTGCCTCGATGGGCTCATAAAGATGGCAGAATGAAGCATCTTTCCCTGGCGTTTGAGACATGGAACGCAGAGTGCGGAAAAGGCCACGGGTTTGATTATGGTTATGCAGGGGCCTCGGGGCTTTGCTGGAAGCAGGATAAACGAGAGAGAAGAATAAAGGCGAGCGAAAAGGGTTAAGGGGCAATAAGGTCAGATTTTTCATGCTTTAACCAGCTCAATGCCCGTATTTGATTTCGAAATGAATATCACAAAGGTGTTATCGGGGGGTTTGTCCGAGGTTGCTCCTCAGCGCGTAAATTACTGGCCCTCGTTGGAGGTTGGAAGGAGGCGGGACCTGAGTGAGGCTGAGCATGAACCTTTTCCCGAGCGAGTTGATCACCACGGCGCCAAGTGTAACATCGCGGCTCAACAACGCTTCGAATAAGTGGGCCCAATTCTTTCGCCTTCCCTCAGCGGAGCTGCATATCCAATGAATAGAATGGGGAAATGGCTCCCAGTTTTTGCTTGGCTAGCAGCCCTTTTAATTGGGCGCATATGTGCAGTCACAGCGGTTTTATTCGATGAATGTCTACTTGCGAGGCGCCTTACCACAGGTCTGTGCCACGGCAATAGCTAGTAAACCAATGATGGATGGCAGTCTTGATCAGACTAGCCTTGGAATGTTGCTTGGATAAACCGTGTACTCCACGAAAGACATAAAAGCTGCTGGCATCCGGCTTTTATTTTTCTAATTTTCTGTCTTTCACGGGAAGACGCCAGGTTGAATTTCTACAAGTTATATATACCAACTCCAACAAGCAAGATGTCCACCGTCAACATGGTCAGATATTATTTCTACAAGGGCATGCTTCCCAAGACTGAAGAACGTACCACTAGCATCAACGGCATACGACAGAAAGATCCGTTGGGGCAGCACGTCACGCTCTGCTATAAAGATGAGAATCAGCTTCTACAGGGTACTCATGTGGCTAGCCATGGCTACGTTAAGGACGAAGTCAGCGTGGAGTTTGTTCAAGCAACGCATCACCCAGAGAAGCCCGATTCGGCAAAGAGGCAAAGAGGAACGAAAACCGTATGGCCATCGGAAGACCAGCTTGTCGCTGCTCCTGAGATTGGCTATGGACATCTTCCGAGTGAATAGAGGTGAAAGCATCTGGCATTCTCATTACCCTGGGGTGACGAATTTCTTGGGAGGATATTATGTTTCTTTTTGCCAGACAACTCATGTAAATGAACTATGTTTCCTTGGGGGCATGGATGTCAAATGAGCCCACATCCATGGATGTCGACTATCCATGCATCACCCAAATTCCCAGCCTAGAATAGAACAACAATCACATCGCCATGTCGTTAAGAGCCGGCTTTTCATGATGCCAAAATAAATAAACACAGTGAGAGTTTCGGGGGCCTCTCGCTCTGTACGGAATCTGGAAAAGGTCATTACCGCTTACTGGCGACCGCAGACTGACTGTCTTGGTGATCGTGACGGTGGCTGTGACAGCCAGATCGAGGCGTCCACAGGTATGGTTCAGGAAAAATAATCCAGAGGGTAAGCCGGGCAGATGCACCGGAGATGTTGTGGCCGGTGAGCCACTGGATGATGACGAGGTGGGTGTTGAAACTGATACCAATACCAGTGGAGCTACCAACAGGCAGCCGGTTCAGCCCAGTCAGCCCTGGCCGCCCGGTAAGATCGGGCAGCATTCCCCTGGCGCGTAGCACACCGATGGCAGCAAGAGGGCCGACGCTGAGGGAGGTCGAGGCATTCTCGGTGATACCAACTGAGCAGGAAGAGAACCGCCAGCAATATTGGAATACGTAGGTAGGTCTATGAAGTAGCGACCAGGGAAATTTATTATATAAGCTTATGGTTTAGAGAAGAATGAAGAGCGAAAAGGGTGAAAGAGCGAAAAGATTGGATTTTTCATGCTTTCCAGTTCCCATCCCTGGAGCCTGTATTTGATGAAATCAATTATCACGATTCATGGATGTTATTGTAGACGAGTCTCAGGTCGCGTAAATTCCAGGCGTGATCGGATCTTGCCACGGAGTACGCACCTTATCGTAACTTAACTTAACCACCCATTATATCTGCAATGGATACTCCTATTCCAAGGTCTGGCTTCCTTTTAGAGGTTAATTAGTAATTTGATACGTACCTAGGTATAATTTATATAGATCTAGTGTTGTTGCCGTGTTCCGTATAAATATATCTCAACTCCGAGCTTGGCCTCGTTTAGGCTTCCACCGGGAGGCCCCGACTTTACTATTGTTAACCCACTTCGCCGCGTGGAGCCCGGCCTTAACATACTTATATCGGAACGGATAATATACTATCCTAGCTCTTAAAGTAGCCTGCTAGTATCATAGCGTTAAGGCCACTTGTATAGGGAAATCTGACGCCCCAGCCGGACTTAGCGGACTTTGCGGTTCGAACTTTGTGTTATGACCGAATAACTGATAAACTCGTCTATTGCTTTTGTATAACAGTTATTTAGTCACTAGTAAATCCCATCAAACTGGGGTTCTTTCCTCTTTCCTGGATTAATTTGTCGACCATGGCTCCGTACGGTGCTGACACCACGGCCACCCAGTTGGTCAACGACTACGCCGACCTTATCAAAGACAAAGTCGTTCTGGCAACTGGTATCTCTGCAGGTTCTCTGGGCGGGTATTTCATCCAAGCCATCGCCAAGGCAGGCCCATCATGCCTTATTCTCGCCGCCCGCAACCCAGACAAAGCCCAGCAGACGGCCAACGAGGTCAGCGCTGCACAACCAAATGTGAAGACTCGCATCCTCCAATTGGATCTCGGTTTATTCAAGAACGTCCGCCAGGCGGCAGCTGAAGTCAACTCCTGGGATGATGTCCCGGTTATTGACGTGCTGGTCAACAATGCAGGCATCATGGCTCCGGAGTACAAGGTCACTGACGACGGCTTTGAATCCCAGCTGGCGACTAACCATCTTGGCCCTTTTCTGTTTACCAATCTCATTATGAAGAAGATCCTGGCCTCCGAGAGCCCCCGTGTGGTCATGGTGAGCAGCGATGGCCATCGCCTTAATCCCTTCCGGTTTGACGACTACAATTTCGATGTAAGACATGGAGCTTGAACTCCTTCTCAAGTGTACGGGTCACTAACTAAAAATACTCAGGACGGGAAGAGTTACAACAAATGGTATGCTTATGGCCAGTCAAAAACTGCCAACATGTTGATGTCCATCTCACTCGCGGAAAAACTTGGCATCAAGCATAATCTTCTCGCCTTCAGTCTTCATCCTGGTGTGATCTGGACCAATATCGCCAACCACTTGGATATGGAAACGGATTTTGATGGACTGCGTAAGTATCAATATACTCATTTCCCAATTGGAAAAATTACTTACTGGCGTAGGTGACGCCGATAAAGCTTTAGGAAACCGTGAAGGCTGGGGGGAACTCAAAGTGAAAACTCCAGATCAAGGTGTGGCGACTCACGTATACGCAGCGTTTGATCCGGGTCTGAATGGTAAAGTGAATTCCTTGTTGATGGACTGGATAAGAAGCTAAGTACTTGGATAGCCCATAACGGTGCGTATCTGATAGATTGTCGGATCGGTAATCCTCTAGCAGACACGATCAAGTCCTGGGCAACCAGCAGCCTGGAAGCGAAGAGACTTTGGCATTTGAGCAAAAAGCTTGTTGGCCAGGAGTTTGCCTACTAGCCATTCTGTAGTGGTGCAAGTCCTGGTATGAACGAAGTCTAAATGGAATGGTTGTCAAATGGCTATAAATAGTGGTCACCTACGTACTCTACTGTTCATGTACGGTAGCTTAGTGAGATATGAGGATGCATGTGTATCACCCACAACCTTTCTCCTTAGAAAAGAAACATTGGTAGGGACAATGCTTTGTTCATTTCTACTTTTCCATACTTAGTTTCACTCATTGGGGTAGCAGTTCACTAAATGTGGACCGAAAGGGCTAAGAATTATCTCCGGATTAAGATGATAAATGTTCCCAGGAGCTAGCTAAAGCATGGTCTTATAGCACTTTAGATAAATACCTCGCTTTTGCTCAAGTTATAACCTACGTAGTATACAAGAATAGTAAGCCGCTTATACAGCCTCGTTATATCTGTTTTGGTTGTCTTTTTACATGCCCGTTTTCGCTATGGATTTCCTTAGGTATCTTATGTATTTATAGGTTTCCTTCGCTTGATTAGTGCTATATCTATATGGGCAAGAAGAATTAACCGCCACGATTTGCATATCATATACTTTCCAAGTCATATGCCAGAGACCGGTTAGGACTAGTAGCTTTACATTGAACCCAAGCAATTTATAAAGTCATATGGAAATAACTAAACTTATGTCCGGGTACATTACTATTTTCTGCAGAGCAGAAACCGGTTGTCTGTACGGAGTGGACATGGACGGGATCGTCCAGCCCCAAAACGCGTCGCGTCGCGTATCTCCCCACATTTCAATTAAGTTTTGCTTCCACCTGCATCATCTTTATGACAGCCGAATGACCTATCATAGAAATATTCCTTGATGCTATACATGCTAGTGACAGTCATTCGAGGATTGAAACAAAAAGACCCGGAGATATCAGAACTGTATGCATATGCGCCCTCCAGTGCTTATATCCAGTCCACTTCGATCTGGACTTCTATGAGCCTCTAAGTATATCCCAGTTCCGATGTATGAGAAATGTCATATTATCGTTTCACCTTTTGTACCTAGCTAATCACCAATTTTGTAAGACGCGACACGTTCTCCAACTTTGCTCGCTTCGCCTTTCTTCCACAGCCTATCTTATATCTCATACCTCTTCAATATGTCGGACCAGGTCATAGACTTAACGGGTATGCCAATTATCAGAATATTCCATATGGTGTCATATGCTAATCCTCGACTCGCTAGGCCCTCACCCTGGCCCGTCACTGATCCCAACATTCCCCGAGCCATCTGCCACCACGAGCCCACCAATCCAGCATGGATTGGATGATTTGACCACCATCCATCATGGGTGTTAAACCTGTCTCAGCAGCTAGATCTTCTGCGAATCTGCGTCGCGCACAAACACTTGTACACAGAGCGGCGAGGCAATAATGCTTATTTGCGCCATGTTACTTCTGAGTTTGACAACTCGGGCTGGAACTTGAATCATGCAGGAAGTACGTGCAAGAGAAGATCCGACAATTTCCTACGATTCCTCGCAAAGTTCCTAATGGTCAAATGAGACAACTCTTGCAGGAACTTATCTCCCAGATAGAGCTTGTCGACGCGACGCTCTCTATTAGCTCCCGTCGCCCACGACCACGCCCATCCTTTCCCTTTGGGCCCCTGCATACCATCTCTGGTAGTTCTTCTGTGGACACGTGCCCTCAACATCCTTTTACGCACTCTCGTCCTGCTTCGACGGAACACTCAGACGAAGAACTCATCGCGATGAGCGAGGAGGCAGCAATGCAGTTTGACTATGATGAAGCCAAGTCTCGGTTGCTTCAGGTCTCAGACAAGACAGTTCGTGATCAGCGCTTCGAGGAATTGGACGCGGCTCGCCATGCTCGAATCCAACTCAACAGAGAATTGGAAAGGCAGGCCAAAGAAGCCGAGCTGGAAGAGGACTGGGAAACGGCCAAGTCCCTATTATCTCGCATTGAGGGCAAGGAAGGCCCTTTCCTTCTCCTGGCGTTGGAGTACAGTCGAAGACGGCCGGACTGGGGCTTGAGTGAACCGGAGGAAGTGATGGAGCAGCTTAAAAAGGAATACCCCGATCCACGCCTCGAGCAAGTTGAGCTTGATGAAAATTACGAGAATGCGAGAATGACCGGCCACCCGCAGAGGATCGGTCATTATCGTGGGCTGCTTCGTGCCAACAGACGGAAGATTGGCACCTTCTGGGAAGCACCTGATGACTATCGCAAGGTATTCCAGATGATGGCTGAAGACATGCGCGAGGCTAGTGACAAGGCCTGGTACGCAGCCCCAGCTCCACCTGGGGAGATAGAGCTTCGAGCCCAATCGCAATCTGAACCTCAACGACGGAATGTCGCCGAAGGACTCCGCCTGCTACAAAGGGCGCGAGAACAAACCGAACCTCAGCCGGATATTGACGAAGAACTCCGCTTGTTAGACAAGGCACGGGAAGAGATAGTCAAGGGGCATGACAAGGCTAAAGCTATCCTACGCCAGGGATCGACCGAAGACTCCCAAGAAGCCCTCAAAGCAGTGGAGAGAGGTGGATGGATGATGCTCGCCGACTTGGAGGAGACTGAGACTTCACTCGTGGCCCAGGCTGATGATGTGTCTGAGGAATGGACACTCGAAGCTCAAATGACATTGCTGTTTCTCATGGAAGAAGAGTCGAGAGCCAGGCTTGAGAGGGCCAGGTCCCTACTGGCTCCATACTCGCATAGCAGCCAAGCCAGGAGCCTCCGCAAGAAAATTGACCAAGCGCAGGCTAAGAAGAAACGCTATTTTCAGAGATGCAGGGATACGCTTCTCGCAGGTAGAAGACTCGAAGATGTAGAGGAAGAACAGTGACTCAAATCGTGCATCAGAGACGCTGATGACGATAGATAATGGGAATGACTGGAGTCAGAATGGATCGATGAAATACTATGTTCAATGGAAACTTGAGCAGAGCAAAATCGTGAGATCTGTAGTCTAATGTGAATGTTTTGACTCGATCTATTTCAACCAAGTCTTTCTCAAGACTGCTATAACTCCCTCACATTCAACTCCGGAGAGCCAATCTTTTCATCGCCGGGGATTCCAGACACCCCAGGCGTACCTAGCTGAGAGCGCCAATCTTCCATGGGTGGTGGGCTCCATTCCGCAGCACTATACAACCCCCGTCAGCACAAGGACGAACCGGCCATAACCAAAGCCATCAACTAGAAACGCCTACCCATGCTCCCGATCCTCAACCTCCTTCGTCCACTGCTCAGGAAGCGGCGGACGCGGCGGATCTGACGCTGTATTCAAGCCATCATGCCCAGCAGTCCTTCCCATATTGTACCGCGCATAATTTGAATCGGATTGCGGCCCTGGATTCTCTTCGTCGTTCGCGTCCGGAGCTGAATCTGGAGTCTGTGACTCGAGCGGGGTACCGGCAGCCTGGTCTTCGATGGGAACGTCAGAGCTCTCGTGAGCTATCCGACGGCCGACTGGTGTCGATGTAGCGTTTGCTCTGCTGGTTCTACCATTGTCTGAGCCCTTTGCGGAGTGCTTGCTGCTGTGCTGGTTCTGGTGGTTCTGAGGTGTTGTGCTTTCTGGTCGGTGAGGGGTTTGGCACCAAGGGCAATCGAATTTATCTGCGTAGGCGCGGTGCCAGCTTGCGTGGGTATGTTGTTGATATCTTCTCATGATGGATATGTGGATATGGCTATGTAGATGGGGGGAATATATATGTACAAGGGGTGAAATTATTATGATCTCATGATTTCGGGGACCAAAAGGCTTTTTAAAAGCGGGGATTGATGGATTGATGGTAAACAATGGAACTATCTAGTTCCCCTTTCTTTTTTTCTTTTCTTTTCTTTTTCTGCATCCTTGCTGGTTGAACAGCCAGTTGCTGTGCTGGCAATGCACTGGGGCTGGGGGCCACTTATCACAATAGTACTGGCGCTTGTGCATGGCGTCGATCTAATTTTAATTAGGCTAGTTTTTTTTTTTGGGTCTCGCACTAGCACAATGGCATGATGCAATTACAATCATACTCAACATATACTCAGGTTAAACTACGCTTTACAGATCCCAGCTACAGGCAGATGCACATGAGACAAATGAGGGAACAAGACAGATGTGGACATTGGCAGGGGAGCAGTTAGAACTGAGTAAAGAAAATTGCCTTAAATGAACACCGAACTAATTGCTCCCAAGGAAAAACCCCTTCCGATAATAAAAATAAAAAGTGGTATGTGCCATGATCCGTCAAAAAACTACATCACATGAATAAAACGCCGGCAGTAGCCCATTCCCTCAATTGAAATATTGGTAGGAACTTTTGGTCGAAAAGATAAGAAGCGAGACGCTTAAGCAGCAAGCTGGCGGATCTTCTCCTCGACGCGAGCCTTGCGCTGCTCGCGGGTGAGACGGGCGACCTTGTACTTCTTGGACTCGGCCTTCCACTCCTCCTTGGTCTTCTTGGGGCCAGCGTTCTCATCGGCCTTGAAGGGGTCCTCGCGGATGGCCTTGTGGGCATCAGCGTAGATCTCCTCGAGGTCACCAGCATCAATCTCGTTCTCGATGTACTTGACGAACTGGGACTTGTAGCGCTCCTCATCCTCATCGGCGAGGGTCTCCATGTACTCGGAGACGTGAGAGCCGTGGATGTAACCCTTGAGGGTCTCGGCGTCGAGCTCCTCGGACTCGATGTCGTAACCGGGGAAACGGCGCTCGGAGTGGGGGATGAAGATACCACCGTCGGAGGCACCCTTCATGGCAGCGAAGACGCGGTTACCGGTGGAGGTGCGGACAAGACCGACATCGAGGAAGGCCTTGAAGGGGCGGCGCTCGCCATCCTCGGTCTCGATGGCCTCGGTGAGAGTGTGCTCACCGTCAGCCTCCTCGACACCCTTGAACTGCTCGTCAAGGTTGAGCTTCTTGAGGACACGGCGGGCAAGGAGCAGACCGGTAGCGTAAGCGGCAGCCCAGTTGGTAAGACCCTGGTCGATACCGTAGCGGGGGGAGCTCGTGGGCGTAGGCAGCGGCGAGGACCTTGTCACCGGTGACCTCAGAGTAGACAATCTGGGTGACGATGTCGCGGTTGGTGAAGCGAACGACCATGCGGTACTTGGGCGCATTGTACTTGTTCTTGGCCTGGGTGATCAGGCGCTTGCGAGCATAGTAGTCGGTCTTACCCTCGCGGCGGCGACGGTACTTAGTCTGGAAGCGACTATAATTGGAAAAGTCAGCAAACGTAGGTCCCAAAAGATTTTCAAGGAATTAGAATATTTTTAACTCACCTGAAGTAGGCGTTGTTCTTGACGGTCTTGGTGAAAGGCTGTAAAGCAAGATCGCGAGTCAGCAATTAACGCTTCAGAAATTACGCCGAAGCAACTTGCAGGGACCCGGCTCCGATATGGATCGGAGAGAGAATAAAATGCAAAGGGAATACATAATGACTTTTTTTTAGCCATCAGCGATACTCACCATTTTGACGGGGTGTCGAGGGGCGCTGGGGATGGACGAAGAAGAGGAAGTGAGAAATTTCGTGGGTCGACTTTGTGCGGGATTTCGCTTAGCGTGGCTGCATCCCCCTCCAGAAAGTGAGGTCGGCGACGAGTGGGAACATCAATTTTCTTGACTATGGGGGGAAAAAAAGAGAAAAAGAACAATAAATTCGGAAAAATTGAGAAAAATTAAGAAAGTCTTCTGAATTCTTATTCTCCATCCTTTCTACATATAATACTGATATTCATCTCGAAATAACCAACTTTCTATGTACAACATACAACGCCTCACAATCGTGCCTTGTCCTCGTCCAGCAACTGAAGGCCTGTGATCTTCTCCAGCTCTTTAACCGCATCTTGGGTCTTTCCAAGTGTGACTTTGACCGTGCGCATGCCAGCTTTCTTCGCCCCCTTCAAGTTCTCGCCAATGTCATCGAAGAAAACAACGTCGTCGGGATTAGATCCGGCCAATCCTCGTCTCTTAGCTAAAGTGTCCATCTCCTGTAACGCCACCTGGTAGATTTTCGGGTCGGGCTTTCGAAGGCCTGTGTGCGCAGACGAGATAAAGAAATCAAATTGGTTCTTAACGTCAGATGCATTATTGTATTCATGTCCGTCGGGGAATATAACGGTGTTGGATAGAGCGCCCATCAGGAACTGTCCCGATTCTCTCAGTTTCTTCAGAGCTGGGTACATATATCTGTCTGGTGTGCGAGATATCCGCATCATCTCCCAGAATAGCCATTCTGCATCCACCGTCGGTAGTGGAGGGATGGTAGAACCACCTGTGCCTTGTTTCTTTTGAAGTTGTTGGTGGAATTGTTTCCATAGCTCGGGGTTTCTTAGGTCCGCGTTGAACCCCGCAAAGAAGTCGGCGTCCAGCTTGATGTCGCCTCGCTCGAGCTTGTGCCAGCTACCGTTCGGCGATGTTCGCGAGATACTGAAATTGACCCATCCTGGTGGGATGTTGTGGGCAATTTCATAGTCAAGAATAGCCTGGAACGGAGATACAACCTAGAGAATTGTCAGAAATATATGTCTTCAATGGTCCGGGTCAAGTGGTCGACTTACACACACTCCTCCAATGTCAAACAGTAGGCCCACTGGCCGCTTGATCTCTGCCATCTTGGGGCGATAATGAGGCTGCTGGCGATAATAGGGCTCACTATAAGATATACTGTATGTAAGGTCTGACTCGTAAGCCAAAGGAGTTGCGATGACCTTGGAATCGCGACGAATTGAATTACTTGGAAGGCGATCTGGGCCTACAACATAAAAGACGGTCAGATTGCCGAGGTACATACATCTCTAGACCGAGGATATACTCCACACCAAAAGACTTCATTAAATAATTATCATTTTAGAGCCATATTTAAATGATTATACTATTGTTTAACCTGTATTCTTTAAATCATTTCCCTCATTTTTCATGGTGGTTTATTACTCAAATCGGTATTGGCCATCCCGCGAAATCACATTCGTGGAGAGGCACGTGATGTCTTATCGATAAGGATGCGCTCAGAGAAGATCGCGGGACTTTTGGAGATTCAACAATGGTTCTTCTCTAACACCATTTGAATTGTGTTCGAGATGGATTCAACTCGAACTATATCTGAATTGAAATCTGCATTTATCTGGAGTCAAGTCCGCATCTTCTCCGAGAACCTTGATTTACCCGAAGACTGGCGAAACTATGCTCCTGAAACCACGGAAGGTGATCTGAGTGACAAGGTGATTGAAGAGGTTCTACACAAAGGTCAGAGCACGAATTGCAATTAAACAGCATAGTTATCTACGCATTTGTGCCCATATATACGAGATGAATATGATACTCATAGTCCTATAGTAAATGCAGCTGCTAAGCAGCACAATCGCGTTGTTTATTCCTCCCAAGCGATACACCATGTCGCCCCAACAGATTGCGAACCTGTACTGGTCGTCGGTCAGTCAAGAGGCACGTCGTGGAGATGCTTTTTCTCGAGGTATCGAAAAAACAACGGATTTGTCAAGGGAGATGTAAGATTTCATCAGCTCTATAGTAGAAGTTATGACAACACTGACTATATGGTTTAGGAACATCGCAAAGATGCCTGTTGACTTGGAAAACCAGGAAGCAAGCGAAGAGGAGCATGCAAGGTCAGTTTACAGACACATCCGGATTTTTTCCGATTGAGGTTCCACCTGCCTTACACCAGTCGCACAGATACCGGGAGCTCCGTGAGCGGCTCCTGAGCCTCGACAGTCAACGGCAGCAACGGCAACGGCGCCTTGATCAGTTGCAGCATCTTCGACGATTACTCGAGCCATTTGAAGATCCCCAAAAGGATATTCAGCCTAATCTTATTACGAATGATGGAGAACTTGTTAAGGAATTGGAGAAAATGCGCATGCTCGTAGCCAGAGTTGGGGATCGGATTGCACAGCAGAAAAAAAGCAGCGGTGTCCCTGAAACTTATAATTACTCACTTCCAGGCTCTGATCAGAGATTGGAAGCCCTGTTGGATATGCCTTGACGAAACCAAAATACCCCATGCCCCCCCATGTGCATACAATGAAGTTACTTGCGATACGACATAAATACACACTTTCGATGCCTCTAATTTATCTTATAGATGGTAGTTTCCTTGATTTTATACTTGGATTTCGAGCACGTTGCCCCGGCTACAATGTTCCAATGTCTATGTACCTTCCATCAAGGGTAAGACATAGTATAGCCTCATAGATGTCAACAAAGGGCCATAAGAAAGGCAAGTACGTGTCAATTATGACTTGCAGACCTTCAATTATAGACTTCATAGAGCACGTGCCATTGCACCGAAGATTGAAGATTTCATACTGGGCGAGGGCCAACTTTCTCTCCAAATCTCGACCGTCATTGATCCATTACACTTACACACTCGTCCTCCGCCGGTCGGAAAAAAATAGCCTTCGCCCCACCGGTATGTTGGAAAACCGACTCCCCTAGATGACCGTTTTCTGTCGATCTTCCTTGCAGCTACATAGTCGTTATTTTCTATCTGAATGAGTGCCCTCAAGAAGATGAGGGAGCTTGTTGGAATGGGGCCGTCACGTGAATCCCCCCAATCACGTGTTGACCCAACACTAGCCCCACCTGCTAGCGTGAGCTCCCAGCACAACACGATTGTCAACTGCCTAGTAGAGACCTGTGATTCTGATCAGAGCTCCTTGGACGAGATTGCCATTGTTTCAGACTCGAGTGACAGTGACGATACTGTCCCTGGTTTGAGTGCACCCGCCACCATCGAGGGCGACACTTCCCCCTCCCCTTCCAAGGCTTTCACGCGTGGGCATCGCCGTCGCTCCACGCACGTTACTCGCCGTGACCTTGAGAAGTTTCAATCGGAGGTCCTAGGCGTTCAAAACCACGCCTCTTGGTTCGACGAAGATAACGGCACAAGCACTCCGCGATCCTTCACCCCTGACGACCCTCAACTAGAGGAACTGAACCGCGCTTTTGCCGACGCCGACGTGTCTATGAACAACTCTAGTATGACTACCAACGGTACCGGATCCGGCAATTTCTCGGGTTATGCCGAAAACAGTACTAGCGCAATGAACATGCCCAACATACCTCCCCGCCAGACTCCATCCCCTTCTCCCTCTCACACTTCGGTCACCACCCAGATCAATGGCGGCGGAATGGGCGCCATGGGTGCGGCAATTCCGATGAACGCTGGCCACCAGATGGATTTGCACCACCTCTACGAGATGGTTGTGGAATTGAGCGATGTGTTGAAGAACAACCGGGATGTGACCAAAAACATCGTCGCGAATGCAGAGGAGATTGTGGTATGTGGGAACGAAGAACATTCATTGATATTGGATATTCAGCTAACACACATGTAGAAGAACGGCATTGTCGATAGCTCTAGTGCGAATGGCCAGCATGGCGACAATCTCAGTATGTTGACCCGGGGAATATTGCTTCACATCGTTTACTAACGTCTAGAACAGCCGCCCGGATTGCCGAACTCGAGCGTGCCCTGGCCAAGAAAAGCTTGTGAGTGCTGATCACAAGCACCATCGTGAGGAAAACATGAAGATGGTCCGGGAGTTTGAGAGCGCCGTGGGTATCATGGTCGAGCAAATCCGCAACTACTGCCAGAACAACAACATGCACTACCTTGCCCAGAAGAAGCATTATAATAATCTCCTCCAAGCTGAGCGCGACGCCCATCTGGAAAGCAGACTCGACCGGGACTACTGGCATGCCCAAACCATGAAATGTGCCGAAATGATCCGCACCGCCTACCGTCTCAAATGCGAAGAAGATGATGTCCCTACCCGTGTCATCACTGGTCTGCAGAATGAAGTTCGTGCCTATCGCTTTGCGCTTGGTATGGAACCCGAGAAACCTGAAGAGGAGTATGGCTGGGAATACCTCAAGAATATTCCCGGTCTGGAGTAAATAGGCGCTTGGGTGCGGAAGGACTGCGGAATGTCCCCCGATTCCCGAGGTCCGCTTGACGCCGTGATGACTATTTCTTTTTCATCGCATACCCCTCGGAGGCGTTCGTGATTTGTTTTTCTTTTCCTTTTTTTGTGTCTGCTCGGCCCTTCTCTCTCTCTTTTTTTTCCCACAGGACATGGTGTGGCGTCTTTAGGTGTTTTCATAGCGGATACCCGTAGTTATTGAGCGTTATGGTGTTCGGCACCAGTATCCTCCATTTTTTTTTAGGTCGAAACTAAAGTCCTCTTGAACATTCCCGCTCCCCCACCTCATCCACTGAAAACTCCACGATGTACAAGTGTATGTAGCCATGTATGTGTGTGTTCCGCCACCGGAGAACCGAACATTCTCCGGGACCCAATTCCCCTATTAACTTCCCCAATGAAAATACACTTCTCAACAGTTATTAGCCGTAAATTAGGTTACATACTCACGTGCCCCGATTATGTCACCCCAGTATGCTTAATTGAGGTGCATCCGGAAAGTCTCTCAATGTCACTTTTCCTATCCCCTTTTAGTAACCTCTTGCATGATTTCGCTATGCATTTCTTGCTAAAAGAAGCAATGACGTTGTGTCATTTACTGTAGTGTACTTTTAACGCATCTGGAGAGCTCTCGGTCGCAGATCATACGGCATATTCCACCATTTCCCAGCATTTCCACCTTATTCGTTGGCATCGGGCCTCTAGTGTTGAAAAGTTGTCCACCTGATTCTCCTTTGGAAACGTTTTGCGATCATCAGTGGAAAGTGGGGGACCAGCCAATTATGCGTCGTTCGATCTAGTTCTATCCAGTCTTTGCGCTCTTGATACGACGCCACACCGCTGATAAACCTTCGACGACTATCTGGGCACTGCGAAGTTACTTCATTTTGTTTCTGACTTCCGAGGGATTTTCAAAATGGAAGGAGTTCAGTCTGTGGACGTGAGCTGGCTTCATCATTCACAAAAAGGCGAGTCCCACTTTTTATGCTAGCACCTCTCCCCAGGTTATGGCAGGGTTGTTGGAGATCCGAAATCGGGACAGCTTCTGACACTCCCGAGTCTCTCCAGATCATTTGTCTCGCACCAAGTCAGTATCTGCGAGCGATAAGCCTGGCACTGAGGCCGAGCCAACGACTTCTCAATCTAAGTCGCACCGGAGATCTCGTTCCAACAGTAACCCGACACGCCCAACACCGGCCCCCTCCACATCAGAACCAAAGCAAGCTCCCCGGAACGATACAGCGCCAGTACAGGCGAAACCACCACCAGTTGAGAAGAATGAGGAGTCAAAGCCATCTACGCCATCACCAGTATCGCGGAAGACGGACCCCAAACCCATCGGACGACGAAACTCATGGATTACTAGTCTAAGCTCAAAGTTTTCGTCTGGATCTACCCCACCATCACAACCTAGTCTGAAGGCCAGTCCCGCGAGCCCGAAAACAACTTCACCCCTCGACACGCATAATCCATTTGGCGCCGCCTACTCCCCGAGGGACAAGGAGGAAGAGAGGAAAGATGACTCAAATCCCTTTACTGCGTCATCACCTAAGGGGCCCTCGTTTATCCACAATGCACTGCGCAAGTTCTCGTCCAACTCCGGTGGGTTGCCCAAGTTGAACCCCAATGACTCGATCTGTCCACGTCGCGTGATGAACATCGACCAACATCGCCACCGATGCAAGATTGCGGACTTGAACCAGGCCAAACTCAACCGAGTAGCGTTCTGTGTGGATGTTGAAATCGCGGGTATATCCCACCGGGATGACGACGAGGAGGCTCCCCCGACCAATCAATTACGGCAGCCTTTACCTGAGTCTAATAGCCACAAGTCTAAGAAGGCCGATCTCAAATTGAAGGAACAAGATGAAGCTGGAGCTTTGAAGCACCCCCAGGCTACATTGGCTGAGAAGGACAGCGCATCTCCGGCTCCTGCTCCGGCCACCGGTGATGCGAAGGACCAGTCTAGCTCTCCGACAAATACCACCAGCAAGCCATCTACTGAATCCACACCCGGCGGGGAAGGGACTGATCCAACAAGGAAACAAGAGAAGAAAAAAAGGTCTGAGGCAGAGCGGAAAGAACGGAAGGAGAGAAAGCGAAGACAGGCAGTCGCAAATGGTTCTGTTCCATTGCAACTCGATGCAGAGAATGACGAAGAGTATCCCCGAGGCCCAGCACCAGGTATCTCTCGGACCAAAACGCAAAGTCACCCGACGACCGATCCTGTCCGTATCTATCGCCGCTGTTGCCAGCTACGTGAGACGCCTGTTCTAAAAAGAGTGGTCGATGAGATCTCCAAGCCTTCATCAACACTGGCCGAGTCACCTGGCACGGTAGCAGCTTTGGATCTGAGCAATTTCCCAATGACCTCACAGGATTTGGCAACGTTCAGCGACTGGCTCGCGGTCGTTCCTGTCCGTAAACTCATTCTTGAAAATTGTGCATTGACAGATACTTCTGTGCGATCCATCCTTTCAGCCCTACTCGCCACCAAGACGATAGAGCAGATGCGCTATCGACGGAGACGATCGCGAAGGCCAGATTCTCCAGACTCATACGATCATGAACGATACGGTGTTGTGGAAAAGCTTTCTCTGAAGGACAATCCGAAGATCGGACGGGAAGGATGGCGCCACATCAGCCTTTTTATTCACCTGGCGAAATCCTTGAAAGCTATCGATTTGTCGGGCATTCCTTTCCCCCAAGGCCAGGTTGCGATCGATGGTTCTGGGACAACAGGCCAACCCCAGTCGCCTATGGCCGACGTGAGCATTGTTTTCGCGAGTGCACTAGCAGAGCGCTTTGCTGGAGATCATCTTGAAGAACTGCTTATGAGCGAGTGTTATCCTTCGGTCAACGCTGTAAAGCAGATCTGCCAGGCGACCACCAAAATGGGTCTGCGAAGACTCGGCTTTGCGAATAATGGTCTGACGAGAGACGGTCTGGAGCATGTGGCTGAGTACCTCAATGCCGGGCAGTGCGAAGGGCTGGATCTAGGTGGCAACGCTATAAAGGATGATCTCGATCTCATCACGGACGCGATTGAACCTGAAACACCGCTTTACGCGCTGAGTCTGGCGGATTGTTCCCTCAACCCGTCAGTAATTTGCCCATTGCTCCAATCGCTTGCGCAGATTCATAACCTCCGGTTCATCGATTTCTCTCACAATCGTGAATTATTCTCGTCGCGGCCCAACGCGTTGGGGGCTTTCCGTCGCTTCCTGCCGAAAATGCCGTCTTTGAAGCGCTTTCATCTCGCTGATGTCAACTTGTCACCGGATCATGTCATTGGCCTTGCTGAGGTATTACCGGAGTGCCCCAGTCTGTGTCATCTGAACATTCTGGAGAATCAGCAAATTATGGATTTGGCGTCTACCACAGACTCGGTTGCTCAGGAAGAAGCATGTGCTGTGTATGCGTCTATGATGGCAGCTGTCCGTGTTTCACGGACAATCATTGCAGTGGATATCGATGTTCCCAGCGCCGAAAACAACGAAGTTGTCAAAGCTCTAGGGTCGCAGATTGTGGCCTACTCGCTGCGGAACCTTGAAGGCGGCGCCATTGCAGAAGAGCTTTCTGACTCTACTTCTCCACTTGTGGATATCCCTGTACCAGACATCCTACAGCATATTGTCGGACACTCTGGTATTTCTGAGGAGCTTCATGATGATGAAGATGAGGCAGCTCCCGATGAGGATTATGTTATTGGTGGCACAGGTGTTGTCAAAGCATTGGGTGTTTGTCTCGGGAATTTGGACCAGCACGGTCTCGATGTTCTTGGGGAGCAATCTTTACCAGCAAGTGGTACCACAACACCCCGACGCCGCAAGTCTCGAGGTGTTCCTACCAAGCGGCCTCGCGACATGTCGAAGAATCTGCTGGAATCTGCCCGCAATATCAGAGTCCGGATCCAGTCGGCTCTTATTCGCGAAGATCGTGCTGGTAATGACGCGAATTATCGCCGCCTGCAATTTTTGGACGTGACCTTGCATAGGATGATCCAACGCTTCGAGGATGAATACCCAGAAACTCGTATTGTTCCTCAACTCCCGCCCGCTGCCCTGTCCCCGACACTATCTCCCAACACTCTGGTGATGATGATGGAAGCGGGTCTATCGCTGCTGGCGGTAATCTAAACAGCAGTCAGCTTGATGAGACTGGCGGTGATGAGGAAGACACCGACCAATATGCCGTTCGCCTTTCTCGCACTAGCTCCATGACTTCCCTCCACTCTCGGGCCATGACCTCCCAAGAAGGACACATCCACCGCATTGGCCAGAACCTCCGCCGCGATTTCCTCAAGCCGTCTCTAGTTCCTGGCGACCGTGACGAAGATTTCGACCACGAGGACAATAATTCGCATATTGCCGCTCTCCGGCAAAAGCTTGACCTTCTTCACGATGAGCAGTCTCTGTCTCAATTCGATGACTTTGACGCCGACATGGCCTTTAACCATCTCGGGACCACCGTCGATGAGCTCTATGCTGCTCAGCAGCAAGACGCTGAAGGATTCGAGCGCTTCAAGCAGTCTCAGATTGCCGCCCAGATCAACAGCGGTCTTCGTCCCAGGGATAAGGTAGAACCCAGGACCGGCTGCGACGAATCCGAGAGCAAGACCTCATCTTAAGTTTTCTTATTTTCATTTATTATCATATTGAGTCATGATCTTGGTCCCTTATGTATTCTTTTGCGAGCTTGCTTCTTATTATACCTGTACATACTCCATGTGCGCATGTCTCTCTAGGGGTATTATCTACATACTCAGCCCGGTTTTTTGTATATACGTGGCGGGCACGAGAAGGGCGGAATCCTGTTACCATTAGCATCGTTGCCACTACCTTGTTTCTGCATGACTATGTATCTACATGTGGTTATTTCAGGGCTGTATCAATCTCTATAATTAAATTCCCCCGTCTCTATATATGTTTTTTCCTTGTTAAATTGGTTATTGCGAGTACATCTAAATAATATGGTGTTGCTGCCTTAGGCCAGTAAGGTTACTTGAAAGTGGGTTCCTCGGCTGGACATCCCCAGTTTCCTGGGGTATCACATGTCACTCCGTCATGGCAATGGCCTTCTCCTCAACTCTCTCCACTCCTTCAACTCCCTCAACTCACTCAACAGCGGACATGTTTGCGGCCGAATCTGGCTGATTAGCATCTAACAGCTCCGCCATGGCCGCTCAGTCCAAACTACTACCGCCCGAACGCTCCATAAAGCAGATCCTCTCCAGCCTAACATCCCTCTACCTACGAAACCGCACCCGCATCTCACGCGCCGTATATCTCGCCCTCTTTGCTGCGCTCGCCAAACGAATCCACAATGCCATCTCCGAACAGAAAGCCGCGTCGCAACAAGTAGAGCTGCGCCGACGGCCTGGCACCAGCAGTCTAGGCGATGAGGAACAACCCCGTAAGAAGCGCGTGGAGATCAACCGAGAATTCTTCAGGAACCTGCTTCGTTTACTGAAGATTGTCATACCCGGATGGCGAAGCAAGGAGCTAAGGCTGCTGGTGAGCCACAGCGTCTTCCTGGTGCTGCGGACCGTACTTAGTTTATACGTCGCCGAGCTGGACGGAAGACTTGTGAGCAACTTAGTCCGCGGTAAAGGGAAGGATTTCTTGCTCGGTCTTGTCTGGTGGATGATCGTGGCTGTCCCCGCTACTTTCACGAATTCTATGGTAAGTCCCCGGTGATGGGACCGAGGTTTTCGGTCTCCGGTGCTGGCATGCGACCGTTCAATACATTTGCTGACTCGATGATTTACTGCGTTAGCTCTCATACCATCAATGCAAGCTTGCTCTCAGCTACCGCAAGCGTCTTACGGACTATATCCACGACAAGTACCTGTCTAACATGACTTTCTATGCCATCTCCGCCTTGGACGATCGAATAAAGAATCCCGACCAGCTCGTCACAGTCGATGTCTCTCGCTTCTCGGACAGTCTGGCAGAACTGTATTCCAATCTAGCTAAGCCCATCCTCGATATGGCTATTTATAACTACTCGCTCTCCAAGAACGTGGGAGGTGAAGGGTTATTCATCATGAGTCTGCTAGTGCAGTTGTCCGCCAACGTCATGCGTATGCTGACTCCGCCATTTGGCAAATATGTTGCCGATGAGGCCCGGCTGGAGGGCGAGTTCCGTTTCCTCCATTCACGGCTTATTGATTACAGCGAAGAAGTCGCGCTTTACCATGGCCATGAGGCCGAGAAGGACACCCTGGACAAGGGTTATTTCACCTTGATCAAGCACGTGAACCGCATTCTGCGACGGCGTCTTTACCATGGATTTATGGAGGACTTTGTGATCAAGTATTTCTGGGGAGCTTTGGGCTTAGTACTCTGTAGTGTTCCTGTCTTCTTCAAGATTCCCGGCCAGGCTACTCACAGCATGGGAGATCGCACTGAAAGTAAGTTTTTGTCCTTCGATGTCGAAGTTTATATTCTGATTACTCTCAGGCTTCGTCACAAATCGTCGAATGTTGCTTTCCTCCTCGGATGCTTTTGGCCGATTGATGTTCTCCTACAAAGAGATCTCGGAGCTGGCTGGCTACACTTCGCGTGTCTCCTCATTACTGGAGGTGATGGACGACCTCCTCGCTGGGAGGTTCGAGAAGAAGTTGGTGTCTTCCGCTTCTACAGAGGAAAATGCGGAGGTGCTGTCTGGTCGGGTACAGTCATAGAAAGTGACTCAATTGAGTTTACCGACGTACCGATCGTATCCCCAAACGGTGACGTATTGATCCGTAAGCTTTCTTTCACCGTTAACCCCGGTGATCATCTTCTGATCGTCGGACCCAACGGGTGCGGCAAGTCATCTCTCTTCCGGATCCTGGGCGGGCTCTGGCCGGTATACGGAGGCACGGTGAAGAAACCCCCTTTCCAGGATATTTTCTACATTCCCCAGCGACCATATCTGTCCCGCGGGACCCTACGACAGCAAGTGATCTACCCAGATGGAGTGCGCGAGATGCGCGCCAAGGGTGTCACTGACGCCGATCTCTACGAGGTCCTATCAGTGGTTGAGATCGCGTCCGTCGTAGACCGTCCTGGAGGCTGGGATGCAGAGGAAGAATGGCGCGATGTTCTATCCGGTGGTTTGCAGCAGCGCATTGCTATGGCTCGGTTATTCTACCACCGACCCAAGTTTGCCATTTTGGACGAGTGCACATCGTCGGTGACGCTGGAGATTGAGAAGGTCATGTATGAGACGGCCAAGAAGCTTGGCACCACACTCATGACTGTCTCGCACCGACGGAGTCTCTGGAAGTATCACCAGAAAATATTACAGTTTGACGGACAGGGCGGCTACATCTTCACCGGTCTAGACTGGGAGCGACGCTTGAAACTCGAAGAGTAAGTTTCCCCAGTTCCCGATTTCCCCGACCTTTCCGATTATCCGAATTTTCCATGCGGAACGCCTATTAACTATCTCGCAGTGAGAAGGAAGAGTTGGACTTGCAGTTACGGGCTGTTCCGGAATTGCAACGCCGAGTTGCCGAGTTAACGGCTTAGTTTCCTCAATACCATTTCATATACCATTTCATATACCATTTGACTGTTAGCGTTGAAATGTATGATGCCTCGTGAAGTCCAAGATCCACTTTCAATGATATTGGCCAATCCGATCAAAGACTTGGCCTCAGCATTCCATGGTTCCACCATTCGGCTTTTTTATATGTGGACCCTTAATGACAGCCAATCAGCGTCTGTTATATCACCATTCGAATTCTCACGATGTTCAAATGAGCCCCCTCAACGCGGCCCACACTGATGTCGTTAGATGTCCCTACGTCATATTCCTCATCTATCTTGTTTGCCACGATGCCTCGGAAGTTCGTGAATACTTAGGATCGTGACTTTGCTCTTTTGCTTCATTTTCTTTTTTAACTTGTACTCTGTATTACACTCTCTCAATATATCCGCCGTATAACACAAACCCTAAGGTCTATACCAAAATGGCTATATCGCAGACACCCCCGAACAGTCAAAAGAGAAAGATTATCATCTTCTCTGGTATGAAGCCTCCATTCGTATATGTCCCAATTCCCAGTCTAATCCCTCCAACCCCAACCACCAAGCCCTAAACTCACATAACATAACCAAAGAACACACCCAAACTAACAAACCCCAGACTTCGACGGCACAATCTTCCTACAGGATACCGGCCACATCCTAGTAGACCATCTCGGCTGCGGCGCCGCCTACCGCAACAAACTCGAAGAACAATTCAAATCCGGCGAGCGAACCTTCCGCGACATCTCAGACGACATGTGGGGATCCCTCAGCATCCCCTTCGGCGACGGCTTCGACATAATGGAAAAGAACCTCAAAATGGACCCCGGCTTCCGCGAATTCCACCAGTACTGCGTTCGGGAAGGCTTCCCCTTCAACGTGATCAGCGCAGGCCTAAAGCCCGTTCTCCAGCGCACGCTGGATATGTTCCTAGGCGAGAAAGAGGGTATGTTCCCCTTATTCGAAAAGATCTCCACCCAAACCAGCAAACCACGAATGAACCAATGCTACATCCACATCCATATCCCATTACCATCACAATATACTAATACCATTGCAGGCCTCCTCAATCGAAATCGTCGCAAACGACCTCAAAGCACCCGGCGGCATCCCCTGGAAACCCGTCTGGCGCGACAACACGGCCTCAGGCCACGACAAGGCCGCGAGCGTGAACCTAGCGCGCGTAAAAGCACAGGAAGAATGCGAGCCGGATGAGATCCCGTTGATTGTATTTATCGGCGACGGCGTCTCCGATCTCGCCGCCGCCCGTGAGGCAGATGTCCTCTTTGCTCGCCGTGGTCTCCGTCTTGAGGAGTACTGTATCGAACACGGGATCCCGTATATCCCGTTCGACAGCTTTGCTGATGTTAAGAGGGAGGTTGAGGCGATTAGTCTTGAGGACCAGAAGAAGACTGGTGGGGTTGGGAAGCCGGTGCGGTATAACCCGCGTGCGAATATGTGGAGGCGGATTTCTAGTAAGGAGGCTGTATGTGTTGACATCTTTATTTATTTATTTCTTTTTCTTTTAAAAAATGGAAGGCCGTCTCGCGGGGCCTTTCGCTAACGGTCATTGCAGGTTCCGACGCTTATGGCTACGGCTACGCCTACGCGCGATGAGAAGATGGCGCTTTGGCCGGATTATTTCTCCGAGCCTAAACAACATACTGAGCCGACGATTCAGGAGTGAGATTGCTTTCGGATTTTGACGGATTTATGGCTTGACGTTGTCATGTTTGGATATCATTTTGGTTTCGCGTTGCTTTGGCATGGAGTGGGTGTTCCAAGGTTGGTTCGATATTTTCAGTCATTACTGCCTCGAGGGTCTTCTCTTTTGGGTTTGTACACTGCTGTATATCGAGATTGGGTTGTATATATACCTAGTTCTGTCTAGACCAATTGCATATAAATTCTTATCGAATGGACTGAATACCAGATGTGGATGACTTACTCAATTAAACTTATAAAGAAATTGATATACTATTAGTGCTAAGGATATTGAACAAACCAATGCGTGGAAGCTCGCAGAACCAATGAAAAGTGCATGTGGATAACCAAACCAAATGAAGAGTGTCTTAGCACTGATGTCAAACCGCAGTCTGTTTAGTCCGTAACATCCAGAGGCTCGACATTCCAGATACTATCAGCGTACTCATTAGTAACACGATCCATAGAGAAGAATCCCATGCGCGCGACAGAGGTAATCGACTTGGCCAGCCACTCCTCCTGATTCTGGAAGGCCTCGTCGACCATCTCGTGCGTGGTGATGTAGGAGTTGAAATCGTCCGAGACGAGGTAGTAGTCACCGTGCTCTTCGATGGAGCTTGTGAGCGCAGAGAAGTCGGTCTTGTCGCCGAACATGTTGTCTTTGATTGCGTCGAAGACACGCTCCAGCTGTGGGTCCAGCTTGAAGCCCCCGTAGAAGTGTCGGTGGCGCAGGTCCTCGACGTCTTCGGCGAGATTGCCGAAGAGGAAGATGTTCTGCTCGCCGATTTCGCGGGTGATTTCGATCTGTCAGTTGTGTTAGTATTACTGGGATGGAAGCAGGTCATACAGGTGAAAAATGACTTACGTTGGCTCCATCGCAGGTGCCGATGATCAGACCGCCGTTCAGGACGAACTTCATGTTACTCGTGCCACTGCCTTCGGTGCCGGCAGTTGAGATGTGCTCGCTGATATCCGAAGCAGGACAGATAATCTCCGCCTTGCTGACGTTGTAATCCGCGATGAAGATAACCTTCAAAAGGTCGCCAACCTCCGGGTCCTTGTTCACTACATCGGCCACATTGTTGATGAGATGGATGATGGTCTTCGCCATCCAGTAACCAGGGGCTGCCTTGCCTCCGAAAATGGAAACCCGAGGCACCACCTTTTCTTCTCTTCGGCTGACATGGCTTTGATGCTCAAGTAGCGGTGGATGACTCCAAAGATGTTCAGCTGCTGGCGCTTGTACTCATGGATACGCTTTACCTGCACATCAAAGAGGGCATTGGGATTAACATCGTATCCTGTGGTGGCCTTGATGTGTCTGGCTAGGCGGAGTTTGTTCTCCCGCTTGATGACCGCCCACTCCTCGCGGAAGGCTTTGTCGTCGACAAAGACTTCTATCTTGTCAAGAAGCGTGAGGTCCTTCAAGAAGTCATAACCTCCAAGCTTCTCTGCAATCAATGCAGACAACCTGGGGTTGGCCTGGTGGAGCCAGCGTCTCGGGGTGATACCATTGGTAACATTGGTGAAACGGTCCGGTCCGTAAATCTTCACAAAGTCTTTGAAGAGAGTGCTCTTGAGCAGGTCTGAATGCAGCTCGGCCACACCGTTGACTTTGTGAGAACCAATGATGGCCAGATAGGCCATGCGCACCATCTTTGGATGCGACTCTTCAATGATAGAGACACGCGACAGGATATCCCGATCATTGGGGAATCGCTTTTCAACAGATTGCAGGAAGAACAGATTCACCTCGTAGATAATTTGCAAGTGTCGCGGAAGCAGGTTCTGCATTAGTGGGACAGACCATTTCTCCAGCGCTTCGGGAAGGACAGTGTGATTAGTATATCCAAATGTCTTTGTCACGATACTCCACGCCTCATCCCATTCCAAACCCTCTATATCAATCAAAATGCGCTGCAACTCAACGATTGCAAGGGTTGGGTGGGTGTCGTTAAGCTGGATGGCGATTTGATCAGGGAACTCGGCCCAGGCCCGTTTTGTCTTCTTGAACCGCCGAACGATGTCAAACAGCGAGGCAGCACACCAGAAGTACTGCTGCTTTAGACGCAGTTCTTTACCTTGCTCGAGGTTATCATTGGGATATAGAACAGCGGAGATTGTTTCCGCCCTCTGCTGGTCCGCCACTGCGCTTTCATAGTCTCCAGCATTGAACTTCTGGAAGTCGAACTCCCCGCTACTGGCCTTGCTAGACCATAGACGAAGGTTGTTGGTGGTCTTCGTGCCGTACCCCGGAATGGGGACATCGTACGCGATGGCTTGAACAATCTCACCATCCTCCCACGAGTTCAAGATCCTGCCATTCTCGTCCTGGTATTTTTTGACGTTACCGTAGAACTGGATGTCGACTGTGATTTCGTGTCGCGGGAATTCCCAAGGGTTGTTATCCAGCCAGTAGTCTGGAATCTCCACCTGGTAGCCGTTGATAATCTCCTGCTTGAAGATACCATAGCGGTATCGCAGGCCGTACCCCCAGGCTGGGTAGTTCAGCGTGGCCATACTGTCCATAAAGCACGCCGCTAGACGTCCCAGACCGCCGTTGCCCAACGCTGCATCGTGCTCCTGGTTGATGACGTCCTCGATGCGGAACCCAAGATCGCTCAATCCATCTGATATCATCAGCGATAATCCAGATCACAGATCATCTTGGCGCTTACCTCGAGCAACATCCTTCAAGCCAACATTCAGCATGGCATTGTCCAAAGTACGTCCCATGAGGAACTCAAGCGACAAATCTACACCAGCGGTTAGCTATTGTCTTCTGCCACGGGGCTGGACACATACAGTAGACTCGCTTCTGATCGGTGAATGTCTGACGCTGCTGAGTCCTGTTCCACTCGATGATCAACCGGTCTCTAAAAGCAAGCGCGGTGCCCGAGTACGCGGCCCTATAGAAAGCCCCCGGTCAGCAGGAATCGCTGAGGTCGAATCAAGGCCACGAAGCACATACAACTCATCGCAATTATAAAGCGAGCGAGCGAGAGTGGTTTCGACATGGCGCACGAAATATTTCTGCGAGAGGCGTTAAACCCGAAGTATCAAATGCGAATACAGGTCGGACTCACCTCGAAATCTTCCTTACTGGTGAATTCAGTAGCCGACTAAATTGGCTCGAACCATTAGTACTCCAGTCTCGAATTCCGGGTTTTGTTTCAACATACGTGCTTTCTCCAGCTGCGAGAATTGTGGTCAGTCTAGACTATAAAGTACTAAGGCAGGTGCAGGTACTCACGCCTCTCGCAGTGGCTCAGGAATGCTAGCTTCAACATTCTTAATCTCGGCAGGTCCGAATCCGGTGAATGTGCGCTTGTGCTTGGGACGACTAAATCCCGGGCCGACTGGTCCCTGGAGATCGGCGATAGGAGCTCCTACGGAAGGTCTTCGCTCCCGACGAGGTTGGGTCTCGGTCGGTGCAACCGAATCTGGGTTGGTTGTTGGCATGGTGAGAAGAGAAGGAAATGAAATTTGGAGAGAAAGTCCAGTACAGAAGGGAAACAAGGACTGAAAGTATACTTAAAAAGAGAAAAGAGGGGAAGTTCATGTAGTCATGACTTTTGAAGTGACACCGGACATTCTTTTTTTAGTTTTTCTTTTTATTATAATTGTTATAATTATTATTATACTACCTAGCTACCTACATATGTAGGTAGTTAGTACTTTTTTTAGCCTGTTTTTGGAGTACTACTGCATATAGAAATACGTCATCTATTATATCCTTGATTCTACTAACAACATACATAGGATACATAGGATGGTCCAAGCTATGTACATATGTAGGTATGTACATGTGACTATTTAAGACACATCATGCCATTTCTATTTCTCTTGCATTAAAAGACCCCAGTACCTCCAAAGTCAATATAAATCCCAGGGCACTCGAAGCCCAGCTCTTCCGGCTTCAGTTGATTGGCCAGCTATCTCTCCCGAAACCATCCACTTAGGTACCAACTACTACAACTACTAACCATTCAGCCCATATGTACATCTGTAGCCATTTCTCATTACTGTTCGATAATTATAAGCCAACCTGCGAGCTCAATGCCTACAAACCTAGATACCCCGCGAACGCCAACGCACAGACGCATTGCATGAAACGCGTACCGTGCGCCGAGGCCCCAGTGCCTGCCTGCATTACACGACGATATAGGCTTGTGGGAGGTTCTAGCCCAGACCTTGGAGACTCTATTATCAGGAAGATCAGTAGTGGGGGTTGTTGCTGTGATGTGGGTGGCTGTGTGGTGAGACGGGGGTGTTTTAGTCTACACGGGGATTGGATTTGGTTCCAAAGAGGGGTGTTGTAAGGTTTATGGGAGATATATTGGTATATTCTCTCATTCCTCGTAGATATGTAGAGCTGTAGAGCTGTAGAGCTGTAGAGCTGCTTCTTCTACCCTTTTTACCTCTCCGAACTAAATATCGACCCATAGGAGCTACAGTCTGGCTATCCAAACATAAGAACTTACGTCTGCCATCTATGCTAAGCGAAATATTACAGAATAAACCTTGCTGAGATCTCCTTACTGCAATTCCTGCTCAGTTTCTGTCCGCGGCGCGTGTCTGGTTAACAAGACCGTGCTATGCAAACGTAGAGTAATTTTCAGACATTAATAACGACAGTGCCACTGAGATCGAAAATGGGTATTCATACAGTTGAGGCTGGAAAAGAACTTAAAGGAAGTAGAACGTAAGCTAGGTATGTTGCCCAGGCCCTGCGCAAGTTGAATACTATTCCATCTATCCACAAGGTATGCATACGCCCTTGGGAGTTTTGGTCTGGAAGAACCAGCAGAATTTGCAGGTATATCTAGGTACAAAGGTTTAGCCCAATATTTCGGAGGTCCCACTGCACCCCAAGGGACTTGTCATGTTCAATTGGATGTAAGAGTTTGATGAGATTCAGAGAGACATGAGAAAGTGCTTTTGCATCCGTTGGATCCTCAACTACCGCCCCGAACAGCGTAATGCAAGCGGATAGAAGGTAGCATAGAATAGTCTTGATTCACAAGATTAAACAAATTAAACAAGCAGAAAATGAAAGGCGTCCAAATAGCGGCCAGATCCCAACTTGGAAGGTTTCCGCCAGATCCGGTCCAACCAGAATAATCCTTGGCATCGTTTTGTTTCTAAATATCTATGAATTCTGATATCATAGTCTTGCAATATAAATAATGGGCTCGCAGTTGTAGATTAAATCGTCCTTCGCTTCATCAAGACTATCTCAGCATCTCAATCACAATGGCCATCATCGCAGTCGCCGGTGATACAGGCAAGCTCGGACGGGCAATCGTGGAGGCTCTGAAAACCACCAGCAACACCATCTATATTCTGGCTAGACAGGTGTGGTATTCGATTCGGAGGTTTTGGCCATTTCACTGAGTCATTGAACTTCTCTAGGAAAACAAGGTTCTCTCCGACGAACTCGGTATCACCATCATACCGGCTCAGTATTCAAACATAGAGTCCCTCACCAAGCTCCCAGAAGACAACAAGATAGACACTATTGTTTCTGCCATTATAGTCGTCGATTATGATGCTAGCAGCTCGCAGCTGAACCTTATCGCGGCAGCTGATCAATCCTCGAGCACAAAGCGTTTCATTCCCAGCGAGTACGGCATTGCTTACACTGAAGAGTAAGCACGGTCCCGAGGCTGGCATCAACAAGCTGATATCTGACCTTTTATATAGACATGCAACCTTGTTCCCTATCATGAAGGGCAAAGGTGACTAACGGCTTCTTCATGGACTACTACGGTCTACCGCGTGTAAAAAGCTACCTCCAACCCTTCGTTTTCGCTCTCGACATGGCACAGAACGGGGCTGCTATCCCAGGCTCGGGCAACACTCCCGTAGTGTTCACTCATACTTTCGATGCGGCGAGGTTCGTTACTACCCTGACCAGCCAAGCTAATTGGCCTAAGCAGAGCGTCATCATTGGAGACAAAAAGACATGGAACGAGGCTCTCGCCATTGCGGAAGAAATCAAAGGTTCGTCACTCCAATACAGGCGTGCTTGATGGCGTTCTCACCGTGAATTCAGGCACCAAATTCAACGTCGCGTACGATGACGTGGGAAAACTGAGCACTTTCCAAGTTACCGAGCTTCCATCGCATTCTGCTTTGTACCCATTCTTGCCCAAGGAGCAGCTCCAATATATCCTGGCTGTTTTTGGCCGCTGGATGGATGCGGGAGATTTCGATCTGCCCGAAATTGACACGCTTAATAGCCGGTTCCCGGAGATTCAACCACGCACCCTTCGCCAGGTTATGGAGGAGGGTTGGAAGGCCTGATCCTCGTTTTGCTTTGGATATTCTGGCAAGCTGAGAATTTCCCAAGCGGGGAGATTGCATCGATATGGTTGTGTGCGGCCAAAGTATCTTAATCTATGACATGTTGACATTGATATAATACGTTCCTTGTCCTACCGCTCACACCTGCCAGGCATCTGTGTTTATGTTCCTTGGGCAATTTACTTGGGCAAAAAGAAGGAATAAAAGCAGTCTCGAATGGAAGAATCGATATATCGAGGCTCAGCTATACATAAATAAGCCCGGGCCACGTCCCAATCCCAACTCCGTTCAACCCGACAAGGGCTCCGGAGAATCGCGACCTGACACAGGGCCCATGCTCAGCAATCCCGGTGTCGGTCTATGCAGAAAGATAGATAAGAGTCCTCGGGAGGTTGAAACAAGAACGCTGAACCACAACCTGGTAACAAAGAACAAAAGCAAAAGAAATCGAAAAGCATCAGACGTGGAAGCGCTTGGAATCGCGGGTTAGCAGTGAGTTGTAATGGGAGAAAAGAAGAAGAGAAGACACACAAGACAAACAGAGAGGAATTAGCGGGAGTAGATGTAGATATCAGAGTAGGACATGGCAATGTTGAAAATAGGAAAACCACCATGGGATGCATGAGGAACTGGAAACAGACCTCGGGGCAAGGCAAAGAAAAGATATAACATATAGTGAAGGCAACCAAGGGAAAGGCCCATTGGGCTGGAGCGTACCCATGAGGATTATCGAGGACATGAAAATTGGGAAGTCCCGGAAAGTATTCAATCCCACTACCGGGGTTGTTGCCCGGTGGTATTGTCGGGTCATACGCTCATTCCGGGACTTTATCAAGACAAGGCACATGAAACAGAAACAGTAGCATAGTTGACTGCCCGAACATGCTACTGACACCTTTATGGAACATATACCCATGTTTAATAGAGGAAAACCACATTAAGTACCAAATGGGATACACCCAGACCAGAGCCAGCGCCTGGAAAAATCAGCCGAGAAAGCCATAAAGGCGCCATCAACGCCTGCAGCTGGTCAAAAGCAAAAGAGAAAAGAAAAGACGAAAAGGGTATGGTACGAGTGGTCGTTGGAGAACTGTTCAGGCAGTCTCCTAAAGAGGGGAATCAAGGAACACCGAGAGCGACGTTGAGAAAAGAGACGGTGTTTGGTCGTGGGGTTAAATTGAGAGGGAAATTGCGTAAGCGCACTTGAGGACACGGTATGTCTGGGTCCTCGGGGTATATTCCAGCGGCTATAGAATACCCGAGTCTTTCAAGGCGTTCTGCAGGATAGTCTCTTTGACTGCTGCGAAGACCAACCGGATATTCGAGGTATCAGTCGCTTGGGTGAGACTAAAAGGGAAGGGGAAAAAGTCAAAAATCACGGTGCGTGGGAAGTGGCAATGTTAGGATCATGTAAACTCACTGTGGGTACAGGTTCAAGTGTGCTCGATTCACCTGGTTGAATCGCCAGAGCAGGTACTTGGCAGCACGGTGCACATCGTTGCCGCCAGAGTAATCGGGGAAGTAGTTGCTCAATGGTGATCGAGGCAGCTTCAAGCGGAACAAATCAACTTTGTTCAGGAAAAGGATGATACTTGTCCGCATGAACCACCGAGAGTTGACCACGGAGTCGAAGAGAACCAAACTTTCCATCATACGATTCTGCAAGGTTTGTCAGCTCCGGTATTAGGATACCCGTGTCTTGAGAGCTCATACCTGATTGCTTTCTTCCAGGAGTACTTGATCATATTCACTAAGCGCAACGCAAAAGATAATGGACGTCACGTTTTCGAAGCAATGGATCCACTTCTTCCGCTCACTGCGCTGGCCGCCCACATCAAACATGCTGTGGCTGGTTAGAGATATTCCAAATCGTGAGTGTCGAAGACTGTTTTGACGTACTGTATGCTCAATTGGCCCATTGTGAAGCGTGTCTCATAGATACCGGTGGTCTTCGTTCTCGCTCGGAGCACATCTGAAACATCCGGGACGTAATCGGGGGCCGTTATTCGTTTCGCTTCCTCGAAGAAACTGGTCGCGGGTTAAGACTTGGCCTTGGCCTTGGGTCAGGGGAAAGGATGGAACTTACTATGGTGCCGAGTCCATAAGATAAAACTCATTCTGATGTTCCAAAACTGTTGATGTACACGGATCATTCCAGAGATATGTAATGGCATCCCCGATTTTCGAATCGAGCGGAGTGGTGGGATCCGGATCCACGTTGTACTCTTCCAGAAATGAGATGTAGTCCTGTACCTTCTGGCTGGACGGTTCGAGTTGGAGGTAATGATATGCTCCGATGAGGGCCTTTGCGCAATCCAGAAGATTCTTGTAAACGGTCAATCGATACAGTTGAAGTTCTTCCATAGTGTAACCATTTTGGTGGATGATCTTCATCTGTTTTACGATCGTTGATTTGCCGCTTTCTCCAGATCCTACGTGAGTTTGAAGTCAGCCAACCATCGTTTCTCTTCTCCAAGCGAACAGCAGAATACATACCCAAAAGAAGGATCTTGCATTCTCTCCGTAGCCGCCTAGAATCCTCTTCTAGCTTGCGATCGATCTGTTGGCTTCGCTTCTTCTGTTCCGCGTCCCCTGTGGACTCAGAGCTGAAACACATCCCCATTGTGGAATCTTTAGTGACCCAGACCAGCAGGGATAAGATTCATCAACCACGCGCAGGAGCAAAATGTGCCGGTCAAGACGGCCGGAGCCTTCGCTTGCGAAGACTGCCAAGCGCCACGCACGGGGAAGGATCAGCGCAACCAGGGATCAAATGTAGAAATTGCGACGAGCGATATCGGAACCAATGTCAGTGGGATCAAGGTCGGAGAAGATGTCAAGGCGAAAGGTTGAGGTTGAAGGAGTTGCGACGAGGAAGGAGAGCGTTGAGTTCGGGTATAGCGGTTCGGACGGGGAGGGCGGGAGATGGGTAAACGCGGAGTATCAGGGGGTGAGTTCGGATGAGATATAGAGCTTCAAAGAGGAATAAAGAGAAAGTGTAAGAGTAGAGTGATAATCAAAGTGTCAAGAGGTTAAAGAATCAGTCAGTGCGACCATCGTCATGCTGGGGGGAGTGGAGATGACTTGGGGGAGAAAGGGTAAGAAATGTAAGAAACATGTACGGAGCTTACATTTGGTAATTAATGTTATTTTATTTTTTTTTCTTTTCCCCCTTCTTTTTGTTATATACAATAATACGGAGTACATATGTAGGTCATTATATCCTATTTTGCATTTTGAGCTTATTATATTTGTCGTTATATTTGTGCATTTACCTTATATACCTTAGTACATAATGTAGCTAGCTAGCTATGTACCGTATAGGTATAACCGGGGCAGTTTGGGGCACGTTCTGTCAGATTTCTGTAGGGTATAGATTTCTGTACAATATAGGGTATGACCTAGTATTAAATTCCCTATAATTTTAGCCCGATATAACCACGAATTTTAATACTCCTATACGGAGTTAGAGAACGTTAAGCGACAGAAAACAGCCCCGGGGGTTCTAATTTAACGGGGCGCCACAAGATGACCGTCTGTGCGATCATGCATTTTTATCATATATCAATTGCTTAGAGGTTCGATCTTTTTTTTCTATATTTAAAGATATATAGACTCACTGCAAATCTTTGATTCAAATCTCTGATCAGGAGTTCTGTACTCCGTTTCATACTCTTTCAACCCACTTCTGGAGCTTTAAAGTGGAGAGTGACGCAAAATTGGGGCGCCTCAGGCAGGGCGGGGTTGTGCTCTCGGTGTGTATCTGAATCTGACATCTACATTTGTACGTACTACACCTGGGTACTGCCCCATTATATATCCATAATATATGGATTATTATGTTTAAATATGCTATTAATTTGCTTACAGCATAGATGAACTGGTGCTGCTTTCCGGGATCGTCCACTTCTCTCCGATATGCGGTGAAGGGCACTGACCCTCTCCCCTTATAGCAAAGTCAATTCAGCCTTGTGAATAGATGTACAGGGGGGCAAGACTCAAGGCTCAGTACGGAGTAAAGGGCTTATTGATTTTGATTTTATTAATAGGTATCATGAAGTAGGGGTAATCGTCAAGCCACGGAGAGTCATTACATATATATATATTCGGGATTTCGTGTGTACGAACGTGCACTCCCCTATTAGATACATACAAAACCGTGAAAGGTATCTCTAGAGTTTAAAATGAGCTGCATTCCTGTCCAACCATAACCACACCATTCAAAGGTCTTTGTTGCATGTCTTTGTTGCGTATCTGCAGTTGCATTTCCGCAGTAGCGTGGCAGAGGCATTGTCTCACATGTCCCAGCCGCCGAATTCACACATCAGACGATGACAGAATCCAAGTAACCCCGTTGAAACTAATATCCAAGCCAAGGTCTTGGTCCAATTTCCTCCCGGGTTGTATTATACATGGTCATTACGGTTGGGTGCAGATCTTGGGTCATTGATATAGTATGTACGATGTAGTGGGGATTTGGGAGATAGCGTTAAGCTAACAAAACCACATCATGAAATATCAGAACTGGCTTAATTCGGAGGAGGGACATTTTATATACTGGAGGGATGTGCTCTAGTTCTAGACCTCCAGGGCAGCAGGCCCTCTTGTACAGTAATGTCATCGGGAAAGTCTACCGGACCTATAAGAGCATCAGAGAGGAAGCTATGGTAGAGCTTGTATAAATGTAGACTTGATAAATCTCAATGTTTATCACGTTTATCATGTTTACCATGTTTATCATGTCTGCTTTAAGAAGATTGAAGGTGAGGGGCTGTACTCTGACCTGCCAAGGTTCTAAATAGAGGCCCAAGATCTCTTCCTATACTGGCCTCACAAGCGAGTTAAGCGCAGATTTAAAGAATTAAAAATGTGTATAGTAGATAAAACCTTATCGGATTCATCTGTATACACAAGTTCTACAGTCCATATCGACAATATCAAAGAGCAATGCTGTTCAAGGGAAACCTCTTCCGGGATAAGACCGGGGTCTGGGCCGCGTGGGTTGTGGAGCCACAACCTTGGAAGTTCACACAATCAACGGGCATGGAATAGGATGTTAATATTGTATGATGGTTGGAGAATGAATGAATGAATGAATGAATTGAATCATTGGATATTCTAGAAATTCTAAATAAAACAAGAGCTCCCATCTACATAGAACCTAATAAACTCCATCTTAATATACTGCGCAGGTGGGCTTGCTGAGTCATCCACATAAAACCTCCAACGTCATCGGCCTTGTTTTCTGCGCTTTTCACCCAGTCCCTTCCCCACACCTGTTGCCAACACTGCTTTCTTCGCGACCCCTTTCTTTCTTTCTTTTGAAAGACTTCATCTTCTCTCTCTTTCGTATTTGATCTTGAAAATCTTTATTGTAAATCTCTCTCTTTCTCGTTCATTCTGCATTTACCCCCCCCCACCTTCCATCATGGCGGAATTCGTACGTGCCCAGATTTTCGGCACCACCTTTGAGATCACCAGCCGGTTCGCAATGCCCTGCTCCTATATATTTACTGTGGGCGCTTTAGAAGGCGCCTTCAGGGGAATGTTGGTGCTAACTTGATATCCAGGTATACGGAACTGCAGCCGGTGGGAATGGGTGCCTTCGGACTGGTCTGGTATGTTGCATTCTATGTCGCACAAGATATTCCCAAACCCAAGTACATACTAACCAGGCCAATACAACAGTTCTGCCAAAGACCAATTGACCGCACAGCCAGTCGCAGTTAAAAAAATCATGAAGCCCTTCAGTACTCCCGTTCTGTCCAAGCGAACCTACCGGGAGCTGAAGCTGCTCAAACATCTCCGTCACGAGAACGTCCGTACTCCGTCAAATAATTGGACTAGGCTTATTTGCTGATACTCCGCAGATTATCAGCTTGAGTGACATTTTCATTTCGCCTTTGGAAGATATGTATGTTCCCCCTTATCTACAAGGCGGGGTTGGATAGCGTATACTAATGACCACAGCTACTTCGTCACCGAACTTCTGGGAACTGACCTCCACCGACTTCTTACTTCGCGACCTCTTGAAAAGCAATTCATTCAGTACTTCTTATACCAGATTCTGGTAAGATTTCCACGGGAATAATATCCGAGGCGCCAGAATCTGACCTTTTGATAGCGTGGCTTGAAATACGTTCACTCCGCCGGTGTGGTCCACCGGGATCTGAAACCCAGTAACATTCTGATTAACGAAAACTGCGATCTGAAAATCTGTGACTTTGGTCTTGCCCGCATCCAGGACCCCCAAATGACCGGATATGTCTCAACACGATACTACCGCGCGCCCGAGATCATGCTCACCTGGCAAAAGTATGATGTCGAGGTAGACATCTGGAGTGCGGGCTGTATCTTCGCCGAGATGTTGGAAGGAAAGCCGCTGTTCCCCGGAAAGGACCATGTCAACCAGTTTTCGATCATTACGGAGCTACTTGGGACTCCCCCAGATGATGTGATCCAGACCATCTGTAGCGAGAACGTGAGTAATTATTCTTCGGCGACAGACGAAAACACGCTAATATACGATGGTTCAGACCCTCCGATTCGTCAAGTCACTACCAAAGCGCGAGCGCCAACCCCTCGCAAATAAATTCAAGAACGCCGACGCCGATGGTACGTGATATTTGAGCCGACTGTCAAGGTTATACCCACGCTAACCTGTCTCTTTTAGCGGTTGACCTGCTCGAGCGGATGCTGGTTTTCAACCCAAAGCAACGCATTCAAGCTTCCGAAGCATTAGCGCATGAGTACCTGGCGCCCTACCATGACCCGACCGACGAGCCTGTCTCACAAGAGAAGTTCGATTGGTCGTTCAATGATGCCGATCTGCCCGTAGATACTTGGAAGATCATGATGTACGTGCTTGATTTGTTACCCTGCCACGATTCTTTTAACTAATCCTTCACCACTACAGGTATTCGGAAATTCTCGACTTCCATAACATTGAACAAGGCAATGAGGCTGGTGAAGCCTTGGTACAGGGCGCAGTGCAGGGCAACGCTACTGGACAGGCATTCGCATGATGGCTTGACGCGAAATTCCCCCAAGAAACGCTCTTCTGCCATTGAATTCCAGTCTCAGAATTTGACGTCTGGCCCTATTTCTGTTCAAGGTGCTACGAAGCTGGCGTGTTCATCGTGCTTTTTATTTTATTTTTTTTTTTCATTTCCTACTTTGTTCTTTTTTGTCTTCCTGGAAATCATTGTCCATAGCTCTTTCGGCGTCGTCAAGAATTGGTTGGTGATTAGGAGAAACCATACGGGGCATCTGATTTAGTTCAGCGATGGAGCACCTCATAACCTTTAATCCTTTGAAATATCTACGCAATCTAAGCTACTTTTCCAATGTGTATCGTTTAGTTATTTTTTCCCCAGTTAGCCCTGGAGACATTGATGTTTTGATGCCCCCCGATATTGGCGGGGCTATTCACCGCCCGCTGCGATAACCGTATCAGCGATGTTCCCCTGTTTGCGACGATCATACTCTCATGGGAAACCTACATCGAGGTTTTGGAGGAGAAGCACCTCTTTTCTACATATTGCAAGCCATTCATTCAAATTATTCATTCTCAGCATTTTGATTGCATTTCTCACAGCCGAACCGGATCTCCTGTTGCAAGGTTCGGCGCAATGGCTGTCCAGCATAAACAAGACCCAATCGTCTTGGTCATAGATTTCCACCATGCACGGTGAGCCACAAGACACTCAAGACCCCCGGGCTCGTAATTTCAAATGAAGACAAAGAGGGGCCCGTAGTGGAACCTGGCTAACTGAGACATACGCCGGCAGCGGCCCCGAGATTGAACATTGCATTGCCGACGAAGGAACCGACCCAGCAACCGAGAATGACTGGTCTCTGCTCCCATTCATGGCCCTATCTGACGGAGCACATCTGTACGAAAACCTTGTCCCCAACAAGCATTTCCTTCCCTCCCCTTCTTGGTCCCCTCTGGCGCAATTCCGCGACGAGGGCCGACTTGCGCCAGACCAACTAACCCGTCGGATTTCAGGTCGACCGAGGAATTCTCATACTTCACCCTCTGTCGAAAGGAAACCTCCACCACACCCGCAACCTCCCTCTTCGGTATCGCTTGCTCCCGCCAGATCGATTCGAGTCTGCTTATCAACCGCCCGCCCGATGTGACTCGGTCAACGGTACAAAAGGCCGTTGTGGTTGTGACAGATACTCCGCAGCGAGTAGGCCAATTGCGCGAGAAGCTCTCCGTAGTGACTTCGGCTTGGTTCGCGCAACGGTATGTGGGATATATTTGCTCTGGCAGACTATTCGTTTCCTCGATGCGCTGTCATGGGGTCTGGATAAGTCAGGCTCAGAACGAGGACAAGTGGCTGATTGAGCGCTCTTCTTAATAGTGACTTCACGGATGTTGATATCTTGAAGGTATGTACTAGCTGTGGCGATGTATAGAAGAGGATACTGACATGGATCCAGAAATTTCGTGAGGGCCTGGCGATTGCTCTACTGAATGATGGCCCAAAAGATCAGAACTTGGGTAAGGGCATCATCCGTTCCGATATATGTGACAATTTGCTAATTTATGAAGGCCTTTCGCTTCGGGAGATGATTCACGAATTCAAATTTCAGACTTTGGTTCTTTTCAAGGCACTACTGTTGCAGCCTAAGATGCTTTTCTTCGGGACGCGCTGTGAACGCCTGTGCATGATTCAGTTCTCGCTTATATCTTTAATACCCGGTCTCATCAATAGCTTGCAGGACTGCGCGGATCCTGCCTTTGACACCTATTCTCAAACTGTTGAGAAGCCAACGTCTCTCAAGACGAGTGACAGAAGTTCTTTATTGGCATACATGGGGCTCCCATTGCAAATCTTCGGAAAGGGAAGCATGTTTGGACCCTATACACCTCTCCAGCTGCTGGATCTGCTGGCAGATGATGGCACAAAATCATATGTGGTTGGCTCAACAAACTCGCTACTTCTCCAGCAAAAGGACCGGTACAGTGATATCTTAATTAACCTTGACGAAGATAGTATCGTCATAAATTCTCCTTCCCTTCGCACTGCCCTGGTCCTTTCCGCGGCCGATAGGCGCTGGATTGACCTGCTCACACAAATTGTCAATGACACTTGGGACGAGGAACATCCTTCACAACCCAAGACACTTGGATTTATGGGCTCAGAAGAATTCATTCGACTACAGTTCGAAGAATACTTGCTGGCATTATTATCGTCCATGAAATACCACGAGGAGCTCTACCCAAGCGATGTCGGAGAATCGGGGCATCTCAGCAGAACCCAGCTGCAAAACCTCAACATTGAAGGTGACCCTGCCATCGACTTCAATACGGACTTCCTGGCCCAGTGGAAAAACACATCTAATTACGCCCTGTTTTCGCGTCTCACCTCGGATGCGCTCCTATTTTCCATCACTGAGCCACGACATCCAAGCGCCGGCGGCCTGACGATGGAAGATATCCAGAGACGACTCTCGCAACAGGTAGCAGACCTGCACCTTGATGAGCGTGTCCGCGAAGGCCGCGAGGCCCTGAACCGCCACTTCGCAACCGGACAAAAGAAAGTGAGCGCAGCATTCAACAGCTTCTGGTCCGATCTGGAGACAATGCGCGAAGCGCAGCGCAAACGCGCCGAAGAGAGATCCGCGTCCCAGTCGCAACGCACCTCCATCGACAAAGAAACACCAACATCACCAACCCCCTCGTCCCAGGATTCCACCGATGGCTCCTGGTTCGCGGGCCGGCAAAGGCCATCCGTCGACATGACACAGGCCCAGGCCTCCGTGAGCGTAGCCAGCCAAAAAGCCGGCTCCTACCTCAGCTCGTGGAGCACGTGGGCGAGCGAAAAGCGCCGCGAATGGCAGGAGAAGCGCGTCACCTCCCCAAGTCCGAGTGCCACTCCCAACGCCGAATTGACTTCGCCATCCACTCCGGTCTTGTCGGTCGTTACCGAAACAGCTGAGCTGGACCGCGGCCGCCGCCGTTCCATCCAGCATCATAGCGAAGGCAACGAAACCCCCGAGGGTGGTCTTAGTCGCAGCGCCAGCCGAAGAAAGAGATGGAGTAATATCCTGCTCAAACGCAACAGCGGCGAGTTTCAGCGTCGCGATGATGTCTCGACATCCGATTCTGTCGATACCCCTTTCCCCAAGTCTCCTCTGTCGCAGGGGTTCCCGGCTTATGCGGATGATGCGGAGCACAAGCACACCCAGGATCCTATCCAGGATGGAAAGACTGCTGAGCGGGATGCCGTTGATGCAGATGGATTCTCCTCTGTGGCTCTCACGCCAAGTGAAGGCCTGGGGTTGAGTTTGAAGACTGAGGAAAGTGGTTCTCAGACTCAAAAGGGAGCCACACCTTCGAACAGTGCAGAGGTAGATACACGGCCTGAGGACTTGGTGACGGCACCCCCTGTCAAAGAGGAGGTGCATCCAGCCCAGAGCAAAGACTCGTCTGGTACGAACTAATTTGGGAGTGGCGGTTGATTTGCATTTTTCGCATCTAGGGTGATTCAGCACTTCACGGACTTTCTTCTGTCTTTCTTGTTGTCTCTAGTTTTGCATAGCATATCTATTCTAGCATGGTTCTCACATGTTGATTATACATAAGTATACACTGGGTCTGAGCAGACTACGCACATCGATCCACTGAATGAAAGGTTGGAGTGAAATCGTTCGATTTTCGTCAGCGTCATTTTTATATCTGTCTCGTGGTTGTCTGATTCACATAGGGCTACAAGAATTATACCTTCTAATTGCAGGCCCTAAAATATTAGTGTTGGCACGACAATTCGACTAAACCTTTGTATACTGGTATGTCTTTCTACGAGACCAGTCTCTATCATTCGGAGCAGAACAGAATCATCAATTTATTATATGTTAGTATTTCCAGAGAAGAAAAGAGCCAGAGAGCAAAGAGCAAAGAAAACAGGTCATCATTTGTTTGTCGTCTCAGCGCTATGAAGAAACATAAAATAAGTCGCCGAAACAATGAGAAGAAATTCCTGCTCCTATCAGCCTGATTCCATCCGCTAGCTATCCATTTTCCTATCATGGACCAGCAGGAGTCCCATTCCCCTTTGCCTTTGCTTTTCCATCGCCGATGGCATAGAAGGACAAGAAAGGGATATTGGAAGCCACTGGTCGGAAAGAGACAGTAGCAAAAGCGGAGAGCAACAAGAAAAAGGAAATAGAAGCAAGTCGGTTGTGCAATATTGGAGGGAGAGAGGGGAGGGGTTTAAGTTGATTTAGGCAATGTATGAGATTTCATCGCCGTCCATGCGCTCAATATAGTCCTTCTCCATGAGGGCTTCAATGTTCTTCTTGATGTCGGGGATTTTAGGCGGGAAGCGGGACTTGACCTGCTGAATAACCTCCTGGACAAGCTGGACGTGCTTCATCTTCTTGCGTGACTTCATGATTCGAACAATGGCGGACTACAACAAGGTTAGGACAAATGGACTTGGTATGGGTTGGTGATTAGCTAGGAGACGTACCTGGAGCAGAAGCTTCCTGTCCTCTTCTATCGTTTTGTGCGTGTCGTCGGCCTCGACCTTTTGCTCAGACTTGATCTGAATGTTGAGGTTGACTTTGACCTTCTTATTTTTGAAGTTGTAGTTCAATGTGAAAGAGGTAGAGGGCTCAGGCTTAGCGCCCTCGGGGCTGGCGACAAGGACCTTTGCCTTGAGCAGGATGCTAAGGTTGGGATCGAGGATTTCGGTAGCCAGGGTAGTGGCCTTTTCGATCTCCTCGTAGGTCAAGGTGTCAGCTTCGTTGAAAAGGAGAAGAATGCCCATCTGGTAGGTCGACACCTGGAAGGTGTAGGGCACTTTGGCGTTTTTGATATAGTTAGCCTTGATTTCGCCCTTGCAAAGTTGCCACAGCCATGTCAACTTGCGGCCGCTGTGCTTATCAAAGTAAAATTTCTGGAACAGCTCGGCGGTCCTGACGATCTCCGGTGGCGCAAGGAATGGTGTGGTCGGAGCGTTGAGGGGCCAGAAGCCAGTTCCCAGTATTTGGAAGTGGGCATCGGTCATTCTCTTTCGGTCATCATCATCCAGCACTTTGTCCTGCCAGACCTTATAGTTGTTGTTAAGATCCTTGGAGATTTGCATGTCCTGGAACATCCGTTGCAGCTTGTTGGTGTATTCGAAACCACACGCCTCCTTCAGCTTGCTGATCATACTTGTTTCAGCATCATCAGAAACAGAGCTCACATGAACCAGACGTTTGGCCAGGTTCTTGGAATAGAACTTCTGGAAGACGTCTTTGTCTTCGATGTACTTGAAGACTGTCATAATTTGCACCAGCATCTCTTCAAGCTCCGACTCTTCAGCCGACTTGGATCCTTTCTTGAGTAGTGAGTCCGTGTATTTTGCCAGCAGTTCAGGAGACTTAGAAGAGCTCGTCTTGCAGATGCGGTTTCGATTGACAAACTCTCGGCAGGCGTTATCAAGAGAACGCACGAACTCGGCCTCGCCATTGAAGGCCTCATCGACCAGGCTTTGGTATCGGGTGTGAACTTGCAGTAGAGCGTCGACGTACAACTTGGGTTCGAGTGTTTCGCCCTCCGAAGCAACCTTTTCGACAGCAGCCAGACCGGCCCGTCTCACGTGGTTTTCAAAGGTCGTGCGCAGAGGATCCAAGCCGTCCTTGATCCGTGACAAGAGGCGATACATACGAGCAAGATCCTCCTGGCGTTCGTTATCCAGCAATACTTGGAACTCGTCGCGAAGCAAAGTCGAGTGGGCGGTGACGAGAACAGACAGACAGGTATCGGTCAAGCTCTTGGTGACATCCGGGTGCAAATACAAACCGACTCGGAGCTTCTCCTCCTCCAGACGAGCTTCTGCCTTCTTCATATACTCCACCACGCTATTTTCGGCCACGAACTGCCGTGACTCATTTTCGTAATAGGTTTTGGTGGCACGAATGAACGGCAGCTGGAAGTACTGCCGATAGACATCCAGTGTTGACTTGGAGCTATCGTTTTCATCCAGGCCCAGTGACACGAAGGAGTCCACAATAGATTTGATTTGTGACTGTTCGATGGTTTCGCCATTCCGTTGCTTCTCGATCAGGTTCAGAACAGCGTCCATGACCTTCTCATGGACTTTTTCGAAAAAGTCCCCTTTCCATTTGACCAAGTGCAGGGTGTAAACATCGTAGACATTTTTCTTACCCTCGTCGATCTCGCGCTTAACCCAGTGACGATTGAGGTAGCGGAAAAGGTGGTTCACGTACTTGGCGGCGGTCGTGTAGCGGTACCATTCGCGGATGTAGAAGCCAAGCAAGCCTTCCTCGGTGTGGCTCTGTGATTGTTTGAAAACCTTACTCAGATGGCAGGAGAGGTATTCGCCGAGTAATTTGTAAAGCTCCTCGCCGAGCAAATGGGCTTGGGTCCAGGTCAGCTCGAATCGAGAAGCCGAGGGTGCGGCATGAAGGGAAGAAAACCAACCCCCGCGTTGTCCTTGTAGGCCTTGACCGCTAGAGACGGCTTTTTGGGATGTGCAAAAATTGTGAACAGCCCTAGTATCGAAATGTGAGCGCGGTTCTCGTCAGAAAGGTAGGGTCGAATCTTGAACACACGTGTAGAGACCCATGTACTAGACAAAAACAGCGAGTCAGCTTCTATTTCCAAACACGATCACTGGAAGGTGGTGACTTGTTCGATGTTTCACTCACAGTCTTCATATCGATACCGGAGTCAAGGTTGAGCATGACGCTCTCGATTCCTGCTTCTAAGAACGACCAACTAACCCACAGTTAGCTCACGCCATACCGCCGTGTGAAAGCTTATTCTAAATCATTGTCTGCTCACGTTGAATCAAGGTCGTCCTTGTGAGGAACCGGCGGCATCGCGAGAGACATCGCGGTTGCAGGGGAGTCGAGTGGGATGCGGAAGAAAGTGAGTGGTCGAGGCCGAGGGTCCTGCTCCATTAGTCAGTAACGCACTTTTAACTCTCAATAGTAACCGGCAAGTTACACATCATGGGTCTTACCTCAAGACGGTTGTAGCGCCACAAGGCACGCCTCAAAGATCTTCGGGTGATCAAGTGAGGGTAGGCGCTTAGGAGGGGTAGGGCGGCGTTGCAAAAGCGGGGTTTGGGCAGTCGAAGAAAACAAGCAAGAAGATACCCTCCTCGGGAACTTCAAAGGCAGAAATTGGAAAAGATATTAGGCAGAAGGGGAGCAGAGAAGTGATGAGGCTGAGAAGGACCAGAGCGTGGGGATGGCATTGTTGCCGCAGGCGGTGAGGTGGCGGAGCTTTCCCGCCAAATCTACATCATCGCCTTTGTTGCAACACTTTCAAATGTTTTGAAGCGAATCCGGACAGGTTAGATCCATTATTATTTCTTTAACAAACAGTAATTTAGGGTACAATTATATACTTTTGCTTCTTTACAATAAACCTGTTTCTATCCTTTGCGGTATCACAACATCTGTCTTTAGTGGCACTTCATAGATGTATATAGATGTATATTTCTGACTCCTAATATCACGGACTTTGCATATCAAACCCTCCTAGACATAAAGCAAGACTTGAATGTAAAACAAGTACTGTTCGGAACCTTAGGGACAAATAGGAAATATTAGGCTAAAACCTTGAGATCTTCAAATTTCCTAATTAGGTCTAGTCTTCTGTTTTATACATATGAGTGTAGATATATGACGACATATACATATTTTGAGATCGATGCCTACTAGTAGTAAATTGCGTTTACCAGTAGGCGCATTGATTATACGTCTTAACCATAACTCATGGAAAGAAGTAAAAGCCAGGTGAATGGATTTAGGACAGATATGAAAACTGTATTAAGGTACCATATTGCCATATTGTAGGTACCTCTATCAAGTGTATTTTCTATCTGACTGCGTCACTTTTATGAGGATACTCTTTTGAATAGGGCCCCTTTCTTTGTTTTTCCCGTTTCCTTTCCTTTCCAGTGTTCTCATGGAAGTCACAGATCTTGGGCACCCCAGATCCAAGTTGCCGCATCTATAAGCTCCTGCTTTTGAAGTTGAATATCGGTCTCTTTAGAATAGTAAGGGGTTCGACAAAATCTGGTCAAAAGGGGATCATCACAGGGTGTTAGAAGATACGAAATTATCGCCAGTCTCCTCCATCACATAGGATTGAGTGACATAGGGGCGTTGGATATTGGAATCCCATCCCTAGTTATCGATTGGGCCAGGGGCTTCTTACGGTTGACCTTGACGGTGATAGCCATACTCACTTCGCCTCTAGCGAGATCCACCCACATTCCTGCGTCATTGCGCAATCTCATTTCAGGTCTGAAACTCCCACCTGAGTTCAATGTGTATGGATTTTGTTTTCAGGTTTTCTGTGGGTTACTTACATAGTGATGGCCATATTGGCTTTGCCTCTGGACAAAGAGTAGTCGACCATGCAGTATGCTTGACCACGCAGGACGTTGAATAGTCTGATGTATCTAGCTCAAAATGACGTAGGGGGGCATTACGTGTAAGTATCGTCTAATGCTCTCTTTGGGTGTCTTTTTGGATGTCTCAAGGTCTCTTCATATGTATTTCTTTTTTTTTAATGATGTCTATCCTCTTGGTGTTGTAACCTTCTAAGAGGATAACTAATCAGAGCACGGAGTACATTAAGACCATATCTACAACCGAGGGTTATCTTTCTCTGGTAAGAACAGTGTATTTTGTGGTGAACTTCTCCAATAGCAAAGGGCCCCAAGTCCCGCAAACTTGGTCAACTATAGGAAGCCATTTCGTGCTTGAAGGAGGACATCGTCGCCTGAATAGGTAGGAAACCCGAGATCCGAACCCGAAGATCCGAAAACCTAAAACCTAAAAGTTTGAAAGCCGAAAGCCTAAGTCCTGATACCCGAGAAGCGCCAATCAGAATGCAACGTCCGTCAGTAGCTGGAGGTAAACGTCACTAAGTCGTTGAGATGCTAACGACCTAAGAAGCATTTAAGGGCCGACTTGGAGCCTGAACTGATTTGCTTGACACCAAATTAACTTAGCCAGGGACCTTTCGCAATGGCTACCTCGACAAAGATCTGGCTGACACCAGAAAATGCCGGCGTCTTCAGCTCTCCCAGTTTGAGCTCGGCCTCCGCACGCAAAGTGAGCGAGGTTCTCCAGCATGATATGGAAAACCACCATATCTACCTCAATGAAATCCAATTCCAGTGTGATTCATGTGTTATACTCATATTGAATAGCAGGTGCTAATGCGTAGTATATCGTATGCTGCATTTTATGCTCACTATTTGGGCTCTTAGGGCAACCCCCGAAACCATTCAGTTACAATATGAGCGAGAAGACAAGCGCCAACGTCCTGCTTATCTGCGGGATGAGAAAGTGATTACCTCTTTTTGCGGCAAAGACGAGTTCATGAAGCATATGTTCCAAGAGGAACACTACTCAAATTACCTGGCGTTCTTCTAGCGCGAGATTGATGCGAAAGGTATTTCGGCCGTTCTGAGGGAGTATTTGTTCAGTGGTGATAAACTTGTAGAATCATTGCTTTCTCGGATGTGTGCAGGTCCGGTTCACCCCATCATTCACCTTGGATTTGGCATCGAGTTTCAACAACCTGCCATCGTTGCGCAAGCCCTTGCGCAAGCGTCAGTTCATCAAGACTACCTAGCCGACCGTTTCTTTAACCCCCGCTGCAAAGGCGGCAGCCGCTCACTCAGGGCCGTCAAAATCTATCAAGCAAATCATGAAAGAAATGCGCGCAGACCAAACTGTCAAGAGCACACCGACGTTTTCGAAGATGGAATCCAGCGTGCCAGCGATGAAGTCATTCAACACTGCAGCAAATGGACTGTGTTGTACTTTTAGGGCGTTGTGCTTTCAATACTTTAACCCCGCTCACCGCATTTCCTGGACATCAAGAATCAACATGGCATCGATTAACCTGCCTCAGCCGCACCTCAATGAATCGATACGGGAAGTCGATAAAACATCCTGGCTAATCTCAAACACTCTCCTTCTTAATCGCACTTCGTCGCCACCCCCGGATAATATTCCAACCGACCAAGCATGCTGGAGCGACAGCAATGGGGGGGCATTTTTTCCTCTCCACTGCACCTGACCCTCTTCCGGATTCCAAGCCCCTTATAGAAGGCTCATCTTCTATCACGAGAGTCCACGCAGTGGACAACCAGGCGGCGGTTTGGAGGGCAGGCGAAGCTTTCATTAAAGCGCATCGCATGGACTATCCTGATGTAACCAGAGAGCATGTTACTCTGCAATTCCTTAAAGACCAACAGCCCCATGGCTTTGAATTTCCGAATGTACTCTATCATTTTGAGACCGACTCGCGATACTTCCTCGTCGTCTCGAGGGTTCCCGGCCAGCTCCTTCATGAGGCTTGGCCCAATATGGACGAGACTCTTCGCCGGTATTACGTCGGCAAGGTAGCAAATGTTTGCAATTACTTAGCAGCATGGAAGGGCGACATCATTAGTGGTGTAGACGGAGACCAGCTATTCGAGCGTTATTTCATCAAAGGCAACAGCAAGATGGCGGATGCCCTTGCTCCACAACAACTTCTGAAGAATTGTACCGAGATGTGTATGGATGACTCTACACTTGTCTTCTATCATTGCGATCTTGGCCCTACGAACCTCCTTGTCAACGTCTCCACAGGCTCGCTAGGCATCATTGATTGGGAGCTCGCTGGCTATGCCCCTATCGAATGGGTCAGAACAAAATTTCGACTCTCTGCAGGAATGGATTTCAATTATGGAGATGAGGAGTCTAAGAAGGATTGGCGCCGTAAGGTTGCCCAGCATCTGGAAAAGATGGGCTACAGCGATGTTGTGGATGCATGGTGGAAGTTTCAGGATAGCTCGTAGACCATAATGTCGAAGATATCAAAGCTCCCAAGCTTTGATATTGTCCCTTCATGAGCTCCTGGGAGTAGCTGTGGCTACTTCCTAGGAGCCCCAAGGGTCCTGCATACTGCCATTTCTTTCTTATATACGCCTGTCTAGGCAGCATGAATAAACTTCAGTGTTTATGGCATATCTCAGTATTTCTCGTTTCGGCATAGACCACATGTATTTCAATGAGATCTTTGTACAGAATATCGTATGATCGATAAATTTGTAAGGCTAAGCATAATATGTTTTATGTTTTGTAGTAGTTACTATAGATGGTTATGAGACTTCTAATTTCCAACCGAATAAAAAAAGAATTAAATAAAAAGCGAAATATTCAAACATGAGTAATTGGCATTGGCTTGAAGTCAACAAATTCTTCCCTCCATTCTATGGGCCTTACTTCCTCCACAAAACCTCTCCAGTATGGTACTGCCGCCGACTATAGGGTAACCAGTCCTACTATATTTCCCAACATGCCTATACTCCGCCTTCTTTACATTCCGCCACAAATTTGGCCATAGCATCAACTTAAGCTTCTTAGCCATATCGGATTCTGTGTGGGTGACCTATATCTTTATGGGGGACCAAGCTAAAGTGTCTCGTTGCGGTAGTTTTGATAATTAATCCCTCGGGCCAGTTCACGAACGCCTTTCAGGTTCGAGACTTGGACGGCGACGAGCACGAATAGTCCCATGACAACGTCCGCCTAGTTAGAAGCCCTGGAGTACCTGGCAGATCAGTTAATTTAGCACATAATAATCCGAGCTATGCCTATATAGGAAGGTAACGGTGTGGAATAATATACACGTGATATAGTCACGTGGAGCAAAATATAGACAATGTCCACTATATCATATGCAGATTTTCCACCTACACCTCGCAATAGACGACCTCGAGTGGAGCGTACAGCCACAGTACTCCTCAGCACCCAATCCCCTATGGCTCAAAGCCTGGGGTCGTCGTCCGAAGGCGTGCTGCCAGCGGAGCCACCACAGCCAGCGATCCCGACACCTCCATTACCACATCGCTGCGAACCATCTGGAGCGGCACATGTGGAAGACATAATGGACAGGCCAATGCCATCTGTTGAGGTGTCTTCTCCTACAATCGTAGTCGGTAGTGATAATGTTATCGCTCGGGCTAAAGTGGTCATTGAAGATCTTGCTGAAGAAGCAAAACGCCGGCTCACTGATTTTTTATGGACCCTCGACCCTAAGAGCTGCGTAATATGGCGTCGATAATTGAGGAAAACCGCCATCAGGCAGGAGTCACTATGCGGACTCCAACGACTCAAGATCACGCTCAGTATCTATCACAGCGCAGCGAGATTTTGCAGCCGATATTTGTATACGGTGTTTCCGGCAATGGGCAAAAGCAATTCGCAACGACGAAGATATTGTCGACTGCGTTACAGATAAACTGAGGCGGAAGAAGTGTGAATCATGTTCCGCGCGACGGATTGCATGCGAATATGTATGTATACCCTTTTACGGTACAGATACGATATAGATATAGCTAACAACATAATATAGATCCCGTATGATGGGGTGAAGGACCTCCGAATCCTTAAGACACGAATGGATCATGCACATGCCGCCGACCTTCCGAAAGCACGCCAACAATTCGTGGAACAATACTGGGTACTCGATGGCTATATATTCAACCACCCTATTGCTGCGGAAATCAACCGGAAACCGAAAGCGACGGCCAATAAAAGGGCTCAACGCCAAGCACGTCGGAGTATTGAGAGACCAGACCATGAACTGCGGAGCCAGACAGAGGTAAAGATTGAGGACTCCTCTTGAAAGACTGGGCGAAGACATATCGAGTATAACTTATAATAAGCGAGGACAATTAGTACAATAACGTCGCGTAATGGTAAGTGTCTGATATAATATATTAGTATAAAGGGTACTCTAATAGTACATGTAGTATATACAAGAACCAACCCTATACATACCAAAACCCCAAAAACCCGGGATAAGTTAGCTTTTTATTCTTCACTGGTTTTTTTCTATCTCAATACATTGATTCATCTTTGCTGAATTCACGTATTCATTTTTCTCATGCTTACAGTTTTCATTTACCTTCCTACCTTCCATCCCCTATACCCTCCAAGAAGCGTTATATATTGGTGCATCCACCTATTCAAATCATTCCTCCTTCCGTAGAATCTTTCCGTAAGTTGCCTATCACCTCTAGCCAAGCGAAGTCTTTTAATAGAGAACAGCCGCATACATAAGCCCCCCGGTCGCCTCCAGGGCTGAACGGCACCATGCATATTTGTATCCATGGACCTGATTGGACAGTCTGACAAGGAGCGGTGAATAGAGATAATCAAATACCAATGAACACCCATATCTCTTCGGCAACCCCCGTGACTCTGTCACCCCCATCTCTATCCCCATCATGGCCGAGGATTCACCCAGTGGCTGCGTTGCATGTGGATGGACGCCCGAGCAGCAAGACCAATGCTTTTATTCGAGCCATGTCAAACTCTTTTATGGTGCAAGCAGACGGGGGGTATGGTCGATTGGGACTGATGTGATTATGAAAGAACGCCCCGACGAAGGCCCAAAGACCGAAGTGGATACACTAAATCACCTTGCAAACTACCCTGATATCCCAGCTCCAAAGGTTTTGCGTGACTGGGTCGATAGTAACCGGCGATACTTTGTACTTCAAGAACGGATACAAGGGCAAACGCTTGAGCAGGCTTGGCCTTTATTGTCAGAATCCCAGAGAACAGCTATCGCGGACCAAGTGATTGAAGTTCGCAACCAGCTACGATCTATCATCTCGAGATCTATACAAAGTGTGGATCAGAGTCCTTGCTATCCGGGGTTACTTTTCTCTGACCGCGAGCCTCATGGACCTTTTCACTCTGACCTCGAACTCTGGGACGCGATAAGCCGCACCCTCCACACAGTCCCTCGACGAGCCTTAGAAAATCTGAAAAAAAGACTCCCTAGGTGTGAGCCCTATGTCCTCACGCATTGCGACCTCAACTTGGGTAATATCATGGTTAAAGATGGTGGTGCTTTAGCTGGGATACTTGATTGGGAATTTGCTGCCTATTATCCTATATGGTATGAATATGTTTCAGCCTCTTGGGGATGGACTGAGGAGGATGCCGAATGGAAAAAGCTGCTTCAGGAGCGTTTGGATATACATGGCGATGGGCATACCGACGCAAAGAATTTCTGGAAGGATTTGCGTCTTTTGAGAAAGTACCCGAATTTGGATGAAAAGGGCCGTGAAGTCTTTGAGAAGTTGTGCTTAGATGAACGGTAGAATTAATATAACTACATATTTTGTTCCCCGAGGCCCGTCACGAGCCTAGGTCTCAGTCCTGTCGACCCCTTGATTCCTATAATAGAGACTATATTTTACATAACACGGATAGAACTTCGCCTGATGTATATTGCAAGAAACTGCAAAGCATGCTAACATATAGGATTTGCAAAATGCGAAGGTATGTCATATATTCGCACCGTGCCTATCGATACTGGGGCAAGGTTGTCACGGAAGATATGGCAAGTTCTGCCTGTTACCATCAAGAGAATACACCTCAGTAATACTGAGTAGTGGGGAACAGGCCAAAACCCGCTGTAGATCCATTGGTCCACCCGGGATAATTCAACCTCGATCGTGTGAACCATGCCCTTAGTGATGTTGATATCCAATTCTCATGGACATTAGGGTACGATCTTAAGGAACCAACTGGTAGAGGTCGAGAATCAGCTACGTTTTGCTTGAAAGTCTGTGGGAAAAGAGCGTTCCAAAATCATTTCACGCTATCTTTTTATATAACCTTGATTATCTTATTAACCTATATACCCGTGGACCTCTACTTTTATACAGACTCCCCGCCAATGACGTCACTTGCCCGAAGTATTACAGTCGGTTGATGTCTATAAACCAACGTAACTTCTCCAAGGCTTTGTCCATGCAAAAACAAATCAAAATACCAAATCACTCGCAATGGCCATTACTCCACTGTCAAACACTCGAGTGACCACCCGCCAGATCCCCGAGTGGCACCATATACCGAACACTTCGATCCAATCCAAGCCGCTCATGATATACCACGGAGCCTTCAATTCCACACCCACGGAGCTCGAGGAGCACCTGGAGGGAGTAGGCGAGGTTGTTCCTCAATGGGTATATAGCATGTACCGCCAAACCCACTTCCACACCACAACGCAAGAGGTGCTCGGGGTCGTTTCAGGGAGCGCGCGTCTTTGTTTTGGGGGCGAGGAGAACCCGGAGCGATTCGAGCCGACGGTTCAGCGCGGTGATTTGGTCATTGTGCCTGCAGGCGTGGGTCATCGACTCTTAGAGGACCTGCACGGGAACCAGGAAAAGTTCCAAATGGTCGGCGCATATCCACACGGGAAACAGTGGGATATGTGTTATGGGAAGCCAGAAGAGGAAGCAAAGGTGCAGAGAATCAAGGATGTGGCTTGGTTCCGTCAAGATCCGTTGTATGGCGCTGACGGTCCTGCCTTGCACGTCTAGCTAAAATTGCGCTTGCGCAAAATCAAGTCTCGCTTAAATGGTATATTTAATCAACAGCCAAAAAGTTCATGAAACACAACAACACCCCGATATCACTGTGTTACTCTTTCAACGAGCCTAGTAGAACTGTTAGAAAGCGGAGCGACCAGGCCAAGTATAGACAAGAGGCTTACCTGAGAACACTGATCGAGAATGTCATGAGCCAAGCCAAGAGCGCAACTAGCAATACGGAAGCAAGTGCCTTTTGTCTCGTACATATACCACCATTTCGAGGATCGATAATTTGGTTGACCTCCGCTTCGGTGCAGGATCCTGTCACCTCGGAAAGTGAAGCAAATGCCAAACTAAGATTGGCAGAATCGAAGACAATGAAGAAGATATCCAGGAGGATGAGACGTGCTTTAGCCGAGGGAGAACGCAGACCCAAGGGCTTTGACGTGTATTCATCGAAGGTGATGTATAAGAGGTAAACCAGCGCGACTGCATCGACGATGATTGCCATCAATGCAGATGGGCCTTGAGGGTGATTCCCTTCATCAGACATGTGCTGAATTGACCCACCTAGAGCTAGTGCAGAGAGGGAGAAGCACCAAACAGTCATTCGAAGGATCAGCGGTACGATCGGGCTTCGCAGGAGCGTGTTCTTGAAACGCGTGATCCAGACTTCCCTTCGGCCTCCGCTGTGTAGCGGATACTCCGGACTATCGCCCTCCAAGTGTTTTCCTCGCCATGGTTGCAAGAAATCACCGTGATTCTCATTCAGCCATTCTGACGTGACTTGCTGTTCCTCTCTACCGGGCTCTCGGGGGTATTGGATGGCTCGTGAGAATGTCACCCAGCGCGATTCACGGTTGACGAGAGGAGAGTCATCCTCAAATAGGCCGTCGTTGATCGAGTGAGGAGGTTGGGGCTTCGAGGACGAGTAGGGTGAGTGGTTGTGCTGAGCGACAAATGCGTCGTTTGGTTGGGAAGGGAGTAAGCGATCAGTTGCCGTAGCTTCATCTCCCTGCTCCTCGGGCTCATCGACCGACCGAATCCAGGCTATAAAGACTCGTTATTAGTGATTGACCCTCGAAACGACCTTTGAATGGGACCATACCAGGAAGAGTTCGTAAAGCGGAGCGTTGGGAGTACGCGATTTCTTCTGCTGTTTGACCGTCTGTACGCGCAAGTGATTGCTCGGATGTTTTATTGCGAACAGCAGACTCAGTATCAACGCTAAGCGGGTCTGGCAGCGGTGATGATTCTGGGATGGTCGGGAACTTCTCTGCCGGCTTCTCACCAAAGACTCGCCCTGAAGCGCTGTCTTTGGGGCTGTCCATGGTACAGGAGATAACTTGAGACCTGAAACTCAGGAGTCGCGGGAAACTTCAATGCACAGTTTGCCCGCGAATCCCCAAGTATAAGTACAAGTATAAGTATGTTCAGGGATGACCTCCCTAAGACGAAAGTAGACCTCGGGAGATGACGTCTCGATTGATCGGACGTGGATCGGCTTACTCCATCCCTTTTTCACCCACTCGAAAAAAAAAAGACAAAAAAAAATTCCAATGGACTATTTGTTGTGAAATCTTTTATTTCTCTTTATCCCGAATCATTTGATATCTATCAATTATCTTCCCTATCTTCCCCGCGATCGAGCGATTGTCGATTGTCTCAGACATCCACCATGCGCCTGTTCCTGATCCCGATCTCGACAAAACGAGTCCTCGTATATGCGCGACCCCTTCGCAAGGATTTAGCGAAAGAGCTTTCAATCCTTGACAGGATCACAACAAAGGCGGCTGAAACATGGGCGAAATGGGAGGAAGCCGACAAAGGATGGAAGATGCACCTTGTTAGCTGGGGCAATCGGGTCCAGCAACGGATACCATACGAAGAATGGGCCCTTAAAAGCATTCCTTCATTCAAAACCCAGCAGCAAATTAATGGAGATCATGGAAAGACCAAGATTGATGTGTTGTTCCCGGTAACGCGGTGCGATTGGAGCGAATTCAAAATGTGCTGCGCACGATCGCCACAGAGCGACAGGAGCTTCATCAGAAGAAGATGAGGTGGAGCTTAATACTTGCACCGATTACAGCCCCTTTTGGGTTGGTACCAGTGTATGTGAATGGCAGCCTTCTCCGGTGATATGATTATACTAATAAAGAACAGGGTCCCGAATATTCCCTTTTTCTATGTGGCATACCGGGGCTGGTCCCATTGGCGCGGTTAGTTTGGTCTTCTACACGGGAATGGCCCATAAACTGACGGGACTACAGCATTGAATGGCTCAAAACATCTCGAATTTCTCGTTGAAAAGAATCTCCTCAACCCTGTCTCATTACCGGAGCTAGAACAACTTTATGCCAAACGCGCATCTGGAGCACTTGAAGACACCACCGCCGGGGCATCATATTCGGAGGTTGCCGATGGCATAGAGCAGAGCGAAGATCGGGTCCTGTTGAAGATGTCTGATGCCAAGAAGTTGGCTACGATCCTGGAAGCACCGGAGCTTGCGTTGGAAGCTGAACGAGCCATTATCCAAGTCCGTGAGCAGCTCAAGGCTGCAGCAAAGGCTGAAAAGGAGAAGAAAGACGAGAAGAAAGATGAGAAGAAGGATTCATAATGCCGAAGATTTAATCACTACGTTCTGTGGACAGGAGATATCAAGTTCTCCTACCCAATAGAGGGAGACCACATATCATAATGCAGGGAGGACATCTGATTCCAATAGATAACCATATAGACCATAATTATTATAGAAACTCCAATATCAATACTATAAACAAGAAAGAATTACATTGTGAGTCCAATGACCTCAGAGCCCCTGACGGAAGTAGGTAAATCCGAGTCTCTCCCCCATTGTTCCCACCTCATCCTCCACACCATTCATCGGAGCTCCATACATCATGGCTACTAAAAAGATTGAGCAATGGGAGATTGAGCGATATTGGGAGATTTTTGCCTCATTATCAAATGGCCAAAAACACCTTAACAGCTCCCAAGCCGCCTCCGTGCTGAGGAACAGCCGGCTGCGGGATGACCAGCTCGAGAAGGTCTGGGACATTGCCGATGTCGACGGAGACGGAGAGCTGGATTTTGAGGAGTTCTGTGTTGCGATGCGCCTAGTTTTCGACCTGGTCAACGGCGTAAGTGATCCACCTTCATGGATCATTTAATAAATCACTCTAACACACCTTCTTATCTGCAAACAGGAACTACAGGAGGTCCCAAATGTCCTGCCAGATTGGCTAGTCCCAGAGTCCAAATCACATCTCGTCCATGCGACCCGCGCGATAAGCGGCGGACAAGAGCGGTTCGAGCGGATAGAAGACGAGGACGACTCCCTCGGTCTGAAGGACGGCTTTGATTGGTATATGAAGCCCGACGACAAGAACAAGTACACCGAGATCTACGACGCCAACCGGAATGCGCGCGGCCAAGTAGAATGTAAGTAACCCGTGCAATGCGCTGTGGGCGTCTAGAAAACTCCCCCGCTGACCACCCCCAGACCAACAATTAGAACCACTCTACGAATCGCTCGACGTCCCCGACACCGACATTCGATCCGCCTGGAACCTGGTCAACCCTTCCGCATCATCCGCAATCAACAAAGACGCAACGCTCGCCTTCCTGCACATACTGAACTACCGCCACGAAGGTTTCCGCATCCCACGCACCATCCCCGCGTCGCTGCGCGCGTCATTCGAGCACAACCAAATCGATTACCAAGTCGACAAGGCACGACCTGCACAGCGCTACGGTGTAGACGGCGATACCGAAACACGCACAGGCCGCAAGGCCAAGTTCGGCGATACCTACCTCGGCCGTCTGGGCGTCGGTGGCAAGGGCTCGTACCAGCCCAAGGGAACAGATTTCAGCGACACAATCCAGGACGAGGAGTGGGAGAAGGTGCGGCTACGCCGCGAGCTCGCGGAGTTGGAGAAGAAGCTGAGTTCCGCCAAGAAGGCCTCCGAATCTAGGCGGGACGGGGGGCGCAATGATGGCCGGCCCAACTGGGTTCTAATTAAGAAGGAGGCACTCTCACTCTTGGAGTACAAGGAGCGGGAGCTGCGTGAGCTGCGTGAAGGTACTGGCCGTGCTAAGGACGGTCAGGACTTGGAGCGTCTTCGGGAGGATGTCAAGACTGTTGGGGATCAGGTGGAGGGGTTGAAGAGCCATCTGGCTCAACGGCATGATGTCCTTTCGGACCTGCGCAGGCAGATTGAGGATGAGAAAGCTCGGCGGTGATTGATCACTGTGTGAATATGGACTAGCGAAATCGTTGGCCTAGTCCTTTTTGTTGCTACTTTTCTTTCCATGGCTCCTTTCGCTGCATATATGTCCTACCTTCTTGATTCTCGCGACTATCATGTACAGCCATTTCTTGTTAGGGAGCTTCAGGCGTCAAATGGATATTATTTGCATTTTTATTTCCAACTAGTGCATGGGTTATTGGATTAACATATGATACAACAGCGAGGGATCATGGTCTATGTACCTCTAGGGCTGGCGTGTAGCAATCACCTAAACGAGTCATCTATCCCACCCTATACGTTAACGCCAATCAAACCGACCAGCCTGGAATTTCTAGTCGGGCTTTCCTTCTCCGGCCCGAAAGGGTACTTAAGTAACCTTGGAAGGCACTAGAGTCACTAGTAGTATTGCCAAAAAAGAAATAAAATAAAATAAAATAAAAAAGTCATCGCCCGGGGGCGATCCGGCAACTCGAGATCAAACGGCACTCGAGCTGAGGATGAGCAGGTTCCAAACAAGCGGGACGCCAATCGTCACCAACGACAACCGCTTGGCCAAATCCCCGCTCATCCAAACATTCATACGGGGCAGTGCAATATATCATGCGAAATGAAATCATTAACAGGAATTGTTCCTTCAAGGGGTTTACTACAGTGAGCACACCCCTCCCTCAGCCCTAATGCTCTAATGACTCCTTTATAGATCGCATTTGCAGCATTCGCCGAGCTGTCAGGTCCTAGTCTACGGCAGGAAGGTCATCATAAGTCTTGATTGTTTCCCAATAGTACATACCAGAGGGATCAAATAGTGAGGCGTAGAGGTATAAGCTGCACAGAAAAGGCCGCGCACATTCAGGTATCACAAGCTCAGATGAGGGATTACATGTATGCCCCCGCACATCTCGACCTCAGCTGGACTCTCCTGCACGCAGTACAGAGCCGATATTGATGCGGCCCAGATGTTAACCCGGTTGAGGCTCAAAGTTTAGTACCCACTTCCGGGCCCACCTGGGCACTTCTAATTTTAGGTTAAATGGATATTCTTTGCTTTTTATTATTTTTGAGTGCATGGAACATCGAAATAATTTAACATATGATACAATAGCAAGGAATCATGGTCTAGTATCTACCTGACCAAAAGGAAACGTCAGGTCTAGCAAAAGTCACTGATCCCACCTGTATCTCAACGCCAATCAAACTAGCCAGCCCACCATTATTGTTACAATCCAGTAGCCACTGGACATCATCCAGCACGTAGCTTGGATGGAAGAAAAGAAATCAAGTAGACAGCCATTGAACATCTCAGGAGAGGATGCTCTCACCCGGATCCCGCTTCGTTTCAACTGCAATAAACGCAGCCCCTTTCGTGTCCAAGCCCTTCTCAGCACGCAGATAAGCCTCCTCGGAGCGATCGGTCAAGATGTCAAGATCTTCACTCGACAAGATAGACGCTGGGTCGGCGCCAGCCTCGAACCGTTCGAATTCGTTCTCGCCAAGAGCCTTGCGCAGTTCGTCGATATCCTGGGAATTCGCACTGGGGTCGAGCAAGGAGCGGAATTTGCCTTTCTGGATCACCAGACGTTCGAGGCGGCGCTTGGAATCTGCTTTCTCAAGGAGTGTCTGCTCAACGGTACCCTTCGTCGCCAATCTGTAGATGATCACTGGCTTGGTCTGGCCAATGCGGTGGGCTCGATCCTGCGCCTGCAGATCCTGCTGGGGGTTCCAGTCAGAATCGAAGATAATGACGGTGTCGGCGGCGGTAAGATTGATCCCTTGGCCACCAGCTCGGGTGCTCAGGAGGAACAGCTTGTGACTCTTCTTGGTGTTGAAATTCTTGATCTGAGCTTGGCGCTCTGATTGTGCAATAGCGCCGTCGATTCGGCAACAATCCCAGGAGCGGAGTGTTGTTGCCCACTCTTCAATGATATCGAGCTGGGTTTTAAATTGTGAGAAAATTAAAATCTTATGGCCCTTCTTAAGCAAACACGCGACCAAGCGGTCCAACAAAAGCATCTTTCCAGAGGCGGAGACGAGTGTTTCGTCTACCGAAGAGGACTCGTCCATCCAGGGCCAGTAGAAGTTATGAGGAGAGTTGCAGGCAAGGCGAGCCTGTAGGACCGGGTTCTGCATCTTTTTTTGGCCAATCTCTTTCTCTGTAAGACAATATTAGCAAAGTACTAGAAAAGGATTCGGAAGTGACGTACTGGCAAGCTTCAGGTTCGCAGCTTGCTGCATCTCTTCAAGCTCGGTATCGCTGGGCTCGATCTTCTTTTCCTCTTCTTCAATTCCCAGCTCGAGTTTCCGAAGGTGCTCATCAAATTCTCCTTCGCTTAGATCATTGTAACTCTGACGAGCGCTGCGCCCGCGACGGCGGCTAGAAGTACTTCCATTGCGAGCCGGCGTGGACATCCCGCTGGACCTGGCGCTCTTAACTGGCGTTGTATCGTCACTGCCACTCCGTTTGCGCTTCATACTTTGCGAACGTGTAGAGCTGCCGCTCTTACTCTCCAGACGCTCCAGAGCCTTTCCCTCAAGGTATTGGCGCCCTGTACCATTGATAATCTCTCGATAGAGATCTTTTTGCTCAGGCGTCAGAGGGGCGTACAAAATGTATTCCCGCTTCTTGGGAAGCGTGTGCTCCACATCAGTTTTTAGACGTCGAAGAAGGAAGGGCTTTAAAATGGCATGCATGCTGGTAACCAAGTTACGCTTGCGCTTCTCAACAAGGTCTGCCTGGCCCTTGTTGTCCAGGACAGACGAAAAGTCGAACCATGACTCAAATGAGTTCAGGTCATTGAAAACTTCAGGAAGCAGGAAATGTAAAAGTGACCACAACTCAGAGATGTTGTTTTGGAGTGGTGTTCCCGTGATCAACAGCCGATTTGCCGAGTTGTAGGTCAAAAGCTCCTTGATAAGCTTGCAATTCATATTCTTAAGGCGATGGCCCTCATCCTATAGATCGATTAGCGTCTTGTGAATGAAAAAGAACTGAAGCAAACGTACAACAACGATATAACGCCATTGGTACTGAGCCAAAAACTTTCGGTCATTCATGCAGATTTCATAGGATGTGCACACCACCGGGAAGTCCATGTCTCCCTGGTTTTTCAGTTTCATGAACTTGCTGCGCATGGCAGCTCGCTCATCCTTTGAGCCGTGATACAAGACGGTTTTGATTCCCGGGGTCCATCGGGCGAACTCATCTACCCAATTGCTCACCGTGCTCAGCGGTGCTGCAATCAAAAACGGTCCGGAAACCTGTTTCTCCTTTAAGAAAGCAATCATCGAGATCGCTTGAACAGTCTTCCCGAGGCCCATCTCATCGGCAAGGATGCCACAAAGTCCATTCATCCATAAAGTCTTGAGCCATTCGAGGCCCTCGAGCTGGTATGTTCGCATTTTGCCACCACTCACAAGTGTTGGCTGCTGTGTCGCGACTAACTCCTGCTCACCAAGAGCTGTGGGGTTTGCTTCATAGTCATCGGCAGCCTGCTCAAGGGCTTGTTGCACTGAGGGATTATCTTCAGTCACTTGCACGTCGGCCTTTTTGAAGTAACTAGAAATAGAGCTGCCATTGGCGGCGGCGGTTGCCCGCTTAGGCCGACCCCTGCCCGGTCCCGTGGCTTTTTCGTTGGCGCCCTTCCCTCCAGTGGATGTGTTCTCCCCAGTCGCATCTTGGGTTGGCCTAGTTCGAGTGGTTCGGCGAGCAGGTTCGGGAGGAGAAGTTTTTTTCTGACTCATGGCAGCTTGTTCGCGCTGCTTGATCGCCGCCAAGCGTGCGTCCTCCTGCTGCTTCTTCATTTTATCTGACATGATAGCAACGAAGACCTGCAGTTACGAGAAGACATCAGACTACTGTAATCAGGTAGGACGAGGATGGACTGGACACGTACGGAGCTAGTTTTCAAAAGGTGCATTAAGGCCTTAGCCTTACTGTCCATCCCCTCGACGTCTTCTGAATCGGTCGAGTCTGCCTTGGAGTTTTCGTCTTTATCATGAGAAGACCTCGAGTCTTCAGCCTCAGTCGGGGCCGTGAGTGGCGATGAAGGAACGACCGACTCCGGGGCCATAGTTCCCGCACGGGAATCCGTGGGAGTCGCTGTATCTTCGGTAGACATTTCGTCTAATACAATTGAGTAATGAAGTAGAGGGAGTGAATGATCTAAAGCGAGTGCTAGATGGACGGGGATGGTACGTCATTCACAGGGGGAACAAGTTTTCGCAACGTCAAGTTGCGCTGGGGACAAAGGGTAAACGAATGTGATACCCAAGACCGGGTGTAGACGAGTTTCCAACAAACAGATACTCGTAGCTTAAATGAACGCTGTGCACGATCGGACGTCGATTCGTGATATATCGGAGAACATCTCGAAGTACGAGTGCGCGACGCGGCATTTTCGCGTTCGACGCACGGACCAGGTTTAGATTAGTCGTCCAAACTACACCGACTCGGACTTGATTTCAACTTCATTGGAAACTATCATACATTAATAGTATTGTACAAACGGTTCATGTAACAAGGTCGATATGAAGGAGATGGTCTCATATCCTTGGATTCTTGATTGTTCCCTCAATATTCGATGGTTGTATCCCTCTACTGCGAAGAGGACGAAGCGTCTGTCGGCACCAGCATCACATCATCCATGGATATCTCCGTGATCGAACTGATATCAGTGGAACTCGGTTGCTCATCAGGCTGTTCTTCCTCGTGCTGCTCGGGCTCGCTTTCTTCGGGCATCATAATAGGCTCGAAGCAGACGAATTCATCCATGAGGCGGTCAACACTCATCTTTGTCATTCCACGGTACGCGCGGGCGAAGAAATTCGAAGGCATGTTTTCTTCAACTGGCTGGGTCATGGGAAGAGACTGAAGTTTTCCACGTGCGGGACTGATTCCAACACCAACACCATTAACCCGAAGGTTTGGCTGGTAGTTGTACCGACGGCGCATTGCCTCAGCCTCAGCCTCTACTCTCTCAAGCTTGGCCTCTTGTATGTTTCTTTGATACTTGAAATGGCTGTCTGATGGGTTGGAACCTGCCGGAGACCAGTTTCCAGTGAGGACTCTGCTGAAAGGTCTGGCAGGTTTCTTGAAAACGGGCTGGGTCATACCCCCATTCCGTGGTCCCTTAGACGGCGTTTCTGGTGGAAACTCCGGCAGAAGTGACTCTGTCATGGTGGTCCCTTGTGTCTGAGAGGATAATCCTTGGGGTGTGAGACCGGCTTGCTTGTATGGTTGGATCTGCGCGGCGTTGCGTGGACCGACGTTCACCTTGACCATTCTACCGAGTCGGGGCTTTGTGGTGTCCCACGACAAGTCTGGGTTCCGTTCATAATACTTTCCCCAGTCCACTATGGGATCCGGATCGGTGTTGCGTCGAAATAAATCCTTTGGGTTCATTGTGCCGTTCGTACCAATGCTTTGAATGAATGTGCTCTTGACACTACTGGTTTCGTCCTTAACAGAATCGATTGGGGTCTCCATCTCATTGGGAGGCGGAGTGACTCTCAGGTTCTCTTTCCATTCAAACTTGTCGGGTTCGTGGGAGTTCTCGGATTCTCGCAGCACCACCAGGTGGTCTCCCCAATCGCCAGCATATCTTCGAGGTAGCCCGTGTTGATGCAAGTACTGTCTGGCTTTTAGGACCTCATGAGCTTGGCACATCAACAGGTCGGTGTACTTGGTGAACACCAGGTTCCGGTTGGTATCTCGAGCGATCCTCTTTAGCACTAGCTGAGGTGGCGGCTTGAAACGCTTCAGTTTGCTGTTATCAATCTCCACGAGTACCTTGCGCTGTTTGCGCCGCATTTCCTCCAGTCGCTTGTTCTCCCGGTGGATTTGCTTGTTGCGGATGCTTATGACCTCCATGAGCTGTTTTCGATCGTCTGGCCCAAGTTCAAGAAGGTCGCAAACACGTCTCCAGCTATGGTATCTCATTGTGTTTTCGACGATTTCGACTTGCATAGCCTTGTGCAGATCTTTCCATTTCGGGTTGGGGATCTAAAACGACGGCTTACATCAGAATTGTACTAACACAGCAAAAGTCACGATATACTTACCGCATCAATGAGCACCTGAGTCGCATCTGGCAGTTCATCATCGTCACTATCCGTGGAAGTGTTCATATCCTCAGAACTCAGAGCTGCATTCATACCAGTCATGCGCGCCACTTTAATGTTCCTCGCGTACACCGGATTGTCCATGTTGTTACTGACGAGGTGATTCTCCAACTGATTGATCGGGACTCCGTCCATCCCAGATGGAGGCAATGGACCGGCTGTCGTTGACCCATCACCGTGGAGATCAGGCGCAACTTGGCTGCCCTGCATGTTCCGTTGGCTGTCACCATCACCGCGATTTTGCGCGGAGGTGGTGGAGTCACGACCTGGCTGTGGTCTGCTCAAACTTGGAAACGCAGCTGGTGGGAGATTGGGGTTGAATGGCACAGTGTTGAGCCTGCGCCTCTTTTGTGGGCGCGGTCTGCCTGATTCCCCAAGCTCCATGGAGTCGTCAAAGGAGTCATCGTATCCGTGGCGCAGCGAGATCCGTGATGGTGTTTCGTATTCGTCTTCGCCATATCGCTGCGGCGCGCGGATACTGTCACGCAGTCGCATGCCGCTCATTTTGGCGGCGCGTTGGGGTGAGGCGTGAGGTGTGGGACGAGGTGTGGTGCGTGGTGCGCTTTGTGGTTTGTGTGGGCGTATCGGTCGTAGGTACGTGTTAAAGGTCAATGGGGGAGCATGCGCTTCATCATAGGGGCTCGATAGTCGATCGTGGTAGGGTGATCGCAAGATGATAATGATGTCGCGCGAGATGAAAGAAGAGAAGAGAAGGGAGGATCGGGATGGATTTGAGGTCGCGCAAAGCCAAGGTAAGACTCGAGCTCTCAAATTGAAAAGGAAAACACAAGGCAGCGACAAATTGGGTCGAGAGTCGACAAGGTGGGTTCAAACGTAGGGTCAGATGCTTGAGGGCATCAACCAACTTGAGCGCGACTCGACACTTGCCAAATTCTGGTATTGCCCCCATCATTTATTTCTCTATACAAAATGTAGACACATGCTATGTTGAAACTTTCCCATGTTTATGATCTTACGAATATGAGGATACAAAGGTGTAATGGCCAGTGGATGGCCTAGATGTCGGGAAGATAGTAGAAATGAGCAACTGCAGCTGGGTATTTGCATCCAAGAACCATGAAGCAATAAAGCAGGCAAATAGAGCGTGCAAAAAGAAAAGCAAAAAGAAAAAGCAAAAAGCCACCCTACTCTAAACAATGGAAATATTCCCTTCATCTCCTTTCATCTTCCAGTAAATCCGTCTCCCTCCCCATCTCCATAGCATGACATTGCCATCCCGAGTCCTACCAAAAACTTCGGTTCACCCTAGACCACGCGGTCCTGGAAGGGAGCATGCGGCTTTCGCTCGTAGAAGGGGTCCTCATCCATGTCCATGTCCATTTCACCCTCCCCTATGGCAAGAGCATCATCCCTATGATCTTGGAAACTTCGCTTCTTCGTGAGGAGTGGTGGTAGAGGTGGGGGGAGCAAGAGTCGAAGCCCCACAGACAGTCATTCGTTTAGCACGCTCAACATCACGTTTCGCAGAGAGAATGGACTCGAAAGCCGTGAGAATGTATTTCATAGGGTCCTCGATTGAGACACAGAAACGACGCTGCTGAACCATATGTGTAGCTTCAACAGTCTCAATATTGAGCATGACCATGATGTAGGCAATGACGACACCGGCCGAGCGTTCATTCCCGGATTCACAGAAGACAAGGACCTTCCTCTTCGGTTGTTGGCCGTTTGACACCATTCCATCGGGTTCCATATCCACACCAGCCAAATGATCATTGATGCGGCGGATAGCGCGCGGAAATGCAGAAATCAGCTCTTGATTATCAAGGACATCCACCGTGTCCGCCATAATACCGACCTCGGCTGCTGCCTTTTCGCCGGAGACGAGGCGTGCATGGGCCGAGTGCCGACTTCGAATAGCAAGAAGTAGCGTGAACCCTTGGCTGCGGATGTAATCGGCATCTCGTAGACATGACGAAGGACCAAGAGATAAGAATGGAAGGATGGGCTGGGCTTGGCGGCGCATATCGTAGCTCCATTGCGAAGGGTTGAAGCGGCGGGTGAACCCGCCTAGGTCGACACGGCTGAAGAATCCCGGGCAAACAAAGTCTCCCTCTGCAAAGTCGTGGGAATCACGGTTGAAAATCTTCTGGTCGACGACTACAGTGTCATCGTTGCCTGTGTCCGTCAACCCGTAATAGGTTGAACTGGGGCCGCGTGTAGAGTTTGGATATCGCGGCGTAGCTGCGTACTCTTGTGTGCGGACATAATGAGATTGGTCATTATGGGACATGGGCACTTCTTCTCTCCGTGAATTGCCGTTAGACATTGTGTTTTTACAGGAGTCTTCACTATGACACCTGTGGAGCGCAAGAAGTATCAAGTATCGATGTATTGGCTTATTGGAATGAACATCAAATATGTCGTAACTCCAAGCAGAAAGAAGGCATAAATTAGATCGAGGTGAGAGTGCAAGGCACACGACACTGGTAGTGGAGACGCAGGGAATGGATGTGACAGGTTGAAAAACCCTAGCAGAGTCGCTGGAAGTCCCTTCAGATGCACGGTTTGAACAAAAGCGGCAGTGTCACAAATACCAGGACTGTAATGACTTTAATAACCTCAATAATTTCACGCGTGAATTGCTTCAAGATGGTTGCAGATCCAAGTGTATGGGAGGAGAGCTCAGGTCCACCCGTGGACAGAGCTCCCGCGTTGAGATTAGGTAAGATGGATTCCCCGGGCACCGGCTTCTAGGGCTGGACCTGGGCAATTGCCTTGTCTTCACTCTCCGGGATTTTCGATCAATATCTGGTTCTGTATTCAAGCTCATGGACTCTTACAAGGAATACACATGGATATAGTACTATATAGGTGGAAGAATCATGGCATCATCTCTGTCCTTTGTATATATATCATCAAATGCATCCTTTTGATCCCTTAATATTGTCTTTCAAGATGTCAATATTCATATTTCTTCCATCTCCTATATCATGACTAGAGTAGCCTTGTGTTACTGCATCAACCAGAGCCCAATCAGGAGCATCAGCGCGAAAACAAGCTACATGGCTCCCCTGTACTTGTGAACCCCGAACTCCGAGCCCCGACCACACCCCCACATTTATATGCAGTCTCAGAACTGAGACACTCCCATGGGCATTCTCGCATGTTAGTGTATTCAATTACTAAACCAGATCTACAGGTCAGACATGGAGGAAAAGCTTTTAACAGGGGCTGTTACCACAGAGCGGGAGAGACGATATGCAAGCTTTAGGAACTGCGCCCTCCCATCAATATGGACACTCTGTGCATTATTCGTTGTCTGCAATTACTACAACCTAAACCCCAAATCATATCCCTCGCACAGTTCAAAGACCCTTAAATACAGCGGCGAGCACATAACCTGGGAACCATGCGGCGACCTGCACAGCAAACCACTCGAATGCAGCAGCATCGAAGTCCCGATAGACCAATTCGCAGCAGAGAGACCAAACTCAGCAAAACCGAAAGGCTTCACAATCCCACTCGTCCGCCTACGTAGTAAAAACGCAACACAGAACCTCCTCCTAAACCCCGGCGGCCCAGGAGCCAGCGGTTTCGACCTTCTATACCGCCGGGGCGACCAGCTCAAGAGCATACTGGGCGAGGGCTTCCACTTACTAACATTCGATCCGCGCGGCGTGAACAGTTCAACGCCCACAGCGTCCTGTTACCCAGATGCCAAGACGCGACAAGAGCAGTCGCATATTCGAGCTCGCAATGCCGCAGCTGATAGCCCCGAGATCTACGCATGGGCACAGAACTTCGCAAAAGCATGTCCGGAGACAATGGGCGACTATGCGCCGTACATCAACACCCCACAGACAGCAGCGGATATGAATAGCATCCTTGATGCGGTGGGCCAGCCAGATATGGTATACTGGGGCTTCAGCTACGGTACTCTTCTCGGGCAGACGTACGCGGGGCTCTTCCCCGAACGATCGAAGCGCGTGGTTATCGACGGGGTCGTGAACCAGTTCGAGTGGTACGAGGGTGTGGACCTATCCGGGGACCTCATCGACACGGATAACGTGCTCGATGGCTTCTTCGAAGAATGCATGAAAGCAGACGCTGGCAGCTGCGCGCTCGCCTCGCTGGCAACATCAAAAGAAGAATTGCGCGAAACAGTCTTCTCGTTTATGGACCAGCTGCGTCACCAGCCACTCGACGTGTACGTCAACAACACCGTCTACGGAATCTTAACCTACGAAAAAGTCTGGTACAACGGCGTCTTCGCAGCATTATACAAGCCTCCACTGTGGTCATCCCTCGCGCAGAATCTCTACAGTCTCCTCCAAGGAAATGCAACACCCGCTTTCCTTGCCTACAACATTGCAGCCGAACAGAACGACGAGTCCGCTGAGTTCGTCCAGCTGAACGACGGCCGCACAGGCCCATCCCACTGGCCCCAGGGCAAAGACCAGCTCCTGGCGCAGATCGCACCCTGGCTCAACCAGAGTCTCTTCAGCACCGTATTTCTCGCATCATATTACCAGAAACAGCAGTGGGCGGTGCCAAGGACGCATCCATACGTGCCGCGGCGAGACGTGGAGACTGCGCATCCGCTGTTGATCCTATCGACTACCTATGACCCCGTGTGCCCGCTTGTCTCGGCGCGCCGGGCTAATGATGCTTTTGCTGGATCGCGGCTTGTGGAGGTTGAGGGGTATGGACATTGTTCTGTGGCTGTGGCTTCGCTCTGCGTTGCGAAGCATCTGCGTACGTTCTTGCATGAGGGGAAGCTTCCTGATGCGTATACGCGTTGTAAGGTTGATTCTGCTTATTTTGGTTCCTCCGATGAGAATGGGGGCATGGCTGCTCAGACGTACTTTGAGGACCCGGAGGATCAGAAGATTCACCTGGCGCAAGTGGAACTTATGGTGGGATGGGAGTTTACTCGGCCGGTGATGTGGTAGTTCCCCAATTTATAGCTCTGTATTCTGGAATGATGACCTTTTGTCTCGAGATCTACAGGATGATATTATAGCATAGGGAGTGCCCAGAGAGAGACAAGTATATATAAGCCTTGATCCGCGATTATTCGCTAATTCATGTAAGAAGTCGAGCCTAGAACTATGTTGTAAGCTTACAAAATCTATCACAAATCTTACAAGGACCATAGTATGTTGTAATTGAAGAGAGTGGTTTCATTATCCGCTATTTGTGGAATCGGACAGAGACAAATTCTTGACAAATGCCACACCACCTGAGCAGTGTAGACACAACAGCCACACAATAGATACACAGACAGCCATGTCCCAGATATGAAAAAGGGGACCCAATGGATGTACCAATGGGGACGAATGATATTCCAGGCTAAGGGCCTTGAGCAAAATCGAAACAAAAATGGTAAGAGGAAAGCCCGTAGAGGAGCAACGATCGTAGAGAAAGTCAATAAATCCGTGCGTCACTCACACCGGAACATAAGGATTGACAAGAAAAATGATAGTTCATACTCAAGACAATTACGCCTTGAGAGATAAAGAAATTCGTAATGAGCGTCTTGGTGGAAGACGCAGAAATAGAACCGCCGATGAAGATGGAGAAAAACAATCCACAGGAAAGCTGAACGGAACACCAATATGTACAAATCGGGTAAAAGAAGACGCCCACGCTGTCGAAAGTGGGAAGAAAAAAGCAGGGGGAGTAATGTGATGTCTCAAAACTGCCAGGATGTCGCTATGCCGAGGTTGCGCCGTAAATCGAAGTAAAATATATCAAAAGCAACGCGCACCGCGCCTATGACTGTGGCCGTTCATTTACTGGTGCGGCCTCATTGGATGACTTTTCCTTGTCCTTAGGTTTCCAGAAGTGCATCATTCGGCTGAGACGGTGGCCCTTCTTCTTTGTTTTGTCGGATGCGTTGCTAGGGGGTTTCTCCTCCTGGTTGAGCTTGCTCCGCTCAGAATGGGGACCACCGACTAGCTTGGAAAGGCTGGCTAGACTAGAGCGTTTGGAGGCGTTAGCCTGGCTGGTGCGTCGGGTACCAGCAGCTGAGAAGGATGCCGCGCGGTCGGTAGAAAGACGTGCGCGGGGAAAGAAAGAAGCCGCCGAGAAGCGATTCAGAGTGTTGGTCATAGTTGACGCACTGCTGGTCAAAGATGGAACATCTTCAACCGATGCATACTGATATTCCGCCGAAGGAAGGTGATGATACGAGTGACTGGAAAAGTTCCGGTCCGTCATCGAGGATGCCGCAGTTGACCGCGGAGCATCCGGAGACGGGAAAGACGAGTCAGACGGCGAAACCCCTGGTTGTAACGCGAATGGTGGAATGCTAGGCAGCAGCTCAATGGGTGAGGTCGCAGGTCGCTTGTCCACAGCTAAGAATCGAGGAGAAATGTCGGGACTGGGAGGTCCAATCACTTTATGTGCAGGTTCTTCCGTCTTCAAAATGTCCACAGGGGTTCGAGGCTTGCTGGTGAACGGATTGCTGGCATTATGTACCTGCTCAAGGGCACCTCTTTCCTCCGGCTGTTCTTGGTTCAGACGCTTATCGCCTTGTTGAATACCCAAGCCAGCATTCTGAGAGGAGATGCTACCGGCAGGGGACGGGTCAGGGTATCACTAGTGCCAGAGGTATTGTTGCTGTGAATAGATTTCTGATCTTCCTCCGATGACGAGAAAACTGCGTTGTCGATCGGTGGCGGGTTTACCGGAAGCCGCTCGCCCTTGGGTGACTGGGAAGCAGCCAAGAAAGCATCCTCTTCCTCCTCGTCGAACACATCGGGGGTTTCGACTGCCGAGGTTGGACCCAAACGGAATGCGCCTAGAGCAGACCGGTCGAATGGTTGCATCGCCGGAGCACTTTCGGTGCGCCGATGGTATCGCATCTCTGGGCCAACAAATTCACCCCGTCTTCCGCCGCTGTACATCCGCTGAGTTGCTATCGAAAAGTTGTTGTTGGACGCACCCTGCGTGGCGGGTCGCATATCCGGAGTGTTGAAGGGACCAAGCGCCGCATCTAGGTCGATGATGGGGCTACTCAGTACATTGTCATGCGGGCCGACACCCTGTTCATAGAAACTCCTCGGTTTCCACGAGGTCTCTAGAGATTGTGCAGACAAAGAACTGCCATCGGTTTGACAATTATTTTGGATGGGCTCAAGGGCAGAAGAAGGCATCGTCGGATTGGTCGCAGTTCGGATGACAACGACGTCGTCATTATCAAAATCAACATCTAAAACAGATCCTGTCCCCGAGTTGGTCCGAGTAAGAGCAGGGGGACGAGCTGCAGGAACGCGAGGTACAGGCGGCGGCTGTTCTGTGTCAGCCTTCGCATGGCGCTTACTCTTGCCCTTACTCTTGGTTCGAGTTAGAATGTGACCGGCCCAAGAGCGAACACGTTTCTGCTTCTTCTTTTTCGACTTGAGAGGGGATTTGTTAGATGATTTTTCTGTCGCTTCATCGCCAGATGTATCGGAACCATCGTCCGAGAATGAAGCCCGGCAGTTGTCTGTCGACTGAATATCCTCGGGCGAGAGAGTAGAATCAAGATGCGGTGTCGATTTGCTCTTTCGAGAGCGCGAGTGCCCAGCGGCTGAGTGCGAACGTTTGATAGATAATCCCGAGTCGTCATCCATCTGCATAAAATCCATAACCAAAGAGGCATCGGCAGTTTTGGGTCGAGGTTTTGGGCTGTATTCAGGTCTTGGCGTTATCCGGTCCGGGAAAGTAGGCTTCTCCACCTGTTGCTGTATCTTGATTGTGGCCATACTATCCGAGGTACCATGTGAAACAGTAGGTACTGGTCGTTCAGAATCCGATGCGTCGTTGTTCACGGCCATTTCCACTTGAATAGCAGCCGGGATGGGAGGGACAGGAGGGAATCGCGGAGAAGCAGGGGGTGTGGGGCGGCCGAGGCTAATAGCAGATTGAGAGAGTGGTCGCGAAGGAACATCTGATGCAGATTTGTGGCTAGGGTCTGCCGGCGTACAAGGCGCAGTTCCGGCCGCAGAATTAGGACCGAGTGCCTTGGTGATGGCATTCAAGTCGACATTAGAGATCGCAGCCGAACGGCGATGGGCATGGTTCCGTCGTCCAGGAACCCTGCCAACACCAGGTCCTGGAGGAGGAATAGGTTGATCTGCCATAGAAGACGCCCGTTTGTGACCTGGTCCAACTGTTTCCGGTGTTACCAAATGGTCGGTTCCAACAAACTCGCTTGGTCGCCGACGGTGTCCGCCCGCGCGAGGATTCGACAAGGATGGCGCCGAGAGGTGTGAGGACTGCTGTTCTGATCCGGGATTAAAAGAGAACGCGGGCAATGCGGCCCGTTCCCGGCGCTCAGGGGTCTCAGATTTGGCGTTAGAGGCGTCGGGATCCCGCGCTGGAAAGACAAATGGTGGATTAGGCAATGGTGCGCGCATGTGTTGGCGATGATCGGGGCTGGCGTTGGACTGATCCGAGGTATCGAAATGTGACGGGAAGCCCGCCTGGGACTGCGGAGGAAGTGAAATCGAAGCCATGATTGAAGGCTAGGGGAAAAAAACCGAAAAACAAAAACAAAAGGATATGGTAGTAAGAAAATTTCGCGGAGTGACGAAAGCCCGATAAGATCCAGATGGGGCAAAGACCTCCAGACCGACTTCCCTTCAGCGAGAAAGCCTAGGAATCTGGAGGTCAACTTTAAGCACGTTGGGCGAGGGTCATTGAATCCGCGCCAGGCAGAAAGGAACGAGTGAAATCAAATCGAAGCTACCACCAGCGATATCCAAATGGGAAAAATGAACGGACGGCCACGACGAAGGCCAAAGAGGGGAGGGTGGAAAAGGTTGGTCGTAGAGAGGTTGAAGAGAAGAAGAAGCCAAAGAGAACAACAAATCCAGGAGGGGAAGATGGGATGGGGCTGTATCTTGATTACCGTACACGGTATCACCCGTTGTCATCCGGGGAGGCAAACCAATCAACGTCGATTTTTGGAGGGATGAACCAGATTACATACTAAGACAGGGCTTGAAAGTCTATGTAGATAGGAGTTGCCTATTCCTCTCTCAACTAGTATGTACAATATAGGTAGAAGACAGTGAAGTTAATCCCCTGTCCTCCGCACTTTAGTTCTCTCCCCTGAAGGAAATAAGATATGATACACAATACAGTATTCCAGGTACACATGACACCTCGGGGAAGATGCCAGATTAGGTGACATCTGGCTGTCAAAAGCCAAAAAGAACAGAGAAAAGAAGGTTTTCTCATAAGGAATGTGACCTTCCCCTACACCCTCACTGTCGAACAATCCTACTTCCAAGTAGAGGACGTCATGACTTAGTTGCCACCATAATACGAAGTATCCGTATTTACTTCCAAGGTTAGGGTTCCTAAGGCCCATCGAAAGTGGTTCATACTTGCATCCACCGTACCTTGTACAGCCTGTAAAAAAGGCACCTATTTCAATCCTGGGGTCCTCAAGGCACCAATCAACAGGGAGGCACATCCGGAGAGAGAGAAGCGGGTATCATCACTGCCAATCATTGACCTGAATGACCATCCAAATCTCGCTTGACTTGGTGGGTCCCGGAGGGATAGCGTGCGCCACGCTGGGGGGCTGCAAGTCAAGGGGATAAGATCCATGTCGGGGAGAGGTGTTTATTGCCGAGCCAAGGCTGGGCCTTGGAAGAATGTGTGAACATGAATTCTTATGGCTTGCCGAAGTCACATTTCTTATGTGGATGTCTGGAGATTGTTAGAGTTGAAACCGACTTGATCTTCTCATTGCTTGTCTTGGCTGCGGAGTCAGATCGGATATAAATAGTGGCGCCAGACATTTCTTAGCGCCATTTGGCAGGGGGTGAAAGGTACCTACCTCCAAGACAAACGGACACTCCTAGCGCTGTGAGCGCTGTGAGACATTATTTCACCCCTAGCGTTCGGTGGACCAGTTTCTTTGTTTAACCCAATAACAATGGCGGCTTTGACGTGGGTTTGAGGGCTTGGGTCTTGGGGGCTGATCGTCATGAAATCAATTGGGGCGGCAACGGCAGATCCTGGCTTTGAATCTGGACATTGCCTGCATATGCATTTGTACCACGCCTTTAAAAGTTGATCTGTCGAGTTGTTCGCGCTTGTTTTCTCACCGTTCTTCTCTACTCATACAACATATGTACTAATTGATACATCATTCAGGTCAAAACTCTAACAACCCGATATGTACACTGTACAATGCACAGGGATAGTGATCATTGAAGGTTAATTTGCGCAGTGGATCTGATTCGCCATAATGCAATTGCCAAGTCAAAACCTTAGGGGGAAATTAACGCACAGTGTACATCGTACATGTAATGTCGTATACTTAAGTGTGAGGGTACAATGTTGTACCTAGGGACCTGGGGAGATTTGAATCTCTAAAGTCCGGATATGCGGGATGCCGATATCCACGGGAAACCCATCTGCCTTCCAAGGTTCCATGGAAGGAAAAGCTCACTCGGACCCGAATCAAAAGAAGAGCCCACTCGGACATACCCGAATCAAAAGAGAAAAAATAAATTTGATGATGTCACAGGCAGACTTTTGGTCGAGAGGGACCGGTTCATCCACGATAAATTGACGGCAGAACCATGGAACTTCCATAATCTGGGGCAACCCAATCGAGCCAAAGTTCCCCAAATGGTCTCATATGTACTGGAAGGCTTCATATGTGGTTTTTTGACTCGCGTGTATGGATCTTACTATCGTATTGAGCAAGCATAGCATGTGTGAGAAAAAAAGGAAGTTCTATACGTCAGAAAGTCTGGTCGCTAATTCGAATGCTATACTCCGTAGGTATGTAAACCACAACCTGGGGAGCATTCGGGTCCGTCAACATGATTATTCTCGCTCCCATAAACAAAGCTTCTGCGCCGAGCATCTTTTTAGAGATACCAAGCGCTACAACACTAATTCGTAAGACTTCTCTCTCTGTTCTCTTGGTAGACATACCCGATTCCTATTGATAGGGCCATACTTTTGCGTGTAATTCCCGCTGGCGCTCGTTCTCAGCCAAGTCAATAAACAGGCGCCTGGAATAATCATTCAACTCCATAGCATGCTCATAATACTCCCGGCGTACCATACCGCCCAGCGGAATAAGCCCTGTGTCTTGTAGCTCGTGTAGGACCGTCGAAATCCCGTCCAGAAGGTCCATCTCATGTTGGTGTTTTAACAGCTCTTCTTCGCTGAAATGAACTGGGCATGGTACTTCCTCGTATCCCATGTCACTCCAACGAGCGGGGACTGCGATCAATGCATAGCGTAGAGAGAATAAGTCTTCTCGGAGCCAGCATCCAGGGACCAAAACAAATGAATTTGTCTTAGCCGTGAGGAGGTGATCCGAGAGAACTTCCCATCGGGGAGGATCGCTTTTCTTGTCCGCATTGTAGTAATGGTCCAGAAGCTTTCTCTCATGATTGCTTTGATCTGAATGCGATGAGCTAGATAGCTCAAGCATCTGCGGATAAGATCGTTGCAGAGATATCGGACAAACAGAAGTATGTTGCCAGTCTATTATGCAAGTGACTCGGTTGGTCTTTGGGTCGACGAATACGTTATCAAGATGCACGTCTGGATGAGAAATCCTGTTGGGCTGCTCGATATTTGAAGAAGCTGCCAAATATGGAGCAAGGGCCAAGAAGTGGTGCTTGATAAGGGTGATGTAATCATTTGGTGTCTCCAGGGCTCCGGAGACTCCATAGATCGATGAAAATTGATTCTTTGCCTCGCATAAGAGCTAGCCCATTCAATTTCATTCTTTCCAAGGGCCGCAGCGTAATCAGCAACGCTCCCCCCAAGCTCGCATTGGCCGGCAGAAGGATATTTCATCTTGGGAACGTACATGGGCCTCTGTCCAAATCTATTGCTGCTTTTTCCCGTTCCAGAGCTTCGGATTGGCCGAAGGTCCGATCACGAACACTGGCTCTTGGCCGTTTTGACCCGTCGCCGATTCCAAAAAAACCATGCCGTGAGTCAAGAGCCTCATAATCTAAGGATCTTGATTTAAGATCTTTCTCGTAGTATAGGCAACCGTGCTTCGGGAAAGAAATAGACGCAATTTTCTTCTCCATATCCACGACCTGGTCCACGACATCCAATTGTGCTGCCATTGTGAGATTGGCCCAGACATTTCCAAGAGGCTGACCGGTAGCCTTTTCTTCGAGAATATACTCGGCACCTACTGGATTGCATGCCTCGGCCGACCAATCATAGATGCGAGGGATAGGTATGCCCATTTTGTCACGCAACTTTGTATTCCATTAGCTCCTCCTTGGATACCGTGGTGAAAGGCTTCAACATACAAAGTGGAGTGTCACGACTTCTGATGCAATTGTGTAAAAAGCTGGTCCCGCATTTGGGTTTGGCAATCGAGCCACGATCTCCAGGCCATTGCTCATGGTCAGGAGAAATGCTTAAATTGCCCTTCCACACATTTAAGTAGCTTCACACCTGTGTCACGATGTTTAGCCGAGAAATTTGCAGAAAAGACAACATACAACCTATTTTCATCATTGCCCGCGGCTTTGACAGAAATGTTTAGAAGGGCTTGCAAATTGAATTTTCGGTAGCGTATCGCGAGCTTCTCAGACTTTCCGCTCCTAAAAAGGCCAGACAGCTCCAAACAAACCTAGAAATGACGTACAGCCACCGACAACGCTGATACCGGTACAAGTCGGCCACATCGATAGGTTCCTCTACCAGCATAATCAGTAGTCGACCTGACCTACGGGAGTTTGAGAATCACCTGATCCATCCTCGAGTGCTCTCCAAAGAGATGTTGGAGTTGATTGCATCTTGAGAGTCCGTGTCGGATAATTGGAGACGGTCATGAAACTCCGAAAAGAACCCGGAATGCGATTCCGACAGGAGACATTCATTGCTGCATGGTGTCGAAAAGATTGTCATACAAGGGGAGTATTCAACAGTTGCAAAGCTGACCGGGAAAAGGTATTTCCAGATGCGTGGCACGCTTTGAATTCGCGAAAGAAATCGACTGCCCGCCGCGGGTGTCACGGGGAAGGATGATCCGAACTGGTGAAGTAGCGTGTGAGTCCTGTATCGGCCATAGAGCGCTTCCAAAGTTGTATCATTATTCGCCCAAGAAAACGAGCGAGGCCTAAAGATAGTGCGAACGACGACGCATCAGGATGTAAAATTGCATTAAAATGCCAAGCTATCAAGAGATAGTTTCAGGAGAGTGTTATCGCTGAGAGAACCCACAAGAGCGTGAGCCGAGGCAGCAATCGCACGACGGTATTGTCCTGGTCCTGCACCGTTGTAGAGCCTTGCAGGCTTTCAGAACACGCTAAGCATCGTCACTGAGATGTTCTCGAAGTCTCTAAGAAGAAAGATGGCCAACTCTCAAAGCCAATAGTAACGTTAGGGCGAATTCGGCCGGTGGTCTCAATCGACTCGCTTTCTCAAGGGCTTCGGTGCATTAAGTTCGTGAAGCTCAAGGGACAAGTTCAGTCGGACATACCCGAGTCAAGAGGGAGGCTGAACCAACATAATCTGGGGCAATCTAGCCAAAGTTTCCCCGAACGCACTCGCACATCTACAAATTTTTGCATACAATGTAGGGATCTTACTATCATCTGAACAAGTATACCTAGGTAGCGTGTAGGGGAAAAAAAGGGAAGTTTTATACGTCAGAAAGTCTGCTCACTAATTCAAATGCTGTATGTAAGCCACCCCAAAAAAACAATGCACCTATGCATCACTGTCAGACTCAAGCTCATCGCTTTCTAGATGCTTCCTCCGCTCCTCGTTCATCTCTCTATATGTGCTGAAGCTCAGCATGAAAAATGCCACCGTGATCAAAATGCCTCCAATAATAGAGGCCATAGACAACGAGTCTCCAGTTCGGAACCAGTCCACCAGAGCGACAAGGAAAATGGTAAGGAGAGCGGCTACTGATGATAGAACGGGCGATGTGAGGGAAATCAGCACAAGGAAAGAGCCCGAGAACGCTATCTTGGTGTTAGCCCTCTGCCTCTGTGCCGAGAAGGCTGGGATTGGTACTTACTAGCATTGGCACCCACGGAAATGAGCAGCATCCATCCTGCCTCGCCAGTCGGCCATTCAAACGTCTCCCACCCTATCCAGTGCAAAAATGGCAGCGGTATCCATAGTACTAACAGGGTAAAGACCCCAATTAGACTCCCAAAGGTATTGGCAAAGATCGTACCCCGGCCAGGGCTGGTACCTTCCGGAGGGCAGGCAAAGCGTTTATAGAGCACCTCGTAAAGCCCATAGAGAATACTTCCAACGCCGATAACGATGTTCCCGAGCAATCTGTTCTGCGCCCCGCTGTCATCCGTGCCTCCCTTTGAGGTCTTCTTATTGGCCCCATCTCCATAAGCAACGACCATAACGCCAATGGTAGCTACGGCCACGGAGAAGACCTTGTCAACCCGCAGTTTCTCGTTCAAAAGCGGAATCGAAAAGGCATATGCGAAGAAAGCCGAGCAGTTGTAGATTGCCGTCAGATCGCTGGGAGTGGTCATGTTGACTGCCACGTACCATGATCCGCCGGCGACTGTGAGAGCAGTAGTCACAAAGGCGGTGGTCGTCAACATGTAGCGGACTGGAGATCGATTGGATGCGCGAGTGGTGAGGTGCACTTCCTGGGATTCTACCATCTGCGCAGTGGTGCGAAGGAAAAAGACGTGGCGCCGCCAGAAAGCATCCCAGGTGAGCTTCCGCTTCTGTAACCGAAGGATACCTAGCTGGACTAGCCAAAGCAAGGACCATGAACCGTGGGTCATATAGCTGCATAGGGAGAGTGAGATGGTAAGCGTTTACATTCCGGGAAACAGGTTTCGCATGGGCATGTCGCTGGCGTCTTTGCGCTCGGACTTACAGCATGCAATACGGCTTCTTCCAGTGCAATTCATTTTGAATGTATGAAGCGGTTTCGGTCTGGACCACGAAGCTGACCAAACTGAGTAAGAGGAATCCAGATGCAACCAAGTATTTCTTGCGGGTTGCTCGGGCAGCGTCGTGTTCCGGACTTTTACTCCGGATTGTTGGCCTCCTGGTCTCATGCAGCATTGGCTGGCCTTCCGGGTCGGCATTCACGAAGCTCGAGTGGGAACGGGACCGGCGATGGTGGTCATGCTTCAGGAGGGGTTGTTGCGAGCGGCCATCTGTTGGTCGGTGTAATGGGGGGCGATTGGAAGCCATTTCGTCGTCAGAGTCGAAGTCGTGGACCGCGTCTGGGCGTGAGATAACCCGCGGCTCTGAGAGCTCAATACTATGCGAAGCCACAACGGCGATGGTGAGGGAAGGTGCTAGTCGGATTTAACTACCTCGACATGAATACCGCCGTCAGGGGTGTTCTTGTCCGATTTACTGCACTTGTGGGAGAAAATAGGGATAAGGAGCCAAGGCGTGGACCATCGAATGGCCACCCATCAAGTTGATGTAGATAACGTGGCTAGAATTGATTTCCCCGGAAAAGGCTACCCTTGAAGCCTATTCCCACGTGTTCAATAGATGCTGCGCAGGCGCTCACAGAATACATGCGACTCGGTACCGATCGGATATAGTTGTCGCTCGAACGGTAGGTTCAATCCAGTAACGATTATTGTATCAGATGTGAACCAAAGGGCAGAATGTATCAAATAGAATCATTCAGGTCGAAGACGATCGGAAATCCAATGAGGCGTGACAGAATGACCGCCTTCAGGTGCCATTATCCACTTGTGGACCCCTGTAACTACATCACGTGATTTACACTAGGCGCACGCTATGCCAGACTTGAGTTAGCGTGTGCAATTACGTCATTCGGCTATTTTAGGAGCAGGAAATGGCCCCCGGGGTTCTGAAATTAGTATCAGAAGACTTGGGCTCCAGAGCATGATAGAAATGTTGGGACGTATTAGATAGCATCAGGATTCCTCGAATTCTCATTGGTTTTCACTAGCTAGCATTTATGTATGTGCCAAATCTGATGGACAACCCTTAACATGTCCCTTTACCTTATTCCTTAGGCCCAAACACCGCCTTCTGAGTATCATAAGTATACTTCAGATCAAGGTGCCAGTAATTGGGAGAGTTGGACTTGGCGACCAGCCAAGCCTGGTCCAAAGCCTGCACAACCTCTTCTGGGAGCGGTCCCTTCTGGAGATCGGCAAGGTTAGTCTCAAGCTGTGCGAAGCTACTAACTCCCACCAAAACTCCGTCACGACCGCCATTCTCCATTCTCAGAGCAGAGTGATGGCGGACCCAGCGTAGAGCCGTCTCTAGAAGTGTGAGACCATGTTTCTCTACGACAGGCTCAATGATACTCAGAGCTTCGAAGGTGGCATCTCTGAAGTAACGTTTGCGATAGTTGGATCCGGTAGAGCTGGAGTCGCTGTATCTGCCTTCCGCAGGATATCTTGGGATTTGTATTTTCCCGAGAAAAGACCACCGGCCAGTGGGTTGTAGATGACTATATCGAGACCGTACCGGTGGCAGGCGGGAACGAGTTCAGTCTCGATGTTGCGTGCTACCAATTGTGTCAGCTGAGTGGCCCTGACCTTAGGTATCAAAAGGAAGAGAAAGAACACTACATACTAATCGCATTATACATGGCCTGGTAAATGGTGGGGCGGACCCATCCCCTCTCAGCACAGAGGATGCAAATCTCAGCCACTTCAAAGGCTGTAAAGTTGCTCAGACCGAGCTGTACGAACTTGCCCTCCTTGTGCAGCTGGTTAACAGCCTCGAGAGTTTCAGCGAATGGAGTGGCGCGATCTGCTGCGTGCAGATAGAAGATATCGACTGTGTCGGTCTGCAACTCCTTCAGGGAAAGCTCCAATTTCTCACGGACGACCTCCGGCTTGTGAAAGCCGGGCTGGTTTGGGTACCATTTTGTGGCCAGAGTCAGCCCACGCGACTTCCAGTTCGCCTTGGCTGTGAATGCCTCCTGTTCCCCGTCGATGTAAATACGGGCAGTATCAACTTCGTTGAACCCTTGCTGCTGGAAGTAATCAAGGCATTTGTTGAACTCATCCAGTGAGGTGATCCGGGCACCCTTGGCCTCGGTTGGGCCAAAGGTCATCAACCCGAGAATAACTCTGGGCTGGGGGTTCTGTGCGATCAGAGGCATGATGTGAATTGAGACTTGTTCAGCGTATGTGAGGTGTTGAAGGTAAGATGGCGTGCGAGGACGGCGGGGCTGCTGGGTGGAGTGGTTCTCGTATATTAGACTCTAGCGCGAGGGGTACAATGAATTTGTAAGCCATAGTCGACTGATAACCTTGAAACGACTTATTGGAAGAGCCTTGCAAGGATAGATTAAGAGAGAACATCGCCTCCTTCGGTAACTAATATCCGAAGCCACAAAGTCGTTCACCTTTTGAAGAAGTGGTCCGCCAAGCTCTTAGGAGATATATGGTGGGGTTGCGGAGGATCCCGATAACAGATAACGGAGCTCATCGCAGTCTCCGCGGGTATTCATTTCTTCCCCGAAGAGCAAGGAGCTGTCCTTCCTGTCAGTCTATTCAATTCACCTCTTTCTTCCAAATATGAGTCCCGCTCTTGAGCCAAGATATGGCACGAACGACATTGTTCAGCTGGATCCGAGGAAAGGCGAACGGGACTATAGCATATTGATCATCAACCCCAATACCTCAACGCACATGACTGAAGCCCTGAAGCCCATATTGGCCAGCATGAACTACCAAGATGTGCACTTTGAGTACTTCACTGCTCCAGACTCCACCGTGGAGGTTGACGGATTCGAGATTGGACCAATTGCAAGCATCAACAATGCCAAAGAATCATGCAATTCGGCATTGAATTGCTGGCCCGTACGGGAGTTTATCGGCCATTACGATGCCTTTCTTGTAGCGTGCTACTCCGCGCATCCGTTCGTCGGGAGGCTCAGGGAGGACATCAGGGCAACCGAAGAAGCAAGCTCGACAAGAAACAAATATGTCACTGGAATCTTTGAAGCATCCATCACCGCTGCGCTCTCCTTGGTTAGTGGTTTCGCATTGCAAGATCCAATCGATCCAACAGAGAGGCTACTCAAGTACCAAGAGAAGGGCAGCTTTGGTATCGTGACCACTGGCTCCGCATGGAAGGAGGAGCTCACCAATGCGGTCCAGGGAGCGCTGGGTTACGATTATGAGGACGGGACCTCCATGCACTTTGCAGGAGTCGAGACCACCGGCCTGACAGCAGTTGAACTGCACACCACAGAACCAGAGGAAGTGAGACGGCGGATCATCGACGCTACCCGTAACCTGCTTCGCAACTCGGAATCTCGTGTTAAGGTTGTCTGTCTGGGCTGCGCAGGTATGGCTGGCATGGAGGAAGCCGTGCGGGAGGGCTGTATTCAGGAATATGGACACCCAGAAGGCCAACGTGTACGCATTGTCGATGGGGTAGTTGCCGGTGCTGGAAACCTCATCACGGCGTTGAAGGCAGGATTCTGAGTGATTTAGTGGTCTAGGGCGACGGTTTAGTGAATTAAATCACTTGGAGACGATATAACAAAATTTTAGCATAGCTTGCCAACTTGGAAAGTATTTAAACCTCAGTTTTAGCCAGTCCTCATTCTTGCATAAATTTATTTTACAGGTCATTAAAATGTTGATGTCCAACCTTACACATGAGGTAGCAATAGCTTCTGCCTGAGGCAACAATATCGGCCAAAAAGTTCCCCGCGTGAACGCGATACGCGTTAACGAGCAGCAACACTCGACTCCTGCGAAGGAAAGATGCCAAGGTTTGTTGATACTTCCGACTCAATCATAATTGATGGTGCTCAATCTAGTTTGGATATCGATGCTAATATTGGTGGAAATTGCAGAGAAATCATCACAATCCAAGCCGGCCAGTGCGGCAACAACGGTATGTGGCTCAACTCCGCGATCCATTCCACGAGACCCTTGATCTTATTCTTTTAAATGAAGCACGAAAAAAAAATATACGTCTAGGTTGGCTAACATTTGTTCTATCCAGTTGGCAGTCAGTTCTGGCAGCAGCTGTGCCAGGAGCACGGGATCAGCGCAGATGGAAACTTGGAAGAGCATGCGACTGACGGAGCGGCTGGTGATCGCAAGGATGTCTTCTTCTACCAGGTGCGTACAGGAACCTTGGAATAGCCCATCACCAGTTTGGTGTCATGACAAGAACACTGGCTAACAGACGTGGACAGAGTGACGACACCAGGTACATCCCTCGAGCGATTCTTCTCGACTTAGAGCCAAGGGTATGCTATCCTTCACCGAGCATAGCGACACACGATTATTAACGCACAATTGTCTCCAGGTCCTCAACGCTATCCAGACTGGCCCCTACAAGAATATCTACAACCCTGAGAACTTCTTCATCGGACAACAAGGTATCGGAGCTGGAAACAATTGGGGTACCGGATATGCTGCGGGCGAGGGCGTGCAAGAGGAGATTTTTGATATGATTGACCGCGAAGCAGACGGAAGTGACTCATTAGAGGGATTTATGCTGCTACATTCGATCGCAGGAGGAACAGGCTCTGGACTGGGAAGTTTCATCCTAGAACGCATGAACGATCGATTCCCGAAGAAGCTCATCCAAACCTACTCCGTCTTCCCCGACACGCAGTCCGATGTCGTCGTCAACCCTTACAACAGCTTGCTTGCCATGCGGCGATTGACCCAAGATGCCGACTCCGTGGTCGTCCTGGACAATGGTGCTCTATCACGAATTGTCGCTGATCGGCTCCACATTCAAGAGCCCTCGTTCCACCAAACCAACCAGCTTGTGTCAACTGTTATGTCTGCATCTACAACGACGCTACGATACCCTGGGTACATGCACAACGACTTGGCCGGGATCATCGCCTCGCTCATCCCCACGCCACGCAGCCACTTCCTTCTCACATCATACACACCCTTCACGGGCGCCAACATCGAGCAAGCCAGGACAGTGCGAAAGACAACCGTACTAGACGTTATGCGTCGTCTTCTACAGCCCAAGAACCGCATGGTCTCCGTCAACCCCAGCAAGTCCAGCTGCTACATCAGTATCCTCAACATCATCCAGGGCGAAGCCGACCCGACCGACGTGCACAAGTCATTGCTGCGCATCCGAGAGCGCCGCCTCGCTTCTTTCATCCCCTGGGGCCCTGCCAGTATCCAGGTTGCTCTCACGAAGAAGTCCCCGTATATTGAGGAAACCGGGCACCGCGTCAGCGGGCTGATGCTGGCTAACCATACCTCCGTCGCGACACTCTTCAAGCGCATCGTGAAACACTACGACATGCTCCGCAAGCGCAATGCCTTCTTAGATTCATACAAGAAGGAAGCGCCATTTGCTGACGGACTTGGCGAATTTGACGAGGCACGGGCGGTTGTGATGGATCTGATCGGCGAGTACGAGGCAGCTGAGCGAGAGGACTACTTGGACCCAGATGCCGGTAAGGCAAACGAACTTGGAGTATGATTTGACATTCGAAGATTTTCATTTCTAACCCTTCTTTTCTTTTCTTTTTCCTTTTTGCTATTTGAGCAGGGCAAGGGGGTTTGAGCGCATCATCGGTGTCTGTGCCGGCGTCCACGGGTTTTTATTCACATTTACATTTTTGCTTTCTTTTTTTTTTTTTTTGCCCTTTTGTCTCTCCCCATCCTCAAACCTTACCAGTGGACATATCACGAAACCAATCCACGCTAGTCGCTATTTAAAATTGGCCACGAACACGTAGCCCGTATAGAGCGTGTCAACGTGGTATGATTCTGATTTTTACCGTTTAGCGTATGTCTACGAGGGATCCGTGAGCAGATACGGAGTGGTGTACATATTACATATTACATAGGGCGATGGGGTGGAGATGTGGAGAGAGACGGTGAAATTGGGTAGCGGGATCGGCCCTCACTTCAGGCCTAACCCGGGAAATGTATACGGAGTACAAAAGGCATCGCACCTCCGTACTCTGTACTGCGTACGGAGTCTGCAGTCCTGCATATGCTGTTACCGATGCAATAGCTCCACGCGGATCATCCGTTGTGCTTAGGCGGCCTTGGCTCAGGCGACTCGTCGATTTGTCTCGAAGACAGTTCACTCGTTGCAGAGGTCATAGCTCCTTTCGTCCACTTGCATGAGCTTTTTTTCCTTCTCCCTTTTGCATTGGATTGAGTTGTATCATTGGGCACTATGTATTCTGTATGTCTGTATGATAAAGGACAGTGCCTGGAGTACCGCATTAGGAGAAGTCCGGGTGAACATCTTGCCACCTTGGTGGCGCGAGACGGAAGCGATAATTTTTGGGTTCTCTTCCCAAGTCTAATTCAACTCTAGTTAGTAACTAGTTAGTACGGAGTAGTCAGGAGTTAGTTAAGTTAGGAGTTAGTTGAGATATATTAGTTTTCCATCGTACACCTGACTCCTGAATCATCACGTGAAATTGAATGCACGGGCAATTCAACATTCCGATCATTGGGCCCGAGACCAGATGCTTGGGTGATACGTCCGCGTGGTAAAGTCAAAAAAAGAATTTTTTGGGGAAAGAAACAAGAAGAAAGAAAGGGAAAAAAAAACCTTTAAAAAATCTTTAACTATATACAATATAGGTAGGTAGTATGAAGTATACCCAGTACAAAGATAGGGGGGTCTTAATTTCCAAGGATATAGTTTCTTTAAAATGGCCTAACTGGGCCAAATATCATAAATAATCTTATAATCATGTTAGTAATCTCCAATATCTGAACCAATTAATTCTAATAATTTCATTTAAATCCCTAAAATTCCAACTAAAATTCCCTAAAATCCGCTAAAATCCCAATTGCCTTAGCCCCATATTCTGGGATCTCCACTTTCTTGATTCCGTCACTGTCGCCTCACTGAGTCAGCCCCGTCTCTGGTTAGAAGTCTGTTTCTTTGGCTTTCTCCCGTGTCTTCCGACTTGTACCCTATATATAGGTTGGTCGTGCTAGTCCAACTTTCCCTTCCTCCCCCTTTTACAACTTTCCAACTTCCAACAACTCGGATTCTCTATTTCCCCGCTCATCTCCGCACTTGAACCCGGCGCTTATCTCAAACCTCAGTGTCTCGCCTACTACTTCTACTCCCTATTTCTCTTTCTCTCTTCCGCAGAAGTACCTCTATATCTTTCTCCCTCTCCAAACCACCCTCTACCACACAACCCAACCACAATGCCTCCCCGCAAGCCCCGTTGCAACTTCAAGGAGTGCAAGGAAGCCGCCCAGCGCATCGTCGGTGACTGCAGCTTCTGCGCCGGCCACTTCTGCTCCAAGCACCGCATGCTAGAAGCCCACTCCTGCACCGGACTGGAGGACTGCAAGAAAGAATCACACGCCCGAAATGCCGATAAGCTGAACAGCGAACGGACCGTCGTTGTCAAGGGCGTATGAGAAAGGAGACCACAATCGGAATGAGAAATAGCCGTTTCTTCGCTATTCTCTCGGCTGGACAAAGGGGCCCGGATGGTGCCATCCCCTGAGGATGACTTGCCTAGTCTCTGCAGGCTCGGGCCATCTCGCCTCCTTCCCCCCCCTATCTTATCTGCCCGCCTCGGCCGACCTGGTGCCATCCCTGCTTGGCTTGGCTTCGATTCGGTTCGATTCGACCCGATTCCTCCCTTTCTTGCGTGCCTCTGCGGTGATCTTGGATTTAGCGCGGTGTTTCGTTTTACTCTCTTTCCTCTGCTCGGATTTCCGGGATTGGGTTTCGTCTTTCTTTTGGTTCACGATCTATATCTAGATCGGATTCTGTTTTTGGCTACGGCTACGGTTTATTTGGGATGAGTCTGCGGGATTCATTTGCATGGCGTTGTTTTGGTGTTGACATGTTTTGGTCTTTCTGACATTTTGGTCATTTATTATTTATCATCTATTCATTGATGCCACTGTTGCAGTCTCGCATTTTGGGCATGTCTTCTTTTTTTCGGGGACCGCTAAATAGAGCTCTTTGGGGTCATTTTAGCCATGAACTATACATATCTTCGAAATTTTGTGTCCCTTCTTATCACAGGACGTATATTATACCTCTGTAGTACTTCCCGTGGCTTATGGATAACCAGAAACACGGATGGTTGCCAGCCATTAGTACAGTTAGAACAGAACATGGAAAGATTAGGTACAAGTACAGATATGGTATTCTTGAACTAAGATTGTTGATCGCATGAGACCCATTTGAAACACCGTAGGATCCATTTAGCCCGGTCCAATCTTCGGCCTGTATAACAAGTCAGCTTATAGTCCTTCAATGCCCAAAGAAAATGAACAAATGCTTAAAGAGGAAGACATACATATCATGATGTTCACTCAGCCGACTCAGGTACTTATTCAACTCCTCCACACGCTCCTTATGAGTTTTAACACCTTCGCGCTGGAGGCGCTCATGCAACTGTCCCAAAAAGTGAGTTCTCTGTCCAACAAAGCCGAAGTAGAAACGTCCCGGCCCGACAAAAAGACAAAAGGGGGGGGGGAAGGGAGAAAGAAAGATAACATACCCGTTTCCGCCGAATCTCCTCAGCTCTCTTTTCGGCCTCAGTCTTCCCAGGCGCATCCCTCTCCCTCTCTCTATCTTCCCCAGATCTAACATCCTCATCCTTCTCACTTCCAGGCCGCTCCGTGTCCGGCGTTGACTCTGACTTGGACTGTGTCGCTTCTCCCTCCTCCTTCTTCTTCGTGCTCTTCTTCTTTTTCTTCTCTATCCGCCCTCCGCTGACTTTACTCCCCTTCAGCTTGAGCTTGCCGCCGCCGACGGAGTACTCATCGCCCGCCATGCTTGCGGCGCTGGCTTGGGGGATGCGTAGGATGTGGCTATTCGGGTTACGCTCTTTTGGCGGTGTGGCGTGTCGGTCGTAGCGTTCGTTATCGGGTCCAGTGGAGATGATAGCGTGCGCGGCGTGCGGAGTAAGATGAGGGGGCTTGGTCGGTCTGTCTTGTGTGTTGGCGTGGATGTGGGGGGTTCGTTACTTTTTTTTCGGAATTCGAGTGCGACGCTTGACTGAGGGGATAGTATTATTTGGTTTTTTGGGTGTTGTGGTGTTGATTGAAAATGGAGGGTTCTCTTGTCGCGGTTTGAGGTTGGATTCGGGCCAATCAGAGGCGGTGGCGGGTTAACGGTTCTCTACATCGGACATCTACGAGGGTTTAAGGGATATCACGACAAATGGTTTTTCGTCCTACGGAAAATAATCATATACCTGGGCATAAGCTTATATGCTTTCCATGTAAGTTTATAAAATTGCTCTGGTTCAATAAAAAAGATAAGATACTAGTACTAACCGATCTCTAGAATATGACCTCTTGTGTTGGATGGTAGGAACTGAGGCGAACTAATACCACAACCTTACAGGTAGAACATTCGATAGTAAAATGAGTGTGATTTTTAAAAAGTAGGAGAGCTGCTCAGCTATTGAACCTATACAGGCTTATAAAGTAGTGCCAAGTCCTAAGTGCTACCTTAGGTGGCTACTATATAAAGAAAGTAAACATATAACCTTGGAAATGTTAGGACGGGATAGGTGTAAGCCACCATATAGGTCCTCTCGTAGCGAATACTCATCTTAAGTAACTTCCTGTAAATACATACATGCACAGTTTATAGGTGTATGGACTACATATCAACTGGGTTAGATATAACGGTACTTACTACTAGATACTAAGACTATTAGACTATCTTCGATCTACACAAGAAGTGCCCGATGCCATTTTCTAGGGCCCTGCATACCCTCTCCCTGCGCAAAGTTAGCCCTGTCAATCAAGATACCAGTTACAAATCGTGTCTTGAGCTCCGCCCATCTCATCAGAAGTCTTAAACCGCACGCCGTAGGGCCGCACATCCTTGTCAATTGGAGCAAGCTGGCACGAGTGCGCACAGCAAAATGCAATTTCTGATCGGCAGTTGTCGATGATAGTTGCTGCATAACCTGTGTTAACTGTAATGGGAGTAATATGCAGGTTTGCAAGCTGAGGTGTAAGGAAGCACAAGTCCTGAACGTTCGACTATTTTGCTGGGGCTTTGGTATCTTGGGATATTAGGTCGGCAGATAATGACTGGTGACTTCCATAATGTGATCCTTCTGTGTATGTCTGAACACCGGAAAGGAGTTGATCCCAGTAGTATTTCGTATTTGGCGGTAGACCTTTCTTCTGATCTTCTTCCTGTAAAGTTTGTCAGCCTCTCTTGAATTGGCAAAATGAAGCAACAAGTTGCCTGCGGAGACAAACAAGCATCCATCCGAAACTTTCAATAACTTCAGTTTCAAACTCAATCCGGTTGCGTTCCTTCTTTCCAATGTATGCGTCGTTAGGATAAACAATCGCAACGACAAAATCAATCCAGATAACCCTCTCGAGGTCACCAGGAACAATGAGGATGTTCTTCGGGTATGGATCATTATGCTCAACTAAAGCCACATGGATTTGCCGAATGCCATTGACAGCTTTCTGCATACGTTCCTTTGTATAAGTCACGCAGTTCATTACCAAAGGCTTTGGTAGGTACTCGATCAGAATGGCACGTGGAAGACCTTTGTCATGCCGAAAGGCGTCAAGATGAGGAGCACAGTCGCCTGGGTGGATAGCGAGCATAAAACCATAGAAATTTGGCACGACACCAGCATCGCATAGCTTGGACCGTGTTTAAGAGTGCAATATGCTCTAATCTCGCAGCGAGAGCGGTCCAAATCTCGAATACGATCGTCGGCGTACCCAGGATCTCCCTTATTGTGGAACTGCATCGTACCACGATCAGAAAAACGAACACAGGTTTGGGAATATGCACATCTGAAGGTACATACCACTTTCAAGACCCGTGGCTTGCCGTAGTAGCTGACATGAAATATGGATGACGGCCCCGAGACATTTAAAGTCTCCTCAAACTCCATCTTCGCAAAATCGATGTCAATCTTGAAGCTCTTGTCGAAGTCCACCTCATCACGATAGATGGTGTCCTCCTTCCTCACTGATCCGACAAAAGTGTCTGACATGGATGAAAGAAGAGAAATAAGAAGGATAGGCAAGCTCCCTTTAAGCGGGCTGTCTATGAAGAGATTGCCACCTGCTAGCCACTCGTACGGGCAAAAATGTGAGATGAGGTGTCTATGTACATAGATGTTGCTCAATAGCGTTGAACAACAAACCCCTGTGGGAATTCACTCTGAAAGCGGTCAATATATGTATGTTGTAACTGGGCAAGTATCTACCTACCTACCTAGATAGGTAGTCATTCTACACGTGACTAAACTAGGCATGGTCCCTGATCTAAGCCCGTGCTAACATTCGTCTACTTAGTGAGCCTGAACCTGAGCTTATAAAAGCGGCAGCTCAAATAGGAAGCGGGTAAGTCCGGTACATATAGATACATTATGTACACCCGTGGACATTATGAGGTAACCCAACCACATCACTACCTAGCTAAACCTTTTTCCGCATCCTAAGTCATCTGCTCCTTCCTGGGTACTCTACTCATAGGAAAGCAAAGATATTTCAAAACAATGGCTGGATCTAAATGCGTCAGATATGGAAGGGACGTGGAAGACTTCCTGGCCGACCTGCCTCCTTCCACAAACAGATACACCTACGAAGGGAAAGAACGATTCGAGGAAATTGCAAACATTGAATATCACCGCCTAGAACGCTCGTTACGCCATCTCCAGTCTGAACCATTTGATGACTCTCTTGACATATCAGAATACTTTGTTATCATCATCGATCCGCCCTCGTTTCGGAGAGACTTTTCCCTCAAGCTAAACGTTGGTGTTCGTCAGTTCTATAACCCGGCCCTACATATTCTGATCCTCAGAATGGTTCTGCCCGAACATTCTCAGGTTGCCGGGATATTTCACGATACAGTAATGGACGCTTTGCGACCCATGGGGCTCGATAAAGAAGCAATTCACAGATATGGAGGGACGAGCATCGGCGTCGGCGGCGGAATCACAAAACAGCCGCATTGGGGCTGGGGCCCCAGGTGGTCACCTGGTGTCGCGAAAAGGCTCTCGGTAGTCGTTGAGGTTGGCCTTTCAGCCGAAACGAAGCTGCGCAGCGACGCAAGAATGTGGGTGGATCCCACCAGCGGCGAAGCGAACATGGCCATCACCATCAAAGTCAACCGCCAGAATCCCATAATCAAAATCGAGACGTGGGAATGGGATTCCAATGCCCGGTGCCCCTATACCAGGCAATCCTGTGTGATAGAGAAGACTGGCGATGATATTACAGTCTCTAAACACCCTCTAACGATACCCTTCCACTACGTTTTCCGACGAACCCCTAAAAATCCTGAAGAGACTGATATCAGACTGCAAAAGCAGGACCTTGTAGTAATTGGAACTGGGGCCTGGGCGATGCAAGAGCTGTGACTCTTATGACGAGATCACCTGGACAGGCACTCAAGGATCAACTTCGGCCTGGGATATGCAAGTCTAGTGACTTTCATGAGAATGATGGAAGAGAGAGGGAAAAGTCCCAATCAACTCTGAATATCCGGCTTATAAAATAAGGATATCAATGTTCGGTGAGTCACCTTTCACTCTCACCTCACTCTCACTTCACTTTCACTTTCACTTCACTTCACTTCACTTCACTTTGACCCTTGCCTCACTCCCACCCTCACCTCTTTCACATCCATTAATCACTCGGCATGTATAATGTTAACCGACCCAGATCACAAAGTCCGAGCCTGGAAGCCCTTGCGTGCCTCCAAATTCCTCACAATCTTTGTATTTCTCCCGACTCCACTAAGATCGTCTACTCACTACAATATACTATATCACTAGGCCTTGAAACCTGCCTAGAGAAGTTTGCTATAGGACATTCTATACTCGATGTTAATGCAACATGTTCAACGAGAGAGATATTCTAGTCAGAAAGGATACTGCGTATCGAGTTCACTGGTGCCGCTTAAATACATATGTACCCAAACAAACACGTAGATATCAGTTAGGACTACCGTTTACTCCTTGAAGCAGAAACCCTTAATCTTTGGCTCTTGGATTCGACTCGCGCCATTCCATTTAAGATCAAGTCCATCATTCGAATCTTAGCTTCAACGCCCTCTCTCCAGCGGAACAACCCACACTTAATTAATTTTGTTATTTCGGAAGCTTTGTTATGAGAATGACGTGCGTGTGCCCTTGATGCAGGCTATTGCTTTTTACTGGGCGTGTGTCCTCAACGGTCTGCCCGTCGAGGTGGTGAATTATCTTCGAGAAGGACATTCCAAGGTTGGATTACCGAGAGGAAACATGGTAATTTCTGGAAGCGAATGAGGCAGTTTTATGATATGTACTTGCAATAAGCGTTACAATAGTCCTTTTGCTATGATGACTCTTGTAGGTCATGTTATACCTGCGGCCGTGTGCAGCAAGGCTCAAACTACCTAGATGTTGACAAGATCAGTGAAAGTCTAAAGTGCATTTACAACATGATATACATTGGCTCACCAGCTTGGATGTTGGACCCATACATTTCATCAAAAACAGGTTTAATCTAGAGTTTCGAGGACTCGCTTAAAACCGACGCCCAAATACCACCTTGGCCGGCAATTCAATACCCCAAGGTGGCGTAGTTATTAAGCCACCAGAGATATCTAGGTGATATTCGGCACGCACTACTTCTGTTATGGTGCGGGTGCATCGCCCGTGGCGTAATTGGGCGCCCCTCCGTGATGGTGAAGAGTTGTAATTTATTGTGGCGGCGAAAACGAGGGGAATGCTATCTTAGAAATTCTGGGGCCTTGGACGAAAGTCAGTAAGCAGACATACATACTTGGATAATTGACAGTTTCTCCAGGTCGTTCACCTCGTCAAAGCACCTTTTCGTAATTGGAATATACACACAATGCTTAGAACGCGCGAATGCCATGAGGAAGCTGAAATGCCGCTTATCTTTGCCGATTATTCGATCAGTATATCAGAGGGAAGCGGGGATTTATCGGCTTTTCTTGTCTCTCAGTACATCCCTTTGCCCTAGCGGCTGTCGGGCAATTATCGGACTACACGCTACAAAAGAAAAGATGACTGTGAATATATATACTGACACTGCCAAGATAACGCCATTATACGTTCAGACATTCAAGCCGATGATAATGCTGCCATGAATGGCCGGTAAAATCGAACAGAAATCATGGGGAAATACATATATAAAAGGGTGATGTTGCGCTCGATTTCAGAGTCGAGCAGCTTACACTTATCTCTGGACGTCTGGGAGAGAACAAGAGAACACTAAAGATGAAGGCATCATCCATTCTGTCTCTGGCAGGTCTGTTGTCCTCAGTCAATGCTCATGGATACCTGACGATTCCTTCAAGTCGTACTCGGCTTGGATTCGAGGTATTTTCTCAGATGACGAATCCATGGAAGTATACTAGACTGACCTGAGCTTATTAGGCTGGCATTGATACCTGCCCCGAATGCTCCATCCTTGAACCAGTCTCTGCTTGGCCTGACCTGGAAGAAGCACAAGTTGGTCGGAGTGGACCATGTGGCTATAATGCCCGAGTTAGTGTTGACTATAACCAGCCCGCCGCTCACTGGGGCAACTCTGTAGTCGCAACATATACTGGACACCAGATCGTCGAAGTGGAATGGTGTGTCGATAACAACGGTGACCATGGTGGCATGTTTACCTACGGTATCTGCCAGAACCAAACACTAGTTGACTTGTTCCTCGATCCCAATTACCTCCCAACAAATGCCGAGAAACAAGCTGCCGAAGACTGTTTCCTGGAGGGTGAGCTGAAATGCACAGATGTCCCTGGACAGACCTGTGGATACAGTCCTGACTGCACCGCTGATAAACCATGCTGGCGCAACGACTGGTTCACCTGTAATGCTTTCAACGCTGGCAGCCGACGGGGCTGTCAGGGCGTGGATGGTGCGCCATTGAACTCCTGCAAGACAACTATCGGCGGTGGCTACACCGTTACGAAGAAAATAAAGATCCCAGACTACGACTCGGCGCACACTTTGCTGCGCTTCCGATGGAACTCCTTCCAGACGGCTCAGGTCTATCTTGGCTGTGCCGATATTTCTATTGCGGGTTCGGGGTCAGGACCGGGTTCGACTACCTCTATGACTTCTACAAGTAAGACGAGCACCACAACGTCGACAGCAACTACTACATCATGTGCTACTACTGCCACCACCGTCCCGGTAACTTTCAAGGGGCTGGTGGCAACGGTATATGGTCAGAATGTCTTCCTCACTGGGTCAATCAGCCAGTTGGGTTCCTGGTCTACCTCGTTGGCAATCGCTCTGTCTGCGGACTCATACACATCGTCGAACCCATTGTGGACTGCTAGTATTGACCTTCCCGCTGGTGCCACTTTCGAGTACAAGTTCTTCAAGAAGGGGTCGGACGGTAGTATTACCTGGGAAAGTAACCCTAATCGGAGCTATACTGTACCGACAGGCTGCTCCGGTACTACAGGTAGTGCAAGTGGAACCTGGAGGTAGAGGGCATCCGGGGTTGGAAGACCGTGGAAAGAGAGATTGCGTACTTTAGGAGGGCTGTTGTGATGGATATGTACATAGTGGACAGATTGAAATCGACAGGACTTGATCAAGCGGCATCTGAAGATAAGCATCGACATCTGGATATATGACCTAGCTTGTTCTCAGATCACCCATATATTATAATCACCATATTATACGGGGTGCTTCCCTCGATGTCCAGGGCTGCAGATTAATTGGGTTGTACCTGCCAAATGACATTGATTCCGTGATCTCGGGACTACTGAGGATACCTCTCGGTATACTATACAGGGCAGTAAGTATTAGGAGTGGAAATAGATTACTTGAGTACTAGACGCATATGAAGATTATCGGTTTTATCATTTCCTGATAAGCATTGCTAGTCATATTTATTCATTATTTTGTTGGCACGTCCCGAATTCCTATAAGACCTTAATCAAAAGGAATTGGGCGCAGATTCGATCCACCCATGCGCTTACGCATCTCAGCGCCCGCAGCCACGGTACTGGGTACCTTGATGCCGCAACAATCACCGAACCAGTCTGCGCTGTCATGAGGGTGGTCGTGGCCATGGGCATGGTCATGCGCATCATGCTCAAGATCTCCCTCAGAAGGATCAGTCATGCCTTCAGCAGCAGGCAGGAGACTCCCGAACAAGAAATGTTGCATGATGGGAAGTTTTCCCAGCACCTCTTTAACAAACATCTTCTTCATGCCGCTTTCAACCTTGGTCCAATTCTTAGAACCAGAGATATCGTCCAGCATAGGGCTATGCCAACGCAGTCCCTTCACAGTCTTGACACTATCGACCCATCGGACCTGATCCAGATAGAGATACTTATCACCCTCTTCATCCAAGGTAGCCGTGTTGTGAATACCCAAAGGAGTGATATACGGGTGTCCGACAAGCTGACTAGCACCGAACAAGAAAGGCAGGAAATGGTAGTCATCCAAACCCCAGACACCGTGCGATCCAGCAGGCTCAAGATAGTAAGCTGATTGAATCTCACGCATGAGATGCATGTATTCGACATAGACCTTGATCACGACAGCGGGGAAGTCACTTGCGGGAAGAAGACCGAGCTGATACAGACATAACAGCCACATCATGAAGTTGAGTTCGTGACCGGAGCCGTAGTCAATCCGCTCTCGTGAGCCCAGGCAGTTGATCAGATATGTCGAAACTTCGTCGGTTGCGCCAGCGTCTTTCAGCCCCAGAATGTTGGCGTGCCATGATGCGCTCTGGGCGCTTACATCGTCGCACAATGCTCGGAAGGCGGGGTTGCCGAATCGTGACCCACCCTGGTCGATTGGCGGGTTTTTGGCTACAAGGGAGCGTATCTGAGCGACGATTGAGAGGACCTTGGAGATGGATTCGGATTGAGGTTTATTCTGGAGGTCGGGGATAGAATGCCCCCGCACAGAATCACTTAGCCCGAAGACGAAGGCGAGAACAAGGTTGTGGGTTGGGGATGAGAGGAAGAGTTCATGGTCTTTAGGGGATAGGATGCGGCGAACTGGTTGCCGGAACTGGTGGTCGGAAAGGTCTGGCGGCGAGGGGAGAGGAGGGGTTGTTGGAGTAAGGTCTCGGGAATTGGAGGGTTTTCGGCGGGCATTTGACCGCAACTCAGATAGCTTTTTGGAGAGATCGACCTTCCCCGTAGGAGATGGTAAGGATGTCTGTGATGCCATTCTGTTTGTTGAGTGAGGAGGAAGGAAATTGATAAGTCGGATAAGTCGATAAGTCGATAAAGAGCATGAGGCAGAACTGACCGCCTGCCTTAAACAGAAGATGACGCAACTTGCCAGAAGGCGGAAGATAATGAGATGTTAGTTGTAGAATTGTATGTGAAGACAAAAGCAAATGCCCGACTGAAGTAAATGTCTCCATATGTATATCTGATATCCATACCAACATGTCAAGCTTTACAAGTAGCACTGACACTTCGGACAAAGGCTTGGCCGTCTAGAGTGGAGCATGTGATCGCTTCCCCGGATTGGTCAGGTGACTGAGATCATCACATTGTGGCACGCTTTTGCTCGAGGTCACATTATATGCCACATGATGGCCGCAGCACCCCAAGAAGAGGAGTAGGAAAAGGAAATGCAGATAGCAAGGCTTTAACATATCAGACACAGCTACTGTTTCCCACTGTGAAAATCCGGTCTCAAACAGGTACTTTTCATCCTCTATTGACATAAAACAACCCGCCGCTTCAGACCTGCATAAACTTGGTCCCTGGCGACCTCGTATTGGACAATATTTCCCAGGGACAGATCAGCAGACAAGCACGCCATAATGAACACATTCGACTCATCGGCGCCGCCTCCGACAGGTCCAAGGACCTCTGGAGGAGCCAAAGACAACCAGTCATCATCACGTTCGCACACAGATTCAGCCCTGTCATCATCCTTCGGCAGCACCCGGTCCCACTCAAACTCCTCGTCCCGAAAAAATGCGCGTAACCAGAACCCACTTCAGAACCCATCCCAGTCCAATGAGTCAACCCCAATCAACACAGCCGGTCCCGCGGAGCGGAACTATCAGTCCACAGAGGGAACACCCCCCTCCCAGCTCAAAGACGCCCCCCCTAAACAACGAGAACGGTGCCAATGGCGCCCAACCAATCTACCAAGCCCCGGTGCCCGAACCCAAACAGACTTGGTATGGCCGACTTGCAGATCAATACGGCAGCCTCGAGCTAGACAACAAAGGCAGTGTAGCCCGCGACCACCTCGCATTAGGTACGATATGCGCAGCCTATTTTTGGAAATCCCCGCAGGAACCCTTCTAACACACACTTCCTCTCCAACAGAACGAACCTTCCTAGCCTGGATGCGCACATCCTTAGCCTTCGCTTCAATCGGCATCGCAGTAACACAACTCTTCCGCCTGAACAGCGCTACCCCGAAGACACAAGCCCAATCCTTTGACCTATCATCCGGCTCACACGGTGACATCCTCGCACCACACCTCGCCTCGGCTGGCTACGATTCAGCCGAGTTTCACATTACTGCATCCGCCCGTCTTCGTAGCGTGGGTAAACCTCTCGGCTCGACTTTCATCGGAGTGTCAATCCTTATCCTTGCTGTTGGCTTCCACCGCTACTTCCAGAGTCAGTATTGGATTATTCGGGGGAAGTTCCCCGCTAGTCGGGGCAGTGTGGCACTTACGGGGCTTGTGGCTGCTTCGCTGATTGTTGCTACGCTTGCGGTTATCTTGGCGGTTTCGCCGGGGGCTGTTGAGACCTAGTTTGGCGGTTGGGTGCCGACTGGTCTCTCTTTTTCTCTGTTTACATTACTCCTTCTTCTGTGATAGTCCTCATTCGTTTTGTTGCGTTTTGCGTGCAGCATTTTGCATTTTCGGGTTTCTTGAGTTCATATGTACGTTCCTTCCAAGAATGTGGGTGGCCATTTTTGATAGCGAGATAATGGAGGAACAGGTGCATATGGGTATCTTTGTGTCTCGCTATACTGATGTTGACGATAGATTGTATGCAATCATGAGTTCAACTATACTTAGGTAGTTCATACATGTAGATAAACTACAAAGCTAGCATACAACGAAAAGCCGATAGAAATATTTCGTTCTTTTCTGTCATGAAGGTACCGCACACACCCGCGCCAGACCAGTCTAGGCACAATATTGGAAGCAGGCGAGAAGACAGGGGAAACTACAAGGTGGACGGGAGTGTATCGACAATGATGTGGGGGAGGTGGAGGCACAAAAGGAAAGAGGATAGGGGAAAAGACCCGGGCAACATGGCTTGCAAACAATGCGAAGCAGGAAATCAGAGAAGGAAAAACAAAAGGAGCAGACCAAGAACCGCCTAAATACAATCCCTTCAACGAGGGCCGAGCTTGTCCAGGGCGCGGGCACCCTGTTCCTGCCACTCTTGCTTGCTCACCCACATGTCGTCCTTGTCGGCAATCTGAGGAAAATAGTATTAGCAAGGGCCATTGTCAGATGAGAAAAGAAGGAGACTAACCAAGTTGGCGAGCACGGCACCACCCAGGAACACCATGTGTCTCCGGCGCGGGGGGGTCTTCGATGCGGACCTTGAATTTCTGGGAAATCGTTAGCCAACTTAAATTCATACTTTTCCGGGGGTTCTTCGACGTACGTTCAGGCGTTCAGGGTCGCCGCCCAATACCCGCGTGAGCCAGAGCTGCTTCAATTCCTTCTCCAAACGAGAGGGCAAACCGGGGTACATGCTGCTACCACCGCTGAGCACGATGGCCTTGTATAGACTAGAGCGAACATCGACATCGGCGCCCTGGATACAGTTGAAGAGCATTTCAGCCATACCGGGCTGGTCAACGTCAACCAAGTGCGGCTGGAAAAGGCACTCCGGGGCCTCGAAGCGCTCGCTGCCGACGCGGATGACACGACCGTCGGGCAGGGTGTACGATTCGACAAGAACAGTGGTGTCTTCGGAAAGCTTTTTGTCCAACTCGAGGTCGTAAGAGACGTAAGCCAGCTTCTCCTTGATCTGACGGACGGTCTCGAAGTCGGCGGTTCGGTTCAGCGCATAGCCGCGGCGCAGGAGGAGAGCAATCAGGTTGCGAGTGACGTCGCGGCCGGCGACGTCCAGGCGGCGAATGTGGTGGTTGAGTACGGTCGACTCGTACACGGGGATAATGTGTGTCACACCGTCACCGGAATCCACAACCACACCGCTGCTCAGACCTATAGCATGACATCAGTATTGGTCCCGAACTCACGCTCTTGTCTTCTATCACGTACCCTGGGCATACAGTGCCAGCACCGCCTGGATCGCCACATAGACACCACCAAACCCGTATCCTTCTAGCATCACCTCGGCCATCTTCTCGCGGTTCTTGAGAGGGTTCATTGGCGGCTCCGTGAGGAGAATCTTGCGATCCGTGGGGTCGATCTTCATCTTCTCGTAAAAGGTGTAGTTCCATAGATGTTGCATGTCGTCCCATTTCTTGACAATTCCATTCTCCATCTAAAGTAGTGCGGGTTAGACATCGATAAGACACTCCTCTGGTTTGCGGAGAGGGCGGGGTAGAATGACCAGGCGAGGGCAAGACTCCCCGACATAGAACATACAGGATAGCTGATTTGGAGCATTGACCGTGCAGCAGCGGCTTCATCACCGCACATGATATCCTTGACCACGATGTCGCCGCCCTGCTCCTCCGTTCGCAAGATGGGCCGCCCCACTATCGAGGGAAACTGGTGCTCTGGGAAGTTCTGACGAGGGAATATAAATTAGAGAAGAGCAAAAAGGGGGTGTAGCGGTTGTGCGACATACCTGGGCGGCATAGCCGACCTTGAGGAAACCGGTTCCTCCATCGAGGACTGCGGAGTAGCTTGTTAGCTTGGAGCTGGGACACGGTAGCCTGGGGGGAATCAGTGTGTACCAATGGGCATTTCCGCCATCTTGGGGGAATTGGGGATTCGACGGTCGGGAGTAGGGGTACCGTCAGAGACTAAGATTTTATTCGGACACTCCCAAGATAAGCGGAACTAGGAGGGTTCAGGGGAGAGCGGAGGTGTTGGGGATGTCTGAAGTCGAGCCCACGACGGACGGAGCATCATAACTTACGTGACCGTACCGTACCTGATATTCCCCCCACAACTGGGGGCGAGCCGCAGCCATGACGGTATGTGACCGCATCAACGCATTCTTCGACCAGACAAGCTCAGAGACGATGAATTAGGGTGTAAATAAAGCTTTTGACGGCCAGATAAGTGGTGTGATAGTGCTGAAATCAATATATGCATAGGTTATAGCACATGTGGAACGCCTCGCATTAAGGGGTATACACGTGGGCTTGATTACAAGGGCACACCAAGCATAGAATATGAGTAAAGGGACGAATGATAGATTCACAGTAATAAGTCAATCGGCCCGCTCTAATTTGAAGACAAGCAGAAGCCGTTGATAGTAAAGAGCTTCCTGTCGGCCGACTCCGATATCCTCGGGGAAACACGCGCTCCACCATTTCTGTCGTCTCTAGACTCATACAAAGATCACGCTGCCCTACTCAGGTAGAATCCGCATTGTCAAATTTCGCTCGAATCCTTTACTGATCCTTGAGCCTGTGGTCTATAGATAACACTCTTAAATCTACACCCGAGGTAAACAGCGAGCAACAATGCCACAAATCGGCTGGGTAGGCAAACCCCTAGATCACCCACGGGTTTGAACAAAAGAACTAACAAACAACACACATAGTATGGGCTCGGGTCCATGGGCCTAGCAATGGCTTCCAATCTCCAGCGCCACCTAGCCACGAAGAAGGCCTTGGGCCTGATGTACTCGAACCGCACGATGGCGCGCGGATCACCCCTGCAAGCGCTGGGAGCAATCGCAGAACCCAATTTCGAGAAAATGGTGTCTCAATGTGGAATCATTTTCACCATGGTAAGCCGATTTAACTGGGAAAGTACCTAGCAATGCAAATCTAAACCCTCTCCTAGGTCTCGAATGACTCAGTGCTTCAAAGCTTGCTATCCACGGCCATGAGTTCAAGCCAGTCCCTGAAGGACAAGATCTTCGTCGACTGCTCAACAGTGCACCCCGTGACGGTAAGATCGGCTGTCTCGCAGCTAAAAAGCAAGGATGCATCGTACGTAGCAGCGCCGGTCTTCGGCGGGAACCCAATCGCCGTGGATGGCAAGCTTGTTTTTGCCATTGGTGGTCCTAAAAGTGCAACCGAGGCCGTCAAACCTCTGATCCAAGATGTGATGGGTCGGCGCGTGATTGATTGCGGCGAGGATGCTACAAAGTCTTCGCTTTTGAAAATCGCGGGTAACATTGTTACTGTCAATATGATGGAGGCTGTTGGTGAGGCTCAGGTCTTTGCTGAGAAGACCGGTCTTGGAACTGGTCCCATGGAGGAGCTCATTGGTGAGGCTTTTGGTCCTGTTGCTGGAGGGTATTCAAAGAGGTGCGTCATAATGTTGTTTCGGTGCTGGCGTGACGGCTCTTCATACTTATCCTTGTTTCCAGATTGACTACCGGGGCTTATGCGCCGCCTTTGGACTCACGTCCTGGCTTTGGGGTTTCCCTCGCTATTAAGGATGCTAGACATGCCATGTCGATGGCTCAGGAGCAGGGAGTTGAGCTTCCTGGCCTTGAGGTTGCTCGGGCTAACATGGAGACCGCAAGAGAATATGGCGGGGAGTGTCTGGACAGCAGTGCGATGTACGGGACTCTGCGCCAGAAAGCTGGTCTGGAGTTCTGGAACGAGAAGAGCAGGAGAGAGTAAAACCAAAATCATCGGTCCCATAAGATATAGTGTAATTATTGATATGAAGATTTGTATTTGTTTAAATGCCCAGACCGAAATGATACCTACAAGCATCATCTATACACTCATCACCAGGCGAGGTGACCTGTGGCCCATCTCATACCATGCCTCTGCCCTTGTATTGGGACTCCGCCCAAGAAAAATCATACACTTGCACCAAAAAATAAATAAATAAATAAACAATTTAACTGCTAAAAGCTAGGATTTCCTTTTCGACAAAATGAGTCGAGGAATTGAAAAAATATTAACCAAGATCAACTTGATAGAGTTGGAACAGTTGTTGGAATGATGCCCGCTCAAGTGGCTGTGTAGCCGCTTGGTGAGTGTGTTCCATATGAGGTGTTGCGCTGTGTTTTCGGCTTGATTCGTACGGTGTCTGCCAGAGAGGGGTAACACTCTGCAAAGGAGGGCCCCAAAGACCAATTGGACAGATTCCTCATATGCCGCTCGAAGACGGGGTTGATGACCAGCTCCTCCGAGTCGCTGGCTGACAACAAACAGTCCGTATCCTCGTACGGCCAATTGACGCTGAGATCACGAGTATATGGGATGAACCAGTTCTCAAAGGGGTAGTCCTGATAATTCGTAACGATCCTGTCACGCATTCCTGGCCAGGGAGCGTAATCCATCCAAGCAGGGTGCGGATGGAGGAGCTGTGTTGGGCGCGGGGTTAGCCACTCTGGGAGTCGCTCATAATTCTCCTGCGTAGGGTAAATCTGCCAGCGCATGAGGAGGAACATGACGTAGAGCACGGCAACCTGCTCTGGCAGAGAGGATATATCGGGAAAGGTGCGCAGGATATCTGTGAAGACTTTTGAGACAGGATGGGAGTAGACACTCCTCTCCGGATTCAGCAGCGATGAGACACTCGGGTACGGAGGCCCAGCTAATTTTTGTCTAGGGATGCCTTGAGCCGCCTCACGTTGCCGGCTATAAAGGAATTCCAGAAGAATGTTGTCCAAAGGACATGTCGCTGTTAAGTTTCGTATCGGAGCGGCGAATGCGGGTGGCGCAGGCTCAGAGGTAGTAGTCAAGGGATGTGGGTATATTGAAGACGAAGGGTTCAGCTGCTGACAGCGGAGGTTTTCTGAGCTGCTGCGATGAAGCCGGTCGAGTTTGGGAACAGTTTGCGAATCGGCTAGGAGGAAATTAAACCCTAGACGCTCCTCGGTGCCAAGGTCCAGGCCATGTGTGATATTATGGCGTTGCGAGTCCCATGCGCCACGGAGTGAGGCTGGCAGAGCGCCTCCATTGGTACTGTTTCGGCGACTCCCGAGCGTGGGTGCAGAATGAGTCGGAGACGGCGTATCTAGGCTGGCAAGAGACTCGGCGTAGGATTTCTCGCCTGGAATGGGGGTGAGGTGATCGGTGTCAGGCAATGGGGATGCATGCGAAGGGGGCGGAATGGGCTTGGTTGTAGCTAAAGAAGGAGATGCGCCTATATTTATCAGCTCGAGACTTGGATTTCATTTGAATGCACAACTGACCTGGTAGTTCTGGTTTAGCTATCAATGGTTGGAGAATGTCCATTGCCGCCTTTAGCCCTTGGCGGAGCTCTGCGTTCTCCGACCGAATCGTCGCATTCTCGCGTAGGGCTGCTTGAAGATCAAGGTAGGGTTTTTGTGACGACAGGTCTCGGACCTGTTGCTCCAGAGCCTCTATGTGGCCCTTGGTCCTTTCTCGAATTGCGCGCTGCGCTTGGCGGTCGTTGGCCCGCTTTTTTGCTAACTGATCGGGGGTGAGATTGGCAACACCTCTTGATGACATGCTGTTCAGCTTGCGCTTGCGTCCCGATGTCGTGCCATTATCCAAGACTCCTGCCGCATCTATCGACGTCGCACGAGAAGGAATAGGCGAGTCTTCGGGTCTGCTGAGGGGGGTAGGTTGTGAACGGTCAGGCAAGTCGGGCAGGTCGGGCGAACGCGCCACATGCTCATCGGCGTTTGTAGCGCGGGTGGCCATGGCCTTGCACACGCGCTAATTGAGCTTGGCCATTCAGGTTGGGAAAAATGTGGAATGGAAGTTGAGGAGCAGCTCCGAAGTAAGAGGTGATTTTGTTGAGTAGGCAATAGGTAAGGGTGCTATGTGGGTCAAGAATGTTCGAAGTCCATAACGTTTAGACTTACGGGAGGCAGACGCTTATCAGCCCTAGAGATCCAGTGGACTCATAGGAATCAACGGACCATCTGTTCCAAATATTATATATCTAAGGACAAAAACTCCAATTTCTAGAAGTTGTCGATGAACATGAAGCATTGAGTAGCAACCATAAAAAAAAAAATGAATATACAGAGTATATCAACGCCATATACAACCTTAGGACAAGCCCAAAGGACCAGATTATGCACAAAGAAAAATATTCGGTCGTGTCGATCATATACAAAGGCTTTTGTAAGTTCCAATGCAAGAAAGAAGGCATAAGCCAGATGGAGAAGGGGAATGATGATGGGGCAAAAGTTCAAAACGACAAGCTCAAGGATTATTGGATCATATGGCCCATTTTCGAGATCTATCAAAGTCGGTGTATTAGTATCAACTCCAACCAGGCAATGGTTTGAAAACATACCTTCGTATTAAGATAGCCTTCAATTTCAGAGCTCTTAATTCCTCTCTGACCGCCAGTCCGCCATGCCAATGGGATCATCGGCACCCGCTCTTTTACAAGAACTTCCCGGTTTAGGGCCCTCGATAGCACGGACTTTATCGGGGTTATTGGTAAGTAGACGAATTCCTTCGGGGATGGCATCCACGCCACAACCGAGATCTTCCAATATGGCGGTAGCCAGTCCATAGCTTCGGGCGTCAGCAGGATGGCGGAGCAAAAGGTTTGCCTCAACGGTATCCGACCCAAGATCCTGGAGATTGTATGCCTTCAACTTCTCTCCAAGACCGATTCCACGACCCTCCTGACGCAGGTAAACAATAACACCGCCTGTCGAATGTGACGAGAGGGACTGGACCTCTGGCGGCGCATCAGAGGCAAGATCCTCGACGGGGAAAGACATCAGGCGCGCCGCCTCATCCAGCTGCTCGCCGCAATCGCATCGCGCCGACCATGCCGTTTCTCCAGTATAACACTCCGAATGGATGCGCACCAGTGGCGGCTCGACTTGCTTTGGCGTCGAGGCAGACCCAGCCTGATCGTCATCATACCGGCTGCTGACTCGGCCCGGGTGCAATTTCCCAACGTACGCGCCGCGGATCATTCGGTCCATCTCGGTCTCCCCGGCGGAACGCTGTCTAAGCTCCGGCTACGAATATTGTTTCCGAATACAATGGCCAAATGCTCTTTTCCGTCCAAGTCATTGTGGTAGAGGTGCAGGAACATTTCCGCTCCATTGGTTGTTGGGATTCGCGCCCGCACAATACATTCCACTGCTGGAAGTTTCGGCAGTAATTTGGGACCTTTAGCTTCCTGGCTCTTATGGTGGACATCTGCTGCCTGGGTTTGGTGGAGGATTGCGGTGGGATTTAAATCCAAGTTCAATGTCCCACCGGGGGTTGCAGGTGGGGTGAATGCGGGCGACAGGAATGAGTCTGGTAAGGCCGGGGTGTGTTCGCCCGCGACACTTCCCTGACTCGAATCATCTGATTGTCCATCTGGTCTGCTCGGCAGCGAACGCGGGCGAGATTCGGTGAGGCATGGGCCGGTAGGTCGGTCATTGCGACAGAGAGGCGGGGTATTCGGAAGGTGTGACGCGTTAGGCTCGCTGCAAAGATCTAGTGTGCAGGGGTAGGAATTGAATGGCGCAGATGCATCAAGCTGACGAAAATATAAAACAAAGTGTGTTAAATGGAAAGTTTTTGATCGCGAAGTAGATTATGCCCCGGCTATGCTCCCTCGGCATGAGGAGAAGAAAGCTGAGTCATCTCTATGTCACGGCTTACTCTAGCACATTCTCTCGGCCCTTGGTCCAGCCAGGAGATCGGGCCAAGAAGTTCTAACATTGTTAAGCCTTAGGGATTTGATCAGATTATAATTACACGTGGCTTTTTAATGGCCAGGAGTCAATGCATTGAATATTGTCCTCATTTTGCTTTTATCAATCTAACAACTTCCTATGTTGAAGCCGACATCGGAAAGAAAAAGGATGAACAATCACAGCAATTGAGCACGTCACCATATTTGAAGTGGCATAGATATTAGCGAGATAGGAGTGCCTATCACCAATCCTCTGGCCATCTCCAGAGGCTTGGAAGATATATTACTTGTCATACTTGCCCGTGTCGTACATGTTCGTCGAGAATGAAATGTAGTTGCCATCGGTCATCGCCAGGCTCGCCTCAGTGTGGTGGTCATTGGGCACTGTTTCGGTCCAGAAGTTGCATTGTATGGGCCGTTCGGGGCGACGGCATCAGAGTTGAGCTTCTGCAGCATGATGGTAGTAGGTATCTAACTACCTGTCATCCGTAGATCCCTCGGGCGACTAAGCCAAGAACAGAAATTACCTACAACATAGGTATCGTTCGTAGTTTCAAAATAAAAGAGTTTGTTCGTTCTAACTAAAGTATCTAGTCAAGATGAAAGCACCCCATATCCATGGTAGGCCTTCGAACTCCAGATAGCGCCGCGCTTAAATGGTATCATCATCACATCAGATCGTAGAAACAGTTTGGGATTACTTGCCCAGAATATCCAGCACAAATCGCCGGTCAACCTCCATCTCTTTATCGTCCTCTTCGCCCTCAAACTTGAGGCGATAGACGTCCTTCCTGGCCCCCATCACTTCCGCGCGATAGAAAGTGGTGGTGTCCGGGTATCGCGCGAGGACCTGCTTGCCAACCGGGTACGTAGACAAGTGGGCGCTGAGCTGAGGAATGGGAATAAGAGAGGCAGCGGTAGTCCTGTAAACCGCCCCTTGCTCGCCATTCTCATTCGGCTCGGGATCCTGCACATCATATCTGAATCAGACATGACGCGTCAGTCAATGTAAATCGAGACCAAACGCAAACGACCTAACATCACTTACCGTTTCTTCGGTCCGTCGCCACTGACAGCCTTGATTATGCATTGGATCCCCTCGCCCTCGACACCTTGTTTATTCTTGTTGTGTTTGAAGACAACCTCAGCCCCAACCACCAGTAAGCCGCTCCGTTCTGCGGCAGTGCCCTTGGTCCCCTCTGACGGGCCTTCCTCGATCTTGACCATGACGTTATCCTGACGACTCCCTTCACGGGCTTGCGTGCTCGACGAGACGCTTCCGCTGCGTGGGACGGTCCCCCTTTGAGCGAGCGGTCTTGTCAGCCCCCGAGGCACTGGGGGAGTCGGTCACCGAACCTTCGATTTCGTTTCTTTTCTTGCGAGACTTGTTGAAGGATGCGGACCTATTCGGAGGTGCTTCGGCTTCAGATGCTTTGCGTAATGCAGTGAGCAGTTCTAGGTTTTTGATTACATCGCATGGCTCGTCCTGCATGATCGAGCGCTCGTCTTCGCTGAGCTTCTGGCTCAGGCGGAGCCAGCTGTCGAGTTGGTCGTGTTCAGCCATGGTTGGTTCTGGTTGGGAGAGAAACGTTAGTATATTATTAGTATATGCGATCAGCCATGAGGTTGAAGTTGTTCGGATTAATCGCAAGCGAAGTGCGTATCGGATTGTGGTATAGAGCTGAGGGGTCTAGTGCGGGGGTACTCACGGTTGCCATCATGCGCGATCTTGTCTACCAAAGCTTTAATCTGCGCGGATAATGAATTCTGCTGATCGAACTTCTCCTTAGATTTCCGAATATCCTGGCAGATCTTGGTCCAGAGCTCCAATTCCTCATTGTTGCCAAACCCGTTGTCTCTGGGTCGGGGGCGGTTGCGGGACATTCTCGGGCGGTCTATCGACAGGGTAGTGTAACCAATGTGCAAAGAGTATGGACAGCTTCCTGCTGACCAGAACCCCTGGGTAATGAGATCTCCAGGTTCGAAGCAACAAGTTGTTGATTTGAAGGTTGGAGATGCGGTGATAAGGGCTCCGACCTCCGGGCGGTCGGGGTTGATACGCTAAACTACTTTGGGACAGGGCATTGTACCCAGGTAAATCGATTGACGTTGACAGTTGTATAATGTACCTTCTCGTCATCTCTATGGGTGTTTGTGATCTACTCTGGGAGACTTGGACCTTATCGGACCTATTTGAACTATATTGTCCCGATGCGGCTATAGATTTTGGCTATAACTGGTAGGATGTTTGCGGAAGTCCCTCGTGAGGAATCCGTGACAGATTAGGATACTCCGTAAATCCCAGAAACAAAAAGCCGGGAATGGGAGTGAAACCAGACCAATATTTCCTATAAAGCTCTGAACGTGTGTCATAAGATATCATATAAGAAGACCCTGTCCGACATCTCTCACCGGAGGCTTGGCGGGCAATTTCCAATACAAAGTCGCTGGTTGCCCCTCCGCTTTTTTCCCCAAACATCCATTTCAATATGCAGGTCCCACTACTTCGGCTGCAATGCGGTAAGGTTTGAGATGCCAAAGTAGACGGGAAATGGCTAACATATCTCTTCCTTTAGGCGTCAACAGCTATGACTGGGGTAAGCTAATACAACTTGCGACATTGTGTTCCCCGCACTGACATCTCGTCATAGGCAAGGTCGGCAAAGAGTCGGCAGCGGCAAAGTATGCGGCCACAACAGCCGCCCCGGATTTTGCGATTGAGGCCGACAAGCCCTATGCCGAAGTAAGTGGGAGCTTGAGAGGAAACATTGGACCCAATAGGCTCATAATTCATAGCTCTGGATGGGCACACATCCGTCTCTTCCCTCTAAAGATGTCGAGACCCAGCGTACCCTCCTCGAAATGGTCCAGGATAACCAGGCCCTGCTCTCGACGAATATCAGTGAACGATTTGGAGGCAAACTCCCATTCCTGTTCAAGGTGCTTTCTATCCGTAAAGCGCTCAGTATCCAGGCCCACCCCAACAAGAAACTCGCGGAGCAACTCCATGCCCGCGACCCAAAGAACTATCCCGGTAAGTGGTACTTGGGATGACACTCAATTGGTGAGCATCCGGAAAGATAGCTAACCGGTTCTAAGATGATAATCACAAGCCCGAGATGACCATTGCCATCACTCCGTTCGAAGGTGTGTGTGGCTTCCGTCCGCTCGCCGAGATTACGCATTTCCTCCAGGCAGTGAAGCCTCTGCGCACCCTGGTTGGCGACCAGGCGGCGAATGAGTTTGAGCAGAACGTCAAGGGCAACGAGAACTCAGATGACCCTGCTATCATCCAAAAGAACAAGGAAGCGCTACGCTCCCTCTTCACCACCCTGATGGAGTCCTCATCCGAGAAGATAGAGACAGCGTGCAAGGATCTTATCGCAGCCGCAGACAACAACCCCGACAGTTTTGCAACTCTGGCAGGTGAGGTGGAGACGAACCCTACCAACCCCGCCGAGCTGGCTGCGCTTGCCAAGCGTCTGAACGGACAGTTCCCGAACGACATTGGCTCATTCATCTTCTTCTTCCTCAACTTCGTCAAGCTGCAGCCTGGCGAGGGTATGTTCCTGAAGGCAGATGACATCCACGCGTACATCTCCGGTGACATCATCGAGTGCATGGCGTCCTCCGACAACGTGGTGCGAGCGGGTTTCACCCCGAAATTCAAGGACGTCGACACCCTCACCAAGATGCTGACCTACTCCTACGCACCAATCGAAGAGCAGAAGATTCAGGCAACAGACTACCCGTATGCCATTCTGAACGCCACTGCTTACTCCAGCGCCTCGTCCGCGATTCTCTACGACCCTCCTATCGACGAGTTCAGCGTTGTCAAGACCGACTTGAACCGGACTGGCGCCAAGGCGACGTTTGACGGGATCGAAGGCCCCAGTATCTTCATTTGCACACATGGCAAGGGCAAGATTACTGTTGGCAATAAGACCGAGGAGGTCCAGGAGGGCTACGTTTTCTTCGTCGGCGCTACTGCTGAATGTGTGGTTGAAAACACTGGCAGCGGTGAGGACGACGATGATGTCTTTACGACCTACAAGGCATTTTGTGAATTGGGCCCGACTGGTGAGGCAAACTAGGTCAACGATAACTAAGTTGTCATATTCTAATCCGTGGCGTCAAGATGAAACACCCCGTTCTGGGATCGGCGCAAACCTGTGAAGCACATGGGAGATAGAGATAATATTCTGGTGTGAAATAACAACATAACAAACAACAAAATTACCAAAAGAATGAACTGACCAACTTGAAAGCGCTCGGGCTGTGCCACGACCCAAGGTCTCAGAAAATATTACACTAATGGGCTGCTAAATGGCCTGACCTTTGCACCAATGGGGCATGGGAATTACTTCCAAGGTTGTTTGTTAAGTTCCAAGTCAGATTTCGCTTCATCAGTTTGTTGGTTCTCTTTGCCCCAATATATAAAAGCATTGTTATAGAATGGCACAAGTGAGCCAAGGGGGTTACGCTCAGACATCTCAGGCGCTAACTGATGTTGGTAATATCATCTTTCATATTGATTTGGAAACTCTGTCCAGCGCTATTTGCATGGCACAGACATCCATCACAACACCATATTAGGTAAAATACAGGGACCCGGACATACATATTCCACCAATATGCCCGTGGAACAATAAGAGAGTAGTAGTAAGGACCCCGGTCATCTAGGTCCATCTGTCCATCAATCAATCACTCACTCGGAGATCCAAATACCTCCATATGAATGCGTTTAGGGTCCACACCTAAAGCCTCCAGATCCTTGCTTTGAGCGTGCATGAACGGCTGAGGCCCGCAAATATAATAATCTGCATCCGGGAGAACAGCCTTGTCTTTGATTCTCGTCAAATCCACCCGGCCTACGTGATCATAGTCTACTCCCTGCACGTCATTCTCGCCAGCGTCTTCATAGAACACCATGCGACTAACTGACGGGTTTTCGGCCACGATCTGGATAAGATCATTCTTCATGGCGTGGACGCGGCCATTTCGTGCCGCATGGATGAAGACGACTCGCCGTGCTTGGCCCTGCTGGCTGATGATGGTTTTCAACATAGACATCATGGGCGTGAGTCCCACCCCTCCACTGATCAGGACAGCGGGGGTAGTGGCGTTAATGTCGAGAACGAAATCGCCGAAAGGCATGCTCAAGTCCAACTCTGCACCTTCCGGCAGCGACTCGTGAAGAACATTTGAGATCTGGCCAGCCGGCTTAGAATCCCTCGCGAACTCTCGTTTGACAGAAATTCGGAAGTGGTTTTTGTTCGGCACGTCAGACAGGCTGTACTGACGGGGCTGGTAGGAGCCTAGTTCGGGAACATAGCAGCGCACGCTGACAAACTGTCCGGGTTGATACGATGGTAGAGCGCCCTTATCCACCGGAGTGAGATAAAAGGAAATGATTTCGTCACTTTCCGGGATTTTCTTCGAGATGAAGAACTTCCGCCATCCTTTCCACCCACCGGGTGTCTTCGCACCTTGCTGGTAGAGACCTTCCTCGAAGTTGATGAAAATATCCGCAAGTTGCTGGTAGGCTGCCTTCCACGCATCGAGCACTTGCTCGTTAGCGGCAGGTCCTAGGACATCTTTGATTGCGGCGAGCAAGTGTTCGCCGACAATGGGGTACTGAGCAGGCGTGACCCCTAAGCTGGCATGTTTGTGTCCAATGCGAGAAACAGCTGTGCTTAGGGCTTCGGGATGGTCAATGTTAACCGCATATGCCCACACAGCATGTGCCAAAGCTGCGGGTTGCTCGCCAGTTGTTTGGTGAACGGTATTGAAGATATTCTTGAGTTCGGGATTTTTCTCTAGCATGCGCTTATAAAAGAGTGTGGTGATCGTGACTCCATACTCCTCAAGGGCGGGAATGGTGGACTTCACAATCTGCTTTTGTTGTGCTGTGAGCCCCCTTCGTGGCACCGAGGCATAAGCCCTTTGGGCTAGCGACTGGAGCACTGGACGCCGGAAAATGATTCGTGCAGACATATTGAGAATGCTGCAGACAACACTGATTCCAACTTGAAGAGGTTTTATTTGAGCCGACTGGAAATTTTCAGGTTCTCTCGGCGAGAGGTGTCATCGAACCTTATTATATACCTGCATGCATATGTACATAGTAGGACTAGTTTCCGAAAGTATACATGCTAAGATCGGAGTCTAGTCCTTTCAGGGTATATGTGGAGTAATACGGCTGATTTTACCCCCAGACAATTGCCCGTTACGTTGGGTCTACGCGGGTATATTCCGCCCGACCTGAAGACGTCATTCATTTTGTCTAGGTAGCTTACATATATAGTCGACAAGTAATAGTGACCCGCCCGCAAGGATTCAAGGGCGAATTTGCACATAAGAGCGCTTCTCCGACTATCTCCGCGGAGAACTATATACCGGAAGAGGTTGAATGGATGATTCATCGCAGGGATTTATTTTGGGTCGTTAATCAAGGACCAACGTAAGTCTTATTTTTGTTCTTTTACCTACCTGAAGTAAAATTCCGTCGCTCTCTGAGAGGAGCTAAGTGTCGTTGTCCTTAATGGACACGAGGCTACGCTGACGAGAGATAACCCCCTTAAAGCTTTTATAGGCGAGGGAGTTCGGATATTCTCTAGAAATGTCAAACGTTAGAAGCTTATTTCACGTAATTGTATGTAACTTTGAGAAAGTCTACCGCGATATGGACGTTGTTAGCCCTCCTAGGCAGTTTATGCGGGCTATCAGTGTTCCCCAGGTGGTTCCACAGTGTTGGTATAAAGAGGATAGTTTCTAGGATATATACATTCGTAGACCGAGCCATATTTCGCCTTCAAAAAGGTCCACAGGTGCTGTTGGATATTTGAATGTGACTGGGGAACCGAGACCTGGTATATAACTGGGTACCCTTATAGATGCTCAGTGAGCGGGTTTAATGATTTGTGTAATACTTAGGGTCGTGCGCAGTTTTACTTGGCGATCAAAAAGCGGCAAGGGTGAGTACTAAACACGAAAGGGAAAACCATGTTTCGCAGCACAAAATCCGGTATGTAGGCGCTAAGCGCACGATCCTCTCGGCGTCTTTTTTATAGCCCTAACTCAACCGCGACAGGTGTTTGATCCATCGGATCACTTACTTGAATGAAATACTACGTATGTAGTAATTGTTGGGCAGTGATCACATTTGACAGGATGAGTGAGGCCTGGATTATTGTTGGATCTTAACAGAGGGGCGCTTGATTAAACATGTCCTTCACACATCGGGGGCAGTGGATTTTCAGGGCATCCTATGGTTACCATCAGAACCTATGAGGGATCCGGGACAGTGTTTCGAGGCCTGCCTTCTGATTGACTTATGTTGGCTGAACATTGTTCTCTACGTTGGACGGGTATATACTATGGCTCATAGGAGTCTAGGGGTTCAGACAAACCGGCAGATGCCATTTATGAGCCTTGTTATCTGCGCGTGACGTGAATATACGTTGATTGATTATAGTCTCATCAAAATAATCAATGTAAACCCCTCTAATTCTCGTGTCACTCTAATATTTAAGACCTCTCTTGCTGTTTCTTTGCAGAACAGATCATTCATCGCCGGCGGATCGTCTCTCTTATTCTTGACTCTCATAATCTTGGTCTACAGTAAGCCCACGATGAGCCTTGCCCATGAAAAATCTCCTATCGCGGCCATTGAAAGCGCCCTGAGAAGCGCCCGAGTCAGATATTCGCTGATTACACCGGAAGAAAAACAACTCCTTGTTTCCAATGCATCCACGCATTTTCTAAGCCAATTCCGTTCTAATCCATCCCTGCATGTTCCGGAGGAACTCGATCTCCAAAGAGCACCAGACTCCGCTAGTTCCCCCTCAAGCATTGACGCGATCAAATCGGATTTGGTATACAATGCTCTACTGGTACGTAAATTCTACTACCGCGCAGAAACAACGAATCGAGAAAATAGGTTCCAGATTCCCCTCGAATTTCTGATCATGCTGGATGAAGCAGCAAGGGGAGCACCTTCCACACCATCTGAATGACATCTCGAATGCTGACAATATCAAGGCTAGCATACAGGGACCGCGAGTTCGATTTGGGACTCACCCTGCTAGAAACTAGCTCCGAGATATTTTCTCGCTTCTGGTCTGACGTTACCGGAGAGAAGAACGCGAAAGATGAGGAACGAACCAGGACGATGTTCCTGCGTGCAAGCATTCGGATTGCAATTAATGATTTTGACACGGCACTCCAGCACATCCAAGGCGCGATAGAATACCTTGACCAAGGAGTGGTCTTTCCCTCTGAGGTATACAAGGGACGAGAGTGGCTCCTTTGGGGTTGCAAAGCGGAAGCGTTGGATGGCAAGGGCTGCTATGACCAGGCCGAAACTCACTATCGAAAGGCCCTCAGTCTCATGCCAGATAATGTCAAGCACACCAAATACCACGTGGGCTTGGGAAGGTGCCTACTTTCACAAGGAAAGACGAAGGAGGGGAGATTGTACCTTCAGAGCTTTCTCATAGAGCTGGAGAAGAAATATGACGTGGATAACAAAGATTGCCCTCTGTAGGTGGTATATGATCTTGTTTGTGGCTCCTGATCTTCTAACTGACGGGTATCATCAGTGTTGGTTTTACCCTTTACTGGCTAGGGAACTCATGCTTCGACGCCGGCCATCTCTTAGAAGCAATCGAACTCCATGAGCGGGCTGTTCTGTGCTTGAAGTCATCGTTGGGCGAAACCCACTCCATTTTGGAATGGCAAGCTACGAACTTGATATGGATTATTACAGTCGCATCATTACCCCATCTTTTGGTGTTGAGTCTTCAGTTGTCGAGCCCACTCTCAAATCTGCGCTGTATGTCTATGAGTCTCACTACGGCTGTGAATACCGACGTGCTAACTCAAATATTAATTGGTATGCAGTGACTACCTCGAGACAGCGACGAAGGTATTTGGTTCCGCGAATGATAAAGAGTATCGGGAGGCTGAGCTTACAGGCGTCTCGGGCCAAATCTGCCTTATACAGACGGGGTCTTGCTGAAGGAAGAAGCGAATCTGGAATTCACAAAGGCCACCGGGATGGTCGTAAAAGCACATTAATGGTCGACCTGTGGTTTAGCTAGGGCAGCAGTACACGGTTTGAGGTTTGAGGTCTTGTCTGACTTTGTTGATTTTGTGATTTTGTCATTTTGCGATGAAAGTGTAAATTGTTTATAGTATTTATTGATTCAACATGCCCCCTAATATGAAGCCGAAGCAATAGGTGTATATAGAGTCGACTGTATATATTGTGAGCATTGAGGAGACCTGGTGAAAATCTCAAAAGCCGCTCCCAATCTATCATAGGTATGTGACATAGCCTTGAAAACGTCTGCGTACCTATTACACGTACTTAACATTTAAACATTAATCAACGACCAACTGCCTCGGCAGCTTCCAATGCAATCGCAAACCGTGACTTCAGATCCTCCTCATCCTCAACACCAACGCTAATGCGAAGCAGATCCGCTGGCACGCCGAACCCTGCCGCCCAATCAAACTCCCGATAGTGTGCTAGAAGAACATACGGTGAAGTCAAGGTAAAGTTTGTACCGAGACTAGGTCCTTTCGCAGTCTCGATGCGATCAAAAAATGCAACCGCATGATCCTTTTTGTGAAAAGTAAACGATAACAAGCCACCATACCCGCCAGCTGGTGTACGACAATCATCATAAAACTGCCTGGTAGGAGAATACTTAGGGTAGTATACTTCCTTAACAAGAGCATGCCCTTGAAGAACATTGCAGATAGCTTCGGCATTGTCGTTGATTTTCTTGATCCGAGTCACAAAGTCACGGCTATTGCGCTCCATGAACATAACGTCCTCAGCCCAATAGTTGTCCTCGTAGTCTGCTTCGAAAGCACTCTTCAATTGCTGATAGTACCTGCCTTCGGGGTTCAAGATCGCACTGCCACCCATAACATTGCAGTCTCCCGAGAAAATCTTCGTGAGACTGCTGACAACCACATCTGCATGTGGAAGGACATGAACGTTGATGGAGTTTCCAATCGTCTCATCAACAACAACGGCGAAGTCATAGGCATCGGCCAACTTTTTGATTCGCTTCAAGTCGGGGCATTTCAACATGGGATTTCCGGGGAACTCGCAGAAGAGGGCCAGGTATCGCTCGCCACCCTTCAGGCGGGTTTCCAAGTCATCCAGTTCTTCCGATGAGCCGTGCCCGTAGAAAAGACATCCGGGGCCGAATTTTTCTAGGATTTTGAGCGTGTCAACGTAGGGGAAACCAAATGATATACTCTTCAGTTGACCTCTGCACTCCATCAACATCCGGTGAGTGTTGAAAATGGAGTTCATCCCACAAGGATAGAGATAAACGTCATCGTCGGAAAGTCCCTTTACTCCACGCGAGTCTGAGGTTGTCTTGCTTGGTTCGACTGCAAGGTCCACTTCGCCCACCAAAGAGCCAGCTATGCGTCGACGGATTGCTGACTTGGCGTTATCGACAAGTGATATATCCAAGTTTCGACCAAAACGCTCCTCCAAAAATTGCGTACTTTCGACTCTTTCTGGGGCGACTTTGTTTTCTTCTGAAAAGGCCTGGTATACAGATCCTGCTTGGTATCTCTTGGGGCCTTTTTTCTGATTTATGATTGGCTGCGGCGATGTGGAATCTGCCAACCTGCCATCCAAGAAGAGTGAATGACAAAATTCAGCATGTCTGCTTGAGATACCGTCACCGGCGTGTTGCCAATATTGCTTGGCTATAGGGAAGAGGTCTTTGTTGAAGATTACAGCTGATACCGAGGGCGAGATCTTCGCCATGATCTTTGAAACCTCTCTGGTTTTATCGAGGAACAGATCAATGATCTTGACCTCTCCTGCGAGGCCGGACTCCGCTTTGGCCTCAATGAAGGTGCGACATCTCTGTGCGGTCTTGCTGGATGGAAACAGCATAGCCTGCCGGTCTGAGGTGCTATATCTGGAAATAATGTCATCTGCAAATGCCACAATGGATCTGTGGATGAAGAACCTGGTCATAAGGTCAGTATAAGACTTATTTCAATGCCTGGAATGAGGAATAGAATACCGTGGATAACCATTTGGTAGTTTGTCCATAACCCGGCTGGCACCCTCCTCATAATCCACATTATCAGTCCATGTGGGCAAAGACATGCTCACAGCCTATGGAGAGTGTTAGTCAAACCCCACCAAAGCGCCAAAATAAACACAAAACTTACATGCGCTGTGAGGGATGGAATTGAGTCGCCAAGCTCTATACTTGACATCCTGAAATAGTTCAATTGTCTAGAGTATGAGGTCGGTGTCTTCGTATACGCCACTTGCCAAGGGATGGTTCAAGAGGCTCGATCGGGGTGTTTTAACTTGAAACGATTGCACACTCGGAAATTGCCACGTCACTTCAGGCACCGATACCCAATTGATCACCTGGGCATGCAATCAGCCTTATTAGTCAGCGTATCACATAACCTTCCAAGGTTGGAAACTACCTACCTAGGTAGGTACCTACCTACCTAATACCTACCTACCTAGGCAGGTACTACTGTGGGGGAATACCAGACAAGTACACATACGTGACCCCATTGGTACATCCATGGAACCTTCCAACCTTGGAACCTTGGAAGGGTTTCGACCCTGATTACGTGTTCAGGCATCCCTGCCCAGGTGGGCAGGTGCAAATCTACCTACTCAGGTAGGTAGAGCTTCTTTCCGGCTCCATTTCCTGGTATATGACGGAGATTACATCCATTACCGCCTAATGACTATCATCTTCACTCGTGGTGCACCTTCAGATCGAGTTCTCATTGGCATGTTCCAGCTTCCATCTTTACTCGAGATCCATTACGCATATATAGTCCGTCGTTAGCTTCCTTGGCGAACGACAGCGGAATCTTCTTCACAGAAAGCATCCTAATATCGAAGTTCCATGTCGAGAACAGGATCATTCACGTGAACCTTGTTATTCACTGAAAGGTTCCTAACATTGATCTGAGTACTATACTAGGTCTAGACAAAGATATTGGCGAAGAGACGAAGGCAAGCTGGCGGAAGCATAGAAGGCAACTCCCTCAAAGCGTCGCCTTCCCAACAACCACTTCACCCACAGACTTAATCGATTTCCCACCCATCATATCAAACACTGTCATATCAGCCGCAAAGACCTTACGCATCCAGCTTCGTAGCTCTACAGCCATGAGCGAGTCTATGCCATAGTCCGGCAACGTCTTCTCCGGATCCACGTCGTCCGCGGTGACGCCCAGCGCCCGCGCCACCTTGGCTCCCAAGGCGGCTGCCACGACAGCGCTACGCTCCTCTGCGCTACCCGCTTGCTGGAACAGCAGTGAGGGATCCGCCTCCTCCGCGACATCAGCGTGAGCGCGTGCGGTATCCTGGTGCCGCGAGTTGTTGAAGCCCGCGAAAAGCGGCCGCAGAGTTGCCGGAACGGGCTCTTCGCCCCGTGCCTTATAGTCCTCGGCGGTTCGGGCGCCAATGACCAGCTGGCTGTGCGTCTCGTCGAGAGACGGCAGCGCCGGGTCACAGTAGTGGTCAAGGATCTCGAGGAACTCCTTCGTCTCGATGGGCACCAGCTTACGTGCGTTGGCCCGGATCACCTGGTTGTCCGCGCTGCGCTGGGATACATAGCCGACGGATCGCATGTAGCCGATGTCGAAGGAAACGGATCCACGGAGGCCCTGGGCGGAGCGGGAGCGTGCGAGGGTGTCTTGGAAGACACAACCCGCTGCGTAGTTGCTCTGCGATGGATTTGCATAAATTCCCATGACAGAGGACAGCATGATAAAGAAGTCCATGTCCTTGGGCAGGAGCTGGTGAAGGTTCCAACTAGTATGGACCTTGGACTTGATGTTGAGGGACCATTGACTGTGGGTCATGTTTTCGAAAATCGCATCCTGGTGGGAAATATATCAGTTTCTGATCGAGATGGGTTGGGGACAAGGGCTCGTGGAACATACATGGAGGACCATCGCAGCATTGATGCAGCCCTTGACTGGAGGCATCGTGGTCGCACACTCTTGCAATACGGCTGCCAGGTCACTGGCCGACGACACATCGCAACACGGTGCCACTATTTGTACGCCTCGGCTGGTGAGTTGATTGAGGAATTCCGTAGCCTCTTGAGAGGAAGCCCCAGAGCGTGAGGGCACAATCAAATGCCGGGCCCCTTTGTCCACCATCCATCCGAGAATGGCCATGCCTATACCTCCGAATCCACCTGCGACGACGTATGAAGCATCTTGACCGAAGTTCCATGTACTGTTAAGAGTAGTATACCTCTGTTCAAGGTGGTCAATGATTTGATTCGCATTGTCTGGGGGTTCTTGTTGGACTTACTGGGACGATTTCCTCCGGAGACAAGTTGATGACAATGCGGCCTATATTTGTGCCACTTTGCATGAGTCGGAACGCTTGCTCAACTTGAGATGCTCCAAAAACTTGCAAAGGTGCCGCGGCGCTAATCTCTCCACCCGCGACCAGAGCAATGGCTTTCTCGGCCAGCTGGCGTGTAAGCTTATGGTCGGTTTGAGCAATGTGAAGCACATCCACAGCCGTGAAACTGACATTCTTGGCGAACCCGGACATTGGAAGAGACGAGTTGGCTCGGATATCTGCCTTGCCGATCTCGACGAAATGACCGTATGGCGCAACGCATTCCCAACTCGCCTGAAGGCTTTCACCGGACAAGGAATTAATAACGACATCTACCCCCTTTCCGTCGGTCACCCGCATAATACCTGGAGCAAAGGATGTGTTGCGACTATAGAAGATGTGCTCTGTTGGAATCTTGAATCGTTCAACAAGGAGGGCCTTCTTCTCGGCAGAGCCCACCGTCGCAAACACCTCGGCACCAAGCATCTGAGAAATAGCCACCATCATTTGCCCTGTGCCTCCAGCCGCTGCGTGGATGAGTACCTTATCTCCCGGACGTACTCGAGCGACATTAACAAGTGAGTGGTATGCCGTTATACCTGGGATAAGGACAGCAACTGCTTCGCTGAACGACAGCTCATCAGGCATCCTGCACACCAGGTGGGCAGGCGCCCGAATATGACTGCGCATGCAACCTGGCACGGTAGTAAGTACTCGGTCGCCGACTTGGAAGTCAGAACAGTCTGCTCCGACGCGCACTACCGTTCCCGCACACTCGAGACCGATTTCCTCATCCGCGCTGAGGCGGCCCAGAGCGATGAGAATGTCACGGAAGCCCACTCCCCACGCTGCCGCCTCGATCTCTACCTCGTCACCGCCAAGGCTCAGAGGAGTCTTGTCCTCGACGAAGCGGATGGTATCCAGCAGACCTGGCGTGCCGACATCGAGAGCCAGCCGCACACCGGTCTTCCAAGGTTCGTCTCGCTCTTGTGGGTGAATTCGATCCAACTGCTCATTTTGGAGATCGACTGCGCGCTCAAGGCGTCCAATGGTGAGCTGGCCTCCAGAAACGATGAATTCCTCCTCGGAACATGGTGACTGCTCTGCAAAACAGCGGTGACGAAGCTCTGACACGAAGCGAGCGTCGTCATTGCCTATGACCGGCGACTCAAACGCCAGCGTCACTATGTGTTTGCCGCTTTCTTCCGAGCGCATTGTGCGCAAGAATCCTACAGCAAGGGCGTAGTGCGGATCGAAATCATTTTGCGGTGCCGTCACCCATAGCAAGTTCTCCGTGCGGGCGAATAGCGCTTTCAGTGCTGCAAAGTTTGCTTCGGAGATGGATGCTAGAAGTGACGAGCCTACTTCTAGGAAGGAAATAACGACGTCTTTGGAAGGTGCAACCCAATCACTGTTGGCAAGACCGGTCAGGTGGATCGCTTCCGTAGATGGGATATAACGGCCTAGCTCAGACGCGAGTGACTGTTGCACCAGCGAGTCAGGGTCCATCAGCAGCCATGTCTTGGGCTCAGTCTGGGTGATAGTTGGGTCCGGGGCTGGTGATATAGCCTCTGAAAAGATAGTGCTGCACATATGGCAAGCTTCGCTTGGGTAGTCCCAGAGGCTGGCGTCAATACCCGAGAACCCTGTATCCCGTAGAACCTTGTCCCACTGATGTTCAGTCGCCAGCGGGCCTTGTTGGCGCCACTCCTCGGTTCCCAAAAGCCAGCCTTCAAGGCAGCCAAATCCGACGTTGAAGCACGCAGAGTCCGGAACAACACCCTCTTGGAATACAAGGCGGCCACCTGGCCTGAGCAGCTTGCGTGCGTTGCTCAGAGTCCGCTCCAAGTTCGAAGTTGCATGGAACACATTTGTAGCAATGACCATATCATAGCCTCCAAGCTCGAAACCCTGGGAACCGACATCCCGCTCAAGATCAAGCGTCTTGAAGAATATCCTGCCCTCGAGCTCAGCGAACTCGTCGCGTGCTGCCTCGAAGAAGGCTGGGGAGATGTCGGTGTACATGAACTCGTAAAAGGCTGCGCGGCCCATTTTCTCCTCAGAGCTTCGAAGTGAGGCAATGACCGGCCGTGTCATGGCACCCGTGCCCGCACCGACCTCGATAATGCGTAGGGCAGGACGCTCGTGAGCCGCCAACTCAATGAAATCGAAGAGACGGCGATCCCGCACATAGGTGCGAGAAAGGTAGCCGTAAATCTTCTCGGCAGCCTTGCTGTCGAATAACAAGCTCAGGGGGTCCGTCCCCCCCGCGCAAAAGAGATGGCAAGGCATGCCCAATAAGAGAAAACATGTGGAAACCGGGCTCGGCTGCCTCACACTCTGTGAGGCGGTGGCCAAGCTCCTCATCAGTGAGGACATCGTCGTCCCTGGAGCTCCCATAGCGCTGTTCCAGCAGAGTAGCATATTTCTGCATCTGAACGGGTGCTCGTTGCCGCTCCTCTGGTGTCACCACTCGCAATGCTTTGCGGGCTGCGGTCCGCATTGCGAGCTCCATCTTTGGTACCAGCGTGACCAGATTGGCCAGTGTCGCCTCATCAGTCGTGCCCGGGCTGGCGGCATCAAAATATTTCTGCAGTGTCTTACCGTGCAGTGAGCTCAGCTGTGGCTTCCACGCAATCTGATAGAGAGATTTGCCCGCTTGCTCGACCATCGACGCGTTGGGCCGCGACACCTCGGCCATGACGATCTTTTCAACAGAGAACAAGGGAATTCCATCATCAGTTACACCGTAGGCAGAGGCACCGAACTGTCCCGTCTTGCCGTTGAGGTCCTTGGTGAAGCTTCCCACGTCGACCGATTTTGTGGCCTTGTCCCAGACGTTGGCTGAAATCCACATATTTGCCACACTGTGTGCCATCATGGTTGGACATGTTGTTTCGGACAGGCCCTTTGAGATCTGGGCGAGATTTGCCTGTACACAAGAATCCAGGACGGCAGGGTGGACGGGACTGTCGAGTATCTGATAATGTTGTGATGCTGAGGCAATGTTGACGTTTGCAGAAAAAGTGCCCTGGCCATCCCATTCAAGCCTGGTCAGGTTTTGGAAGGAAGTCTTGAATTCAAGTCCAATATACTCCTTGTTGAAGGAATAGAAGCTGTCTGGGCGTATCGTTTTAGTGCAGGCCGAGGCCGCCTCTGCCACGCGTTGCCGAACTCGCTTGACTGATTGACGTTGTTCGCGGCCCCCATCGACGGCATCAGTTGACGTGGGCTCATATTGGACACGAATTCTCGCGTTGAAGCATTCTGTCCAGCAATCTTCACGATAGGCGAATATCCGGGTCTCGTACCAGGTTGTGTTCCTGTCTTGACCATTTGTTGTGGGCAGAACGTGAAGCTCAGTTTCTGTCGAGTCTTGGAAGCTCTCTCCAATGACAATGGGTGACAGAAATTGGGCTTCTTTGACCAAATAGGCAGCTATGACACCGTCCGCCTCGGTCGCCATCTGTTTCACGGCCTCGATTGCCATCACAACCATACCTGTGCCTGGGCATACAGCCACACCGTCGACCTATGAAAGCATTAGACAATTGAAAGGTTATTCTAGGCGCGGCGTGAAAGAAAACACGTAGGATAGAGGAGAAGAAGGTGGCTGTCGCGAAGGTACATCGGAGTACTTACACAATGATCACCGAGCCAAGGGTGTGTCTCGACGCTCAGCCAGTTTCGCCATCTTGGTCGAAGTTCATTCCAGTCCGGGGCGCGTCGTCCGAGTAGGTACCCGGGTGATGGTTTTCTCAGTCGGTAGTCTCTGGCAATTCTAGACTCGCTCCAATAGCGTCGGCTGTGGTCAAATGGATACCTAGGGCAGTCGATGAGCCATGGAAGTTTGCCACTTGCCTGGTTGTTTGCAGCTGTCACCGATACCGAGTGTCCGTAACAGAACAAGGAACCGATTGCAGACAGAACGGTCGGCACGCCTGGTTTCGACCGCTCCAGGATAGCGTGGTGACGAAGCGAAGGTACGGTGTCCTTCAATGGCCTGCGCAGGGCTGGATGTGGGCCAATTTCAACCAAGTCTTTGATTTCACCTGCTTCTGGGGCCTGGCTAGCAAGGCACTGCACAGCGTCCGCAAAGCGAACAGGAGACACAAGGTTGTCGACCCAGTAGCCCGGCATCGAAAGTAGCTTTGTGGCGATAGCGCTGCCAGTAACAGAGCTCACCATGACACTTTCCAGGGACTGTGTCTTGCCCGATTCCAACTCACCAAGCAAAGTACGATACTCTGTGGCAATGGCACGCATGGCCTGTGAAATGTTGAGTTAGCTAAAATCCTCAGACACAAGAGGAGTCCCTTAGTCTAAACTCATTATTGGCACTGTGATCAGCCAAAGATAGAGCTCAGATATATTTTGGCGCTGTGTAGCTAATCAAAAGGAGATTGCCTGAGGTACGTACCGGTGAGTGATATGCCACTCCTGTGGGCACAGTCTTCGCAAAGATATCCTGTTTGTCCAGGTAGTTTTGAAGGACCCTGACGGACTCGACTGGACCTGACATAGTAACGTTTGTCGGGCTGTTGACGCATGCAACGTAGACCGCATTGTCCCCGTTCGCCAGGCCAAGCTTCTCGAGAAGACTGGGGATCTCGGGCTCGACCAGGTTGGCGGACATCATGGCGCCCGGAGTAGCAGTGGTTGCAGCCAGCTTCCCAGCTAGCTGCCCTCTGAAATAGGCCACCTTGCAAGCCGATCGCTGGGACAGGGCACCGATGGCATAAGCGGCGGCGATCTCTCCACTTGAGTGCCCGACTACCCCTGTAGGGGAGACGCCAAAGCTGCGAAGTAAGTCCACCAGAGCAATTTGAAGCGCTGTACATAATGGCTGGCTGAAATAGGGAAGATGGATGTCTTTCTCGCGGCGCAGAGCATCTATTAATGCAAATTAGTAGGCGTAACCCCAAGGCTTGTGTGTATTTGCCCATGGCTTTTGTAGACCAATGGTAATGGAAAAGACAAATGACGAATCTCCAACTCACCTAGGAGGGACCATTCAGCACCAAGGCTGGCAAATATCTGATCTGCTTCTCGAAGGCTCGATTCAAAGACGGGATACTGCAATAAATCAAGGCCCATTCCGGCATATTGAGCTCCTTGACCGGTAAAGATGAAGCCAATTGACGACTTCGTCGAAGAAGCCCGGACAGGGGCCGTAGGCGTGATTGTGCCATATACGCCATCTACTACCGCAGATGTACGCCAGGGCATGATGCTGCGTCTCGCCGCCAGAGTGTATGCCAGTTGGTTGAGCTTGGATTGATCATCAATGATATGTGTTTGATGATAGCTCTGGTAAGCTTGTAGCATACGATCGGTAGCCGCAGCGTCAGCGGCAGACCAGACGAGAAGCCTAGGGGTTGATCGTTCCTCCGAGTCCACGTCAGTAGAGGCTCCATTGAGATGTCCGTTAGTGATAGAGCCGTTAGTGACAGAGCCGTTAGTGACAGAGCCGTTAGTGACAGAGCCGTTAGAGACAGAGCCGTTAGTGACAGAGCCGTTAGTGACAGCCCCGTTAACGGGACCTGGAGGTGTGTCGCAGTGGTGGAAACCAGACAATCCATGCTCTTTGAGGTAATTCATGGCGTCATCAAGGATGATGTGTGCGTTCGCTCCTCCCACACCAAATGAGTTGATGGAAATTCTTCGCAAACCATTCGTTGGCCAAGGGATAGATTGGGTTGGAATCTGATAAAATATCAGGCAAAGATCTCTGTCGGCTGAATCTAGGGCAACTTACCTGCAGGTTGTAGGAATCGGCATCAATGCTGGGGTTCAATTTCTCGAAAAGAGCAACGGGTGGAATGATGCCTTTTTCTAACATCAAAATGCCCTTCACGATAGCTGCTAGGCCACTTCCACCTTCAATATGGCCGATATTTGCTTTCACGGACCCCCCTGGGAGAGAAATCCTTCTCAGCGATAGTATTACCTAAGAGATTTCGAGGAAAACTCACACGAAAAGGGGCTCTTGTGGGGATCGGGAGGAGCGAAAAGACATTTCCAATCGCCGAAATCTCGATTGGGTCCCCTACTGGCTGTGTATCTTGTTAGCATCGACTGGATATATTCTCGGCTCCAGAATGGTTGTGTCAAGGGCTCGACCACTTTTCCCAGTCACGTACAGTTCCTGTCCCTGTAGAACGGCAATAGTCATGTCAGCGCACCATTTGTCATGCTAAGTGGGCAGGGATTGTAGTTGCACGAACCATGAGCTTCAACATATCTCGTTTGTTCGAAACCCAGCCCCGCTTTCCTGTAAGCATCACGAATGAGCGCCTCCTGCGCCTCAGCACTCGGCTGTGTGAGGATGGGTGTACGCCCATCGTGATTTGACGCTGTGGATCGTACAACCGCGCGTATAATATCACCATTATTGAGGGCATCCGACAGCGGCTTGATGACCAGTGCCACCACGCCTTCACCTCTGGCATAGCCGTTGGCCCGCTGATCAAAGCTGAAGGAGCGGCCATCGGGCGACAGGAAGTTCATGTTGGCCAGCAAGACAGAGTTTTCCGGACTCAGCATTACGTTTATGCCCATGACGAGTGCCTGGTTAAATGTTCGACATCAGAATTGGAGTTTAGATGGGGTAATATGACTTGGACTAAACGACCAACTTACAGCGGAAGCATTGCCGGTCTGGATTGATTGACAGGCCTGGTCCATTGCAATCATGCTTCCCGAACAAGCCGTGTCAATATGCATGCTTGGGCCACGGAGGTTGAAGTACCAACTGATGCGGTTGGGAAGAATCGAAGGTGTGGTGCCCATTGCAGCCTGCAGCGGTGCCGCATCAGGGTCCTTGGCCATGATTCGGGTATAGTCGTCAGCAAAGGTTGCGGAGAATACGGCAATGCGGCTCGCGCGAAGGCCCTCGGCCGCCATTCCCGCTACAGCAAACATTAGCAGCTGAAGTTGCGATGGTCTCATCAAGAATCTTATCTGGCAAAGGTGTCTCACCGTTCTCGAAGGCATGATATGCGGCCTCCAGCGCCCAGCGCTGTTGAGGGTCCATGGACGAAGCCTCTTTGGCTGTGATGGAGAAGAAGGGGGCATCAAAGACAGCGGGATCTTGATTCACAGAATGCATCCCTCTAGCGGGGAGCTGTCTCACGTGTCGAGTTAGTATCGTTGCATGGATGCGTGTTGCTTCAATCTCGGGCCAATAGCATACCATGTTTGGCTCTTTTGGACCATTCTTATAGACGCCGTCCACGCAAGTCCGATCTGCCGGCCAATCGGTTGACAGATTCTTCCTCTTTTCTAAGACCTGCCAAAAACTTGTCTCGTCGACAGCATCCTGGGGCAGCTTGAAGGACAGTCCGACAATGGCCAGCGGCTCGGCCGAGTAGCTTGAGGTGTGACGGTCGCTGGTCATGGCAGGATTTGATGGACTATGATGGCAAGAGTTGCCAGTTTTATACAGATGCTCAATGTATTCAAACAATGCTCGTTGCTGAGATGCGATGTCCCAAATGAGCGGGAGGAGCAAGCAGCTTTATCTACAGAGCCGTGTAGAACCACGAGAACTACGCAGTATATATAGGCGCCTGGCCGTGCTTTTTTCATCGGTGATCCCACTCAGACCCCTGTCCGTCCCAGTAGTTGTTCCAATGTTGGCAGTGCAATCCTGCGTTCCAGATTGTCCACATTATGAGATTGGGGGAGGGGTACAATGATCGATGTTCCAAGGTTAGTAGCTCACGAAGCTTGAAAAAACAACGCTCCGTAGGTGCAATTGGGTCAGGAAAATCCACTAAGCCCTGGCTACAATGCATTAGGGGTGGGGGTTGCCGCGAAATTGGGTGGCCTGAACGTGTACCCAGGGGCCACTAGGGGCCAAGTCATATGGGGCTTTTCATGCGATCGCTGTTGAAGAGTAAGCGACCGCCAAATAACAAAAAATAACGCAGTGGATATATCAGCATACCACGAGGGCTGCATCTACTCTATAACAAGGATGTGCTCCGATGCGGGTTTCAGCCTCATCAAGTCTCAGCCCTCACATTCTCGCCTAGGAATAGATCTTTCGTAGGAATATGATATAACATCCCCACGCTCTTAATTGAAATTTATGCCAATATCGAAGTCCTTTCGTTGCGGATCTTCTCTAGCGCTATACCTTATCTTATTCTCGAACTTGACTAGCCCCCAATTAACATACCTTCTCAGCCGGTGATAGGATGGGGCTCCTAAAATCTGACATAATATCGCCACTTTCCTTATTGAAATTGATGCAGATGTCGGAATCCTCCCGTTACGGATCATCTCTAGCGCTATGCGTTATCTTGTTCTCGAACTTGACTGGCCCCAACCAACATACCTTCTCGGCAAGTGATAGGATAGAGCTCCTAAAATCTAACACCTTATAGAAATCCGATGTAACATTCTCCCTTTCCTAATTGAAATTGATGCGGATGTCGGAATCCTCCCGTTGCGGATCATCTGTAGCACTGTGAGTCATCTTGTTCTAGAACTTGACTGGCCCCCAACAGACATACATTCTCTGCCGGTGATAGGATGCAGCTCCCAAAATCGAATATCTGGCTATATAAAAGTCCGTGCCGTGCGGCGTAATCAGGGATCGGCCCGCAGATCCGCCCCACATATTATGTGGGTTGTGGGGCATGGAAGGAACCTTGGAGGAAGGGCCGGTGATAGTTGGTGATCTCAGTGTCAGCCACTCAACCTTGGAAGTGCTTCAGCAGGCATATCGACCCTCCAATCATCGGCGAGAGAAGTAAGCCTGCCAAAGACTTAACAATCACCCTTTTCCAGTTCTGAAATCTGGCTATTCCATCTTCTTCGAGTTCCTTCCACTCTAGAACGAGCACAATGTCGATGACAATGGACATCAGACAAATATGGGCTGGTCATAGTCTTACCGAAGTCATTCTCGTCTTTCTTCTTCTAGTAAGTCTTATTCTTTCCGGTACTTGACCTTTTTCAGTATGCTGAACTCCAGGGGGTTGTAGCTGCCGACTGCTCTGATCTGCTCCTGGTGTTATAATATCTTTCTTCACCCACTACGCAACTATCCAGGGCCCAAACTATGGGCAGCTTCAGGAATACCTTATGCTCGACACTTTGTACGAGGTCAGATGCATGTGAAGATGTTAGAGCTTCATAGACGCTACGGCCCTGTCATTCGCGTCGAGCCTAACAAGCTGGTTTACCATCACGCCGAGGCTGTAAGCCACATCTGGAACCGTCGCCGACCCCAGGACAGTCGGCCTGCCTTGATCAATGCTTTGAATCCAAACAACCTCTTATGTGGCCCACCAGATAAGCATACGCGCTACCGACGTGCCCTTCTTCCTGGGTTCTCTAAGCAAGCCAAGTTGGCTCGAGGCGGCATTATCCAAAAATATGCTGGTCTATTAGTTGCCAGATTGAAGGAGCATTCGACACCCATCCACCCCTTTAACATTACGACATGGATCCACAAGGCCCAAGGTGATATGGTGAGTGAGTTGACCTACGGCGAGAATATCGGATGTTTGCAATCAGATTCCGAATCTCCTCTCCTTGCAGCACTGCTGGACTGGGATGTGTTGACGGCATACGGTGTTGCAATATTGTCCTTCCTCCCCACAAAACTACTCTCTCTCATGGTTTCTTTGACACCCTCCGGGCTGGAGGGCGGTATGCTCTCCGAGTTGACCCGGCTGTCCAAAGAACGGACCCTTGAACGTATGGATTCGGCTCCAACTGAGTACACCGACTTTGTCTCGTCAATCTGGAAGGATGAAGAGTTCGACAAGAATGATGCTGATCCAAGAGACGACAGCCTTTCTGTGTCCGCTGCTCGCTCTACACCATTGACGATTGAGGAGATACACAGCAATATCAAGATCTTCACCGTCGGTGCATTAGGGACCATGACGCACCTGCTTGCGGCCACAATCTTCTATCTGGCGACGAACCCGGAAAGTATGACCCGACTGGCGAGCGAGATACGCACTGCCTTTGCTGCCGAAGATGATATCGACCTTGACGGCGCCATGACTTTACCCTATCTAAATGCCGTGATTCACGAGTCAATGCGGATGCGGCCACCTACACCTATGCTATTCCCAAGGGAAATCGCCGCCGGAGGCGACTTGGTTCTAGACAAGTTCATTCCAGAAGGGGTAAGTGCGATGCTACACGCTGCTCTTAGTATGTACAGAGAGTACCCTAACAGTCACGATATTATCTCAGACCGTTGTCGAAGCCTGGTTTGCGGCCTTGTATCGAGACGAAAAGCACTTTGTTGATGCTAATAGCTTCATCCCGGAGCGATGGCTGGACGGTGACGATAAAAACGAGCGTTTTGCCAATGACAGGAGGGATGTGTTCATGCCCTTTGGAACTGGGCCACGGGTTTGTCCCGGAAAAGTGTACGTACTCCCTTGGGCTCCCTCTCTCTTTACTGTCTTTCTGCCTTTCAACCATCTCCACCGTGTCGTGGGGCTTGCAAAGCATGGCTAGAGTTACTGACTCTATTCAACAGTCTTGCCAATAGTGCTATTCGCTTCTTTATAGCGCGTCTGGTCTGGGCCTTCAATTTTAGAATCGCGGACCAGAGTCGCGACTGGTACCAGAAAAGTAAGCCTCGTGTGTTATGGTCTCAGCCAGATCTCTACGTACACCTGATTCCGAGAGCTGAAGGGAACGAAAGGCTCCCGGCGGGAAAGCCTTGGGCTACCTAAATCGAGATGTGAATCGCCCCGAGGTGAATATTTTTCTTCTAGTCACCTATGGATCTATGGCACAAGCTAGTAAAGAGGCGTAGCACTACCTTCAGTACTTTATGTAACACATACTATAGGAAGAAGTGAGGAGATCTTTAAAAATGAGCGCCTTCGTGGGTAGAAACTCTTGATTAGGTAAAGGGTATCCGATAATATATATGTCGTTTAGAAGGCTGGAAGCTACTATTAGGTGATTAGATAGGATACTCTACTATAGCGCAATTAAGTGTGGCTATTCGCTGGCGCGAGTATAAATACTGATAGTAGGAAAGGTTCGGCTCTCGACATCCAGTAGGGAGGGGAGTTCTCTATAAGCCTTATTATTCACTAGGAGGATGGCTTCTGAGACGGCCAAAATCGTATTGCGTCCTAAATATACGTATCTTCAGAACAAACGCAACATATCCATATGAAGTATATGAGTCGAGTCTCAGCCGCTCCCTAGGCCCCGGGGTTAAAATGTAGCATACTTTATATCGAAACATTCGAATGTTTCCAAATCCCTTCGCTAATGGACCGATTATCTGACCAGGTGTATATTTAGCACGCCGTTTAGCATTTTATATATTCAAACCCAATGCGCATAAGATCACGATATAGATCAAATGAAGCAGTACCCTGTCTCGTCCATGGTAACAGAGCTTGCCCCCCACAGGCGCAGCATCCCGAGGATCCTCTCCTTCCACTCAGGATCCCTCCCCATCTCTCTCATCAAAAGATCATATCGATACAACAACTCAAAGCACATGTTCAGGTAGTCCTTCATATCCCTCCTCTCATCATCACTTTCAAGGCTCAATGGGTCCCACGACGGGATCCCAGAACTACCAGGGATGCCCTTTGCATTCCAAAACAACCGATGTGGTATATTCTGAGCTGGATAATCAAAATCAGCCAATCCCCAACCAATAAACCTTCTGAACGGCTGTGTCTCCGTCAGACAACCTGTATCATTCACAGATCCTGGTTTTGCATTGGCTTTGACAGAAGCAGCAATATTCAGCAGCATATAAATTTCCAGAGCCACGTCAGCAACATGTGTCACACCGAAGCTGTGACCCCAGCTTAGATGGTTTAGATCTGCTAGTGGGATTTTCTTGTGGTTTGCCAGACGTAGCAGAGCGAGCATCTCATTCGAGATAATGAGCATTTTTACTGCATCGGCTAGATGCGCAGTGGAGGTGTCATACGGGGCTTGATTGATCCAGTAGTCGACATCCTGAAACTCCTCACACAGTGGATTCGATACCGCGGAGTTGGTCTCGTGTGGTCCAAGGTGGTACTTCTCTTCGATGGCGGGTAGAATAGACGAGTCATATAGAGGGCCGGATGTTGGTAGAGCGGCAGGACGTGGGTATTTGGCTCGCTCTGTGGTTGAGAACTCCTCAATTGTGGAAATAAGAGTCCGCGTGAAATGGTTGAACTCGCGGGATTGACGATCAGCTAAGCGATCATGGATGATGAAATCGTTTTCACGTATGCATGGGTTGTCCTTTATGAAGGAAAAGTGAGATGACACTGTATTCCAGGGGATCTTGTGATCTAGGTGCATGGTGATCTCAGCGTAAACAACTTTATGTTTACGACCTGGCCTCTACGTGACATCGCGGGCAAGTGGGTCGGCAACCTTCCAGGAACCAGAAGTCGCTGACTAAGTCTTCTGGTTCTCCAGGGCTCCAAGGCTGCCCGTGCCCAGGTGCCCAGGTGGGTAACGTAATGCGAGCTGCGCATATAAGCTACCTATTCTGACCTGAGCCCGGAGCTCTCGTTAGCCTCACAAGGGGCGAAGGCATAAGCCGGGACCAGCCTCGTAGTCTTACGGGACTGGCTGGGTCATCGTGGAGGGTATCCATCATGGCCATGAGAAGGATCTACCAGGCGGTGCTCATCTCACAGATGCTCTACGGATTTCTTTTGTCACAAACTGCCCGCGCACTTCCACGTTCAAGAAGAATATAGAATCTATTCAAGGCCATCTGGCGCTGGAGATTGGGAAGTGGTGCTAACGCTAGATGATGGGCCTTACAGCATCAAGCCGTACAAAGACCATCGATCGTACCCTCTTTCGCTGGATCGGCAAGAAGATGGCAATACGGTGGTCAAGTTCCTCTTCTCGGGTGAGAAGACGGACAACGTGTTTGAACTGAGCCCGGTTTTCTTTGAGAATTGGTACCGGTACCAGGATGATGTGGTTGTCAATGGGGCTAAGACTGACCTGATGCAGCTGTTTTTCATATGTCCTCCTTCCATTCCTATCCCTTAAATGCTTCGGTTTCATGTCTGACTCACGGATACAGACATTTGACGCCGACGGATCGTACATCTCCCTCCCGTGGTGGGTTCCTTGTGGGCAGACCGCCTCGTCCTGGGACGATGGGTGGGCGGTTTACTGGGCTATCAGCCTTTCTATCGTAAATGGACCTCAGATTGGAATTTGGCTTGCCAAAAGATGGAATCTTCATTCTTTCAACGTCGGTTGGCCGATCGCTCAAAAAAAATGGATTGATATGGCAATTGATTCACCAACTGTCCGTCTCATAAGATAGTCCTCAAATTACTATGTCTTCGATTACAACATGAACTATCCGGTGTTACTATCTACTACGAAATTGTCTTGAGAATCTCCTCCACATTTGCAAATGCTAGTTCTTCCTTTGTCACCTTCCAGAGCTGTTCCGAATCCCAATCCCATGACCGATCAATCTCGCAGACAAAATCTCTATGGAAATGCCATGGACACGCCAAACTTGGCCCTAAGATGATACCTTGGAGACATCCATCTATCCACGGATGGAACCCCTGTAGATCGGAGCAACGCCAATCAGCGCCCAGCGGCTTCGGGTCCTGCAGGCCCCACAGCCGAGGGAATAGAGCGGGGGAAGAGAAGCTATAAAGCCGACGCTCGGCTCAGCTCACTTTCCCCTACCCAAGAGCTTCAATCACTCGAAATCATAACCATGTCGTCCAACCAAGATGTCCCCCAGCTCGGGCTCTGGGAAAAAGCAGATATCCCATTCCTGCACCTGTCAATGTACGCCAGCATGGTGTATGCTGCCATTACTGGTGTTTTCCGGGGTAAAGCCAGCCCCAAGCGCTATGATCACCATGTCCTGTCAGCTGTGATTCGGAAAATCGTTGATCGGAGATCGGATCGGCAGACACAGTATGTTATTCTCTCTGGACGATTCTTCTGCACATGACTCCCAATAATACAATAAAACTGGACAAGGCATTGACCTATCGTCGAACAGATATCTCAGCCTCCCAACTTCAGCAGCCTACGAAAGTGTCATGAAAAAGCGCGGTCTCCAACCCGAGACCATTACACTCCCTCACAACACAGAGGGCCATTGGATCGGAAACAAGAATGCCAAGAACGTGATCGTCTACTACCACGGTGCGTCCCGATCTCGTGTAACATGGAGAAATCCGTCCACGGGTACCTGCAGAGCCAAAACCTAATCCCAACACCAAATATATCCCCAAATAACGAAAATAACAAGCAAAATACTAATAAAGAAACAGGCGGCGGTTTCGCCATGCCCGCCATCCCAGCCTACTTCGAATTCTGGCTCGATATACTACAAGCCCTGAATGAGACCGGCCACGATCTAGCCGTGTTCTTCCCGCGGTACACGCTAACTCCACACGCAACATACCCAACCCAGCTCCGCCAAGCCGTCGAAGCCCTGCGCTACATCATCAACGAGACGGGTCGCTCACCAGCCAATGTGATTATCGGCGGGGACTCCGCAGGCGGGAATCTTACCGCAGCGACACTGCTGCACCTTTCTCACCCGCACTCGGAGATCGAGCCGCTGGTGCTGTCGGCGCCCTTGGCGGGTGTCTTTGCGTATGCGCCCTGGATTAACTTCAGTACGGAGTGGCCGTCGATGAAGGATAATCTGTGGAAGGATATTATTACGCCGGACGTTTTGACGAGGTGGTCTGCTTCTTACCGCGCGGAGAAGCCGGCGGATAATTGGAATGAGCCGCTTAATGCGCCGGCAGAGTGGTGGGATGGTGCGAAGACGGAGAGGATTTTGGTTCTTGCTGGTGGGGACGAGATCTTGCTTTCACCTATTCAGGAGTTTGTGAAGAAGATTAAGTCGGTATTTGAGGAGGTTACCTTTGTCGTTGGGTATGATGAGTCGCATGATGCGCCGTTTTATACTATGGTTAAGGAGGAGACTCAGACTGGTTCCGAGTTGCGGCAGTGGTTGGCTGCTCGGCTGTGATTTATTTGCTGCCACATTGCTGCGGAGCAGAAGGACAGGTTCGATAGAGACAGGTCTTATTGTTTCCTATGCTCGTACCAATTACAAGTGGGAAATCCAAATACCAGTTGCAGGAATGAGAGGTCATGTCTTTTCATAAACAAGCAGGATAGGCTCCCCTGACTCGGATTAAACAAAACAACAAATATATGGAACAGCAGATAGATTATTCTACGTGGAGACCTTGGCGGAGAACTTGGCCGCCGCAGTATCGAAGAACTCGCTCTTCTCCTGGATGTCAGTGAGAAGGGAGTGCGAGGGCTGGACTTGCTGTAACCGGCTAGACGAGAGATAAAAGTTAGCAACAAATCCATTACATCGTTCAAACGGAGCCGCCGCAGGATGACATACGACTCCAGTTCCTCGGTCTGCTTCCCAGCCAACACATTCAAAACAATGCTATTGGCAATCAATTCCACGTCGGTAGGGTATTTCTCTAGAGCGGCGGTGAGGGCGGCCTCAGCCTCGGGCAGACGACCGAGGTGGATCTCAGCGATAGCCTGGCCGACTATAGCTAGCGGTGCGGAGGTACTGGGTGCGGAGGCGAGCTCCTCGTAGACGTAGAACGCAGATTGGTACTTCTCTCCGCCCTGTACATCAGAAAGATCAAAGTCAGCACTCATACACCATTGAGCAGGTGATTATAGGTTTCGCATCAACATACGACTCTCAAGCCAACCCACGACTCGGCAACGTTGACGAGTAGCGAATCCTGACCCCAGCGCTTGGCAGCCTGAACCTCCTTAAGGGCGAGATCGGTCCGGTTTTGTTGGAGGTGAATCTGGACGATGAGGGAGACACTAAAATACAGACAGATTATCAGATCAATGCCTCCGGTATATCGCAGTTTACTTGCGACGGGGTAACTCACGCCTCAAGGTTACCCTGGTGCTTGGACAGCAGCGCCAGCGCCTCCTCGCTGTGGTCCTGGGCCTGCAGCACGGTAGCAGCAAGGATCTGCACGGTGTTGTTTTCGGGGGTAGTTCTCTGCGAGTTCTTGTGCGAGCTGCAAGGCAGCGTCTGTCTTGCCGGTGGACTGCAGGGCGAGGGCCCTGACAGCCGACAGGTCGGGGCTGTCCTCCTCGATGGAGGGCTCGGCGAGGCTTTCGTCGAATTGACCAAGCGCAATCTGGGCGCGGAGTCTGAGGACTTGGGCAGGGAGTTTGTTCTCTGGGGAGAGCGCGGAGGTCTCGAAGTCGATCACACTCTGGTATTGGCCCGAGTGGAAGGCGCTGTGGATGTTGAGGAGCTCTGCGGGGAAGTTGAATTAGCGCTGGTCGGAGCTGGAGAAACGGATGGAAGACTTACCGCCCTCTGCAGAAAAGGGATCCATGTTGGCTGTTGTGGAAGAATTGGTTCAAGGGGAATGGGTGTTGTTGATGATGCCTTGTGGCCGCAGTTGTTCACGGTGGCTTTATGGTGGAGAGGCAACTCTGCCGAGATAACATGGGGCAGGTGGGCCGACCGCCTTCGATCTATGCATTTCCATCATCGGCACTTCATCAACAAGACTTCATCTACAAACCTATGAATTATTTCTATGTTTTTACACTTGACATTGAAATAGTTAAAAAAATTATTCATTCCCACAAATACTAAAGAGCTATCAACACGGGACAGGTGTCGACATCCCATGAAACATCTCGCGTCCTGCTTCAACTGGCTCCAGCGCTAGATACATATATATTGTCCACAATCTCCTCACTGGTAATAACCCGCGCTGCTTCGTACGTATGCAGGGTAATGTTAAGCGCATCGACGGTGCGTACGATTGTAGGGGCAGTCACCAGCCCGCAGTGACGAAACAAGCAATCTGGTGATATGTACATAAGTTGGGGCCTCGTTAAAACCAACTGGGTTAAAACCCTTTGGGATAAATCCCCCAGTTCGAAAGAGTACCCCAGTCATCTCACTGGCACGGTTGATCGGCACAGCGACAACAAACAATAACATGCATGGGGTACATGATCCGAGACAGATCAAGTACCTTTATCCATAAGTCCATCCATCGTCCAGTGGCTCGGCGGCCATTCTTCATCTGGCCTCCATTTCTTACTCCAAGTCTTCATTTATTCATGTCCATTGGCGCTTGATCATATCCAGAGCCTGGACGCGGTTCGAAATCTTCTCAACACAAGATTGATCTTGTTCAAGAAGGCAGTAGTGGCAAGTAGGCCTGGAGTCCTAATCTCATTGAGTGCCTCCAGGGCTCTTTGATGCAGCTAGTATAAGCCTCTTCGTCTTTGAGTACGGCGATCTTAGCATCAAGTTATATGCAGTTAACTGCAGTGAGATTTGAGAAACTCGAGACGCCTTTATGAGCTTCTCTCAGATATATTCCCCCGGGTGTTAGAAAATGTGATCAGGCGAGACGCAAGTAAGGTGACCGAGCAAGTTGTGGGAATGGTTATGAGGGATCTTATAGTGCCTAGGGGAACTCCCACACTTCCATTAGGAAGAGTAGTGGGAGTCAATGGAGTTCATGTCGGTGATGGCGGCAATATCACCGGGCAATCTTTATCTTCAAAGCCTGGCATGCTTTGCGGGCTTTGCTCGATACGACTCGCGCAACCACGAGAGGCAACCACTGGGGATCGCGGTTGGTTGACGAAGACGACGACAGAGATGGGGCCGCACAGCTAGCTGCAGGGGATTCCTCGGACGGTTGTGGTAGAGCTCCACAGAATGGGAGAAAGCAGTTTTCGTACTCCGAGTCAGTGGTAGTCGTGGTCAGCGAAACCGAGTCTGCTTCTTCGTTGCAGAAATCGGCCAATGTCGGCATTCGGTCAGATTGGCCAATTCGATTGTACAGCTCATGAAGAGCTGCCATGCTAAGGAATCTCGGGAATGGCGGTTCGTGCTCCAGCTTTAATGGACTTAGGGCTTGTAGGTTGAAGGAGGAACGAGACAACTGCGGAGATGGCTCTTGTTCTGACAGAGATGTTTGGTCATGGTGGCAGGTGTCGTGGTGGGTGTCGTTGTGGGTGTCGTTGTGGGTGGTCACCACTTGATGGACTTGGAGTGTCCTGTAGATTATGTTGGTATATATTGCAAGACACATAGATATCAATGCTTACCTTGGATCAATGCTTCCGTTGTCCCCATAAATGGCATCGAGCCAGTTGGAGACCTCGGCCTGTTCGTAGTAGGTTTGCACGGAAGTCATCGTGCGTTGTTGTATATAGTCTTCGATGATTCTTGTAAAAAGGCCTCGACGGGGCTGGAGGTGGTTTTGGTGGTGTATCAATTTCCCAGTGTAAATCGAGTATTCAATATACTATATAGTAAAGGCCAACTGAGGTATACTTGAAATGGATTGGATAGATACCCGATGGAAGGATGATATAATAGTCACGGGAAGTAGATGAAGAAGTAAGAAATAAAAAGGAGAGAAATGGATTCAAGGGCCGTATATATAGTCTGTTATTCGAAAGCTAATAAGCCTTCCTTAGAGCCGACGTCGAGTTAAATAGAACATCGAAGAGTACTTTTCCTATAATAGAGGTAAAATTAGGGCTTCAACCATGGTTGCCAGACCGAAAGCCGTTTCGGCGATGGAAAGAGCCTCAGCATCGCAATGAGTCAAGTACGTCTCAAAAGCAGGCGCGACCCAAACTTTCCTCTATAAACAACGTTGGAAGAATATAGAAATGGCACTTTCCCTGATATAGATATGCCGGTATACCCGTGGACATCATAGTGATGGTTGAAAACGGCGAGCGCTGTAGTTACGTGATATATCACCGCTAGGAGTGAAGAGTAGAACTTCATGTGAAATGTAGAGTAAGGTCTAGTCATCTTCATACAAGTACGGCCCCATCACTACAGTCGTTGGTCTAAGTGCAGGCACCAACCTGATGAATCACGCTGTGCAGGCCATTTTCGTTGTGCGGAACTCGAAATGGTGCGAACATATTCAAATAAACAAGTAGTGCATCACATTTACTACGTCTATGACTGCTTCCTTTCCCTTGCCGTCCATGTCTAATACAGACAGAACTTCCTGTCTCCTTCCCTCCAATCTACAACATCCATCCTACATAACGTAGAGACATCAAGAATACACTGAATTCAACAAAATAAGCGTCGTGGGATAGGCATCTACGGTAGCCATAGCAAATACCTTTCAATGTAATAGTCGGATATCTAAGCAGGTATGTGGTGTTGGTATGTCTTGGAATACCAAAAGATCATCCCCTCGTAATAACTACATATGTAAGATGGTTAGATACCGCTACCACCACTCTGGGGGAGTGTGACGTGTCTTACCAAGGATACTTCAAAGCTATGCTTAAGAAAAATGGCGTCGGACTCCTGCGTTTATGAACAACCGCTGGCTGGCTGAGAATGCAAGGTGTTGATCCGCCCGTCAAAGTTCTGTCTAGTCATCAAGTTATAACCATCATTTTCCTTTGACGGTGTTATGTGGCCATCCTCGATATTTGGATGAAGCCCTTATATGAGCTCTTCTAGTGTTACATATGAAGGCGGCGATGAGAGTACGGACTTTATGAGGAGCACCAGAAATACATTTGGCAGGTTTCATTCAACAGTCATAAGCTATGGAGCCGTAGGACTACCATGTGATTCAAATGTATAATCCTTGATCAGCTCTGCCACCTGAATTTACCCTCCTGCAGAGTCTTCACGACACCCAAGGGTATAAACTCTCGATTCACGGCAGCGAGGCCACCATAAGTACGGACCATCCCTTCGTGATACAACTCCGCAACCCATTTCCAGTAGGGTGTCATTTCCCCATAGAAATGAGGGATAGAGGCCGCAGAGGACACTGAATGAAGGGATTTTTGCTCCATGTCAAAGCTCCCAGTCAGAGCCACGCTCATCTCACTCGGTACATGGGTCAGCTGCTTGTACACGTCCACAAGAGACGGACTGAACGTCTCTGGATACCGGGTGTAGTCTTCCAGGGACATGAATGACTTGGACTTGCCGCTCCATTCGCTCCAAAATTGGCTGCTAGCATCAGCGCCGTCCTTTTTGAATTTCTCTTTGGCCGCCTCGTATCTCGCCTCATCCCTCAGCGAGGCCTTATGAAGGAGCTTCCGGGGGGGTCTCTTTGATATTTTCACGCATGGCGAGCAGTCTGATGAAGGGATTTAGAAGCCCCAGGCCACCGAGTTCAACGGGATAATAGAAGAATCCATCGGGCAGATCGTGGATATCGAAACGATCTGCGATCAGAGTGCGCAGATAGTCGGTGACACCATTGATTTGACCCGGCGGAGTTTTGTCATCTGCAGTTTTGTTGAAGAGTGTGCGCTCGATGCGGCTCAGGGTGGAGATGGCCATGTCGATATGGTCCCGACCGAAGCAAATGGCTGGTTTTGCAAAGTTGTTCGTAAAGAAGCGGCCAAAGTAGCTGTTCCATGCCTGTACCCAAGCGAACACACTTTTGCAGGACGAGAGCTGCCGTGAAAGCTCTTCAATATGCTGGTCGACCTGGGCCTGGTCGATGATGAACCTTTCTTGCTGCGCATCCAGAACCAGGAAGCCCCAGCGGATATCACCAGTGGGAAGGGCCGACTGCATCGGACTGCCACCCAGACCCATCTGCACAGTTCCGGTCTTCTCCGTGTTGAACTTCAACCCCATTACCTGACTGAACTGCTCCATCGCCTGCCATGCCTTGACGCAAGTATTCTCTGCGCCCCAGAACCAAAAGTCATCATGGAGCCGGTATAGAAAGGCGCCGTCGGTAGCTTGATTGACTGCATAGTCCATGCAGAAGAGAACGGATTCTCCGAAGCAATCACCCAGTGTATGACTCATTGGAATGCCACGCTTGCGGGTTTGAACAGAGCCCTCGGCTCCATCTTGGGCAAACTTGAGCGGAGCTTCCAGGAACACTACGAAGAATTTGATCCATAGGTCAGAGACTCCAAAGAACTTCAGCACGGTGAGCATGGTGGCGTGGGGCATTGAAGGGCCGAACCACTCAAAGTCCGACCGGATTGCGGTAAAGTTCCCCCGCTGATGTTTATGGATGATAGATTCTGTGATCAGGAGGTGGAGTAGAGAGTGCTTTGTATCCAAGGCGTTTTTTGATCCGGACCCCGCGTCATCATATTCCCGGGCACCCTCGACGTTTGAGGTGGGTAGTTGGCTCATGAAATATTCGTCGGTGTATGTGTTCTTTCGAATCTCGTTGATCTTCCCAGAGCCCGAGTTGGCTTCTCGGCCAAGGAAGTACTTGCGCATTTCCTTGTGGTCTTCTGGGATATCCTCATGCAGGACCTTCCAGGCGTTGGAATTTAGGAATCGCTCAAATGTCTTCCGCAACTTCACAGCCCACATTGTCCCGATGTACTGTAGCAGAAGGGCATCGAGAAGATCTTCGTCCATGAAGACCCGGTATTTACCGTTGAGCTGGCGGCGCATTTCAACAGGAATACCATCTGGGTCTCCTGTCCAGGTCCAGCTATCGAGCGAGGCAATGCGCATGTTGAGCACATCTGCCACTTCCTGGGCAACCTCATTGTTCCGCATAAACTCTTTCAGAATGGCTGTCTTTTCGTCGCCGAGGAGGTCGGTCTTGAGCAGTGCGCGGGAGACCGACTTCAGTTCGTCCACGTTGAGCCATTCACCCTTTGAGGACAGGTATGTTTCAAACGATTGGATACTTGCTCGGAGATCCTTGAGTGCCTGTCGAGAAAGTTTGGTCTGGGTGAAAAGATCACTGAGGTAGGACTGGATCGCGTCTTCGTTGACATGTGTCGCAGCAGTAAAAACCAAAGACTCCCAAGTCGCGCGTTGCTCGTGCATTTCTGCCCGCCCAACATTTTCGAAGCTTGGATCGGAGTCAGTGGACTTAGTGTCTGCAGTGGAGGTAATACTTCCATCCAACTCCGACAACCACTCTGTAACCAACTTGCTGTAAAAGGCACCGTGCTCATGCTTTATCTCAAGATATCGCAACTCCTTCTCGAGTTGAGTGACACGATCCCGTAGAGCTGCCTGAGAAACGGAATGGTCGTAGCGACTTTGTAAAAGAAAGCGACGAATGTTCGTATGATCTTCTGGCTGCAGACGACCGACTCCTCGTGAAGTGAGTGTGTCCTCCGATTCCTCATCTGAGGAATCGGCATCTAGATCCAGGTCATCTTTGTCGAGCGAATCCTTACTGTATCCTTTCAGGCGTGAGATTCCATCCAGCAAAGCCTGAGCACGGGTGCGCAGGTCTGGCGCTGCGTTGGCAACTGCAAGGATTTCGGTTTTGCGCCGATCAAATAGGACGCGTTGCTTGGAGAGTTCACTGATTTTCGTAGTAGTGATGGACTTAAGAGTCTGTGGAAGAGCTCCGTTTGCCATAATGATGTTGGAACTTGAATAATGTGAGAGGGAGGTTACACCTTATGAGGCAGAAAAGGAAGGTAATTTGATGTTGAGGGTTTGACGGTGAGAGTTTGGTGTTGAGAGCTGGAATTGTGGAGATGATATGCGGTGGGGGGAGATTTAAATAGGAGCGGCAAATTCATCTGATACTTCCACCACTGAGTCACACATGAATCGTTACTTTAGAAGAGTTACGCAATCCTAAGGGGAAAAACAAACGCGGGCAACTGTTTGAAGTTAGCAATGAAGTTGTTGTATTTTGAGGCTGAGATCGGGTACCTAATCGGGTATAGCGTCAACTGGTCAACATAGCGCTAGCACTCCTTAATTGTGCCTTGCCTACGTTCCTCATCCGAACCTGTACCCACTATGTCATGGTTGTGCTCTAGTGTTTATGATTTTTTATTGCGTCCTTCCCGAGATGAGTGTTCCTTGGAAAATGTGATGTGGGGTGGTGGCTATCGACGATGGAAGTAATAGATTTCACGAGTGAGGACTAGTCAATTTAGGGACGCTATTACCTGCTGTGAACTCCAAGAAGAATGGAGATTGATTGATAAAACAAACTGAGGTCTTTATGCTGGACCGAATGAAAGAAAAATAAGAGACGTAAGTTGGAGAGGGTGTGGTGACAACCTTGGAAATGAAGTGACGAGACTTGAGAAGGTTAGACCTGGGCTCATCAACAGGATGCAGATATTGAACTAGAGAGCTTCGAGCAATGTCGACCAATTTTTTACAATATCCAGGACCATTATATTGCCTTCTAGTAGTAAGTGAACTTAGGGAACCCTTAATACATCTCCGATCTCCCTGTTGTTACCTGAAGGGCTTTGTTTATAGATTGAGCGTCTGTTTGTTAGTCTTGTTAGTGGCACGGTAAGGCATATAATGCCTTGCTTTTGATAGCTTGGATGGTTGTGACTTCATCTCCTTCACTCTTCTCTGGTAGGAGTGGTCTCCACATATATAATAGTAAAGGGCATCAGAAAAAGAGATATAAAATGACTGAAAGCGACGCACGAACGGACATCCAAACGACAACCCAAAAAGACACACGGAAAGGCATTTACAAATACCCATCAATATGATGTCTCCAATATATCCTAGGTCAGCCAGATCAGATTATCCCAGACAACGCTCGTTGTCTAGTGCTGCTATGTAATGGCGGAGAAGTGAGCAACTGTATCTACAGAACTTCCAAAACCCTTCTGACATCCTCCCACACAGAGCAAACCATGACTTATTTGGACACGGAGAGGCCAATGCACAGCTCTCTAAACGCTTGTTGTTCGAAAACCTATTTATTTTTGAGAGATTATCACGGGGTTACCTTCCCATTGCAGACTTCTCAGCGATGCACCCTCAGGATCTCGATACCATAGCCCGTTGCTCATCGTCCCGGTTCAGCTCTTCATACTTTGGACCCTCACTTTTCATCAGGTACGCGACACAACCCCATGCCAAAATGGGTTGTACTAAAAGCATATAGTAATCTGTACCTATAACTGACATCGCACCGGGACCGGCACACGGCGAGCGATGCGTCGATTGCCAGCATCCTGTCAACTCAGATATACAGATAATGGAGTCCAGCAGTCCAGCAGATGGTGAGATCACGCAGTACGGTACTAGTGGGGACGGTCATCCACACTCTCTCATCGACTGTCTCTGGATGCAGTGCCCGACGGCTCTGCTCAATCCTGCGTCGCGATCCGCGGCATTTGTGGTCAACCGCCCAAAACCAAGTTGGTTGGACTTTCTGCACCTGCCATCGACTGCACCAATCCTATGAAGCCGGGAAGACTTCAACGACGGGTTTGACAGCAGGAACTATGCTCTGGAAATGTTGCGTCTGCGCGAAACCTTGCGTAGGAATGCACAGATGGAGCTAATGTCATACTACGACGGACACAACTTACCATACTATGATAAGATAGAGCTCGACGAAAACGGTTGGGTTGTGACTCCGCCTGCGGATCACCGCTTGTCCGACGCGTTAGTCTTCCTCGTTATCGGTCAAAACCTGGTGGTCACCAGAAACAGGCACGGCAAATGGCCCGCCGATTTCAACTCGGACGGAGACATATACCCGATGGCTATAGGGCGACCCAGTTATTATATAGGCCTATGGCATACCGTTCATTCCTATATTCGCTGACTATTATGCCCTAGCCGGGTCACACTTACACAAGTATATGTGGCTGCTGACGAAGAAAGTGGCCTATGCTAAGATGAAGCACACTGGCCGGCACTTGGGCGAAGTCACTGTGTCCCCGAAGGAACTCCGGGCCCCCTTCGACTCTGATACGGCTTTCAACGTCGACTTCGATAGCTACGATTGGTCTAAGTTCACCCCTATACCAACATTCGACTGTGCGACGAAGCGCCTCGTCCTAGCTCTCCAGGGCTCAGGGGTCATTATCACACCGCCAGCTAATATAAGGGGATTTAACCCGGCCGCCGGGCCAACTAAAACGAACTTCGCGAACCGCCTAGTGGATATCGATCAAACCACGTGGTCGTCGATGGCAAATGCTTCCTATCAAAGAATCTCGTCTTTCTCCCTACTGGACAAGAACGCGGCGCGTACCATGCCCAAGTCCCTGGACAAAATGGAAAATGTTACGAAGGTCGAACCATCCTTGTACCGCGATATTCCGCGCGAAACATCAGCAACAGTGTTTGATGACTGGCTGGCTATCCTGGATGGACGAAATCGTAGCTTTACGAGGACTTCGGAGGCTTTACAACCACCATAAGAGAAAAAGAAAACCTATACACCAACCGTGATGCCATCGAGTGAATTTACATACTTCACATTCCGAGTATCTTAATGATCCCATCGACCTTACCATATCCCCTGATGGTCCCGTTAATATCCATCCTTTCACCGACGGAACGAATCTAGTAAGCTACGTCAGACCTTATTGACCTGGAAGTGCGTCAAAACGAGAGAAAATCGAAACAGCCAAAGACGCTCTTGACCGAGCGGTGAAGAAAGGAATCCTCATTCGGCCCAGTAGGAACTGCACATGTCAAAGCTTCGGACACTATTGGTGCGTTGTCAACTTCAGCCCCAACCAGTCCGAACATGGAATAGCAGTGCTGGGTCGCAAGATCAAGGCATGCGGGAGGGCCAAGGCTCCTCAAATCACGACTGTTCCAAACTCAAAACAGGCTCCAAGCAGGTGGTTCGACCAATGTATCTAAGATCTAAGATGAACGTGACTATGACTGCTTCTCTGGCCGTCTATTGCATTTCACGAGGTGTGAAACTTAATCTACCTCGTAAGCACCACAAAAGGTTGTCCGCGCACAAGAACTTTTGTAGTAAGCAGGTAACTTGGCGATGTACTATGTTGTAATTACCTATATTGTAGGTATTTCGGCAATGCCCCGAAATTAGAGAGGCTGAATGCAAGCAATGCATTCCTTCGACAGGGATGCCCGAGCCGCTCCTAAGAATAGACAACGGTGTTCAAAATCCACACAAAACCGACAAATACCAACTCTATAGCCCCCCTGTATGGATCGCCTGTTACAGTAATACCACTCGTCGCGACAGCAACACAGCCCGTAAACGAGATCCACAGCTGCAACAGGTTTGATACGCCTATCCAGCCACTGTCCTGACAGCCCTAAAGGTCCAAGGTCAACCGCCAAGACTCGCGTACCAAGATTCGCTGGCAACGGCTCCCGAGGGACCCGTCGTATGATGCGAATAATACACCTCAAACACCCTAAAAGTAAAAGATTTCTCGTGTTTGAAGCCGCGTAGTCGTATTAATTGGACTCTGACGTGTTGGGGCTTGACCCTGGTCCTTTACTGAATTGCCGAAGTGGGCAGAACGGCCTTCGATGAAAATTCTGGAAGCCACGTTGTCCCACAGGAGCTGAATGTGGGGTCATTTTCGAGATTTCAGGTTCCGACATATGGAAAGGCGTTATTTTTAGCACTGGATCTGCGACAGGTAGATGTCTCGCGTCTTCGTTGCATCCCGGATGTTAGAGATATGGTGCAATGTGGATGTGTGGGGATGTGTGTAGAACTGGTAGGGGAAATGAGTGCTTCGGATAAATTGGTTTGACGTATACAATATCGAGCGTAAACTTTGCCGCGGGATGTTGGATCTCGTTTAGGAGTCAGCAGCAGCTAAGCTGGCTTTGGAAACGGGCACGTTGGCTTGTGACGGCGTTTCCGGGGGCATTTTCCTGGTTTTGCTACTTGCCCCACTGGGGCTGATATCCACTGCTTCAGAATGGTCAGCTTCCTATTCAAGTTATAAGCGACTTTTACCAATCGCGAGGCTAAGATCGAGCGAGTATGGTGGGGATTTCCTTTTCTGAAAGCCGGAGCCGCTTGGTACCGGGCGTTATTCCGTGATTAGGGTCCGCAATATCGGTACGCGAGAGACATCCGGCCACGATATCCAGCATGATGGGTACTAATCGAAGGCTGGTGGATGCGATATGTCCCAGATATGTACTGATTGCGGAGTACTTGTGGGTTTGTTTGCAATCTCTTGATGTTTCCTTTCCCGCTTTCCCGCTCTCCCGCTTTGCCTTGGGTATAGTATACATCGTGTAAAGTATTGCAAGCTCAGGGAAACATAGGTGTACATCCCTTGGTCTCCGGATCATGGCCACGTATCTGATCTCCCTAATCGTATGACCTCCTGCCTCCTACGAAACCAGTATTCGAAACACTTAGAGGCCGTGCATTGGACCATGTAGACCGTATCCCGTACAGGGATGATATGGAGTTGATTGCGGAATCTACCCCGGCAAGGAAAAAGGCACCGGCCCAAAGGCTCAACCTCGAGCATATCAACTGTAAGACAAATTATGGCGCCATGCCAGTTGCGGGATAGTTTCCTCTGAAACAAGGTATCATTCTGAACGGCACCGGGACGAGTCGCAATGCATGATTCTTGTTACACGATCAGTGATAGTGATGTGCGAGCCACAAGCGCCCTATGATACTGTTGCACCAATCTCGTCGGATATGATGGGAACATTTGTTCCAAGTTGAGTCACATGCACCTGCAGAATGAAGGAGAAAACGCAAAAGGAAAAAGAAAAAAGAAAAAAGACTCACATTTGCCTTCCTGCAGTCGGTATCAAAATATGCTATGGGGGGGTAGACAAAACCTAGTATTTAGCCACAGCCGGGCCGGTGATTGGAGGCACTGGTTCTGACAACGGAGAGAGCCCGGGTGTCGTATCAAAGGGAGAGGCCCGAGGATGGTGCGATACTTTCTTTGAATGTTTTTGCTTTTTGTTTCTTGTTCTGTTTCGGTGTTACCAACACAGCCTGGTTTGATTTGCATATCAACCCGGGAAGCATCGAAGACGCATCGAAGGAGCGGGACGAGGCTGAGCTGAAAGTGGCTGTGGGCTGAGACGAGTGGGGGATGTCTGAGACGTGTCAGTCTCTGCGATGGCTTTCTTTCTTTGGGTGGTAGTGGATAGTATCATTTTGGCATGCACTATCATCCTTCAAAGGTAAAGGCCTGCCGATGTGCATGCGTCAAAGCGGGGTGCTTCGTTTGCCTAGTTTGGACACTCCATCACAAATATGTACATTTGGCCGAGTACATCCCTTCAGGTGTTTGTACAGTAGGTACTTGGAGAAAGTGGCCATTTCTATCAAGTCATAATCAGAATACCACCATAACCTGTGCAATATGACCGGGGAAGAAAGTATAGGCGAGACATCAGGTGATGGAGCAACAACCCTGGCTCCAATGAGGCGCAACGGTTCCATCCCCCTGGGTCTGTATAATTTGTTCCTGAAGTATGGGAATATATTACTTTGAAAGACATCTGGAATCTACATTGTACTCGTACTCGGTAACCCTATTCAAACAAGTGCTATGATACAGAGCATAGGAGATTGCATTCTCTAACTAACCTAAACATTTGAAATGTTACGTCGGGACAATTATATTATGTGTATACTCCATAATTGGTACTCGGGAAGGGGAATACTACGGAGTAACTTGCCGTGGAATGGAGATGGCAAGCCCCTTCCGTTCTCTCCTGAAGATCAGACCCATAGCTCAGTTTTATGACACTCAAACTCCCGTTTTGTCTTCTTAATTAAGAATGGGTATGCCCATATGCCCCTGAAACGGACAACCTCAATGACCTTCTCAGATCCCGGCTAGCTTTGCGCTGTAACGTCTTGCTGGAGTTTCCAAGTTTCCAAGTTTAGAAGGTTCTGAGGAACATTCGCTGTACTGTTGTACAACAATACTGGTATGGTACTGGTACCAAAACATTTAATACTGTAACGAAAAGAATTTCTCGCGTTGCGTCTTCATGATGTCATCGCAATGATTACCGATTCTCTTAAAACGGCCCCAACGTTGGAATTGCACAGGGGATATCGTCATCCAGTTAAATAATGAGATATTCTCTTATGTAGAAGAACGTTAACTTGAAAGAAATACGTTCATATTTTTTCTGTTTTCACTTTTCTATTAATCCAATCACTCTTTCAGTAATGACCCCGGGGAATAGTCAACCGCAATCAATCATAGCCCCATAAAATCACAAAGGGCACAAAGAGAGTTTTTTCGCCGAAGGCTTCATCCTATAGGGGGAGCCGTCAAAAGTGGGGTTATTTAGGGCTGTTGATCGTAGCAAGGAGCGGATGCGAGATTGACTGGTAATTGTTTACATGCACATCAAAATTGGAGTGCAGAGCCCTGCGGCTGACGGGCTCACGTACATCTCCCCATATACGCCATTCAAAATCTTGCAGATTCTCTGATATCAGAAGTCTCTTAAGAGAACATTGAATACATATACCTAGATAATAATGACGTGAGTTACATGTTACCGTTACTGTAGACTGTACCAGTAATTTTGACCTTCCAGAAGGAAACGTTGGAAGTATTGACCCCCTGAGGGATGTCATATATAATACACTAGCTTGTACAGTGTACTCCATACGAAGCGAACGACCCTGTCAAGTGGACCTCAAGTCAAGCCAATGGAAGACCCTAAGAATCTTGGAAGGAAAAATAGTAAGACATGCTCCCCCCATACAAGTACTGCCATGTCCATCCTTTGTCTTTGAGCCGTGAGGTCCGAACCAGAATATAGGATGATTGGGTAAGAATTCTCAAATGAGACAGCCCTGTATCCGCCAGGATTCTTGAGATGGCCAAAGCAACCCTATTGAATAACGTCTAAGGACTGATCACAAGGAAATAATTGCATGTAATCCACTCGATTACCGCCCATCCTGGTACTAGACTGCAAATCGTATGTCGCACGTCAGAGCTGAAAAATCATACCTGTGAAAGCGTGGCATGATAGCACGGTTCTTCACGTACATCTGTACCCAGTACGGAGTACAACGCAGGCAAATGGGGTTTGATAAACAACTCCCAACTCCAACTCCCCCTCATCATCCCGTCTGCATCCCCCCTAGTCGGATCCGGTGTGGATCTCTCACTGGCTGGCAAGTTGAATTATGGATCACCTGAGGCACAGTGATTAGCGGTCAGGATGTTTTGACCCGACAAGAGATTATCGTGTTGCTGTCATCGGGGAAGAGTGGCTGCCACGAACTCGCAGATCCTTGCTTCAGCCACCGCTCTTTGTCTTTACCTCGTTACTGGGTGGGGTATATTGGGGCTAGTGATGAGAAACGGCATCTCTTTAATTATAATGTGGGTAAATTAGGACATTGATAACGCGGTCTACTCTGTATGGAACAACTTGCTTTGCTCTATTTTGCTGTTCTTGATGTCGCCCTAGGGAACTGAGGGGATTCTTTTCCTAACCCGCCACAACCGCTGCACGATATCACGCTGATAGCGCACAGATGATCCATGTATAGGAGACACTGTCAGCACTAAATCAGCTCAAAAATGTAGTCTTGAAGTTGCGTGTCTACTCGGGCATATGAGTCATTTCATTCTAGCACGGTATTGTCGGAAAAAACAAAGGAAATTTAGCAACAAAATGGAAAAAAAAAAACAAAAAAAGAAATGACGTCTATTTCCCGTTTTGGATAGTCCTGCCTTCCTAGTGAATTCCCGGGTATTGGCATAAAAGCCTCAAGGTGAGGGCCGTTCCGAACAAATTGGGAAGGTACGCGGGGTTCCTAGGCATCCGAATAGATAGTCGCCATGAGGGGAATACCTGAGGTCAGAACAAGATCCCTGTCACTTGCTAGGATGATGCGGCTGTTGAGACCAAAAGAGCCTAACTGTCGCCTTTGGATGACGCTAAGTCCATTCAACAGCCCACCCGGGTGACGTGCAGGAGCGCAGGATCAGGAGAGCATAGCCTGAGGGGTGCCGAGGAACTTCGAGTTTCTTTTCTCCGGCTGTAGCGGCATTGTGAATTAACATAATCAAGGAAATGGTGAAGCACGGCATCGCCAGCTCATCTTCCAACGGCTGCGGGGTTGAGGTCAACCCCGCAGATGTTCCTATGCTTTGCGGCTGGTCACACTCCGCATACAGTCTGTATCACTTTGTGCCTTGAAGGACAGGTACGAGCAAGCTGAGAGCTAAGAGGGAAAAAAAAGACTAAGAATACGGAGTATGAAATGGATACTAAGCCATAGGAAATGCGGGCCTCGTAGGGCAAAATAAACGCTCCTAATCACCTGGGATATTTATTTCTTGTTTTTCTTTTTTTCGGTGTGTTCGTGACAAAACAGAAACCTCAAACTCCCCGACGATCTATTTTTGCTTTTGATAATCCACTCCATCTCCACCGCTCAAACCGTTTCTCACTGCCACATCAAACACCAGTTCAGGGATGACATTCAATTGTCAACATTCCGCTATAGATGACGATGTACTATAACTTACACAGACCCTATCGTGAATGTTGCGGTGTACACTGTACGATTTTCCCATTTCCTCCCCACCAAGGTGTCAAATAGGAGGAAATGATGATGTGCGTCGTGATCGACTCACTCTTTTTTGTCTCGGTGCTTGGGCATAGATCCGCGCCCGACCAGTCAGCAATGAACACAAACACAAGGAGAGCACAACACTAGATAAGACTGTGTGTATCACAGAAACAGGAAAGTCTAATGGAATCTCGCGACCAAAACGCAGGAATCCGAAGGCTCCGCATATCTTCCCCGGACCACTCTGTCGGTGCTAGGAATTTTCCCAAATAATACAGGTAAAGAATGACTGTTACAGTCTAACTACTAGTAATAATCTCGATATTATAATACTAGCCTAGTACGGAGTATGTTGTCCACTAAGTTGGCGATGTGGGGGAACTGGAGCCCGGCGGTGTCTCGGACTATAGAAGTCTGAATGAAATAGACTGCTATTCGTGTATCCACCATCATCCACAATATTTCGGGACATTTTATTATTATTAAGGATTCTGAATAAAGAGAAAAAGGGAGATCCCCCTTTTTTTACACAAAATATCCAGGAGAGTCTGTCATAGGTAGATTGTAGGGAAATTGTAACTCCTGTCCCTTTAGGGCTCTGCCGTCCAACACACTTGAAACACAGATCGACCCCGTTTGGCCGATAGCATTCCCCAGGAATTCCAAGGATCGTCCAATGATACCGAGCAACGGGTTTCCGTCTGGCAATCATTCCGCATCGTCATCTCGTGGTAGGCAGCTCTGTATTTTGATAGGCACTTGGGTATTGAAGTAGTACCTAACTGTAGGGGCATGCCTGAAGTAAATGAGCAATTACACCCTGTTAGTATAGTATTTAATCATTTCAATGGCCCTCGCCTTTTTTCTCTTTTCATGCTAGATAATTCTTTGTCTTTCTTTTCTTTTTACCCTTGACATCTCAGCCTCATTCACACAGATTGTGGCTCATATATACACTGGGTGAGTCTTCCAAAAAAAAGAATTTGCCCCAACTTGACCATACATACCTACATTCTCTTTCACATCCACATCACGACTGGAATATCTGCAGTCGCAGTTTGAATTAGATGTGTCTTTCAGTATCTAACCCTTCTTGACCAGAAAAAGCAAAGAAAGAGAAGGAGACCGAAATTACATCCTTCAACTTGGTATTACCAGTATTGTATCATTACCAGACAATACAGGTATACAGTACACCATTTCCTATACCGCATGCTCCGTCTATCGTAAGTACCACAGTACCCACTGCAGCTTCAATTCGCGGAATTGGGATTCATTGATTTAATTCTTTTCCCTTTCCCCCCTTCCAACTCTACCTCAATTACCTCCCTCTGCTCGAAGTCAGAGAAAAAAAAACAAATTATCTATACTCATACGATAAGGACAACGCAGGTCTTCTCCCTCTCGTCGCATGATCATCCAGGACTTCCGCAATTTACCCACTCCCGACTCGCATACGGACTTAGTGGCCACCACGTAACCGTGCAGCAACTTGATCAGCTCGCAGTGATCCTCAAAACGGCACTAAACAATCCAACATCAGCGAGCTCCCAAACTCGGCCCAGTCTCCGATTGCTCGCTTTCCCCTTTCGACCGCCTGCATTCACTGCGTTGGCAACTCTGTCGCAATCCCCGATTTTTATCACATTCTCCTATCCTAGCTTCGTTGCGCCGGGGAAAAAAACTCTCTGCACTTTAGCACGGGTACTCCCTTCGCCTGCCGCATCGCTAGTCTCCAATCGCACCCAATCGCGCAAGAAACCTTGTCGGACTAGGACAATCCTTGACTCTTAGGTCTTTTTTTTATTGCTACCGCTGTCTCTTCCGCACCAAAGCCCGGTTCTTGGGGCTCTTTCCCGAACTTTGGTAACGATACCTGCATACGCATTATATTCGGCCTTTGACTCGCTTTGGCGCACGCCCTTCAATTTCGAACCGGTTCCGCGCCGCCTTCCCCGACTCACTCGGCGATTGCACGATCAATTGGTCCATATCACAACACCCCCCGCTTCGACTGCAGAGTAGCAGCTTCCCCCACGCACCGGCAGATCGACACGCATAAGAGAGGGGTAGCATTGGTATCATTGGAAGAACATACAGAGAATCAGCCGGGCTCCGAAAGAAGCAAGACAAAAACCCGCATTCCGCTTCTTTGAGGTTGGAGATCATTCCCTGGTTGATTCCGTTTGTGACGTCCATCCCAAGTGGTTAGCATCGGCTGAGAATATCCCTCGTGGGAGATTGGCCGTTGCACAGGGCCAGTGCCCTTTGCAATTGTTATCAGGGAAATTTTTTTTTTAATCGCTCAAAATCTTCTTTTGCTGCGATTTTTTCCCTCGTGAGCTGCTCTCCGGCAGGGCTCTCCGCATTACACCCAATTCAGCCCAAGATGCAGCAGAGTTCAGGAACGGGGAACTTCTGCTGAGGACGTGGCTGAAAGATCGTGTTCTTACTGTGTCAGAATATTCTACTTTCTCTTTTGGCTCGCATCGCATAACATTCCTGACAGGCGGCAGCCTTGCGAACCTTGACAGCAGGCCGGTCCCATACGCTGTTACCCATTCGTCCATTTCTGAGTCCAGGTGACTCGGACGTTGGTACGGTATACCACAGGCTTAGACTTCCCCATATCGACAGCTGAGCTGTCGTTTTGATAGATAGGCGTCATGGCCTATGCTACGACTACCTCACCGACCCTGGATGCTGACACCCAATCCAACTTAAAACTTGCAACATCTCTCTCTCAACCGACTTTACATCATGTTGTCACATCTTTACCATCTGGCCCTCCCCCTTGTTCCGCACCCTCATTCACCTCTTCGCCGACCTCTACACCCACCTCATCCTTCCCTGCTCCCGACACACCTTATACTTTCACCCCTGCTGGCACTCCCCTGCAATCTGCCAGCGAGGGACTCTACGGCCGAGTAAACGGTCCTTCCCTGCCTATGCCAGGCCCGCTTGAACTCGGCGAGTCCATGATGGCCGTTCCCGGAAACGCAAATCCATCCAGCTTCAATGACCCTGCTGTGTCCACCAAGGCGCCGGGCCTAATGAGACGAATCTCAAGAGGCGCCGCCAACAAACTTACTCGTAGGAGGCAGTCTACGACCCAAAACGAGAAACGAGACCGGAGCACTGGTCCCATCATCATGCGCCGGCGCAGTGATAGCAAGGCTGGCACCCAGCCTGTCCGAGATAGCGCCCTTGATTCCAGCAACGAGGATGAAGCCGGCGAAGCCTTGGACAACCTGGGTGCATGGGCTGGTTCGGAGGCATCCAGTCTTCGCAGCGAGAGTCGTATGAATATGGCTCGCGAAACTGGTCCCGTTCCCGCCGTTGCCGTTGCGCCCAAGATAGACTCTGCTGTTCAGCGAGGCACAGTCCTAACCAAGGTAACCAAGAAACGCAGGAAACAAGTTCGCTTCTTCCTAGACCTAGACGCCGCCAAGGTGTTCTGGGATCTCTCCAACCCGGCCAAACGCTTCTATATCGACGATATCAAAGAAATCCGGGTCGGTGCCGACGCTCGCAACTATCGTGAAGAACATCAGATTCCCGAAGATCTGGAGCGCCGATGGTTCACCATTGTCATTGCGGATTCTGACCGCTCTAAGGGCCGAGCGGTCAAGACATTGCACCTCATCGCTCCTAGCGATCGTATTCTTGACCTGTGGATTACCACCCTGGAGCATATCTCCCGGTACCGAATCGATCTCATGTCTGGTCTGGCAGGTTCGGGCCAAAGCGAAGCGGTTCTAAAGGCACACTGGGAGCGCGAGATGTCGAGACTCTTCCCGCAGCGTCCTCCACTGGAGGAACAAAGCCTCGACCTCGCTGCCGTGGAGAAGGTCTGCCGCAGCTTGCATATCAACTGTTCTAAGAACATGCTCCGGGCACAATTCACTAAAGCTGACGCTGCCTGTAACGGCAAATTGGATTTCTCCGAATTCAAGGATTTCCTTTTGCGTTTGAAGGAACGAAAGGATGTCAAAGATATCTTCAAGCTTCACACCGCACAGCCGAAGGAAGGCATGACTCAAGAGGAGTTTTTGACTTTCCTTGGTGATGTGCAAAATGAAGATATAGAATCCGACCGGGTTTACTGGGCTACACTGTTCGACAAGTACGTTCGACGGGCCTCTAAATCTCGCACTCCTTCTGCAGAAGGATCGGAGCTTCCTCCACCTGTGTCGCGGATGAACCTGGATGCATTTGCCGCGTTCTTGTCTTCGTCCAGCAACGGTGTTTACGCTTCACGTGCTCCTCAGTCAAGATTCGACCGCCCGTTGAATGAATACTTCATCTCGAGCTCTCACAACGCTTATCTCCTTGGCCGCCAAGTGGCTGGTGCATCAAGCACTGAGGCTTACGTTAGCGCGCTTCAGCAGGGATGTCGTTGTGTCGAAATCGACTGCTGGGATGGCGCAGATGGACGCCCCATCGTGTCCCATGGGCGGACTCTTACCACCAGTGTCCTCTTCGCTGATTGCATCACCGTCATCAACCGATATGCTTTTATCACATGCGACTTCCCCCTCATTCTTTCTCTTGAGGTGCACTGCAATCCGGAACAGCAACTGGCGATGGTCAAGATCATGAAGGAGACATTCAAGGAACGACTTGTCCTTGAGCCCTTGATGACCAACTGCCAGATCCTCCCGTCTCCCGAGGAGCTTAAGGGTCGTATTCTGGTGAAAGTGAAAACGTGTGACGAGAACGAATTTGATCCCCGCGCCAATACCGTCGGCTCTGTCGGCACCCACGGCCGCAAACGCAGTTCTAGTACTCCATTTGTGCGACCGACGCTCCATGAGACAAACACCATGCCTCTTCCCACACTCTCAAGTCCCTCTACAATGGGTCCGCTCGACAGTATCGGCCCTTTGATCTCGCACGATAGGCGTTCCCTTACTGCTACAAGCATGAGCAGTGCAACTGACGACAGTGACGGAGCGCTGACGACTGTTCACACTGACAAAAAGAAAAAACGCCGCCAGAAAAGCAAGATCACCAAGCCTCTCTCTGACTTGGGTGTGTACACTCGTGGCTACAAGTGGCACAGCTTCTCGTCTCCAGAGAGCAGACGGTATAACCATATATACTCGTTTGCCGAACGGTCTTTCGAGAGCATCTGTCAGAGTCACGACAACAAGGTTGCACTGGAGTCACACAACCGCAAGTACCTAACGCGGGTGTATCCTTCCGGATTCCGACTCCGTTCATCTAACTTCGATCCGAACAAGTTCTGGCGCCGTGGTGTGCAAATGGTAGCGCTCAATTGGCAAACTTACGACATCGGCATGCAAATGAACCAGGCTATGTTTGCCGCTGGAACTGACCGCACTGGTTACATCCTCAAGCCCGAGAGCCTTCGCTTGCCGGCTGTTGATGGAAATCAGAAGCGCAAGATGGAGCGCAAACTAGTTCGATTCTCGGTTGACGTCGTCTCGGCACAACAGCTCCCCCGTCCGCGCACCATCGGACAGGATGACAGCATCAACCCTTACGTCGAGATCGAGATGTTCAGTGCTGACGATCGCGGTCAGAGCTTCGTCCTCGGCGAAGGTGGCATGAATGCCTCTGCGCGCAATGGTATGTCCGGCATTGGATATCCGCACCGTCGCCGCACAAAGATCGAGCAAAGCAATGGCTACAGCCCTGTTTTCAATGACAAGTTCAAGCTGTCGCTGGAAACTAAATATCCCGATCTTGTATTTGTGCGATGGACGGTCTGGAGCTCAACGGACGGCCGCAGTACAGGGAACAGCGTACAGCTGGCCACTTTCACCGCCAAGCTCACCAGTTTGTCGCAAGGTTACCGCTACTTGCCTCTCTACGATGCCAGCGGCGACCAGTACTTGTTCTCGACGCTTTTCTGCAAGATCTCAAAGCAAGATCCCATCTCCGTTCAGCGTCTGGACCTCGAAGAGCTCCGCGCCGAACGCATGGGTATTCTGCGCCACATCGGCCAGACTGTCTTCAAGCGCTCCTCATCGGCCGAGCGCGAAAGGGATCAATCACAGGATCGCAGTGATTCTCCAAGCCCTGAGGACAAGGAAGGCTGTCCTAACCTGACACCCACTTTGTCAACAACGTCGAACTCATCATTCGTGCAATGATTGGAAGTTACGTCCCATTTTATCCCGCCTACCTCTCTCACCACTACAGCTTTGCGCTGACCTTTCCTCCCATCTATCACTCTCGATCTGGAATCTTGTTCCTATCAATGTCAGCATCAACCAAGGTTCCGGCGTTTGTCTTTCTACTGCATGATATCCTACTGTTTGCTCTCATCTATGCTTGCTAACATTTTCGGACGTTCTGTTTATTCCACCATTACCATCCATACCCGTCACAGCGATACCCCCGAGTTGCTTCAGTTTCATTTTGCCATTTGCCATGAGTATAATCTTGTTCATCATCCTCGTCCTCTCATTTGTCTGTGACAAACCCGGAAACTGACCATCCGGCATGTATTCGACTGGGAGATGTGTTTGCTTGTGTTCTTGTTTTCATCCCATCTTTTCTCTCCTGTCTTTATCTTATCTGTTTGGTCTCATGTATGTCTTTTCTTTTCATCTTATTTCCTTTGTTGTGCTACGTGTCCGCATTAGGATCTAGCAGGAACTCGGTCCTGCCATTCATCATCATCATCATCGCATTTGAGGGAGTCAACCACATTGGAGAATATATATGTGACTGGTTCACTGGAGCTACTCTTCTCACTCATCATATCATTTATTATCATAGCATAGGGACTTGGGATTTTTCATTTTCTGGAGGCTCTCACAGTTGATCTGTCAATCCAATTATGTGCACCTGCACACTAGCATATCAGTTTTTTTATCCTAATCTAGTATTAGCGTGGAATGTACTATTCATTGCTTTCCTGCCATGCCATTTCTTAGCACAGTACTTGTCCTAGAAAATATATCACTCCGACTTTTTTTTTTACCAGTAGATTGTAGAGTCCCACGGCATACACTACTTCAAGTAAACGTATATGTCCACGCGTCATAGATCTATATAGTGTTACAACCAGCATAACGTGGCGTTCAAAATGCCCACATTAGTTGGATGTCAATCTCAAGTCATTGCCATGATCTATAAGAGTCAATAGTCTGTTCACTTGTCTCGTATATAGGGGATATTGCACCTGAGACACTTCTTATAGGCCTGAGGCACGATACACGTGACCTATTTTATTACTCGATCTCATCGAGTCAGCGCCAAGATTAGCCTTTTCTATCTCCAGCTTTTCTCCATATCAAAGCATAGATTACGACCAACCAATCACAGTCCCTGGTAACCTTGATTATGTGGGGTCGGTGGAACCAACGGTTTCAAGGTTTCCAGGTCTCCGGCCAATTCTTGTAGATAACGGGATTTCTTACTTGAACTCATCCGGTCACTCCCCCGCAGGTGCCCATGATAGGTCCGTATCGGTTCAGACCATCATGGATACTTTCAAGATTGGAGGCCCACAGCGGCTTTCTTATCGTCGGGGAAAAGAGGGCTCGGATCCTGGAGGATATGGTTGTCCCGGGGTCATTCCATGTGGGAAAGGTTATAATGATACTGTTATCCCCCGTCTTTGTACTCTCTACTCCAAGATTCTTCTTTTATTCAAATTCCCCGCAATAGCTTTGTTTCAATACTTTCTTTGGGCGTTCGATTACTTTACTGGCAACTATTAGCAACAACAAGTCTACAAGTCTACACGTCCACTCGCCAATATGTCCAAATTCAAATGGATACTCGATAAGGCGGCTGTAGAGAATGAGCCCGGACTCACCAATGCCCAGATGATGTTGACAAACAACGACTTACGGCCAGGTGAGACTATCCAGGCTTATACCACCTCAGATCTACCCCTTATTTATCACTCTCGTGGTTCACGAAGAATCCAGAAGCTGACCAATGGAAACCGTACTACAGTGGACCCGGAACGACGCCAATGGAAATGGATCAACTTTATTGCTTTTTGGATTGCGGACTCATTAAACATCGTCAGTGTCTCTAAATGGTGCCCGGTACAAGCCTAGCGGCATCTAACACAAGATACAGAACACATGGATGATTTCCTCCTCAATGATCGTTGACGGTCTTTCCTGGTGGCAGTCCTGGATCTGTGTTTGGGTTGGGTACTTCGTGGCTGCAGCTTTCGTGTGCCTGATTGGACGAATCGGCGCTATCTACCATATTTCCTTCCCCGTGACAGCTCGAGCTTCATTCGGAATATGGGGTTCTCTATGGCCCGTCCTCAACCGCGTGGTGATGGCTATCATTTGGTATGGAGTACAGGGCTATATCGGAGGTACGTATCTTGTCGATCCGATGAAAACATGCATACTCATACATTACTAGGCCAGTGTGTGACTTTGATGATCGAAGCCATTTGGCCGAGCTACCGAAACCTTCACAATGGTCTCTCTGCCAGTGCTGGCGTCGACACTAAGAACTTTGTCAGCTTCTTCTTATTCTGGCTGCTCTCACTTCCAGCCTTGTGGTTCCCCGTTCACAAGGTCCGTCACTTGTTCACCGCTAAGGCAATTTACTCTCCCATCGCTGCCATCGCTTTCTTTGCCTGGGCCATCTCCCGTGCCCACGGTCTCGGCCCGATTATCCACCAGTCCAACACCGCCCACGGAAGCGATCTTTCCTGGGCCATCGTGAAAGCAATCATGTCGTGTATCGGAAACTTCGCAGCGCTTATCATGAACAACCCCGATTTCTCACGATTTGCCCGAACACCAAAAGATGCATTCTGGGCGCAGCTATTTACCATTCCCGTCGGCTTTGGCGTCACCTCATTCATCGGAATCATCGTGTCTTCCTCCTCGTCAGTGATCTTCAACGACGGCTACACATGGAACCCCCTTGATCTTCTCGGGAAATTCCTCGATGGAGCCAGTTCTGGCCAACGCTTCGGTATCTTCGTCATCGCCACCGGCTTTGCCCTAGCTCAGCTCGGAACAAACATTTCCGCCAACTCCATCTCAGCAGGCACCGACATGACTGCAATGCTCCCCCGATACATGACCATCCGACGCGGTAGTTACATCTGCGCTGCCGTCGGTCTAGCTATGTGTCCAGTACGTCGTCCCATAGTTTATCTCAAGGCATCCATATAACCATGACAAAAACTGACAAAATCTACAGTGGAATCTTCTCTCAACCTCAAACAACTTCACAACCTACCTCTCAGCCTACTCCGTCTTCCTCTCCGCCATCGCCGGCGTCATGATCTGCGACTACTACATCGTCCGCAAGGGCTACCTGAACATCAAATCCCTCTACAGCGCTAGCAAAACCGATTGCTACTACTATACCTGCGGTTTCTCCTGGCGTGCCTATACCGCGTACATCTGCGGGATCATGATCAACATCGTTGGCTTCGCCGGTGCTGTTGGGTGCAAGGTTCCTATCGGCGCACAATACATCTACAACTTCAACTATTTCACCGGCGTCATTGTTTCCGGCGTCGTGTACTTCGCTCTGACGTGGTTTTTCCCCGTTCCTGAGACAAGTGATACCTGGAACGAGGTTGATATCGATGTTGAGGATGCCTTCGTTTCAGTACGGGAAGGACCCTAATGACTTGGAGGCTCATGGGTATGGTCGGAGGTCGTTTGATGATGCGGTTGGGTCCGATGAGCGGAAGGGCCCAAGTACTTCGGACAGGAAGCTTTGAGAGCGGGATTGGGTCTTTATTTATGGGCGGCGTTTTTCATATTGATATTTTCTGACGCTCTTACTATCAAGCGGGCTTGAATGTGTATAATTAATTCCCTCTCTGGGAGATATTCACGATGAGATGACAATTGACTACTTCCTGTGTTCCTAGGCTTCCAAAAATAGGCCTCCCCTAGGCTTGGCTCTTTTATGACCCTGGAATCCTCTTTTAATTCGTACGATTCTACCAATGTGGAAGACAGCGGAGTCTAGGTGTACCCAATCCCTATTTCTCTAATTCGCGTCAGACCATGGGTTATCGCGGCTCAATTTAGAGAATTGCACTGAAAAAGGTCAAAGTAGCGAGCACAACTGCTACCGCTCCAAAGGCATAGCTTCCCGCTGTTAAACCAGTATCGATATCATGTCCAGCCGCAGTTCCGATTGCCGTGACGATGATAGCAATAAATATGGCAAAGCCAATGAGAATTAGCAGGCGGGAGACATCCCATCCATCAATAAGCAAAAGTGCAGGAATGCTTTCGCCAAGGGAAATATCCCCATAACGAATTGCCGCGTCAATATAGTGGCATGATTTTAGATCCCTGCCGTTTCATCTTAGATCCCGATATTCTGTCATTCCGAATCTTCACTTACTTATAGCGAGTGACCAAGTTGGATTTTTCCAGAAAATTTTGACAGTCACTCTTTCCTTTCGAATTCCAATAAAAATCGAGCATTGGCTGTCTGAGCTGGAAATTCTTCAATCGCGCCCTTAGTTGGTGGTGCCGCTCTTGGGAGCAGAAGGAATCGTTCAAGTCATCCATCAAAGTATTAGGACAGGAGTCGCCGAGCGGGCAAGCTCGAAATGTGCCGTCTTCGTTGTACCCAGCGTCGCATTCTTCGCTCTTAGAAGACCAGTCTTCTAGTATTCTCTGCATGTTCTCCATCTCCATGGAATGATCCATTGGAAGTAACATGACTTCGACTTCTTTATTCCTATGTACACTGATAGCGTGCATCTGGAGCTAGCATTAAAGTCCAATATCAAAAAATTGCGAGCAGGTTCTTACAAACCTTGACTTCTTGGATCTTAACAGGAGAGCGCAGAGAGATGCGCTTCCACCATCCACACTGATTTCTCAACGTATGGATCTCGAGACCGCTGCTTTCCTGCACGATGGGTATATCCCTTGCAAAGTAACAAGACCGCCGGGTGAAACATATCCAAATGCATGAATCATAGCCATTCTTTATCGCCTCTATGCATAAAGCTTCAATGTTTGATGAGGCGAAGGACGTTCTTTCCGCAAGGAAAGGATTCATTTCATGTTGTTCAGCGGGTGCTTTTTATCATCGTTGTTAGGTTGGCGGGGCTGATTCTCCGGAGCATAAACTCACATTGAGTTACAGATGCCTTTCTGGTTTCATTCGTTGCCTCAAGTCCCATGATGCCCCTACTCGGTGCCAGTACGGGACACGATTTCTTTCGTGAGAATCAAAGAGATTAATGCATGCTTATATGCAAAAATAACTTGATGCGCTCGTCACATCACATCCATCTGGATCGGGAAGCGTGCGGCATACAAGTTACAGGGACGTAAAGGCATTATCTACATCTGTCCATGGATGCGTTGTCAAGCGTACGTGGACCAATGTTAACTGCAGGGCTCTTCCAAGGCTGTTTATACATGCGCATCGAAGGCTGAGGCTGATAGGCTGTACCCTCCACCTGATTCTGCTGCCTCTTTGAGAGTCCGTGACCTTCGCGAATAGAATGTCCTCGCACTATCGGAGATGACAGGGATATCTCTTCGGAGTTTCTTTTCTCTTCTTTTCTTTTTCTTTTTTGCCCTCTTAGATAATATATATGAGAGCAAGATCCTGGGCAAATACTTCATCTTTTGGACGTTGCCTCGGCATACTTCCTAGAATTGCCCACTCAGCCACGTTCTACAGCACATACGCATATAGCCATCGGTCGTGGCATATGGATCACATTATCCTTTTAGAGGGAAAAAAAAAGTGAAGTCTCCTAAGCCGCGCAAAGAGAAATCAGATGAACCTTTGAGCCAGCGCTCCAAGAAAGGAAGCAGGCATAACTTGTTTTCGCATCGAATACGTATCGTTCTCATATGGAATCAAAATCTGAAATTACTAAAGGCGGGTGTTGGAAGTGCAGCGCCAGGACATGTTTTCTATTCAAATCATGTTTCTTAATTCAAAGACGGGGGAAAAAAGAACTCAAGGAAACATCTCGTTCGGTGTTGATGGATGCTTGGTGAACCGGTATACCAATTTTTCTCTAGGCCGAAGACAACCATTCATTGATGGCCTCTTGCATTCTGTACAATGTATCGTACACACTTGGAAGCCATTCTTTAGCGGCGCAGGGCATCTCTGATAGGGGAATCACCACGGCGGAAGGAGGCTAAATACAAGTTAGCTCAGTCATGGTCGGCTCTTGGAGATAGGCAAGCTCGGGGAAAAGCGGATAGCTGGGTCACTGTTGAGGGGCTTGCGAAGCTCGATGCTGAAAAAATTACACCAAGTAACCTCCGCCCAAGCTCAACGGAGCTTATCTTATAGTGACCCGAAGCTCCAACTTCACCGAACGTCTCCCTAAAAAGCCCGCGAAAAATGAAATATAGATATGAACGTACCATCAGCCTCTTCCCAGGCACGTCCGGCACCGAAGCCGAGACCAACCCACGCGGGCCAAGCTCTCCGCTTGAAGAGGAGCACCGAGAAGACAACACCGAAAGACAGACCGAGGGAGGACTTGATGATCACAGAGGAGATGGCGCGGTCCCACTAATTATATGACGTTGAAGGTTAGCCAACGGGTTCTCCCATGTTTGCTCCTAGACAGAGACAATCGCCATATATATCAATGATATGATTCTATATAGCAACCTCTCCCATTTGAGCATCCCAGCTAGCTCATACCTTCTCGTTAAGCAAAGCCTCGCTGACGGGCTTGGTGGCCCGCGCGATCGGCCCGGATTCACTGGATTCAGCCATTGCGATAAATCTATCCAGAAGTAAGCATCAATTGAGCCGGAGCTATTTCCGAGGGCAAACCACGAACCAGTTGCAATTATGTGGGATTATAGAGGTGAAGGCGTGTGGAGTGCAAGGAGTTTGGAGGTTCAGCGGACCGAGTCGATTCGGCCAAAGGCGGTCGGAGCAATCCGCGGTTTTTCTTCTTGATCTCTTTTTTTCTTCCCCGACAAATAACCAACCACTGTCTCGAGTAATTTGCTTTTTTTTCGAGATGCCGTCGATTGCGGAGGTAAGTGAAATGTTATCTTCGAATACTGCATGTCTTTTTCCCTGGATCTAATGTGTTGCGCTTCCACAGCGTCCGCGCTCATCGCAAGAGGCGCTCCTCCGCCTTGAGAAGGGCACCGCCAGTCCAACAACCCAGATCCACGAAGCGGCACAGATTATCGGCGTGGATTTGACACTATGTGACAGTCACCCGGAAGTTCACCGAGATGTTCGGGTTCAAACAAACGCTACCCCGAAGGAGGAATGGGTTCTGCGATGGCTATTGAAGAGACTGAGAAGTGGGAAGAACTATAGGGTGGACGCGGCTTCGTTCCTCTTATTACGGCAGCTCACCGACCTGATTTCGCCGAAGAATCTCGCAGCTATTCTTAAAGATCAGAAATTCTTATCGATCCTATGTGATACATTTGAAGACTTGGAGGCCGATATCTTTTCCGGTCTGGGGAACGGGCTCGCAAACCTCAGTTCTGACTCCGAGTCCAGTCACACACTGTCCGGATCTCCGACGCATGATGATCGCCGAGGAAACCAAGGGAAAAAACGCAAGAGGATGACAACTGAGAATGATGCAGACGCCATGGACGTGGACGTGGACGAGCAGCGGCAGAACCCCGCAGCATGCTTCCTCGCCTTCATCCGCGCCTTGGATTGTCTACACGGATTTGTGACACTTGCGCACCGCACACTAGGCACTGACGGGGTTGCAAACTCCCATTTGAAGCTTGCACTGAGGGGCGAACCCGAGGCCGTCGCCATGCTGCTGGGTCGAGCATTCCGGGTAGCCGCAGTGGCCGCCAAGCAGTTCTCACAGGAGGGGAAAACAACCGATCTTCAGCACTTGCTGTACGTGTTTCCCTCGGCGGTGGAACTGTGGGAATCGAGGTCTTACCGCGAAGATGATATGGACAACAAGTCGAGCAACGAATTTTTCGCGAGACATTGCTTCGCCCACGCGCTTAGGCTCCAAATTTGCCTGCGGTCTGCCAAACTTGACACCGACGAGCGAGCCAGTCTCCTGCATGCGATTGAACGCATTATTGCTCTTCATGTCTTACTCCCCGCTCGTGCAGCATTCTTTGCGCGTGGAAGCTCCGGCATCGATTATTCTCAGGATGAGCCCGACTGGAGCTCGGTCAAACCAGTGACTGATACTTTCAGGCCGATCATTCGCGAGTTTGCCGTGGCTAAGGAAAACAAAGCAAGCAATGAAGCTTGTATACATCCTTGGCGATCAGTTGAGCTCCTTCCTGAGCTTTTTTGACAACGCCGTGCGTGCTGTCCCTGAGAGATGTGTTCCGGAGGCAGACGCATGAAGCTCCGTGGTTGGAGACTCTGTTCGTCGCTGTTGCGGAGCTAGCTTTCTCCACTGCAAAGGAGGAAGACTTCGCCACATTTTCTTCTAAGTTCATTTCGGTATTGGAGCAGCTCCTCCAGGTCGCTCTTGACCGAAAGGTCGGACTCTCTCTTCACACCATTCTAGCGCATGCCAATTACACTGGTCTTTTCGAACAAGGCCTTGAGAAGGTCCAGTGGAATGTGACGGCTCTGTTTATCAGTCTTGGTGTTGATATTTTCCTGCCAAACTCCGGTTTGCGTGATTCACGTAAGCTTCTTGACGCATTGCTCGACAAGGTTATGTTGCAGTGGCGCGAAGGTGGTTCTCGGAGACGGAGGGACTACGACATAATCAAGAGCAAGGTCGTGCTGCCGTTGTTGCGAGGTTTCGCTGCCGCACGAGACCTGCCCAGCTTCATGGAATTGTGGCACAACCAACTCGTTATTGTGGAGGAGGCTCGCCAAGATAACAGCAATTTGAGTATGTTCTCGGTGTGGGAAGATGATGAGTTGGCGGACGCTTACTCGGAGCTTATGCGAACTTCCCTCACTGAGACGCATATTGCTGCCCAGATGCGTACCGCTGCGAGCGAGACGCGAGCTGAAAATGGCAAGGTCGCTGAAACCCCCGAGTCCTATGCCAAATTTGTTATTGTCGAGGCAAGTTTCCGTGGCCGAGTTTCGACATTCTCAGAATCGGAAAAGATCTTGACATCTCTCCTGGAAACTATCACCTCTACTCTGTCGTCGAAGCAGGCTCTGCACTGGCGATGGCGTCTGTGGCGGTTGGTTCGGAATTTCCTAGAGAACACCCTGCAGTCAGCCGATAATACCATGGCAAGTGCAATCATGTCATTGGTAGAAGTCGCCGCCAAGACTATTCACCGTAACCACAAGGACCTAACCAAAGCTCAACTTGCTCCTCTGGAATCGTGGGAGGCTTACCGGTTTTTGATTGCTGCAACGAAGGCACACGCCAGTGATGAGCAGCTAGGCTCGTTTGTTAAAGCCACCAAGGATGTCACAGACCTCATCACCTCCATCTCAACCAAGGATGCCAAAAAGTCGATGAAAGCACCCTGGAATGGCCGCACAGATACTGTGGATTCCAAAACAACCCTTGGCTTAGCTTACTTCCTGGCCATTGTCAGAGTTCCGGAAGTATGGGCTCTTATCTCTTCTGACGATCGATCCCGTCTGTTCCGTCATATCCTGTCCCTGGCAGCTGCTCAATACCATTCGTCGTCGTTGCCCTTGGAGGCTGTTGCAGAAGAAGCGAAGTTCCTCCAGGCATGGGCGACCGTGGTCTGCCACGAATATATGCTCAACTCTCCCTTCATTGTCTCTGATCTTTCCCTTCTCCTCAACGAGAGCATCGAGCAAGACTCGTCCAATCGGAAATTGCTTGTCGAGAGCTTGCAGAGGGTTCCGGCGCCGTTGATCACCCGTGGCCTGAGAACTACCATTTTGAACAAGTTGCAAAATGTTCTACTTGAACAGGACAGTTCTCCCGATGTCATGATCGGAATTATTACGATGATGGCGAAACTGGCTGCCATGCCTAAATGTGATGCCACAATGACCAGTGACTGGGAGCCCATCTGGACTGCCGCTCGAGCCGTACCATTGGAGGGTACCGACCTCGACCTCAAGATTATGAAAGCATTCCGAAGCCTGCACCGCGCGATATCGGCCAAGCTCCTTGTTTCGTCTGAAGCTGATCGGAACAAGATCTTTAAGAAACTCTTTGCCAGGGCATCGAAGCAGACCGCTAAAATGAAGCAGGTGGATCGCGATTCCATGGCCTGTTACCTTCTGAGGTTGACCTTGTCAGAGTTATGGGTTAACCGCAAGCAGCTGCAGACAGCCTTCTCAGAGGAGGAACTTGCTGCTTGTCGCCAGAAAGTGTTCGACTTCGTTTTGGCTGACATGAAACATGTCAAAGACCAGTGCCGGAAGCAGAAGATGGAGGAGACAATTACTCTTATCAAGACCATCGATGCTCTGGAGGATTTCGAAGATCTAGCCACCAACAACGCCGAAGTGGAGAAGTTCCTGTCCAAGATTGACAATTACATGGAAATGTCCGTCGATTCGGAACCGTCTCGGTTAATCCGGCGACGCCTTCTTGCCACCAAGGGACCCGAGGAGAACATCGCTCATCCAGTCCTGCAATGCGCCGAGACTCTTGCTCTTGAGTCTCTCTATGCCGAGGACCAGCAGCTCTTCATCCGGACCACCACCGAACGTTTCCGCTCAATGACCGTGGAAAAGATCACCCAAACGATCTGCGAAGTCCGCGGACTTGGCTTAGTTGGCGAAAACGCCGCCTACAGACTTCTCGTGCTCTACCTTGCCGTTTCCTCGCTCCCTCCTGTTGAAGACAAAGAGAGCGCCACAGCACGCGAGATCTCCCTCCTCTGCACGTCCCTCGCCGAAGCCATCACCCAAAGCACAAGCATCGACCAATTCTGCTTCGCGTCCGAATGCCTGGACCTCCTCCTCCGTAGCCACACCCGAAGCCTGACACAATGCAACATCGACAGCATCCTCAGCGCAATCGCGAGCGCCTCCTCCAAAATCGGCCCCCAGATCTCCCCAGCCTACGCACCAACCATCTACACCCGCCTGTGTCGACTAATGGGCGTCGTCCTCAGCCTGCAACGCCTCAAGATCGGCGGCCGCTTCCACCTAGTGGTAAACGCTATGCAGCGCTTACTGGGCTGTCTCTTCGCGCGGTCCCGCAAACGCGGTCGCTCCCGCTTCCAGCCCACCTTGTCGCAACCCTTCTGGCTCGCCCCGCTCGACGCCTCGCACGCTACGTACTACACCCGTCTGCTCACCTCGCTGTGCGACCCTACCGTCTCGGCGGTCCTCCGTCCTCAGCCTGGTTCATCCCGCGAGGCCCTGACTGACCAGACGAAGAAGGCGAAGCGCATTGCCGGTCAGTACTTGCAGTATGTTGTTATGGAGTATGCGCAGTGCTCGCTGCGTGGGTCCCTGTCTCCGGAGGTCAAGGCTGCTATCTTGCCTGGTCTGTATGCTGCTCTGGATGTCATGTCGCGTGAGTCTATGCGTGCTCTTAATGCTGCGTTGGATGTCTCTGGTCGTGCAGTGTTCAAGTCGCTTTATGATGACTATGTGAAGTTCGGAAAGTGGAATAAGGGTTGATTGGGGTTTTGTGGAAACTGTCCTTTCTCTGTACACTATCTTTTGCTTAAGAATTATGATATCCCCCAATGCATTGATGATCATCATATAAATTTCAAACCGGATTGTAATACTCCACCTACACTCCTATTCTTGGCAAAGACCTGGAGTATCAATAATCCTGTTATATTCCAAGGTTTACGCCAAGTGACAGAGCCTCACATAAGAACCTTGGAATGGGGCATAGCCTTCCCCGCACTGGAACAGAGCTAACCTCAATTCTCAGATTGCCTTGATAATTCTCTCCTATTTGACACCATTCGATAAAAACACAATATGGACATCGTAGCTTCTGCCCAAGCAGCCGCTACGCTAGCTGGCATGTTTCTCGAAATTGTACAGGTCACAAAACATGTTATTGAGTCCTTGAAAGGAGCACGAACCGCCTTGGTGGAAATGTTCACTCGCGCAGAACGCATCCGTCTAAACCTCGAGCTCTTCCGCTCGCTCACCAACAAACTTTCTGACCCGATGGAGAAAATCACCGCCCTTTCATTCAATGAGAGTGCATATAGGCAGACTGCAAATGAGGTGCTCGAGCTGGTGCGCAAAGTTGCTGATTCGGGCAGACGCCACGACCTCATGATGAAGGTCAACTGGTTGTTCTATAGGTCAAACGTTGTCGCAATTGTCAAGAAATTGGAGGAAAGAGAGAGGGATCTGGGACTTGTGTTAACATTTATTGCTGCGTATGTACCTTGATTGTCCTCTTGATTTTGATACTTTCGTTATGAGACTACAAGCTGGGTATAACTCGGGGATACTTTTCCCACTATAGACACTACTAATCGAATGTTTTCCTAGGCAATCAAGTGCCATTACTGAGAGCGAAGTGCTCAGGTTGAGAACTAGAGTCGAAGAGCATACGAAGGTTAACGATGCCTTCAGCAATATTCATATTCACCAAGGAGAAGAAACTCAAACTACGCCAGACAACGAGACCACTGACAACAAACAAACGATTTCTGAGTTGAATACAGATACAAGACCAAGAGCTGGATGGCCCGATATTGTCGTAACTCCCTCAAAAACATCGCCTACTCTATGGCTTGGCGTTCTGATCAGGAAGTCGTTTACTCCAGCCTATCTATGCCAACGGGATGGATTAGCCAGCGCATCATACTGTGGCCGTTGGAAGACTGTGTTAGAATCCCTCGATGAGGGAAAGAAGGTCTTCAATGAGACATGGCCAAACGCCGTCCGGCTTCGTATGTGTTGCGAGCTATCAAAGTCTACATCTGGAGTCAACTCACCTATCAACAGACCCAACCAAGAAGTATCATGAATTGTCTCTTTGGACCTCACTCTATCAAGCTGCCCATATGCGAGCCCCTGTTAGCGTCATCTCGCAGCTAATTGAACACGGGGCCTTTCGTACGATTATCCCGTTTCTTTCCTCGAGACTAATGAACTGGCATGTTCAGTTTGTCCCGCTAACATGATGCTTCTTGGCCAGGAACCCTTCCGACTGGTCAGACAAAAGGCGAATTTCGATTCCCAGATCTCGCCGCCAGTGAAATTGCGCACGAACTTGGTTACGACGATATATATAGCATCTTGGCCCCTGTTGTCAGACATACTTTGCCTGCCGCAACCCTGACCTTTCTTCAAGCGAGATTTCATGGACTTCTCTGCGCAGAACTGGAGGATTGTGGGCCCTTGCCCCGAGGGGGTATACGTCTACCTCCGTTGGCTGCGTTGACCGAGCTAGAACGCCCGGAGATGTGGTTTCCTCTTGCGTTATTTCGGAAGGTAAGTGTCCTCCGAGTGAAGCTTATTGATAGGGATAAGATCCTGATTATCCTTTCTCGTAGGCGTTTCTATATCGCCTAGATGGAAGGGAATTGGTGGTGCTCAGTCTTGGACGTAGACAATCGCCATCAAGCAAGTGTTCCGTATCACGGTTGAAGGGTGGACAGCGATTCACGATGCCATCATCACAGGTGAATAATAGCGTGGGAATCACCATATCATCCTTCTTCGAACAAACTGCCTGAAAGTCGGGTTGGAAGGACCTCGGGATGCGTTGTCCATGACTCACACAGACTTCGGCTCAAGTCATTTCCCGCAATGCCAGCAACACTGCTAGGCTTTTCGAGTAGGTTGTTGTAAAGGGGTTCCAGTATAACTAGACTAATGTTTCGATGTCTATGACTTTATTAGGCGGTGCTTTAACGCCGCCGAACGTTCGTATATTCAAACATTCTTAACATACTCCGCTTACCACAACTAGCTACCTACCTAGGTATGTTAAGTGCGACGTAGATGCACAAACCACTACAAAAGGCAGTAAGAAAAACGATACTCAGGATAGTAGGCACAAATTCCACTCAACAAATTACATTCAAACAGGCAATCTATTACTGTGGCCGTCTAGAGCAGAGATTCTAGATAGGGTATCATAGGAGATCATAAATCATGCGAAGTCAAAAAAGGCGTGGAGAAAAAGAAGAGGGGAGAAACGAAATGGTAAGATATCATCAAGCCGTAGATCATCTAGATCATGGAAGTCTCCACAGTGCGCGGACTCAGACAGGGCACAGACACATTGTCTAATACCGGGATCCGAGAAGTCTGAGACGTAGCGAAACTTTCGTGGGGAACATGATGCGAAGATTGAGTTTGCTCGTCCGATGTATTGGCAATGGGGTGCTCGGGGGTAGGCATGTCTAAAGAAAGACCGTTGTGGCCGCTGTGCGTGAGACAGCCGACACAGCTGCAGTCGCTGCCGCATTGGCAGCTGCCTGTCATGTCGGAACAGGCGTTTGGTAGCCCTACTGGGTATTCCAGGGTGTAATATTCCGAAGGATGCATCAGTTGCTGGTTCAGATGGTGGTTTGCTGACAGAGGGGAGGAGTAACCGCTGGGTAGGGTGGAATTTGGATCCGAGTAGCTATCAAATGGAATAGGCTGGAAGCCATGGTCCATTGAAGGTGTATTTTGCATGAAGTAAGGGAATGGAGTCGAAGGGGTGCTTCCCTGGTAAGGTGAGGCTTGGTAAGGGTTGATGACTTCCGGATTTTTGTCATCGCCGTTGGAGGTGATCAGGGCACCCATCTCTTGGACATGCTTCCGGGTCGTGGTATTGAATGGATGAGCAGCACAGCCAAGACACTGGCAATCTTCTCCACAACTACACTCGTGACAAGAGTCGCCGCTTGGTGGAGCATTGTAGGAAGGCTCGAGGTTGTTGAGCATGTACTGACCCATAGAGGGCTGCGTGATTCCAAGGCCGTTCATCGGGTTGGAGTATGCCATGGACGGCGGAGAAGTCACACCGGGTATCATCCCTATTTGGGGCATTTGGGTTTGAGAGTGTGGCAGCACCATTCCCATGTACCCATTATGGATGCTTGAGGGTTGGGGTTGTGCTTGATGCATGGTGGGATGCATGTAGTCTCCATGCGTGGGAATTGAGGAATTCTGCCATGGGGACATGTGTGGCATGGGGAATTGCATGTAACTCTGATCATCCCAAGAAATAGGTTGTTGGAATTGCTGCCGGTCGGCGTCTGAGTAGACAGCTTGCTTTGTCGTGGAAGGGCGTGATCCTCCGCAACAAGATCCACCATTCTGAGCCGGAGCAGCAGGCGCGGTAGGAGCTGGGGGCGGGGTAGGTGCCTTCGACTTTTGCTTTTGGGAGCAGCAGCTGGATACCTCGGGAGACTGCGAGGCTTGCCTGGTAGTCTCTATGGGCGACGGCGTCTTTTGGTTTTGTGCGGACGCAGTGGGAGGTGTCTGTGAAGAGAAGTCTGAAGTCAAGTTCGACGTTCCATCCTCGAGCTTAACCATGCCTGGCATGTTGTCTAATGCCCGTGCTATGTTTTCAGGTGCTGCTTGCATAGTGCTTTGTCTTCTTCCAGACTTCTGGACCTTGGCCGGAGCTGGTGACGATGTGGAAACCATGGAGGATGAGGGCGACTGAGTTGACTCATTGGCATCCATGGGAACTTTATAGAGCGGACGACATAAGCATGATGAGCCTGAGGCAAGTCAGTACAACGCAAACGCATGTGCGATGATTTGGTGATCTCTACCTTTTGGAATGCGGACCATCACGGCATATGTCTTCTGGCAGCTGCAAGTCCCTTTCGGGTGGGGACATTTTGCAAGAGGACGCCCGGCTTTAGGGACTTTCATCATGAGTCTGTCGAAGTGCTGGCATTTTGATGATCGATGACCTCGAATGCATGGTTCACTGGTGTAACTGTTTAGCCTGGTCTCATTGATAATGTACAATATATCCCTACCAAGACCACTTGGCACCTTCTTCATCAAGAGGCATATTGTTGAAGAGAGACGTAGGACACCGTCGAATTTAAGGTGGGACGCAAGGTTGATTCGTAATATCGCAACCGTGTGTCGCAGAATTCCAACGGCTAGTCGATACCCCGCGCATGCAATCGCCCGTTTCCGCTATGACCGTCAGACGCCTCGTATTTGGCGACAAACTAAGCCATACATATGCTCGTATTGTAAAAATGTCGTTCGCGAGAGCAGATCAGAGCGAAAGGTGGAGTCGAGACGGACCGAAGTGGAGGTTGTGATTTCTTCAGCGTTTGAAGCGGGAGAGACCGGGGGCTGATGTGATACACCAACACCACGAGATATGGAATAAGTACTAAGATATCGAATCCATATGATCCGAATAACCCATAGATCGCAAGTTCAGGCTATTCGCAAGTAAAAGACGGAAAAGCGGGAGCAAAAAGGTGCGGGGAGGACGGTACCTGGCAATTATTAGGTAAGGCAATACCTTCCTGTTCGGGCTTGGCGCGTCGGAATTGTTTCGATGACGGCACTCGGACATTTTGGGGCTTTGGACTCTGGACTTTGGAGACTTTGCGACTTTGCGACTTTGAAAAGCTTCACCACGATGCCACCTAAAGGCCCCGATAGCCCTCCAGAGGAGTCCAATGCCAGTCCATTCTTTACAGTCCCCGCTCCTATCAAGCGCCTCTTTGACAAGTTCCCATTGACTACCTATCCCGCCAACGAGATCCCCCAACGCCTTCGACCGCACGGCAATGTCAACCAGCTGTACGTGTTCACCGATGCATCTGGTGCACGACATGGCCGACCCTCATTCAATCCTCAATGTCTCAAATGGCAGGTTCGTGCCGTCTATACTCTATACTCGCATGCAAGGACGCGCGTAGCCGTCCCTGTCCGGAACCATACTGATCGCTTTCGCTCTAGGCATACTTGAAATTCGTCGGGATTGACTTTGAGATCACCTCATCCAACAATCATGCATCGCCGAATGGCTCCCTGCCTTTCCTCCTTCCCTCGCTGCCTGCAGACGCCTCGAATCCGATCCCTTCGCACAAAATCCAAAAGTGGGCCATTGAACAAGTTCACTGCGAGGAAGAACAACAATTAAACATGCGGTTTGAGGTGTATGCCTCGCTTTTAGACAACCGGATACGCAGCGCTTGGGTAGGCCAATGAATTCATCAGAAACAAACCCTAGACTCGAAGAAGCTGACTGAAGTGTCTAGTTATACATGCTTTACCTAGACAGTGAGAACTTCGACGCTGTTGCGCGCCGACTCTATGTGAATCCCACAACCTCGAACTGGGTCGTGCGCGCCGCTATAGGCCACCAGCTCCAACAGGCTGCCCGCGATGAGCTTCTCAAGACATCGCGGTACATCGACGCCGCTGCCCTGGAAGCCGACGCGGGTGGCGCATTCGAGGCGCTATCCACCTTGCTCGGCGAGGATGAGCACTTCTTTGGCCGGCCAAACCCAGGTCTCTTCGATGCCAGCGTCTTCGCCTACACGCAACTGATCCTGGACGATACCCTGGGCTGGAAACGGAACCGGCTGGCACAACTGCTCAAGGAGCATCCCAACCTTGTACAACACCGCGACAGACTACTGAAATTCTTCTAGATGTATAACAGCAACCCATGGCGTTTGAGTTGGACTCATTGTTTAGATAAAATAATATCTCTCCTGATTTTACCTCTCCATCTCAACTCCTCTTAACAAAACAAACCCCAAACCAAACCCTAACCCCAACCCACTTCTTCGCCCTCGCCCCCAGAACATCCCCCAACTGCTCATCAACCCCTCTAACAAGCACCCCATCCCCACCCGCACCAACAACCTCCTCAACCTCAAACCCAGCCTCCGCAGCCGCATCCAAAACATCAGGAATAGCATGACAATAACTCGTAGGCCGAACCTTAACCCCGCGCTCATCCGTAAACCCCGCCTGACTCCGCATCCCCATCTCAGCATGCATATTCGTCACAAGCAAATACGCACCGGCCCTCATAATCCCCGCCGCAGCCGCAAAAAACCGCTGAAGCGGAATATGCTCCAGCACCAGCGTAGATATCACACCTACGGCACCCGGTCCAGTCAACGAAGACGGAAGCTGTGTCTTCGATAGCTCGGGTTGAAGAAGGTCAAGGATACTGAGCTCAACGGGCGTCTGCGTTGCGCTTTTCGTCGCATACTCGCTTGTCGCCGTCCGCGCAACGTCTAACATCCCCCGTGAGGCATCAAGACCGATTACGGAAAAGTGGTTTGCTTTTTTGGCTGTGCTTAGTGAGGAGAGGAGCTCGATTGTGTTGCGGCCGGTGCCGCAGCCTAGGTCTACTAGGCTGGGGCGGGTTGTCGTGGTCTCTGTATCTGGTGGACTTGGCTGGAAGCGTTTGCTTACCCGGTCGATGAATTGGGGTAGTAGAGTGCGCATCTCGATTGTGTCGAGGCGTTGGAGGAAGTTGCCGTCTGTGTCGTAAACCTATTTTGTGTTAGCATTGGTATATAGGGTAGATGGTTTATATAGTTTGAATGGCCACATGAACGCTATATGTATAGTATAATAGACAGGATCTAGGTGATATATGGGAAATTGGATATAGGTACGCACCTCTGCCCATTTATCATATGCTTCAACCGTGTCCACATACTGCGTTTTCTGTGAGTTTCCGGAAGGCTTCGTGGCCAGCAGCTCCTGGATTGTCTGTGCCATTCTGGAATTGTACCATGGAACGATTATGGATTTCAGTGGGTTTGCGGGGAATATATAGAACTTGTGTTCCACGCTAATGTTTAACCTTTCTCCACTCTAAACGAGCTTGGGGTATATTATAATGAAGTCCGTGCTACATTGAGTCATACCTAGGTACACGGTGACTCATTTAAAATACAGATTGAGGCTAGCGATGGAGAGATATTGGATGTAGCGAGGATAACCGAGAAGCTTGATAGCCCCAAAACCGACTTTAAGTCTAAGCTTACATTGAGAAATAGCACTACGAAATACGAAGGAATGCTGATCATCAGGAATATGTGACAGTTTAGTTTAATCACAGAGAGGAATCGTACATATTCATGTCACCGTTAAAGAGACATAAGGAAAACGATAAGGAAACGAAGCCCGGGGAGAGAGCACACTAGAGAGGTCGACAAAGGTCCAGGATTGGAGTAAGAAATAAAGAGAGCACAAAAAACAGGCCAAAAGAGGGCGAGACATCAGTCCAGGGAATCGCGTAATTGCCGTACCGGACGGACCATAAGTCAAACGCTCGTAAAGAAGAGAAAAAGAGGTAAGGAGAAGGGAAGATAGAAAAATGGTAGAGAGAGAAAAGGAAAAAAAAAAGCACCAAATAATCGCAGCGGACATCGCGCATATTCGGTCATCAAGTAGTGAGTGAGTCAATCATCGCCAGTCAAGTCATTCAGTAAACCGTCGTTCCGAACGGAGCCGTCTCCTTTAGGTCCTCCACGAGGTCCTCCACATTGTTGAGATACCTCCCCAGAAGAGCCTGCTTCTCGTCCGTCGTGCGTGTATCGCGGTTCGCTTTACTTGCAGCATTTGCCGCGGCGGAGTGCGCACTGCGCGAGAAGGGGACAGAGGAGAGTTTGCTCGGGCTGCGCTGCAGGCCTGGCGGGGGAGATATCGGTGCCGGTGTCATGGCCTCGGGCATCAGATAGAAGTAGAGGAACTCGACGAGCTTAAGTTTGACTTCGCGGGAGGTGGCGCGCAGCTTGAACAGCGATGTAACGGTGAGGAGGCCATCGAGGTCCTCGAATGTGCGTGTGTTTGATGGACAGTCCAGTAGGGCTGTGACGAGTGTGAGTAGGGTTGCTGATTGCACGGCTGGACAGTTGATCGGGTCGAGGAGGTCGAGGAGGAGGTTCATGTAGATTTCGCGGGCGAAGAGGGTGCGCGAGCCGCGATGGAGGAGGAGGGAGCCTTGGATTAGGTCCAGTGTGCAGACGATCAGCATGTCGTTTGTGCCGTTGCTTCCTCGGCCTAGAAGGTGTTCGAGACATGATACTAGGCGCATGGCGACTGAAGCATACTGTTAGCGCTCAGACTCTGGTTGCGATAGAAATTTCAAAGACATACTGTTCCATTGAAAGCTTTCCTGTAATTTGGAAAATTCGCGAAAGGCCGGATCATCTCGCAACTCTGACAAGGTCTTTGGCACGGGCTGGGTTTCGGGGGAGCGTGATCTCCGGTCCAAGACGGGCTTAGGTTTCGATAGACATATTTGTGCTAGTAGTCCCTCAACCTGGCGTAACCCTTTGCGGATCTTGCTAGGTTCGTATGAAGAGAGGTAATCGAACGAATGGGCTAATAGAGCCTCCATTGATAAATCAGATGCGGAGATTGAGAAAAATGAGCTATTCCAGCGCTACCAAAAAGAAAGAAAAGCAAGTGAACATTCTTAAACAAAAAGGTCAAAAGCAAAGTGGAGAAGGTCCGTGTTGTCCATTTTGGTGTGGATGAGGTCAGTTGGGCCCTTCCAAGGTTTCGCAGTAAATAAAGGGCGGTTGCCCCAGGCAACTGGCCAATAACCAAGGAACTCATCACATCGGGGAACTCTTAGCTCGACTTTAGATCGACCCCTGGCGTCTATCAGGTTCGACTCTAATGTTAATTATAGTGTAGAGCCCCAGTCTACACTGTAGACCTCTCTGTACCTTTGTTCTCCGTTGCTATAGTGAACATTACCCATCTTATATAATATTATTGAAGAATTCACTTGATCCTTCCCGCTTATGACCTATCAAATCATCATATTTTCTCTCTTGCCAATCAAATTGACAGATCTCATTTGACAGCCCCATCCTATTCCTGTCAGCTGCCTCAGCCACACCAGGTGGGCGGGCCCGATTAGTCATGGACCTCGGCATTCGTCATCAATCACACCTGCAAAGCTACTATGGTTGTACAGACCTTTGGAAGTATGTATACATCTTGCATCATACGTTTTACGATATATTATAAGTCTTTGTACATGTACGAACGTGTGCTGAAAAAGTGTGGCTGATGTCATCTATACATATCGCATGACTCCGCACTTATACCGGAGGTCCATAGCTCCCCACGTCTTTCTGCCGCTCAACCCCTCCATCTTCCCATCCACAATCATGAACTCAGCACCCTTCCAACCACCAAGTCCCGTTCCTCCTCGGACAAGCTCAGCAAATGCAACAAATGGCACCGGGGGCTCCTCCCACCGACGCATGCTGTCAGTGACAGATGAAGAGCCGACGAAAACCGGACATCGTCGCAACAAGTCAAGCGTGGACGGCACCAAGTACAAGGATGGAACATGGTCATCGAAGAACGACAAGATCCTCATGGGGCCGTATGACTACGTCCACGAGCACCCAGGGAAAGATATTCGGCGACAACTGATCCACGCCTTCAACGCCTGGCTGCAGGTCCCGCCGGCGAGCCTGGCGATCATCACCAAGGTCGTAACGATGCTGCATACATCATCGCTATTGTGAGTTTGAATGCCCACACACCTCCCTCCTCTCCCCCAATCCATATCCTGATGCTGACCGCATGCGCGCTAGAATCGACGACGTCGAAGACAACTCCGTCCTCCGCCGCGGCATCCCCGTCGCGCACAACATATTCGGAACAGCGCAGACAATCAACTCCGCAAACTACGTGTACTTCCTCGCGCTGCAAGAAGTGCAGCAGCTCAACAACTCTGCCGCAATCGACATCTACGTACAGGAGATGCTGAACCTGCACCGGGGCCAGGGAATGGACCTCTTCTGGCGCGACACGCTGACCTGCCCGACGGAAGACGAGTACCTGGAAATGGTCGGCAACAAAACGGGCGGGCTTTTCCGCCTCGCGGTGAAACTCATGCAGGCGGAGAGTACAACGGGAAAGGACTGTGTTGCCCTGGTCAATGTCATGGGCTTGATTTTCCAGATCTGCGACGACTACCTCAACCTCTCGAATACGGTTTACACGGAGAATAAGGGATTCTGCGAGGATCTCACTGAGGGCAAATTTTCCTTCCCGATTATTCACAGCATTCGCTCGAACCCATCCAATCACCAGTTGATTAATATCCTGAAGCAAAATACCAAGGATCCGGAGGTTAAGCGCTATGCGGTGCAGTACATGAAGAATACGGGCAGCTTTGCGCACACCAGCCGGGTTGTCGGGGATCTGCGAGATCAGGCGTTTGCATTGATTGAGACGATTGATGCTACGCCGAAGATCAATGGAGCTGGTGATGGACAGATGGTGCGTGCTATTGTGGAAAAGATTGTGGAATCGACGCTGTCGGATCCCAATGCATGCTAGTTGTTCTTTGTTCTTTTGATATGATTATGTGGAGGTCGTGTCTTTGTTGGATATACCCAGTTCCAGTTATCTTGTTTCCAACAAGTTGGCTATGTAATTACGAGCGTTCACGATGATATGAGTTATGTTTATATGGTCCCAGCAGTGCAAATCGTTGAAGTAGCTGTATCTAACAGCATGAAGTAAATGATAATCTCCATGTTCATGTCGGGGTATAATCACATCCCTACCATCATGAGTCGTGTCGAGGCTAAACCCAGACTTGCTTTCGAGGTCTACTTCTATAGATGGTATATGAGCTAGAAACGTTCTCAGAAACCAAAAAACGCAAAATGTCACCAACATCAAACAACCAAGACCTGTCCACAAACACAGCTATGCATCTATGTATATGTCCCAAACACCAGAAAAACAAGCTCACATAACCACACAGCAAGCCTTCTCGAGCTTGCGCAGAACCTTGGGCAACACCTTCTTGGCAAGCTCCTCGAGCTCGTCCGGCTGTTGCTGCTGCTGGTGTCCCTGTTGGTGACCCTGTTGTCCAGGGTATCCAGACGAGCCGTGGTGACCAGTCGAGGGAGGCATAACAGCCTCACCGCCAGTCAGGTTGACGTAAATGCGACCGGCATTGTCCTCGGTGGCATACTGCAGCCCCAACTCACGGCAAACCTGCTCGACGCGCGGCTTGATTTTCTGGACGTGATTCGCGGAGTGGTTTCCCTTGCCGACGATACTATAGCGCGAAATCGGTATTAGTCGCGTTCGATCCAGCGCATTGAATTCTCCCGAATTTGTACTCTGCCACTTACACATGAAGATGATTCTGCCCGTGCGACTTGGCGTACTTGATCCGCTCTTCCAGGATCTCCTCGGCCTCCTCGACGAACTGGCCGTGCAGATCGATGGTGTCGGCCTCGACGCGCCCGTTCGCGTTGTTCTCGCGGAAGATGAACTCAGACGCTTGTTTGTTGTACTCCTCCATCTTGCGGCCGTGGGCCTTGCCCTCCTCGGAGAGTTGCTTGGCGGCGGCGCCATCGCCGCTCGAGTAGGCTTCCTTCGACTGTGGGAGTCAGTGTTAGCGATGAAATGACTAGAGCTGCGATTGCGATTGCGATTGGGATTGGGATTGGGTGGTCGCTTACCCGGCTGAAACATTCGCCGCGCTTGGAGGCTTCCTGGCGCGCGAGATCGCGGAGCCGATCGTACTCCGCCTCGGCGTCGGTGCTGTTGTCGTGGTTGAAGGCTGGGGTTGTTAGCGATTGTAATGGCATAGAATGACTGACGTGTTACGTACCCGAGGGCCCATGTGGGACATTTGGTGCGACATGATTGTGATGATTAGAAAACGCAGGGGAAAGAGAAGGGTGCCTCTTAAGGTGGGGAATCCCCAAAAAATCAGATCGATCGAGTTCCTTGGGTCTTCCCAGGGTTTGTTGGCCCCGATCGATGGAACCAAGATATCGGCCCCATTGGGATTTGGATTGTGGTTTAGAATATTCCAAGATTATAACCAAGTAGATATATAGAATGGATGAGTATATTAATATGTGGTACGGAGTATATTAACTATAAATCTATGATTATGGTCTAGATGGGTGTGGATTGACCTTGGAAATGATCTACACAGTTACAATTCTCCAATCCAGAGTGTAATTTATACTTGTGACGGTCCACGGGGATTTAATTATGTTAGTAATCATCACGTGACCTCAGACCCAGGGAAACCTCTCGACTATCAAATTCAGAGTTCTGGTCAAGTTTAGACGCCAAACTAGAGCCGCGAGCTTCAATAGTCTCCATTGCCACGAGGCAATAAGTGGAGTCCAGTATCAACTCCTCACACAAATTGGCGGCAAAAATGGCTAGGATCACTAGGATCACTAGCCAGTGGGTCATCTAGTGCAGAACTTCAGGGGACAACCTTGGGACGCGATTGGAAAGAGGAAAATCCCCCTAACTTTCCCTTTTTTAACCGATTCTGGGATTACCCTGTGTCCATTGACCTCCTTTTCAATCATCATAGCATAGTCTTGTTAAATCCACCAGTAGAGGGGCTAAGCATAAAGGTGTGACAGTCAGTGTCTCGACATAGTCCCCCGAGTGGACTGTGGGGTCCACTGAAGATAAAACGGGGATCCACGGATGTGCAGACTGTTAGAGACCTGTCGGATTATCGTACTGTTGTATTTCATGGAAGTTTCAAGGAAGCCTCAAAGAAAGACATGGATGTATGAGATGAGGCGTAGGCTAGTCTGAGTGGGCAGGAGCACTGGCCTTTGTGCTTTGTTTCTTTGTCCCAAGGTCTCCCTCAGACTGAAATTATCTGAGACGAGATACTGCTGAGGTGAGGTCAGATGTGGGACTTTATGGAACATCCATGTGAGTAGTAAACTTGTATGATATACTAGGTGTTGATGTTGATAAGTTACTCGTCAGGGGTGCCCTAGACCTCTTGAAGAGCGTTGCTGTTATTTCCAACATTGGATCTTTAAATGTGATTCGTTTTTAGTTTGATATACTAGTTTTGCTCTCCACAAGATCTGCACGCCTCCAGAAGTCCGGCATTTTATATGTTATACATATAAAGTAGTACTATGCATTGGGATAGGGGGTATAGTACCCTATTTTATAGACTTATGCAGGTCTGAATCAGAATGTTCCATGAATGCATAGATGCACATAAGATAATACCCAATGCCAATAGAATACCGGCCAATACAATAAAAAAGCAAAAGGGGCTGAATGGGCCCCTGTACGTCCCCACATCGCCCAATCAGCTAACTCCAGTTGCCGGGGTGGTATTGTTTTGTATCCTGTATTTTATTTACTCAAGACACAGTCGTCAGCAGTACTCCATACCCGGGCGGTACCCTCAACCACCCGCCATTGTCTGCTGAATCGCCGTGGTATTACCAGCGTATCCCCTTTCTCTGCTGAAACTTTCCCAATTTCCCCCTCAGTCTTGCCCCTTACCTTGGAGTTGTATCTTCCTCTCTTTTCTTCTTTTCCAGATTGGATTCTAATCGGATTCTTCTAATTCTTCCTTTCATTTCATTTCTCTCATTTATACCCTTTTGCCGTTCGTTTTTGCATCTCGCAAAAGCATCTTCAGGTGGGTACCCTTTTTTTTCCCTTTAATCTTTGTCAATTGGCTATTTGCTCTGGCAAACTCGGCGCTCCTTGCGTCGGCATGCTTACACCACTTCTGAAACGCCGTCTGCCTCTGCTCAGCGGTGCTTGTGCAACCTATGCAACGCCCCCCCTCGAGCCCATCAATGCGATATTCTCTCGGATGAAATTATTCCAGTTTTGCTGACATTAATCCGATTTGGACAGCCCCTGTCACAGACCGATTATCCCTCCCAGAGAATCTTTTCCCATCCACTTTCACACCGTTAATTACGACTTCATACCGTCAAAATGGGTTGCGGAATGAGTACCGAGGATAAGGAGGGGAAGGCGCGGAACGAGGAGATTGAGAACCAGCTCAAGCGCGACAAGATGATGCAAAGAAACGAGATCAAGATGCTACTTCTCGGTATGATCTATTGACCCCCCTGATGGGAATATGCGCAGATGGCTGATTTGGGACACAGGAGCCGGAGAGTCGGGCAAGTCCACGATTTTGAAGCAGATGAAGCTTATTCACGAGGGTGGATACTCCCGCGACGAGCGTGAATCATTCAAGGAAATCATCTACAGCAACACCGTCCAGTCGATGCGGGTCATTCTCGAGGCCATGGAGTCCCTCGAGCTGCCCCTGGAGGATGCGCGCCACGAGTACCACGTGCAGACCATCTTCATGCAGCCCGCTCAGATCGAGGGTGACAGCATTCCCCCCGAGGTTGGAAACGCCATTGGCCAACTTTGGCGCGACACTGGTGTTCAGGAGTGCTTCAAGCGCTCGCGCGAATACCAGCTGAACGACTCGGCCAAATAGTGAGTAGCGACCGCTTGTCTGTCGCATTGCGACGTGACTAACTTCTTTCCTCTTAGCTACTTCGATTCCATTGAGCGCATTGCCCAGCCCGACTACCTCCCCACCGACCAGGATGTCCTCCGTTCCCGTGTCAAGACCACCGGTATCACCGAGACCACATTCATCATTGGTGACCTCACATACCGCATGTTCGACGTTGGTGGTCAGCGATCCGAGCGCAAGAAGTGGATTCACTGCTTCGAGAACGTCACCACCATCCTGTTCCTCGTCGCCATCTCCGAGTACGATCAGCTGCTCTTCGAAGATGAGACCGTCAACCGTATGCAAGAAGCCCTGACTCTGTTCGACTCGATCTGCAACTCCCGGTGGTTCGTCAAGACCTCGATCATTCTGTTCCTCAACAAGATCGATCGGTTCAAGGAGAAGCTCCCCGTTAGCCCGATGAAGAACTACTTCCCTGATTACGAGGGCGGTGCCGACTACGCCGCGGCTTGCGACTATATCCTCAACCGTTTCGTTTCCCTGAACCAGGCCGAACAAAAGCAGATCTACACGCACTTCACCTGCGCTACCGACACTACCCAGATTCGATTCGTCATGGCAGCAGTGAATGGTAAGCTTAGCCATTCCTCATTTTAGTGTGCAACACTTGTCTAACGTTTCACAGATATCATCATCCAAGAGAACCTCCGTCTCTGCGGTTTGATCTAATGAACCTATTTGGTGACGAAGTGTGTCGAACCTAGATCGCATGTTTTTATTAACCGGGGCTGATCGGATGTCGAAAAAAGCCTCGTTTCAAGATCCCGGCGTTGATTCTCTTTTTTGCGTTTTTCATTTTCCTATTCTCCATTTGTTCACGTTCTAATTTTCCCTGCCATTGACACGATCTCTAGCCGGTTTTTGTGTTTTCTCTTGTCAATCCTGATATCCACTACAGAAAACAAGGAGTGTTTCCCTCCCTTTTTCTATTTCCTATTTCCTTTCTACCTTTTTTTTTCTCTTTTCTATCCTTCTGATTTGAATGCTGGATATCCTATCATCTCTCCCCCCATTTTCTTGTTTATGTATGTAACCATATCGTCTCCCCCATCATTTTCCTTGGTCTCGCGTCCGTTGGAAGCCAAGAGCGTCCATCCGGGCATTGGGCACGGGGAAATGGCAGGATCCGCGGATTTGAATGTTTCCTTCTCATGTGTCATGCCAGGTCGGTCGTCGAGTTATTTCAGAGTTCAAGGATTGACTCTTCAGGTTCTGACCCTTAATTCCATACTGTTTCTATACCCTTGATGTGTCGTATACTCCCAAGTTCTGGATATCGATACAATTGTAACTTTGTAGAGGTATGACCAGTTCTATACAGAGCGAAATAAGGGTATCGACGCGTAAAGATAGAACCAAGCTATCATCCTATCGCAGACAGAAGTATAAAGACAGGCCGGCTGATTATGACCTCAGAACCTCAACTTCGGCCCAACATAAACAATCAGAATAGCAATAACCCACAGCCCGAAAATCCACGCATACAGCATCATCCGCCCCCACAGCCCCTTCCCCTCCGTCATCTTGCGCAACATCCCCATCCTCTTACCCGCCGCCTCCATCGTGGAACTCGTGCGGTCAATACCCGACACCGCACGGTCCAAAGCAGATTTCTCACCCTCCAGTGTCGACTGGAAGCTCTGCGAGGAGGATTTCAATTGCGAAGCGAGCGTCAGGAGCGAACTGGTAAGATCCTCCTGTTCCATTCTATGGGTACTCAGCTCCGTTTCCGTTTCAACGAGCTTGTTCGTATTGCTTCCCGTCGCCGCTGCTTTGTCAGTAGATGGTGGTGCGGGGTGGGCCGTGTGGCGGTTGCGGAGGGTTGGGGGTGTTGGCGGGTTTGTTGATGAGGGTGTTGGTGATGGGGTTGTGGTTGTAGTCGTCGTTGCGGAGGATGTAGTGGTTTGTTGCGCTTCGCTTGGTCCCTTTACTTCTCCTTGCGAATCTGACGTCTGTTTCCGTGTCTGCTGGTCTTTTGGTTGGGATGCCGGGATAACTTTCTCGACGACGGGTTTGGATAATAGTTCCTTCCATTCGTCGTCGACGTCTTCGGTCTCGTCCTCTTCATCTTGCTTCGCTGCGGCTTTGGCGTCTTCTTCTTCTAGGACGGTCTGTATACGCTTTAGGAGCTGTCTGTCGCGTGCGATCTCGGCTTGTGCTTCGTGTTTGCGATTGAGGGCTTTTATTTGTGGGAGGGAGCGCTCCAGTTGGGTAAGTAGTGAGCGGGCGTATTCGACGTTCTGTGGGATTGGTCAGATTCGAGTTCTGATGTATTTGTCCATTGAAAGAAGCGCTTCTCAGGATTGGGAAATGCTTACCTTGTTCACGCGCATACGCTGGTATTCGGATTGTTGGAATGAGCGTCGGTCTCCCCGGGGAGAGGAGATTGTGCTCAAGTCTGGTGAACAGACGGGCGACGTTCAGAAGAGCGAGATCTGGAGAGTCCTCGGAGGGGAATGCGGTTACGGCCATGGCTGCGACTTCCAGTGGAATCAGAAAGTGAGTTGCTTTGCATGAAGATGTGGCATCGATGTAGAGCGCTTTGGAGATGACTCAGCATTGCAGGTCCGGTGGGGAACAAGTGGATCGGGTTGGATTTAACTACATTTACGTATACGGATTTATATATACAAGACCATTTGACTATAAAAGAAGAATCGGTACCAAAGGAGTGATTTATATTAAGTTATACTGCCGGTAGCAGTTTGAACAATGGATATCATCGACAGACTCGAAGAATCACTTCACCGAACATCACTCTTCGACAACACACTGTTTCACCTGGTGCCGAGACCAAGTCGTACAACATTAAATAGTTCATTCGAGCTTCCTTGTGGTCCTTCATCGAACGCATTGTACGGTTGGCGTTTGAGTCCGTTTCATCAAGGCCAAGACCAGGCTGGATCAGGATTCTGCGGTTGTATATTTATAGGTATTTATGGGAAGTCTGCAGGGCCATGCAGGTTTCTCCAATATGATAGGAGCTGGATCATCAGACCTAAGTACCGAGGGCTTTCTGCAGAAGTCGATCTCGCAGAATGACTCGTCTCGGCAAAACAGGCTCGTTTGCAATGGAGTCATGCATTCACTGATTTATAACTATGCAGTTTATTACCTAGGTATGGATGTTGTACAATTCAGCTTTAATACCAGAGGCCAGGAATTCCAAATATATTCGTCAAACTACAAAAATTACCGGGCTGTGACTTTGATGTCCAACATATATAACCACAATACTTGTCATATTCATATAATATTGCTGAACATGTGCTTAACAAAATAAACATATCTGCCGCCCAAAACGATGACCGAAAGAAACATTCCAAGCCCACGCTTTTCTAAGGAAAGACATTATTCGTGAAGAAGTGAAGACACATAGGAGGGAATAAGGAAGAAAGCATAACAAAAGGGCAGAAAGGAAGACAACAGTGATATCGAACCCCAGACTGAGGTATAAAAAGGAAGACCACCCAAATCCGATGCCCAGGTGAATGCACGGAATGAATAAACCTTGGAATCAGGCGGCCAACTATCTATACTCAACAACAACACGCTTCCAAGTCCGCACTCCCTCGGCATCCTCATCACACATTTGCTGGACCGATTCATTGCATTTCTGGACCTCGGCATCTGGTAAAGCAGCATTGGAAGATGCACTTTGCTGCTCTCTGACTTGTGCAGCGAGAACTCCACTGCTCGGGAGGAGGCTTGTATGGGATAAAGGTTGCAGGATATCACAAGCAGATAGAGGGCACGAGGCCGATGGGATGAGATCTCCCTTTTCCATGGTAGACTGGAGCCAGAAGTCTTGCTGATTTTGTTTGAATTCAGATGCAGGGATGATGTGTGCCCTCAGACGACGATGTTTGATATAGCGGTGGATGAGAATGAGGCTGAGAAGCGAAAAGCCAACTAGACTGGTGACTGGCAAAAATGACTGCAGGAGCTCACGGGACAGATGGGTGTATCCTTGTTCGACAGTGTTCATGACGGGGGTATGGGTGGTTGGATAGCGTCCACCACTCGCGAAGAAGAAACTGCCTCCCCTGTCAGATGGGGGAAACAGCTCAACTTAAGACTGCGGGTGTGGGGAAGTCAATCTAGGCCAGGACTTGAAGGATCTTAGCGAGTCAAAGATACCTGTGTCGGATTGGGACTATGAGCGGACTTGGCGGGGATGAGGCGAGATGGAACTAGCGGGATGGAGTGCAGGGGCTTTTTTTCCCTCTCATATATAAGAGTTAGAGATCGAATATTACGGAGTATCCAATCCAGAATAGGCTATGAGTGGGGGGGGGGATGATCGCAGATCAACGCTGAAGCATGACCAGGATTTATGTTGTATATGCAAGATAGGGCTTCATACATAGGCAAAGGTAAAAAAAAGACGAGCCCGACAACCAGGATTTCGGAAGTGGCAAATCTGAGTTATTTGATGAATCGAAAAGTCAAAAGAATTTATAGAATACAAAATACAGAATACAAAGAATAGGATATCTTTTGCCATCTTTTGCCTCGTCCATACTAAAAAGGTGGATAAATAAGGCCAGCCAGCCCGGTCTCCACTCAGCTTACCTTCTAAACGCCACTTCGATCTTTCTGTCTTTCTTTCTATCTCCCAGGAATTTAATAAATCACTCATCATTTACACTATGCGGAGAAAATCTGCGCAGGTCGACCATGACAAATGTACCTAAGTACCTAGGTAAGGACGGAGTAATGTACGGAGTACAACAGACGGAGAAGTACATCGTGAGATCGCCTTTCAGCTGGCGCCTGCATGGGTCCCCCGCGCTAAGCCGTTTCATACATCGAATCACACTGCCAGATGTCTTACTCGGCTATTTTAGTGGACACGAACCCATCACAGTTATTAATCTATTTCCCGCCTCCAGTGCTCCAGTGGGCAGTCTAGTGCAGTCCAGATCTCATCCTAACTGGCTCGGGTGTTTGAGCCTGCAAATCGGACACAAATAAGAAATAGGGCGTATATTGTATGTTGTATATTCATTTGATCCCTGGAAAAGAGAAAAAAGCCCTAAATATATCCAAAGGGGTATAAGGTCTAGAGTTTAGCGGTGACACGTAGCTCCTCTTTGGCCTGTTCACGCAATTTCATGCGAAGAATCTTGCCCGAAGGATTCTTCGGTATTGCGTCGAGGAATACAACTCCGCCGGTAATCCGCTTGAACGCGGAGACCTTGTTGTCCAAGTAATGCGCGATCTCGTTGGCGGTGGCGGATTGGCCCGGTCGAAGCACCACATATGCGCGAGGGCGCTCATCGTTGTTGCTAATCGGGTTTAGAAGAGAGAAAAATAGAGAGAATAGATCGTAGATCAATAAATGATCCATAAAAAAAAAAAACTTACATGACAGCCCCGATCACCGCAACATCTGATATCGCCGGATGTTCAAGTAAAAGAGCCTCTAACTCGGCGGGCGCCACCTGGTTGCCTTTGACTTTGATTAATTCCTGTACAGAGGGCCAAGTTAGTTTCCTACATTCTTCTTCTTCTTTGAAAACATATACCTTCATTCGATCCACCACATGGAATTTGCCATCGTCATCCACAAACGCAATATCCCCCGTTAGGAGCCACCCATCCTCCGTCTTGGTCTCTTTAGTGGCCTTCTCATTGCGCCAGTAGCCTTTCATCACATTGGGGGCACGAACCCACAACTCGCCACGACAGTTGCGTTCCTTCACCTCAACCCCATCGACCATAATCTTCGCCTCGCAATTAGCATTGAGCTCACCGACAGACGCAGATGTACTAATTTCGGCAGGGTTCCATCCCGTGACCGAGCAAGTCGCCCTATATAGAAGATGAGCCCAACAGAAAACAACAACAAAACAATCAAGGAAAAAAAAAAAAAAAGAAGAACTCACTCAGTCATCCCCCATCCCTGCTTAATATTAATCTTCCCCGGAGGCCACAACTTCTCAACCTCCTCACAAACCTCCCTTCCCAACGGCGCAGCACCACTCCCAACCAACTCCACACTACTCAAATCATATTGCCCAACAGCCGGATGTTTCGCCAACGCCACAACAACCGGCGGCACGAGGATAAAATCCGTAATCCGGAATCGCTGCGTATACTCCAGCATCTTGACAAAGTCAAACTTGGACATGATATACACCGGCGTGGCGCGGTACAGCGCCGCCGCAATAAAGACATTCTGCGCCATCGCGTGGTACATAGGCAAGAAACATAACCACCGGGAGCGCTCGAGACGAGCCTTGTAGTCCGGATGCAGACTTGCCGTATGACAATACTGGAGCATATTGGCGACGTAGTTCCGGTGCGAGATCTCGACGCCCTTGGGACGGCCGGTTGTGCCGCTGGAGTAGTTGAGTGCTAGTGTTGTGGACGAGAGGGCTGGTGTATTCAGCTCGTCCCAGGTGAAGGCTGCGCCTTCTTCTTCCGAGGCGAGGAGATCGCTCCAGTATGCGCAGCCGTTTTGGGGGTTTGTTACGCCGTCGTAGATGGAGGTGTCGTAGGCGAAGATGTGGTTCTGGGGTAGGTTGGCTTGTTTGGCGGCTTCCAGACCCGTTTCTAGACTGTTGCTTGCGCAGAGGAGGTATGTGGCGCCGCTGTCTTGGAGTTGGTAGGCTAGTTCGCGGGCTACGAAGGTTGGATTCGCGCCGGTGAAGATTCCTCCTGCCATTATCACGCCTAGGAAGACTACGGGGAAGAAGAGGTCGTTGCCTGAGAAGAGGAGGACGCGGTCTCCGCGCTGCAGTCCGGATTTGCGTAGGCCGGCTGCGAGCCGCTGGCTCCAGAGGCGGAGATCATGGGTGGTGAGGTAGTGGGTTTCTGGACGGGCGGCGTCCAGGTAGCACTTGTGGGTTTTGGAGAGAGGTGCCGTTGGGGATTCGAGGAGAAGAGAGGCTAAATGGGTGTCTGGGATGTCAATCGTCCAGCGGGATTTATACGGCATGTTGGCGATATAACAGGTTATGCTCCAGTATTCGATATATCGAGGGAAAGAAAGACTCGACGGGATATGACGGCGAGGCCCTCATATAAATACCCAGTAGATCGTCCAATGCTGCACAATTTCCCTGATTCCTGCATAATTCGTAGTTCGTTCTCCCCGCATCGGTTATATACGAAGGTAGGTTTTGCGGGGAAATCGACTAGCCCGAGCCTCGGTCTTCACACTGCGGATAAACCAGCGATTAAACCATTGCACTCATATACTACATAAAGGCTATTAACGAATGGTTCATGCCTTGAAATCTGCTGTTGATAGACATCTCATGGATTGCCTGCTATTGGCTGTGATAGGCCAGACCATACCCCAAAAATAAGAACCCAGCAGAATAAAGAATTGGAAATAATGCAATTGTTTTGAAACTTGAGCTCCATGCATGAAAAAATTCATCTACTACACCCCGGCCGACCCAGAATACACGAAAAGAAAAGAAAAGACAAATAGCAAGAAGGCTACAAAGAGCATTCATGATTCCTCCCCACCCAAACAGGTAACTGCTGCCTTCATCTCACTAACAAGCTTCTCCTCCAGTCGGTTCTCTGCCCCGGAAGTCGAGTTGACAGGCTTTTGTCGGGACCATTCCACCTCCTTCTCATTAGTGGCGACAATGCGTGCACGCAGAGCAGCGCGGCGACTGAGCAGCTCCTCGATATCTTCCTTGACCTGCACCCGATCCCATTTGAGATCTTGGATGGCCTGTGCGTCAATTCCAGCACTGGCACCCGCCGTACGGAACTGGTCCAGGATGAACGAGATCAGCGCAAGCGAGTAGGCCTCGGAGACCATGCTGAGGCTAATCCACTTGGATGTCGGAACGGAAGCAACGGCCGTGTGGCTGGAGAATGCTTCTGTCGCGCGGGTCAGACGCGATTCGAATTGGTTGAGGAACGCTGCCACCTCGGGTGCGGTCCGCATGACACTGTAGAGCATGTTCAGACACAAAGGAAGGAATCCACCGGTCCAGATGTTGTACGGTCGGGGAACAGGGTCAAAGGGTCCAAATGATTTCTTTTGGCACATAATGCTTGTAAGACGGCAGGTAGACAGTTTCATCAAGACAGCTTCAACAGCAAGGTGTTCTGCGAGCATGGGCAGGGTCGACATCTTGACCAGGATCGAGATGCTGAGCTCTGCGTACATAGGATCGCCTGCCACGGCTAATTGGTCGGCCCAGGAGAAGAGCGTCGTCGCATGACGAGCGGTGTCGTGCTCCTCAATATGGTACACGATGTGCTCGTAGAGACGATCGGCGTTCTTAACTTGCAAGCACGTCTGCAGAATAGCAATGATAATGGCGAAATCTTTCGGTGCGCATTTCTCCGGCTCGTCATGGAGATAAGTGGTGAGGGATTTGAAGCCCTGGCCCACTATCGTTTTCACGACTTCCACAATGACAGTCAGATCCGAAGAAACCTCGGCCTTTTTGTTGATAGCTTCGGGTGCACTCCGAGAGGGGCCATCCAGGTGGAACTGAAGGGAAAGGAACAGCACATTCAGGAGGGACCGGAAATATTCGGTATCGTCGTTGATTAATGCGTCTTCGTATGTCAGATGCCGGGATCGCAGTGCCTTCCAGGTAATCTCGAGCAGCTGGAAGACTTCGGCGCCTCTAGCATGTACCTCGACAAGTCGCTGGAGAAGTGCCTGGGCGAAATCAACGCGCGCTTGTTGGATTCTATCGAAGATGGCTTCCGGAGGGCCGGTGCCAATATTGGCCTTCAAACAACTTTGCGCGACCAGTGCCATTGACTTTCGGACTTCGGTATCAGGCATGAAATCGGCACAGTGTTCGATAGCGAAGAATTTCCAGCTATGAAGAAGGCTCTATTTCAGGTTAGAAAATAGATTCATTTGCGATGAACGGAAGGAAACTTACCACCTGCGCCTCGACAAGAGACAGATTAATGTTGGCGCGCTCAAACTCCTCGGCAAAGCCACGGTTCTTGGTGCCAGCCCAGGCAAAGTCGTAGGACAGCAGCTTGTCTCCCATACTCAAGTCGTAGTAGTAATCCCGTCCTAGATTACGAACCTCAAGTGGTGTCCTTTTGAAATCGACGATCTTACATCCCGAGTACTTCATTTCAAAGTTCTTCTTCAAGTTGGCATGCAATGAGGAATTATAAGCCGAAACCTCAACTGCATCCTTGGAATACCACGACACCAATGGAATCAAGGTCTTGATAAAGCTCCGGTCACCCACCTCCTTTGCAGAGTGCAGGTAGACTGCGCACAGGTCCGCGACAACGGCTGCAATCCGCGTGGCATGGATTTGGTCCATCACAGGTAGAGAGGAAATCTTCAACTTCGAGACGTGGTTAATTATGCTGGTGAAGAACTGAGGATGCTTGCTCAGATGGGAAGTGGCCCATGGCCAATTTTCTTGGGCACGAGAGACAAACTCGAGCAACGCCAAGGCTACTTGCGGCTCTTGTTGATCAATGTGTGACAACTCCTCAAGAGCCATTTTCAGGAAAGGTACGCTCCTCATGCTGAGACCATCAGAAGCGGGTTCCTTCTTCAGAGTCTGGCGAGGGGATGATCCTGTGAGAATGAAAACTGCAAGCCACTGCTGTCGCTTGCTAACAAATGTCGATAGCAGCTGCCACACTGCAAGAAGCAGAGGCCTATCACACATCGGTTTGTCGAGTTGTGACAGTACATCAAGGAACAGGCAGGACGACTCCGCCCCAAGGTGGCCAACAAGGGAAGGGGGTTCATTATCTGGATTTGAAGCAGCGCTGGAGATCAAAATCTCGAGAAGCGACACAACCGGCAACCTGTATGCATCATGCAGTGCGTAGAGTTTGGCTAGAACTGGGCTGGCCTTGAACAATTGTTCCTCCAGAAGCGAGCCAGGTTGTTCAGCCAGCTGGGCTGCCTGCACAAGTTTGATGCAGAGCCGCAGTGTAGATTTGACCTGACCCTCGATGAGGGTAAGATATCTGAGGTGGAGTGTTGGGGGTGTCTGGAGACCCTCGGCGATCAACCGAAGAATCGGATTGAAGGGCAGGTCAGCGGTTGAGCGAGGGCGTAGCATATCCAAAATGTACGCTGCAGATGTAGAGAAGACGCCAGTAACTTTGCTTTCGAGTTTCGGGCTGTCATTGATCCCGAAGGCATAGTACAGAACACGTTCGAACGAAGTAGCAAGCATCGAGTTGATCTTGAACTGCTGTTCTGGTAGATTGAACCTCCAATTTCCACTGCTGTTGAAAATCTCCAGCATTGTGCGGGTGAAGTTCAACATAATAGTTCTCATGACGTGAGATGGAATACCGGCACTCCAATCAGACACGGTAGATGATTTGCTTGTCACGCTGCCCGGGCTCTTTCGCAATACTGCTCGAGTTGCCGCATCATCGATGACAGCGTCCACAAGGTCAACACAGCTCAGGAGGAACGGATACTCGCCGGAAGGAATCTCCATTGCTGAAATGATTGCTGTCATGATGCCACCCTTGCCATCAGACCCAATGAGACTGCTGCGACCGAGGAAAGGCCATACTCGGCTGGGTAGGATCTTCAAAAGTGCCTTGATAAAGCGCAGGCATGCAATGCTTGCATCCAAAGACTTGCTTAAGTCACCTCGGGAGTCGATGGTCTGCAAATTGCGTTCAAAGATATCGAATATCACAGAAACGATGTCACCTTGCTTAGACAAACCATCACTAGCCATCTCTAGGATCCTCTTGCCGCTAGCATCGCCGGAACTTTGTGTCTTGGAGTTGGCTATCAAGTCTGTCAAGAGAGCAATGATTTCCGTGGCAGTGTCGTCAGTCCACCCAGGCGAGTTCCCGCCGGTCTCGCTCCATTCTTCAAGCCAGCTTCCTAGGAAGCTTAAGCAGGAGTACCGATGCTCCCACATGATGACCGCGGGTTTCGAATCGGAAATGACTTGACCAACAGTCAGCCGCGGAATTTCAGAAGAGCCGCTGACAATCACAGCATTGCTTGGTTCCCTCTCGAAGAGATGGTTCTGAGATGATGTTTCAAGCATCGGGAGGGGTTGGAGCAGGGACACGAAATTGGCATTCTCGTCCTCTCGAATGGTGGCATAGCCTTGGAAAGTGGGTGAGACAATTTGGGTAAAGGATTCCATGTTCTCCACCTCCTCAAGAATAGCCGGCAAGCCTTCTTCATTCAAAGAGTGCCCACTGACGAGAGCACGACAGAGTTGTAGAAATGGTGCCGTTTCGTAAGGGAAACGGGACCGCGCAACACGAAAGATGCCCCCCCATCAATTGCGGATCCTTGGCGAATAGAGTCTTAGGATCACTGGCAGGCCCTAGAGAATTTGAGTCTCTGGACAGTCCGTTCTCGTCATCACTTAAGATAGCCAGGACTGACCCCACAATTTCTGGGGAGTAATCCAGGAACGTAATAGCAACTCGGATGAGGTCGAGAAGTGACAAGCGGACCCATCGGGTTGTCAGGCCATCATCGACGGCTGACATTGACCCGGTCTTACTAGCCAGTGCGATAACGGTGTTGAAGGCGGATTCTTTGATGGTATCAGAGGTAAGAATGGGAATAGCATCTTCAGCTGTGCTTTGTGGAGTCCTGGCACAGTCAAGCAATTGTTCATACTCTGACTGCTCGGATGCTCGAGATAGCGCCGCATTATGTGTCTGCTCATTGTAGGAGAGAGCCGAATCGCGACTGAGATCACGTTCCCGCTCATTTATATCGATTTCTGCCAGCTGTTGGATGGTATACAGGATCAGACCCCATGAGAAGGCCGCCGGATTCGCGGTGTGCAAATCACCGCATGCAGTAAGGAAGATCTCATTGATTTGAGAGATTTTCTCCTTGCACCAGAAATAGGGCCGGGGCGAAGATTGCATGCCTTTTGGATGCTGAATGGAAGAAATGGCGAGAGAGGGTTTTAAAAACGCCAATGTGGTAAGTGACACGAAAGCTTGAAGGGGTAACAACACTTCCACAGGTTGCTGACAAGGCTATAAGAAAACGTTAACATCCCGAAAGCTCAAAATAGGCGACTGGCCACTTACCGCCTGAATCGTCTCCAAGAAGCTATAATCAGCCATGAGCTGGAGCCAGGAGAGCAGAAGGTCTGCACTTGGAAATTCCACAGAGGCTTGAAGCTGGTGGAACATGATCTGGACGATATGAACAATCTCCTCTACAAGACTTGTTCTCCAGATGTTCTCCACTTCCTCGCTGCTTTCTGCGGCACTGAGCCAGCCACCGTCTCCTTCCAAACTCGTTAACCGACTGCGTATCGAGCTGATGCATTCTTGAAGGAATGGGTCTAATCCATCACTAGTCGATTTGTCTTGGAAAATTGTGGTCCCTAGTTTGCGCAAAGCTAGTTTGCGATCGTAGCTGGCGGGAATGGCCGAATCGGATGAATTGCCATCGTGTAGGGACAGAGCAAGCAGCTTGCGGAGTGTCTTCACCACATGGGTTGCCTCGGAGAGATACACCTCCCGGAGTCGCAGACGCCTCTTCTCCTTTTTTCAAATGACTGAACACCGCCACTTCTAACTGTTTGGTTCAATAGGTTGGCGAAGTTGGGACCTGCTAGAGAGCCCCGAAGATTCTCGGCCCCAGCCGCGCTCTGTAGACTGGTCGCTTCCTCGCTGGAAAAGCCGATTGTGAGGCGCGTTGCCGGGCGGTTCTGCCATTCCAATACAGCGATACGAAGAGCAGAAATCTCGTCGATTCCGGCTTGTTTGCTTAACCATAGCGCGTCCGCCTTGATCTCCTTCAGGTCAAAAGAGCTTTGGCCATTGGTCTCGACATGAATTGCGGCGGTCTTGGATTCGAACTCGGATTTGGATTTTGCGGAAGGGGAAGGGGAACGGTTTTAGGCCGTCAGAGAGTAGGCGAATGGATTCGGGGTGCGAAAAAGAAGACATCGATATTGCCTCCATCGTCAGGATGACTTTCGGGATCAATAGCGTAGAGAAAGGCTCTTCTCCAGGACCTGTGGTATATCAGCATATTGGCTTCCAGTGACGACAAGTGATTAGAATTGACATACAAGAGTTGAACGTCCCCGGAGAAGCACTTGTCCAGGGACGGGAAATAGGCCTCCGGGACGGGAGCCATGTTGGGCAATTAGATCATCATAGGATAGAAACAAAGAGCGGAACGAGGCGACACCAAGGGAGGTGACGGGAGAGCAATTAAAAAGGTGGATGGCGAGCGTGGGGAGCTCTTGAATTGAGAGGGAGCTTCAAAAGAATATTATTCACCGCGACTGGGTCAACAATCAGGTGCCCTATCTGATCTTATTGCCGGGCGGTGAGTGTCAGCATGCAAGAGCCCAGATGATCTTTCTGACTCACTTCTATCCAACTTTGGCACTTCGCAAACATTTGATTCGGTCTAAGGTGCGTGAGATTTCGAAGCTTGCAGCTTAACGATTATCATATTCTCGCAACCTCCCGATTTCCTACGACAATCCCTGGCCATGGCGGACCTTGTCGACCACTCCCCCACCATGCCACTAAAGCGGCGAAATTGGCCAGCGCATCCAACGTGATTCTGATCGACAACTACGACTCCTTTACCTGGAATATCTACCAATACCTTGTCCTTGAAGGTGCTACCGTCACAGTCTATCGTAATGACGAAGTTACTGTTGAGGACTTGGTTGCAAAGAAGCCCACTCAGCTGGTTATCAGTCCTGGCCCGGGCCACCCGGAGACCGATGCGGGAATCAGTAACGCCGTAATCAAACATTTCAGTGGAAAAATTCCGATCTTTGGTGTGTGCATGGGTCAGCAATGTATGATCACCTCGTTTGGTGGTAAGGTGGACGTGACCGGCGAAATTCTGCACGGCAAGACATCGGAGTTGAAGCATGACTCCAAGGGTGTCTACCAGGGATTGCCAGCCTCGCTCGAGGTCACTCGGTACCATTCGCTCGCCGGGACACACTCGACTATTCCAGATTGCTTGGAAGTGACTTCGCGGGTCGAGCTTGGGGACACTAGTGGCAAGAACATCATTATGGGAGTCAGACACAAGGAGTTCGCAGTGGAGGGTGTTCAGTTCCACCCCGAAAGTATCTTGACACAATACGGGCGCAAGATGTTCAGAAACTTCTTGGAGCTCACCGCAGGGACTTGGGATAACAAGCAGGGAGCTGCAGTCGCCGCACCGGCAGACAAGAAGCTCTCCATTTTGGATAAGATCTACGCCCATCGCAAAAATGCTGTTGACGAGCAGAAGAAAATTCCTGCTTTGCGGCCAGAGGCTCTTCAAGCCGCATATGATCTGAACATTGCGCCTCCTCAACTGTCATTCCCTGATCGCCTGAGACAGTCAGACTATCCTCTCTCACTCATGGCGGAGATCAAGCGTGCATCACCCTCAAAAGGCGTCATCTCGGCCGATGTGTGTGCCCCTGCTCAAGCACGGGAGTACGCCAAAGCTGGCGCTAGCGTCATTTCTGTCCTCACAGAGCCGGAGTGGTTCAAGGGCACCATAGATGACCTGCGGGCTGTTCGCCAGAGCCTGGAGGGACTTCCCAACCGACCAGCTGTCCTCCGAAAGGAATTCGTCTTTGAAGAGTACCAGATCCTGGAGGCACGTTTGGCTGGAGCTGATACAGTTCTACTGATTGTGAAAATGCTGGACATTGAGCTGTTGACTAGACTGTACCATTACTCGCGCAGTCTCGGCATGGAGCCCCTGGTCGAGGTCAATACCCCTGAAGAGATGAAGATTGCAGTTGACCTGGGTTCCGAAGTCATCGGGGTTAACAACCGAGACCTGACAAGCTTCGAGGTCGATCTCGGGACAACTAGTCGCCTAATGGATCAAGTGCCTGAGAGCACAATCGTGTGTGCCCTTAGTGGAATATCGGGGCCCCAGGATGTGGAAGCTTATAAGAAAGAAGGTGTTAAGGCCATTCTTGTCGGAGAGGCTCTTATGAGGGCACCTGATACCTCTGCCTTTGTGGCACAGCTTCTCGGCGGTTCTAACCAAAATTCTGCTGGTGCATCACCAAGTTCTCCATTGGTGAAGATTTGTGGAACTCGGACCGAAGAAGGAGCTCTGGCTGCTATCCAAGCTGGCGCGGATTTGATTGGCATCATTATGGTTCAGGGCCGCTCACGACTTGTCCCAGATGATGTGGCTCTCGGAATTTCTCGGGTGGTCAAGTCGACCCCTCGTCCGGCCGATACATTGCAGCAGACCTCAAACACTACATCATTGGAATGGTTCGATCACTCCACTAATATTTTGCGTCACCCTTCTCGTGCTTTGCTCGTGGGCGTGTTCATGAACCAGCCGCTATCATATGTCATTTCTCAACAACAAAAGTTGGGTCTCGATGTTGTGCAACTGCATGGATCTGAGCCATTGGAGTGGTCTAGTTTGATTCCAGTTCCTGTCATTCGCAAATTCGCCCCTGGTGACATTGGAATTGCTCGCAGAGCATACCACACTCTCCCATTGCTGGACTCTGGTGCTGGGGGCTCTGGCGAACTTCTGGAGGAGAGTGGGGTCAAGAAGGTCCTCGATAGCGACGAGGGATTGCGGGTTATCCTGGCTGGAGGATTAAATCCGGACAACGTGGTAGACATAGTGAAAAAGCTGGGTCAGTCGGGCCAGAAAGTGGTTGGCTTGGATGTCAGCTCAGGTGTAGAGACAAATGGCGCTCAAGATCTGGAGAAAATTCGAGCCTTTGTTAAGTCTGCCAAAAGCATTCGGCAATGAACAGGCTAGGAATATGCATTTACACTACTGAGGATGACTTCTTATCTCATTCCATTTCGGGATTGTATATTCGATCATGGGCAAATAAATATTCATAGGAATCAAACTATTCCAGAATTTCTCGGTTTCTATACTCACTTTACTTTCAATTGTTTGATCAGGCTTTGCTTGATATACCAACAGGAATGAATTTCATCTTTTCTTGAAGTAGATCTCAATGATAAACGGCCTTCGAAGTCCCATTCCCTGCTTTCTCATCACTTTCACCTTTGAGGAATGACCATGATCAATGCATCTATTTGATATCAACGTTGCAAAGGCAGACCAAGTTGACACCTCCGTGCAGTACATCGTAGTCTTGCGTCGAAGTGTTGACCCCTGGCAATAGGCATATCTCATTTCCGATATTCTTCTCTCTCTGAAGAAGATCTCAGAGGTCAAACGAGCTTCTGTATCACCGAACTACTTCTCTCATTCATTAGCTCTCAAAGCTTGCCTTTCCAGCAATGTATACGCCTCATTTCTGAAATACCACTACAGCGATCAAAGAGCAATATAAACTGCTGACCCAAAAAGCCAGTCCTCGCAGCATTTCAGTCTTCCTCCTACATCATCACATTCCACCTCTGAACCATTCTCAGCGCATTTCGGCTGCCAACAGAAACGAAACGAACCAACAGACCCATCTAACCAAGCCTCGGGTAGCAGCGGCAACCCAAAATGGGGAAGCCATTCCAAAGAATTCATGCCTCTATAGTAGGCAAATTCCAAGACGGCATCGGCGAAAAGATCCCACAGTGGATTCGGGCAAATGGGGGCCAGTTCTCGAGAGAGCTCAGCCCGCGAGTTACCCATCTCATTGCCACAAAGGAGGCATTCAAAACCCATGCAGCTCCAGGTATATTACGCTTGAATCTTTCAAAGAGCTTGAAGCTAACCAATATACAGTTGAGTCTGCCAAGAAGATCAGCACCATCAAGATCGTTTCATACGACTGGCTTGAAGACTCGCTGCTGTCAAACACCCGCAGGCCAAAGCCCGAAGGGCCATATCTTCTGAAGAATCTGATGAAGCCTGAGAAGAAGGAAATTCAGAAGAACAAGGCCACGGCGAAGCCCGCAAAGGTGGTCAAGGAGATCAAAGCAAAGGTCGCGAAACGTCCGATAGGTATGTATCAATTTGCCAGAGCTCCATTGTATTGGTACAACGTAGATGGTACTGACATGTCCTCTATAGCTGATCCTTTCCTTGGCCTAAAGGGCAAAAAAAAGCGTAAGCATGGTCCTTCATATCAGTTGACATATCCAGGTCTAATATTTACCCATAATAGCCGTGCGTCGTGTGTACCAGGACAGAAAGACAGGTGTGATTTTCAGCACCACTTTGTTCCGCCCATCGAAACCACCAGTCACTAGCAGAGAAAAATACCAATTGACTGTGAGTGATGTCATGGTATTGTGTGGATCTTCGTCAAGAAAAGGATATTGATATTACTTAGCTTTTCGAATCCGTCGCCGAACCACACACCTACTCGGCCTACGCCAAATTCAGCCGCGTTGGCACATCCAATGTCGAACTACTGGCGGGACCAAGGTGCAAACTCGAGCTTGCCGTGGATAAATTCAAGCAGTTCTTCAAGGAACAGACTGGCAAGGAATGGGACGAAAGGGCAAACGGAAAGATGCCACCCCCAAAGACAGGCCCCGACGGAAATAGCTTGCCTGTTCACGAGGGGTGGTTCTATCTCGAGGAAAAGACGACTATCCTTGGTGCATTCCTCAGGGAACCCCAGAGCACGGGGTGTCAAGGATCGACTGGCCACATCTCATGCGATGGTATCAAGGAGGACGGGCCCGAAAAGATAGCAAATTACCAAGTCGAAGATGGTGGCGAAGATGATCACGAAAATGGGGGTAAAAGTGGGGATGAAGATGGATCTGAAGCTGAGGCTGATGTTGAGGAGGACGAGGAGGAGGAATAGGAGGAAATGGATAGGTAGAAACTTGAAGATGATGGGGATCCCTCTAGGTGGTTAACACCTGCACTCATGAGTGGATCCCCCCGACCTGGATGTGTCATGCTGAACGCAGCCCTGGAGATTGCTGAATGCAAATTCGAAGATTTTGTGACAGCACATGCGAAATATATGTATGTGCTTTATTCTCATGTTTTTATAAACCCTTCCCATTATCAGAAAACTGAAAACTATAGCGGCATTGTACAAGAGTGTGAGGAAATAAACGAAGATTCCGACATGAGTATATCAGTATACTGGGCCCTCCCTGCGTGAAGCACGACATCAATCGGCCATCTCTTCTGGTCTGGGATACTGCATAGATATATGGTACTTTCTCTCTGATTCTTCATTTGGCCGATCTAAAGCTACGACTCTAACTTATCCCCTTCAGAAATATGTGGAATTATGTAGTATCCTAAAGTATTAGTTACGGAATAAGGCTTGTGTTGGCAAAAGACGATCATATTCATCACCGTTATATGAACATTGATTTATACTAATTGAATTTCGACTTTTAATCGCCTCAAAGCTCTGAAATTACCGTACCTAGGTAGTAACTAAGGTCACATTTATAAGAAACAGGGCCCCCCGGGGTTTACAACCCTGAGTCGGCGAATAATCCATCTAAATCGGGTCAGTTATGCATTCATGGGCCGACAATGGACAAACGTGGGCTGTCCATGGGAAATATTGTCCATGGACGGGCCATGCGGAGGTCTACCCATAAGGCGTAGGTTGTATGTGTAACGGACGAGACAAAGAATTTAGAATTCTTTGCTTTTCCGGTGTGGAAGATTTCGGAGGGCACAGTCCACTAGTCTCCAATTAGCCAAGATGAGGGTTTTCAGCGTGCAGTTTCACGAATCTTTGGGAATCCTCGGCTGGTCTTAGCTAACCCGAACACTGTCCGTCACGTGTTGGAAACTGGAGTGGAAACTGGCGCCCTTCGCCAAGCCGCTCGTATAGTGGAGACCTAGTGTAGCCTAATCGCAGGCACAGATGCTACCTTATTATAACCCCGACGATCTTAAAAATTCAGTCACCCCAAGTGTCCCGAATATTATTTTGCAGGGGCCAATCCATAAGAAGAAAATATGGGTAAGGCCGCTTCCCGTTATCGATGTCCCGAGAACGAACTAATAAAGCATGCAGGGTGGTCAGAGGTACCGCATTCTTATGATTTACTACTACCCAAAGCACGTAGCCTGACAGCTACATTCTAGGCCTGCTGCCAGTTCTGCGGCGTGAGCTTCAACATTGCGCGTAAACGCAAGGTGGGAGAACCTGAAGTCGCCTCATGGCGATTCGGAGGCGGCTCCCTGTGGGGGTACGAGCGGCCTATTGAGGATCTTGATCAAAGCGAGTGCCTGAAGCAGGGCTGTGCTTTAGCTGTTATAGACCCCGAGGAGGAGGATGATGATGCGGTTAATGACCCAGATTTCGTGCCTAAGAGCGAACATTGCGACGAGTATGATCGTCTATATGAATATGACCCCGAGTACGAGTCGAACTCGGGTGACCATGATGATGATGATTCTTTACATATCTCGGATAATGGAGATACGGTTGGCAATGAAGAAGACGAAGAAGAAGAGGAGGAGGAAGAGGCACTTTACCGCAACTTCCTCACACAAACAGTCTACAACCAAAGCCAGTTCACTGGCGAACCCGTCGCCCCCTTTGTCTACGCATCCACATCCGTCTCCTTCCAAAAAGACATCCTAGTCCCATTGCCATGTGACTCACCACCAGACGGGTACTCCTTCGAGGACCTCGAGCATATTCCGGGCCCCAAATGCCCCATGACAGACGCCTACCCAGGCTCCGGGATCTCCCTCGCGGAAATGCGCGGCTGCCGGACCGTCCAGTTTCTGGTCCATAAAAGCCTGGCACAGGATGAGCCGTGGCAGGCTGATGGACTGTATGAGCCCTGGGAGGATTTTGAAGAGTGGTTCCTCTCAGGACTCTCCGATGGTATAGAGTCGCGCGATGGAGACATCCAGGTTGTCTGTCCGGCAAGGGGTGGCGTGAAGGAGATCTGGGATGCAGATACCATTAATTTTGACGTAAGTTACCTTCTGGCACACCCACACCACGTCCAAGGAGCCGGAGGTCCTATATGTCCTAAGCCTGATACTAAAATAAAATTAACAGCCCGAACGACTTGACTTAACCGACCTTGCTATGCCCTTTCACCCATGGTGCTTTGACATCTTCTCGCGGCAGTCAAAGCTCCATTTCGGAAACAAGGTCAATATCGCTGGGCTGATTAATTGGCGAAACGCCGAGTGCAGCTTCGATGCCCATCATGACTTTCCAAGGCACCCGGATGTCGCTAATGCACAGCAGCAAGTCTGGATGCATGATCCGGATGCAGCGTATCTTGTTGCGAATCCTCTGCATATAATCGGGCTAACCGAGTTTCTTTTGGATGCGGCACAGGAGGAGGGTGATTTTGATATGGAACTTGCGGATGAAGGATCAGATGCTGTGTTGTTTGGGAATAATCCCACAGATCGCTTAAGCGCTCTACCACCAGAATTGCGGCTGCATATTGTCAGTTTCTTGGACTCTGGGGATATCATGAGTCTTCGCCAAGCCTCGAAGGCATTTATGGACCTAACAAATAATGTCTGGTATCGAATTGTGCGAGGAGAAATGCCTTGGTTATGGGAAGCCTGGGAGGAAGGCGAAATCAAACATAGCCCTTCTCCCTGGACGTTCATGACCGCGAACGAAGTGAAGGCCGTTGAAGAGCTTAAATGCTGGTACACCGCAGTGCTGAGCGAGGAATATGAGTATGCTACGACCGCCGATAAAGTGGTAGACTATCTACTGCCTCGGCCTAATACGGTGCTCGACCAAGGGCTCCTATCCAAGAGCGACACAAACTGGTATCGCGTTTTTAGGCAGATCAGGACCCATTGGCCCCGGGTAAAGGGACTTCGGAACCGGGCAAGGATCTGGACCGACGTTGAGGAGGTCATTCGGCGGATTCGGATGTATGACAGTGTTGAACTTTCTTGAGACCTTCGCGGCGAACGGCAATAGTGATTCAGTTGCATAGGCTCTGAATGGGGCAGCCACGGCAGTTTCTTATCCTTAGACTATATCATCCAGACTCTAGTGCCTTCCATCTAGCTCAATTTCCTCGATGTCTACATATCAAGCTCTGTTTTAGTTGTCCACTGCCATTGTAATCATAAACTATTTCGAACATGACAAAAGAACCCATTCTAATTGCCCTCTAACGCCAGATACGCCAGTCGACCAACAATGTGACAAGGTGAGGTTCTACTTTAACCATCCACGCCACAGCCGATGTAGTGATGCGAGACAGTAAAGAATCATAGGTATTCCTTCTTTTTGCTGGTTCTCGTGTATTGGGTAAGAGCCCATTCGATGTCGCCGCTCGAGCCCTTCTCCAATGTACCTCCACGGATCTCGAAAAGTCGCATCGTCATGCGGGGTCCAACTTCAGCCAACTCCACATCCCGGTACCCAGTCTTGACGAAAACATGGTGCCGCACTTCGATGTTGTCGTCCTTGTTCACAAAACTTACAATACGGTTGCCGATCTTTCCAGGCTCGCGCGGGGGGAAAAGGTGCTTTAGAATCTGAACAACGCGGGCACCCAGCTTCGTCTTGAATCCCTCAAAAACTAAGTGCGGGTAGCTTTCCGATACGGTACCACGGGCGGCATTCGGAATATCCTGGCGAAGGACGACATTGTGAAGAGAGAAACTGGCGGTGGGGCCATGGGGAAGGTGGGAAATAGTGAGTGCGGTCGGGGTACCACGGTGCTCGTGGAGAAGGACCATGTCGGTCAGAGCGGCGGATGTTGCGCTAGAGACGAGGTCTCCAAGAACGAGAGTTCCACGGTTGAGACGAATGGAGGTGGGAAGGAGAAGGCGGATTTCTTTCGCAAATGCTCCGAGGCGAGCGGAGGGTGAGCGAGAGGTGGTGACCAGAGGACGGGGGTCGATAATGCCGGAGGTTAAAACGTATTCATCGTCGATGTCCATCTCAGCATCTTCCTTGTCCTTTGACTCGTCATATTTGAAGTCTTCCCGAAGCTTTTTATCATTTGCGATTGTAGGATCTAGAGGCTTTCCAGAAGCTAATGAAGCCTTGAGTTGCGATCTTTTTTCGGCAATGGAGGCATCACGGAGTAGCAAAGCTCTCCGATAGAGATAATCGCGACGCTCGCGAGTTTGGCGGCGCTACTTATTGTAAGTAAAATATCAGATGTTTCAAATATATCCTTCACTTACCAGCATTTTGAATATTGAAGTAAAAGTGGCTTAAGCAAAGACGAGCGGGCAACTTTTTTTTTTTCTTAACTCCGGGGCTGCGTTTATGGTTCGTCTGCGTAGCCGTAGTGGGATCGCACCGATAAAGAATCTGGGCAGTTGCGGAGAACGCTTTTTGCCCATCCTTCGAGACAAACTCATCGACTCTCTTTTGTCAGTCCTCTGACACAGAGAGCTGGACTGGTTGTATGTAACCATTTGTTCTCGTCAAGCACTTACCGCTAATCCTGCATCTCGATTTAGATCTCCGTTCGTTTGCCCCTCAGGCACACCCCGGAGATTTCAAACGCTGAATACCCCCAAAGGACAATCTGTTTGTCCTCTTACGCTCTTTAAATCGTCTACGACTGCGAATTTCATTTCTGGTTTCTCAACTGCTTTTGATTTGCTCTCTGTTTTAAATCTTGATCAGCTCCAGTCATCCCTATCGCCATTCCAAATTGGTACCAACAATGAGCTACCAACCGGAAGACCCCTCAGCGGGAGCCGAAATTAATGAGATTGCACTTGGGCGCGCACGTCCACGCCGGCATGATGATGAAGATGAAGGCTCTGATGCCTTCGAAGATGACGACATAGAAAGCACAGTCGGCGCACCCACAAACGGGAATCAGAAGTCCCAAGGAAATGGAGAGGAGGAAATAGAGCTCCCTGCCCATGCATGCGCGTGAGTGTTCAGATATTTCTTGGTAGATGTTCATTTACTGATTATATTGTAGGTACTGTGGCATTCACAACCCGAGCAGCGTTGTCAAATGTCTTTCGTGCAATAAGTGGTTCTGCAGTGCACGTGGCAATACCTCTTCTTCCCATATCGTCAATCACCTTGTCCGAGCTCGTCATAAGGAAGTCCAGCTTCACCCCGCCTCTTCTTTGGGTGATACTATTCTGGAATGCTACAACTGTGGCACCAAAAATGTCTTCTTGCTTGGATTCATTCCCGCGAAATCCGATACCGTTGTTGTTTTGCTATGTCGACAGCCATGTGCCTCTATGCCATCCTCTAAGGATATGAACTGGGATACTTCACGATGGCAGCCTCTTATTGAGGATCGTTCTTTCCTTCCCTGGCTCGTGGGAGCACCCACTGACCAAGAACAACTCCGAGCCCGTCACCTCAGTCCTCAATTGATTGCGAAACTGGAGGAAATGTGGAAAGACAACTCTCAGGCGACCCTGGAAGACCTAGAAAAGGCCACAGCAGTGGATGATGAGCCGGCGCCAGTCCTACTTCGCTACGACGATGCTTTCCAGTACCAAAATATTTTCGGGCCACTCGTCAAAATTGAGGCTGATTACGACCGCAAGTTGAAGGAATCTCAATCCCAAGATGGACTCATTGTGCGCTGGGATCTTGGTCTCAACAACAAGCACCTCGCAAGCTTTGTGCTGCCCAAGCTTGAGCTGGGTGATGTCAAATTGGCTGTGGGCGACGAGATGCGCATCAAGTACAATGGTGAATTGCGTCCCAAGTGGGAGGGCGTGGGCTATGTCATCAAGATCCCGAACAATCAATCTGATGAGGTCACTATCGAACTACGCGCCAAGGGCGACCACAAGTCAGTCCCCACAGAATGCACGCACAATTTTATGGCCGACTATGTTTGGAAATCAACTTCCTTCGACCGCATGCAATGTGCTATGAAGACATTTGCCGTGGATGAGCAGAGTGTCTCAGGCTACATTTTCCATCGCCTCCTTGGCCATGAGGTTGCTGCAGCTCCTATGAAGACCCAGATTCCGAAAAAGTTCAGTGTTCCAGGCCTGCCAGATCTGAACGGCAGTCAAATCAACGCTGTTAAAAGTGTCCTCCAGCGACCTCTCAGTTTGATCCAAGGCCCCCCAGGAACTGGTAAGACCGTTACCTCGGCCACCATCATCTATCATCTTGCCAAGATCAATGGAGGCCAGGTTCTTGTCTGCGCTCCGTCCAACGTTGCGGTTGACCAGCTCTGCGAACGTATCCATCGGACGGGTCTGAAGACCGTGCGAGTTACTGCAAAATCTCGCGAGGATGTGGAATCTGCCGTTGGTTTCCTTTCACTGCACGAGCAGGTTCGTATGAACGATAGCAACATTGAGTTGGTGAAACTCAACCAGCTCAAGGCCGAACTTGGGGAATTGTCTAGCCAAGATGAGAAGCGCCTGAAGCAACTTACCCGGTCTGCTGAGCGTGAGATTTTGACCAACGCGGATGTGATCTGCTGTACTTGCGTTGGTGCAGGCGATCCTCGTCTTTCAAAGGGCAAGTTCCGCACCGTCCTGATTGACGAATCAACCCAATCTGCTGAGCCCGAGTGTATGATCCCCTTAGTTCTGGGCTGCAAGCAAGTTGTGCTGGTTGGTGATCACCAGCAGCTTGGACCCGTGATCATGAACAAGAAGGCTGCCAAGGCTGGTCTAAACCAGTCTCTGTTCGAGCGTCTCGTTATCTTGGGCTGCTCTCCTATCCGTTTGAATGTCCAGTATCGTATGCACCCGTGCCTTTCTGAATTCCCCTCGAACATGTTCTACGAAGGCTCGCTTCAGAACGGTATCACCATTGCCGATCGTGTCCGCCGTGACGTTGACTTCCCTTGGCCCATCATCGATGATCCCATGATGTTCTGGTCGAATCTGGGCAACGAAGAGATCTCCGCGTCAGGCACCTCGTATCTAAACCGCACCGAAGCTACCAACGTCGAGAAGATTGTCACACGTTTCTTCAAGGCAGGTGTCCAGCCTAAGGATATCGGTATCATCACTCCTTACGAGGGACAGCGGAGCTACATCGTCAGCTCGATGCAGGCAAACGGCACCTTCAAGAAGGAACATTACAAGGAGATTGAGGTCGCGTCGGTCGATGCATTCCAGGGCAGAGAGAAGGATTACATTATCCTTTCATGTGTTCGTTCCAATGATCACCAGGGTATAGGTTTCCTGAGCGATCCTCGTCGCCTCAACGTGGCCCTTACTCGTGCTCGATTTGGCCTGGTTATCCTCGGAAACCCTAAAGGTCTTGTCTAAGCACCCATTGTGGAACTGCCTTTTGCAGCACTTCAAGGAACGTCACTGTCTCGTGGAGGGTCCCCTTTCCAACCTTCAGGAGTCCCTGATTCAATTCAGCCGGCCTAAGCAAGCATACAGAGGCCCGCAGCGCTTCCAGATGTCTTTCAGTCAAACCAATAATGTTCCCAGCAATGCAGTGAATGGACGCAACGGCGGTCATCGCAATGAGTATCATGACTCTGGATCGGTGGTGGGCTATATCCCTGACGATGTATCTTCCGTTCACGGTTCGGCACTTGGTGGTGTTGGCCTTCCATCTGGGTATCCCCCCTATGTTCCAGAATTTCGGCGAGTCTTGGCCTGCGATCTCTGGCGGTCGTCGAGCAAATGGTGCCCGACCCAAGGGCGCACCTAGTGTGGCTGGCGAGTCAGTCGCTGCTACTGAGTCTGATGTCACCTGCAGTGTCACTGACGGACGGAGCGTTGACCAGGGCGGTGTCAGTCTCACTGGTCTGAGCATTAACGACATGAGCAAGCAGCCCAGTCTCAGCCAGTCTGACCGATTGAAGCGCTACGTCGAGTCTGGCGGACGCGAGCCTTACAGGGCTGGAGTTCCGGACAACGGCAGCATATTTGGAGGCAGCTCCGCCAGCATCCGCGTGACTCGCGGCGTGCCGGGCCAGAACCCTCACGATGATGACGATGCCCGTAGCGTCTCTACCGCTTTTGCTAGCCAAGTCGGTGGCAACTATGACTGAGTGACTCTTTTGTCCGACATTCACCAGGGCGACCTCCAACAGGTTCGCCCGTCTTACCACTCGGCAAAGCAATGTCCGCGCATACTATCAGGGTTCTTTCCAACAGAGTCTGCCCGCCCGTTTCTTTTACGCCGACCAGGACTTCGGATCGGCAAGCCCACGACTTTTCGGATGCTTATCCCGGGGTCATCTTGACCTGCTGCCAGAGCACCGTTCTGTCCGTCGAAGGATTGTTCCCTGGGTCTGATCCCTCGCCATTGCCACCGTGACATTCTTACAAGGCGTGTCTTTTGAGGATGAGGCGATAGACAATGATCCTCCAGTATCTTCCAGTTAGGAATAACTGAAATCTCACCCGTCGATTGCCGATGCCCCGTTCAGATAGCCCCGGTAGCAATTACTGGGCAACTCTGTGAATTTCTCCCTGCCCCCTTGGCCATGTTTCATACTTGCTATCTTTATTTTTTAGGTAGTCAGGTATTAGCTAAAAATCAAACACAATGCCAATTATGATCCCATCCTTTTTTTTTTTTTAAAAAAAAAAAAACCAAATAAATAAATAATAGTAAGCAAACAATATCCGGGACAAGAAACAAAAGCCAAGCCAACCTGGCAGGGTGGTTGGAATATCCGCCGGCTTATGTTCCGAGATAGGGCTGAAGTGCCCCCCCCCCCCGGCCGGCTTCTGCCCATCAGCCCCATCAGCAGCTTCCCCCTATCAGCCTTACTGACTAGGTAACTCAGGCACAATGTCTCAATAAGCCAGGGTACATGTAATCAACTAAACTAAACGGATTTCAATCGGCCCCCGTCTCTCATAGGCCAGTGCTGGCCCTGGAATCCCCCCCAGGCAGTTGACCCGCTTCCTCTACGTATAATCTGCATCTATCGTTCCTAAGGTTACTACTTTCTGTTGTTGCTCATAATTTTCGTGGCAAAAGTTGATAATGGAATTACCTCATTGATTAAATGATGACTATAAGTATACTAGGTACATTGGAAATCAGTGACACGACTTCCCATATTTTCGAAGACGCAGATAGTTATATGGCAACGGCGCCAAATACCCAGCACCGATTGATACCACTGCCGCCAGCCAGAACTTCGGATCTCCAAAAGCAACTATCCCACCGGTCAGATGGTAGTCAACTGCATTCTCGGCTAGTTCCATGGCCAACATCGAAACCATACTCATGCCCATAGCGGTACGAGCAGCCATCGGCCAGGAGAGTTGGTCAGCTCCCCGGCGGAGCAGGATCGTCTCGAGGATAACTGAAGTTGTGATACCGGATGCCACTGGATGATTGTTCTTAGTACACAAGGTCCGATACGTTCCGATTCGTTCAGGTAACCTACTCGACAAGGCCATTATGCTGCCCATCCCCATCTCAGGGTAATAAGTCTGCAGGATCCATAAGGCAGAGAAATCACCAGCTGTACATCCCACTAAGCAGCGAAGAGTGTTGATTCCTGCTCGTTTCCAGGTGGATCTGCAGGTCCAGAATGGAAGACTAAGGGCCGAAAGGGGTTGGAATGGCGGCTTTCTGGCACATTTCGGGGTTTGCGATAATTGATTTTCGCGCTCGATGCTCTTTGGGCACTGGTTTTTCTCTGTATGGCAGGCTTGTGCACGAGTGGTGCCACTGAAGGCGCGTCTCGAAACCCAGCAAATGCCTCGGCTCCGAAGTAAAAACGGGTGGCGCATTTGATTCATACTCCAACTTGTCGGGATCTTGCGACGATTCACAATGGTAACATATGCAACTTTGAATATGAAAAGTCGAAGAGACACGGTCAAGGGGCGCCAAGTTGCGAGGTTGGTAGGGATAGTGGAGCATGGTCCCCGGACCTGTAGCACAAATGCCGCAATGAAATGAGGTTAGGTACAATGGACACGCCAAACCACATACTAATGATATTAATTGATAACTCCGTAGTATCCAATATGACAAGAAGAAATAACCGGCCCAGAAGAAAACGATATAAAAGCAAAATATTCTGGATGTCAAACGCTGAGCACTTTCGGATACCCTAGGACTACCCGGTGGGGCTGCGGGAGCACTAGGAAGATCTCGCCTTACAACACCACGAACACATTCCAAAAATTAACATTTGACGTAGATGTAGATATCACGCGATCAATTATACCTGTGCCTGTTTGTCCACGTCGGGTGGTGGCTTTGCTTTGTCGGTTTGGGCATCGTCCTTTTGGATGTATAGCTCTGGGGCCTAGTATAATTCTATCGCTCAGCCAAATAACGTGTTCAAACTGGGCAGCAATATACTCGAAGTAGATGAACGTGCATTGAGGCTTGCCTAGTGTCAAAGGCTGTTCTATTATGGTAGAGGCAGTGTTAATTAGCCCTTATAATTCATTTCTTGGGAGTTAGCCATGTTTGTGTTCAACACGAATTACATACTATTTAGTGACCCCAATGCTGCTCTATGTCATAGTCTCGTAAAAGGTTCGGTCTTGCCATTCATTGTTATCTGCAAAGATGGTGTAAAAGGCCATATTCACTGTGTGGAAAAATCTCCTAGTATGATATATTTGTAGGCTTCTAGATTCTCAATATACTGATCTTCAAGCATATGCACACAAACCACGTTATTTCTGTGCTACATACTTTAGAACACAATAGAACGTTTGATATCCTGATTTTACGCAAGACTGCATAGCCTGGTTGAGGTTGAGAAAGCCTTCTGTAGATGGAACCTATCATATCCCTTTTAATAGAAACAATTGATTGAGAGGGCATGAAGATCATTGATTTCTGAAGTTTGTCAACCATAACCAATTTGTTGTAGCCTAACATCGGGCATGGCGAACGTACGTTGCAGAAAGGCACTGCCCGGCTGCCCGATGTTTGATGCTTAAATAAGCATCTTCGTTGATGCACGTGATTGGAGATCAAGGGCGATCACAGTCACGTGTACTCACCGCCACTCGATTTGTCAGAACCAGCTGGAGAACCAGTTGTGGCGACTCCAAATATTTCGGGAGTGGACGGCTGCCTGACAGGCATCTTGCTTTGATACCTAAACCGGATCCGCCGATATGGGACAACAGGATTGGTACTCCGGACATACTATACAGTCATACCCACGGTGTCTGTCGAGTGTATGAGTCACTTGTGTTCCTCCCCTCATCTATATCCCGGACCACCGGGCATTAATAAACAGTATTGTCCACATTTTAACCTGCATGTATATAACCTCTAGCCAGATATGAATTCATATGATAATCCAGCTGTCTAAAAAATCCACTAGAAAACGAAAGAAGCGAGATTCTGCAGGGACAGGGAAAAAGAAAATAAGGATTGCTGCGCCACACAAGTGGCGCATCTGCACCTGACGCAAGCGGGTACCTAGGTATAAATAGGCTACGGATGCCTTGCTACCTGAAAATTTTGGCAACTCCTCATCTTCTCTCGACTCCATACCATCGACATCTACTAGGCTTTCACCGCCAATTTATTTGAATTTTTTTTCATAAACAACTCTCTTCTTCTTGTTTCCTTCAACTCAACTACTCAGTACTCCTGAATTTACCGTTGTTGTGAATTGAGGACGCGTCTTTTCGGTATCTACATTCTATTATCAAGATCCCCTCAGTAGTGTGGGGTATCAACTTCGCGATATGGGTGACGGGTCTGACTATCCTAGCCCACGAAGTGAAGGTCCTAACGGCGCTCTCGCTGCCTCCATCCTTGCCTCTACATCTGAAACCTCGGCCCCAATTGCCAGAATGAACGACCCCCAGCAGCCCATGCACGGGACTTTCAACAACCTTGACGGCGCGCGTCCGCGCCTTTCTGTTCGACGCGCCCGCGATCCTCCTAAGAACTCTGAAGGTCAAATTTTCTGCGACCATCCCGAGTGTCATTCTGCTCCTCCTACTTTCCGTCGTCCATGTGAATGGAAGTAAGTACAATACCCTTTGGTTGTGTCTTTATAATGCGCCAGTACTAACAAAACCCTAGCAAGCACATGGATAAACATGATCGTCCCTACAAGTGTTATGAACCAAACTGTGACAAGATCCAGGGTTTCACCTACTCTGGTGGTCTCCTGCGTCACCAGCGTGAAGTACACAAGAAAAACACCGACACCAAGAAAGCCCTGATGTGCCCATACAGTGACTGCAACCGCAGCACTGGCAACGGATTCACGCGCCAAGAGAACCTGCGAGAACATCTTCGCCGTCGCCACATGCACAATGATGAAGCCCCCCCCAATGGTTGATATGTCCTCCTGGGATCGCGCCACCGACCTTGAAGGTGTCGAGGGTGTCCGCGCCCCCTCTCTCCCCATCACTGGAATGAAGCGTCGCCACGACTCTCCTGCGGTTGGAGATCTCCAAAACCTGCCTGAGACTGATGAGCACGGAGTCGATTTGCACCACGAAGTTAAGAGACTCCGCCGCGAAGTCCAAGAGAAGGATCGCCGCCTCCAAGAGCTGGAGCGTATCGTCGCCAACATTCAGCAGGCTATCCCCCAGCAGTCTCCTCCCGTGCCCGACCTACAGGACCTTTCGCAGCCCACTCCCCAGCCTACTGCAGCTCCTCCCGTTTAAGGGTTGCGCCTTTCGGATCGAAGCGTCTACAGATTTGACCTATGCATCTTATGGGCGTTTATCGAAGCAGCTAATGCGCTTCAAAATTTGCGACTTTGCTTTTTATCTTGTTTCGTGTCTTTATTTTTTTTCTTTCTTTTTTGCGACTTTGCTTTTCCTCTTGCTTTGTGTAGCATTTGGGTTCGGTCTCCATGGATCTTCTCTGAGCAGAAGTTGCTTTCTTTGCGTTTGCAGAACGTGAGGATTCGAGGATTCGAGGATTGACCTTACCACTCCTTTACGGCGTTTCAGCTTGATGATTTGTTATGGGCCAGGCGGTGTTTGTCTCCAGAGGCGGTTTACAGCGTTGTCTCGCCTCAAATACCCGGGTGTTTCGTTCGATGTATCCTTTGTGTTACTCGCTTCTATCACTCAACTCCACTTTTAGTTCTGTTTGTTCCTGATTAATAGCAAATTGTACGAATAATATCTTCTTGATATGGTCCTATCTTCAAACAATTCTAGCCTTACTCTGTATACAATAACCCTCAAGAGGCCATCTAATAACACCCAGATACGATGGTTCTTCGTCGCATTGCATCCGAAATGCACGTTGACAGTCGAAGTATAAGGCAGCCAATGATATCCATGGACGTAGACAAGCATGTATTCCTGAGGCACCCAGGCTTCTACGCGATAGCGATAGTTCTCAGGCAGACATTTCAGCCACACCACTTTCAACTCGGGTCACATCTCGTATATTCCCGCGAGGGCTCTAGCGAGGCCTTCGTGACCACGGCCGTCAGCGAACCATACGGCCCCGCTGGCGGTGTCCACATCTGGAAGGTCGGAGTTAGGGGACCGTTAACGGGCTCCCAACGGAGCCCACTACTCCTCGCGGCGGCCTATGAGGCGTCAACCTCAGTGATAGCACGCTCGGACGACGGATATGACTCCTTGGCTGACAACACTAGGCTGTGAATCATTATTACGTGAATCGCGCGTCCGGCTCTTGACTCGACGCGAGCGGCTCAACGCGATATCACATGATGACTTGGGTGCGTTGTTTCTGTGATGGTGTCATTCATCTCTTCATGTGGCTTCGGATCAGAGCGTAGAATCTCATGGATGTAAGGCGTAGGCAGCGCTCTAGGCGGAAGCATCCGTGGGTGGCTGGTTGGATTAGTATGTTGGGAACAACAACGAGACGTATATCATGGCATGTTACGTATCCTTGTAGATGATTCTTCCGTTTGTGGTTTACTGCGCTATTGCCTCTCCGTACACAACTAAGATGACTGGGCAATAAAGCCCTCAAAAATAGCGCATCGCATATACTTGGCACATGCGTATATACTTCCTGCCTTTTGACGTTGGTCCCAGATTATAGAACTTGGACATTTCAGCGTAATCGTCACCGGAATATCCATGGATACTGTGATTACTTATTAAGAACCAATCACTCGCACATACATATATATATCACATGCAATCTGGAAGGAATGGGGTGTGCTTTCTTTTTTGCTGTGACGGCCGAAGTCTCCTATAATTCTATCAAAGGAAGATAGCCAACAAGACCTCGATGAAAGCGTGACATAATAACTCGGTAAAGGGCCTTTCTATACCCTGCCAGGGCGGGGCTTTTGCCTGGAGAAAATGCATTGTCACGATCAACTCGAGAAGCGGCGTCAGATAAACGGTCGACGGCGTGTACGGGTATGTATATACTGTAGCAGATTGGTAGCAAGAAGCACAGCGAGGATATGAAAGGTCATCATCTATATATTGTGTTGCATTGATTGTATTTATGTCTTCTACGCGCTCGAAGCTCTGATTCCGGACTACAAGCGTCTCCTTATTTGTTCATTACATAGACTTTATTCAGCATATCATGGTGGAGATGAGTTCCCGGGATGCAGCAAGGTTAGATAGTCTTCAAGACATTATGCTTTTTGAAAAATATGTGTATAATTCTCGAAACCATTCAACAATCAAGTCATACCTGACCTCGGAATGGTCTACGGGTTTATAGACCTTAATAGTGGAGCCGCCGATAACGATAAGGGAAAAAGTTCAAAATTCCACCCCACGTTGGATTACAGATTCCTCACAACTAGACGAAACGAGGATTTTTGGAATATATATACATATATAATGCCTCACGCCCCACGTCAGGGAAACCGCAGGAGGTCCCCAGGTCCGAAAGCGAAAGCGCAGAAACCAAAGCAAGCGCCTCCAGCAAACAAACAGCATGCCAATCGCAAAGCCGAAGTCGCAAAAGCCAAAGCCGAAGCCGAACAAGTAGAGGAAGAAGAGTCCTCTGGGCTTAATCTTGTCAGCACAATTCCTCTCACCCTCCAACAACTTCTCTTGGATGTATTCAAAACAGCCCTTCTTGGAAACCCAGTCGCAGAATCGGAAACTGCAAGCCAGGATGCCAACCCTACTGAATCACAAGACGAAAATAAAGATGAACCATTAGACATTAAATCTCTCATCCAGACAATCAAGGGGCTTCTATATCAGCGCGATTTTGACTCTGCCTTCGCCGAGGCAGGCGAGGATCTGCTGCGTGCCTATGCCTTGCGCTGGAGTGCGTCCCGGTCACTGGGATACGCGGGCTTATTGAAGGGAGTTTTGATCTGGATGAAAGAGGAAGAGGAAAACACCCGAGGCCGTGCTAGAAGCAAGAATCCGTGTACCCGTGTTGTATCCATTGGTGGTGGAGCCGGTGCAGAGATCACTGCTCTTGCAGCTGCGTGGAGAGACATGGGCTCCCAAGCCCAGTCGCTAGAGGAACGTGTTGCCAGTGTATCCCTTGAAGACACCGAATCTCAAGATGAGAAGAAGTCCGAAGCTGAAGACCAAGGTGTCAGCGCACCCAGTCTCTCTGTTATGGCTGTCGATATCGGAAATTGGTCCGACGTTGTTGACAGACTTTCACGAACCATCACCTCGGCGGATGTGCCATTTTCGCAGACAACGAAATACCGTCCCCCTTTGCTGTCGGAGAAGGTGGCTAGTGAAACATTCTCGGTGTCTTTCCGTCGCGAAGATGTCCTGACTCTTCCTGAGGAGGGATTGAAAGAAATTCTCCTCGGCCCTTCCTCGTCCTCTCCTTTCACTTCTATCCTTATTCCTATCATGTTTACTTTGAATGAGCTCTTCTCTACCTCCATGCCGAAGACTACCGGGTTCTTGCTCAAAATGACTGAAATCCTTCCTGCCGGTGCGGTGCTTCTGGTTGTTGATAGTCCTGGCAGCTATTCGACTCTGAAGTTAGGAAAAGGGCCGGAGGGTGAACCGCAAGAGAGGAACTATCCGATGAAGTTCTTGCTTGACCACACGCTGCTGTCTGTGGCAAAGGGCAAGTGGGAGTGCGTATATACTCAGGACTCGAGGTGGTGGAGACGGGACGCGGTGCGTCTGCGGTATGAAGTTGGCGAAGGAGCGGGCTTGGAAGATATGCGCTTCCAGATGCACGTGTATCGGCGTTTGTAGATCTGATGTGTTCTATATCATGACATATAAATACCATTTAATGAGCAATACGATTGGGTCTCCAAAGAAGAATATAAAAGAAAAGCGAAGTGCTGTGTGGAGTGAGGTATGGTATTGCTACAGATAAGGTGGTTGAGTTCAGACCGCTCCAAATTCACGCCAGGAGGCCAGACTCTCCCCAAGTCGGCAAAAATTGCGATTAATTGGTACATTCAATGAGTTGTGAAAACGGGGCCCATAAATCCCCAAGATAGCCTTATAACCCCCTTAACTCCGCAGACCCAGCAAGAGGCTAGTGCTCTTGCTTCCATCCTTTCCCTCTCCACCAGGCAGGTAAGTGACGTTAGGGTTCGAGGACATGGTCGCGGCGATCTCCTTGCTGGCCTCGATACGACGGATCTCAATCAGTCCGCTGCCAGCCTTGGCGACAGCCTTGCTGATAATATCGGCACTCTCGGCTTCACCCTCAGCGCGAATGACGTTGGCCTGGCGCTCCTGCTCGGCACGCTCGACGATGAACCGGGCCCGCTCGGCATCCTGTTGGGCGATCTGCTTCTGCTCGACGGCTCGCGTGAACTCCTTTCCGAAGGTCATGTGTGTAATAGAGACATCCTCGAGGGCGATGTTGAACTGTCCGGCACGCTTCATCAGGTCGGTACGGATGCGGTTGGAGACAGCTTCACGTTGCGTGATCAGCTCGGCGGCGTCGAACTGGGCCACGATGGCCTTGAGGACTTCGTTTCCGATGGAAGGGAGGACACGCTCATCATAATCGGTACCGTATGACTGGATAGCTCTGGGTTAGACTTTTGCACCAGAGGATGCTTAGGGATCATAGCAGATACGCACCTGGTAGATCTGCGGCAGCTTCGGCACATCCGGGCGGTGCAACACACGCAGCGTCAAGCTGACCATCTGCAAATCCTTACTTCCTGTCGTGGTCGAGATATTACGAGGCTTTGTGCGGACATCGTAAACAATTGCGCGCTGCAACCAAGGGATCAAGAAATGTGTTCCTTCGTTGACAACCTTCTCTTGCACACCAGACACTCGATCGAAGATGACAGCTCGCGTGCCACCCTTGACATCGTAAATGGAATTTTGGACTAGCATACCCCCAATAGCCAGGGGGAAGGCCATTCGATAAACATTTTGGAGAGCTTTGGCCATGGTTGGAGGTGGAGGGCGAGGTGATGAGGACGGATGATGGAGATGATGTCTGCTTTTCCCGTTGCTCACTCTGAGTGTTCCCGATCGGGTTTAGTGCCCATCTTTCCAAACCTCCAACTTCGCCCGACCGTCGTCTTTTCCTCACTCATTTCGCTACCTCCATACCTTTTCCACCCCACTCCTCTCTTTTTACCCGAAATCATTCACAATGGGTGGCTCTGTGAACCTTAAGAACGGACAGTAAGTCGTTCCATGTTTGCTCCTGGTGTCGTGGGTTGAGTACCGGCCTCCCGGATGCGTTACCCGCCCGGCTACACAATGCAATTCCCAAAAGATGCCAATTGAGTCGCTCTTAATAGACTCAATGACTTCTGTGCCTTCTATTCAGTGAACTGACAATTTTTACTTTCTATAGCTTCATCGGCAACTGGGGCGAGTTCGGTACGTTTGACAATGACCCTTGAATCTTTCATACGGACCCCAATGGATGCGCAGCAGACCGACCCCCCACGCGATATGAAAGATCGCGATAAGAAATGGAGAAAGATCCGAGGAACAAAACAGGAGAATGCAATTCGAGCGGACCGCTAATATATCCAATCTTTCAGGTTGCCCGACCCCCCAGCGCGTTGCCACCTACTCGCTGTCCCCTAACCGTCAGCGTGTCTTCGCCGGTGCCGGCCATGCTGCCATCTTCAACGTCTTCCGTCGTTTCCGTCACCAGGTTCTCTACGTTGTCCCTCCCTTCGTCGTCGCATACGCCGCCATGAACTGGGCCATTGAGCGGTAAGAATGACTATAGGAGCCGCTTCGATCGGTACGCTAATTTGATGCTTTAGCAACGAGTTCCTGAACTCTAAGCCCGGCCGCCTTCTCGAGGGTGGTGAGGAAGAGTAAATTATTTCAATTTGTTTGTTGGAGTGAGGTTGGATTGGTATAGCAGAGCACGATACACCCAAGACTCTGCAGTTTGGGGGAGCTGTATGCTTGTACAGTAACTAGAAAGCAATCGACCATTTGATTTTCCTTTATCCCGCGATTGATTTGCGATTGGGAGGTCTCTATTTTCTTATATTCAAAGTCAAGCTTGAGTAAGCGTCTTTCTAGGGCTCTCTATTGGTCCCTGAGGTGTCCATGCCCAATTGTGGACATGGGGCATATCTACCGGGTCGAATTACAATCAATGAAGGCTACTAGAGGTACCCAATACCTATTATTCATATTAGAATTGGTCTAGCCCTGTTTCTGAGGATGTTTGGGGGTGTTGGTGGCAGCACAGCAGCGGTTCCCCACTTGAGCCGAGAAGAAGCAAAAAATTCGCCCAAAACAGCCAAACTTCCGCCGTGCCCTTTTTCTTCGAATGCTTCGTCTCTCCAGACTCTCTTCTGCTTTCTACTCATCATCCATTTTTTCCCGTCGTTTCTCTTCTTCCATCAAAATGAGCGAGCTTACCCACCCCACCATCCAGGGTATGTGTGAACCCCCTCCATTACCCCGCCTTCCGGTCAATTTGCTGCAATAACATACTGATGCCCAATCTACAGATGGCTGGTTCTCTGAGAAGTCTGGCATGTGGCCCGGTCAGGCCATGAGCCTTAAGGTCAACCAGATCATTCACCACGAGAAGTCCAAGTACCAGGATGTCCTCGTCTTCGAGAGCAGCGACTACGGTACCGTCCTCGTCCTGGACAACGTTATCCAGTGCACTGAGCGCGATGAGTTCTCCTACCAGGAGATGATCACCCACCTCGCCATGAACTCCCACCCCAACCCCGAGAAGGTCCTTGTCATTGGTGGCGGTGACGGCGGTGTCCTCCGTGAGGTCGTCAAGCACGCCTCTGTCAAGGAGGCTACTCTGTGCGACATCGATGAGGCTGTCATCCGTGTTTCCAAGAAGTACCTGCCTGGCATGGCCATTGGCTTCCAGCACCCCAACGCCCACACCCACGTTGGTGACGGCTTCGAGTTCCTCAAGAACCGCCAGAACGAGTTCGATGTTATCATCACTGACAGCTCCGACCCCGAGGGTCCCGCCGAGAGCCTCTTCCAGAAGCCCTACTTCGAGCTGCTGAAGTCTGCCCTTCGCGATGGAGGTGTCATCACTACCCAAGGTTGTTCGTCACTTTCTTTTTGTCTCTCGCCCAGTCCCTTTCCCAGACCAATCACTACTTGATTGCCCATTTCCCTCATTTCATTGTCACTCCAAGCAAAATAGAACACAAGCTAATCTTCTTCGCACCATCCCCGCAACCAACCCGCTTCACGGGCTCGGTTTTGCGGAGCTGTGCTTTATATCTACCAGCCGAGAACCAATGGCTCCACCTTGACATGATCGCCGACCTTAAGAAGGCCTGCAAGGAGGTCTTCCCCGTCGCCGAGTACGCCTACACCACCATCCCCACCTACCCCTCCGGCCAGATTGGCTTCATGGTCTGCTCCAAGGACGCTACCCGCAACGTCCGCGAGCCCCTCCGCACCTGGACCGCCGAGGAGGAGCAGAAGCTCTGCCGCTACTACAACCAGGACATCCACCGCGCCAGCTTTGTTCTGCCCAACTTCGCTCGCCAGAAGCTCGGCAACTAAATGTCGTGATCTTTGAAAAAGCTTTTATGGTCTTTATATCCTCATGACGATATTGAAATGAAATCATGGATTTTCGCACATCCAATTCTGTAGATTGATTTCTTTTTTCTGCTGTTTCGCATGTGGTGGTCTTTTATACCACCTAACACTTGTAATATATGTCTTCATTGGACGACAATATCGATAACCTCGGAAAGTCTGCGGAAACGAGAGCCGGTTGCATTAAAGGTGAGGTTGATAGGGCTGAAACCCATAGGGCACACAGCAGGATTAAATCATGGCTTCTGTGTATTTTCCCTACAAATATTTAGCAATAGTGGTCATTGTGGAGAAGCAGATCGTTCTACATTTCACTTGCTCCAATCGACATCCGACCCATCACAATGAAGATCTATGAGCATTGCGTTCCACTAATCGTCCCTTTCTGGCGAAGCCCGATGACACGGGTGACGACCTACGACCTCGTCAGCATCGCACAGGGTGAACCAACCCTGTGTACGTCGGACAGATTATGAAAGTAGACGTGAGCGACTGTATATGCCCTTCGACTTTCCTAGCATCACCTAGAGACCTGGTTTGCGTTACACCGTCGGGACAATGTCCTATCGCCTGCAACCCTCCAGCCCCGGCATGACCTGTGATACCCCGACCAAAGAGATCGCAATGTTACTCGGGATCTGTCGATGCCAATTCTGAATACACCGGCTGATAAATCTGGTTCTCCTGTCTGCGCAGGTGCATTCACTCCTCCCGAGCCTGGACCCAGATAACTTGCATCGCGAGCCCTTTGATTGGCAATGGTCCGCCTCAACCCAACCAGTCCCTTTTGTGGGTATTCCTCTACTCCTCCCTAAGCCGAGGGCTGCTATTTATTGTCGGTGTCGCCTAACAGGGTGTAGACATCAACGTGGGTTGCGGGTATTCTCGAACGGCTGAAATAGTGTGTTGATACGACGACCTGTGCTCAATATGATGTCGGCGCTGGGGTTATCACTCATAGTATGGTTACTCTTAAGCTTGTGTTACTACTGGCCATACGGCGACTGAGGATCTGTTTTTCACTGACTGAGACTTGAACTTCGAGAGCATTTGGTTGAAGGATATATGATCACTGAGTCTTGGTATTTCTTTACGAATTTTGGGGCATTAAGATATAGATAGAATAGACACTCTGGTTCGAAGAAGTAAATCAGGATTGGTAAGAGACTTCAAGATACAGGCTAAAAGTGCAAGGTCACATTGAATACCTGAGAACCTCGATGCCAATTTGCGGCCTTATTGATGAGGCCTTTGATGCCAGCTAACGTATTTCACAAGCCAGTCGGCCACACAAGCGAGCCGGCCACCCCAAAACACCATAGTAAATGCAATATATTCCACATTTATATCTCAACAACCACATGTTCATACTATCTCCCCGTTTGTCGATAGTCATTGATAAGACCTATTAACACTACGTATCAATTTCAAAGAAACCAGAAGGCTCCATTGTCGTTATTTCAAAAAATACCGAAAATTACGTTGTAAAAATCTAGAAATATATATATCTCAATCACCAAGTCGTATATACTCCTAAAATTCCGCAAAGAGGCTATATATCATCTAAAAAGCATTAAGCTATAAGGGAAACTCTTTATATACCACCGTTGTTGAGATACCACGTTGTAATTTATCGCATTTACTATGTGTTTTGGGGTGGCCGGCTCGCTTGTGTGGCCGACTCGCTTGTGGAATACGTTATATATCTGACTTGGCTTAATTTGGAAGGAACCAAGGGTTGACCACCTACGTGTATGGACAACCTGGAAGCTCTTGCCCCTACAAAACATTCTCAGCCAACTATACTCTGAATAACAAGAGCTCAAGAAACCACACAAGGAGGGGAAGGCACGATGCAGAACCCAACACATGACCTCGAGATAGTTCGACTGGATAGAAGGCGATAAACAACTCTGCAGGCAAATCTGTCTGACTATGCGGAATTTTATGAGGCCGACAAAACCGGAATTCCGGTAAATTAATGTCTGCCAGTCTGATGTTAGTCTACCCCGGTAGACTTTAACAACTTCCTCCGCTCTATATCATGTAATGTCGATGATTTATATGCCTCACCGGCTATAGAGGAGGAGGAGGAGGAGGAAGAAGAAGAAGAAGAAGAAGAAGAGGAAGAAGAAGAAAGCCTTGGAAATTTAGGTATGCAGGATTCAGAACCGTAGCCTGACTACAGTGGTAGCATATACGAAGCTGCATAGCTATTAGGGCTACACCACTTTATTGCAGTGTAATGTAAATTATCCATACATCAAGGGATGGATGTCTAAGGTGTGAAAGGCTCCATGGGGCTACAGCCTACGACACCAGCAGAACCAATGTACTTTCATTATTAAGGCATATGTAGTGGTGGCTTAGGTATCTTGACTTTTCTGCCGTCCTAGAATAAGGCATCCAGACATGAAACCTCCCTTAAAATGGGGGTTGGGCCAATCCATGGTTCTAATGCTCCGGGCCTCTATACAGATTCATATGCCCGTCGCCTAAAAAGTGGCTATTATAAATAATAGACCATGTATTTGTATGACTGAAGAATGACGATATTAGCGTTAGCGAAAGTCGAAGTATGAGTCAGTAGTTACTTCTTCTTCTTCTTGTAAATATCGTCACCAAACATGAAGAAGAGAATGGCGAAGCCAAAAATCAAGTCTCAAGGCCTCCGGGCATGGTACCACAAACTGATGGACCTTGCATCGCATCATGATGTTCCTGCTCCAGTCATGGAACACATAGCTCAGGTGGCAGTACAACTGCCACATGTAAATCCCGCTGACATGAGTATCCATGACACTAGCAGCGCTTTCGGACTGGAGAGGTCAACGGAGGGGTATCAGCCCTGGCAATTCCCAAAAGTAGAGATTGACCTCCTCGAAAACTTTTGTGAGTGAAACCACTCAATATACCTTGGATTTCTACTAAGTACCTTAATAAGTGCGTACCCTCGAGACTTTTGAGGCCCTCACTAAACGCGCGAAGCCCACAGAAACCCGGGTGCGCTATAAACTCGAAGTCTTGATAAACGTTGTTTATCAAGCGCTCTCCACACAAAATCTGCTAGTGAACGGACCCCCCATAACACTAGCCCATGAAACAACCGTGAGTTGGGGTCCGATCACATACAAAGAAGAGCCACATATCTGTGTAGGAAGGGCGGATTACAGCCTTTACTTTGGAGAAAGAGATCACATGGCTTGTCATGTAGTGATGATTGAAGCCAAACAAGTCGGCGGGGATGGCCATGGCCAACTTTTGGCATATATGGCTATGGTACAGGCAAACCGGAAGAAACGTGGGCAGTCGGACTGGACCGTTTATGGGGTGCTTAGCGACGGGGAGATCTTCACGTTCTACCACTTGGATATGAATAGCCAATTTACACTTGCTTTCCTGCAGGTGCAACGTGAGGGGTGGCAAAAAATTGCCAATATGTTCGCTTCCTTCATCCTTGAAGGAATGAAAACTTGTGCTTCGCCTATACGATCAAGTTTGGCGAGCAATCCTTCTTCTCAGAACTGTCACCAGCAGCCGCCGCCTAAACTTCCTCCGCTTGATACTCTTCCATCAATTGAAGACATGATGGAGATGGAGATGGAATGGTAAATGTTTTGATGCTTTGTTTCACGAGCTGACCAAGAAAGGACCTCATTATATCATTAACTGGCACTACCTATAAGTATGTATACTTACCATGTATGATATGGATTCCTCCTAGCAGGGCCTGGACCTAGGGCCATGCCCTCTTTCTGTAAGGGTTCTTAAGTGTTAGGCCCACAAATGCGGCAGAGGCTATGACCGCATACTGCACAAGAATAACGATTCACTCGGCCGAGAATAGGTTAAAACAGACTACGCACTTGTGCTGTTATTCATTCTAAGGGGTACTAAGGCATGGTGGGCCAAGCTGTTATAGGAACCACGGTAACAGCCTTGCTATACCTTAAACAACCCACAGTCTACTTCACTAGAGAGCATCAGAGGGCATCGGTCGGTACATCCCCGAGCTAATATTGCTAATGTCGTCGGCGACATGCTAGAAGGATGGGCACGTCCGACCTATGATCTCTATTCTTACATAAGGCACCAATCATCCTAACGCAACTCTATACTCGATCAACAGGAACGGCGGCCAGATTTATCATCTCCCCTGGCTACAAACCCGATATCTACTAGGTGGGATAGAGAATAAAAGACTGCCCATTGGACCTGGTCCTTTGGAACGGGAGGGGTTGGCTAAGCGACGTCTTTCCGCCGAGAGCTTTGGGACGGTTCGGGCTCTGCCGGATCTGGAGAGACCGACGACAACAAACATGCCGCGTTCATAGAACGGGGGTCTCGTCTTGTGGCTGGTGAATTCCGATTTTCTAGTCTTGAAATTGACTGAGAAGGCATTGGGGTAAGGGTCAGTCCCTAGAACCACGCTTCGCGAATAGAAGATCGGCCAAGGCGACACTCCACGTTAATATATGATTGCAATCCATTCTGGAGGTGATATAGACTGCCTATTTATGACAATTGGCGTGTCAAATCGAGTAGTGTGGCCATGAAGTCGATCTGCAAGTGCAGTGTATGGTACGGAATCAGACAAAACGAATTGGGAGGAGCTCTTGCTTGTGGATAGTCACAGTTACTAGCAAAAACTTGTCCTCTTCCTATACAATTTCTTGACCTTTTAGAGTGAATTGGTGGCATGTTACGTAGTTAAACAAGCCCCGAGGTCGGTTAGCAGTGCTGTGTAATCCATCTGGACCGGGCACCCGACGTCAGAGTGCCAAGAGTTCCCGCAAATACATTGAACTTTGCGGGGCGGAGTACGCAAATTCCCGGATACCTGCAGGTTGGATTGTTTCACACACCCGAACTCTTGGATTGTTTGCGCATGTCACTTCTACTTGGTCAATGGATTGGATGAATGGAAAGACGCAGGTAAATTGGCAAACAAAGCACGCCGAACATGCAGCCTGCGGGGCCCTCCAACCCGTCTAGCACCACCCAACCGCGAAGGTCGCCTTCGGCGACAGGAAACGCGCAGATTACCCGGAAACGTGTGATATATAGCTGTATGACATGTCGTCGGCGCAAAGTGAAATGCGACAAGGTGGTCTTCCTTGGCCTCGGAGCAAGTTGCTTGAACTGAACATTTCCTTTTAGACACTTCCAGTATGCGGAAACTGCGCGAAAAACAGTGCCGAGTGCGCCTACGATGCGGACCTACAGCAACTTGACGCGCGAACCAGCCGTTCCCGCCGGGCGAATGGAACAAAACGGCGGAGACAGATCCAACACTCCTTGGAGGAAAATACAGATGGAACCCTCCCGACCTATAGCCATTCGAAGCAGGCATCGTTGTTGAATGGCCAGAAAACAGATTTAAGCGCAGTTGAAGCCCATCTGGCTCAACTTGTATCGCTCGTTGAGCGGCTACGAAAGGATAACCAGGCTCACGAATCGACGGAGATGCAAGCGGCTGCATTAGGCCCTGGCGTGGAACCGACGCAAATGGGAGACGGCAATATTCAGAGCAAATCGACTGTCGGGCGACCTGCTAGTCCGTTCAGCGCTGCTGCTGATTGTAGCAGCGATGAGTTTCCCATCCCAAACGGCCAGACTACGGATCTGGTCGATCCAATGGAAACTTCAAACTTGGGCCACATGTCCCTGGGGGATGGCGGGAGGTCAAGGTCAGTATCCATTTACTAGGCTAGTGCATTTGGGTGTCTGACTTTGGGTTTAGATACGTTGGAACGACATATTGGGCTTATATTTCCCATGAAATGGAGGAGCTCAATCAACTGCTCGGAAACCAGGATCAGTCGCATGATTTAGCAGCAGGTAGTGATACCGCAACCGATTCCATTTCTAGCAAGCGAAGACAACGGAAAGGATCGATAAGTAGCCAAACCACCAGCCAAACCACGCGCTCCCCCTTTCCGCTCGGCTTCTCAGAACCCATCCAGAAAGCTGTTTGCATCCCATCCGGTTATTTATCACCGAATGATAAATCGGTCGAGCCATATATGCTTGAGCATGTTCCGACAAAATGGCAGAGTGATATTCTCTACAAGGGATTCATGTCTGGTGTCCACTCACTGAGTCCTATTATTCACCCTCCGATGATCTTGAAGCTCTATAATGACTTTTGGGACTGGTACGACTGCAAAAGTTACGCGGGTGAGCCATGCCCTAGTCCTTCGTTCATTCCACTCCTATATGCGATATGGTTTGGAGGCTCAGTCACGATTTCCATGGGGACGATGGAAACGGAGTTCAATACTTCGTCACGAGCTGTTCTCTCGACAAAGTATAGCGAGGAGGTCACTTCTTGGTTAGCCAAGATTTCGTTTCCCCACAGCGTCACACTTCACGGTCTGGCTGCCTATCTGGTTGCGCAGACAATTTTGTCGAGAGAAGAAGAACCTTTGGCAAGTAGTTTGTTTGTTAGTTTAGCAGTGAGAGTGGCGCAGACCTTGGGGTTACATCGTGACCCTGCTCATTTTAATATCGACCCATGGGAGGCAGAGTTTCGACGGCGATTATGGTGGCATATCATGCATATGGATGCCGTTATCGCGATGTCTAGTGGGCTTCCCCCATTGCTTACCGATACAACCTACTGGGATGTTCGTGAGACGAGCGAGGTCAAGGACACCTTATTGGGTACTACGGAAGCCAATCAGTATGAACAATTGGTTGCCCACGGTCAGCGGCCCCCTGATAATCCAGACGACCCGACGGTTTGTGGTGGGCCATCGATGGTGAATGTGTATTATTTGTCCGCAAAGGCGAAATGCATCATGGCCCGTAAGTAATCTTGCCCTTAGATCTTAGGCGCGTTGGCTGACCTGTTCGCAGAGTCTGTTCGTAGAATACTAAAGATTCAGCTTGGAACGAAACCTCTAACGAGGGGGGATATGGTGGAGCTCCGCTCTGTCCTTCACGATCTTCAAGTCAAACTCAACTCCATCATAAGCCGAATTCCGGAGACAACGGCAACTGAAAAGCCAACACCATATCCAAAGCGAGCTATTCATTCCATCGCAGCGGAACTTCCCATGGAAGGTCCATCCGGCTGCCCGGAGCAATATCATTCAGTAGTCCTCGTCGCATTTCATAAATGGGCCAGGATTATTTTGTCATTGTTCATTGATAAGGTCGACCTTTTTTATGCAGAAATCCCATTCGGTGCTAACATAAATGTAGGCATTTTGTGTTGCATACCAACCGTTCCTAAGGAATCCTCGAAGTCGAATCTGGCCCATAGCACGCCAAAGGTAAGTGTCGCGACTCATTGAGCGACTGGATCTAATTGGAACAGTGCGATACGGCATTCCCACGCATTCATGGAGAAGTTTATTCGATTGGCGACGGATCCTGACTTTCAGCCTTTTCAATGGGGCTGGCCTGGGTAAGCATTCCGATTGTTCAAATACGAATTTTGACTAATTGTCGCCAAGGAATCACCAGCCCATGCATGCGATGATGTATGTTGAAAGCCCGAGCTAGTTGAGTTAGTGGCCATGCTAACTAGATCTAGGATTATCCTTATCGACTTGTACGAACGACCATATAGCCCCGAAGCCTCCGTATCACGCGGATTTGTCGATCAAATCTTGTCGCTCTCTGGACCAGATGGGGGCGTCGTAAGTGGCGGAGACGACATCTTCACACAACGTCCGTTGAGGAATGGAGGCCGTGAGGCCTGGGGTATGATCCGTCGTCTGCGCCAAAAGGCCTGGCAGAAAGCCGGTCTGAATCCACAAATGCCTCGGACAGGACAAGATTGGTCAACCACATCTGATTTTGTAAATGCACCTTGCTTCAATTCCATGGCATCCGCAACCGTGACCGCACCTACTACTAGCGCCGCTGTTGGTGCATGCGACACAGCATTTGCTCCCGATTTACCTTTTGCTCATTCCTCCGCTGCTCCTATGCCGACTCAACAATCCCTCATTAACCCTCCTCCGGTGAACTTCGTGGACACAACCGGTCCAAATATACCTCCCACCCGTGAGAATTCTGTCCCTTTCATGATGGACCCGAGCCTCAATTTTGACTGGGGCGAATGGGACAATATCTTTGGGCAATCTTTACCCGTTGCTGACGAGCTTATGGAACTCGATCAAGTCACAGGGCTTGCATTTGCGGACTTGGAAAATGGATCTATGTGAGACGGGCATACATAGACAATAAATATTATATTCAGTCTCGTTGCTCAAGTTCTGAATTTCAATAGTACCCCTTTTCTCTCCACTCGATACGAGATGTAGATCTCATTTACTCTTCCACTCCCCATTTGCTGCGGGTTCTATTGTTCTTTGTGCCGTGACATGCGAGCTGAATTCTGCACGCCCTGAGACTATTAGACTATTCGATGTGCACTTGACTCGAAACAGTAGGGTAATGGAAAGTGGTGTATTGAATATTTGGCCTATTAAGGCTGCCATAGACTGGGCATCAAGCTACAAATAGAATGGCCGCAAGTAATAAGACTATGAAAATATGAAAATACATATCCTACTCCTTGAGAACGACCTTTGTAATCTTATCGACTAAGTTCGAGACCTGCTTGAACTCCTTCTCGAACCTCTCCTGTCTGACACTATAAGTGGCCAGCTGGTTCCTGCCCGGGACACGGCGACCCAGGGGATACCATATGCCCAGGCCACCACAGCACGACCAACGTCGATGCGCTCTGCCGGACATCACCATTCTGTGTGAAACCCATACGCCATAGTACGCCACGCGTCCTAGTGGGTAAGAACTTTATCATAAGATAAACCCACGGCGGAAAACGAGGCTTTTTGTGCTTGGCGCCCCATTCGACCTTTGTCAAGAGGCCGAGCTTCCTCGTTATTACCTGCCCCTGCAAGTTGTTCTTCCAATTGCCGAGGCAGTCCCAAACTTCTCTTAGAAGTTTTCCCATAGGAATTTCCTCCTTATCGAGGAACTTTTTCAGCTCGGCGAGTTTCTCTTCCTCAAGTATTCGATGGACCTCTTCCCGCAAGAATCGGATCACCATCTCCTAAAACAAAACAAGGCAGGCAAACACGACAGCAGCTGCTCTAGGTGCCATGAGCGACAAAGGGTGTCGTCCTGAGAAAAAGGATGAGCGAATGGCTGGTTCCGGCATAGGTGGCTGATCATTATCGCAAACAAATTCCTCCTCTTGCTGGTGCCGTGGCCTGGGTAGTTATTGTGCTACCCTAACCATGGCACCTTTATCCCCCCTTCACTCTCACCCTTTAGCGCATCCTTCAACGAATCAACGAATCAATGATGTGTGAGATTGGCTCAGTGCCAGCCTGTGGCGGGAGTCTGTATCCAGGCGGTGCAGCAGCAAACTGCGCCGGAAGGTTGTTTCCGGTGGGCTTCGTGGCCGTTGTGCCCCTGCATTAGTCGGTCCCCTCGAGTAAGATCCACAGCTTGGGGTGATTCGGAGGGGCGGGGAGGAGGAGGATGAGAAAGAGATGAGAAAGAGGATGATGAGGATGAGGGGGTGCTCTGATGGGAGCCTCTTTTTCCCTTTGCCCTCCTCTTTATCTTCCTTTGCGGCAGCTTCGACGGCGGCAGCACGGTCTGCGGCGAGGCCCGCAATATTCCGCCCTGGAGCCAGATATTCTTGGTTAGTATAGGTCTTTCCGGATTCCTATACTGCTCATACTAGCTTCGGAGTTGCTCACATTTCTTGCGGAGCTCACATTTCTCCCATTCTCTGAGCTGCTGTGCATAGCCCTCTATGAGGGCTCTTTGTGGGGGGTAGCTCTTCTTTAGTTATCTGGCATCGTGACTATATCTCTTAGCACGATGGACAAATATGATAGAATATAGCAAGCTGCACATACCGTTTTGACCAGACAGCGTAGCCGAGGGTTGCAATGATAGCAAACACACCGGGGTGGTTCATGATTCAAATGTTCTTTGATGCCATTTTGCCCAGGTGCCCAGGTGGGATGTATGAGGAACAAATGATCTGGAGGGCAAGGAGAAGTGGGTGCATTTATATACCCCAGAGGCAGACACGCAGATCACGTACCTTCCCTTGATTTTAGTATGGGTTTGGCTCCTACCTAGTTACCTCGAAAGTGATAGCTCCTTTAGATTCTAGTCGATCTCTATATATTCTATAGGATCAGAGTAAATTGAAGTTGTTTTGATCAGTCGAGTATAGTTTGACCCAAGTACATATCTTCAGATGTCTTTTCGGATGCCTTTCAGATGTACATGAAGATGGTATAAAGAATAATAAACTATACACGGAAATGTGATATAATCAGGGCTATGTCCAAGTTCCTACAGGCATATTGCATAGTGCAGTCATATAAGACATCCAATCCCCAGAGCTCTAGCCCGCTCCCCGCGCTTCCCCACTAATCGGCGAACATCTCCGAGAGCATGAGGTCTATACACACCTCTCTATTCTTATCTTTCTCCCTCTGCTGACACCCTGAATAACCCAAACACCCCAAAATCAAAAGCCATGGCTACAGAATATCCCCACCGAATCGCCCTACTGGGCCTAGGCACAATTGGCCTCTCAATGCTAGCAATGCACCTCCGACGCCCAGACACCAGCATAAAAGTCTACGACCCACGACCCAACTACGAATCCCAGATCCGGAGCACCCTCCCCTCCCTCCTCGATTGTCCCGAATCAACCACTCTAATCGACGACCTGCTCCGCACATCCCGTCTAAAACTCGCCACCACCGTCGCGGACGCCATCCAAAACGCAACAATCATCCAAGAACAGAGCCCGGAAGTCACAGCCTCAAAACAAGCTCTCTGGAAGGAAGTTGCCAGTCTCGCTGGGCCGGATGTCCACTTGTGGAGTAGTTCATCTGGAATTTCTGCCTCAGTGCAAGCATCCGGGTGTGAGGCTGCGGACCGTGTTGCTGAGCGTTTGCTCGTTGCGCACCCGTTCAACCCGCCGCATCTGATGCCGCTTATTGAAGTCGTGCCTGGGCCTGAGACTAACCCTGAGAGGATTGAGTTCGTGAGGAAGTATTTCGGCGATGTGCCTGGTCCCGGAGTTTCGGGTGGGGGTCAGTCGGCTTCGCAGCATTACCGGCCTATCACGTTGCACAAGGAGATTCCCGGGTTTGTGGGGAATAGACTTGCTTTTGCACTGCTGAGGGAGGCGTGTTATCTTGTTGGTGAGGGGGTTGTTTCGGCGAAGGATTTGGATTCCCTTGTTACGGCTAGCTTGGGGCCGCGGTGGGCTGGTAGTGGTGTGTTTGAGAGTTATCATGCTGGTGGTGGGGAAGGTGGGATTGGGGCGTTTTTGCAGAAGCTTACGCCGACAATTCAGGATGTGTGGGGGGGAGTTGGGTCAGATTGATATTCAGGGCGAACAAACATGGAAGGACATGGTTGTTAAGCAGACTGAAGATGCCTATGGGCCTTATACACCTGAGACGAGGAAGAAGAAAGAGGAGATGTTGAGGGATGTTGTGGAGTTGCAGAAGAAGAAATGGGGTGAGTTGTGATCGAATTTGTTACCTAGGTAGGTAGAGGATATGTAATCTACGGGCATGATACCTACCTGGGTAGGTACGCTTTAGGGTTACTGGAGAAGTGAACAATAGAGTGCTCTATTCGCATTCTTGTATATCTAGAGGGCCATAGCTCCCCTATTAAAAAACCAAAACATTTTGTTACGTCATATTCGTTCCGTCCCTTACAGGATCTGCTGGAAAGCACGGTTAATGGGCGAGCGCACGGGGACGCCCTTGTAGAAGTCGATGGTGGCAAGAGCACGCTTGCTGATGCCCTCGGGGGTGAACTCAAATTTCTGCGAATAATTAGTAAAGGGTAATGGGAACATGAGTAGCGATAACTTACGGCGTACACCTGCTTGTAGGGACCGGAAGCACCGAAGCGGTTGAGACCGAACTGCTCGTGCGAGTAGCGCTCCCAACCCATAGTGGAGCAGGCCTCGACGGACAGCACGGGAATGCCATCGGGCAGGACCTGGAGACGGTACTCCTTGGACTGAGCATCGAAGACCTCGAAGCAAGGAATGGACACAACACGGGCGGCGACACCGTGCTTCTCCTGGAGGTAGGTAGCAGCGTCAATGGCGATGCTGACCTCAGAACCAGTGGAGACGATGGTGACGGCAGCGTTAGGGGTGTCGACAGCGACGTAGCCACCCTTCAGGGCGCTCTCAATGGTGGAGAGCTCAAGTTGGGGCAGGTTCTGGCGGGTGAGAGCCATGACGGTAGGAGTGTGCTTGGAGGTGATGGCGGAGTAGTAGGCAGCGCTGGTCTCGTTGCCATCAGCGGGACGCCAGACCATGCAGTTGGGGAGGGCACGGAAGTGAGCCAGAGTCTCAATAGGCTGGTGAGTGGGGCCGTCCTCACCCAGACCGATGGAGTCGTGGGTAGCGATGTGGATGACACGGACGCGGGACAGGGCCGACAGGCGGAGGGCACCGGCGGCGTATGAGACGAAGTTCAGGAAAGTACCACCGGCGGGGATGATGGTGCCGTAGGCAGCGAGACCGTTCATGACGGCAGCCATGGCGTGCTCACGCACACCGTAGCGGATGTAGCGACCGGCCCACTCGCCAATGCCAAGGTCAGGGGGCTGGAAGTCAACGGCGTTCTTCCAGCGGGTGTTGTTAGAGCCAGTCAGATCGGCGGAACCAGAAACCAGTTCGGGAAGGACGTCGTGAATGGCCTCGAGACAGGCCTCGGAGAGCTTACGGGAAGCGATGGCAGCATCAGTGGGCTTGTAGACGGGGAGCTTCTTCTCCCAGCCCTCGGGCAGCTTGCCGGAAGACGGCGAGCGAGGTCAGCACCCTCGGTCTTGTGCTCAGCCTGGTACTTCTGGAAGAGCTGGTTCCACTCCTGCTCCTTGGCGGCACCCTCAGCGGCGTGCTGGTGGTACATATCGTAAACCTGCTGGGGAACAGCGAAGCTCTCCTCGGGGTTGAAGCCGAAGAGCTTCTTAACACTCTGGGCATCGTCGGCCTTGAGGGGGTTGCCGTGGACACCACCGGTACCGGCAAGCTTGGAGCCGAAACCAATAGTGGTGGTCAGCTTGATGACGGAGGGCTTGTCAGTAACCTGCTGACACTTGCGGATGGCAGCCTCGATACCCGCGAGGTCGTTGTCGCCATCCTTGACCCACTCGGTGTGCCAGCCGTAAGCCTCGAAGCGCTTCATGACATCCTCAGTGAAGGCACACTTGGTGTCACCGTCTGTTGTGATAACCTGTCAGCATTTCATACCTATGTTGAGAGATAGTACAGTCGATCTTACCAATGGAGATGTGGTTGTCATCGTAGATGGCAATCAGGTTGCCAAGCTTAAGGTGACCGGCCATAGAGGCAGCCTCGCTGGCAATACCCTCCATAGCGCAACCATCACCGAAGAACATGTAGGTGTAGTTGTTGAAAAGCTCGAAGCCGGGCTTGTTGTAGACACCACCGGAGTGAGCCTGAGCCATGGCGAGACCAACAGCGTTGGCGAAACCCTGGCCAAGAGGACCAGTGGTGACCTCAACACCGGGGGTGTCGTGAGCCTCGGGGTGGCCGGGGTGGGGCTGTCGAGTTGCTACTAAAATCAGCACAAGGCTGCTGTATATAGTTCAGAGGAACTTACACGGAAGTTCTTCAGGTCATCCATTGACAGCTCGTATCCGAAGAGGTGAAGCAGAGCATACTGGAGCATGCAGCCGTGTCCGTTGCTATCCAATTGAGGTCAGCGGGCATTCTAAAGACACGGTCGTTTCCTTTTCGGGTTGAAAGGCTGTTCCAAGCCATATCCAACTTGATTTTGGATGAGGGGAGAGAAAGTACATACGAGAGAACGAAACGATCACGGTTGGCCCAGTCAGGGTTCTTGGGGTTGAAGTTCATGAACTTGTTGAACAGAACGTGGGCCACGGGGGCCATACCCATAGGGGCACCGGGGTGACCGGAGTTAGCCTTGGAGGTGGCATCAACCTGATAGCGAAATGTCAGTCAAATTTCTCAGAATGTACGCATGGAAACTCCATCTGAGATTAAAGAGCCAAATCTAGGTCCAATTGAACGCATGAAAGGGAGGGTGATTCGCCGGGAAGAGGTCAACGTACCGCGAGAACACGGATGGTGTTGATAGCCAACTGGTCCAGATCAGTGTAACCCATGATGGCGGATTCTAATACCGTTAGAGAAGAAAACCAGAGGAAGTCTAGATACGTACATTTGTGAGTGAAGGGAATGGTTTGGAGGGAAGATGGATGAGAGAAGAAGAGAAGAGGGAGGGGAACGTATTTGTTGGTGGGGGTATGATGTCGGGTGGGGTGGCGGACTTAGTGGCTTGCAGCTCAAACTGACTAGCTTACAGGGACATTTAACAGAGAAAGTAAGAAATTAGTATTGAAGGAAACCTATTTACGGGAGTATCTCTATATCATACAGGCTAAAACAATTCAATTGCCCTTTCTATACTCCGTACTTGTATATTTACTTATTCATTGCATCATGGGCTGAGTCATCAGCCAGAGGGCCCCGGGGCTCGGGCTCCTGCAACTATACAAGTCTACATATGTCCATGTACTCCGTATGAAGCTACGCTGTTATACTAATGGATATCACACTTGTTAACCCTACTTACCTCTGTACCTGTATTTCTCAAAATGCATCAATAGCCGTTTCTTCCGTTGTGCCCTGGCCCGCATTTTCCGACACTGTTCCGGGTTGACATCCACACGTTCTTTTAGTATACACCGGGAGCCGCCCGGAGGACGCTGCTCCGACTCTCAACCGACCTTTCTACGGAGTGAAATTAGCCGAATTCCCATCGATGGTTCCTCAATAACCGTGCCGATGGTCAGCTGTTCAGCAGAAAAAAAGCAGCTTGGATGGAATTGATGCCTTCCAAGGCTTCTTGACAGCTCCTTGACAACTCAGCTTGTAAACGTGGCCGTGCATCGGATTCCCTAATCAGGCCAATCCGAAGAAAGATCGAAACACCAATGACGATGTGAATCTGTGAATATAAGTGGAATAGCAATTCCAAAGAATTTCTAACACAACCCCCACAGGGAAAGTGAATGTCGCTGCTGGAACGTTGGGTAATCCCATCGACATCCCGGTGTGCCTAAAGGAGAGTAGCGCGAGAGATATGATCGAGTCACGTGCAAAGTATATTTGAACTATACATTTAACGATGTGATACTATAACCATTGTGGTTTCTGGCTAAAATATGAGATGTCTGTATATGAAGGACGTCGAGCTATGCTTGCCTGCTATTGATCTGTCTTCGTCCAATCTCCCCTTCAAGCACGCATACAACCTAGACCCTTGCTGTGCTTCCCTAGGAAGTCATAGTCACTCATGACAAAGATGAGAAGTTCCCAGTCCAATATGAAATCCTGAAGACAATACTTGCATCGAAACATTAGCATTGCTTTCTTCGTCCATAATATGAATAAATGTTCAAAGCCCCTTCACGATGCAATCGCCACCCCCGGAACCTCAGCTCCGACGTGTAAGAGCGAACTTCGGTCAGAATCCCCCGCCTCAAATTCAATCGCACAAGCTCAGGTTGAGCAACATGGTAGTCATGCCAGCTTGCACTACATGCCTACATGAAAAGTTAGCCTACTCAGCTGGAGCAACTCCATGTCACAACATGAAGGAACCTAGGGAAGCTGACTGATATGGCCTGGATATCGAAGCGTCCTGATTGGAATTCGTGATAAGCGTCGTTGTCTATCAAGCTTAAAGAGAAATGAGCGTACAAATTAACACGGAGGGCCCTTGAACTAGACACGATTTTGGGTTCCTCCAACCCCTCGGTACCTGTGACTTCAGTCAGCTTACATGGGCTGGCCCCTTCGTTTTAGGACCTTGTAGCGCACTATGTCCATATTATTTTATATAAAGGATATCTGTATCAAAGACCGGCGTCCATATTTCTATCCACAGGTTATCATTTAGAGTCTGCTCAGATATATCGAGATATATTGTTTCACATCATGGACACAGAAGAGAAGTTTACTCAGTCCCAAACTGATGTGTAAGTCCTCAATACCTTGACCAAACATAGTCTAACACCATTTCACAGTCTCATCATCGGTGCTGGGCCATCCGGCCTGATGGCCGCGTACTGGATGGCTCGCTATGGAGTCAATGCACGCATTATCGACAATCGTGACACGAAGGTCTTCCTAGGCCACGCAGACGGGCTTCGTGCACGTACCCTAGAGTTATTCGACAGCATGGGTTTCCAACACCGTGTTATACAGGAGGGATCTATCTCCACCGAGGCGAACATTTGGGTGTGTCACCTTGTTTTCCACCGAAATTAGGGCTTGCCTGACAACGCCACGAACAAATAGGTCCCCGGTCCGCAGGGAAATATCATCCGACAGGCTCAGATTGACATCTTCAGAGTCGACGAGTCACCTTTTCACAATACACGTTTGAACCAGGGACGCATCGAGCGGTTTATTCTTGATAGTATCCGGGAGCACTCCGATCTCGATGTGGAACGGAGCGTGATCGCCGACTCTTTGGAATATGATGAGGAATTGAGTAATGATCCCAACTCGTATCTTATCACTGTCAAGGTCCGGGTCCTCGGAGAGGATGATTCGAATCCGCCGTGCGGACAGGAAATTGAAAATGGCCCCCAAGCTGCTGGCAACGTCGTGAACCACAGTGACTTGCTTCCTGATGACTGGGCCGATCTAGCCCCTCGCAAAAGGCCGCAGAGGACTCAGGTCGAGACTATCAAAGCCAAGTATCTGATCGGGTGTGATGGTGCCCACAGCTGGACGAGAAAACAGCTGAACATCCCCGTGGAAGGGTCTAACACGGACCATATATGGTTAGTGGTACTCAATATAGACCCGCGCCACAAAAGCTAATACGACCACATATACAGGGGCGTGATAGACGTGATACCCCTTACCGACTTCCGTAAGTACTACCCACTTTGAACGCTGTGCTCCCAATGACACTCACTGAATAAAATCCAGCGGACATCCGCCGCGTAAGCGTCGTCAACAACGCCGCAGGCACGATCCTCGTGATCCCACGGGAGCGCGGCTTAGTCCGCTTCTACGTCCCTGTGCAAACCTGCGAAGCGGGAGCAACTGACCGATTCGATCGTTCGAAAATCACGCGGGAGTTAATCCGCTCGCGCGTGCAAGCCATCCTTGCCCCCTTCATCTTCGACTTCAAGGAATGTAGCTGGTGGACGGTGTACCAAGTCGGGCAGCGGATTGCCGCACAATCCACGAAGGACAACCGCATCTTCCTTGCTGGTGATGCGGTGCACACGCACTCACCTAAGATGGGGCTCGGGATGAACATGAGTATGCAGGATGGGTTCAATGTTGGATGGAAGATTGCACTTGCTGTGGCGGGTACGCTCAAGCCTGAGGTTCTTGAGACTTATGCTTCGGAGAGACATCCGCTTGCGGAGATGTTGCTTGACTTTGATCGCCATTGGTCGCCTATGTTTACTGATCGGAAACCTGGAGTGGGGGATACGAAAGCTTCGGAGATTGCCCTTATTGGAGGGAGGTTTGAGGACTTCGCTGACGGTTGGAAAGTCTTTTACCCCGCGAGCAGTCTTGTTCGGAAGGCCGAAGACAATGCTGAATTTGCCTTTGCACAGCACATGTTTCCTGGGAGAGAGTCCGGCCGGTGAAGCTCCGCAATCAGGCTGATGGCGGGGCACTATGGACAACAAGAGTCTTGGAAAGCGATGGGCCCTTCCGCATTCTAGTCTTAGCTGGTGATATACGAAACCCAATGCAGAAACAACGCCTTGAGACCATGGCTCGGGTTTTGGCTGGACAGTCTGGGTCGAGCAATACACCCCTGAGTCGCTACTTGGAGATTCCAGGTCGGTTCAAGAGTCCTGTTGATGTACTCACCATTCATGCTTCGCCGTGGAAAGAGGTAGAATTATTTGATTTCCCCGAGGTTCTGCGTCCATTCGACCCGGTGAAAGGATGGGCATATGACAAGATTTGGTGCGATGATGCTTGCATCTTTGATCGTTATTGCGATGGAACAGCATATGAGAAATGGGGTGTTGACCGAGTCCTTGGGGCGCTGGTGGTCGTTCGCCCGGATCAATATATCGGATGGGTGGGTGAACTTGGGGATGTGGAGGAATTGACGCAGTACTTGGATGGAATTCTTGTGAAGAAGTCGCCGACAAACGGGGTTCACTCAGTCGTCTAGGGAATACCACACAAGACAATGGGAATACGATAGGTCGACTTCTAAATATGAATTGGTGCAAGTGATACGCTTCGAAGTAGCCTGTCGGTTGAATAAACAATTATGTGCTAAAAGAAAAACAAGGAAGGCTATTGGTACATGCACAACTATAATCTCACAAAACCTCTCGTAACTCCACAATCCTCTTCATGCTTACACGCGAGCCTCAGGCACCGATGACCCATCTTCTCGTAGCTCAGTAGTAGGATCGGCAACATGAGACGACCTAGGCGCATCCCCTTTATCAAGCGAGCCACGGATGACTTCTGGACTAGCAGGGAACACGAACTTCGAGCTTTTCCACGGCTTCACCTTCAGGCGGTACATAGTGTCAATCTCCTCCAGAGTACGGCCCTGTCCCTCCATAACGGCGAAGTAGACCAGACCCGCGGCAAGGAAAAGACATCCAGCGAAGACATAGCCGAAGCGGAAGTCGATGGCACCGGTAATAAAGGGAGTGAAGAAGGCAAGGAGGAAGTTCCAGAGCCAGTTCGATGCAGTCGCCAGAGACATGGCTTGCGCACGATATTGCGAAGGATACAACTCGGCGATGATCGTCCACACCATGGGACCCCAGGTACTGGCAAAGCCAAGAATGAACAGGCAGGCAAAGACCACCATAATCACACCGGCAGTCTTAGTTCTCTCTGGGAACTCGTGATCCAGGGAGAAATGGCCCACCGAGGCAAAAATCATGAAGCAGACGAACATCCATAGCGCACCGGTTATAAGAGAACGGCGTCGGCCCCAGTGCTCAATCAGGTAGAGACCAAGGAATGTCGTTCCGAAGTTGACGGCTCCTAGAATCATCTGCGTGACATAACTATTCTCGATTCCAGCACCTTGGAAGATAGTTGTTCCCTAGGAGGTGTTAGTTTGGTTCTTCTTCCTCTGTGTTAATGATCTCATAACTCACATAATAGAAGAAGTAATTAGCACCTGTCAGCTGTTGGAGAGCTTGCAGGGCGACGCCAACAGCAATCCGGTAGGCCATCGTCGGAGCACGGAACATCTGCATCCAGGTAACTTTCCCGTTGCGCTTCTCTTCCTCGTATTTCTCTTTGATTTCATCGAACTCGATGTGGAGAGCACGGTGGTTACGAGGGACACCGTAGACTTTGGAAAGAGTGTCCATAGCTTTATCCACCTTGCCGTGACGGTAGTCGTAGCGTGGACTTTCAGGGAAGAACATCATACCAAGACCAAGAATTGCGGCCCAAATATAGGTGACACCCATCGGGATACGCCATGAACCGGGGTCGGGGCGACCTTCGGTTCCGAAATTGATACAGTTGGCAACGAAGATCCCAAGTGTGATGAACAGCTGATATGTACTGAGAAGAGTTAGTACGCGATAATTAACACCTGTGAAGGCCCCAGGCCCGGCCAGCAACGTACCTAATCAGCGATCCTCGAATATGCCTCGGTCCTGATTCGGCTTGATACATAGGTACCAGTAGAGAGATTGCACCGACTCCAAGCCCGGCAACCCAACGCCCCACGGCGACCTGGTACCACTTGCCAAAAGGCGCGGACATCTGGATGGTGATCCCAATGCACACCATAAGAGACCACCAACTGATACACCATTTTCGTCCGATACGGTCAGCGATGGGTGCTGCGACTAAAGCCCCCATCAAAGTACCAATCGACAGCTATAGGGATGTGTTAGGTATGAGCAAGAAATGGTAAAGAGCACGCCGCTTACCAAGGCAACAATGAGACCCGAACGGACATGACTGAAATGATATGTCCCATCCGATTGAAGTTGACCATAGCGCTTAAGGAAGTTGTCCATTTCCAAGAAGCCAGAGATTTGACCAGTGTCGTAACCGAAAAGAAAACCGCCCATAGAGACGAGAACGCCCATTATGAATGAGCGCCAAGTGAGAAGTGGAATAGGTGTGTCGACGACATCACCGGGACCTTTCTCATGTCCATTTGTGGAAATAGACTCCCCAGGGGGCTGGGTGTCTGCATAGAGGTCCTGTGGACGCTTTTTGAAGACCTTATCGAACATAGTGCCAGTGAGTCCTACTTGCTTGTGATATCTGCTACTGGCAACTAAATTTTCGGAGATCCATGTTGTACCGGATCAACCCTTCTTATACAGGTCCTAACCAAGAAAGCCAAGGCTAGGCAGTATGGGGCAGTGACGGAAGGCGAGTTTCTCAGGAGCTCATACGATCGAGGACACCGATGACACGTTGATCCAAGGGCCCAGATATGCGAACTTCAAGCCTGCTCTCATCCCCGCAAGTAAACGGATTTGGCACGTTCACCGATTCGGCTACGGGGTGTTTGGGTGGTTCATCGTTGCTGTTGGTCAACATACCAACTCCAGACTCCACGCCCAAAGGTTTTCTGTGGCGCGGAAGTCTCGGCCCTCTGGGTGCTCGTGATCGCTTTTTTCTGGGAACGAATGATATTTCTGGGGAAGCGAGCCACGCGATGGGAGTCTGGAGAAGTAGTGATGCAATCGGTGGCAAAGCTTGGCATTGACCGGCCGCACTCTCATGGTAATGTTCGAGAGGATAAGAGAATATATTGTCGAGGTACAATTCTCATAGTCTTGATAGACAGATATATCAGTGAGTGCAGAAAGTCAAGAGAGGTGTTTTCCATGAGTGCACCTTTTGATGTTGCGCCGTAGAGAATACTACCGCTTTCGACATTTCTAAACATTACCGCAGGAATCGTACTACTTGAGACACAATTATAGACCTGATAGAACTGCAGTCCTGGATTCTAGACGCTCTGTTGACCTGGAGACGCCACAAAATTTGCTAGAAATGGTCGATTCAATCGGGTACTCCGGGTACCATCTACCAGGCAAAATGGGAGAAACGTCTCGAACATTTCCATGTCCTGAACACTCACCGAAAGTACAATTCGGGATTGGAGAATTTCTCTCAATTTGTTTACTTAGAGCACATCTCCAGATTATTCGCCTTGGGTCGGCTGCATGGGTGGCCAAACCACCGCCAAGCAAGATATCTTTTGTCCTTCTCGTTTCCATCCGGTTTCCCCAAAGTCTAATCATCATTACTAGCCAACTTCCACTTGAGCATCTCCCTATTCAGGCAATATGACGAGGAATTGCCTCGGCTGAGTCCCCATTTTGATCAAATTCGCGACGCGAGCTACCAACTGGCATCGCCGCCTCATTCGTTGTCGCATATTTTTCAGACTGGGTTTCCAAGCCTGCGCGATCCAAGGCTTCCTGTGCAGCAACAGCAGTTTTGCAACGATATTGCATCGCATACACTGCAACGAGGACACCAACAATCCACCATGAGAACATTATAGGGAGTGCACGGTACAGCCGATTATTGCAGCCACCCGACCAGATCTGGATCAGGACCTCGTATGCCTCATGGGAGGGAAGGGCGTAACCCCAACGGAAGAACCCAGGACTCAGCTCAAATGGGGCGATGGTGCTGGCAACATTGATTATGACCCATGTCAAGACAATAAACGACATGAACTGAATCGGGACGAAAGCAGTCGTGATGTCGAAAAACAGGAAATTGATGTGCATCAGAAGCCACATAGTGATCCAAGTCAGCACAAACTGACTTCCTTGTTGTCCCCAAGATTCTCTGAACGCCCAGATATAGCCCGTCATCAACAGTGAGCCAGTGAAGGTGTAGAGGATGGAGGCTATGACGCGAATCAGGCCGTTGGTTTTCCAGGACAATTTGGTGAATGCGTCGAAATTGGTTGATATTCCGTTCAGGGCCAACATGAAAAAGAACTGTTGGATGAGAGGCATCACCATGGATACTGTGTTGTAAAAGACCCTTGTACCTTGTTCCGTGTGCTTGATGTTGATTTCTTCGGCGTGGATGGGGTTTAGGAACGCTTGGAGGGTGGCTGGATTAGAGAGGTCGGCGGACGCGGCCACCGAAGTCCCATTGTTGGCGTAGTATGTTGACCGTGTGGTTTCGATCAGTTTCAACATGTTGGAGTACACCGCGGACTGCGAGAAAACCGGGTATCTCACCCCGTTCCAGATATACGTGAGCGAGTTTGGCGGGCTGGACGCATTTGCCAGCGCCGACGCCAATCCAACGGATCCATCCTCGGTGGTATAAATGGCCCCCCCAGTAGTCACCGCGGCATACGGCTTCTCGAATATCCTCTGGTTGGGGATATTTGTCGGAAGGTTCCGACAGCAAGGTTGGGAATCCAGCTCCTCGTAATTGTTGGTAGGCGTCTGACACTGACTTTCCGATAATACCGCCATCATAGTCAACATAAAGCACATTGAAGTTGTGATAACGGGTGGTACTTCGGAACTGCGTTGCATAAAGATAGCACATGTTCCCTAAGAAAAGAATCTGAAGAAGAAGAGCCATGGTGATCACAGCTGGCAAAAGCCGAGGCCTGATCTCCTTCCATGCGCCCATTTTGGGATATGAGTTTGATTCAGATTTCATCTTAGGAGATGTAGGGTCGAGGAGATGGGATGAAGACGTTGACTGAAGTACCCCTGAAGAGTGACATTTATAGGAATTCTCGGAAGCCGATCCCTGTGGTGTTTGCTCGCTGTATACCCACGGATATTTACGTTAGCTTGGTCACTCCAACTGGTTGCACCATCCGAAGTATAACAATACCTCTGGGCAATGGGGCTACTTTAGGGGTCGACCAATCACATTGGCCAGACGGTCGATCAAGTTCCCGCTGAGTCAGCGGCACAACATCCCGTTCCCGAGGTCAGGGCTCGGATCAAACTGCAATTGGTCGCTCTCGATGCTCCGTACCTTTTACCTTATACCTTATCCAGCAAAAGAAAATCATCTCGCATTATACGGGAGGACCAGTCTCACACGGTAAGGCTAAGCTCATCGTAGCGGCTACGCTAAAGGTGTGTTCCTCATACGAGTGACGTAGTTCGGAACACATAGTAAACTGACTATGTGCAACCTTGTATCCCAGCAACAACAACGTCCTTATTTGATTTAATATTTACTCAATAGCTGTGAGTAAGACGTTTTATGGATATATATATATATATATATATATATCATTTTCAAAGCAATCAAGAAGTTGCAATACCAATTGAAATTATAAGCTACCTGGGTAGAGAGATATAACGGATAATTACTCGTGTCGACTGGTTATAGGTAGTTGGAGAAAGACAAGGAGTGATACTGCTACTATGCCGGTCCCGGGCATATCGAAGCTTGTACTTGGATATGGTGTTATTGTTAGCCTAAAGGGAGTAATGAGCACGAATCCGGGAAGGGGACGCTGGGAGGGGGCAGAGGAAAGCCACTACCCCCATCGTTACATAGTACATATGTAGTCTAATGCTTGTAGGCGCCTCTTCTTCTGTGAAGTATATCGAGAGGGAGCACGCCAAGGCACCGGTTGGAATATCCCCACATGGAGATCTACTCCTCGTGTAACTAGCGCCAAAAGAGTGTTGTAATCATCATCAAATTCATACATGTATATACGCGATATCCTTCCAAGGTTGGCAGTGCCTATCCAAAAAAAAAAAACACCGTAATAACTATAATATATACCAGGCCAGACATAACAGCCATGGCAAATAAAAACAAAACATATTTCCAAGCATAAGGCAAGATCAAAGAGAGATAATAAATAGAAGAGGAACTCAAAACTCAAAGATAAAATAAACGCATATAAACGCCCTCATCCACAGGTATCATGAGAACAAAATAGAAAAGCGGAAAGCGATTTCAAAACCCAAATCCCTTCCGACAAAGAAAAGACACTCAGCGCTACATAATTAATCAGACGGCCAGGCGTCGGTCCCAGCCATTGACCAGAGAAAACTCATCGACCTCACCTTCACCATGCATAGCAAAAGCATGGAAAGGATCGATGGTCTTGATATCCTCAGGACAGACCTGAACATCAGCATATGGTGCCAGAGACTCCTCGGCACTCCCCATACTCTCGCTCGAATAGCTCAGAACGCTCTGCGCGGTATGTTCTGGCTTATGTACGAAGTCGCCACTACTGGCGGACCATGCCTCGGGCGAGAGGTCGTGGATATCGCTCTGCGGGTGATTGACTAGGAGGCGTCGTTGGGTCTGCGATTGTATTCTGCTGCGATCGAGGCGAACGGGCCCGGGTCTTCGCCGCATTCTTTGCCGCCGTAGATGCCTGTAAATATGTTGGAGTACCCGCGGTCCATGTCGCTCAAAACATACTCCCAATCGGCCATTGTGATGGCGCTAGCTGTGGGATCGGAGGGCGTAGAACAGGACATGGAACGTGGGTGGTCGTAGCCCAAGGATGCGGATAAGCGGGGGTCTGAGGGTAGGTCCAAGGGGGAGTGGCCTTTGTCGTTGAGGTAGAGTGGAGCGGGGAGCTGGTCAGGTTGAGAGAGGGGCAGGCTGCTCCAGCTAGGGGACCGGAGCGACTGGGGAACAAGTGGGGGTGTGGCTCCGGAGATGGTGTTCCGGCGGGAGGACTGCGGGGATGGTTGGGTTGGAGGCTGCTTATCACGGGTGGAGCAGGCGATGAGGCGAGACTTCAAGGCCTGCAAGTGCTTCTTGGGGGGATTTGCTCGGCTTCTGTGTTGGCGCTACCATCTCCTGGTGCTGCTGCTTGCCCACTGACGGGTGTCGTCCACCATCCAGTGAAACCAGAGTGTTGGACAGCGTGCCGAATTCAGCAGCGGCCGCACTCGACTCCGATTGGAGGTATTGCATGACAGTCCCAAGTAGCTTCTGGCTATCCTTGGCCAATTTGCTATCATTCTTGACATCAAGCATTTGCCAAAGGAGACCAAGCCCGGAAAAGAATATAAGCTCTTTCCTGTTGATACAAACGGAGAGACACAAGCGCCTCTCTTCGAGAAGCTCAAGAATCTGAATAATATGCTTCGCTGAATCGGACAGCGCCAGGATAGATGCAGACCGAAGGGTCTCGTCAGCGTAGCAGACAGCCGGGCGATGTATCAAAGATCGAATGAAATAGTACACAAGTGACTATAGAAGGTTAGTGATTTCCAAAACATTAATGTATTAATGCTGGGACTTACCAGGAGCGGCGACCGACTACTCGTGACGTTCGTGCTAGGCTTGTCCTGACTAAACTCGAGACGAAGGTGTGGCGGGAGTGTGTTAAGCCACTCGTCCAATTGCCCTGCCACCGAACGCATCTTCGAAACACACACATCGTAGCCAGATTTCGAAGGGAACAGATCGTCCAAAGCCTTGTTCAAGATCCTTGCAGCTCCAAAGAGAGCGATGGCGCTGGAAATACGAGTGGATTCGCCAGGTAGGGTCGGCAAAAACCCTGTTTCTGTGACATTCTCATCGTCCACATCAACCGGATACTCAGTCTCGATATCCTCTTCGCGCAGCAGGACAGGTAGTCCAGTAAGCGCGGAGCAGAATCGGTCAAGCACATATTGCGACCAGAAAACCTTCTTACGAGTCTCGTCCTCGAGAGGGTTGCCCGAGCTTTCTTGGTTTTCATGCATGCCCAGTTGATGGCAAATATCCACACCAAGAGCACGGTAGCGAAGCAATGTGCGGTAGTCGCCTTTGGTTATGCAGTAGATCTGACCAAGAACAAAGCATTGCAGGCTGGAAACCGACGTTTCACTCGAGAAGGAATCAAGCGTGGCCGACCAGTTTTCTTCGAAGAAAGTCGGGTCTTGGTTGGTTCGCGACGTTGATGAAAGGGCAGCAATACCAAAAATCAGGTTCAACTGTGCCATCACATGGGGATTGCGCTGAAGAGTCTCCGTATTGTTGAGATACTGTTCGTAAGCTTTCAGAATGGTTGGACGATGTACCACGGGGTACAGCGGCGCCCATTCTTGGAAGAAGATGTTGATCAGCTGGTCCGACACCAAGCGGGGTGGCGTTTTCACAGCCTGGTTGGGGGCACCCTGGACCACCGAGGTGGGCAAGGACGTGAGCGACCCTGTGGGTATCTTCGTTGCTGATTTACCATCACTGACAAGCTTGTTGGTAAAGACATCTGCGCATGTAAGTTGATTGCTTGCATTTGTAAAAGGGAAACACATAACATACCAGCAAATCCCTGGGTGCTAGAAAATCCGATGAAAGGGTTCTGCGACTTCTGGGATGGTCGGGTCGTTGATCGCTCTACATGAAACACGCCATCTGATGAATCCGAAGTGCTCGACTTCGCTGTCGCTGAAGCAGAAGGAGACCGAACAGAGGCAGCTCGTTGCGGCGGCGTAAATGAATGTATCCGGGACAAGACATCGATCTTCTCGTCCTTCTCGTCTAACAGGTCCTTCAAATCTTTAACTTCGGATTCTAGAGTCCTGACTCGTTCTTCCAGCGACTCAGTATATCCACGCGGGAAGGCGCGGCGGCTCAATTTGTCGCTGGTGCGGCACTCGAAGCCCACGTTGGCACATTGCGAGCAGCAAGGTCGAACACCGTCACAGCGTATTTTCTTACTTCGGCATCGGTCACAGGCTTGGGCAATACGGCTCGTTGTGCCAGTGCCACCGACCTTGATCACTTTCATAGGCAAGATACCAGGCATGTTGTGCAGAAGGGGCACACGGGCCGCCGGTGTTAAGTTCGTTGTATTTGGAAGGCGCCAGAAGTGTAAGCACAACACTCCGTATAAGAATCTTGATTCGAAGACAATTCAACTGAAGAAATCTCCAGTTTGAATAAGACAAGTATGCTGTATGTAGAAAGAAGCCTAAAAACATGGGGGGGGGCGACTTCGGGAAGATGGGGTCACGCCAATGCTGAGTCAGTTGAAAGTGGAGACTGCTGACCATCCTCTGGCGCCAATAAACTCGCCGTTGTATCGTTGGTAATTGGTATTGATTGCGTACCGACTCCGTCCACTTTAAGCCTGGAGTCGTTATTGGACCCGATATTTTGACTATTTTGAGGGGCGATACATCCTTCCCCGTGAACCGCTCAAACCCGCCCCGGATTTTTCCTACAGGCCTCGATATTTCTTCTGTTTGATTGTTGGACCCGATCCTCCCGGTCCCCACACTCCACATTCCACAACTCTTTTGACTGGTATGGCAGTGTCTACGGAGTAATCATATGGGAATGTATATTGGCTTCAATGGCAAAATGACGCCCTTTTTCGGGTACATGTGCTCTGGTTGAGTGCTTAGACTTTTTGAGTGCTACACCTGCTACATCCTCAAGCGTAGGCGGATCCAAGCTGGTTGCGGTAACTGGGCCGATTCCGACTTCCTCCCGCCGGCGGTTCTCAAGGGCGTGTCTACCTACTCCGTACTACATACGCAGGTTGGCCAAAAAGGCCTAGTATTACAAAGGTTTTGGTCCGATGATCGGCCACTGTGCATAGTCAAATTCGTCTCAAATTTCCCACTAAGACAAAAAGGTAACACCGCGATCCTTCCAATAATTGAAACACACCGGACGTATAGTACGTACTTTGTACACGAAATACCACCCTGGTCGTTGGGCACGCGGGGTTTTGCTGAAGTCATGACCGAAATAAGGTCCAAATTCAACTCTAATCATCAAAGCCGAGAAATCCCCAGGATCTTGAAGGTTTAAATCCACAGTGAAGTAATACAGACCTCACTACATACAGTGGCGAACCGTTCGCGGAGGATGAACGCGGGGAAACAACTGGAGAGTTTCAAATGTAAATTATATTACTAGCTCCACCTGGGCACCTATCATCTGAATTGATTAGTCGTCATCAGAGCCCACCTGCAACCAAAGAGCGGGAAATAGTTCAACGTTTAATATCGAACCAATACAATATCTCGTATTTATGGTAACTTGAAGGAACCTTGGAAATTCCGTTTTGTTCCGCTCAGCGAGTTTTTCCCGAGAGATGAGCGAACCATGGTTTGCAAGTTAATAGCCCCACTAGGCTCCGGTCTGTTGGATTCGCGATCTACGGCTGTGTGCCTGCGCTCCACTGTGTCCATACCGCATCCCTCAATATTGGTCGTTTCGAATTGTAGACAAAAGTATGATCTACCTCTGGCATACCGATTCACGTCACTGGTGCGCTCTGATTCGTTGCGAAAATGCCATCCACCGCGTCCTTGGCCAATCTGGTGGATATCGGAATCGGCGTTCCTGCAACTGCCTTCCCCCGCATGCACATCCCAACCCCAATATGTAGATCATGTTCCAAGGTTGTTCTCAACCCCTTTTACAACTCCATCCCTGGTTATAGATAAGTGCTCTGCAAGGTTTAAACCTCTTTCCGTCTTTTTCTGCCGTATACGTGTAGGTATAAAGCTGAGAAGGGGACACAATATCTAAAAATGACATCTAAAATGACTATGAGAGAAGACTTAAGGGACTACCAAAAAGACATGTAAAGGGCATAAGCCGCCAACTATTCTATAATTTTGGACCCGGATCGTCATAGGTGTGATCCTCCGGTCTTTTCGTCATGATTGAACGCTAGTAGCGCCTACACATGGAATAGCTAGATGCGCTATGGGGGTGTGGGGCTCGCAACTTTCTTTTTTTGAGATGATCTGGCAGGAACTGGGCTTGCTGCCGCCTGTTAACCTAACAAAAATTTGGGCATTAAGTGGATATTAAGGAATGCTCCGGGTGCTTCAATACAAGATAGCATTGTGATCCTAGCCTGTCTTCATCAGACCCATCAACAAGATCCGGGCCCTTGATTTTGCATCATGAAAAATCTTCGGCTTCGTCCAACTCGGCTGTCTGTGCACTGAAATACTCTGCCACCGTTTTAGAAGCCAGTAGCTCCGTTCTCTGTTTCATGGTCAGTTGCGGGAAATGAGAAAGGAGATGACCCCTTGACACACGCGGCACGTTGGATCACTTACCTGTTTTATTAATTCCTCAACAGCTTTCTCCAGCAGCTCCCCTTCCAAGGCGCGGTATTGGGCAATAGAGGTGAAGATCCCAGGTCGGAACATAGAATCTAAAGCCGCTTTGTCCTCTTGCATACTCGAGATAATCTCCCCAGTCTCCTGGAGAAGAGCGAGCTGAGTCTCGAGCCGCTCTAGAAGCAGCACCGCAGCGCGTAGCTGGAAAATGTCCCACAAGGGATCAACAGCGAGAAGCTCGCGGAGATGACTGGCTGATTGGATCTTTTCGCCTTTCCAGGTCGTTTCCAGCTCCCGACCGCCGTCGGTTGTCTGTGCGATCCCGAAGTGAAGCCCGTCTTCTTCGTTCACACATGCTATCCACACAAGCCCACTCTCCCATGTTACTTCTTCGGAGCCCTCAACAGACGAAATTCGAATCCCAGAATTGTTTTGGCAGAACATCCTCTTTGCGAGGCCGAGAGGGTCATCCTCGGGAATATCTAGATTGAGGAATATTTCCCGTGCGTCCGTAGTGCCGCTTTCCAGAAATCCGTAAGAAAATATCATCTCAGATGCGGGCTTTTCGTCTCCATACCTGTCGTGCAATGTGTCAGCGAAGTCCTCAGTAACCATGTCCACCGTAGAGGAATCTCACGAAATCGTAACCTCTTCTCCGGGCTGGAGAGCCTTTCCCCATCGTAGCTGAAGAACCGCGTTTCGCTCCGGGTCCGCATCGTACAGCGCCTTGACTCCATCACCGGAGCCATGATTGGCCATGTCAATACAAGGCACCATTGACAGGCCACTGCCGGGTAGGTCCAGCATACGTGACCGATAAGCAGCGTCAACATATTTCCAGTCATCAATTGTCAGCGCGCCGGTCTTCTCATCCCACCAGCTCCGTTGACACCACGCAATACCCTCCGTAGCCTGGCGGAGATGTTCAAACTCCCGCTCAAGGGATGCAAATTTCGCGTCCAAAGCTTCCGTAAGCGACGTGCCTCGAAGGAGCTCTTGTTCCTCGGCGGTGTAGAAGGTGGGCAGAGGGAACGATGGAGGCAGGAACTTCACGTATTCGGTCCAGGGATTAGAGATACCGATGGTCTCGTTTGCTGAGCGCAGATCGGGGCTGCTATGGGATAGTTGAATGAGCAAGAATATGAGGATTGCTCCTCTAGCTGTCTGTGTATCTTAGTTGGCTTCCCTCATTGTAATGTAGCTAGATTGGGGAGGAGCAGCTCATACCCTTCCAAAGTCGCCGATGTTCTCCAGCACGTCGCGCAAATACCTGTCAGTTTTGGCATGGTTCTGGACTGTTTCCAGGGATAAAACCAATTCCGAGGGAACCTGTAGAAGGACCTTGGGTTTTGCATCGTTTTCGCTGCTCATCTGCGCTTCTGTTGCGATGAGGGCACTGCCTTTGTCTCCGCCATGTTGATCAGATCCAAGCTTATGAACTGCGATGCCTTGAACGACGACCCCGTTGAGCCGCTGCCAAGCTGGCAGGGATTCGATCGGGATGTACTCGCGCCTCATTGTGATTGAATTGGAGTTTGGCGTTCAAAATGCTGCCGATGACGATCGTTCCCTTATCGATAAGCCCGGCCCCCATAATCGGCTCTTACCCTTTTTGGACAAGATCGCATTACAGCATGCGGACGTCATAGCGCCGAGTAGAAATGATCATGAAATCCAACTCTCTAGCTGTTCAAGTATTTACAATTACTCGCAATTCGCTATGCGCCATCACTGTATCTCTTCTGCCACGCCAATACTGCACAGCATGTCTGTTTCACGACAATCTTGGCGGGTCGTCCTACCGTTACAGTCCGCCATACAACCGCCAGTTCTCCGTGCACCACTTGGGGTCCGAAAATTACTCCATCTTTGAGGATTGGAAAGGAAGCTCAGCAGAGGAGCACGTACGCAAGCGCTCTAAGAAAGGCGATACAGAGGACGTACATTCAGAGGCCGCTGCCTCTGGCTTGAGGGAAAGGAGGACAAATCAGGGTCTTGCAGATGAAACCAAGTCACAAGGAATGACGGAGAGGGGCGGGACCAAGTATGGGAAGAAGGCTAAAGAGGAACATCCCAAAGCGCCAGAGCCGGTAATTGGCATGAATGACGAGCGTGCAAAGGTCAGTTCATAATGAATGATGGGAGAGTTCATCTTGCTGACTGCGTCTCTATCTTGCAGAAGGGGGGGTTGAGCCAGATATCTTATGGTGCGTTCTTCGAGCTCGATATTTAAGTGTCGATGCCCCAAAACTTTGTAATAATAGTGAATCAGAGCAGAGATCGAGGTCATAAGACATTTCCATTACTGATGTCATATCATGGGAGATGCTGTACATAAAGGGACTGGTCTACCGACCAACCTTGAACGATAGGATCTGCAATGGTAATCAGTCAATCAACCGTATTCTGTAGTTTCGGTGTGGCACTCACATCGTGTTTCCCAACTGCAACAATGTCATCTTCGGAGACTCGAGTTCCACCCACTCCTTCGACATAATTGATTGGTACGTCACCCATCACCTTTCGGGCGACATCGCCGACAGTACTGTTTCTGTGAAGTGTTAGACAGGCTATGCCAGCTCGGAATAGGGAGTACTGACTTATTGACCAAAACGCAGTCGCGGAATACAGCGGTTCCAGTGCCAGAGTTGAATGTCGCCACGTTCCGGACGGGGAACACTGGTACAAGGCCCAGAAGCTCTGCCGCTCGGGAAAGGCATTGGACGACTCCAGTAGATCCAAATCGATACAGCACCATGTCCTTCATGTTCTCAACCCGACTGGAGCGAAGTCGTTAGCGAGGTTACAACTTTCCAATGAGCACTGAACATACGTTTTCAATTTTTCGTCCATCTCTTTCAGGCCTCCTCCATCCGGGTCGCCCATCTCGATCAAATCTTCTCGCGTATCGATAAACTCACTGCCTTCGACGTATTTGATGTAGTCCTGCTTTGCCAGCTTTCGGAGGAAAACCTCAGATATAGCGGAGCAAAGCACAATGCTTTTCGGATCTTGCATTTTCGCAATCTTGCTGATGTTCTGCAATTATTGTCAGAATAATACATGGGCCATCAGGCAGATCATCGTACCTTGTCTGCATCTGGGTGGTCGATCTTGTTCAACGCGAACACGTGGGGAATTTCTCGTCGATAAAAGCGTTAACAACAAGCTCTACCGTCTCATTTGACCAATCTTCCAGCGGCTCTTTTAAGGCAAGTTTATCCATAAATCGCGCAACAGTGGCATGGGTGCTTCCGTAACCAGCAAACTGTTTCTGCAATGTGTCGATGGGGTTTGCCTCTGTAGTAAGAGTCAGTCCAGTGTCATTATAAATGGCGTTGCAAGAGTTCACTGACTCAATGCTTGATGTCTCCTCTTTATAGAACCCCTAAGGATATATCAGCACTTGTCCCTCGTTCCATTCTTGGCACTCGCAAACGTACCACCTCTCCATCAGGTTTCCTAGCACCCATCGCACGATCTCCGATCGCAACCACTCAATGTCCACTGATGGATCATATCCTCGAGTAGCCTTTCCTGTAGATATTTGTTAACACACGATCCGTGCGATTCAATGCGGCACACCCAACTTACCTTCAGCATCCGTAGTCCCACTCACATCCACGACATGAATCAGAGCATCGGCGTGACGCAGGTCGTCCAAGAACTTGTTACCTAGTCCACGACCCTGATGCGCGCCTGGCACAAGACCTGCGACATCTAACAACTCAATCGGCACGGAACGTCGCCCTTCGTAGCAGCCTCCGTAATTGGGCTGGCACCGATCTGAAACATTGTGTCGCTGGCATGGGCATTCGATCTGGAGGTATCCGATCGCTCGCTGAGGGTCAATGGTTGTGAAGCTGTCGGGTGTCAACACGGCCTGCGCGATCAACTGCGATAAGGTGGAGATGCTCGTGTAGAGCAATCGAGGCACACATACGGGAAGTTTCCTATTCAAAGAATAATCCATTAGGCCTCTGAGAGTGAACATAACTATCTTCTGGTTCACTTACCGACTTTGGAAGTCGCATCCGTCAAGCTGTTCAATGTTGTGGATTTTCCACTAGACGGCTGTATGCCCCTCGCACCTCCGATTAGTGGGGTGATGGGACAATGTAGGGGAACGGCATACCTTGCCCACCAGTCCGATCAGCGGATCTCGAGGCATATTGCAGGATATATGTGTCGAAGAGCAAAATCTCCTCAGAATAGCAGAATGACCAGATTTACCAAGTCTCCACAGGCCTCGGACCTGACGGTCTTTCGATAAGAAACATTTTCTGCCACGCCAAAAGGGAAGGCGGTCTTGTTGATGGCCGGCGTGCTTTTATGCCACTTTAGGACGCCGACCACTCTCCAACTTGTTGAAGCCCTTAGTTAATGTACAAGGCGTCTATTCTCGCTCTGAACATCGCTCTAAAATGAATGGAAGATTGCAACTGGGGTTTCAGTCTGTTGGCTATAATTCACGCTGAAACACTACCAAGGTTCCCCCCGCGGTACTGATCCTTAAATTCCAGGTCTTTGCAAGGCTTCGTGAGGATGCGCCTCGGCTGTGCCGCACCCGAGATAGCTGATTGACTAGACCAGGATTGAGTTCAGGATGATTCCCTCCACAATTCCAAGGCTACTTCGTCGGATATTCCCGATCACGGTTGAAATGTACTGACCAAGAGATCCGTGAACGAATCGATGGACCGAGATATGTTATATACGATTGGTCTATGAAACCTCGACCGTCCAGCTTGGACACCCATTAACTCCTCGACAGACCTCGAGGTAAGGAGATATGCATGGCTTCTTGTCATGGAAGCAAATGAACAGCCTTGCCACCTCAAGCGGTCCCTAGACTATGACGCCAATCCCCAAGTTTTGTCCAGTTGGTTATTCTATGTTGGCCCGAAGGCCTGGAATCTCCAATAGAGGCCAAATTCACAAGATGGAGCAGGCTCTGGTGGGGAGAATATCCATGGCCCCGGATACCATGTCGTCATTGTAGCAAACGTCACAGCGTCTTGCCATCGACAAAGAACATGGTAGATATATAAACACTCAGTTGCCTTGCCTGAGATGATATGCTTCAGATTCAGAATCATTTTCAGCCACTTCTGACACTTCCTCTTCATCTACACCCCCACACCCACAACCAGACGCAAAATGTCCGACGCTACCTTCCACACCACCATGCAGGACCTCCGCAGGGCGGAGTCCAAGCTTTCCCTGTGTCACAGTGGCAAAACCCCAGCAGACTCACACGTCTCTAGAATGAAGGTGAGTATCTGCAACGCAACATCAAGCAGAAAACAGATCATTAACATGTGCTCTATAGTCTATCATCGACAAAAACACAGACATAGGCGCACAAATTGAGAAGGTCAAGGCTAACCTGCCTCTGCCTGACCAACCCCCAGTTGCCAGTGACTGGAACTCCCTTGACCAGCGTATTACAGGCGTTGGCTCTGGACGTTTAGAGTTCCCCCCTGATAACACTGGCCTGCGTGGGAGTTTGGCTCCCGGCAAGAGTGCGGATGAACTTGAACTTGAACTTTAGGGTGCCGAGGGACTGGATCACCTCTGATGCTACGACCGTTGCCTGAGTATATGAATATGGTCATGTGTGCGATAGTCAGTTTTGCCAAGCCGTTATGAGTGACTGAATGAATCTGAAAATTTCCATGCTTATTGATTGGTGTACTATCTCAACATGCAATTGTAGAGCGTTGCAAGGATGGATGAATCAATGCAGATCCCTAGGTAATTCTAACACAGTACAGTCATAATGAGGTGACTTCCCTGCTAATGTAAACCTCCGGAAAAAGCCTTCAATGAAGATTTCATGCCATTTCTATACACCACACTATCCTCAAAGTTGATATCAGCCGGGCGTTTGTCTGAAGGCAAAGCTGTTCGAGCTTAATGACAGCGAAATCATATATGAGTATATCGAAGGATTACCTCCTTGCGGAGCATTACCAGACCAGAAACGAAGTAGGCCTGACAAAAGAAAAAAAAGGGGGGGGAAAAACAAGTTATTTCCTGACATGGTAGAATCCCTTTCGATTCCAGAAGCTGATGGACTTCTCCAATAGCGCTACGTCGAATGGGGTAAATTCAATATCAGGACGGCCCTTCAACGCCTCGATCGTGTTATCACAGCGGTACACCGGCGAGTACTGACTTGCCTCCCAGCGCGTCAGCCGACCTAGCACCTTCTCCTGGAACATTGGCATCAAAGGCGCCAAAGGACTGTCTCCCGGCATCTCTGATAATCGTTCCATCCACTCCTCGTAAGATACGAGTTTGACATCGTATCCCGCCTCATTGAGCACAGCACAGGTTCCTTCTACATCGACTGATTGCCGCACATCTGGAGCAAGCAAGCTATAGGACTTGCCAAGATTCTTGTTATCGGATGCAATGTGCATAAGAGAGTCGATAACATAGTCAACGGTGACGTATTCCAGCCGCTGATCAATTCTCGGGAATGCCCCGAGCTGGATACATCCTACAAGAAGCCGGGAGAAGAAATCATCAGGATTATTGGTCCCCGTCTTGCTATCACCAACAATAAATCCCGGTCTGTATATGGAAATAGGCAAACCCCGGTCTCTCATTCGGCGTACCATGGCTTCGGCTGTCCATTGACTCTGCGAGTACCCCAAATCATATCGAAGACAATGAATGTGACGCTGCAGCGGCTCGTCCTCGTACAGTTCTTTTGTACCAAGAATACCACCAGTTGGGCCCCACGCGTCGATGCTGGACATGTAGTGGAATGCTTTGCGACGACCAGCGGAAGCTAACCGGAGAGCGTTACATGTCCCTTTCACATTGCTGATATAATGCTCGCGGTACGACTTTACGACTCGCAGAAGTTAACTTTTGCACCCAAGTGAAAGATCACTGAGGCCCAGTTCGCCAGCCAGGTGAACTCTTCAGTCCCCAAGCCAAGTCCGCGGTCCGCCAGATCGCCCTCCAGCACCAAGAGCTTCTGAGTCTGGTCAAATGCGCTAGGCCATAGGCCGTACCGTTCCAGGGTCTGTTGAATTCGAGTAGCTGCATTGAGACCTTTCTTGTGACGTGCTAGACACGCAATTCGTTTCACAGAAGGTCTCTGCATGAGATGGTGTAGAAGGTGAGCCCCCACAAAGCCAGTTGCGCCAGTGATAAAAACACGTCCTTCTGTGTCAGCCTCCCATTGAGGGACGAGCTCGATATCATCCACGAGGTCGACATCTTTCCTCCAGGTCGTTGCATCATCTGGTGCATTGTCATAGGCGCAATCCGTGGTGTCAATAAGACGCAGTAGTCTATCGAGCCTGGAATTCTTGTGCAAGTCTTCCATTGACACCAGAGTCCCAAGGCGCTTCTGAATGATAGAAATGAGCGCTGCAGCTTGTAGTGAACTGCCCCCAATAACAAAGAAGTCATCGTCATCATGAACCTTGGACACGTTGAGCAAGTCTCTCCAGATACCCTGAAGCATTGCCCTTTTGTCCCCAGATGTATGACTATGGACCCTATGGACTGATGACTTCCCTTGAAGAGTCTCAAGCCTTAGTTGAATAAGCGTATTTCGGTCCACCTTTCCGTTGGGCGTCAATGGAAACTCAGCGATACGTTCAACATCATTGGGGACCATATATGCTGGGAGGAGTTCCCTAGCATATTCAAGTAAATGTTGTGGTTGAAACGACTCGCTGCCTACCACAAAGGCCACAAGTGCATGCGTTCCGTTCTCAGATAGCGGCGGTTGGCGGACTATCACAACGGACTGAACGTCTCTATGTGAAAGCAAAGCACGTTCAATCTCGCCCAACTCCACTCGGAACCCACCATGTTTCACCTGATTGTCAGTGCGTCCAATGAAATCCAGAAGGTCGGTGCCGTCGCGCCATTCAGCCATGTCACCTGTTCGATACAGACGGACAGTTCCCTCCCCCTGTAAGCCCAACCTTCTCCTCTCTAGATGAACAAAGCTTTGGCTTGTCTTATTAGGCCAGTTCAAGTATCCGAGGGACTGCTGTGGTCCTCCAATATAGACCTCGCCTCGTGTTCCGCTATCACGGATGAGGTCTTGGTGCTCGTCCAATAGCACGAGTACCGTTTCACCCACTGCTCTACCGATACTGATTCTTTCTCGAGATGCCTCTTCCATCGAGACTTCAATCATGGTGGCTAATGTCGTACACTCAGTCGGGCCATATGTGTTCCAAAGGTGTTGTGGTGGTCCATTATCCAGGACAGTCCTCATAGCACGCACATTGGCCACATCTCCTCCATTGAAGACATGCCGCAATGAAGAAAACGCGGACGGGTCCGCGAAGGCAATAATTTGAAAGAATGCAGCGGTCAAGAATGTCACGGTCACGTTGTGAGACTTCAAGACACTCCCAAAGGCACCGGGATCAGTGGCTGTCTTTCGAGGCATCACCACAATCGTGGCCCCGGAGATGAGTGTGACCCACATTTCGAATAGACTTACATCAAATCCTGGATTGTTGAACGCAGTGACTCTATCAACTCTTTGCAAGGGTGTTGCGGGAGTCTTGGTCGCCATGTGCAAGATGCTCTCCGCACGGATTTGGACTGGCTTGGGCTTCCCAGTTGACCCTGAGGTGAAAAGAACATGGCTTATCTCTGACTGGTTTTCAAAGTCTTCTGATACTAAATCGAGGGCGATCCGTCCTGAGATTGGCTGCACATGTATGACCTCAAGATCATGCAGATACGCAGTGTCTTCTTCGTCAACGAATACGCGTCTAACACCAATATCACCTAGAAGCGCGATGATGCGACTCTTTGGAAGTGTTGGCTCGATAGGTACACAAGTACCACCGGAGAGACGCACAGCTAACTGTGCAACAATTTGATGGATTCCAGGGCCAAGCAAAATGCCAATCAGTTCACCGGAGACTACATCTCCAAGCGTGCGGGCTAGGTGAGAAGCTTCCGCAAGTAACTCAGGATAGCTCAGAGACAGGTTTCCGTCCTCCACGGCTATTGAGCTCGGAGCTTTCTTCGAGTGTTCGTAGATAATCTTCTCCATTGCTATCGGCGATCAGGTGATAATTGTTTGATAATTTTGAGATAGTACTGGGTATCGGTGTTGAAGTTGGCCATCCTTTAGAATATCAATGGCTTTATAGATGATAGAAAACAATTTTAATTTGCTTCTGCCCTTACAATTAGCATTTGTCGCCACACTCAGCCGCTGGCCTTACACCAACACTTAGCATGGAGCAAGCTGCCTAGGTTGGAACCTGTTTTGACAAAGAATACGTGTCGATAGTGTTTCCATTGCCATTAATGACACTGGTGACTGCCGTAAGAGTTTCTATGCATGCAGAAAGACACCAAAACATCAATCAAGATGTAACGACTTACGTTGCATGTTGCTATGAAGGCCCAGCAGGATTTGAAGTTCACATATCGTGCATATGTGTAGCCATGTTCAACCCCCAATGCAGTAATTTGATGACTTAACCCTATCACATGACTCATTATACACGCATAGAAATAGAAAAAAAAAGTTTCTTCACACGAAATGAGTGAATGGTAAAGCCAATCGGCCATGCTATTGGCGTTACATATCTCCCTTTTAGTGCAGGTACTGCTCCTCACACGTGGATTTGACACTAAGAATGGATCCCCTGCTTGACAATGACATGAAGAAACCCAGATTAGGCAATCAAGCCACCCGTTTCCTTCGAGCTGCATTAAGAGACTCCTTTTAGGTTCTTTGTGGTAGGGTGGCGGTTTGTTCTGGTTGGCCATTTCAGAGTAATGGGAATAGGAATTATACATACAGGCCATATATACTTCGACCTCGCTCACCGGCTTGACAGTTAAACTATCAGGATATTTGGAATGTTCTATCTCGAGAAATGATCTTTCCCGCGTGGTACTTGGGTCAAGACCTGTTGAAGGATCTTGCTATATAAGTAGGAGGATTACGCCAAAAATTCTTGCATTACAGTTGAACAACCTGAGTCTAGAAGAAGATTCCATCAATTTATGCTACAAGAGTCTACAAACGCTAAATCATGGATGGCAAGAAAATCCTCGCCCAGAAGCTTCAGTCCGCATTGGATGAGCGTGATCGCGATAACAGATTGATCAGCCCTCCCGACCCATCTACCATTGCCCAAATGGTAGACTTCGGGTCAAATGATACCCTCTCACTGGCAACGTCGGGGGCATTGACTAGATCTTTTGAGGATCAACTCCGGAAAAATCCAGATTACATTGTCGGAAGTACCTCGACACGCATATTCGAAGGCACCACACAATATCTGAAAGAGCTTGAAGTTTATATGGCTCAGTTCCACAATGCAGAGTCAGCTTTGTTCTTCAACTCTGGATATGATGCAAACGTCGCACTTTGGTCAACAATCCCACAGAATGGTGACTTCGTCTTGTACGATCAGTATGTGCATGCAAGCATACATGATGGAATGAGACGTGGACGAGCCCAGACCATCATGTTTGCGCATAACGACTGTGCTTCCTTCCGTTATTGTCTGGAAAGCCTTCGTGACCAAAATCCTCGCATTGCAGATGGCAGCAATGTTGTTTTCGTTGCCTTAGAGTCCTTTTATAGCATGGACGGGGACGAAGCCCCGATCCATGAACTCCTTTGATGTTGCCAAGACCACCCTTGCCAGGGGAAATTTTATTTTCTCGGTCGATGAGGCACATTCAAACGGTCTTCTTGGACCGAATGGCTCCGGATTTGTTTCCCATCATGGACTCGAGAAGGAAATAGGCCTTCGTGTGCATACTTTTGGCAAAGCTTTAGGGTCAAATGGAGGTACAGTTACAACTTCCCTGTACCATCACTCTATAACCTAATTTAATCGTCTTTTAGCCGTGGTACTGGCTGAACCGACTATCAAATTCAATCTCATCAACTATGCGCGGAGTGTCATCTTTTCCACAGCTCCTTCCTTCGTTGCGTTAGCTGCTGTCAAAGCCGGTTACGAAATTTTAGCCAGTGAAGATGGAGAAAGGGTACGTGCCCAGGTGCTTTCCTAATCTACCAGAAGAAGGCTAACCCAATCAGCGCCGGCGGACTCTACAAGAAAATATCCGGTACTTTCACAAGACCTTCCTCAGTCATCCTAAATGGGCGGCTATCAAAAAGGCAAAAATCATTCAAATCCCGAATGAGAAGAGCTGGAAATCTGAAATACTCCAATCGCCTATCATTCCCTTAGTAACTCCGCCTAATCAGTCGACTGAGCTGGCCGGACATATGCACCGGGCTAAGTTCTGGGCCAACCCGGTAAGGTATCCCATTGTTCCGAAAGGGATGGATCGAGTGCGAATCTCGATACACGCGGATAATACCACAGAGCAGATTCAAGATGTGATCGAAGTCATTATGGAATGGGCAGCGTACCGAGCTGAACAAGCTAGGAAAGCCAGATTGTAGTGCGATTTCTCACCGCCATTTTAGGTCATACCTTAGGAGGTGAGCGATGAGAGGGTTATCAGTTAAAAGATGTGGTAAGGGGTGGAGACTAAAAGGGAAATGGGAAGCCATCTGTGAAATCCGATGTATATTTACGACAGACATACAAACGGGTGTAGTGTAACTGCCATGACGAACAGATAAAGCATCTTTATTTCTTCCAAGTCTACCTTCAACATAGGAAAATGTTAATGTCGAGTAACCGTCGATACATGAGGTCGGGTGAAAAAAGGGAGTTTGCATTGTTTGCATATCAGGGGTCTAGGCCTGACGTCAATTGCCTCTTCCTGGTAACAACACCATCTTTTGCTCTGGGAGATGGATTTCGGACAAGTTCTGGATAAGCATGTGGCGCACCGATTTCCCTTTTGATGCCTTCTAGAAGCATCAATACATCAGAGAGGAGCTTATGCTCCACACCTTCCGTCCTATCGGCCAAGCAGAGTGTCTCATGCATAATTAGCCGACGCGACTACGACTGGCCAACAAGATTAAGCTTGCGTATATCTTGTAAATGCTCCTAGACAACGTAAGTATGACATCAATGTGGTTTCTATGAGGGCATATACTTTCAATATGCGGTTCTTACTGCTTTCTTATATAGATATGCCACCGCGGCCATATCTATTCTGTCAAACATCTCTTGAGCAACCTTAACCTACGTCTTTAATTTTCCACCACATCATCATGGCAACTCAAGACGTCCCTATTCATGCCGGCAGCAGTGGCACCAAAGTTACCACCGATCCTCGCACACAACAGCGCATCGAAGAACCGTCTGGCCCTATTACCAATGACTCACTTGCCGCCGAGTCCATCCGCGAAGGTGGCGGCTTCTCTGGCAACCGTGGCGCTGAGCCCATGGGCGTCTCAGGAAACCAATCCACAGTAACTAACACCAACATCTCCTCATCCATCAAGCTTCCCTCCGCCCAATACGGTGCTCAGCGCCAGGACCGTCACGAGGAACAGAAGTACCCCGAATGCGTGGTCGGCCAAGGCAACTTCCCTGGCACACACATGGACAACTCTGGGTACTGGGGTGGCTCAACTGCAGCCAAGAGAGAGATGGGCATCAAGGCTGGCGAATATTCTGCCGCCAGCGGCAGTGGAGGTGCCAGTCAGACTACCGACGCGGCCGACATTCAAGCGGGTGGATTGCCCTCCGACGATGCGAGGAATGTTAGCTTCGACTCGGAAATTGGCACCGACCAGGACCCTGGCCGTGATGCTATCAGGCAGTTCCAGCATGGCAATAACCACTCTGCTCATGAGTCTGCCCGACCCCATCAGAAGGGCGTGGATACTTATACTATATATGAGCACCTGCAGAGTGACCAGCGCGCTTAAGTCTCCCTGATTTGAAATTTGCCGTATGTGTTTTTATCTTTCTATTTGGGGAACTGAGTTGAGCGCACTTTGATTTTTGATTTGGCTTGGCCTGATGCTGGGGTTATGATGAACTATCGGTTATGATTGAAATCGCCATGTACTATAGCACAATGAAATATGTATGATCGTTACAATTCTTTTCATCTTGTATTCCGTATCAATCTCTAGCTAGGCTCACTTAGACATTCTCACTCTATTCATTGCGTCGTACACGACCTTTTCCCTTTTAGTGGAATTAGTAGGATTGCATTACCTCTTTAGTCAACACACCTCTGACCTATAATTGCTATGATCCATTGACAGGAAGACAAGTAAGAATTGATTGATCAGCGAATGTACAGGTGGGATATATATAATATAAATCAAAAGATGCGATAATCATCCTCATCAGATTCCGAGCCCGAGTCCGACTCATAGTCACTAGAAACGGACTCTAGGAACCCATACCCACGTTCTCCCACGTCGCGCGGCCGGGTGTCTTCCGAAGGAGCAAGAACTATTGTTAACGGCACCTTCATCGTCTCATCAAAACTCGCATCCTCCTCCTCACTATGCCGACCCTGCACATCCTCCCTACCCAAAGTTTCTGCCCTCCGTCTCCAAAGATAATTCCCCAATTCAAGCAACCCAATGGTGAAAATAGCAACCCAAACCATCACCAGGAGAACAATCACTGTCGTAAATACTCGTGGAAGGGGATACTGCGGGGACGCCACGGCCTCTGATCTCAACGTCGGGAAGGGGAATCGGTATGCAAAGAAAGAGGTCCAGCCCGATGAGGAGGTGTGGGAAAAGAATGCAGGCGCAGGGTATTTATGCTCATTGTTTATAGCGCCGTCTGTGTGCGGGTATTGTAGGATCTCGTTGTAGTGACCTTGTCTCTGGGCATCGAGGGTGTCGAGCGAGCTCTCCTTATCTTCTGAGTAGTCTTCTTGCTTTTCTCCCGTCTGTTGGCTGTAGGGCTTGTGGATTTGGTCGGGGGTTTCTGTGGATGCTGGGATCAGGATTGAGACTGTTGGTTTTCCCCATTCGGAAGTTCCTGTTTTATAGCGATCGTTTGGTGTGCCTTGCTCTGTTTGTTTGTTGTTTTGGTTGGCGGGCCATGCTGGGTTCTATAGGTTGATACGTGTATAGGTAAGCCGCCGAGTTGACAATATAGGATTTGGTACAGGTACTTACCCCGTTGTATTTGACGTGCGGTGGGTCGGGTAATTGATCATGATATCCTTCTTTCTCAAAGACTTTCCATATTCCACGGTCATTGGGATCTTCGAATTGTTCTATCTTAACCCATTTGCTAGTTCGGATAGGGTGGGATGTAGTTGATTGAGTAAGAGCCAAAATAAATGCGAGTAACAAAATGGACGGGCGGTTAATGTGCATTGTCGGAGATATAAAGAGGGAATTGGCTAATACAATGGCCCGGTATATGCAGAAGGAATGAATTGCGCGACAGAGAATGAGGGCATTCAGGTAGGTTCTTATATCATTTTTCCAGGACAAGGGAGAGATTAGCCGTAAGGGCCGTGCCTTTGACACAAGGAAGAAGCTGTGTAGGACAAAAGGTTTCCCCCATTCGCAGATTCGGTGCCCGATACCAAATGTGTTCCTGGATCTTGGCTAGCGCTAGATGATCTGATATTGGCATTGGATTCATCCAGGGCATTGTGCATGCTGATTGGATGGGATTGATATCTGCTGCGCTTGGGGTATGCACTTTATCCCTTGTTCGACATCAAGGTCGAGGGAAATACGGATTGATCATATTGATCGGCGTGTACTCGGAACGCCACGGTAATAGTTTGCCCCACGATGCAAGGCTGATTGCCCAGGGCTTAGCTCTTCACACTATGTGTATAGTGTATAAAATTCATTGCCATGTTAGCCCCACCTGCGATCTACAATTCTTTAGTTCGCTACGCTGTGCCCAGGATGACCGATTACATCCGTAAGAATTTAGGGCTGACTTCCATAGACTGAGCGCACTAGTAAATATTGGTGTTCGAGACCAATTTCACGTGTGACCTGTCGTTCTATCGCACAAGGGATTATACCGTGAGACTTTTCGAGAATATCAACTGCTACAACAACCAGGCACAACGTGGTCTATGCAGGTGTCACACTGCCTGTGGGGCAGTGCAGTGATTGGGATTTCCATGAGATGTCCATTAAAATTAACCGAGACCTTACTTAGAACCGACAGTCTATGAGGGTGGTGGTATCTCATTGGAATTCTTGCCTTTTTCGTACACCATTGAAATAACGCCGAGTTGGAACAAAAGAGCAAATAGAAAGATACCCATAGGCCGGACCCCATAAGACATGCACCGTCTAAACAGACGGTATCAGAAACCTGTACAACCAGAGAACCCACTCACAGTGAACAGCGTGGGAACAGCAAATAACAAAAGGTAAAACAGACCAGTCGAGAACATTTTTAGACAGTCAGCTTCTTAAGCTCCTTCTGGGTCAAGCCAGCAAGCTCCTCGAACACCTTGGTGAACTCCTCATCATCATCCTTCTTGCCCTTAGCAGCCTTGGGGGTAACCATGACAACACTAGTAGGGCGCTTGGTGGCAGCGGAAGCACCGAGCTCAGCGCGGGAAGTGACGAAGACGTAGGGAATGCCATGGTCCTCGCACAGGACGGGAATGTGGGAGATGACGTCCATGGGGGAGATATCGGCAGCGAGAACGACAACACCGCTGGGGACACCGATGGGAGCGTTGGCGGCGGGGATAGGAGACTTGCGGAGAGCCTTGACGACTTCCTTGACACCGCGCTTGAGAGACTTGTTGACAGCAGCTAGAAGAATAAAGGTCAGCATGGACGATCTGGAGATAAGTAAAAAAAAATAGTTGCGCAACCATGCGATCAGTCGACATGAGCGATCCGAAGATCCGATAAAAATCGGCCAAGCGCACTGATAGTAAAAGAGACATGTAAAATTTTGAAAAGACAATCCACGTACCCTTCTTGACACTCTTCAGGACCTTCTTGGCCTGCTTGTCCTCAACCAATGGGTTGGCGAAAGGCACGACGGCGCCGATGGGACGGTCGACAACGGCGTCGACCTCACCCTCGCCCTTGACGGCGACATCGGTCTGCTCAAGGCCCTCCATGGCCTCAGAGCCAATCTCCTTCTCTACTGCATCGACAAGAGCAGTCTTGTCCTTCTTCTCTTTCTTCTCCTTCTTGACCTTGTGCACACCGTCCTTCTCCGCACGCTTCTCCTTCTTCTCAGCGCGGTCCTTCTTCTCGACCTTGTCCTTGCCCATGGTGACGGTTGTGGGGTATTAAACGGAAGAAATTGAGTAAAATCGAACGAAAGACCGAGGTGAAAGGAACGAGTCACGGGTGAGGGTGGTGAACTGAGAATTCGATGCCGAAATCGAAATAATTTTTAAAACGGCGCTAACCCCTTTTTGGATGCAGCTCACAGCTGACATAATCCTAAACAAGGCGGCGCCCGGCTTTAACCATCTTCCCTTTGATACAGCTCCAGGACAAGCTGTGCAGTGTTTTCTTGCCTCATGCCCTGTTAGACAGGAATCTACGTGGGGCTTATCATAGCCTGAATCTCACTGTGAGATTTAATGTGTCTCATTCTATTTTTGCACGACAACTGATCTCTCCTGCCTCTTACTAGATGGACAATAGCCAGAACAACCGACCGGCTTCCCAGCTCATCGCTGGATTCGGTTCGCCCTCAACGCCATCTGGTGCACGGAGTACCATGCGCCGATCGACTGCGGCGCGACAATCTGGCCGTTTTACACAATCTCAAGTTCAGTCCCATCAACCAGTTCATGGTAAGACAATCCCTTGCTCAAACTGACCCAAGAGGCCCGCGACGGAAAAGCTGACTGGTTCTTCCAGATGTGGAAAAAGAGGAGTTACGCGTGCAATTGAGTACTCTCAAATACGAGCTCGCCAACATCAAGCAGGAACGAGAGTTGGAGGCTCTTCGTCATGAAAAAGAGACCCGCGACTTACAATTGAAAGCGGATGCGGATTTCCGAAAGGCTCAGGTGAGTCGCTCCTAGTTTCTCGCTTTCACACGGCCAAACTAACAATCTTCGCTACAGACTGCGGAATCTTCGAGTAACCGGGCCACCCATAAGAGCGACGAACTCGCGAAAGAATTGAAAGAAATCCAAGATCAGGTTTTGAATGACAAGCTTGGGTTTGAGCGCAAGATCAGAAGCCTCCAGGATGAGAATCAGAACTTGCAGGAAGAGTTTGACGACACTCAAGCTCGGCTTTCCGACCAGGAACGACAATTTAAATACCAAATCAACGAGCTAGAGACAGTCCGCGCTTCTCTACAAAAGACCATTGAGGAATTCCAGAACGACATCCAAAATGCCAGGACTTCCCAGGAATCGACGCAGGAGAAATTATCCCAGTGTGAAGCCGAATTCGCTGAACTCGAAGCGGAGAATATCCGACTCAAGGCCGAAGGAAACGATGCTGAGGCTTTGGCTGTATTAAAGAGAGAACTTTCCGAGCAAGTCAATCATATTCGGGAATTGGAGTCAGCAAACCGCGATCAAACAACGGAGCTGCGTCACCTTCGAAAAGTCTCGAAAAACGTTGAAGTCGTTGAAGAACAGAAGCGATCAGTGGAGAATCAGCTCCAATTGATGAAGGGCTTTGAAGCTGAACTGAACACAGTTCAGATTCAAAAACAGATCTTAGAAGATGAGCGACAGTCTTGGGTCAGTCTTCTGCAGGAAAACGACCAGCCTGCAGAGTTTGACTCACCGGATGCTGTTGTCAGGGCGGTGGTCCAAGGACGAATTGAGATTGCCACTCTCCTTGATCGTCTCGGGACCGTTGAAGCCCAATTACTTGAGAAAGATGAGGCTATCAAGAGCCTTGAAAGTGATAATAATAATCTGAAACAGGAGTTGGAGAAACTCCGTGTTGCGGCTTCCGCTTCTGCAGGAGGGCCTGGTGCCGCGGAGGGCCGACTTCGAGCTCGTCTGGAGCGCCAGCGTGCGCTTGCAGTGAAAGAAGTCGAATACCTGCGCGCTCAACTCGAGACATTTGATGCGGAAGAGGCCACAATGAACGAGGAGCAGTCACAGTTTGATGGACAAAAGTCCCAACAGATAGCCCAGCTGCAACAACTCGTCGATGAATACCGCAGTGAACTTCAGAAAGTTCATGAAGAGCTCTCCAAGCAGGAAGCACCAAAGGCAGACGAAGCAAGAGGTGTCAAGCGACCTCTTTCTCCGACCGATAGCGAGGGCGAAAGTGAGCGTATCGCCGTGCTCACCCGCAAGAACCGCAAGCTCCAGGAACATCTCACAAAATCAGACCAGGCCACAACTCTCGCCCGCCGGGAACTGGATGCGGCCAAATCACAGATTAAGTCTTTGAAGGCTAAGTCACGAACCCGCGTTCTTGAATTGCGCGATAATCCGACAGCCCAAACCGAGCAAATCAAGATGACCACTCTGGCAACTCTCCAGTCTGCGAACAGAGACCTCATGGCGCAGCTGCGCGGGGGCCATACTGATGTCAAAGTCGTCCCGGTCAGCGCCTTGGAGAGCATCAAGCTCGAAATGCAAGACATGGAGCGCACCGTTGCCGACAAAGAGAAGCGTATGCGGCGACTGAAGGAAATCTGGACAGCTAAGTCCTCCGAGTTCCGGGAAGCCGTTGCCTCTCTCCTCGGCTTCAAGCTTGATTTCTTGCCGAATGGTAGAGTGCGTGTAACTTCCATGTTCCACCTCTCTTCCGCATACCGGCATGGTGACTCTGATGCGCCTTCTGACTCTGGTCCTGGCAGCATGGGCAATGGTGAAGAAAACTCCATTGTGTTCGATGGTGAAAACGGCACCATGAAGATATCGGGCGGACCCAACAGTCTGTTCGCCATGGAAATTAAACCTCTCATCAAATTCTGGGTTGAGGAAAGAAAGGATATTCCATGTTTCCTAGCAGCCATGACCTTGGACTTCTATGACAAGACCACCCGCGCTGCTAGGATGTGATATGTATCAGCATCGTATTTTCTTATCGTTCCCATATCTGTATTTCTGTGATTCCCCGGCACATGTTGATTTGTGCTATGTTGTATGTTCTTGCCATTGAGAATCTGCTATTTGTTTATGCAGTTGTTAAAGTAACACTGCATATATCTCTTTTTATTATATCCATGAGGGCATCGAGTGCAATTTGCCATAGTACCTGTATCCCCAAATACGGTATTTAGCACCCCCTAGGGGAAAGGGTCCAAATTATTTTACGTAGAGAGGAACACCGTTCCTCGCCTTTTGCCACTATTCGATCGAGTAAAACTCAGCACCCATGGATGCCCCTGAGCAACGGAGGCAAGCCTATACATCCCCTGCCCAACCGGGGAACACACAGCCGAAAATGGATCGCAGATCTTCTACTTGGTTGTTCGAGACTTGGATATCTTGGGATGGGGGATAATAGAGCACATCAGACCTAAACGGAGATGGTGTGTCAAAGCTTGTGTAAGGAATTTGTCCGGAGTGTTGCTGCGAGATTATCGAAGAAGCTATGACGGAGTTAGCGGTATTCAGATATCAAGGCGAGTTCCCCTACATCTATATCTTTGAAATCAATATCTGACCCGTAATCCCATATTGGTTGGATCCCTGCTCCATCTCCGGCTTCGAGATGGAAGGCGTGGGTACCCTTTCCCTCAGCTTGAGAATATATTGTCGTGCGATGCGTGCAAAGCTTGAAATGACGCTTCTTGGGAGCGCGCCCTTAGAGGCGTAATCAAGTTGACTGAAATATGCCGCAGCCTATCAAGGAAGGCAATATTACTTTCTGTCTCTCCGTGAGTGGGATATAAATCACAAATTCGAAAAGGACGAAGACTTCCGATAATGGAATGATACCAGCGACGCTAAATTAAAGTATTAGTCTGATGACTTTCGCCTATATCCCGATGAAGATGAAGAAGGTGGACTTATAACACAGGCATGAGGCTCGATTTCAATGAATGAAACAAGCTCAATGACAGTGCGCGCTGCGCTCACCAATTCCCACTTGCTATCCTCGCGATCCAACTTCTCATCGGGGTCGATGTGAAAGACATAGGCGCTCCACAGCAAAAATCAGGTTGCAGTACAAGTAATGCGTCTGTAAAGCGACCGTCTTCGTCCTCGGACATGCAATTCCACTTAGTCGAATTGGCTCTTTCGGAAGAAATGCCACCGGTACCGATAAGCGCCATTCTTCTAACCCACGCCTTACGTGTTTGATAGAGCAGAAGCAATCCTCTGCAGATTGCAAAGAAGACGTCGTCGAAAACAGAGTGGTGTATGCGATTGATGTTAGTCAGCTCAGATGGATGGCGGACAGAAACCAGTTGTAGTCTCCAAACATGGATCCTGGGACGGAAGGGATGTCGCAGCCAATATCTTCATCAGCGAACACCTGGCTGATGATTAGTAAAATATTCCCCATGCCCCAGGGAGAGCTTTGAACACACTGAACTATTGTTATCAGAGAAGGAGGCAATCTTTCCCAAGTGATATATGGTCCAGAACACTTTCAAGTGAGCTGGTTTAGCATTGGAAGATTTGTGATACCGTAGACTTTGCGTCATTCTAGCTGCTTCGTATACCAACGCTTGATCTAGTTGAAGGCATTCAGGCCGAGGAATCGAGGGCGGACAGGAGTGGAACAAAAGGCTAAGCGGCCCGCCCCCGAGGTGGGTCTGTGGAATTTTCCGAGTGCCGAGTCTGACCATATAGGGGCGGTATTTGGACCTATAAAAGGCTGAAGAAGGTAGTAGTACTTACTTAGGTACATATGTAGGCAGGTAGATACCTTGTCTACAAGCCCTCTAGGTAATGAAATGCTATTACTTGGATTTTCGACATCCCTACGGCTGGAAACACGGTTTTTACATTTTTCAAAATCACGGCAGGATACCTAGGTAATGATATACATTGTGGTCTTTTTTTTTTAGTAATCTCTCCAGTTAGTCTCTTTAGATATCTGGTTACATGGTCATTTTCTCCCCCTTTCTAGTTTGTTAGGTATGTGCCATTTGAACGCCTATTAAGCATATTTAATGCCTAGTCACTCTCATTAATTACCCTGTGCTTTGAAATGGTACATAGAGCTACCTGGGTACATACATATGTACGCGAAGCAAATGCTTACCTACACAAAACAACATCCAAAACAAACAGACAACGCAAAAATTCATAACAGAACCGCTATTTGCAAAAGGGAATACTCGGAAAACAAGAGACGAAGGGGATGGCAGAAAGAAAACGAAGGGGGAAAAAAGTAATGGGATCAACCTAAGCTTCTGATGCTCCGATTTGGGCCCTATCTGTAGGGATGCTATGCTGAGACACATAATCCAAACAGTGGAAAAATAACAGAAGAACAATTGCATGGGTTGGAATATATACGACCAGACATGGGTAGCTCCATCCCGCCTTGCTCAACATTGAAGACATATCTAGGAAGAGACATACTTCCCACCGATCAGCTTGCGTGTAGTGGGGACACCCAGCCATGAAGCCGCGGACAGCGGGGATTCGCGACCCTCGTCCGCGAAGGGGTCAGCTTCCTTGTTCTCTACATCTGAGGCAGCACGGCTGATGCCCAGCTGAGAAGCGGATTCGGCGCCGCGAAGCTCAAACTTCGCTTCGACTGTACCCTTGCGAGGTCCGGGGGTGGACGTCACAAAGCGGACGAGGAGCTTGCTGTCTGCGCCTGGGGTGGTGGGGGCCTTGACTTCCAGCTCGGGGATTCTCCATGTGACGGTGGAGGTTTTGCGACGGAAGGTGGCGCCGGTATTGGGATACATGGCGGCGCTGATGGCGTGGGCGACTGACTCGCGGGGCTGCTTGGTAATCTTGTCATGGGTGGCGGTGTCCAAATTGATGGTCAATACGAGGTTCTTGAGGGTAATTGACTCCGCTGTGTGGGAGACGAATGATGGGTTGAGGGTATAGTAGATGATGGCGCTAGCCTGTGTTTCTTCCAAGTTCCAAACTGGCTTGAATATCACGGGGCAGTAGGCAGAGGGGTTGGTTGGGTCGATATGCAGTTGATACTTGAATGCCACAGTCGGCATGGGGCGGGAGATGCTGCCCAACTGGATATCGTATTCGCCTCTCTTGTCATCGCCAGCGTCTTTGGCAATCTCCTGGACGAAGTGGGGATTGGCCGCTACCTTTTCCAGCACTTGGAAGTTATCGAGTCGGATGCGTGTCTGATCCGCCGCAGTACCAGTTGTGGGATTGTTTGCTAGAGCGAGCTCGCCAACGACGAAGGACTTAGTGACATTGCCCTCCGAGAACCATGCATTGACGGTCTCAATGATTGAAGCATTCAAGCCCGATTCATATAGATCAGGATGGATTGCAGCTCCCGCAGCATGCGTAGCATGTCCAGAGCGAACAGAAGTAGTATCTGATACAGTGTGATCATCCGTAGCAGTGCTGGGGGGCAATGCTGGGGGAGGTCATATGCCTGATTGGCGACGTTGGGGGCTGGGACTCCGATCCTGCCGAAGATGGGGGAAGCTCATTGCCGGGGGAAGGAATAAACACTGTATTGCGGACATCACGGCGTCCGCGAATGGTGCCTGCATTGCGTCTGACACCTGGAGGTGGAGCTCGCTGTATGACAAAGTAAGTATTATACACCATGCCTGAGGAGTGGCGAGACCTGTCACTAACCATTCGGAGAGTATTTGCCATGTCATCCATGGCCTGCTTCGCCTGGCTCTCATCCTCGAAGATGGGCTGGTCTCGAATTGTCAGATTCATACCAGACTCATCCAGGCTGTAGTGATACTTGTCAGCATTCGTATATCACCATTGGCACAAGGTCACCTACCCCGCTGCCTCATTCTGGGCACGCGTGATCTCGTCAATTGTTGCAGGGCGCTGGGTGAACCCTTCTGAATCCACCTGTGGCTAAATAAGAGATTAGTCAGTGATTGTTGCACTTTTGATTTGTAAATCGCTGGTTGGTAATTTACCTGACTAACGTGGTTATTGGCGAGCCCAGGGGCTTCCGGGGCAGCCCCATTTCTAGGCGTCTCTGGATGTTCTTCAGGCATAGTCGCGGCGGCATCTAATCCAGATCGATCTTGTGACACACTAGGATTCCGCAAGGATGACTGGTCGGTAAAGGATGTCCCCGGACGGTCAGAGGCGGTCGGGGCGGAGATTCCGGTATTTGCATCTCACGAGAGGAATCGGCTCTCTTGAAAGCAGCAAAGGGACTACGCTTCTTTTCTGTTTTTCGGTCAAAGGATCCAGTTGAGGGTACGACAACGCTCTTCCTCCTGTTCATGACAGTTCCAAGACGTCTCAATCCCCCCAGGGGAGTATGCCGTGGCTGTGCTTCCGGTACTGGATAAAGCGTCAGAACTTGCGTCTGCGACGGAGTCATAATCTGGTTCCAAAACTTACCTGGTGGTGTCTGAGCGACGGCGTGTCTCTCAGACGCCTCTGATAGTTGGGTTACCTCATCATCCTGGATGCGTGGAGGGGCCGGAAGGGGTGCTTCTGTTGGTGGCGTGGATAACTGAGGCTGGATTGGAGCAGTTGCTGTCCGGTCAGATACTGGTTCAATTGTGGAAGGTGTCTCTGCCGGTTGAGTTTGTCTTCTGGGGATGGGCTGTGTCGCAGGGACCCGTGTGCCCGCCATCCTAGCCGCAAAGGTCTTGATTTCATCTGCCGTTTCCACATTGAGCAAAACGTTCAAGCAACTTTCAGCGGCCTGGCGACCACGCTCGACTTGATCCACTTCGTGGGTCTCCAATTGTGTTAGCACATCCCGAAGGTGGTTGAGCCGAGTCTCATCGACGGCCTGGAGTTGCTCGTAAACAAAGGGAGCCCGTGAATCCCATTGCTGATGGACTTCCTCGGCATTGGCGATCTCGCTAGCAAGTTTGTCTGCACCTTTGGCACCCTTTGCCCTGGCCTTGTCCACCTTCTTCTGCGCAGTCTCCACATTCTTCGCCAGCCCCGCCAGATCACTCTGGATACCGGGCATCGACTTCATCTCTGTATTCTTGGTGCTAAATTCTCGTAGAGGTCGCTCGACATCCTCCTCGATCTTGTTCGCAAGGGTCTCGTGCGACACGGCGAGCGTTTCGGTCGCACTGATGATGCGTTGCCAGGGGATTTGGAAAATGCTAGTTTCGCAAGTCAGCATCATCATCGGGCGCACCAGAACTTCGATCTTCTAGGGAAAGGCCAATTTACCCAAGAGCAGCACCATTGTCCGTCTGTGGCCGATGCGCCAGCTTCCGCAACCCTTGGGCATATGCTTCTTCAACCCGACGTCGTTCCTATCGCCAATTTGTCAACACCGATATCGCTTCCCATCGAAAATCCTATTCCAGGAATGTGATCGTATCAGGTCACAGGTTGTCATACCTGTAGATAATCCGCGATATCCGCATTGACCTTGTTTATGATTCGAATGCGATCGCTCAGGACTGTTGTAGCTTGGCCGGGATGCAGGGTGGCCTAAATAAAAGAAATACAACCAATGATCAGTAACTAGGTACTTTGTTTGTCAACCACAAAGCTCCCGTTGCTCAATCTTACCAGCAGCGTTGGGTACTCTTGCCGTGAGAGGTCCATGATTCAGATTCCGGGGTATTGAGGTATTGAGCAAGGTAGCGCACGAAGCGCATAACATGAAAGAGAGAAACCGAGAGATTCCTGCGGTGCTCCCGGTAAGAACAGCCCAATCAAGTAAGGGAAATGAATGCGGGATCAGGGCTGAATGCCAGTGTCAGTTGGTAGCGTGTCATTCGATGATGGCCGAGGACGGGCAATGGGGATGGAATGACGGAGGTGGTTATGGTAATACAGTGCTTGGCTGTGTCAACTCAGCCATAACAGCCTAAATTGCTGTTATTTACGTAACATCGCTGTACCCACTCCTTGATTGGTCACATGACATCATCCCTGCAGTGGATGTTGGCGCCTTGCTGCCTCAGGTTGACATATGATAGCAACTCTCCATGATAGAATAGATCTCCCCTATAATTTACTTTGCTTTGATTGTTGGCTACACGCTGGTGTAGTAATTGCAAGGCAGTATACGGTAGAAGCCATACCATCTCGATTAGCCGTCGTCCTTGTCCAACATGTCCTGGAAGAACAATTTCGGTTTCTCGGACCGGCTGCGAGCCATACAGTCTCTGTAAGCGAATTTCCCGTTTACAACATGAGCACTATATTGATGTGTGTGTAGCACAACGGCTTATCAGCATGCTTCTTCTACACCTGCCTCCGCATTTGCAGAAGCTATGTCTCAAGCGAAGCAGCTTGAAACCGAGGCGTATGACAAGGCGGTCTCAAAAGTGAGTTGTGCGCCTTCTAAAAACTGGCATTAAAAGAAACACTTCAACTGACACTGTGTCATACAGGACGAATATGATTCCATATGCCAAAAGGCAATTGATGAAGCTGAATTGGCAGGGTCCACGCAGATGGTCACTACCAACCCACAGCATGTCGAGGATGACTTTGAAGAACCAGAGACCTCAACCGGGGAAGTGGTTGGTCAATATCGGTCATGTTTCCACCACTATGCTGGTCTCCACTCCTCCATCTACAGATCAAAGTTGGAAGATGGGACCGTTCGGGCAGTGAAAGTCACTATTCCACATATGATGACAGCCCCCCATGATGCTCACCGTGAAGCGCGGTTGCTGCGCCAAGCTTCTCACGCACATATAATTCCATTGATCGAGACTTTTAACCTTGATGGTGGTCGGTTTGTCTTGGTCTTTCCCTTTTTGCGATATGACTTCGAGCACTTGCTCCGGCGAGACATGGTAAGTGCTGCTCAAACACGATCGATTTTACGAGACCTCTTCTCTGCCCTCGCCCATCTCCATAGCATGGGTATACTTCATCGGGACATCAAGCCTTCCAATATTCTGATGGACTCTCCCAACGGACCAGCGTACTTGGCAGACTTTGGCATTTCCTGGAAAGAAGGCGATGCAGGATCCGAGCCATCCACGCAGAAAATCACCGATGTGGGGACGACGTGCTATCGAGCCCCAGAGATTCTGTTTGGGTTTAAAGAGTATGGAACATCCCTCGACATCTGGGCTGCTGGCTGTGTAGTAGCCGAAGCCATTGCCGTCGGCCACCACCAGCTCTTCGACTCCGGGCCTGTGGGCAGCGATCTGTCGCTGATTTTCTCGATCTTCAAATTACTGGGCACTCCGGATGAACAGCGCTGGCCGGTAAGCATATCGCACCTGCCACGAATAGAGAAGTCATTAATAACCATTGCACAGGAAGTCCATGTCTTGCCAGATTGGGGGAAAGTGGAATTCCACTCGTTCCCCACGCAGGCCTGGGAGGACATCCTCCCGGGTGCATCCTCGAATGGCCGTGATTTAGTCAGCCACCTATTGTGCTACGAGAGCAGCGAAAGACTCTCGGCAACAGAGGTATGTGACCTGACGTGATGTCTTACGATAAACTCTGACATTAGCCTTAGGCCCTTGCCCATCCATATTTTGCTCGGAGTTAAAGCAATGGTATGATGTTGGTGTATGAAGGGGCTACGCCACACTTTCCTGCGCCTCATCGGGTTATACCGCGCGAGTGGATCGGAATCACAAGCGTGGAACCCCGCGACTGAATTATCAACACATCGAAGCATACTTCGGGCTCTAGCAATTATGTACCATATGAGGGTACCAAATCTGGATATCTACGGAGTACTCCGTACTACCTACAACATTATTGACACACATAATTGTATCTTAATAGAGGCACATAATAACAGAATATTATAATGTGTTTCCAAGGTTCCAAGGTCCAGCGTTACCCCTGAGGGACCTGCATGAGAGGCAGCAACAATTGGAAGGGTGCCATGTATTATTATTGATTAAATTAGAATTGATTAAAATTGAATTTCCGGCACCACCGGAAATTACGGGCTCTGTGAGCGATCAATTAGATGTGGCTGTTGTGCTAGGGTGAAACAATCATGGAGAGTCTGTGCCCGGGGCCCGCGTGCAGGGCTACACTTTAGCGAAATATGCTGGGGGCCGGGCAAACGGGGCTAGCAGGTGCCGAGTGATGAGATTTGTCGAGTTCCCGAATATTTTGCCAAGTGTTCGGTAAATTAGGCTATGGATCAGAGATATTTTAAGCCGAATTTCACCATACATACCTAGGTACCTAGGTAGTACCCCGTACGTACGAGTAGAAATAAGTCCATCTCCATCTCGTTCAACCTTGGAAAGCCCAAAAAAAGCCCAAAAAAGGCGACTTAAAAGTAAAGTGGGTCTGCAAGGGTTCTCGGCCGTGGGTCTGGTAACTCCTTCGGGCCAGGTACCGTGTGACAGCCAATCAGATCGATGGAAAGAGAGTATCGCTGCCTATTTGGGTTAGCATGTTATTGTATACACACAGGGTCCCAAGATCTCATTTCGGCTCCTCGTGGTACTCCGGGGCTCTCTCGTATTGAGGCTTTTCTCTTTTGTTCTCTGCCTCTTTTATCCTTTCCCCATCCTTTCTTTCAATTAGTACGACCTGGAAGTCGACGTCCTTTCTTTTATTCTCGACTTGACAATCGGCGGTGCTCGATCTCAGTCGTCCATTCTTTCTATTCACATTCCACAGGGCTGGAATCGACGCAGACACGCGGATTCTCGGCCATCCCTCACCTAGGAATCTGGGCTTATCCCTCTCTTTAGGAGCAATACCCGCTCTGGATCTCCCTCCCTCCCCTTCACCATATCCTAGGATAGTGAAGTCGACAACATGCACGGGCATGCGCACCACAACCATGGACGCAATGTGGAGGAACCAGAGGAGCGAGGAAATGTTGAGGAACGAGGAGTCCTCGAGGAGCGAGCCGATGTCGTGATTGTCTACAAGACTATGGATCCGGACTTCGAAGGCGAGGTGGGAGGTTATGTAACCGGCGCCGAACACAAGACTGCGACGAAAGCAAATGCTGGTGTTGGTGATCCTGTCAGCGCGCCAACAAGGACCAAGGAACAAACAACCGAGACCAAAAATACGGATGAGGCGACTACAACCAAGACCAAGGAGGAACCCACTACCACCAAAGAGACCGTGGCCCACACCACCCAGGAAACTAAAGCGGAGACCACCGAGACTAAGAAAGCAACCACCACTTCTAGTGAGTCGGAAGCTCCTATCACGACAACCTCTTTTGTGACCTCGGCATCCTCCACCTCGGCGTCTTCCCAGGATGTCAATGATCTGATCACGGCAACCTCCACCGGATCGAGCAAAGACTCTGTCGCATCGGCCTCATCCACTGCTCTTGGAACTACCAATTCTGAGGGTATGACTGGTGGCGCGAAGGCTGGTGTGGCCATCGGTGTCATCTTCGGCGTGGGTGTGATCGCTGCGCTGATTTTCTTCTTTATCCGCAAGAAGAAGAGAAGTCAGGAGGGATATCAGCTGGAGAATGAGAAGACCTTCGGTGGTGAAGGCCTGCCAGAGGGTACCGCGGCTGCTTTCCCGCCTCCTCCTCCTTCCAAGCCGCAGACTCCTTCGACGCCCCCGCAGCTTAATGTTCGTCCTGTCACTCAATTCGCGCCTGATCTGAGCGGCAGCGGTGCCTTGAACCCAGCCACTGCTGGTTCTTCCACAGGTTTGACCCCAGCCACCGCTGCTGTTGCAGGTGCTGCAGCTGGATCGGCCGCCGTCGCCTCCCGTAACCTCACTGGTGACACGCCGCCTCCTACTCCGCCCAAGTCTGCTGGGAGCAAGTCCGACCCCTTCAGCGACCCTGTCAATCCTTTCAGCCCAGCCACCACCCCTGTCACCCAGCCCGCGCCTTCGGTTGCCGAATCAGCTACTGGACCGTCCGAATCGGCCCCTGGACCTTCTGTACCAACCGTCGCAGCTGCCGCAGTTGGTGCCGGAGCCGTAGGTGTTGCAGCAGGTGCTGCTGCTTCGTCACGAGCGTCCAATGACTCTGACCGCTACCATTCCGCCGAATCACGCGGCCATTCCCCCACTGGCTCGACCCAATCTGCGACTGTTCCTACCGATGCCACTGCTGTCTCGCCTGTTGCTGCCGGCTTCGGTGCCGCAGGAGCTGCAGGCGCAGCCGGCGTCATGGCTGCTGGCCCACCACCTCCTAACAATGTTTACCGTGTGCAACTGGATTTCAACCCCTCTATGGAGGACGAGCTTGGACTCCGCGCTGGAGCGCTTGTGCGCTTGCTTCATGAGTATGACGATGGGTGGGCTCTCTGTACGCGCCTTAATGGCCCCCAGCAAGGAGTTGCCCCACGCTCTTGCCTCTCGGCTCGTCCTGTGATGCCTCGCGCGCGTCCTCCCCCTGGCTCTCCCGGCTCTCGCGGCCCACCTATCATGGGCCCTGACGGTCGTCCAATGATGCCCGCCGGTCCGCCCGGCCCAAGATTCTATCCTCAGGATGCTCGCCCAAGATCCCCCGGTGGCGCTGGCTTCTCTGGACCTCCGCCTCCTCGCCCTTACCCCGGCCCGGGATCTGCTGTCCAATTCCCTCCAGTTCCCCGCTCCATGTCGCCTGGACCTGGAGGTATGCCTGTGCCTCGCTCAATGTCTCCGGGACCTGGTGGAATGCCCGTTCCCCGCTCAATGTCTCCCGGCCCTCGTTCGATGTCTCCGGGACCAGGAGGGCGACCTGTCCCACGCTCAATGTCTCCTGGACCTGGCGGAATGCCCGGTCCTCGTTCAATGTCCCCCGGACCCGGCGGAATGCCTCGCTCTATGTCTCCTGGCCCCCGGCCCGGCCCGCGCTCGATGAGCCCCGGTCCATACGGAGCTCCTGGGATGCAGCGGCCTGTCATGCCTGTCAACCAACGCCAACGCAGCAATAGTGCCAGCAACGTCGCTCCGCCCATGGCAGCGCCCGCTGCGCCTGCAGTTTCAAGCCCATTAGCTGCTGCCGCTCCTGCCCCTGCCCCTGCCCCCGCACCTGATGCGCCACAAGTTTCGAGTCCTCCAGCCGCTCCTGCATCTGCTCCGGCTGCGCCGCCAATGCCAAGTCCCTTAGCTGCACCTTCACCTGCACCCACCAGCGAGCTTCCAGCTCTCCCGACTTCCCCGCCGACTTCTCCGTCCGGCTCGATCTCGCGAAAGCCCGTCCCCACCCAGGACGCTTAATTGAATGACCCTCACCTCTGCATAGAGTCTCCGTCTTGTGCAGAATATAGGCATTCCCACTGCCGCGTCAGTGGCCCCGCTGGACGGAATTGAGCTTGCCTAATATGACCCCATTTTTCGCCTCGATCTTGATATCCCCTTACACCCTCGCGTCCGTGACGAACGAACAATCCTTGAATCTATGCTTTGCGCTGAGTGCATATCTCCGCATCTGAATCATTTCATCCGTCTTTTCGCTTTCATCTTCTCAGTCTTCCGTCAGTGTTCTGGATGCCGTCTTGTCTGTATTTCCACTGGCATCCATGTAATGTAACAAAAGGGCGGACGTACCTACCTTTTTTTTCTTTGGCCTCTATTTTTATTTCCGTTGTTTCACAGCCTTTTCTTTTTCTTTCTATTTCTCTTCGATTCGAAGTCGCAAGCATTTTTCCTCGAGTTCGCTGTTTTACATCGGATCTCGAATGATATGCGTGTCACGCTGAGATGAGCTGGAATACCCGGATCCTTCAACTTGTTCCACCACATATAGTTTACATAGCTATGTAGAATTTATTCACGAATATTACCATTTCCATCGATAGATGTTCTTCTGTGACCTTGCTAGCGTGCATTATGTATCCGATAGGAGTGAGCACCGAATATCAGATGCATGGCTCGTCCCCCTCAGGAGTAACCTTGAATATTTATTTTCGGGCTATGGTAGTGACATGTACAATAACATAACTAGATATGTGACCATTAATCAAATTCGACGCAAGAAGTCTGCGATTAACCTCCCTTTACATCTAAAAGCCATAAGAAACACAGAAAAGATACAGTAATCAAATCACACCAGCACTACGGGTATAAACGAGATCCACCAACATACACAACGAACCCTATCTTCTAGCACTCAAGCCTTAACCTCAGTACCACTCTCATCACTCTCGAACTTCCCACCGGCAATGTGCACATCCGTGCTAGCATGGCGCAGAGCCTCCTCAACGTACTCCGGTCTAAGCTCACCGTGCTTATCATAGCGATAAGGTTCCTTAACGGAGATGGTGACGGCATTGAAGACATTGGTAGACTTCTTGAAGATGGCATCCATCTCTTCCAGGAACGGTAGCGAGTCTCAGGGAAGAAGAAGTAAACACAGGGGAACATGAACGCGTTACTGTCGGTTGTTAGTTGAGCTGCTTAGGGTTAATGCGGGGTTAGAGCTCACATGACAGCGAAGATGACATAGGTCTTGTATCCGATATTCGCGAATGCAACAGGCGTGATCATCACGACCATGAAGTTGAAGATCCAGTTAGCGCTGGTGGCGAGTGCGTTAGTTGGAGCACGGATTCGCAGGGGCACGATTTCGGCTGGGTACAGCCAGGTCATTCCGAGCCAACCGATGGCGAAGAAGGTGTTGAAGACGAAAAGGAATACGGCCTGTGCGATACCGGCGCTGCTGTCGCCTAGGTGGGTCAAGCGGTAGTTTGAACCGGCTAGGACGGCCATTGAAATTGACATTCCGGCGGCCTGGTTTATTCTTTGTTAGTTGGGATATCAATGGGGGTGAGGGAGACATACGCCGAACAACATCAGTGGACGACGTCCAACTTTCTCAATGATGAAAATAGGGATGAATGCTGCCATCAGATACTCCGTGCCGTTGCAAGCTGCCAACAACTTTGGAAGATTTCCTTCTCCAAGACCAATCTGGCCGTACAGTGAAGGCGCCTGATGAATTTATTAGTATAGGGCTAGCATCTCGGTGGTGAAGGCATCTCACGTAGTAGGTGATCAGATTAATTCCGGAGATCTGCTGGAACATTTGGTTGACGTAGGCGAGGGCCACACGATGGAATTCTCGGTACTCGCTCATCTTGAACAGACTCTTGTAAGTGCCCTTGTTCATTTCCTTGACAGTTTCCTCGATAGAGATGAGCTCGTTCTTGATGTAGGGGTCATCCCGAGATTTCTCATTGAGACACTCGAGAATCTCCAAAGCCTCATCGGTGCGACCTTGCATGACAAGCCAACGTGGAGACTCGGGCAGATTGAGAATGGAGCAGAAAATGATGACGGCGAAGATAATCTGGAAAGCTAGAGGGAACCGCCAGGCGACCTCTTTCTCTCCGATGAATGACATGCCTAATTCCGGGCATCAGTAATTGCAGGATTTTATATCGAATATATGTTCAACTCACCGTAGTTAATCCAGTAGCTAAGAGTGATACCTCCCGTGATCAGCATACCCTCGATCATCACCATCTTACCACGATCGTGGGCTTTTGATGACTCGGACTGCCATGTTGGTACGGTACTTGTATTCATGCCATTGCCGACACCAGTGACAATTCGACCGACAATGAAATGAGGCAGAGAATACGAGGTACATTGCAAGAGAGCGCCAGTAGCCATGATCATACAGCCGCAAAAGATAGTTCTTCGTCGACCGAGCGGATTACCGATGAAAATAGTCAAGACAGCACCCATGAAACATCCCAGATTGTACGATGCGACAGCAATGCCTTGGTTCAAACTGCGCTGCGACCGGATGGGCTGGAACTCATCTGCTTGGATAGCTGGATCTAGAGGATTGATAGCGGGGAAGTATTTGATGAAAGAGGGCAGGTCTAGAAGACCACCCGTGACACCTTGATCATAACCGAAAAGCCTAGCTGGGTTAGTTGCAAAGCAAATAATTGAATAGATGAATAGATGAATAGTATCGTACAAGAAATCAAGACTACCAAGGGAACTGATAGCCAGGTTGAGAGACCGGCCTCTCCAGCCAAAGAACTTCGGAATGCCGAACATGATGTCCAAACATGCAAAGAAGATCGAAGCGAAACAACATGATAAAAATGCCGATCAGCGGGTTATATACACCTTTCAGATTCCCCCGGATTGACAAAAGCGGTAATCCGAGATGACCGGGGTAATCTCCAGGTGTCTGGGGCTGGCCAAGATACGGGGAAGGCGTCGGGCGACGCGGGGATGGGAGAAGTTCCATGGAGACACATTTGGGGGCGGATTTGGTGAATTGTGACTGGTCGAGAGTCCAACGCTAAACCATATTCATCGAGTTCGATGGTAATTTTACCGCTTTGTTCGATTCGTTTGAGGAAAAAGGAAATAATTTACGAGTTGAGGTAGTCATCGCTTGGCGGCATCATGGCTTGACATGGCGTAAGCCTCGAAAGGAACGGGCTGATACTGCCATATTGGGTATATCTGGTACATCTGGTACATCTGGTACTTGGTATATTTTGCCTAGGTTATATCTTTTCCGTCTTTATCCGAGCACTTACTGATTGCATCCCTCGGCACTGCCACTGCCACTGCCGATAGATAATGGAGTGTTGGAAAAACGCCATTCGGTTGGATAGCAAAAGACACGGCCAAGCCAGCCAAGACCGATGCAACCATCCGTCAGCAAATCAGATGGGATACCCTCAAAGCGAAAGTTCTAGGCCAATGAGAACGGACTCTCGTCTTTGTTACTATGACATGTGCCAACGCCAAATAAGCCAAAATCGCCAGAATCGCCAAAATACGCATTGACCCGACTGAATGGGAAATGTTACACCGGATGTAAAGGCAATCGCCTATTGAGGCTCAGGTGAGAAATATTCCGGTGCGTACGGAGTATATGTACATATAATAGGATAAATAAATAATATGTATGTACTGTCAGGAACAGGGGAGTTCAGCCCTCGGATCCCAATTAATATACTGAGGACGTCAGCGGCACCCGACTGGCTTCACACGCGGCTTGCCTAAATAGACGAACTTCCCGCCATGGAATCATTTTTTTTATTAATAAAACCTCCATCGGACTATTCACCCGGGCTAAGTGGTCTGACCTGTACCTGTTGATCCTTGTCTCCGACAACTCAGCTTGAATTATATCTCTCACATTATAGCCCTCTTCAACTGTTAACATGTAGACCGGTTCCATATATACACCATCATGATATCTTCATATCTTCACTGACACGCATATTAAACTCTGACTCTAGGAATATGACACCTTTTATTTCTCTTCGTCCTGCGCAGCCGGCTAAACATTGGGTGTTCACTTTTAGTACATATCTTCGGCGTGATATTAGACAAAATCACAAAGTACGATCAAAATGGCCGCCGGCAGAGATGAGCTTGTCAACGGTGAAATTCTGAGTGCTGAATTGATTCGTCTGAGAGTCAGCACATATTCTGGCCCTGCAAACGACGAGTCCATGCTGGACGAGTTTATAGAAAGTACACTCCAGCCTGCGCTTGCCGCACAACAAACCCCCGAGCGAGTTGATTCAAAACATCCCTTTTTCGACAGAGCAAAGGAACTCTGTTTAAAACATGACTGGCCGATTGAACGATTCGAAAATTTCCGAAGACTACTATGCGGGAATCGCACTTTCCCTGTATCTTGCTTTTGAATCCAAAGAATGACCTCCTTCCATTCGATGAGATGGTCGATCAAACTCCAACCCTAACGCGGCTGGAAGATGTCCTAGATAAGATCGGTCTTGGACTTGACGATGTAATCATTATGGATTTATTCCCCATGCTGACCGACGAATGGTTGGATGGACACCCTGCTGAGCGCGATAAAGTTATTCCCGAAATGTTCAAACTGACCCTTGACTTTATTCGAGGGTTCAAGCTACATACTATCCTCTCTTGTCAATGCTTTCGCCCTTTATGGCATGAGCGCTGGGGTTCATTCGACCATGGTATGCTTCAGAAACTGTGCTCAAGAATGGACCGTGCCAAGCGCCAAATAGTGTCCGGCTTCAGTTTCGAGAATCATTATATACATTGCGTCGCAGCGTTCCACCCTGCCAAATTTTTGCGGGAGGACGAAGACAAGAAACAGGAACTGAGAGAGCTTTTGTGCTCAACATTCCATTCTTTGTTTGAGCCATGCGCAGCTTGGCTAGACGAGTACGATATGAAGTTGGATAAAAGCCTGGATGAGAAGACACAGTCTATCAAAACTCTGATCGAACAACTCCAGCAAAGTAAGGCTGAATATGATGAAATACTCATGAGACGACGTCTCCTGTGTATGTCTCGGATTCGTGGTCTCTCAATCACAGCTGAGCCTCCGGATAATCGAAAGAAAGCTGGGGAGCTAATTGCTGAACTGTGGTCTTCCAAAACACCAGAGAAGTCGCTTCGTGATTTGGAGGACTTGGTCAAACGAGAGTATCCGTGGATATCTTGAAGATCTACAGATAGAGTGCTCTTTGACCATCTAATTTCCTGGTTATCTACACCTGGGCATTGTTGATTCGCTCTTTGAGGAGCGACTTAATATTAGCTTTTGCTTGTTCTTGAACAATGCACTGTCTTCATTGCTTAGATATTTGAGGATAGCAGACTACATTGTTTTGGAGGAACTAGCTGGACATGGTCGGCGTTTCAGCCCTATTCTTTGATAAGACCTTTATTACTTCAGACTGGCAAGTGTAATTGGACGAACATTGTTAAAACTTCCCTTTGTCCGTTCCTTGTTCTATCCTTGGATTTCCCAAATTAGTCGTCCTTATTGTCAACTCAAGCTCGAGTCTCTCTATCCCGGCCTTTGAAACACTTCTCTATGCACTTGTCTCCATTGTTCAGATCCTCGCCTCCTTTGTTATACTTAGTCTTATTTCAGCCGACCCTATTTTCGTGATGTTTCATCTTTCCAAGAACTAGGAGTCGGGCCCAAGTTAAGCAAAAACAGAGGCATTGGCAAAAGGTATATAACTTCGCCTGGGTCTGTCTATTGCTCTTCATTGTAACATCATTCAGCAACCACAATACAACAAGTCATACCAACGGTATATTTTATTCCAACTTTTCCTATCAATCCAATTGTTATATACTTTACCTCAACCATAACAATGAAGCGTTTCGCCCGCACAATGAGAAAGTGCTTTGGAGGACGCCGCCGCCGCAACCGCCGCAACCGCAACGTTGACTCGGATTCACCAGCACTCCCCCTAGCTGAAGTGGCCCCGAGGCCAGCCCAATCGCCAAAGCCAGGTCAATCCCCAAAGCCAGGTCAAGCCCCAAAGCCAGGTCAAGCCCCAAAGCCAGGTCAAGCTCCAAAGCCTGCTAAACCCACAAAGCCTGTTAAACCTACAAAGCCTGCTAAACCCACAAAGCCTGCTAAACCTCAGCAAGAGGCCGTCAGCGACAATGAAGGTAGCGTCAGCGACAATCAAGGTAACATTAGTGACGAGGAATACCCCCCACTCCCACCGTCAAGAGATGATTCTCACACGGGCATCACGCCTGAACTGAGTGATATCGATATTAACGAGATCAGGGACGATGAAATGGAAGATGTCGATATGGATGATGCCGATGATAATGAAAGAAGCGAGCATACCTCTGCCCCGGATTTCACGACGATATTGACATTCCAGATGCCGATACTGGCGATGAATTATTGAACTACCCCCTCGAAGATTTATTGTCCTACGCTTCTAGTTATCCGCTCCTACCAGCTGAGCGTTCCGATGAAGGTTCAAGTGAGTCATCCGGTGATATCTTGTGGATCGGTCAGTTGTCATCCTCGGCTGGCCGGTCTCGGGGTCAAATTGAACAAGCATCCTCGCCTGCGGCCCAATCTCAGGAATCAATTGAACGAGCATCCTCACCTGCGGCCCCGTATCAGGATCCAATCGAACAATACTCCTCATCTGCGGCCCAGTATGAGGCTCAACTTGTACAAGGGAGCCTCTGGCAGGACCCGCCTGCCAGCTCATCTGGGACGCCGGGGTTCCAGCACGCTGAGGACCTAGATCAGCTGTCGAGTCTACATCCCTCTTCTAAGCCGCATCTTGGGTGGGACCAGAGTGAGCAGGAACAGGAAGTAGAATTACCTACCGGTCCTGAACTAGTCTTTCCAGGACCATCAACTGAACTAGTCTTTCCAGGACCATCAAGTATTGCACCAGTTGGCGGTTCCAGTTCGTCCCCTTCAACACGTCGGATGACTTGTATGACACGCCTTCCGCAGCGACACTCAACCAATACAGAACAACAGGAGCTCAACTACAAGCTTGGTTAGAAGACCCAAACGCACCAGGCTGCAATATTGCCCCGGCAAACCAAGATATAGACTACTTTCTGAACGAATCTTCAGAAGAAGATCGCTTCCGGTGCCCAGAAGCTTATCACGAAGAACTGGGCGATCTTATGTTTGGAGGCGAACCCGAGACGACGGGACTCCCTACCGGCCCTATGTACCGTGTGTCAACCTTCCGGAACGCAGTCAGGGACGCACAGGTCCTGGCTGACCATAACACTAGGTATCTTGAGAATGCGTACCAACACACGGTCGGACCGGGTCTTCTTGTTGCCAACTCCATTTTCCGGTACGATAACGTTCAGTGGAATGAAATCGCCAGGGCTGTGTATACAGTGGACTACCCCATGGACACTTTGAAGTATATTATGTTTACCCACGTCGTCAATGAGCGGACTGCAGCGTATATCAGGCGTACACTCTACCCCAGACGTGGACGCTACATAGATTCTACGGACGGCGACGCATGCGAAAAGCTCGAACGTGGCACTACTGAGTATTACGAATTCCTCGGTACAACGTTGGGCAAAGCAGCTGCCATCCTTCTCATCTCAGCCCTCCCCAGAGGTACGAGAAGTATCTCTCGAATAGTCATTTGGTATAAGTCCTACAAAATTATGATAAGAGTTGAGATTGATTCTTTGAATGCTAACACAGATGATCAACCAGTACCTGGTCAGTTTTGGTAGTGTCGATTGAATTATAAGGATTGTTTCGTCTCATGTTGGAAGATGCTTTGGTTATATTTTATTTTTGGCATTTTTGAAGAAAGCGAACACGCATATATAGAGCATGCAATGATCGATTTTTGGATATTATCTTGAAGTGATACAAAAGACTAGAAGTACATTCGGAGTCAATAGCGCAGACTATATGATTGGACCAGTGAGACTGGATATAGGGATTAGGATAGGAATAACAGTTCACTCCCCAAATGGTACACCAAAACCCTTCCTGGAGATGAATATATGGATGAGGGAGCGATCTTAGGAATCATCAGGCGCAAGCTTTGATAATCCCCGCAGCTTTGGGCCATACTTCATAAACAAGAAGGGTACTGGCAATAGCACCGCAGCCACAGCTCCAACAATGGAAACAGCAGGCCCAATCCCCAAAGCCCTGATCATCGGTTTCGCCGTCAAGGGAAGTCCGGCAGCGAGCAAACTTCGAAGAAACGTAACAGCCGCTGTTGAGCTAGCCGCATAGATCTTATATACATCAATCAAAAAGTTCAAACACTGTTGGAAAATGCAGTTGAACCCAATTCCTATAAAGACAGCAGCCAGGCACGGCAGGATCCAGTGGTGAGGTGGTTCCGCAGTCCAAGCAAACCAGAAGAGCCCTACAACAAAGAACACCGCCCCAAATGCCATGGGCGGAAGTCGTGCTTCGGGCACTGCTTTTCCATTCGCCTCACTGGATATTCGGTTATAGCGATGTTGGTTCCAGATATTGAGACCCACCGAGGATATGACACCAATCAATAATCCCAGGAACGGCAAAGAGCCGACAAGATGATTCCAACCTCGAGATTGCTGGAATGCAATTGGAAATACCTCAAGAGTTAGGTACATAACACCATAAACAAAGGAAGCATAGAAAGCAATACAAGTGACAATCGGCTCAGTGAGCAGCATTCTCAATGGGCGGGCAAGCTGCTTCGTAAGAACGGATTTGACGTCGAGTTTCAAATGCTCATGAGGATGATAAAACCTCGAATCATTAGTGTCTTTCCGAAGTCGCTGTGCTTTGCGCTTGAGTAGTACCAGCGGGTATACCTCTGGCAAACAGAAGAAGGTCAATGTGAAAATAACAAAGACCCAGATTGCATGGATGTATGCAGTCCACCGCCAGCCCAGATGAGGATTCAACAAGAGCGCTGCGCCGATCACCGGACCTAGCGCCGGGCCGCCGTTCACAGCCACTGCATATAGGCTGATTGCAGTCCCGCGCGTCTCTTTACTCCAGATATCACCTAGTGCCGCGGTGACATTGCTAATGGGGGCAGATCCAAAGAATCCTGCGAAAAACCGTGTCACAAACACCGAGGCTGCATTTGTGCTTACGCCAGTGCCGATGGAGAATAATGCTAGACAAAAGACGGCGGGGAGCATGCTGATTCTTCTGCCCCAGATTTCTGACAGAGGAGCCCAGATGATAGGCCCGAAGACGAAACCAAGACTGGTATTACTATTAGCATTACTTCTAGTGTATCACTTTCGCCTTCACTTACAGATACAGGGACACGTCCAATACGGCAACATCGCTGCTCACGCCGGTATACTTCGCGATGGTGTCATCGGCCGGCGTGGTGATGCTTGACCCGAGACTACCCGCCAACGCAAGCATGCCCAACTGGAATGTCACCCACCATTTGTACCTGGGGTTCCAATTCTGAGGATTCGATACATCGTCCTGATCCCACTTGACGAGATATGCCGGATCAAGAGATGTAGGATCCTTCTCGGCCTTGGCTTGTACATTCATAAGACTGCCCTTGGGCCACATGCGGGCCATAAATGGGTTCAATGCCGTAGAGTGCGGATTGCTACTCTCATGAACAAGGATTCATATGTAGCAGGATGCCGCTTCGGCAAATCGATGTAGATGCCGATGCCGATGTCGGAGCAAGCCTCGGATGGCCTCAGAATACGATTGTCAATATTGTCGATGGCGAAAGGGATCAATTTGGAATTTAGAGTCCATCTACGTCTCGGAGATAGTGATTTCTGCTTGTTAATCCCGAATAATAGATGTTTCTCGGATTTCTCGGATTATCGGCCCTGGATTATCGGCCGGGGCCGGCCTGGGGCGTGCGGGCACTTACTAGGGCTCTTTTGGTTTACTATAGAACTGAGAAATGATGGGCTCGACTTAAATATAAAGCGTAAAGGATGTTAAGCCCTTAGACCAAGGTTGTTGTTTCGCCAGATTCATGACGTGGTTTGTGATACCACGGACCTTTCCTATATTTCTCAACTGCACTTGTAGGGCATAACCTTCTGAGAAAGCTCTGGATATGTTGGAATAGGATCAATCCGAAGTCAGCGGAAACATAACACAGGCAATGATAAGTAAGTGGCAGTAGATTTTAAATCATAAATACCCCGAAAAATGACCCGAAATTCAATTAAAATCGCCCAAAAATATCATCTCTAAATCCAATACGTCTTTCAATCATAAGAAATGCAAAGTTTATACGGCAACGAGAGCATCTTACCACATTTTATCGTATCCTCTCCTGATCAGAGATGTGGAACGCGTCCACTTGCAAGAAGAAGATTCACAATGCTCATGATACCTTCGCCCAAAATGAGGCCGGAGGCAAGGACGACGACAGTCGAGGAGGCGGAATCTTCTTTTTCAGATGCCTGCTCGGTTGACGTTGATGATCTCTGACCATCCTGCAACTCAGTCTCTATAGAAGATCCCATGATAGTGGCATTGCCGTCAGCCACTATTTGGTCGGTCCTTGATTCAGCGTGCTTGCGCGACCACCACCATGCAACGATACCACCGATAGCTCTCGCCAGGGTAAATGAAGGCTCGTTAAAGATACCAACGGCAACAGCAATACCGCCGGGGACCCAAGATCTCCAAGGGGGTGGTTTCCCGTTGCGCGCAAAGGCTGGGGAGGCAGCTGCGATCCTCAGTGCGGTAAGGAACGCCCACACGATACCAGCAATGATAGAGACTTGTCCAGCCATTTCGGGCAGCCCTTGACCAGTCACAAGGCGAGCAGTGAAAATCCAGATATATGCGGTAGGTGTCCGGAACATTTCGCTTGGGATCTCATAGACGTTCACGTACAATTTGTATACGGCAGTTGATAGAACTGCGCCCACAAGACTGCCGATTATCTGGCCATAGAATTGGGCCTTGGGGCTTGCGCCGAGTAGATGACCGGTCTTTAGATCTTGCATCATATCACCGGCTTGCAGAGCTCCTGACTCGGATACTGCACCCGCGAGCAGGTTGGTCACGAGTGCGGTGCGTCTGGAGAAATGGGATGCTGGCGTGGCGAGTGAAAAGAGCAGCTGTGTCAGCTTGCTGATACCCGAAACTGGGTTGAGGTCGGTCTCTCCAAGAGCCCGGACACCCATAATGGATAAGAGCACTGCCAGCAGAGTCGCTAATGTCGATAGAAAAAGGGGAAATGATTTCACCGAAGACAAAGTGCATGCACACGACATTCAGGAGGAGAGTCAGGGAAGGAGAATCACAACCGTGCGAGTTGAGATGAGTTGAGATGGTGGTGCATCTTCCTCTTCCTCTTCCTCTTTGCTTATAGTCATAAGTCTGTGGTGGTCATCATCATCTTCGTGGGACGAAATACGAGGCTCTGACTCCAAAGCGGAGTAGTTGATATATGAGTGCTGAGAAGATTGCAGCCGAAGTGCAATCCACTGACCAGCGCCAGTGGATCGGAGGCGGGCTATCCATCCTGGAGAGCGATTCACGATGGGCTTTAACACCAGCCATCCAAGGCTAACAAGTGAGTCGGCAAGCATGATGGCTAGTGATATCCAGACAATCCATGCTTGGCTGCCACTTTCCCAGTTCTTAACCGGGCCGGGAGCCCAGCCGCGGGTCTTAGCCAGCGGTGATAGAACGCCCCACCCTAAGACTGCCCCGAAAAGCATATGCATGCACGTTGACGGGCCCATAATTATACCTTGACCAATATATGCGGGTGACGGGTTAAGGGTCCATAGCCATTTGTTCGCCATGTCCACGCCAAACAGAGGGATAGTACGGGCTAGAGGGACGAAGTAGGAGAAAAGGGTCTAATTTTGTTAGCATAGATAACTCAACGTCGAATTTGGAGGTATTCACATATACACCCGACACTGTAAATGATCCAATTAAGATGCGCATCTTTGAGCGCCAATCTTGCTCTTTGGAAGCTTGGTCTTCAGCATCGCCATCCTTCAAGAGGCCTGTGTCTTCTTGCGATTGTCCCGCTGCTTCGGCCTCCGTACTCAGAAGCCCTTCGCGTGAGCTGTCTGGTGCTATAACCTTCTCGTTTTTCCCAGAACCATGCAAAACCTTGAGCATCAACGCCGAGGCAGTACCACTGGGGAACCGCAACTTCTCTCGAACAATGACCTCTTTTCGTAGTGGGACCGCAAATACAACACCGAAGAGACAGACTCCCAGACTCCAAATAACCAACTTCCAGAAGCCAAGTTTCAAAGGACCTCCTTCGCCTTCTCCACCATCGCCTTTAGGCCCATCTTCACCAGGATTCATCAGGAACTCCAAAGCAGGGATGACGCCAACGAAACCGCATCCAAGGGGCATCGTTCCCACTGCACCAGCAACCGTTTGTATCAAGACATTCTCAACTGGTGTGAAGGGGAAGGACAAGTATTTGGATAGAACCTTGAAGACCGAAAAGCCAATCAAGGCCGAGGGCATGGCCATTGTGCTGATCCATCCTGTCTGCAGACCGAAGTAGGTATTGGAGAATGTAACAAGGGCACCGATAATAAGACCGACGAGAAGTGAGCGCGGAGTGAAGCTCTGAGGGGATGTGGCGGGAGCTTGGTGGTCTGGCGTCGGATCATCGATCGGATCTGTACGCGGCTGATCCAAGGATGACCTTTCCACAGTCCGGTGGCGCTGCTTGGAGGCATTTCTGTCCATACTGATGGTCTGGTAATTCATGAGACCGACCGATCAGTCATAGTGAGGTGAATGTCTGCCCAGGTGGGAAGTCCAACCTCGGGGGGATGCCGGATTGATAAGCGTCGCTGATTAATGGATTTCTCGATAAGATCACCTGACGTCACATCATTTCCAAAGTTCCAAGGTTATCCTCTTGGTATTTCCGTCATCCTATTGGACGAGATTTACATAATGGGAGGCTAGGAGCAGAACGAGAGCTGTCTCTGTATCCATTATTATGATCCAACTAATGCCACAAATCACTATTAGTAGATTCATGGGGACAAAGGAACAAAGGATCTCAAAGGGGCAGAGAGAGGTCTGACAAGCTGCATGTAAGCAATGCCTCGATGCGTAAACGTATCATTATATGGTATGTTAAGGACATGGAATCTGAGGAGCTCGAGAACGGACAAGTCGGGTTGTCGGTGTTTACTCCTTCAGTATGCAAGGTTAATCTACAAAGCAAAAAGCTGGGCGAACTTTTCTATGCTCAACAACCAAGGAAGAACATCGAGGTCTAATAATGCTGTATTCTATACATGCAGGTGAATTTCGAATGTTTTTCGTTATCGAATTATCTGAGCTACCTATATGTAGGCATGAAATACATAAGACCGAATGTAAGAATCAGTTTCAAGGTTAATTACAGGCAACGCTAGTAGCGGGATCTAAACCTAATTGGGATAAGGTCAGCGGGGTCTAAACCCAAACGGGAACTGTATCATTGCGTCGGCCTGATCCTTCCCAAGGTTGTAATCCGAAGGCCCTCCGTTCCTTCCTCGTTCCTTCCTCTTTCCTATTTCCTCATTTCCTCCCTCTTCCTCCTCTTCTTACCTTTCCCTTTCATCCTTCTTCTTTCCTTTCCTCTTTCTCCTTTGTCCTGTATCAGCTTGTGCTATTCTTTGACTGTGAGTGTACTTTGTTGGCGTCCGTTCCTCGGTTTCCATCAATTCAATTAATATCGTATTTCAAGTTCTCAAGATGGATGATCAAGTCAAGTCTTGCCGAAAGCATGGCAACGACCAGGTTGTCGACAAACCAAATTCTCGTGATGACTTCAAGCAAGCGCAAATCTCTGGGGGGTGGATCCCCGGCATGGACCCCAAAGTGGACTACGGAGGGGAATTCGAATTCGGCGGTTCACTCGGAACATTGGCGCTCATGATTGGTTTCCCGTTGCTGATGTGGTACATGTGGATCGGCGCAACCTACTATGATGGGAAGCTACCTCTGCCACAAAACGGAGAGTCCTGGATGGACTTCGGAAAGCATCTGTGTCACCTTGTCTACACCGGTGCGTTCCCACACTTCAGGGCGTGGCGCATCTACTGGACATTCTACATCTTCGAGGCAGCATGCTACATCCTCATGCCCGGCTTCACCTGCTACGGGAAGCCTCTTCGTCATCTGCAAGGCAAGAGGCTGAAGTATTATTGCTCGGCCTACTGTAGCTTGTACTTCACAATCTTTAACATGGTCTTTTTACACTACACTGGTCTGTTCCCCATTTACACTATCCTGGATGAGTTCGGTCCTCTGATGTCTGTGGCGATCCTTTCCGGGTTTCTCGTCAGCTTTTTCGCCTATTTCTCTGCATTTGCTCGTGGTGCCCAGCACCGCATCACCGGTTACCCGATCTATGATTTCTTCATGGGAGCTGAGCTGAACCCACGTTTGTTTGGGATCCTGGACTTTAAGATGTTCTATGAAGTCCGTATCCCATGGTTCATGCTCTTGGGTTTGAGCTGCGCGGCTGCCACTCGCCAATATGAACTCTACGGTTACGTATCTGGTGAAGTTTTGTTCCTTGTCATGGCACATTTCCTTTACGCCAACGCCTGCGCCAAGGCAGAACACCTCATCACCACAACATGGGACATGTACCAGGAGAAACTGGGCTTCTTGTTGATCTTCTGGAACATGGCTGGTGTTCCCATGTCTTACTGCCACTGCGTTCTCTACCTGGATAATCGCCACCCATCGTCATATGCGTGGAACAAAAATGCATTGATCGTATGGTCCGTGGCCTATCTTTGCGTCTACTGGGTCTGGGACACTGCAAATAGCCAGAAGAACGCCTTCCGCATGATGGAGCGAGGCAAAATGGTTGAGCGCAGCACCTTCCCCCAGCTTCCTTGGCGACATATCCACAACCCGAAGACACTCGTGACGGAGGATGGCGATATCCTTTTTGTTGATGGGTGGTACGGATTGGCTCGCAAGGTCCATTACAGTTGCGATATGTTTTTCGCTTTGTCGTGGGCACTGATCACCGGGTTCGACAGTCCACTTCCCTGGTTCTACCCTGTGTTCTTCGCGGTCATGATTGGCCACCGTGCTATGAGGGATATCAACAAGTGTAAAACCAAGTATGGGGCCACATGGGCGGAGTACGAGAAGCAGGTTCCGAGCCTCTTCATTCCGGTGAGTCCTTACTGCAACCTTTTTTTTTTTGTTTTTGAACCATATACTCACTCATAACAGTATGTGCTCTAACTTGAAGTTGCTCTGACTTGCGGGCCACCGTGATTGTGGTTGAGCCATTCATAGTCTATTGAAGCCCTTGTTTGCCTTCTGCAACAGCAAATTCTGTAGCATTACTTCGTATCTACAGATCAAAATGCCGAAGAAATCATCTATTGTTCCAGATTTTCTAGTCCAAAGAGACTTGTAAATCGCGCTGTCACCTCACCTAGAATAGAGATGGTTAGGGCTATTGTATAACCTCGGAGATGATCCTCGGGTTTCTGTGACTCATTAGCTCCGTCCATGCGGGTGTTCAACCCCACATTGGAAATTGCATAGCAATTGATTTCGCTTGGCCAATTTCAATTGCCTCGAACCAACTCCAGCTCCAAACATGGACCCCAAGATGGCCTTCCATATCAAGGTCTATGCATCATCAGATCTCCTCAATCAACCCTGGATCTCAGATCTCACACACATGGTGAACGCCAGCTATCGCGTCAGCCACACGGTCAAAATAAAGTTCACTACAACCAAGACGCGACTACACGCCGACTCCGATCTACCCAAGGAGCTCGGTGCAGACGGATTCACCGCGGTGGCACTTGTCGGAGATGGAAAACGTCAAAAGATCGAGGTGATCGGGACCGCAAGTATGAAGAAATGGAAAGACGACGGCCTTTGGATGCCTACCACCAAACACGGACATGATACAAACTCTGTCGAGAATGAAGATGCAGCCAATAATGGATCTGTTGATCAGATGCTTCATCGACATGCCCATGCCTGTCCCGGAAAACTACGAGCTAGCTGTTGTTGCTCTCCCGCCAGATCCAAAATACCGCGGCAGAGGTATTGCGGGACATCTTGTGACGGCGTGTGAAGAGCAGATTTTGCGTCGGCATCAGGCCAATGGAAAGGATTTGTCGTCTCCGTTACGGATTATGATTCGAGTTGCTAAAGAAGATACTGGTGCCTACTGGTTAAAACAGGGGTTCACTGTTGTTGGTAGCCAAAAGTGCCCTGCTGGCTTCTGGGGTTCGTTGGAGGAGTTTACTATGTGGGCTATGATGCGAGAGTTATCGACTGTATAGATGGTGGCTGAATGTCACATAATTCAGAAAGATGTTATCTATTTCTATGTATATTTATGTGTTTTTCTCTCCATGGTGTTTTTAATATTCTCTACGGTTTGTGGGCACAGTTGTGATAACTGGACATCGTATTGCAAAATATCTTGTCTAATCTTACAGCTTTCAGTTCCGAAAGGACTTTTCTTTACTATCCCATTACCACGGCGCTCAATCTTGCTTGAGGTGATACTTTTTCAAGGTAAAAGGGCTCGGGGGCGGGCCGTAGACCTCAGCAAGGAGGCACGGGCTTTGAGCTGGATCTCCCGGTTTGATCATGAACTCCACAACGTGCAGCCCTATCCCGGATTGCATCATCTCATCGTGGGTGATGATATCAAAGTCGCTCCATGTTCTGGCTATGGTGACGGAGACTGGGTAAGATGTGGTCTGGGGGGGCTCCAAAGAAAGAAACAGACTCTGAATATTGCCAGGGATCAGAATCTTGTCGTTGGTATTCCATTTTGTGCATTAGACTTTCAATGATGGGTGCTCCTTCATTAATGACGAACATGATGAGATTGAGCCGCTTATCGATAATGGCTCTCAAGTCATTTTGAGCCTTTTGCAAACCCTCAGCTCCTGTAAAGAGGACTGTTCGTCCGCGTGAAAAGAGGTAGTTTGTCTTGGCAAGATCTTGTTGAGCCAGAGCAACACCCAAGGTGGTAGCAAGCATGTGTCCGGGGAACTTCCGAGCACCAGGGTTGATCAAGATTGTATCCCGCGGCAAAACAAAACAGCGTGCTCCATCCTGGGCTTCGGGGGTTTCGGTCAAGATAATGTCGCCTGGACGGAAGAAAAGGGACATCCGTCGCCAAAATGTGCAATAAATGTCATGTTGAAGGAGTGACTGCTGTTTCTGAGTTGGAAGCATATCAATGCTGTCGCGGAAATTGGGTAAAGTTGGGTAGGGCGAGAGGTCACGGACTTTCCTCTCACTCAGGCAGTTTAGAATCTGCTGGAGCACAGGTCTAGAAAAGAGCTCGTATTTCTGGTCTCCGATGACAACAGAATTTCTGTTGAACGTGACGGTTTGTGCTGTCTTCGCCTCGAACAGGGCAGTCGCAGCCCACTCAGTGGTATTCAGTGGTCCAATCAGGAGGATTAGGTCGGAAGATCTGAAATATGAACCGTACATATCGAAATCCGAGATATCCCCATGGAAGTTTTTAAGTGTCTCATCTACAACACCTCTGCTGAACTGGGTCGCAGCGGTTGGAAATCTAGTCGTCTTCGCCAGCTGGTTCGCTTCCTTAATAAGACCACAAGATGGAACACCCGCATCCACGAGGATCAGGGGTCGTTGTGCGTGTCTAATTTTGTTCATGATGCTGGCCACTACCGTGTTTTCCATCTCAGTATCGTGAGGCGGAGTTGTGAAGTCCAAGCGCTGAACGAGTCCCTTAGCTGGTACCATACAGTTGACCAAGTCTTCCGGCAATTCAATGTAAACAGGCAGAGATTGCATGATACATCCTCGAATGGCAGTATCAATCTGGGCAGTCGCCTCACCAGGGTCAACAAGAAACTCCTGCGTGATGGTGATCTTCTCGAAGCAGTCAGCGAGTATTTGGAAATTATCAAGCAGTCGCGGGATATCAGGCTGCGCGTCGAAAAATGAATGGTGGAATTTGGAAGCCTGAGCTTGTGCCTTGCGTTGAGGCGTCCCAATGACAAGCACAACTGGGATCCTATTTTGGTACGAGGCAGCGATTGCCGTTGAGAGCGACGATAGCATAATATTCTCGAACGAAGATATCAGGGCGGCGATACCCTTGACTCGTGCATATCCATCTGCGACAAGCCCAGCACTAAGATCGCGACGGTGTGCGACCCATTCAAGCCCTGCATCAGTGGCTTCTCTCAGTACTGCGAGGTTGTGATTTCCAGGGACGCCATGCACGGTGTGCAGGCCAACTTGATGAAGGCGCTTGAAAAGATAACCTGCGAGCGTGATATCGTCGGACATGATCAATATCCTCGAGGTTTTGGGCCGTTGAAAGGGGTGGGTTGTCGGAGACGAGCAGAAGCGAGGACGGTAAACGAAGAAGTTACTCTTCGGGACCTAGGAGGGAGGTTTGACGATAAAACTGCCTGGTACACGAGGTGTTGGTCAAATTTGCTAGTTATCAATACCAGAGAAATGGAGTGACGATAACAGACGATTGGGGTTGCCTGGGAAGCAATGGGCAAGTGGGAAGAGGAGTTACTGAGGCCGGCAAGAAGGATGATTTGGAGCAGAGACCAGCTTTGAGATTAGAAAACTCGATCATGCTCTATTCTGACTTGATGGGGGGATAAGTGTAGGCAATCAGCCAAAACTAACTTGAGAGTACAACAGACTGCCGATGCTTCGTCCTCATTTACTGTGTATGGTCGTTTTGCTTTCGATTATACCTTTATTCGACTTTGCCATGTTTCTTGATGTTTTGATTTATCCTCCGGAGTTGCTTTCCTCTATACAATTTGGACGTTTCGTTTCCCACCATCCTAATGAACCTCAGATGGTATATGACGGGTACTATTTCATGCTCGAGTGTTCCTTTTGATATTTGCATGCGGGAAAGTATAAAATATTGGAGGTTCAACAAGCTCAGCAAGTTTCTCATGAATCTCGGATCACAGATCTATAGTTTATAGTGTGGTGAATGCCAAGATATACAGGCATGTACATGTTTGGATGAATACATTAAGTATAGGCTCCTATCTACTCCATCTGCGAACTGCGTTCCAATTCAGGCAACGCCCATTTAACCATCCAGTCTGACTGTAGGACCTCCTGGATTGTTGGCCGTTCTTCAGGCCGGAATGCAAACATTCGCCGCATCAAATCAATAATAGCAGCTGCTTCGTCCCTGTCAAACTCGCATCCACGCTTTCGTCGATACTTCTACACACCTTCTTCAAAGACCTCTTCAATTCCGGGCCATACGTAGCGGCCCTCTTTTGGGCGTCCATCATCGTCAAAAAAATTGGCCTCGCTCCCGCCAGTGTCCACCAACTCGGTGGCATAGGACCCAGCACATCGATATTTTGGGATACTAGCTCATCTGCGGAGGCAAAGTCGGTGCTGAAAATTGCCTTCATACCAAGAATCTCCCAGATTATTGTTGCCAAGCTCCATATGTCTGCTGAATATAGAGAGAGGGGCCTGGGGTCCAAATCGAGCTTCTGGCGCTCGCATTGCTAAAGGTGTGTGGCAGTCTTCCCCACGGCGAGTTTCCAGGTCCGGGGCAAATGTCTCACCAAAGTCACTCAGAAGTAGGTGTGTGTCAGATAGTAAGAATTCTTCTGCATCTTTCCCAAGGCAAAGTGGTATCACTGCCTTCGCTGGGACATTTGGTGGAAGGGGCTTCCCATCACGTTCCTTAACGAAGACTGTCTCAGGCTCGTCATACTCTTCATATAGCTGCTCAACCGAAAGGTGATCAAAATTTGATGGAAGTTTGACTAGGACATTGCGAAGGTGGATATCTGATTAAAAGTTAGCTAAGTAGGATGAACCATTTCACCAAGAAGCTCCATCACTCATCTCCATGAACATAGCCCCGTGAATGCATATAAGCAATGGCCAGCGCGAGGCCGCCTGATAGCGCCCGCGTAACTTCACGAGGGAAGAGACGACTAAAAGACACTTCGCGAAGATTGCATCGCGCGGGTGTCATGGTGTAGCATAGATGTGTTCCATTGGGGCCATTCAGCTCAAATTCATCTAGTGGGGTGGGGATAGCATCATGTCCTGGATCTGCGAGAGCTCGGAGAATATTGGTCTCGTGCAGAGCGGAATCTGCTATACCGACTTTAACAGCGACATAGCGATGCAGGCAATTATCCAGGGCTAGCCAAACAGTTGAATAACCTCCAAATCCAAGCATGTCAACGATACGGTATCGCCCGTGAAGCACATCGTCTATTATAATAGGATGATAGCCTCCTGGTTTATACTTTTCAAGTGACTCTGCTCCGTCAACCCAGTTGTATTCAAGACGATGGGCTCGCGTATCTCCTTCGCCATGCAACGTGACTGTTGAATAAGGGCAGCGCTCGATTGCGCGAGGCAAAATTCAGGCTTCCAAGGGGGGTATATGGGCCGCAAGCGCCATAGCGAAGTAGCTAATTGGAAGGCACTCGGCCATGGAAATAACGCATTATTCAGAGGGAATCCCTTGGGGCAGCGCGTCATGATAAGTAGTGGTTGATGCCAACGAGAAACTTGAGCGTAGGAAAGTCGGAGTGAAATCGCTATGCTAACAATGGTCTACCATTAGAATTAATCAAATGTCAACTACTCCATATCACCGAAGAAAGGCTCTGAGACTAGAACATGTCCTTGAGTGCCATCCCTACATCAGCCTTCAAGGGCGACCTTCGGGCCTGGCCCCGGCCGGGGCGCACCTAGACACCATGAGTAATCACGGTATCACGTGGGTCCACTAGTTGTTGGCCTCGGCTCCCAACAAAAGGGGAATTCACGATGGTCGTCATCTGTGATCGGCAGGCTCGGCTTTGGGGAACTCATCAATTCAGGTGAACTTGGGTCCACATTCATTCCTTATGATACATCTGTCCCTCTTTAAATGCGTTTTGCTCAAGTCTCCCTGACTCCAACAGTTCTTATCTCCCGAGACATCTATAGATGAGCCGGAGCATATCCTAGTCAAGCCTTGTCGAGTGTACCTGTATCAAACCATCGGATCTTCTCTTCTCTGTTGATTTACCTGTGACTCCATACCTGGGGTTTAATTATGGAGAATACACGCGAAATACTAGCAGGCGTAACGTCGCTCGCCTCATGGAGAAACCTGGCCTTGCTTCTGGCAGTGATTAACTTAAAAAATCTCCCATTTGTCTGGCATGTAAGCTTTCCTTTGCCCCTTTTTCGGCCGTCAGAATTGACTTCCTCTCCACGACACGTTACACTACTGACCGAGTCAACAGTTCCGCCTGTTGTATCACTTCGTAGGAAATCTGCGTTTGAAACCCAGTGCGCCACTTCTCCCAAAGGGGAGGCTTATCCTGGACTCCCGAGGCAAACCAACACATCCCATCTTTGTGCCATGCATGGTCACATCTCGCACACCGTTGCTAGAGACCGATTACAATCTGCACAAATCAAACAGCACTTACTTTACGGATCTGGATGTTTCGCGTACAGCGCTCGTGAGCCGAATTTACAGTCCTGGAGTCGGCAATGTGAGCAAGGAGCTAGACCAGGAGTTCCTAGCCGCAAGCAAGAAAGAGGGAAAGCCGGCGCCAAGGCGCAAGCCAGTCCTGATCGTGCTCGGATCTGTCTACTGCACATTCAAGCGCGAAATCAAACCATTCGAACTATATGAGATGCACTCTAAGGTGATCTCTTGGGATGCAAAGTGGATGTACATCCTGACCTGCTTCATGCGACCTGCACGCCGCAGTGGCGGCGAAAAAGGTAGTCCTTGCTGTGGCCGTTAGCAAGTACGTGGTTAAAAAGGGTCGGCTTACTGTTCCCCCAGAGCGGCTTCTGCGCGCTAGCGGGTTCCTCCCCACGCCGCCCCCAGAGAGTGAAGCCAAGACCGCACTAGCCGATGCGGAGTTCTCAGCCGAGACTTCCGACGTTGGAACTCCTGGTAATGGTGAAGGTATCACGGCCATGGGAGGCGTGGATGAAACACTGGTTCGGGAGGTATTGAAGATAAACGATGACCAGATTCCTAGCCAGGAGACACTGGATAAGCAGCAGAAGGAGAATACTGATTCGTGGGATGTTGAAGAGTGGACCTGGGAGCGCATCGAACAGGAACGTCTGCGGGGACTGGAGGTTGTCGATGGATATACTAATTTGGATACCAAGCTGTTCGATGAATGGGTGCAATAGATGAGTGGATAGGTGATCATACAGAGGGTGATCCAAGCGCCTTGATGATCTCAATGTTCTAACTAATATTAGATTTTGGAAATCCAAAACAACGGGCCCTTTATACATCCACAGATCTACAATTTAATTTCCAAAGAAAGACCGACATGGTCCACTCTGATCTAATTTCCATTACATGTACAACAACCTGCAATCAATGTATGTTCAGGTTGTATATTGTGTACTTCTAAATATAAGCTATATCTCACCTGGCTGTAGGCAGACAATGCACCCTTACTTATCTACACACGCACGATGTACATATCCCAACCGAAAGCGCAGAGCCTCATCTGACCCGGACCTTTATTTATCCGGGGTAATATACTGAAACTGATGATCCAAAGAGCGTAAGACGAATGATAATGCCACAAGATATCACGGAGAGACTAATGAAAGTTTATACCAGCCCTGGAGGTCTGGCTTCATTAATATGGAGAGAAGTGTTCTCGAGACCAAGTGATGGATATATAGAAATCGCATGGTTAGAGTCCAATTCAAGGTTTATAGCTTGGAATTAATAGAAGATACAACAGTAACCAGAACTTATCTTGGACTTGTGCTGTAGAATGCGAATACCGGGTTTAATTGAAAACACATGCAGTTAGTCTGAATGTTGATCACTGATCTCATCAAGGGAGAAAACAGAGGTCGGCTCCGATGGTATCCGAGATTGGCTGATGTCCTGTGACAATACCTGACAAATATTTGTATGGTTGAGTGCGCAAATAACGGTAAAGTAACACGTAAGTGACAGAAGGATTACATAATTTTAATTACATACTTATCATGTGACCCAACCCAAAAGCTTCAAGGTGCTTTGACCAAGCTCTATCTTAACCATCGGGATACCACCTTTGCTCCTTTTCATTTCCTTGGATTCGCAGGCGTCGACTGCCATTCCAGTGATTTGGTGAGTTTGAATTTGCTTGCAATCAACTTTCCCCCCTGAGACCTGGCAATCCTTTTACCCGTCCGAGGCCGGATACGGTACAAATCATTTCGCGGCTCCTTAGGCGCCCAGGCCAAAGTCCTCCACTTTGCTCTCTGATCGGACGATTCCCACCCTTCCCATCTTAGCACTCTGATTTGTCCAATTTCAAGCCCATCATTCCTCACCCTGTGCCCACCTGCCCCTGCCTCTCCTTTCAGTATCAGCCCATCGTGCACTCCACCTTCGAGCGTCACAGGCACCTGCATGATTGGTCTATTTCTGGTACTGCTGCACTCCTACCTTTTCCATGGAGAACCTAGCGCTGCTTTTGCTTTAAGGGTTTCCTCTGACTACACCTGCACCTACCGGTCTCTGTCATCTTTTGCCTGATAAATTCTTGTTTTCCACAGGTGACTTGACTAAGACATCTCGCGTTTCCGTTCAGTTTAGGCAAAAACAATCATCCGAAAAGCTTATCGCAATCGTTTCAACTACCTCCGCTGTACTCCGTACACTCCTTAAGTGTACCAACAACCTTCATACACCAATACTGGTGCCCTCTGACCTCAACCTTATCCCACTTCCTTCCGCTCGGTCGCAGCGCTTGCTTCCAATTTCCCCGACCGCTGGGAAATACTCCCTTCTCGCCGTCGATCAGCGGTCGCACTATCCGACGACGGCAACTACCATCCGATCAACCGTTTCCCCAACCTTCCTCTGTTGCCCTCGATAATGGCGACAGCACTCGATCAGTCGCAGCGCGACTCGCTCGGAGGCGAACCTGTCGTCGAATCCGTCTCTATCACTCCGCCGCACAGTGCCAACGGCAAGAAGGAAGCGCCCGAAGGCGTGCCCTCCGAGTTATCTGACCTCGAGCTTGACCATCAATCTGCCCCGGCACCCGATACAATCAAGATCAAGCAGGAGGAAGTGGAGGAGAAGGCCGAGGAAGTTGAAGAGATTGAACCCGATCATTACTATGGCGGCGGCAAGATCCCTGTCTTCAAGCCGGTGAGTACAATGCAAATTCCTCGGCTGCCCGATGGCCCGGCGTTCGAGATTTCGCCTGCTACGGCAGACTGGGCAGTAAAGCCTACACCTTTTAGAGTCAGGCTGACTGGTATGGTTTTAGACAATGGACCAATTCCGAGACTTCCAGGGCTTCATCAACAAAATCGATAAATATGGAATGCAGGCAGGCATCGTGAAAGTTGTTCCTCCGAAAGAATGGTGAGTTGATCAATTTCTGACCAATCCGGATCACTGTGCTCATGACGTTGTTCTTGAAGGTCCGAGTCTCTTCCACCGCTGGACGAGGCAGTAAAGAAAATTCGGGTGAAGAACCCCATCATGCAAGAGTTCCACGGATCCCACGGCACATACACTCAAGCCAACATCGAACGTCAACGCTCGTACAATCTTCCTCAGTGGAAGGGTCTATGTGAAGAAAGCAGCCACCAACCCCCCGCTCGCCGAGGAGAGAGACGCCGAAACCAAGAACGCGTTAACCGTGCCGCCCCAACACCACGACCCCCGTCTGCCCGGCCCGAGGGTCAGAAGCGCCGGCCTGGCCGTCCACCTAAGCGGGCAAATCAGGTCAAGGTCAAAGAGGAGCCCCCTGCAGATGACACTGAAAAGTCCAGACTGGAGGGTCCTCCGACGCCTGTATCACCCGAGACCAATCCCGTGCAGCCTAAGACCGAAGACTTGAGTGAAGGCGAGTCCCTACCTACCACAAAGCCAAAGGGACGACAGCCCAAGTCCGTGACCTCACGCCGAAAGAACAACCGAGGCGATGCTATGGATCAAGTCGACGAGGAGGCATACACAGGATTTGATTACCGGATCCACGATCACGAAGAATACACTGCAGAAAGATGTGAGGAGCTTGAGACTAATTACTGGAAGTCGCTCATGTACAACAACCCGATGTACGGAGCCGACATGCCCGGTTCACTCTTCGAAGATTCTACAGAAACCTGGAATGTCGCCAAATTGCCTAATCTGCTCGACGTTCTAGGGCAGAAAGTTCCCGGAGTCAACACCGCTTATCTCTACATGGGCATGTGGAAGGCTACCTTTGCTTGGCATCTTGAGGATGTAGACCTGTACAGCATCAACTACATCCACTTCGGTGCCCCCAAGCAGTGGTACAGCATCTCCCAAGAAGATGCACCTCGCTTTGAACAGGCCATGCGCAGCATCTGGTCGAGCGATGCGAAGAACTGCGATCAATTCCTTCGGCACAAAACCTATCTCGTCTCGCCCAGCCTTCTCAAATCACAATACGGGATCACCGTTAACCGATTGGTTCATTACGAAGGGGAGTTTGTCATTACATTCCCTTATGGATACCACTCTGGATATAACATCGGATACAATTGCGCCGAGTCAGTCAACTTCGCGACCGAGCAATGGTTAGACTATGCTCGTATCGCTAAAAAGTGCAACTGCGAAGCGGACAGTGTCTGGATCGATGTGGACGAGATTGAACGCAAGCTACGTGGCGAGAGCACACCTGACTACTATGGTGGATTCGAAAGCGAATTCGATGGATTCGAAGGTGCTTCAGATCTTCTTACACCACCACGTAGTGTGCCTGAGAAGTCATCCACTCGTGGCCGAAAGCGGAAGAATCCGGATGACGGGCCGAACACCAAACGACCCAAACTCCACCCAGAAGGGCCACGGAAGCTCCCGTGTTTGCTGTGCCCTAACAATCTGGACTATGAGGATCTTCTTCCGACTGAAGATGGTAAAGGGCATGCACATAGACGGTGTGCCGCATTCATTGAAGAGACCACAATTCTCCGTGACGCGTCTGGTACGGAAGTTGTGTGTGACATTGACAAGATCCCCAAGGCTCGCCTGGGCCTCAAATGTCTCTTTTGCCGCGAAGTCCGCGGTGCCTGCTTCCAGTGTAACTTCGGAAAATGCACACGCGCTTATCATGCAACGTGTGCTCTTTTGGCAGGTGTTCAAGTTGAACACGGTGCGATTGCTGTGATTGCCGATGATGGTACTCAATACTCAGTTCCGAGTGTGGATTTGAAATGCAAATTCCATCGTCAGAAGCGGCCCAATGGAGTCCTGGGTGAATCGTCCGATGTGGATCGTCGGGTAATCGAATCGGCTCGTCGTTTGGTGCAAGGGAATTTGATTCAATTCCAAGCCGACAAGGAGATTAATGGCGCCATTGTTCTTGAAAATCGGCCCTCGGAGCGGAGTCTTTTGCTCAAGGTGCTCCCAAGAGGGTAAGTTGTTTTTTTTTTTTTAAAAAAAAAAAACCCCCTATTTTTTATTCCCCTCCCACTAACAAATCTACAGAGATGTGATTGAAATGCCTTATCGCTGGATGCTCGTTGTTCGCAAGAGCAATTTCACACCCCTCGCACTAGGAATCCAACCCCTCCCAGCCCACCTAGCGCGAAAACCCGAACAGCGAAAAGAGTTAGAATCAGCGGTACCGGCGGCAGGGAGTGCATTCGGCGATTCACGATCTCCCTATCAGTGGGCCGAATTCGAAACAGTGGATGGAACTAGGAACCAATTCGCCCCACTCAGTACGGTCAACCTTCAGGGTGAGCAGATGTGGTATTATTTGGGCATGCAGTCCACCGAAAGTAGGGCACAGTATACGCACAACCCTAGCGTGTCCATCCACAACCCTCGGGCCAATTTCCTGGACAGCGTCAAGTCGCTTGGCATGGGTGTCAGCGCTCGTGCATCGAAGATCTCACCCCACCACTTTCATTATGCTGCCACCGCCCCTGCCCCTCCCTACCAGCGAAACCTGAACCAGCCAAATCAGCAGAACCAGCAAAATATTTACTCTCACCCGAATGTCAACACCCCTCACCTACAATCCCGACCGCCCTCTTCTGCCTTGCACCTCGCCCCTCCCCCTCCTTCTGTCCCTGTTGCCGGTGCTGCTGCTGGTGCTCCTGCGATGCCGTCGGCCTTTCGAACCCTACCCAATCAGTCTGCCCGTCATGCCCCCTATCCTTCGGTCGTCAAGTCGCACGCTCAGCAGCAGCATCACCTCCCATCCACCAATACTTTTGCCAATGTCCGAGAACTCATTGCTCGCCGCCGGCTAGCACAGATTACCGACCATGCCAATGTTTTTGCCGGATACACTATCGTCAGCCCCGAATTGGTGGTAGAGACCCTGTTGGGTCCGATGGGCTCAATACCACCCGCCAATGGCCTCGAGAAGCTGGAGCTAGCCATGGCTCAGCAACGGGTTCAGCCTCGGGCTGCGGATGGGACCTTGCTGCCGCCTCAGACTCTGAACATGCGGTCGGAGGAGGTCACTCGGCTCCTTCAAATGCTCCGGTTCTCGCTGGTCAGCCACCGGGAGCGACTGGATGTAATTCAGAAGAAGGAGTCGGAGGGTATCAAGCAGGAGACGGTTGATCGAGGTAGCGTGGCCGCTGCCAAGATGCCTGGGAAATATGCCTACCTTGATCAGCAGCGGTCGCTGGCACCCAATGTCTATCAGTCTCCCTACAACATGCCGTCAGGCCTCTCTGAATATGCCAAGACTACCTACGGTTTGGTTCCTGCGGCAGATGACCCGCCCAAGCCATCACTGGCGAACGATTACTTCAACAGTCTTTCACAGGAGCATCAAGAAAAAATACTGAAGACCTGTGGTAGCTTCGTGCAGCGTGCAATTGAGCGGTCGGCTAGTCACAGCCGGCAAAGTTCATCCTCAAATCTCCGGCTGTCGGCGGCTCTCGCAAAGCAAACGGAAAATCCGACGATTGACATCACCCCGGTGGAGGATCCTCCCCTTCTCTCTGGTCTAGATATGCCGCTCCACGCAGATTCTCCATGCTCCAGTTTCGGTCGGTCGCATCTACGATTCCAGTCGCCAAATGAGTTCCCCATCCATGGCCCAGACCCTCATCCCGACCATCACGATTTGTTCGGAGATCAGCAAGCGAATACCCGCTTCTGGCAGAACGGGCCGTGGGTTGGCGGGGATGGCAACACTCCCAATGACGAGAACCGACCATTCTTCGGACCACATCTCTTCGGACCACACGACCGACTCAAACATGACTATGCATCCTCCGACATCTCCCTGGGCAAGGGCCTGGATCCTTGCACTCCGTCGATATGGCAGGCTTTGGGCCCGACATGAATGATGACCTTGGACTAAGTCCATAGATGTTGGTCTCGTCACTGGCCTCGTCACCTTTCTGACCTTTCTAACTCGCGTTTGCCTCTGCGACTGTACTTGCATCTCATGTAACGACTTCACCGGACTGACGACACTGCATGAATGGGCGTTTTCTTGATTTTTCATCCGACCTCGATTGACGATCGTTCCATCACCACGGTCATGTTTCTTTTACGATTTGGAGTTGGCACTAGCTGGCTGGTCACGACTCAGCGCATTTTCATTTCTTTTCGATCATTATTTTCCTTTCAAGGCGCGACTTCTCGGAAAAGGCGGCCCGACTGACCTACTTGACTACTTGCATGGTCATATAGACGGAGTTCAACTTGCACGGTTCCTTTGCGGCCAAAAAAAATCCAGCCTTTTCCCGTCACCATCTTTCTCTCTCGCCCCTTTCAACACTAGGGCCTACTTTCGCCCATACTCTTCCCCCCTCCCCCACCCCCACTGATCTCCCCCCTTTGTTCTATTAGATATCTCATCAAACAAGAAAAAAATTCCTTTTCTTCACCCCAGCGAGATCACTGGATGACATTTGTGCTTTACCCCTTTGATACCCCCCTTTACCCTGCCCTACAACTTCCGAAGGAAGGGTGTGGATCTGGATTTCACCTTTGATCTAATCCCCCCCCTTCCCTGTTGATATATCCATCCTGGCGCTCATCGATTGCTCAGTCTCCCTGGATCATCGGTGGAGTCTTCGCAGCATGTTCCTGATGTGGCAGCCGTCACCTCGCGTGACCTTGATGTATGTGTGCAATGAATCATTCAAATATTATTTTCGAGTGTAGACTGTATTTGAATAGCCTGAGTAGGTTTCTCGTGTTCCTAGGTATTCTCCTTCCCTCTTCAGCCAAATCTGTTGGATTTCAAGTGTCCACTCACCCCACAGCACCAACTTGTAACCTCATCCCAGCCCCCGCATTATAAACTTAGCTTTCCTCGTAGATTGGTAGGCCATATACGGAGTAAGGTGTAGTCAGTTCCTTATCGAGCCGTGTACAGAGGACATGTAGGTACATGTATTGGCTGTCCTGTAAATTTGTTCTCTTCCCATTAGGGTTCTTGATCTTGCCGCGCTCATGGTTACGGTGCACACTATGTGATATATAGTTTGGCACGGAACCCCGCTGCAGATCTTATGATGTCAAACGTGTTCGGTTCCTACTGGGGATCTCCGCCTTATGTTATGCCTTGTACGGTGTCTCTCTCGGTTGGAAGGCCCAGGGTTGACGGGATGGTTATAATGAGACTAGATTGCTCAGGTGTACTCCGTATGTACTCCGTAGTTAGAGGCATTTAATTAGGTACTATGTCTTCGGCTAAGTATTCCGTATGTTAGATATGCTACTCCTTACTTCATAGTGTACTCCGCATGTTTCCATCAAGGGATCTGATGCAGGCTGACCTTGAACTCAATGGCAGGGAATACCAGGCATTCCCACGTGATATAGACTGAATACTATTTTAATGTCTTGATATCTGAGATAATGGTCAAGGGAATAGGGGAATATTAAGTGGGTCAAAATGCCGTGTCTTATCGTATTATGCTATTAGGTCACAAGACCTTTCCAGTCAGTAGTAGAGATATAAACAATGATAAGCCTAATCCGTAGAAGAATGTCATTCGTTCAATTCAGATAATCCCTTTTCGCCTCATCAAAACCTTGTTAGTGCGCGGTCCCGGACCGCGCCATGTCTTCCATGCGGGGTTAAGCCTGTCTTAGATATAATATATCACTTACCCAGGTAACATCTGGACTCTCCAAACACATTCACCATGCGAAATTCCCAGGATGCCTCCGCCGATGAGGCATTGGCCCGTATGGGCTACAAGAGTGAATTACCACGTAACCTGAGCATGCTGAGCATCCTCGGCTTATCCTTTGCTATCATGGCAGCCCCCTTCGGACTGAGCACAACTCTCTACATCACCCTCGCCGACGGTCTATCCGTCACCATAATCTGGGGTTGGGTCTTTGTTTCTCTGATCTCAATTGCTATCGCCGCCTCTCTCGCCGAGATCTGCGCCGTATACCCAACAGCAGGAGGCGTGTACTACTGGAGCGCGATGCTCTCAACGCGCCGCTGGGCACCATTGATGTCCTTTATCGACGGATGGCTAACTCTCGTCGGCAATTGGACCGTCACTCTCAGCATCATCTTCTCCGGTGGCCAGCTGATCCTCAGCGCCATCTCCATCTTCGACGAGTCCTTCGTTGCCAATGCGTGGCAGACCGTACTGATGTTCTGGGCAGTTATGCTCTTCTGCGCCCTAGTCAACATCTTCTTATCGCGCTATCTGGATCTCATCAACAAAGTCTGCATCTTCTGGACAGCAGGCAGCGTCATCGTAATTCTCGTCACGCTTTTGACAATGGCTGACGACCGCCGAGACGCTGAATTCGTCTTCGCTCACTATGACGCCTCCACCAGCGGCTGGCCCGATGGATGGGCCTTCTTCGTGGGTTTGCTGCAGGCAGCATACACCCTGACAGGCTACGGAATGGTCGCTGCCATGTGCGAAGAGGTGCAGAACCCACACCGCGAGGTACCCAAGGCAATCGTGTTATCTGTGGTGGCTGCTGGCATCACTGGTCTGTTCTACCTGATTCCGATTCTATTCGTGATGCCCAACGTTCAGATGCTGCGCGAAGTAGCCAGCGGTCAGCCGATCGGCCTCCTCTTTAAGACGGTGACTGGTTCAGCGGGCGGTGGCTTCGGCTTGCTCTTCTTAATTCTGGGCATCATGTTGTTCGCCGGCATTGGATCCCTCACAGCTGCCAGTCGCTGCACGTATGCATTCGCGCGCGACGGCGCCATTCCGGGCTTCAAGCTCTGGCGTCGGGTGAACAAGAAATTGGATGTACCTGTGTGGGCTGTAGTGCTCTCGGCGGTCGTGGATGGCTTGCTCGGCCTGATCTATTTCGGTTCCACGGCTGCGTTCAACTCCTTCACTGGCGTGGCTACTATCTGTCTGTCGACCTCGTACGGTCTCCCGATTTTGATCTCTTTGGTCCGGGGCCGTCGCGATGTGAAAGGTTCCACGTTTTCCCTCGGTCGCTTTGGATTCGCCATCAACTGCGTTACTATTGCCTGGATTGTTCTGGCTGTCGCTCTCTTCTGTATGCCTGTTACCTTGCCTGTTACCCCGGAGTCTATGAACTATGCCAGTGTTGTTTTTGCTGGATTTGCTGGTATTAGTATCTTTTGGTACTTCGTTTATGCGCGTAAGCACTTTACTGGACCTCCTGTCAGTGGTGACGAGGCACGCGCAGCCACGGAGCTTATGACGGGGACGCCCGTGGATGCGGAGAAACCGTTGGAGACGATGAAGAAGTTGCCGAGCGAGTAGGGAGTTTTATATTCTTTTTATATTCTATTGCTATTTATATGTTTAAGAAATAATAACAAAAGAACAATTCAACTTATACTACAATTATCCTCCTTATCCTCCAGTGTTTGAATGTAATCGCCGACAATCACAGGTGCCCTGACGATCGCCGAGAGCCGCGGCCCAACACACGCCATCTCCAGATAATCTCCTGGCTTTCCTTCCACATTTTGATTGGAGTAAATCTTTTCAATCTGGGGAAAAATAAAGAAGACAGCATTCCGGGGAAGATCACAATCAGACCACAGGGGACCTCGGGAATCTCCAATCTCCTATCGGAACAACCTTCAATCCCAATTCCCCAAAACACCACCCTTCTTAACATCTCTCTGCCAAAAACAATCATCGCTATATCCCCAAATTTCTATCTCCAGTCTTATACGCTCCCCATGAGGACCCGCGCAAGCCGATGCCCAACCCCGCTCCCATGAAGACAGGGCAAACCGGACCGCTTATCGCGTCATGTCGGACTCTGTAGGTGCGTGTGCAGATTGCGCCCTGCGTCATGCGTTTGGATCTCACTGACACCCACCATCCCAGATCGAGTCTTTGTTCATGCCCTCAATACCGTTAAGAGGATTCCCCGGACCGGCACCGCGCGACCTCCCGCTGCCGAGCGGTTGGCCCTATATGGCTTGTATAAACAGAGTATGGGTGAGTGCCCACAATACCGGAAACACAATGGGAAACCGGAATCAGAGGGACTAATATTCGGTCAGAGGGGGACGTGGAGGGAGTAATGGATCGCCCGATTGGGAACACGCCGGAGGTGCACGCGGAGTGCGAGAAATGGTATGTCCGAAACGCGCGGGGAAGGAGCTCTTGATGTGGATCTTGCTCGGTCTATGAAACACAGCTTCTTCTCCCTCTCTGCATCCGACCACCACGCTTACAATGTCTTGGCTAGGGATGCATGGTACGCGCAGCGCGACTTGTCGCGCACCGAAGCCAAACGGCGATACATCTCGACGCTCATCAACACGATGCACGAATACGCTTCCCGAACACCCGAAGCATGCGAGCTAGTCGCGGAGCTCGAGTTCGTCTGGGACCAGATCAAGTTCAACGCCGCCTCGTCGTCCGGTTCCAGCCCGCTGAATGCTGTCGGTGTCCCGCCCTTATCGCGCAGTGCGTACGGGAGTATTGGGAGTCGATTGGCGCAGGAGGACTACGACCGTCCTGCTCGACGGGATGATACCAGTCGACGGGATCGGGATTCGAGATTACGGGTTCTTAGTCCTGTGAGCCAGCCGGAGGAAGAAGAATATTACCGGCGACGGAGGGGGTCTGTGGAAAATAGCGAGGATGGAGGAAGACATAATGAGGACGAGGATGAGGATTCTGAGGAGTTTGAGGAAGCTCGTGATAGCTTATATGAAGAACGAGATCAAGACGACCACGACGACGATGACCCCGATCATACTAGCTCCAACTCCGTCTCCAACACACATACACATACCGACGTCTCCTCACATCACCGTCCCAAACATCGACGCAATCCTGCTTCTGGTATTAGTATGGACAGCAGTGGGAATGGTCTGCCGCATCGAGATTCCCATTCAGATCAACCCAGGAAAGACAGTCGCTGGCGCCGCCGTGTCGAGCAGGCCTTGACGAAAATGACGGCTGAGATTGCTGCTGTGCGTGAGCAGATGGAAGCTCGGTCTGTTGCGCAGCGTCGTCGATCTGGTCTGTTCGCTTGGCTGAAGTGGATGATTTGGGTTGCTGTGCGGCAGATCGTGGTTGATATTGCTATGCTGGGCATGCTGCTTATCTGGATGCGGTTGAGGGGGGGATCGACGTGTTGAGCATCGACTTAAGACGGGCTGGGCGGCGGTTAAGGTGAGGCTTGGGAAGTTGAAGCTCCTGAAGATCGTGGATATGCCTATCTTGCCATAAGAGGGGCTTGCCGGCTGTGGTTGTGGTTGTGGTCTATATTTCTCTTCTCTTCTCTTTCTTTTCTTTTCGGCCTTTTACCTCATTGCTGCATTTTCCTGGCATTGCTTGCACTCATCTATTCCCACATCACTTGGTTTACTTCTTGTGTCTATTTCTATTTTCTTTTGTCCAGTATATATGGGTTTCAATTTCAGGTTACGGGGTTCCCTCCTCTTTTTCTTCTGTTGTCGTATTTCTTTTCTTGGGTCTATGGTACATGTTGTGTCTTAAGGTGGCAGGCTAGTTATATCGAGTTATTGATAGATGCAGACATCAATTTAGATGATGTGCTGCTATGGTTCTGTAGAGGCATAGATTTCAAGCTTAGATGATATGTATACCATGTCTGCTGATTTTGTTTTGATATAATTTAGCATGTCTACATGCCCTAGAGAAACCATGGGAGTTTGGCCCAGTTATTCATGATATTGCTCTTCTCTTTCATTTAGGGATTACATAGATTCGATAACAATTCAAAGCCTTAGGAAATAACTAACGGTCACCGACATATCGATCGATGCGGTTCTCCGTATCTTATAACGCCAGTATTATTCGACATATCATGTAGTGATTATCAAGATGCCCATCGCACATACCTGCCATAAGTCCAATACCACCGCTGCTTTCAAGACCAGTCCAATTTCCAAGATGCGTCATATGCGAAAGCCGTGGCATCGGTTGAGACGAAAGGCGTAACTGGAGCATCCGCTGTCGTGGTACAGGTATAGCCGTTGATTGGATATAACCCATAGGTAGTTCCATGGCTATATAGGCTTCCAAGATCGCCATTGTCGGTACCTGCACTATAGACCGATGGGGAAACTTCCGAGATCGGGACAGTCAAAAGTGATTTCTCATGCTGAACAGGCGTCGCCGTCGCAGTCACCATATTTGCAAGTAGGGCCACAAAGATAATCGTAAACGGAATCCTTCCCAACGCCAAAAGAGCCGAAGCCGCAGAACCCGCAGTCGAAGTCGGCGAAGGCGGCGGACGACGTGAAGTTGTCTTGTTAGCAAAGTCGGTGCCAACCCAGGCATTCCAGTTCTGGATATCATCCAGACACGAGTCCGAGATCGATGCACCCCGCATCTCAGCGATGGTCTTTCCCCGACGAGACACCGTCACGACAACTTGTCCAGTATTACCGTCGAAAGGCACACTGCCACGGTAAAGGCCCACTGGACCGTGTGGTTTATTCTTCCATTTCCCCTCCCGCACGACGCCACCAATATCAACCGACACATCCACATCCACAGCAGACCGCAGCAGCGCAGAGTAGAACACCTCATCCTTCAAGACCTCCGTAGGCGGGAACTCCTCCTGCCCGTGCGTCTCTGTATTACCCGTAGTGCCACCATTGTTACAAGCCGTCCCAGGTGCCTGACGGAACCAAGCAGTAACGCCCTCGGTAGTAACATTCGCCCTGGCACCCTTATAGACATCGATGATAAAAGGCAAGAAATCGCGCCAGCCATCATGGGGATGTCCAGTGGCGTAATTGTAGCTAGCCTTTCCGATCTCGAAAGTCGCATACGCACCCTCATGCAGCGGGCCGATGTAGTGCGATTCGCCGTAGTCGTTCCACGAGATGATCTCCACAAAGTCCGGCTTCAGCGCTATCACTTGCTGCCACCGGTCGTACCACAGGTTATCGCCGTTCCAGATCCAGTTCTTGCCGTAGCCGGGCAGGTTCGTGTAGAACCACGGCGAGACGGGCATCATGTACGGCAGCTCGCCGGTGTCTTTGAGCCACTGCATGTACGTTGAGTCGATGTAGGTTTCCATCGGGGCTGGGCCTTCGGGCCATGCGGCCCAGGAGAATAGTCCGTCTGGAACGCCTGGGGCGACGGCGAGTGCTTCCTTTGCGCCTAGGGCGGACCAGCCCGGTACGAAGAAGCAGTCTACGTACTTTTTGATTGTGGCCCAGTCTGTGGCGTTGGAGGAGCCTTCGAAGGTTGAGACGAAGGGTTTGCCGTTGTGGTGGTAGTAGGCTGGGTTGTTTGCGTATTTTCGGAGTAGGCCGATCACCTCGCCTTCTGGCCAGGCGCCGTTGCCTACGTAGTCGAATGAGAAGAGGAGTTGGAAGTTTAGGGCGTTTGCGGCGGTGAATGCGTTTGCTAGAGAGCGGTTGTTGGTTGGGAAGTTGTATGCGATGTTTAGGGCAAAGGCGTCGATGTGGGCCTTTTGTGCTTCTGCAATGTTGACTTCCCAGTCATATACTGTGAAGTTTTCCGAGTTGTATACCTGGGGTTGATAGAGGTTAGCAGAGATATAGATTGTAGTAGGAGGGTTTTACCATGAAGTGAGCGAACACGGCCGCTGCTTGGACGTGATGGACGCTTCTCCATAATGATAGAATCAAGAATATTGTCGACTTCATGTCAACCTGCGTTTGTGGCTCAGACTATAGAGGTAACTAGCAATTCAATAAGGACGGTCACTAGAGAGATAAGAGCGGCTTTTGTATAAATTATCTATGTACTAGTCTCCCTGTTGCACACGCACAGAATCTGGTGAAGAGTTTGATACCTGCATCTATCCCTCTCGAGATGTCTATAGATAGATGCCGGAGGTCCGTTATTCGTACATCGGGATCTAAGCGTATTCTTGGCCTTTCTCTTTGTACTTTCCCCTTGCCTTGGGTCTTCATACTCGGGGTTTATACTGGCTTTCTATATTCTGAAATACCCCAGATACACTTCGATGACCGATGTTGCTGATCCATGCTGTGACAAGTGGACTCTTCAATCTCGATAAAAAGTACGTAGATATGTTTCGGATTATCTCGAAGGCATAGTTACACCAGGTAGTATATCGGAAGGCCGGAATTAGGGCTCAATTACACACATTGACCAGCAAGCCAAACCCCTGCAATCGAGTCAGGTGAAGGATGATGATAATTATGGACTTCTTCGGATTATAGAATGTAACAATTTGTCATTTTAATTCAGACTCTGCAGAACGGTTGATGCTAAGCCTTGTATCAAGCCGGAAAATTGCTCAGTCCAGATCGGTATTTTGAGAGAGACAGTATCAATAGACCAGATCTTCCCAAAGCTATGTTATTTAGGATCATAGAGCTTGACATGTTCAGCAATATTATCCATAGATTTGTTAAGGGGGGGGGGTAGATGCATTGGCAGCCAGTAAAACCGCTAGTATATATACCCAACCCAACCTTATTATTCCACACAGCACTACCTCCATGTATACCATCACGAACTCCCTAAAGTGGTATTGAATACTAGGTGCCAGCTGGGGAGGCTCGCTAGATCCACAGGCCTCCATAACAATAACCATCATACACGGTGGTTATGAGTTGGACAGAGTCAAAGATCGGAAGGAAAACATGGCTGGACATGTTATATACACGGTGAGACTCTGCGGTGCATGGGTAAGCCTGAGCGATAACCAATGTATACAATCTTCCCCGCGGAGGAATGTCAGTGTGTAATGTGCCTAGCTTATTCACTGCAATGGTTACCTACATATGCACCAAGCCGAGAAGGTATTCGAGCCAGTGGACAGCATTTGAGTCCGTACTACTACCAACTCGAGAACATGCCATTGCAAACTATTATGGGTTAGAAAGCATATCGCCCCATACAGTGAGGCAGGGAGATTTAGAGATTGAGCAGAAAACCATGTAACCATTCATGATGCCAAGAGATATTTACACAAACATAGACCGGATTTACGGCCGAGCATCCAAATAAAACAGTGATATAGAAAAAAGACGATGCCCAGATTATGAGAGGGAAGGGTGAGGGTGTAATCAAGGCGAGTCTAGAGAGGACAAAGTGAACCGGGTCAGTGTTTACCACTGGGGACCGGGGTACTGTGCGTATTTTTGCTTGGGGCGCAAGTGAACAGGAACCTGGCCCTCGGGGGTTCCAGGGATGGTCTTCTTCAAGCCCTAAAAGAAACGAGAAAAGTGCATGTTAGCTTGAGTCCGGGGTGATAGCGGATGCCATGGATGCGAGGTGATTAAGACGATCGGAAGCAAGAGGGCATCTATCATACCAATTTATCAAAGACACAGTTGTTAAGCTGCATCTCGGCCCGGCGGCACTCCCAAAGCTGGTGGTTGTTGTTCTCGAGACACTCCCAGTGGGCCTTGAACTGGTCGAGGCAGTGGGTGTTGATATCCTTGATGCTGCGAGGGGTCAATATCTTCGTCTCAACTCAAATGTAAACCACAGAAATAACGTACACGCTAGCGGCACAGCGCGTCACCTTCCGGCCCTCCTTCAAGCAGTCGATCTCCCCGCGGCCATTGGCCTCGTCCTTGCACTTCATGAAGTCGTCATTGAAGGCCTTGCAGCGGTCTCCAATGAAATAGGCTGCACTCATCAGGGGTGCAGATGTGGCACCGACCTCCTCCACCTTGGGAATGTGATCGGGCATGGGTGTGGTGTCCACCAGGACAGTCTGGTTGAAGCTGTGCGCGGAGGGATAGAGGTTAGCGTTTCCCATTGAGCTTGACAAAGAGAAAGCGATTGGAATCAAGGTACATACCGAGCATCTCTTTGGGCCATGGCGACGGGTGGCTTGTCAGAAAGACTGTGAGGGGAAAGAGGTGCAATTGAGACGAGACTTGGAGATCGATAGTCGAGAGCTGCGGGTTGCGGTGGAATGAAATTTGGCTCGTCGGTGATTGGCTGGTTGGTTTGTGATTAGGTCAGCGTAACATGCTGCCCAGGTGCAGTATTGGGGAGCCAGCGTGTGTGAATTGTTGCCTTTGTTTATTGGGGGATATCAATGGGGAAAAGCTATCAGGACAATAAAATTGAACAATATATCAATACCAATTCAATACTTATTCACATCTTTCTTTCAATATGTATTCAAGCTGTTTGCGAACAATGGCCCATCACGTGACACAAACAAATCGAGCTCCGGCTCTCATCTTTCTCGGCCTTCGAGCTCCATCGAAGAACCCCTCAGCTTTCTCTCCTTCGACTGCCAACACCCGGTCCCTGGATTATGTGCCTTAGACTTGTTTCTATTTCCCTTCAGCGCTCTTAATCTGGCTGCGCCAGTGCTTTATTGACCCATTGACGCGCTCTATCTTTATCGTGGTTTTTTTTTTGTGCCTTTTTTTGATCGCCCATCATGTCTCTCTTCGGTGGAACCCAGCCCCAGGCCAACACCTCGCTGTTCGGCAACACCGCATCGAAACCGTCTCCCTTTGGCGCCCCGGCAACAACCCAGCCCAGCACTGGCACACTGTTCGGCGGGCAGACCCAACAGCCAGCAGCGGCAGGAACGGGAGCAACCGGTGCATTTGGCGGAAGTGCGTTCGGCGCAAGTGCCGCACCCCAGAAGCCGTCAGGATCTTTATTCGGAAATCCACAAGACCCCAAGAATACCGTCGGCTCAAGTGCTTTTGGGCAGCCGCAGCAGCAACAGCAAGGAAGCGCATTCGGCTCCTCGCTACAGAAACCGCAAGGTAGCCTCTTCGGAGGCCAGCAACAAACACAACAACCAGGCACTGCGTTAGGAGGACTTGGGGGTCTCGGTTCCAACACTCAACAACAAACAAATGCCTTGGGCCAGCAGCAACCGCAGCAATCGCAATTCGGCCAGAACACGATGACAACACCACAGCCCCAGCAGCAGCAGCCTTCTCTGTCGTCAAGCCTCTGGTCCCCCGGCCGTGCTATTACTGGGGGTGAGTCTATTGTGTAATCTTTCACTACGGAGTTTTACTGACAAGACCGCTTTCTAGTGCACCGAACTGTCCCTATGCAAGTGGCCATCATCAAGGATAAGTGGGATCCTCCCAGCCAAACCTCCCCCTTCCGAGCCTACCTGTACAACAATGTCGGCGAGGAGGCCGCACCTTTCTACCAACCGGGCCCCGAGGACGACGAGTCAAAATGGGAGGAGGCTTTGCGCAAGCGACCAGGTCCAGGATATGTCCCTGTGCTTGTAAAGGGCTTCTGGGACCTCGGTAAGCGCGCGCAGCGTCAGAGGGACTTCCTCACTATGATGCAGTCGCGCCTGCACGAGATCAACAATTGCTTGACCGGGCTTCTCTCGAAGCATGATCTCAACCTTTCCGTCAAGATCGCTGACTGCCGGCGGAAGCACATTATCCTGAGCAAACGATGCCTCTCCCTTGCTGCTAAGACGCAGATCCTTCGCAACAGAGGGTATGCCATGGACGAAGCGGAGGAACAGTTGAAGAAGAAGCTTGTTGAGTTGGAACGTGCCGTTTTCGACCCGTCTCTCAATGGCCGCGCTGAAGAAATTTGGGCCCGCATGTTGGCCATCCACGAGCACTCCAAGCGACTGCAAGTGGAGATGGACCGTGCTGGAGTAAATGTGACACAAGCGGAGGATGACATTGATGAACAGACATTGAAGACTGCAAAGAAGGTTCGTTCCTTGGCACTGATAAAGTCTCAGCACCGGAAGAGATCGCTAACCATATCCTCCAGATCCTGGATGATTACCACTCTCAGATTCAGCATCTCCAGAAGGAGATGGAGTCCATCAAGAACGACTTCAACGAGGTGGAGAAAGCAATTGGGAATTGAGGGCATTGCTCTCTAACTTTCTGTGTGCTATTTCGAATCTCAATCTCCTCACATTTCCTCATATGTTTGGACTTAATGTCTACGGTCACGGGGTACTGGCGTTCTTGGGGATCAGGCCATTGTAATGCATATCTGAATACAAATTTTTTTGCTGAACATTCCACTTTGTGTCTTTTATGAGTGGATTTGCTCGCCAAGTCGTAGTAACTACATGTACTATCCATCAATACATGTACCTTCTATGTATGATAGCGAGGATATGTACATACATGTATTGGATATAAGCCCTCAGATCACTACATATGTACCACTCTGCTCTGCCATGTTGACCCATTACTTTATCAAAGCCTCGCGAGACCCTGATACTGACTTCCATATTGCAATTTGATATTTTGATTTGCTCTATATCCCACAGAAAAACAAACGACAACAAGCATATGCACAATAGTAATACATCACCCTACCGGCATTACCCAGCAGACCCAAAAGATATAGTAGACGAACTTCAAGAGCTTTCCATAGGTTAGGCGTCCATGCTCAATCTTGTCCAATTTTGGCTGGGAAAAAAAGTTATGCCAGGGGGAAAAAATCAATTATCCAGTTCTCCTGCATGTCATCGCGAAATCATAACCAGCGATTCATCGATTACAGTCCGGGAGGCAAGAAAGAAGAGCGGAAGACGGGTCAACCGGCTTAAAGGAACTTGCGGACGAAGTCAACGGCGAAGGGGGCTATGTGTTGGATGGCAACGTTAGCTTTCAATCCACTGAACTCTTCCCTGGCTTGTCTTGAGTTGTCTGCTCTTTCGAGGCTTTGTGGACCAGATACTCGACTTACACAAGTAGAGGAGGAAACCGCCAGCAATAGCCATCTGGACGGTCTGGCTGGCCTCAATCTCACCAGCCTGTAAAGTATGTTAATATCAGATGTCACTTGGGGTAGAGGTCATGGCGTGAGGCTGACCTTGATCTCTTCCTTGGAGATCTGTTCTTGGCCTTAACAGAATTATATTGTCAGCTCGAGTTTGAAGGCGCAAAGAGGCATGGGATTGGAATCATACCTGGGGCAAACATTTTGAATGTGATGAAGAATTAAGTAAGGAAAGAGGGTTCAGATAGTAGATGTTGTGAGAGTTGAACGAGGATGTTCCCAACCTTGGAAGTCGGACTGGAGAAATAAATCACGGGAGCACAGACCACCGCTCTCCTTCACTTGAGGTTTTGCCTTCACTACCTCCCTTCTCTCTATCCGCTCGCATTCTATCGACCTAATTTTATGAGAAGCTTGTGCTGGGTTTCTCTTTTTAATCTCTACCTTGACATCTTACCCGCCTTGCTCGAATCCGCAGAGCATCGATTGAGTTTGCGGAGAGGCGTCGGGATCACTCAGGCAGATAACGTACCGTGACTTGTTCGCGATACTTCCCCTAAAAGATCTCTACACCTTTGATCTTTGCTCTTAATCTATCCGTTCGCATTTGCTGTCATCTGAGCCACCATGTCTGCTTCACCGGACCGCAAGGCTGCTTCGCCCGCCGCCTCTCCCGAACCCGAAGTCCCCGAGCAAGTCGCAACCCCGGTTGCTGGTGACGACAACGAGGGCGAGAACTCGACTGAACCTACTGCTAAGGCCAAGGAAGCCACGGAGAATGTTGATGATGAGCTACACGGTGAAGACGACGAAGTTGATGACGACAAGATTTCAGACGATGAGTCTATTCTGTCCGAGGTTGACGAGGCACAATTCGACAACTTCGACCCAGAGAATGTTGACGTCGAGGACCGCCCACAACTTGCTATTGATGAAGATAACTTGAAACTCATTGGTCGTCACAAACGCAAGCGCACTGAGGATGGCGAGAGTCGTCCGCGCCGAAAGGAAGGTCGTCGCGGGAAGAAGAGCCGTCGAGCTGATGAGGGAGGCGACGAAGAAGGCTCTGGCCGACGCGATCGCAAGAAGCGCGAGGATAAGCCCGATACAGATGAGGAGGCTCTTGACCCGGAGACCCGTATGTTCTGCTCTTACTGGCAACTGGTTTTCCGTCTCGCAAAATTTATACTAACTGGGTTCAATTATCAGGACGACGCCGCGCCCTCGACCGTGCTATGGACGAGGCGATGAAGAAGCCGGCGAAGAGACGTTTCCGCAAGCAGGATGGCATTGTATGTGTTGTGTCTAGTGACACGCACTCACCTATGTTTACTGACTGTACTATTAGGATTTGGAATCTATGGCAGATGCTGAAATCGAGGATATGCGCAAGCGCATGACCCACGCCGCGCAAATGGATGCGATCAACCGCCAAGAAGGAAAACCAGCTATGCACAAGCTCAAGCTCCTCCCCGAAGTCATCATGCTCCTCAATCGCAACCAGTACACCAGCGCCTTGGTCGACCCAGAGATTAACCTATTGGAAGCTGTTCGGTTCTTCCTTGAGCCTCTGGACGATGGGTCGATGCCCGCCTACAACATTCAGCGCGACTTACTGACCGCCATTACCAAGCTTCCTATCAACAAGGATGCTTTGATTGCCAGTGGTATTGGAAAGGTGGTTGTCTTCTACACCAAGAGCAAGCGCACCGAGCGTCGCATCAAGGAAATGGCAGAGAAGTTGCTGGCAGAGTGGACACGACCAATTCTCCAGCGCAGCGACGATTATTCGAAGCGGGTCTACCAAGAGGCTGATTATGATCCTACGTATGTTCACTGCTGCACCGCCGCCCTATCACCCACTGACACCCCTATAGGAAAGTTGTCAGGCGCGCTCCTCCCACCGCCGAGGAGATCGAAGCTGAAGCCCGCGCCCGCGCGATGCTCCCTCCCCGTCTTCTCAATCGTGCTCGTGTCGATCGTACCAACGTCAGCTATACTGTGGTCCCGCGCCAGACAGCTGTGCGCGAGGCTCAGTTTGCGCGCCCCTTGGGTTCCAGCGGCGAGGACCGTTTCCGCAAGATGCAAGCCCGCCAGGCTGCGGCACGCAAGGCGTCTCGTCGGTAGATTCGGCTGTAAATTCTTTTCCAAAATGGCATGGGCCAGTTCCGTTATGTGAGATAATTTTCGCGGTGTTTGGGGCGTTTCGGGATCAATCGGGGATTGAATAGGGATTTGGGAGTGTGTCAACCTTCGCATTCCGAGTGGAATAAGCAAGAAACTTCGTCCATTGAAATTGTATGGAAACGAATCAAAGTAAATCCAATTAAATTTCAAATATGCCCAGTGATCTATAGAGAAAAAGCCCAAAATCAAGTCGGCAAGCCAGTTCCGTGCAAGACCGAGTAATGGCCGGGGCGCAACGCCGGAAAAAGAGCAGATCCCGCGGCTCCCACGTCATGCGATCCGGCCTTTGCTTTTTTGGTTTTATATTGGACATTCCACCCTCTTCTTCATTCCAGTCTAAAGAATACGCTACTTTACACAATGAAGTTACTCACTAAAGAACAAGAAGAAGCCCACTACAGGTATGAAATCCCTACACCCTCCAACTTCCATTGATCAGCCCATACTGACGAAACAAACCTCAACAGGTCCGTCGTCAAAGGCGGCACAGTCGGCGGCCTCCTCGGTCTCGCCGGCGGCGTAGCAGGTGTTCTACTTGCCTCACGTCGCTACCACACAATCCGCAACCTAACTGTGCCCATGAAATCCTTCCTGGTGACATCCTCCGGTACCTTCACGGGTATCATCGCAGCCGACCACGCCTCACGCGAGTACGAGAACGAGCAAAACGCCGCATACCAATGGTACGAGAACCGCGAAGAGCGCCTTCGTGCCGAGGAGATGCGCGGTCTCAGCTTCACCGACCGCGCCGCTGCCTTCGCCCGCCGCGAGAAATACAAGATCATCACCGCCACCTGGGTTGCCTCGATGGTTGGCTCTTTCGCGCTGGTCAGTCGCATTCCCGGCCTTACCGGCCAGCAGAAGCTTGTCCAGGCCCGTGTCTATGCGCAGGGTCTGACGCTGGGTGTTTTGTGTGCTTCGGCTGCTTTTGAGATCTCAGACCAGCGTCGTGGTCGTGGATTGCTGGACTCGAAGAAGAAGGCCGCGGCCGCGGCTAAGGCTAAGGTTGAGGATATTTCTGATGAGCAGCCTGTTCACCAGAGTGGTAAGCCTAATGAGGGCGATCTCTGGAAGGATATGGTTGCTGCTGAGGAGGAGCGCTTGAGCTCCAAGCATCAGTCTCTCTATGATAATCAGAAGCAGCAGGCTGCTGGTGCTGAAGGGAAGGAGGAGAAGTCTGAGGAGAGTGATAACGAGAAGGACTCCAAGACGGAGAAGAACGACACCGAGTCCAAGACCAAGAAGAGCTCCTAGATATAGCTCTCTTGCTTCTTGTTCATCCCCCATAACCGCCATTGATCAAGGCCCAGTGCAGACATCGCTGCTCACTTTCATTTCTACCTCCTCTCGAGAGCCTGGAATCTCTGTTGGATAACAATGATAGATGGGAGGGGCGATGGGATTGCTTGGCTTTCATCGCCCGTACATATCCTACGATTTCTTAAGCGTTTGTCTTCATGTTCATGTCTCAAGGGTTCTCCCAGTCCCGAAAAGTGACATTTGTTTTACAGTGTCCACGTGTATGATAGTTCTATAAGCAGTGTCCTCTATCTCTCCTTCTCTACTCTAATGGAAATGAATAGACAAAAAAAGTTGGCATTCGCCGGTAATGACGTCATATTAATATTCACGGGTATTTGGGGTCTAACGTAGCAGAACATGATGGACATGAAAATGAAACGCCAAATCAATGATAAGAACCTATAATCAGCCTTATTTCTTTACGTATTGACTTAGAAGGTTTCATCTTCCAGGTGCTCCATGCGGCGGATCACACTTGGACTTTGGTCGTCGCCAAAGTCATCTGTAATGTCCCCAGCCCCAGCCGTAGCCAGTAAGTCAGTCACGATGCGCTTAGAAGCTTCTCTTGCTACCGAGGCGAAGGAAGTTAGTATGAGTATACTATCAAAAGAGAACCAAGGGAACAAATCTTACCGGGCGTCCTCATCAACCGGCTCTGCGGAATGTGGAACTGCATTGTCTTAGGAGGACTCGGCCCAAGATCCTCATCGTCGTAATCCAGATCGTCGTCGCTATCCCACATTGCCGACTTACCCGCAGACTTCTTAGCAGGTGTCAAAACACTCATTCCAGGCCTGGGAATACCGCGCATGCGATTGCTGCTAGTCCGTCGCTTGCGGTTCGTGCCGGGGGTGTCATTGATGCCTTTGATAGGAGACGAGAAGATTTCCGAGTGCAGCTGTGGTGCCTCCGGCTCCGGGCTGGAAATCGGCGAGTCGTCGTATCCATACTTGGAGGTAGATTCAGCTGGCTTTGGCGTGACAGTGAACTTTGGTCGAGTGTTTGCGCTGCCGCCCACATTGCGGAATCCCTTCCCAAGCGGCGTGGCTTGCACCCGGTAGGTCTTGTCGAGCATTTGGTGCAGTACCGGGTCCGAGGTCTTCTGGTATCGACGGTCTTGGGTGGATGGCTGCGATGCGGGCGGGAGGAATGGTGAGGACATCGGGGTTGTGGCGGAGACGCCGCGTGGGAAGAAGGATTGGCGGCCTGGAGTGGAAGGGAGGGTCGAGGATTCTGGGAGGTCGAATGGTGGTTGGGATTCGTTGACTTGTCTTCTTAGGTTCTCGTAAGAGGACGAGTACTCCATTGAGGAGGTTGTCATGTCGTCCTCGGGCTGATGATGGTGGCCTGGAGCACGCGGAGTGCTGTGGGAAGAGATCGCGAGATCTGTTAGATCGAGGTCGTCTGCCTGGTCGCGGCGGGGTGTTTCATGGCGCTGGGAAGAGGGCGTCTCGTGGGACATGGTCTCGTCGAGGTTGGTGCTCTGGGTTATGTCGGTGGACAACTCTTCCTCCGTGTCTGTCGGGTCCTGCATCGTTTCTTCATCCGTGTTTCGTTCTTCATAGCCGGAGAGAGATACGTTGGCGCTCGCTTCGAAGAATTGCTTCCAAAACTAAAGGGAATCAACAAAACTGTCTATAGCTGTGTCTGCTGGTGGCGCTGACCTTGGAACCTTCCCAGACATCTCGGGAATGCTCGGTATATTGCTCTACCAGAGGCAATATACTCGTAGTAACTATCCGATGAGCTTGACTGAAATTGTGGTCGATCTCTGTATGAACATATGACGATGAGCGGTCTGCCGGACTGTTTTGTTTACTTTTTTACCCTACCTTGCATTGTCAGGGTGATGGACTGCTCCAATTTCTCAAGCTCCTCGGTGAGGGACAACGGCCGTTGGGCCTGCGAAGGTTGGCGAGACATGATGATATCACTCAAGTTCAATTGTATAACAATCGAGTCCAGAGATGGGAGCTTGCAATCACGTCCATCACTTCGACGCGCGGGGAACTTTGCCCAAAGCGGTGTGTATTTAGGGCCGGTGATAAGGGCTTATCGGGTCACATGTGGTAATGTAAGGATAAGGTGCAGGCATCACCGTATCATCTTGTTCCGCTCCATGGATGACAGAGGTGAGTCTTGAAAACGTTTGAAAGAAAAGATACAATTACAATATTCCGGTTCATTATGCCAGCACCACTTGCAAAAGGTATGGCCCTCTACTTCCCTGAACTTCTACGACTTCATCCCGGATCATCCGGGCGGTGTACTCGGCTTATCAGTTCCCCACTGCGTAAAGGATGAGGCTAACCTTTCATGCAGGACTCATCATTACTGTTTCTGTGCTTGTAGCAGCCGGAATTGCCGTGTACGAGTCACCGCAGTTTCAACAATGGGTGACCACCTCGCGGCGCAAGATTGCCGTGGCCCTGCACAACCTCGGCGATGAGATCCAACCTCAAGACATAGCGTTGAGGGAGGACATTTCTATGACTGAGGAGACTGGCGAAGTAGCCGAGGAACGCAGACGGATTGCTCGTGCGGAGATCATGCGACGAGGAACGATCCTTGAATCACGACGGAAGGCCAGCCAGCCGGGCCAGCCTCATAACAGCTTTGATACCCTGGTCGACAATGAGGGCAACCTACTTAAACAAAAAGACCAAAAAGACCACGAATACGGTGTTCAGTCCAACGAAGAATTTACTGCTAACTCAACGGGAGTTGACCTGGGCACTTCGGAGCCCCTCCGCCGAGGCGGCAAGCAAATTGAGACCGACTCTACGGCCACGCTGGGTCGGGATCAGCTGCATCTTGACATTCCCTCGCCCGCTCCCTCGAATCATCCTTCGGAATCTATTATTCAGTTCACGCCTGGGTCTGAAGCACCCGGTGGGGATAGCCTCTTTGATCCATTCTCTCCCAAGTCTCCTTTGTCTGCCTCTGGCTCCAGCCACACAGAAGACCACCAGCAGGTATATTATGCGCACCCAGACGCACCGAGCAATAGAACCTATGAGCATGATCATCTTGTTGAGCTAGATGGTTTCGGCCACGAGAGTGTTCAGTCTCACAATGATGTTTCAGCCGCCCCTTCTACGAGTGGAAGTTTTAGCCATGTCGGAGGATTCGAGGATGAAACGTCCGACGGTACTCTTAGTGACCTTGGTGGGCGTTCTGTTGGTGGTGTGGCTACTCCGGCATGGTCTGACGTGGGTAGTGTAATTAGCAACGAGGATGCTGGACATCATCAGTTGCTCTGATGCACTCGGAACTTCATGGATAATGGACAAGGATCAATGGACGGGCTTTACTGGCTCGGGTATCTTCCTGGTATGGTGTTCGGTGTTTTGGCTTTAGGTTTCAGCTTGGTTGCAATTTGCGTTGGTGCGATACGAGGTACAAGGACTCTTTGTTTACTCGAAATAATAAGGGGTCCATTAAACATGCAATACTCCTAGAAGCACCGCCATAATGTACTAACTACTCTAGATGAAAACTTTACATATGATATGGCATTGTCAATTTGCACTGACCAGTGTTAAAGGAGTCAAAGCCAGGATCGGATGTTGCCTCTCACATTCAATCACCTGCGACATGATTGACGCAATCTCGAAAGAGGGCCTACATTCGTAGTAACCAAGCTAAGTGACGTCCACTACTTTGTATATATACCTCGGCCTACTTTCTACATACGTACATGTATCGGGGTCTGCTGATAAGGGTCAACTGGGGTAATACCCGTGGACCCGGCTTGACTGGTAGACATCCATGGATACGTGGAGAGTTAACCTGGAAATACGAGGGAATTAAGATATAAAACGATCAAACGGCCAACCACATGGGCGGACCGCATGGGAACATCCATGTTGTGACGTAACCACCCGGGCTAGGCCTGAGGAGAACAACTTCGAGTATACGAGGTAGTTAATAGTATTATAGTATTATAGTATTATAGTATAGAGGACTCCTCCATTCTGGTAATTCATTCCATCTTCAAATTCGCATTGGAATCATGGCTACATTCATCACACATAATATCATGGGCACCGCCCTTCAAACTACCGAGAGGTATACAGACTTGCAAGCACGAGATGTGGGTGCCTTTGGAGCAATATGGTATATTTCCTCCTCGGATATTATATTCGTACTGTAAGACCACTAACAGCTAGAATCAGCTCGGCACATGATTCAATGGCCAACCGAACGGTCGCTATAAAGAAGATATGGAATCCCTTTGATAGCCCTGCCCGGGTCAAGCGCACGTATCGTGAGATTCATTTGATGAACCATCTAAAGCATGATAATGCATGTGTGGAAAAAGAGACCAAATACGAACGTGAACACTAACCGCCAATAGTTGATCAACATGACAGATATCTTCATTTCACCAGCGGAAGATCTGTATGTGAATCACTACTAGCTCCTCTATTTCCCAAATTGATTGATACTGAACGTTTTGAAACAGTTATCTTGTAATGGACTGTTGCATGACAGACCTTCATCATTTGATCCAATCAAGGCCGGACCCATTGGAAGGCGAGTTCATCCAGTTCTTCACCTACCAACTGCTGGTATGTCTACCCTAGTTTGAGCTGGAAATGTCAGTGTAACTGACAATTTCAGCGAGGGCTAAAATTCATCCACTCTGCTGGTGTGATCCATCGAGATCTCAAACCTAGCAACATTTTGATAAAAGGAAACTGCGACCTGAAGATTTGTGACTTTGGTCTTGCCCGAGAACAAGATCATCAGATGACTGGCTATGTCTCCACACGATACTACCGAGCTCCAGAGATCATGTTGAATTGGCAGAGATACAGCTTCGCGGTGGATATCTGGAGCACTGGTTGCATCCTGGCAGAGATGCTCCTACGGAAAGTTCTCTTACCAGGCAAAGACAATGTGCATCACTTCAAACTGATCACTGAGATCTTTGGGAAGCCACCTAAAGAGATTATGGAAACAGTTTACAGCGACATTGTACGAATCCTAAACGGCCGGGTTGGATATTGAAGATTAGATGCTGACTACAAGTTATAGACGATGGAGTTTGTGAACTCCCTACCTGAAATAGAACCCAGGCCACTTGCACATACGCTGGGAGATGTTGATCCTGAAGGTATGCCCGTCGAAATCTTCATTGATATCAAGTGCTTCCTGGTCTATCTACCTCCAATGACTACTGACTTTTGCTAGCCGTTCATCTCTTGGAGAAAATGCTTGACATAGACCCACAAAAGAGAATCGCAGCGGCAGATGCTCTAACCCATACATACGTTTCGACCTATTCGGACTCTGACGATGAACCCGAGTGTGAGAAGCAAATTGACTGGTCTTCGTTAGATTCAGAAATGACTACGGAACAATGGAAGACCAAAATGTATGTACCTTTCCAATCTGCAGTGTATTGGTTTCGACTTATCGTTCTCAGGTATTTCGAGATTCTGAACTATCACACTGGTTCCTACAACTGGGAAGACACTAACCCTAAAGCCCAGGGAAGATTTGAGGATTGGATGCGCAAAGAGATAACGGTGGGTACGTATTAGTTGTATTTAGGAAGCTATTTTTTATTCATCTGTATAATAACGCATGAATTTATCCTCTGTGCATAACCGTACAGCTATCGCTCCAAGTGTATGCATGCAGATCTGCACATCAGTAGACTAGCAACGTCGCCTCGATCGAACAAGCAGCAGAATATATCACATCCAAGTATGGAAATTCCCAGATACTAACGACCAACCGAGATCCTCCTGCAACAGCGAAAGCAGTAAGAAAACTAACGTGACAAAGAGCAAAGGGCTGAGTATGCACATGCCCAGCTGCAAAACTTAAAACACAATGGAAAGGTCTAGTCATATCTATATACTAAGAAATGAATGATTTCTTCCTTTAACAGAATTGTCAATTCGACAAACAAACCGAGTTACCTAGGCATCTCCACAAGCCAAGTTTATAGAACTGGCAATCGACTTCGTTGAGGTACTAGATACTTCCTTAAATGAGGGTATACGGGGCAATTAGAAAGTACCAGGTACTTATGGCCGGATAACCTGACCGATGAAATGAACCTCGGCAGTTTCGGGCTAAGCGGAGATCTTCCCTTCTCCCCATACTTCTTTTAAGCCCTTGACTCCTCTTCATTTTGTTATTCATATTTTCCATTTCTCTTTTAATTCTGTACAATTCGTAAGTTATTCTCTTTTCCTAGAATGTGCTTTTGGTTTTTACTCCCCTCGCCCAAAATCTCCGCGCGAAGCTTCCCCGCATTAACGAAAACTTCCATGCCAATAGCTGCAATCTTGAATAAAAACAAGCTGCAGGAAGCAAGAAGAATCTAAAACTGACTGTATACTTTCTTCAGTCTCTCCATATTCATACACCATGGCCGCAGATCGTTTAAGCTCGCTCCTGAGCCACCTCAAGCCCGGCGCCACCAACGGCCTCGCTGCTATGTAAGTCCTCGGATGAGGTCATCTGTGTCTTATGAGTCTAACAAGCAAACACAGTACACAGAAGAACCCCGACGATGTGGTCATCACCCTAGCAATCCGCACACCGCTGACCAAGGCGCGTAAGGGCGGGTTCAAGGACACAGAATTGGACTACATGATCTACGCCCTGCTGAAGGAGACTCTGGCCAAGTCACAGATTGACCCTGCTCTGATCGAGGATGTCTGTCTCGGAAATGTACGTTCGATTTTTTTTTCTTCGCACCACAAACCTATCGATTCCAGATTCCATATTCTAACCCCGAAGACAGGTCAACGAAGTTAAAGCTGCCTACATGGTCCGCGCTGCAGCTCTTGCCGCCGGTATCCCCCACACAGCCGGTGCCTCATCAGTAAACCGCTTCTGCTCGTCCGGGCTGAAGGCTGTACAGGATATCGCGAATCAGATCCAGCTGGGCGCCATCGATGTCGGTGTCGCTCTGGGTGCGGAGCTGATGTCCGCCTCTGGCGACCGGCTGGACAGGCCGTTCAACGAGGAGGTCTTGCGCAACCAGGAGGCCGCCGACTGCATGCAGCCCATGGGACAAACTTCCGAGAACGTCGGAAAGGACTTCGATATCCCCGCGAGCAGCAGGACCGATATGCCGCCGAGTCCTTCCGCCGTGCTGAGGCTGCTCAGAACAACGGCTGGCTCGATGACGAGATTGCTCCTATCGCTGTCAAGGTTAAGGACCCCAAGACTGGCGAGGTTAAGGAAGTTACTCTATCCCGTGATGATGGTATCCGTCCCGGTACTACTTTCGAGTCGCTTTCCAAGATTCGCCCTGCTTTCCCTCAGTTCGGTGATAAGTCCACTGGTGGAAACTCCAGCCAGGTTACTGATGGTGCCGCGTCTGTTCTTCTCATGCGCCGCTCCAAGGCTATCGAGCTGAACCAGCCTATCCTTGCTAAGTTCTGTGGCGCTACCGTTGCCGGTGTTCCTCCTCGCGTGATGGGTATCGGCCCAACTGCTGCTATCCCTAAGCTGCTGAGCAAGTTCCAGCTTGACAAGAATGATATCGATATCTACGAGATCAACGAGGCTTTCGCCTCTATGGCGGTCTACTGTGTTAAGAACCTTGGTCTTGATCACGCCAAGGTCAACCCTCGTGGCGGTGCTATTGCCCTTGGTCACCCGCTCGGCGCAACAGGTGCGCGCCAGATCGCGACCATTCTGAGTGAGGCTCGCCGGACAAAGAGTAAGATTCTGGTCACTTCCATGTGTATTGGAACTGGACAGGGTATGGCTGGTCTCTTCGTCAATGAGCAGCTGTAGATATACAGAGATTAGTTTAACTACGCGACAAAATATACGATCTCCAAGGCATATGAATGAGTTAAATTCAAACGAAGAATATATATGTATGGTATCAAGTGCTATGTAGTTTAAAGCAGAACTCGTAAATCATGAAAGAAGATCGTGCACCAAATGAGTAGCCATATCACTTAGCATCATCTTGCTTCCCGGCCTGACTCTCTCTCTTCATCCTCTCCTCCGCTGCCCGCGCCATGATTTCCCTACGAGACAGCGTCCCATCAGGAGCACTATTTCCACCCCGGCCACCATTCGAGTCGCCCTGCAATCCACCAAGGACAAACTCCCCACCGGTCCACCCACACTCATCAACAAACTCCTCCCCCCTGAGCGCTATCCCAATCACCAGGATTATAAAACTCCTGATTAGACAACTGATTCCCACCAGACTTCCAATCAGCGCGGTCAACCTCCTTCTCGATCTGCGACGTCAAATCCCAAAAGTCACGGTCATGAGGCCCGAACACGCAATGCGCAAGCTCATGACACAGCGTCTTCCGAATAGTACGGTAATCACGGTATCCATCATAGGCATCCGTTCGCAGACGCAACTCAATCACCTCGCCTTTATTCCGGTTTAGACCTAGCGTCCGTGACTCGCTCGTCGTGTGTTCCGCGGGATTCATCTCTGTCAAAAGCGGCACAGAGAACTTGTGCTTTGCCATTGCGGCGCGGATACCTGGGTCATCGCGGAGGCGTTTGAGGAAGTCCAGAGAGCGGTCTGGGTTTGGGAGGTAGGATAGTGGGAGGAGACGGTGGAAGGTGTAGTTGTTGCTTGAGGATGAGAGGGTGTGGATCCCACCGCTGCGGGTGGAGGATGGTGTTTGTTTGTTACGTCTTGCGGCGTTTAGAGCGGCAGCTCGTGCCTCTTGTCGTCGCTTTTCGCTGGCGGATTGTTCGTGCAGATCGGCGATTGCTTTGGCGGGGGTGCCGAGGAGGGTGATCTTGAACTTTGGGGATGAGAGCTGGAGAACCGCGTCAAGGAGAGTGGGTGGGAACGGTGCTTTTTGCATTCCTGGCTTTGGGGCTATGAGGAGCTTTTGGTTCTCGATGGGAATGTTTAGGACGCGCTCTAGCTCGGAGGAGAGGTCTTGTAATGTTGCCGAGGCGGGGACTTGAATGATATGCGCGGTCCCATGGTGGTGGACGGTTAGCTCCTTGGGAAAGTCCATTATAGCGTGTGATTAGATAGGTAGTAGGGAAGAGCTCGTGAGGAAAGAGCTCTTGAGTGAACAACTCGCGACAAGAAGAAACTGCTTATATGGCCCGAATAGGCAGGCGCTGGCGAATTCGACCCGGTTCCACGGAGATAGGTTTGTCAGCACGGAGATAAGCCGGAGCCAGCACGTGATATGTATAAAATTCATGTGAAATTATGCCTCAGGCAGTCAGGCAATTATCTGTCTGTTCACTGACATGCATGCAAAGAGATTAAGTTGTTTCTGTCATCGGCATCCGAGGCTGCCTCTAATGATCGGACAGTGATATCGCTTTAGAGGGCAGATTTCCCCATCGGACCAGGAAGATAGACTATCTTTAATCTCCGTTCCGGTGGCAACACCACACTTCCTCGACATTTTCTAGCGTAGCGGACAGTAGCACCCTTTTACCTACAGCTGATTCCCATTTAAGCCGTGATGATGCCGCGTCCTTCTAGAAACAGTCGATTTCTTTGCGCACAAAACCGTGCGGTTTCATAGCACGTAGGCAAACATTAGTAAACGGCGACTTGACGGATTTAATGGCCATAGGCCCATGGATGGCTCCATAGGCCACCCACATCCCGTGGGAGATGAGGCCAGGAAAACGGTCTACAACAGAAAGAGGAAATTTACGTATATATCTCAAATTTTGGGCCTTCGAAGTCACATCATGACCTTGTTTGCTGACTAGCTTGTGCGAACAACATCAGCAGTACCGCAGCTTCACCCGCCAAGGGCTGGTCCCAGAAACGACGCGACTGAATCTGCTCCACAGCCACCCGATAGCAGGTCTCCAGTAACTCCAATTCTCGCGGTCGACAGTTCTCTTTCATCCGTAATCCCACCGCCATTGCCATGTACACATGGAACTTGGCCATTGAGACCGGGTATCCATCTCCGTGAGTGTCAGGTCGTTGGGAGGATCCGTCGATGATATCGAGGAAGATCCGGAACATGTCATGGCCAAGGGGATATCCCATTCCGGAGGTCTTTTGGAGGAAAATATCCAGAAGGGGCTGGATTTCCACGCTAGTCGGCATGCCACTGAGATTGTCCGTCTCGGGTGGCGGGAAGAAGCTGAAGCTCGGTGGTCTGATGTCTTCTCCCATATCGGCCATTGGGAAGTTGAGATTCGAGTGGTCCAGATCCAGATTGTACTCAGAGATTGACATCGATGACCGTCGCGAGCGGGGCGTTTCTACAAAGTTCCCTGGTGATAAATGGGGGATAGGATCAAGCCCGGGCGATGGACACATCGACATCGGGGGAGATAACGTCATCCCCATGTTCGGCGGCATTAAGCGTCCGTCAAACATGGGGGAGAGGGGACTCGGAGCTGCAGACATTGTGGACGACATGTAGGACGAGGACAACGGAGACATGTTATCAACAAAGTCCACCACTTCGATCCGAGGGATGTCCAGCGTAGAGGGGCTGCTATCGGGGATAAGTGCCCAAATGACTCGGATCCAGAGTCAGCATACTTCGGCGGTTCCAGGTCAGTGAGCAGGTGAAGAGACGGCGGCGAGGAATGACGTGCTGAATGACTATCTCCTGGGTATGAAACCGGCGGGTTTGGTATCCCAGTGCTCAGCTCAATAATGCGCGCTTCCAGCTGTTGTACGCGCTGCTCCAGCGCCGCCTGGCCCTCGCTGCTCTTCTGGGGTCGTACGCAATGGAGTGAGAAACGGCGACAAGTCGCACACGGCGTCTCCCCGTCGCATCGAATTTTTCTTCTCCGACACCGCTCACAAGCGATGATGACGGGCTTCACCCGCGAGGTCCACGACCCAGCAGGGTTATCCCCCATGGTGCGACGGCGTTCAATCCTGGGGGGTATCCAGGTCCGGGACGTGTGAGACAGGTCTTCCATTATGGGCGAGCCAGCCACTCGTGTTCATGATTGACAGATGGCCAAAGGAACAATCAAATGCCGTCAGAGACAGGGTAGAGAGATATGTTCGAGGGCAGAACATCAGCGATGACAGGTCCCTATCGGCGATGGCGATGGCAAAAGTAGCTCGGGCGAGAGACTGAGTGCTGGTGAGAAAAAGAATTGCGCAGGCGTTCCCAGCCGACTGCGAGGGTGATTCTGCTTGGCTTAGACGTCAAAAGTCAAAATATTTAACTTTTTCCCGATGGGGCACCCCCGCAGTAGTGAGTGAGTCCCAAGAGCACTGCCACGCTCTATCTTTTACCGCTCTGGGCATGGGTACAGAGAACGGGGACCGACTCCGCTCGCATCTGTGCCGGGTTCCAGCTTGTCATGCGTATCTCTCATGATGTCTGGAGAGAAGGGAAGAGAGACCGTGGAGGTGCATCATATCCTGGTTGGGAATCTAGGCTGTTACCAAGTAGGGCGGGGAAGCGGGGAGAAGGAATGTAAACGCGGGAAGGGAATGCCACGCCGAGTCGAGGGCGCGGGGGTGGCAACTTGTAAAGGAGAGGAGCATTGTACAACGAAGAAAGAGATAAGGAGACGAGGGAAGAGACGATGGAGATTCAATCGTAAAGTATGGATGTAGTACAGTAAGATAGGAAGATGGATTAGGGCTTAGGGCTAGGGCTACTCTCACTAGATACTCTCAGGCCCTCAAGGCATCCACGTTTGGACGCCTCGACTATTTACCAGCGATCCTCCCTAGATCCTCTCCACATGAGCTGTTGTCATTCCCCCCTTTGCAACCTCTGTCTCTTCCTTCACTGCCCATTCCGCATCTCTGGGCACGGGCTGAGCCCCGAACAACTCCTCCATCTCCTCCAGCGACTTCCCCTTGGTCTCAGGGATAAACCACCACGCCCAAAAGCCCATGCACACCATCAACGCGGCAAAAAAGAAATATGTCCCGTATCCCAGCGAGGTAATCATATATGGTGTAGTGCGGCTGATAATAAACGACCACAGCCACTGATTCGCCGTAGTCAGCGCCACACAGAGCATGCGGATGTCAATTGGGAAAACTTCGGAGCAGATCACCCAGGTGATGCCCTGCCAGGTGGCACAATAAATTAAACCGTACAGATAGACACAGACCATGGCGATGTAACTCCATGCATTGCGTGCCGTGTCGCCACGGGCTGCTGCGCCTTCGGGGTCCGCCCGGAAGACATAGCCCCCGATATACCACATTGGCAGACTGCCGACGAAGGCGCCCCAGATCAGTCCGCTGCGGCGTCCCGCTTTCTCGACCAGCCAGATGCTGAAGATGATCATTCCCAAGGTTTTGGCCACCCCATAAAACCCTGTCGCAAATAGTTTCGTATCTGTACCTGTTATTCCCAGGGTTTCAAATATCCGGGGCGAGTAGCTGTGGCAGGGTTAGCGGAGCATGCGTGGCCCAAAAGCAAGGGAGGCGGCTCTTACTATGTGATGATATTGACACCGGTCAGGTTCTGGAACGCCATCAGCAGAAGGCCAATGCCGATCCGGTTGCGGGTGCCTTTCTGCGACAGTCGATGGACGTAATTCCAGAAACCATGTTTGGTTCCTGCGGCAGGGGCTCCCATCTGGATCTGCTCGCGGATTTGCTGCATCTCATCATGAATCATGGGATGATCGGCAGGAAGCTTTCGGATCCAGATGAGGCTGCGCTCGGCTTCCTCCCACCGGTCTTGCTTTGCATACCACCGGGGGGGTCTCCGGACACCAGAAAATCCCCAGGAGCAGCAAACCACCTGGCAGCAGCTGTAGACCCAGAGGAACCTGCCACTGCGCCATCTTCTCTTGGGGGATGGTGCGATTGACGATATAGTTGATCCAGAAACCCCACATACCGCCCCCTTGGGAACAGATCTCAAAGATGCCGACCAGACGACCGCGAATTGAGGGAGGTGACTAGATGAGCTTTATTAGATCCGTCACGATTCCATCTGGTGCACAGCTCACATACTGTTTCTGCGATGTATACGGGAACCTGTAGGGACACGGAGCCGATGCCAAACCCAGCGATGGCCCGCCCGGCATAGATCATGCCCAGATGGCCTGAAGCAGCGGTCTTGTTTATTCCTTATGTGTTAGCCATTGACAACAATTTCTAGTGACTAGTGGTTCAAAGGGGTCTCACCATCAGACTTCCTCCCACGCAGAAGATGGAAATGGCCAACACAATGGCCATCTTACGCCCAAACCGCTCGGCCAAGGGAAAGGTGAGCAGAGACCCGAAGAAACAACCAGCCTGGAAGGTCGACACGATGTTCCCTTCCAGGGTATCAGTCTCAAGGTCGGAGACACGCTCCATACCAAAGTCACGGCGGAAGGGCTCCAAGGCCATGGTACCTCCGATAACACTAGTATCGTAACCCACTAACCCCACCCATCGCATTAACAATTCGCCCTCAAGAACGTGCTTGGAGTGAAGTGGACATACTGGCAATGGCCCCCATACTCACGACCAGGGCGATGAGATGCACGCGCCAGTTGCGCACCTCAGGTGGATCGTTGCTATTGTCGGCATGCAGATTGAACCCCATGGTGGGCTATGCTGATCACGATTCAGACAGGGAAAAAGGACAAGACAAGGCTTGCATTGTTTGGCAAGGAGAAATGTGGAGACGCTGGGGCTTTTCTATCGGATGCACCCCGCGATTTCACCCCAGAGCACGGCCGTTCTCGCGGACAAGATGCCTCACGACGGAGTCTCCCCCGCGTTTGTAAGTAGATCCCCCGCAAGCCACATATCCTTCATGCTGGTTCTAGCCAGCGCTGGTGAAACGCCTCTGAACTAGCTCACAGCTAGTCATCGCGATCATCAATGACCCTTCCTGCATGAGCGGGCTTGGCCCGTCTGGGCCTTCTTAACAATCTCTTGGCATACCAATGCTAGACCCCATAATGCGGCCGCCGAGCCCGAGAGACTGAGGCTGTGCAATGGTGATCGTTCACCTTCAGAGTTTTATCTAAACCGCAAATGGCTGTGGATGCACGACCAGTAGCTCTCTCATACCAGCGCCAGGAACCGTCTGATCTTCATCACGATGGAAGCTCGAGGAATGCAGGAGCGAGGCGACCTAGGCGCGAACTCGATTCCTGAAATTATTGTCCAGGTGCCCGAAAATAACAGTGCCTCGGGCCTCACCCCGGGAATGACGATACCCTCTCCCGAGATCGATCGAACAGCAACCTGACCGCCATCGAAGGCCAAACTGGCCGGGATCGAGCCATGAGCGGCAGTACAATGGCCCCCAGCAGTCCGCAGGACGACCTATGGAAGGAGAAGCGGGCCTCATCGTGTGGGACGTCGGGCATCTACTCCGTCAGCGAGCTGGAGGAGGCGCTTCGACCCGACCCGGGCTCGGAGGGCGACTTCGATGTCAAGGACAACCCATTCGACTTCTCCCCGGGACAGCTTAACAAATTACTCAACCCTAAGTCCCTCGCCGCCTTCGTTGCGTTGGGTGGATTGCCCTCTTTGGTTCGGGGACTGCACACGGATGTCTCGGCCGGCCTCAGCGTGGACGAGTCTGTCCTCGGCGGAGGGAATACAGAGGATGCTGGCGGCGTCACATCGAAATCAGCTGGAAAGAAGCCGGCCGAAATATTTGAGGATCGGATTCGAGTGTTCAAGCCCAATACCTTGCCGGAAAAGAAAGCCACGCCGCTGTGGAAGCTCATGTGGATTGCATACAACGACAAGGTCCTGATCCTGCTAACCGTGGCCGCCGCCATTTCCCTCGCTCTGGGCCTGTACGAAACGTTTGATCCGAACCACTCTAGCGGAGGAGGATCTCATGCCAAACGAAGCTCCGGGATGGGACTCGACTGGGTGGAAGGATGTGCCATCTGCGTGGCCATTTGCATTGTGGTGTTGGTGGGGTCACTGAACGACTACCAAAAGGAACGCGCCTTTGTCCGACTCAACAAGAAGAAGGAGGATCGGGAGGTGACCGTCACTCGCTCGGGAAGAACGGTGCGAATTTCTGTTCACGATGTCCTAGTGGGTGATCTCTTGAACCTAGAGCCCGGAGACTTGGTCCCGGTCGATGGAATCTTCATCAATGGCCACAACTTGAAATGCGACGAGTCCTCTGCCACCGGTGAATCTGACCAGCTGAGGAAGACCGGCGGCGAGCAGGTGATGCGTCTCCTAGACGAAGGCCACACCCGGACCCAAGACTTGGACCCGTTTATCATCTCCGGAAGCAAGGTCCTCGAGGGAGTCGGCACCTGTTTGGTGACATCTGTTGGCGTGAACTCCAGCTTTGGAAAGATCCTCATGGCCATGCGTCAGGATATGGAACAGACCCCGTTGCAGAAGAAGCTAGATCACCTCGCTGGTGCTATCGCTAAGCTAGGTAGCAGCGCTGCCCTGCTGTTGTTCTTCGTTCTGCTCTTCCGGTTTCTGGGTGACCTGTCGAGCAATACCGGTACCAGCTCTGAGAAGGCCTCACAGTTCACGGATATCCTCATCGTCGCGATCACGGTGATTGTCGTCGCCGTGCCCGAGGGCCTCCCCTTAGCTGTCACTCTCGCCCTCGCCTTCGCAACCACCCGGATGGTCAAGTCGAACAACCTGGTCCGCGTGCTTAAGTCGTGCGAGACGATGGGCAACGCCACGACCGTGTGCTCCGACAAGACCGGTACTCTCACGCAGAACCGCATGACGGTGGTGACAGGAACCTTCGGCGATGCCGCCTTCGACGACAAGGACCAGACAGGCAACCAAACAAGATCAGCAGACTTCGCCAAAGACCTCACAGCCGAGCAGAAGCAGATGATGATCGAATCGGTAGCGATCAACTCGACCGCGTTCGAAGGCGAAGAAAACGGGGTGCCGGGCTTCGTCGGCTCTAAGACTGAAACGGCACTGCTGGGCTTCGCTCGGGATGTACTGGGAATGACTTCGCTGGTGGAGGAGCGTGCTAACGCCCCGACCATTCAGCTGATGCCCTTCGACTCTGGCCGTAAATGTATGGGCGCCGTCTTGCGCTTGCCATCGGGTCACTATCGCTTTCTGGTCAAGGGCGCCGCTGAGATTCTTCTCGGTTATAGTTCAACCTCCTGGACCTCCGCTGGACTACGACCTATTGATGGCACCGAGCGGGAGCGATTTGAAGACGTTATCCTCTCCTACGCAAAGCAGTCTCTCCGGACGATCTCCCTGGCCTATCGTGACTTCGCCGCCTGGCCTCCAGCGGAGGCTGTCGACTCCAGCGATCCCTCGTCTGCCGACCTCAGCCTGCTGCTGAAGGACATGTCACTACTCGGCGTGGTTGGTATCCAGGATCCCATCCGTCCTGGTGTGCCTGAAGCAGTCGCGAAATGTCATCATGCCGGCGTTGTCGTACGCATGGTGACGGGCGACAATATGGTCACGGCCAAGGCGATCGCCACGGACTGTGGGATCTACACGGATGGCGCGGTGATGGAAGGCCCAGATTTCCGCCGTCTCACAGACGAGCAGTTCGATGAAGTGCTACCCAAGCTGCAAGTTCTGGCTCGATCCTCCCCAGAAGATAAACGCATTCTCGTCACTCGGCTACGGGCGATGGGCGAGATCGTAGCGGTCACTGGCGACGGTACCAACGACGGACCGGCTCTCAAGGCCGCCAACATCGGTTTCTCTATGGGTATTGCAGGCACAGAGGTTGCCAAAGAAGCTTCCGCTATTGTCCTGATGGATGACAACTTCGCTTCTATCCTGACGGCCCTGATGTGGGGACGCGCCGTTAACGACGCGGTGCGCAAGTTCCTCCAGTTCCAGATCACCGTTAACATCACCGCCGTCTTGTTGACCTTCATTTCCTCCGTGGCGGATTCGCAGATGCGGTCGGTGCTGACCGCGGTGCAGCTGCTGTGGATCAACCTGATCATGTAAGTCACCCCTTTTTCACCTCTCAAGACAATACTAACCATCTATATAGGGACTCCCTAGCTGCCTTAGCACTAGCAACAGACCCCCCAACCGAACAAATCCTCGACCGCAAACCCATCAAAGGCGGCGCCCCGCTCTTCTCAACAACGATGTGGAAGATGATAATCGGCCAAGCCATCTTCCAACTAACCGTGACCCTAATCATGCACTTCGTCAAAGCCCCAGGCTTCCTAGACTACGAAGACGACGTCCGACGCTCCGTCGTCTTCAACACCTTCGTCTGGATGCAGATCTTCAACGAATTCAACAACCGACGCCTCGACAACAAATTCAACGTGCTAACCGGTCTCCACCGCAACTGGTTCTTCATCGGCATCAACATCATCATGGTCGGCTGTCAAGCCCTAATCGCCAACTACGGCGGCGTCGCCTTCAGCATCGTCCCCATCAATGGGGTCCAATGGGCCATTTGTATCGTGGTGGCTGCATTTTCACTCCCCTGGGCCATGGTCATCCGCACATTCCCGACCCCTGGTTTGCGGCTATCGCCCACGTTGTCGGCAAGCCGTTCGTCATGGTGTATCGTCCGCTTAGTCGGGGGATGCACTGGATCTGGCGGCCGTTTGGGAGCGGGTTCCGTCGTCTGGGACAGACGATGAAGTTCAATCGCAAGGATGAGTCCGAGAATGAGTCTGATGCTAGTGATGTGGAGAAGGGGACTTCGACAAGGCATACGAAGGATTGATTGATTGATTGAATATATATCTTAGGATGATCTGCCCCCACGGGCAACGGTTTATGTTTATGGATGGCTAGCTCGCAGTGCCTGGATGTCATGTTAGAGAGAACCCCGATACAGGAGGAGGCATTTCCCTGAGGTTATGTTGATTAGAAGATGACGTTGGCGGAACTAATGTCTGATCCAATATTATTGCGTTTAGTATACTTCATGCCTTTCGGTTGTGCTTGTTTCAATGGGCTGCGTGGAAGAGGAGGGGAAATATTAAGGATATCAAGTATCAATATGGCCCTCTACCGGATTTGAACGTGTAGGTACGGCAGCGTATAACCGCCAGTGCGCCATATCGTATTGTGCCAGCATAACATTTCACAAAGCTAGTATATGTCTATTCTATTGACTATAGAAGTTGATACTGTAAAAAGTGCTAGACAAACTATATCTTTACATGGATATTAACTCCGCTGGTCGAAGAAGGCAGAAATATATTCAATGTTTTTTTTGACTTCCGGTCACAATTGCACCAATTGCGAGCAGGACACCTATGCTAAAAGTAACATACGATCAGATGCCGATTGGCGAACCCCCAAGGCTCGAAGAGGAACCCGACACATTGACAGTTGAGAATGACGCCCTTCCTTCCACTTTTACCATACAGACCGCGTCCGAATGATTAGAAATTCAGTCACCAGAAACCACAAACTTATGTCTCCCAGCTGTCCTTCAGTTCTTCAGCCTCTACCTGCAACCTAACAAACCCAAAAGCCAGAAGCAACAAAGAACTACCTCAATCTGTGTCTTCGACAACGGTTGCAAGCCCGCATCCGGCAACCTGTGCACATAAAAATGTACTCAGGCAGGTAATGGTTGCCGACCTCACACTGCAAACTCCCATTGTTGCGCCAAACCCATTGCGAGTTCCTGTGATGCTCGCACCCGTTGTCCTCGTGGTGCCGCAAGTCCTCGACTATCCGGTGAAACGCGTCTTGGCGGACATGGACATCAGCATCGGCCGGCACCTCCTCATGTACCGCCCGGATTGCCACTTCCTCAAGCCTGTCCTCGTGCCAAAGTGGGCACTGGCATGATTTCCAGACCGAGCCACACACATAACAAAATTCGCGGCCGCAGCTACCAATCGTTAGTCTTTGTCTTCATGCACGATAGCATACTTGTTATAGACAATGCTTACCGACAGGTCATATGGTTGCAGCCGTGGCGGAGCTCTACCATAGTTTTGCAGTTGAAGCACCGCTTCCAGTTCGCAGCATCCGCCATTTCCAGCACAGCATGGAGAGGTTCGTCCATTGGGCAATCGACACGGGGGTGGGCGAGGGAACGACATAGTACATGAGTCTGCCGGTGACATTCGGGGCAGGTGCCATGCTCGTGCTGGATAGCGAAGGGAGGAATGAATTTCGAACATGTTGGCTCGGCGCAATAGAGGCGGTCCTTCGTGGTCCATTCAAGGGCCCTTTCGCTGAAACGTCGAAGCTCCTCATAGTTAAGGACTCTCAAAGCAACTCCAGGTGGTACAACATTGCCGCAGCAACGTGGCGGATACAACTCCTCGTCTTTGATGGCACCGAGAAACATCTGTCTTGTACAGTCGCGGCAAAACTCGTGGCCACACGGGCCCTTGAACATTATAGTGTCGACCGTGGTGAGACAAGAATCACATTCTCTTATGAGGCTGCTCGCTCGGGATGCGTGTACGAACGAGGAGCCTTCGCCGTTGTCGGATGTCTTTTCACTTAAAGACACCCGGCCCATGAGGTCACCCATGATGGTGGAAACGGCATCGTCATCGTCGTCTGGAGGTGTCGCCTCATTGACCGTTGGGCGATTTAACATGCGATCAGACGTTGATCCGTTGTGAATAGCGAGGGCGAATTGGCGGTCCTGTGTAGCAACTCTTTCCTCGTGTTGAAGAGCTGCTAGTATCTTCTGATCAGTTGCGATTGCAGTACTCGTGCTAAGCGCCAATATCTCATCCTCGATGGAGACCTGCAGGGTCCGAATATCGTCCCTCAAACTCGCGATGGCAATTTCAAAATCTGTTCTCTTTCCAGCAGCCAGTTTTCCCTTCTGTCTGTTTTCTAGATCCTCAAGATCCTCAAGAAGGAGGTGGAGGATCATGCGTTTGTCCTGATCTTGCTCCATCTTGGACAGAACTGAATCTTGATGGTCTGGCACAATGTAAGAAGTAATGGCCGATCAAAGGGATAGAAAAAGAGGGAAGAAGTAAAGAGAGAGAGGGAGGGAGAGTTGTCACAACCAGAAGGAATAAGAAAATCAAGTTTGCTTCTGGTCTTTGACTATCATAAGCGATCAACAAACGAGCACGTTGTTAGTCTTTGCCATGTCTCATCCCATGTGATTGCTTCCTAGGTATGCTTGCTATCATAGCAAGCCATCTAGAAGTTCACAATGGCCTTGTGATGTAAAGTCTACTAGAGAAAGCGAGTTTGATATACATGCGAACGTGCTTTTAAGGTCGAGTCACTTCAGCAACGAGACATGTTACTTATTCTATAGGGTCTCGAGAATTGAAGACAAAGGCATTGGGTGTATTTTCATCTATTCATAACATCAAAGGGAACAGGAACGATCTACATCATAACCGTTTGCCATTATAACAAAAAAAAAATTGGCCCAACGATTAAAAGCCGATCGAAATATCTAGCTCCATGAAACATCTCTTTAAAAAGGTCCTTTTCGTCATAACACGATTCACCCAAATTGGTCAGAGTAAAGCGCGGTTTTGGAATCGGGGTTTCCATCAACCCAAAAGTAAGTAAAACACATCAGGTCATTCCAGTATCATGAAATGGAATGCATCTACTGCTTCTCCTCAGTCTCGGCCTGGGCCTCGCCTTCGGCGGGGGCATCCTTCATCTCGGCATCGCCCTCGGTGCCCTTCTTGGCGGCCTCCTCTTCGGCCTTCTTGGCCTCGAGCTCGGCGCGGCGCTTAGCGGCGGCCTCCTCCTCGGCCTTGCGGACGGCGTCACGCTCGGCCTCGACCTTCTCCTTGTAGCGCTGGATGATAGGGCCGGCGATGAAGCGGATGTCATCCATCTTGGCGACGTAGACGGACTTGATGGTGTCCTCACCTTCCTCGTAGAGCCAGTCCTGAAATGATGCGTTAGTATGGCTGACCATAGAAATTATTGAACAATGCTGGTTCGAAACTCACCTCGGTGTCCATGAGCTTGGCCTTCAACTTCTCCTTCTCCTCCTCGCTGGCGAACTCGGAGTACACGCCATCGATCTTATCACGGAGCTCGTAGATGGAGGCCTCGAGCTCGTTCTTCTTCTCGTCGGTCTCGGCGACAAGCTTGTCCTCCATGTACATGGCGTTCTCGCGCTCGGTCCAGGCCTCCTTGGTAGCCTGGTCGAAGCCGCCGGTAGCGGAGGCAATGGGGAGATCACCCTTGCGAACCTGCTTCTTAACCTTGCGGGTCTTCTTGGGCTGCTCCTCCTTGGAGTCGGTGTCCATCTCATCCTCCTTCTTCTCCTCCTCGACGGGCTCCTCGACCTCCATATCCTCGACGTAGTATCCAGACTCGACGTTGAGGATACCGTGCAGGTTGAGACGGGCCTTGAGCTTGCAGATCATGAAGTCGTTCTTGTCATCGGCCTGGACGCCCTTAACGGAGAAGCGGCCAATCCAGGGGTTGACCTTGCCGGGCATAGCCTCGACATCGGAGTAGCGGGCCTCGAGATCGAAGGGCTGCTTGCGGTAGAAAGTGAGAATCTTGGTGGAAGGCATAACATTGCCACGGCTGAAGACAGTGAGGCTAGTGTCCTCATCGGGGATCTCGGGAGACTGCTCCCAGGTGAAGTCGATGGGGTAGTTGACAATGTCGTGGACGGCGAAGTCACGGACACGGAAAACGGGGGAGAGGGTAGCACAGCTGAAGGCACAACCGCGGGCAATGGCCTCATCCTGGTTCAGGGTGAAGGACAGACCCTTGCCGAAGAACTTGCTAATGGTCTCCTTGATAGCGGGGACACGGGTGCAGCCACCAACCATCTCGATCTGGTCGATGTCTCCAACCTGGAGCTTGGCCTCGGAGAGTGCCTGCTCCAGAGGAACGGTCAGGCGGTCAAGGAGAGGCTTGACCATGAGCTCGAGCTCCTCACGCTTTAGCATAGCGCGGACATCAGTGTCATCCATGAGGGACTCCACACTCAGGGGTGCCTGGGCGTTAGCGGACAGAACCTTCTTGAGCTTCTCGGCGGCAACCAAGGTGCGGGTCCAGGCCTTGCCGTTAGTGTGGATGTCAACCTTGAACTTCTCCTTGAACTCGACAGCGAGGTGCTCGGTGAGAGCCTTGTCGAAGTTACGGCCACCGAAGTGACGATCGTAGGCGGTAGCCTTCACGTTGAGTTCACCCTTGCGGAACTCAACAATGGAGGCAGTGTAGTCGGAGTAACCAATGTCGATGAACATAACACGGCGGGGCTTCTCCTCGGGGGTAGGGAGATCCAGCTTGGTGATACCCCAACCGAGAGCGGTAGCAGTGGTGTCGTTGATGAGACGCAGGACGTTGAGACCGGCGATATCACCAGCGTCGATCATAGCGCGGCGTTGCACATCAGTGAACCAAGCAGGAACGCTGATGGTGACGTCGGAGACGGGAGCGCGCAGTTCCTTGGCGGTGATGTCTTTGATCTTGGAAAGGTAGGAAGCGACCAATTGAGTGGCTGTGAACTTCTCCTTCTTGCCAAGGTAGCTGACCTCGACACCGGCCTGGCCATCGACGTCGACCAGGTTGCATGTGTTGTATTCCTGCTCGATGGCGACATCGGGATCGTTGAAAGAACGGCCGATCAGGCGCTTGAGAGAGCCGACGGTGTTCTTCAGGTTCGAGATTTCTCCACCCTTGGCGGCCTCACCGAGGGCGCGGCTGCGAGGTGTGAATCCAACGACGGAACTAAAATAATTTCAAATCAGTATTCAGTTATCCAGTGGCCAGCGGGGGGGTTATGGAACGTACGGGGTCTGGCGGTTAGAAACCTCATTGGCAATCTATAATGTCAACAAGTAGTTAGCGCAATTGCTCATATTTGTGAGGTCATGATCCATCTCGAAGACTGTAAATCCGAAGCAAGACCGTGGGGTGATACGCACAATGTCAATGCCCTTGTTGCGGGCAACACCAATCTTGGTGCTTTGCGCACCCAGATCTATACCGACGACACTCATTATGGAAGAAAGTAGGGGAATATGGGAGGTAGGGAGGGAGTGGGAGATGGAAGATTCAAACGAAGAAAAGTGAGAGGAAGTCGGAGGGGAGAATTTGCACGCCACTCCACTATTATTGGAGGGGCGATGACCAAGTGTCAAGCGGTCTGGCTGATCTTTAGGCGCCGAACTAAGGGATTTGCAAATTTGGGGTATAAATGGATAACGTAAAATGTATCAGAATGTGCTTTCTTTCATTCATTTCCTCTCTCTGACTGGTCTATATACCTTTCTTAGCATCCGGACTGTGCTGGTACCTCATCGAACCTTCTGGCGGCTGCTGGACTACCCACTTTCACCGCCTACTGGTTTTCTGGCAGAATTAAAAATCTGATCACCGCCCTATGAGGAATCTACGGTGGGTCATTGGCTACATATGTTCTTTGGACTTGAATGTTGTTTTGGATTCTAAAAGCTATAGAATTGAGAGAAAAGCAAGATCCCCAGGCTAAAAAAAAAATAAGAATAGGATGGTCAAAAAAACCTATGCCGAGCGGCGAAGCAGTCGAACTGAAAAAAAAAAAAGGAGAAAAAAAAGGGAAAAAAAGAGGAAAAGGACTAAAACTGACGTCATGCACGGTACATATGTTCCTGTTAGACAATAATATCATGAGGTGGGTCACGGGGTTTGAAAGGAGCTCGGCGCCAAGTCGCTCGGCACCATGTATTCTGACTCTCTGTAGGCCGGAGGGATGTTTTCAGAGCGTCCGGTATGGTATGTGCCTGATGGACGGGTCAGTCCAAGGTCATCGTGCTCGGATGCAGAACCCATAGGCTTCGGAGTGACTCCATCATGAAAGTGGTTCTCCGAATAGTGACCATCGACGCTCACCGAGCCCGTTGATGCCCGGGCTTGGCGGGCATAATAGGGCTTCTTTTGGTCTTCTTCACTCATCAGGAGTGTTTCCACGTTCTGTGGTGTGGCAATCGAGCTAGAACCGCAATCCGATCCACTGAGCACAGAGTCAGTCGAATGGCGAAAGTGAGCAGGTAACTGGTACTGAGAATTTGGATTTTCCATTGCGCTGACCATTCGTGCGAGTGCGGGCCCAGGGCCGGTAGTGTTGACATAAAACCCATCAACCTGCTGCTTGGCAGGTGCAAGTCGACCTTCCACATTCTCCGATGGGCGGATAGGGACAGATTTCCGGCGCACAATACCGGTGCGGAAGGTATCAACATTCACATTGAACTCATCGCCCTGCTCTTTTGCCCGTTCAACTGCTTCTCCTGGCGTGGTATGGTCATCAGCAGTGGCAGCATCGGCCCGTGGTCCACCCCAAGTTCGCTGACCGGCTGTGAAAATGCCATAGACCATGTAGATCCAGTTGAAGAACGGGTTAACAATGAACATGATTGGGTAAAGCCAGGCTTTATAGCGTCCGAGACGTAGTCCAAAGTACAGCATGAGTAGATAATTTAACCCCAACGAGACCCCCATGAATCCCACAGGAAGATCTTTTGCCTTCTTTGATGTCGTAAGCAGTGAGACAATCATCATGAAGAAGAGCAGAGCAGTCGTTCGGATCGTGTTTTGCATGAATCGAACCAGACATAGAAGGGGATAGCGCACCCAGAGCCGAGTATCAGTGATCATGCAAACCTCGTTTGTGATGAAACCTAAAAACCATCGTCGGCGTTGCTTCAAGAGAGTACTAAAGGTCTGGACGGCTTCGGTCTTGCAGAAGGCGCTCATACATAGTTGAATTTGATACCGCTCCGTGGCACCAATCATGAACAAGTGGGTTAGCCATCGGTCTTCTCCAAGATGACATTTTCCGTAGTCGAAGAGATCGTCACATTGCTCAGCCTTGTCCGCAAAGTAATACTTGGCCATCTTACGGAAAGCGGAGAAGCGTAAAATAGTCAAAGCTCCAGGGAGGCAGGTCACTGCGCCGCAGCCAGACTCAACGGATCGTTCAAGAAGCTGACCATGGACGTATTCCATGTCCTGGAGAATCGTCAGCAAGCTGTTTTTCTCCGTCGTCGATGTAATGATGCCCGTCATTGCAAGCATATTGCGTTTGCTGCCTGGCTTAAGTTCCATGTCGTACATGAAGTTCTGCAAGCAAACTCGATCAAGGATGCAATCGGAATCGATAAAAAGGACGAACAGATTGTCATGTCTCTTCAGGTAATCAGCATACACCTTGTCGATGAGCTTGAAAGTATGCTTTTGGCAGTGCCTTTTACCGCCATGTTTGAAGCGAGATACCGTGATCCGTGCGCCCTTGTATATACAGTCAATGCTCTGAGGATAGCTCTCCAGTGTGATCGGAATACCGAGATGGTCGAGGACACGGAGATACGGCTCGTCGACCTTGCCGCCATCGTACGAAAGAAAGACATGGATGCAATTTGCAGGATAGTCGCAGTCAACCACGGAGTTGATGGCTTTAATCAAGACTGTTGGGTCCTCCTTGTATACTGGCATCACAACCACAGTCTTCGGGGCCGTTCGATCATCCAGCACTCGTTTGATCCTCTTTTTTCTCCCAAGTGAATTTGTAGTGAGACCGTAAACACAGAATAGCCATGGGCCGACCAGAAGAACAGAAAAAGCCCAAAATGCAAACACTTGAAACCCATGCACTATTTCGCGGGGTAAGTGAACTGTGATCTGTGGTGGCAACGGCAGTGTCACGAGCATGACTGGAAGGAATGCCAATCTATCATATGTGTTCGTCAGTTGAGAGGACTCTAAATGAAGCTGCGAGGTAACGAGTCCCTGATGTTCAAGGAACCTACCGTATCACTGTGAACAAGAAAATCATCACCACGGCCAGAACCCTTACACTCCGATTGTCTGCTTTCATCCACACCTTGACCAGGCAGTAGATGAAGGCGCTTAGCCAGAGAACCCATTCAAATAGGGCTGCAAGCATCAATGGCCCGACAATTGAGAGGTATATTATCTGTTGAGGATGGTCAGGATGGCATCAGAAACCCAGAGGGGGGAGCATACATCCTTGGTCGGCCAGGTCTCGTGGACCGACGAACCCCTTTGTGATAGGATCATTTTGATTTGGCGAAGCTCTTTCCCAACCTATTGGATGCCGAAAGCAGCACCTCAAGTGCAAGTTGAAGGGTCCAAAAGTATTGTATATGGAGAATAACGGCCTGGACATCATGTATGATTAGCAGAACTGGGGATCTCAAATTCGACAGGCAGCTACTCACTACCTAGGCCTTATAGCGTTACTATCCTGGAGGTGAATGGGGTGCCCAAGTCACTACCGTCCTGGAAAGAATACTCAATTGAAGATATTCATGGATGTGATATTTGATAAGAGTGAATTCCCTGTGACAAAATGTGCACGAAACGAGGTTTCTCCAGAAAGGGGAGAGAAATAAAGTCAGCACATTAATACCTAGGTAAGCAACATTGGAACCTTCCTTGGACACTGGTCACGGCCTTTGGGAAGGTGCAATGTGCGTCAGGTGCTTGCACTTTGACGATGTTGACCTCAGGACGTAAAATATGAGTACATAATGTCAGTATCGTGGTCAGACCAATACTTCCGCCTGAGACAATTGCTATTTATACATCTACTCATCTATTGTCATTCCAATTCTTCAAATACAATGCAGACAATAGAAGACAATGTATAGACAACGTCAAATTGCCCGAAAGGGAATAGTACGAGTCTACGCTAACCAATTGCAGACTAGCGTCTGCCTCAGGCGCCACTGGAGCTCAAAAAAAAATTCCCAGATCCTCCCCGCTGCGATACTGTCACAAGCGCAATAGCATTCTGAATAGCGCATTAATCAATCTATAAAGGTATTGTTCATATGTCCCTGGATTATCCATAGGTCTCCTCCGATCCCTTGTTCACCTGCATTTTCTGCATTTTCTGACATCTCCGTCGCGTCGAATCTTCCTGCTTATCATCCTTTTTTTTTTTAACCGAAATAGTCTCCGCATACAATTCGCAACAATGGCCGAAGAACAAAAGACCCCAGTTGTCAACGCCGAGGCTGAGAAGGATGTCCAGAATGTCCTCGCTGAGCTGAAGGAGGAAGGCGCCGCCGAGCAGCCCGCTCAGGACGCCGACGAGGCCCGCATTGTCGCCGAAGCTGCTAAGCTCGGAGAGAAGTCTGAGAAGGCCGAGGAGAAGACCACAGAGCCCCAGACTGAGAAGCGCGAGACCCGCACCTTCCAGCGCGATGGCCGCGGTAACCGTGGCCCTCGCCAGAACAACGCCAAGTTCGATCCCTCCACCCAGGAAGTAACCGACGACCCTGTGCAGATCCGCAAGCAGGTATGAACCATTAGAGAGGCTCCCCCACTAGATCTTAACTGACGCGCACACCGTAGGTCGAATTCTACTTCTCCGATTCCAACCTCCCTATGGACAAGTTCCTTCTCTCCAAGGTTGGCGGCAGCGCCAACAACGCCGTGCCCCTTGAGCTCCTTCACTCCTTCAAGCGCATGCGCCGCTTCCAACCCTTCAGCGCAATTGTCGAGGCCCTCAAGACCTCAGAGAACGTCGAGCTGACTGATAACGACACCGCCGTCAAGCGCAAGGTCCCTCTGCCCGAGTCCGTGAACGAGCACGATGCCAAGGCCGTCAAGGTCTTCGAGGATGCCGCCATGGCCCGCTCCATCTACGTCAAGGGCTTCGGCTTTGGTGAGGAGGAGCCCACTACACAGCTCGATATTGAGGCTCTTTTCGCCCCCTACGGTCCCACAAACGCCATCCGTCTGCGCCGCACCAACGACAAGACATTCAAGGGCAGCGTCTTTGTTGAGTTCGAGTCTGAGGAGAAGCAGAAGGCCTTCCTCGCTCTGGAGAAGAAGCCCCAGTGGAAGGAGAATGATCTGATCTTCAAGAGCAAGAAGGAGTACTGCGACGAGAAGGTCGAGGAGATCAAGAATGGCAACGTCTACCCCTCCAACGCCCGCAACACCGGTGGCCGTGGACGTGGCGGTCGTGGTGGTCGCGGCGGTCGTGGTCGTGGTGGTGGCCGTGGCCGTGGCGGCCGTGATGGTCGTGACCGCAACGACCGTAACGACCGCGACTGGCGCGAACGCCGCACCGAGGACCAGAAGAACGGCTTCCAGGCTCCCCGTGAGGCTCAGAAGGACTCTCGGTAAGTCAAACTGATCAGATATCTGTAGTGAGTGAATAAGTACTGACCTTAATTATAGTGGCGTCCCAGTCGTGCAGAGCACCCAGAAGCGCTCCCGCGAGGACGAGGGCACCAACGGTGGCGAACACCCCGCTAAGAAGGTTGATGCCAAGGAATAAGGTATCTAGTTTCGGCGGATTGCAATGACTTGTCTTGTCTTTAATTCTTGTTCTCTGATTTCGGTCGATCGGCGGGATTCAAAAAGTATTGCGGATTGGAGATCCGACCTGCCTCTGTTTTCCGATTATTTCATACAGGTGAACCTTCTCTCGGCGTTATGTCATTTCATTACGAGCATCTACGGGTTGGCTAGGCCTCGGTGGCTACGATTAACCGGGGCCCAGGGTTTGATATGTACAAATGAGACATTTGAACGGACTGTTCTCAAAATCCTTCCTATCACGAAAAGTCTAGGAGTAACCTAGGACTAGACTTCCTATATGACTTCAATGTTGGTATATCAGATATCTAGAACTCCAGATCATAGGCCAAAGTATCGTCGCACAGCTCCTCTCGCATTTTATGAACCCTTCAAGGCGTCAGCAAATCAACCCACGGTCCTCCCTGATCCAAGGGATCCAAGGACAAAGGGAACTTACTCCAAATGAGCAGGGTGTACTGCATAAGTAGCGATATGCTCAGCGGTCTCCAACACAGCAACAAGTCCCATGTCGAAGCCCTGGGCACGCGGAAGCGAGATTGGCAGCGGGGGACCGCTCTGCAGCGACAGCAGTCCTATCGCAAGTCATATATAAGACTATGTCTCAATCTAAGCTTTATAGTCTCACGAACCAGGAATCTTCCCCACCATTCCCTGACATGTCTCTTTCCAGGTGGCGATCTGGGCCGGGGTGACGCCGGGCTTAAGGCGGAAGAGGACTTGGAGCTTTGTTAGTGATCAATAATTCCGTATCTTTTTGGCATTCAGCTGTGTCCAACTAACCAATGTGATAAACTGGCATTTTGGTTGGTTCTTCAAAATAAGGATAGATGTATGTTACCCAGGTTTAGTCCGGGGATTGTGTCGTTATGATCGGTGGGGTGGCGGTGGGGTTCTCGGGGGATGTCCGATGTCTTGTATGGAGAGTACGGATATCTTCTGCGCCGATGTTATAAAGCTTGGTCACCGGCGGACTTTGGATTCCATTGAGAGGTTGCCTTGCTATTGATTAGTCTTCCGTACTGTAGTATATATCCTTAGTATTATTGTATACAGCTTTCACAAATCATATACCTAGCTACGCCAGTTGGGGCCAGAAACCTTGATGTGAAAATCTAGCATCCGTTATATATTCCTTGCGCCTTGTAAAATGGTCCTAGCTGCGCTACGATGTTGGTTGTTTGCCTCTTATAAATTTCTTCTTCCTTTTTTCGTATCGCAACATGGCCCATAGGCTGTGGCTTCTTCAAGTCTGCTGTTGTGGCTAAGCCCATGTCATTCAAGATATCCACTGCTATTGCAGCCGCAAAGGGTTGGTTCCTTTATGATTTTAACATTATGGTTGCACTCAGTTATGCAGAGCTGAAGGAGCTTATTGAAATTGAGCATTCCGAAGGGCAACAGGATCCATATCCTGGCTTTATTAGCCTTCTTGAGCAAACAATCTACGAATTCAAGTAAAAGTCCTCGGGAGCGGTACCGTCTTCTTCATGACATACTGGTGTCAATGGGATTTGTCCCGATGATTGTGAAGAAGATTTTCACAAGTGTCTTCTCCACAATTTTACATTGATCAGTTTTTGTCACAATGATAGGATTTGACGAAGAAGACAACGGTGGTGATGGCACCAGCAGCAGCAGTCGCTCGCTATCCGCTTCCCAACCTCGGCAAACAACCTCACAGCAGCAAGGCAAAGCTTCTCAAACTGAGCAGCCTCCATTGTGTGTGAGAAAGCCCAGAACTTAGGGGACGAACCTTCCGAAAGAGAAGGAAATCTAACTCAACAAAGGTATTAGACTACTTCTCGGGAGCAAGCATGCTCACTAATAAGTTCAATATTACAATGAGAAGCTTTCCCATTAAATGCCAATCCCTACAACATGGACCCTGGAGGTGCTTAAGTGAGACCGATGTCCCGGGTGGAGCCCAGTACGTGTCTTGCGGCTTTGCCAAGCCCATCTCCACAAACGCCTCAAGAAGTTTGAAAAGGACAGTTTTATGATAGTATTGATACCTAGGTAGTAATTTGCTATGGCCGTATATATGGAGTAGCCCAATGGTGCTTGATACCTTCCCGGCAGTTCTCCATGTTTCCATGTTCATCCCCTGGAATAAGTTCAGTGTCCTTGGGGGCCATTCCCATCGCGTGCTCACCTGCTATTTTGGGTGTTCTTGGCGGGGGCCGGATATCTCAGATTGGGGATATTCCACCTTATGATGACAGGGTTTGCTGATCGTTACCTGCCATAGACATCAGGATATTATTTGCACACATAATGCATCTCTGGGCACGTGTGCCAAGTGGGGGATGTGTTTTATTTTGGATCCTTCATGGCTGTGTGGATCAGTGGACCCTGTGTCTTGCTTCGATTCTTCTTTCGAAGTTCAGGTATTTCTGTTTCAATATTATCGCATTCCAAAGTTCTTCTCCCTTTTACGCCTCTTTACATCCATGGGGAAATTTCCATCCCTTTGTCTCAGGTGCAACATTCTTGCATGATTTGACACATTCCATTGCTTTTTTTCTGTACATATATTATGAAACCTGCCTGGGAGCTGCAAGGGGGTCTTTCCCAGCGGCTGCGCGGAAAGCTTGAATCTGCGGCCATAATCGCCCTCGAAGTCGCCAGATCCCCTCAAGCCCACCTCGACCGCGCCTGGGCAGCCTACCGCGCATATTTCTTTTCAGTTATTTTTATCTCCCTCGTCTTCTCCAAAGCCTTCCATATCTACGCCCATCTCAATGCCCTGACGGCCCTATCCCTTCTCGCCTGGGGCCCCACCTTCTTTTTGCTGGATATCCTGCTCATTCTGGGCGCGCGCAGCCTGGCCCGATCATACGAATGGCGAACGACTCGGGATATAGCGGCTGTATTTATTGCGCTGTTCAGGTAGGCAGGCTTTCATCAAATTCACGGACAAATAGCGAATTGCTAATTATCCCCCAGTTTATACGCCTCGTCGATGTTTTCCGCCAACCTCTCCTTTTACATTCACAAGGGCGTGGAGATCCACTGGCGCATATCGAGCGGCTTCCACAAGGGCAAGCCCTCCGCCATAACTGTTCTGTCTGCCCTGTTCGTCGCTATCCTTCTTGAGGCGTCGATTTTGGTCGGCGCATTCTACGCCACACCGTATCTATCGTGGGTCACCGCAGCTTTCCTGAGAGTCTGGGGTGCAGTGTTATCCGCGACGTACCGCTACTTCCGTCGGAATAAGCAGGTTCTGCCACACCCGGATACCTACGAGCAAATTGCAATCGATGACTATGAAGTGGGTGATGACGACAACGACTCCATATCGGGGCTAGATGCACCTCAACACCCGCCTGTACAGAAAAGTCGGGCATTGCTGAAGCCTATCATCGTTGTATCGTGCAGCGCAATCCTACTTCTTCTCCGGGTCATTCGTCCCCACGATATGACTTACAGTTTTCTCTCCGGATCTCTGCCTCTAGCCCCATTTGGCGGCCTCAAGCTTGGGTCTTCTGAGCAAGGTATCGCATCGTTGCCGGGTGATTTCACCTGGCTAGAAGGCAAAACTGCTCTAGATTCCTTCCCGACATTCGATTGGTTACATACGGGTGATGCGGCAACTGCCTTCCCGAATTGGTCTCCCTTCCACACAAGTCACTCCAACAACACCGCACCCAAGAACTATACGTATGAACACTACAATCCGATGAAAGATCCTTTGCACATTCCCAACCTCCAGAACGACATTCTGGAGCCCATTCGTGACGTGCTCCACAGCGGAGACGTCAAGATCAAGCATATTATTCTCATCAAATTAGAGAGCAATCAGGCAGGACGTGTTTCCGTTCCGCTCCGACTCGTACATCATGGAGCACATCAAAAACTCCTGGAACGGAAACATCCCCGACGAGGTTATGGATAAACTCGCGAATCTCACCCCCATCGCCGAAAGGTTCACCGGATTCGAGACTGGGTTCAAGGAGAACAAGGATCGTCCAAAGCCATACGGTGGCCTTAGCGCGAAAAATGCTTACACATCCGGTACTTACACCATGAAGAGTATCACAGGCACTATGTGCGGTGTGAGCCCCATGGCCGTTCAAGATAATCTTGAGTACCTGCACGATATTTACCAGCCTTGTCTGCCTCACATATTCCATGCGTTGAGCCAACAATCCAATATCACCAGTGACACTGACGATTGGACGTCCTGGCCATGGCATTCTAAGTGGATGCAGTCCCACTACGGCACCTGGGACCACCAGGAAGACCTTACTCCTGTTATGGGATTCAAAGATATCACGACAAAAGAATCCATCAATGAAGCCGGTGCTATATACATCCCAGAGGAACCAGAGGACGAGCAGAAATATGGTCATCCGGATCACACATTGAAGAACTATATGCGGGATGCATTCGCCGAGGCTAAGAAGAACAACACTCGCCTCTTTATCGGCCACCTAACTCACAATACCCATACTCCTTGGTTCAAGCCTGGCGACTACGAGGAATACTTTGGGAATGGCGCTGGGTGGAACGATAAGTTGAACCGGTACCTAAATACCATCAAGTATCAGGACGACTGGCTGGCCTCAATCCTTGAGGTTCTCGACGAGGCTGGGGTCGCCGATGAAACCCTGCTTGTCATGGCAGGTGACCAGTAAGTTCTGCCGATTTCTTACAACCTACCACACTTTCCATTGACTTGATTACAGCGGTTTATCTCTTCCAAATGATGGTGGTATAACGGCCAACCATGACCCCCACGTCGGCAGTTTCCACGTTCCGCTACTCTTCGCACATCCTAAGCTACCATCGGTCGAAATCAGTAGCGCCGTCCTCTCGACTCAAATTCTTCCTAGCCTCCTTGACATTCTAATCGAAACCTCTAACATCAACGAAGAGTCGGCACATATATTGAAGGACCTGCTTCCCTTATACGAGGGCCAGTCGTTGCTACGCCCACTTATCCCCGGGCAGGATAAGAAGCAAGAGTGGCATTTCTCCACGATGAACCCTGGAGGAACGTGGGTCTCTATGCGAGCAGCCGCGAAACCCTACCGGCTCGTCGTGCCGCTCATCCAAGATGCTCCATGGCGTTTCACCGATGTTGTTGCTGACCCATTCGAGTTCGATCCCGAGGAGGATCTCAATATCGTGACTCTGTTTGATATTGTGCAGACACGACACGGGCCCGAAGCTGCAAGGTGGCTTAGCGAGGCCGCCCATGTCTCCCAGTGGTGGATTGCAGAGAATCACCGACGCTGGAAGTATAGTCCCGATGAACCGAAGACATCTTGAAGTTCTCTCGGGCGATGTCATTGATTCGGCCAGGAGCAGAGAATCCGAAGATTATGTTGCTAGGGACCGGTCAGGCACCGGTCAGGCACCGGCCAAATGTGACCCAGATCCAGCCGGACAGGTTCCGGAACTCACACATATACACATACCGTGCCGTGGCCTTCGTGCAGCACAATTTGTTCAATCATGCACATAATGGCGGGTTCGAGTTGTCGATTCCCCATCGACATGATCGTCAAACCGATAACACAGATAATCAGACGATTTCTCGGATTTCTCCACTTGCAGTTTTACGATCCCTTGTTCGGTTTACTCACGCCATTGTTCATCTGTTTAGCTGTTTTGGGTATTACAGTGCATAGCGACCACTTGGGACTTTGGCCCTTTCGGCTTTGATTCATTTGCACATATCTCTGCATACATATCTCTGCTTTTCGATGTAATTACTAGCATTTTGGAACAAATATATACTGCTACGATTCCTTTAGAAAGGGACGGGAGACTTGAACAGAATAACGATGAATCCGCTGATAAGAACTCGGGCACCGACAGCCAGAGGAAACATCTCCCGGAGAACATGAAGGTCGTGCGATTGGAGGAATCTCCGTGGATTGAGAACTGCTTTGAGGGGATCCGGTTGTTCTGCGAAACATACAGTCGACGGTGCAGCTAGGCCAGCCGGGAGGTCGAGAGGACCAGGAGCAACTAACCAGATAGACTTCTCGTTTGACTCTTTCGTGACCCAGACGCCGTCGACTGGGCCTAGCGAAGGGTGGTAGGTCCGAATCAAGTCCTCGTTCTGTGGCGTTATGGTTGGTTCTATAGTGGCCCGTGTAGTAGCAACCTCTTTGTTTCCCCATTCGGATGAAGTTGTCCCTAGAAAACAATTAGCAACTTCTTGCACTATAGAAAAACCGACCGAGATCATCCTAACTTGACACTAAGACAATAGACCGTAGCAATCCATCCCGTTTAGTAGGAGGTTCCTCATGGGGATCTATACAGTCATCCGGAACTGGAGGAGGGTAGGGGAAGAGGCCTGGGTCTCCAGCGTATATACGTTTGTCTCTTTGATCTTGGCGCAACATGAGTGCTAGGCCTGATTACCCCTGGCATGATGAACCACCAAAAGTTGCTCACAGTCCAGGAAACGTCCGAGATGATGAGCGACGCTAAACGAAAGAGAGGGAAGGCGGGATTGTCCCTCTCCGTCCGGACGCACTGCGAAGGTGTATAACGGCCAAGCTTCGTATGCCTGATTTTTGGGGGTTATGTCCGAACTAGGCTTAGTTTATGCCTAAAATATGCCTTATTTTACCTTCGTGTATACATGTAGGATATACAGAGGAGATTGGAGATACGGTATTAGCTTCATCATAGACATATTGTAGCGGCCGCTCACATGGCCTCTATACTTACCTAGATAAGGATGCTGGTCTTGCTAATGCGAGTATAGTTAACTCGAGACGGCATTAGGAATGTTAACATTAACTATGATGCTTTTTGGGACGTTCTTTTTGGGTGTTTTTCGATTTCTTAGATGTCTTCTTAGTTATCTTCTCAATTATCCTTTTAGGTGTCCTTCTAATTGTCCTCTTGGATCCCTTCTATGCGTATTTTAAGCCCCTAAGCCTTTTATATTTACATATATCTATATATCTCTCTCTTTCTTCAGGGATCTTTCTCTTCTTCAACTGCGAGCTCTCACTTTGACGTCACTCTTTCCCTTTGTTCAATTAAGAGTTGCTCTATCTTTCTATATGTACCTATATAGGTACCTATTCTCTGCCCAGTTGTTTCTCCTTTTACAATTCCACCTTCATTTTCCCATCTCTTTTTTTTAATCTTCTTGAGTGTTCACTTGCCCAAGAAGCACTGCGATTTGTCGGAACCAAAAACATGTCCAAGACGGTAAGCTGTGAAATTCCATTCTGAATTTTCTTCACTAACTTGACCCAGCTCACCACGTCTTCTAAAGACACACCTGGAACCTCGCCGGACCTCATCCATATCTTCATTAAAGAGGTCCACTTTCCCCAATATTCCTCTTTTAGTGCCTTGTGAGTACATCCCACCTAAGAGATGATGCAACCCAAGTTGCAACAGAGTCTACTCAGCATGCTATGACACAAATGCGTTTATGTTGAGAATACAGTATCAGAATATTAGGTTAATCCAGGCTTTAGCATGCTGTTCTCGTCTGGCTATCCATTTACGGCCGGGAGTCATTTGAAGTGCCTGAGAAAAGGCCAACATCCAAAGCCTTCGTGGGGAAGTGCAAGATCTTGCTGCACGGACTGAGCAATTCCACGTTGATTTCCTGGTATGTATATATTGAGCCAGCCCCGTTCGAGTATAAAGGGTTAACGTATCGAGTAGGCCTAGTGAAAAGGAATTCTTACCCTCCTCAAGATGACCCTTACCATCCTCAACATAATCCCACTCCTACTCCACCTCAATAGGAAACATCCACCACCACTTCGTTCTCCTGGATTACATGGGCCGTGGGGCTAGCTGTGACCTTAGGTTGCCCAATTATAAAGCATTGTGGGCAGAAGTTTGTCAGATCTGGCGTGTTTGACTCTGAAATCAATGTGGGCACCCATGGCGATGATAAAGGTCGTGGCCCAGAGATGATTGGGAGGAATATAGGGAAGAAAGGCATGGGTGGACCAGGAATCAACGTGGGCAATCACAGCGATGAAGAATGCGATGAGGACTGTATGCTGGAAGTTTTGACATGAAGCGTTCGCCGTACGAGGCAGCCTACCGTATTGCTCACTGGGGCCAGAGAAAGAAGAAGAAAGGTATGTTCTATGCGGATATCAGACCCAGCATTCCTCACACCCTGTCAACATAGTTCGCATATCCAGTGAAGCAATTTACTAACATCGGCAGTTTACGGCCCTGATGAATTCGTTGCTACACAAGGTGTGCCCATTCAGGGCATAGGCTACCCATCAAGCCCGTTCACCGTCGTTCTTCGTCTTGGACGTTTCCTGGACTGAGCAACTTTTGGTTCATCATGCCAGGGGTAATCAGGTCTAGCACTCATGTTGCGACGCCAAGGTCAAAGAGACAACGGATATACGCTGGAGACCCAGGCCTCTTCCCCTACCCTCCAGTTCCGGATGACTGTATTGATCCCCATGAGGAACCTTTTACTGAACGGGAGGGATTGCTGCGGTCTATTGTCTTAGTGTCAAGTTAGGATGATGTCGGTCGGTTTTTCTACAGGCAAGAAATTCCTAACTACTTCCCAAAGAGGTCCGGAACTGCCTCATCAAGTTGGAAGAACAACTTGCTGGGCCAGTAGTACCGAGGAAGTCCAGCAGAAGGCCGAGGAGACGGCGACCCAGCTGGCCAATTATAATTATAGGGTCAAACAGGAGAGCTTCGGGAAGGAGTATAAGGAGGTCTTTAAATTGGTCGATGGGGTTGTGATTATCATTTTTCAAGATTCTCGCTTTTTCCGCCGGTGCCAACCGACATGTCCTGCCTGTCTGATCAGTCCGCCCAGCGTTAAGAAGAGGAGGTGTGCCCGCCAGCCATCCAATAAGGTATGTGACCGTAATTAGATTATTCTTACCCTCTCTTCTACTCTTTCACCTCCTCCATTCGACTTCTATCTGCTAACTATTATTCTATCCTTGTAGTTCTTCGACGAAAGACCCCGTGTTATCTCCCAGAGTTTCGCCCCGCGTTCGATTTTACAAAGCCTAGAGATTCATGGGGATGAAGTTTTCATGCACGGATATTGCTCTGGGAATAGAATTGGGGTTTGGGTTACCAACATTGAAGCCGAAATGGAAGAAGGGGTATTACCACCCGTGGACGGTCACCACCCTTGAGTATTCCATTACTGGTCTTAGAGGAGGAGTTTTATTGGTGGGATGTCCTACCTTGAGAGCCTTGAGCTAGGATGTCTCGAAGATCGTGTTGACCACGTCTGGGCTCAGATTCTTTCCTTCTATTCGCCTGTGAGCGCCAATTACGGAGTCGAGCGAGAAGCGTACATCTCCACAACCTCCCAATCAAAGGCCAACGTTGTCCTTACCAACTTTCAAATGGATGCATCAAGTGGGAAAGCCGTGACCCTAACCGCATGTCATACTGCATTGTGAGCATCGGGGAGTATGTGCGTTTCTATAAGATCGAGGCGTCTTCTACTAAGTTGAAGGAGTACAAGACATCGACATCGCATGATCAACTCTGCTCGGTCAAGAAAAAAGTTGCCCATGTTCATGATATCTTAACGGATATTCGAGCGGACCTAGCTCGTGAATAGAGGACTAGGTCTATCTACGGACGACCATCCATGTCTGGCTAGAACTAGCTTAGCAAATTGAAGCATGTTTTCATTCCATTAAAATTCTTGCCGTGTGACAGATTCGTAAAGTCGAGTTCCACCTATGTATGAATCCTGCTAGAGCCTTAACGGAAACGAGGCCAACGTGTCGTGTGAGAACAAGTTGCGAGTGGCTATAGAAACTGAAGACAGCGAAGGTAAAGAACTAACCATCAAATACCTAAGGCGAATGTACAACAAGTCGTAGAGCAGCATACTCATCTTTCTGAGAGCCTCAACTTGACATCCCCGCTCAGTGCTTACAATATTAATAGCGAGGCAAGCTCCAGATATCATGGCCGCCACATACTTCCATCATCAGCTCTTTGTACCTCCTTTTGCGAAGGTAAGATAAATTGCGTGAACGTAGGGCGTCTATTGAGGTTTCACAGGCAGTCTCAAACGCGGCCCGGGGGCTCACAGCCATGTCAATCGCTTGGAAATCAGGCTCCTGTAAAATTGCCTTACGGTCACGCTTCCCCCAGTCTGGATCATCTGGTTTCGCGCCAGGGCCCAAGATGATCCACTTTGTGAGAATGAGGGCTAGCCTGCCACGGACCTCTTCCATTTGAAGCTCAAAATCTGTGTTGCATTTGTCACAGTTGCCTCTTAACGGAGACATCGGTGTGTCGGAAAGGTAAGCTGAGAGAATAGATTTAACACGTTGTCGAATCTCCCGACGAGAGAAATGCTCGCAGATCCAAAAGTAATATGGAGACGATCGATCTGGAAACGGTGCCTTAGGAATGAAAAGACCCATCCTTGCATGATAAACCAAGAGAATTTCTTGGATCTGTAGACGAAGGCCTTTTTGCACCTGGTAAACCCGTGGTTCGATCGAAAACAAAGTGGTTGCGTCGGGATATTTATTGACTTGGGTGTGGTATAGCGATTCGGTGCCAACGCCATACTGAACACCACAATAGAAATATCTCATCACGGACTGGAGTGAAGAAGAGTACTTTCCATACTGCTCCATAAACGGGAGGGAACAGATCCTGAAATGCAATCCTTCCCTACACACTTCCCATTTGTTGGCACATGGAAGGAGAGAAGGCCACTCCGAGTATCTATCCGATAACGCAAACCATTCCGGCCCGTCAAACGTATGAAGAATATCGCAACTCCAACAAAGGAAGTGGTTTGGCAGGTCACGTTGAAGTCGATACGGCACCGCTAACTCGTCATACTCTGTGGGTGAAAGAAGTGTTCTTTTGCAGCTGAGGGCCTCGAAGAGTCGACGATTGCACATGGAGAGACAAATGATATCTTCAGGTTCGAGCAGGTCCGATATTGATATTATGAGCTCCAGAGGAAGACCATTCAACTTGTCCGGTTCCGGAATGACGAACTGGGTGGTTGATTTGCTTTGAATACACTGGAGATCTTGTACGGGGTTGAGCTCGCTTGCAGCCATGTCTGACGCGCTCGATCTGTAGATGGAACAGGCGGTTGAATGATGAGCTCAGGTCGGCAGGTGGTAACCTTCCAAGGCTGGAATATCCTCCTGTCTCTAGATAAAACACAAGGTTATCAGTGAGTGAAATTGCAAGCTCGGGGAAAATGTCTAGAGAACAGCGGATATCTCAGAGTGACGTTGTGTAGAGGAATCCATGGATGGTAAAAGAGAAATCAGCTTAGGTAGGAACCTTGGAACCTTCCAAGGTTGGAAGAGCAAATGTCCGATCCGCCTTGGGCAGGAAGGCCTAAACCTCACCAAGTAGAGTAATTAATAACAAAGATGTGAGAGACGACGTAGATGCTCAACCTTTTGCTATTTCTATCTAAATATTTAGCTGAAGAGGATGTAGTGAATATAGTATATAATATGAGTCAAATGGCTAAGAAACCTTGAAAGCGAGTTCGTTTCCTCTTCGGGCCAATGTGGAGCACCGGGAGATTTCTTGTTCGCACCTCACCTCTTGACTCATTCACATATCCTTGCTCTCCAGCTCTTCAGCTGGTTTTAATTCAAATATATTCTGCTCTTTTAGCTTATAGCATCTTATAGCTACGAGCTTACAATTATGTTCAAAAAGAAGCCTACGGTAATTGACCCCTCCCCCGCACTACCCCTCCAAGCTTTGCTGGGAGTTAAAGCTCCTACTGCAAATGCTCCCACTCCAATGACACCATACTAAATTCGAATAGATCAAAAATCTTTCTCCACTACGGTCTTCTGATCGTCGCAAGATTGCAGACCAAATTATCAAAGATTACCAAATTCCCGTCACCTCAAACCCCACCAAAGCAGACTTGTCCGAGCCCAGCACAGCATCTGCCCCCGCCTCGAGCCTTACGTCCATCCGGAATTCCCTCCTGCCCGATAACACCCAGACTGCTCGTTTTACAACCACCGCTGGCCGAGATCTTCGCGAGCTTCAAGGGATCGTATATGTTGGCACACATCCCGACGGCGATGAGCGGGTGCTATGGTTCAAGCTGGAACATGGCCCGGGGGCCGACAAACGACTATACCCAACCGTCTATACACTGTGGCACAACCCGAACTTAGTTCCCTTGCTCTATACTCCGGAGTTTGTGATGGGGAAGCTGCATGGTGGAGCTGACCTAATGACACCGGGCCTCGCGAATGAACCTCCATTCCCGAAAGGGCGGTCAAGGGCGCTGTTGTCGCGGTCGCGAGTGTGGACAAACATACAGTGCCGCTTTTTGTAGGCATATGTGAGATTGATGTTTCGGCATTGGGAGAGGTGCAAGGTACAAAGGGCCATGCGGTCCGTGGCTTGCACTGGGAAGGTGATGAACTTTGGGCGTGGAGCTCAGCGTCACTTCCGGGTCGTCCCGCTCCAGAGTACTTGGAGGGCTGGGATGAGGACGAAACCGAGGGTGTTGAGGAAGTTGAGGAACAAATGGGAGATTTAGGAATCGCGGATGAAGGGGCTACAACAACCCCAGGGGACATTGAAACACCAAGCAATGACCCAACCGCGTCAGAAGAACCAGTGACCGAAGAGGAGGCACCCACAACGGAGGGTAAGTCAACACTACCTCTTTCTTATCAGCCAGAGGTTGGGTATTGGAACGAAATCAAGGACTGACGAATAATAGAAATTGATGAGGCGTTTGTTAATGCTTTTGTGTACGCCCTCTACAAGCTCAAGCAGGATAACCCATCAGCAACCGACCATGGCCTTCCACTGCCAATCACAGCATCGGCGTTGATAGCCAACTTCACTACTCCCTATCTTCCTGTTTACAACCCCCAACAGGCTCAGCATTACAACATCAAGAAAACCAGTTGGAAGAACGTGAAAAAGTTCATGAAACATCTAGACAAATTGAAGCTTGTCAAAACCAAGGACCGTAGCGGTCAAGAGACCGTCATTTTGGATGTGGACTTCGAGGACCATCGAGTCGAGCGATTTGTGCCATACAGACTGCCGTCACCACGTGCCCTGGAGAGCAGTAAAGCTACCGCGCCTGAGGGCAAAAAGTCGGCTGCAACGGATGGCTCCGACCCTTCAGTGGGCCAGACGATCACTGTGCAAAGTCTATATCGGCCATCAGGAAAGCTGATGCCAACCATTTTCCCTGCCCTCGCTGCCAGCGACACGAATAACTTCTACAAATACTCGGACGTATCCAGTCACTTGGATAAATACCTTGAATCCCAAAATCCGCCGATCATCTCAAAAGAGAACCGACGCATCATATCGCTCAACCCATTCCTTGCGAACACCATCTTCAATTCATCATCCACCGAAGATAAAGGGACACTGGCACGCGGGAAGGTCACTCGCGATGGTCTGTTGAAACGACTCATGGATGATAAAACTTTGCTCTCGCCGTACCATCTCATTTTGAAGACCGGTCAGACTATTGCAGATGTCAAGCCGAAAGCAGGCAGCCCACCAAAGGTCCATGTCACCCTCGAGAAGCGGACAGGCTCCAAGACTGTTACCAAGGTCATGACTCTGGAGGTCTTCGGCATTATTCCTAGTCTGTTAGCACAGGAGCTGCAGAAGAAATGTGCCGGAAGCACTAGTGTGACACAAGCTACCGGTGCCCCCAAAGGGATCATGGAAGTTTTGGTACAGGGCGACCAACGAAAGGCCATTGAGACAGCCCTTGTTCGCCGTGGATTGAAGCCACAGATGATCGAGGTTGTGGATAAGACCAAGAAGAAGAAATGATCGCCTCGCAAAAGATCATTTGTTCATACAACGCTAGATAGAGAGCGCTTTTCCTGTACAGATGATAAATCAATCGGTTGCAGAATGCTGCTATAAATGAACAAGATAATCATGATTTGGTGGATTGAACTACCAGATACACATTCCCCAGCACATTGCTAAACCAAAGTTGAATCAATAATCCATCTGTTGCTTCAACTCCTCTTCAACTCCTCTTCGTGGCTCCCCTCCGTTCCATTCGGCAATTTTAAATCGCTCTCGCCTCCTTGCCTTCCATTGCCATGTCCATTCCCACCATCCCCCCGCGTCTCCCTATCACGAATATCACTAGTATCAATAGCCTCCCAGATATCATCTTGAAACAAGTACTGCATCAAAGCCTGATCCGTACGACGTGTCCCATCCGCCATAAGCGTATCTATCCTGCGAACCAAATCATACGTAACGTATATCGCACCGCCCCCCGAGTCCGCCGCCAGCGCCTCTAGCTCTGACGTTCCTCGTCTGTAAGACGACTCGCGTGGTCCGGGTTATCGGTGTAGATTTCTGTCCGGCGTGTAGTATCGCGAGGCGTATTGTCTGCTCCGTGCTGTGTGGACTCGCGTGTGCCGGACAGGGGTTCAGTACTTGGTCCTTGGTTGGAGGTAGTATTTCTTTCGGTTCTGTTTGTATCCTCCGGTGTTGGCATTGTAGCTTTTGCTTGGTTTCGGTGGCTATTTCTTGGGTGGGAGTAGCGAACGGCTTGGTAATGGGGCTTCTTTTGCTAGAGTGTATGGAATTTTATTGTATGGCAGAGTAGACGGAGATCGAAGAATGACCCGAGAGTTTATACAGAAGGACGCTGTTGTCCACGTGCCTCCACGCTACTTTTGTACTCCAGGGCTTTATTGGTACAACATATATGTGCTGCTGTTCCATTTCTAGAATCTGTACTACATGAGATCACTATCCCGTGTGGATTTCACAGTTATGGTTCTCTGCTAGACTGGCAGACTTGACGTTGAAGTTATCTATCACTGGCAAGGATATGAGGCTCACTAGTATCTAGAAGATCTGTTTATTGTATTACGATTCGCAACGTGTTGGGGATGTCGAAGTTGATGTGGTTTGCGGTCTTCCGGATATTAGTTCGTGGGATGTTCCTCATAGTATCTCCTCTCTTTGGTATATACTAAGATACAGAGAAGTGTTCGAGAACAAGGATACAAGTATTCCTTACAGCGGGTAGTTAGAACGTCTAACTCGGGGGTTGCCTAGCCACGTGTCCCATGTACTTTCAAGATTTCGCCTTTTCATGCCTACCTAGGTAGATAATCACGCATGATACTAATAGTATACCTAGGTACTAGGTACCTGATAATAGCAGGCAATATACTGTATGTCAAGCGGACCGGTTGTCCATAATTTTCACTTGCTCCAATATTTGGCATATGCATTATTGTTGGCGCCATTCCTACATTTAAATATCTGCTTGTATTCCTTTCCATCCACGGACAGCACTCTCCTCTTGTCTTTACTCACTCACACTTCCTTGCTTTCAACATATCCGTGTTGGCTATTCGTCGCCCAAGTTGAATCGCAGGATGCAATGTTCCTCATCGGGCAGCTTAATTTCCGCCTAAGAGCCCAACAAGGCACTCTACGATTACAAAATACAAAATCAGCTCTTAACACTGCAGCATTCAAGTCTTCTTTTGATCTCACGTCTGGAATTAAGTCTCGTTGACTCGACATACAATACTGTATGTACGAACAATTCACCTCACTATCTCTTTCTCCTTGTCCACGAACCAGCATATTTTTGTGATTTCATGCCTGCGCCCTTGAGTGGCCACTATAAGTAAGGCCTTGAAGCCTCGTTACCAACTGTGAGGAATGTGCTAACGTCTGCGAACATAATTAGAAATGGATATGTTCGTCCTTCCTGCAGACAAAATCCCACGTATACTCTATAGGGTCCAATATAGGGATTCTAGGACGACTTGTAGGGCTGACGGGGGGCTTAAAGCAGAAGATATTGATACACGATATGATGAGGAAGACCTTGTTGGATTTAGTGATGCGGTAGAGCGACATCTAAACTGGGACCATCAATACATGACCATGTTTATATCACTCTTTTCTGACAGAGGGCATGCCGAAAACTGGATGCTTGAAAGGCACTCGCGCTTTCACAGCAGAGACTGCACCCTTCTTGAGATTGATACGAATTCACTTCGAGGCCACCTCGTTTTCCGTGCCGAGAAGATTGTCGACGCTTTGTCTCTGTCGATCTGGACTGCCGCGCAGGCTAGCGTCGCTAAGGAGTACCTTGTTGTTCATTGCATCCCTCCTACCGCCGTTTTAAGGAGTCAAACTGTCCATGACATTACTGGTAAGAGGACACTGTCTTTAAATTTTCGGGCATGGGGAGATATTAATGCTTCTACTGCGCGAACTTGGAGCCTGCTGACGTGAATATAGCCCCCCCGTGTTCCTTTCCCTTTACCCCTGCCAGTCGTGTCAGAGGATGAGGCTCCGGCCGAACTTATCTCACAGCTGGAGGCTTTGGGGCTGTAACTAGCTTCGTGAAGACCGGGGTGCCAGTCCCCGCCAGAGTTCAAAGTACATTGTTGTCTAATTCCGGGGAAGAAGCGTCTCGAGCATACGGCGTTATGCAAAACCAGCTTCGTCTTTACACTCTTTTCTTAGTTCCGGGCTCACCATGGTAGGACCTGTATGTCTCCATGGTTCTTCTATTCCCTGGGAGCCGTTATTGAAACATTCTTTCACTACGATGTTGTAGAGTGCTTCCTCTCCTTCCCTTTTCACTTTCAAAGTACTACTTCATATGAAGTCTTCAAACACGATAGACCACTCGAGGTGATTGAATATGAACGATTCAAAGAACGCATAGAACTTGCAGTATCAATGTTCAGCACGAGATAACAGCATATTATTTATTGGCTTCGAAGGATTATCCAGAAAAATAGGCGCAATCTGGAGTTGGAGTTAAAGCAAACCAGCCAAATCTCTGTTCGGGGTAAAAACTTATAGTACGTTTTCATCTACGATGTCATAAAATTGAGCAGTCCAACGATTCCATTCATAAAGGTAAAGTAGAAAAAGACCCAAGCTGGCCTATCGTCTCCGATGCATAAAATGCAAGGAGGAAAGAGAAAATAAAAGGAAATCCGTAACACGGTGTTGTTACAATCAGTCGCAGTCGAACAATCAACAAGAGATAGGATACCTGATCCAACTTTCACAGACGTTCAGTACCAATATTCACACACCGAGAAGACATATAGACACAGATGAAAGTTATCCACAGCTATAAATCTAACACGAAAGGCGAATATTTTAGTGACTCAGGGCACGGGCGTGCACCTTGTTGTCAGAGACAAGCCACTTCAGGGTAGAGCGGATGACTTCGAGGAGCTTCTCGGCGCTCAGGGAGCTGAGGTAGGAGGCGTAGTCGCCGGACTCGGAGGAAGATCCGGAGCTGGAGCTGGAGCCGGAGCTAGAGCTGGAGCTGGGGGGTAGGGGTAGCGCTAGCCTCGGAGGCCTCACCACCGGAGGCGGGGACGGAGCTCTGGGCAGACTGGGCACCGGCGCTGGTGGTGATGGAAACGCTGTCGGCGGGGTCGCTGGCGGTCTGTGTAGCAGGCTCGTCAGTAACCTGAGGAGCAGAAGAAGCAGTGGCAGTGGCAGTCTCGGTGACGGTCGAAGGAGCGTCGGTGGACTCAACACCAGATCCAATTGGGGTGGAGGTTGAGGCAGCAGACGTAGCACTGGATGAGGGAGTAGGGGTGCCGGAGGGGCTGGAAGTGGGACGGGCAGTGCGGGTGCGGGTGAGGTGGTGCGAAGAGGAGCTTTGGATGGGAGAGGCACTCACGGTTGAGGCACTGGCGGTAGTCGCGGTGGAGGCAGCGGCGGTGGTCTTGGAGCCGGAGGAGGAACCGGAGGAGGCGCCCTTGTACAGAGCGGGACCGGGGATGGTGTAGTCCGTCAGCTGGTTGTAGATGCTGACTTTAATGCCAGCGTCGTCGGCCTTGTAGAGCTCAGTTCCGACGACACCCTCGGGAACGTCGCTGCCGCCGCCGGTGACCTTCAGGTTGAGACACTGGGGGTAGTTCTGGGCACCGTTCTCCTGGCCGGCGGAGTGCAGGGCGATGATCTCGTGACGGAGAACGTAGTTGCCAGCGGCGATGGAGCTGGGGATGGTCACGGAGGCGCTGTTGTTGTTGGCAATGAGCTCGTCAGATGCCCATTTACCGGGGGCGTTGCTGCCGTCGATCAGACCGGACTCAGCGATCTTGAACCACTTGAGGGTCGTCTTGTCGACCTTGGAGCAGTCGCCGTTGCAGTTAGCCAAGTAGTTGATGACGGGGCCGTGGTGGCTCTCGGGCCACTCAGTCCACTGCAGCTCGACATCACCACCGGCCTTGACCTCGGCGGAGATGGCACCAGGAGTGGCCTCCTTGTGGCAAATAATGTCGGGGCCAGAGTAGCCGGAGGCATCGACGAAGCCGAGGTCGGTAGCCTTCTCGGCCCATCCAATGGTCTCGGGGTGGTTGTCGTTGTAGGGGTAGTTGTTGACGAGGTAGCCTCCGTGGTAGGTGCCATCAACAACAGCACCAGAGACGAAACCGTGGCCAGCGACCATGGCGGCCGAGCTAAGCATGAGACCCGCAATCTTTGAGACAGACATCTTGAAGAAGTTGTAGGATAAAACGCACAGCGTTTTAAATCGAAGGATCGAAGTATCGAAGGTGAGCGGGAAAAAGAATGACAAGGGGACTTCAGTCAATGAAGTCAACCCGAAAGAGAATGAATGGTACTAGACCTTGAAATGAATGGAATGCAAAGGATAGATGAGAAAAATCAAGTGGCCTGGATGCCAGGGCCTTATATATGTAGGTTCCTCGCGGGCTTCATACCCATTTCGACAAAAGCGGCATCACTCCGTTTGCCAAGAATTACCTATCACAGACCATAACAGCAAGTTCAACGGATCTTTCTGACTTAGGACAAGGATTCCACTCTCTGAGTGCGCCTATAGGTGGAGAATCATGGGCGACCGAGACATGTGCATCTAGGAGGTGGCAGATAGATGAAGCACGGTGGTCTCGAAAGCGCCGGACGCTCCCAGGGCTGCACTAGCGCACAACCGTAATTAAGCTATGCTCCATCAGGATCATCAAGGAGGGCACGTTTGACACGGACTCGTATCTCTCGTTGGGTGGCTGTCGATCGTGGGCGGTTGGCTGCGACAGTCCAAGTTTCATCGAGCCCCTTAAAGTATCACATCTCCGCTCTTGCAATTCTGTACGGAGTCTCCGTATATTGTATGTACTCCGTAAGGGTTGGTTCCCCTGATTTTCGGGGAAACCTCGTTTAAATTTCATTTCAGGGGGGTTCGGAGAATTTTGTATCCCACAATGCCTTTTGACAGGTCGATCGTCTATCCTCTACTATGTTGAAACAGGTATGTGGAAAATTCTTCCTATGTACCTAGCCAACAACGGCTTTTTCTTTTTAATCCAACCGGCTTCATTTGAACGACCTGGCAGACTTAGTCCGTACAGCATACTCCCTGCGCCGTAGAGATATGGCCGTTTGCCCCTTCAAACGCCAGAGGTGCTAGCCTCTGCGCTTAGAAGATTATTCTGAGACACTCCACCGGATCATGTCCGTCTCCTGCATGATAGGGTCCAGGAGTCAGGATAAATAATCTCGGACGGTCCATAGTCAGCACTCCTGTCAGATCTAAATTGCGTTCTAAATGACCAAGGCGCCAAAGCTACTCCGTACTCCGTACAAAATAGAAGCAAATCGTGAAATTGGCGAAGTCACATGAAAATCACGTTATTCCTTCGCGCTTCTCATATCCCTCGCAAATCCTTTTATCAATTAGATTGACGGGACTTTTGATCAATTTACATTGGAACAGGTCTCAAACTAATTCAACGATCATATAATAGATTAACGGAAAGCTTCAATACGAACGTAGATTAAATCTAGTTTCAGACGTGTGATTGCGAGGAACTAGATCTCCATACTATATGCAGGTTCAATTGTCTCTAGGGCAGATATCTTTGGCTAATAATTAAACCGTAATCAAATTCTGCATCACACACGTGAAGAAGACAGATTATCCACTGCCTATGGAGGCTCTAATATACAACATAACCATGCCAGGCCCACCAACACCTACGTACTCCGTGCGCCGGATAGCAAATTGTAAAATTATGTATCTTTTGTATGGCAATTGCATACAAAAGGTACATAAATATCACATTTGCATACATACAACCTCGAATTTCTTAAGCCTTGGACTGGTTAAGGAAAATATAGGAAGATATATATAGTGTAAATGAAGGTTCAATTACTATCACCTTACTAAGGATTATCAAGTTCGGCTAGAACAAGACAATTGAACTTTTATATATATATTATTTGTATATGGTGTCTCTTAAGGCTCTCTTTACACTTTCATATCATGTTGTACATGTAGAATTAACTTTAGATAGAACATATACCGATTGAACTAGATTCGCATTAGCTTTACTTTTTTATTTTCCCTTAAGCTTGTTAGAGAGTTGAGAAAAATCGATGCTATGACTCATTTTTGTTGCGCTTATGTACCTTTTATATACAATTACCATACAAAAGGTACCCAATCTTTATAATACGCTATCGGTGTAGAGGACGCGCAATTATACGACATATATTGTATGCTGTGTTGACAGGTGTTCGCAACAGTGCATTGCTCAGGGTTACTGGCCATGGCGAGTCCTATCACAATCTTCAAGTGCGTATCATGGTGCCACCTGCATTGGTGCGTCGAAAAGATACCGATGCAAAGCACCCAAAACTGATAGCTAGCCCTGCAGGCCATTAACGAGTGTTACTCCAATATCGCAAGGGTAGGACACAGCCGATAACCAAGATGTCACAATCTCTGCTTTCGCGAGCCATGATTACCCGAAGTGTCTGTGTGCGCTTGGCACAGGTTTCTGTACATTATCCTGGTTATGCACGTACAGAGCACTTCTTCGTCATTCCAAGTATTCGGCCCCGATCAATCCGAGTGTCTACGTAGGAATAAAGTCAGGTATCACAAAGCGAGATGAAGTTGTGTGGCCATGCAAAGAGTTCCGTACAACGAAGAGGAAAACCTTCCTCGTCCCCCTCAGACGGGAGAAGTAGGGTCAACAGCAAATCAAATGGTGTGCAATAATATATTGCCCACCGCTTTGTGAGGCCTGAGGTGTCTATTTCATACACACATATCTCCAGGGCTATGATTATGGGATGTAAGCATATCTGAAAAGAGATAGGATCATTTTAAAATCAATGGACAATTTAATCCAATTCAATACTTTGCCTTAAAACTACAAATATAAATTCACGTCCACTAAAGACGCTGATTACATATACTTTGTTGAGATTCTGCCGGCCATCGGCGCTCACAGTTTTCCCGCTCCCCTTTCCTCCAGTTACAAGGCAGTGACATTCCCCAACACCTTTAATCTCACCTTTCTCAGGGCCATGGTATCGGGGACTGGTCCTGGTATAAACTGTGACAGGTCTTGATTGTCATATATTTTCTGGATCACTACTCCAAGATCCCTTTCCCAACGCGCGAAAATTGTTATATTTAATAGGGTTGTTTGAAGGTGGCTGTGGACGGCTGAAATCGCGGCTGGGGTGATCGCGATTTACCAACTTTGGAATCAAACGAAAAGAAAACGATGGTATCAGCGCAGGCACCCTTCTCACCTTCGTCTTCCGCACTGGATCCGATTATCATGGACGACGACATGGACTTTTTGGATCCCACAAAACTCGAGATATCAACTGAAAATGCCGGCGGAGATTTTGACGACCTATTCACCCGAGCCACAACTTCCCGTCAGAATGGCGTGTCGGGCTCTTCGAAACCATACCAAGACCAAAGCTCCCTGAGACAAGTGCCGACACTTGCCGCGGACTCGCCCGCTGAATCGCCAGATGACTCGGGTCGCAGTTCTTCCTCCGAATCGCCACGGAATCACCTGCGACAAACATCGATCGCTTCGACAAACTCCGCAGTGCACAGTGAAAATCCCTTGGTTTCTACTAGTTACCCGTCGGAGGACTGGATGCGTCCGGAGTTATCGTCAGTCAAGGAGGAATCGCCGTTCAATATTGACCCGTCTTTTCCGATGGATGGTGGTTTCTCTATGGATCCTGATTTGGAGGTCAGCAACAAGGCGATGGATGCAGCCTTTGACTTTGAAAGTGCAGCAAGTAGCCCTAGTCCATTGAAGACGGACAATGGGTCACTTCCGAGACCCCAAAAGCGCTCGAAATCCCAGCTCTGGAGCCCTTCAAGCAATCCCGCTGGAATATCGTCCATTGACGCTGTGCCTTCGGTGAGTTTTTCTAACAGCACGTTTGTTTTCCGTGTATTGCTAACAACTCACAGGCCCATGCCCCCGGGTCTCCGTTCTTCGCTTTTGGACTGAACGGCCAATCGCCATACTCCACCACAATACATCAAGATATGGATAGAGCCGCTCCACAATGGGGCGGACAGTCTCCTTCGTCACTTCTGGAAGAAAGCTTTGGAGGCATCAACATGAATCGCCAATCACCTCTTCACACCTCGTTATCACCCGCCATGAACTTCGGCTCTCCCGCGTCGTACCAATTCCCTGTCAACTTCGCTTCCTCCCCGGCCCAACCTCAAGTGAACGCCCACTCTCTACAACCTGTTCTCACCGTGCATCCCACTTCCCTCAAATCCCGTGTTGAGACTCAAATTCCGATCCGATTGACCCTCTCCCCGTTACCTACCGGCGTGAAGAAACTCCGTCTTCCCTCACACACCATCTCCAAACTTAAATTTCTTGCTCCTCCTGCCACCGAACCTAGCCGCGATACCCTCCAGTTGCACACAAGTCTGGTATGCACAAGCGCCATGCAAGACAGAGAAAAGATGAAGCGGGCATTTGCACGGACAAGAGGTGATCACTATCAAGCAACTTCAGATGACGAACGTCCGTTAGATGGAGGTGACGTGAAAATCTGTAGCGGGTGCATACAGCGGGAACGGAAACGTGCGTCACGGAAGAAGCAAAGGAAGCCTGAGGAAGATGAACTGTTCCAAAAAGATGAAGAGAAGCGTGTCATCGTCTTCAACACCAGCGAGATTAAGGAATGGACTGAGCCAGCAAAGAACGCCAGCGGCTACGGTGATAGGTTATCAGTCCCACCAGGATCAATGCAAGTGGAGCTGCCAATGCGGATTGCATGCTATTGCCGACACCAAAACGAGAAGCTCGGTTTCCAGGTTATATTCACTGTGAAGGATCACTTGGACAATGTGGTGGCGCAGGCAATCACAAATTCGATTATGATAACCGACGACCACAAGACGCAGGCTCCATCTGCGCCTGCACCGACTGGCCCTTCACCATCCCTCTCAGACGGGACGCAAGTACCGGGAGTTGGAGTGTTTCCCTCAGGCCAAAACCCCGAGAATGGGCAAAACTCTTTTGGTGCACCTCAGTCGCCAACTGATCTGCAGGGTCTTCAGCAAAGGTTCAATTCACAATATCAGCTTACGCCCAGTTCATTTGCGACTCCAGGCTCAACGAATGGCGGGAATGCGCCACAGGTGTCCAGGAGCCTGTCGCGAGGAGCATCCCCATCTGATTTCCAAGGGCCACAGAGCAAACGACGCAAGCACAGCAGCTCTGCAAGGCTTCCATCGGAACTTACAATGACACGACTTGAGACACCTCAGTCATCCGCAGCGGCCATGAACAATGCTTCCCAACTTGCGGCTGCTCGTGGATTCGCTGCACCAACTGAACGGCCATTCGTAGATCCTTCGGCGATGTCAGGTCAATATGGAAATGGGCCGCCCACTCCCAACCAAAACAATGATAACAATCCATTCTTTAACCCGACTCCTGCCCAGCGACAAAGTTTGGATACCCTGGCGGGTGGAGCACTGGCGTCAACGCCCAACTCCGCCCATCCCAGTCGTCCGGGGACACCAGGTGGCTCAAATCGCAACGGCTTCGGTGATCCAAATATTCCCATGGGACTTGGTGCAAATTCTTCAAGCCAGGTTTGGCCTCCTCTCAACAATACTCCCAATCGGTTGCCGTCAGTGATTCACAAGTTGGTGCCTGCCGAGGGCTCCATCACTGGAGGCACTGAGGTTACGTTGTTGGGCAGCGGATTTTATCCTGGAATGGAGGTAGTTTTCGGTGACACCTTAGCTACTACAACCACATTCTGGGGTGACAAGTGCCTCAACTGCCTGACCCCTCCCGCTCTTCAACCGGGACTGGTATCTGTCGTATTCAAACATGAGCACCCGACATTTGGCCAAGTCCAGCAGCCTCAACCCCTCATGCCTAAACAACAGCTGTTCTTCCGCTATGTGGATGACCGTGAGCTTCAAATGTATCGCTTGGCACTAAACATTCTTGGTCAGAAATTGGGCAGCCAAGCGGATGCATTCCACACAGCGCAACAGATCATGGGAAGCGATCCAAACGCGTTCTTCAACGTGCAGGCAGACATGCAAGGTAACTCCTCTGGAGGTCAGCAGCGCCAAGTACCGGGTCTTGAAAACCAAGGCAAACTCAGCGATCTCGACTCCAAGATGCTGACCTATTTGGAATTCATCGACTTGGATAACAGTCCCCGGCCACCACGGTATAACTCTCGTAGCACGACCGGCCAGAGTCTTCTTCACTTTGCCGCGTCCCTTGGACTGACAAGATTTGTTGCGGGTCTTTTGGCTCGAGGTGCAAACCCCGATGTGCAAGACAACACGGGCAATGCGCCAATGCATCTGGCTGCACTCAATGGTCATGCTCACATTGTCCACCGGTTGTGTCTGACGGGCGCCAATCCCAATACTCGCAGCGTGCGGGGTTTCACTGCCGCGGACCTCGCGACAACGCTCCCTGCGCACCAAGCCGCGTTGCTTCCATCTCGCCACTACCGGTCCCGCAGCGTTGGATCCCTCACATCACGGCGCCGTCAAAGCAGCTCGGCCTCCCTTAGCTCCATGTGGGAGGTGTCTTCCGCCTCTGGATCTCTTGGTCACGCTGTTGATGACTCAGAGGATCTGGATGATGAGGAGGAAACCACCGACGATTCCGACTCAGAGCCTCTTCAATTCAACTCTTCTCGTCGGTCTAGTATGCATCAAGATGCTGGTCCGCCAGCTATGGACAATAGCGAACAAACGGTCGCACCTGGGGATGCTCAAGGCTTCGCCCCGCCAGCGCCTCTTGTCGCGTGGCGCGATCAGCTCGCTCTTCAAATCAATCAATTCCAGCAGAGCGTGGCTAATGCCTTCCCCAATCTCCCGGCTCTCCCTCCCATGCCTCCGATGCCCGCAATGCCAGCGATACCCGCGATGCCGGCCCTCCAAGACTACCAAGGACAAGGAATGATGCGCCGCATAACCAACCTTGTTCCTCACCGACCTGCTGCTGGGGATGGCTGGTGGGATTACCTGAAGGGCTCCGCGCCCGATCCCAACCAACCACCTTCGTACGACGAGCTGTTCCCGCACCCCGAAACTACCGAGGAGTCCGACATGAAGAAGTCCAGTCTGATCCGTGCCGCAACAGAGGCAGCTGTCGACGAACACTTCGAGGCCCAGAGCAGTGCTGCTGCCGCCGCCGCCGCTTCGGCGCCGGCTTCGGCTTCGGCTTCGGCTTCCCTCGCGCAAGTCGAGAAGGACGATCTCAAAGACATCACAATCGGGCGCAATGTGATCTCGCGCGAGCAACAAAAGCATCTCCGAGAGCAACAGGCTCGACGAATGAAGGGTCTAGGCAACGATCGAAACCTGTACTTCATCTGGGTAAGTAAACAACATGTCTACCAGCTCTTTTCTTTTTCAATCTAGTACTCAGCTAACACTATTTCTACAGATCCCTCTTCTTATTCTCGTTATTTGCGCCTGGTGTCGAAACTATGTTCCCGGGATTTGGCAAGGCGTCACGGACAGCTTTGAATTTGTGAAAGCTCGCTATACACAGCCGGCTGTGGAAATGGGCATTTAGGGCATCTCCTTTCCTTTCTTTTGTTTCTTTTTTCTTTCTGGTCATATTTTCTATGGCGTTGTTCCTGAGCGGGTGAAGCTTACCTATTGTACGACGGACTAACTGTCGGGTTTTTGTCTTTTTCTTATTTGTGTTCATAATGACGCGGCACGACTATCTATGTAGAATCCGCATGATTGAGTTATACTGTCCTTGCCTTTTGTAATTTTCCAGCTTGAGCTGTTGCAGTTGCGTCGAAGATTCGTGCCACCACTCAGCTATGCAGTGTTGTAACTAAATGCCTGATGTGCATATCCATTTTGTTACACATCCTCTTGTTAGACTCGCATCCAAATAGAATTTCTTGCATATCCGTATTCATCATGCCTCTTTAGGCCCACTGTAGTGGTATCACACATGTATTAGACTACAATCAAGGATCTATATCGCTTGCAGAACTCCTCAACAGCTTCAACAAATGCCTCAAGAGCTACAGCAGACATGGCGATGTTCAAGGTGATTGTTCCTCGGCTCTGCACCCAGAACCCTGCATTCACCAGTTCCAACCAGAAAAGCTGCTTGAGATCCGTGTCCTCAATGGCAGCAACATCATCTCGACAAGTGATCTGCTCAGCGCGAAGACCTATACTAGTGGCGTGAACGCACATAAGAGAACCCTGGCCAGTAACGCAGAACTTGGATCCCGCAAAGACCCGTTGCAAGCGCTGACGCAAGTCATCGCCTTGAGCATTGAGCGATTGAACAACTTCAGCAGTATACACTTCAGAGAGCCCCATATACCCAGAGTGCAACATCAAAGTGTTATTCTGGAATGTGCCAGAATGTGCCAAAGCCCCTGGCGTAAGAGGGTTGAACACGCCCATAATATCTCGTCGACCACCGAAAGCCCCAAATGGCAAGCCTCCGCCTAGATACTTGCCTAAAGTGATAAGATCCGGTCTGATCCCGAGCATATCTTTCAGTCCCCCCGGTGCCAAACGAGATGTCATCACCTCATCCAGAATCATTAACGCGCCCGCTTTCTCGCTCTCCTCGCGGATCGTTCGTAGGAACTCGAGCGATGCAGAAATGAACCCGCCAGCCCCCTGCATTCCCTCCAGAATGACAGCGGCAATATCATCATTCTGGGCAAATGTTTCCCGAACAGCCTCGGAATCGTTGTATTGCAGTAGTACCCAATCAGCCTGGTCGATGTTGTTTTCCGGGATACCATCTCCAAAAGATAGCACGCTACCGTGATAGGCTCCGCGGAAGGCGATGATCTTACGACGGCCGGTGAATTTCCTGGCTGCAGCAAGACAATGTATGTTCGCTTCTGTTCCGGAGTTTGTAAATCGAACCCGTTCAAGTCCAAACCGCTCACACAGCAACGACGCATATCGCTGCTCGTAGACATTCGTTGCTCCCAGACTCAACCCGACATTCTGGATGGTTTCTGTCAACACTTTTTGCAGTTTCGGGTGAGAGTGTCCATATAGCCCGGCGGATAATTCGCCGACTAGATCATAATATCTGGACAATAGTGTTAGTCCATACGTTCTCGTGGACCAAGGGGATGTACTTACTTGTTTCCATCTTCGTCCCACAATTCTGAGCCTTCGCCCTTGCGCATGAAAACTGGAAATGGTGCTGTGTGTAGCAGAGTGCGGGTGTTTCCTCCTGGTAAGCTGGCGAGTGACAGCTTATGCAGGCGCTGCGATTCAGGGTGGTGCTCGATGAATCGAGTTGCGGCATCGTGGAGAGCTGACTCCATGTTTGAGATAGTTGTTCAAAAGACTCTTGTGGTGTTATCCATGGATGAATGTCGGTTTATATAACTGTGATATGAGCGGGGAAATCTGATGCCCGGAATTTATAGATTGTCCGTCTTTCAATATATATGTTCTCGAGTTCCCTCTGTAACCACATATTAGCATGGCATAGATTAATTCCCTAATAGAGCAAGTTTAGAGATTATATTCTCCATCAGAGATGAGTTAAGAGAAGGCCCTATCATTCCACTAATATCACCATTGATAGATCTATATTGGAAGATGTATGCACCAGGCAATGATTTAGTATCATCGAAATGGCTAGTTTACAGGAAACACCTATGAAACAAGACATAGATAATTATTGAATAAAGCATCAATTCTATACGATGGAGTGAGTAATGATATATTTTGTCATCTTCGTATTTATTGCTGACCGTAAGGGCCCCACGCAGTCAAATTGAGATTCTATGCAGATCGCCCCTTTTTGGAAGAAAATCACATCTCACGCAACAACACTTGTTCGAAGGCATTTCCCCCTTTTGCTTGGGGATAGGCGGGCCATGTCAACCTCTTCCAATATTCTGCAAGTTCTCTTTCTCTATGCTGCCCATTGCCTTATACCTGCGATTCTCCTAATCGCAACACCAAAGCGATCTGCTCTTCGGTATCTGTGGATTCCATGCTCTATCTTCATTGTATACCGAGCTATACCAGTAGCCACAGCACTGGGCCCGGGATTCGTATGGTGTGAATGTGGTCGCCTATTCATAACCATCGTCTTCCAATGTCTGAACTTGCTCCTCATCAATCCTAAGGATAGCAATGATTTGCCTTCTGGGCTTAGCCAGAGCTTCGTGGCTCGAATTTATGCTGCGACTCGGCTTTTCACTGATCCTCGTGGGATCAACACTCCCTGGCAAATAAAAAATGCCCCGCCACATCCAGCATATTATAAAAGACGTGATATGACCACGCCTCCACGAGGTCGCTTTCTGGCTCGCCAAATAGCCATCGCTGTTTGGCAATATCTAGCTCTGGATGTCTTTGCCACTCTTGCGTTGCAACAGGCACTGGAGCAAGAGAAAAGTGGGATATTGCCGCCAGTACCTCAATGGGATATCTCAACCGAACAATGGATTGAGCGTATCATCTCAAACCTCATGGCTGGGTTTGTGGTGAGCCGAATTCTCATCGACTTCCACCATCGTGTCTTCTCGATAATTGTCGTAGGTCTCGGGCTCGACTCGCCTGCAAACTGCCCTCCGTTGTACGGAAGAGCACTGGATGCCGATACAGTCCGGGGTTTCTGGGGGTAAGCTCACTCAAAGCAAATTATTTGGACGGGATACTATACTGACATCGATTTTGCAGGAAATTCTGGCACCAATTGCTGCAAAACCCCCTGACATCTGTCAGCGGATTCATCACTAAAGACCTACTAGGTCTAAGGCCGAGGTCATTGGTACAGCGGTATATGAATGTTTTTGTTGTCTTCTTCTGCTCGGGCGGGCTGCATCTCGTGCTTGATATTGTGCAGGGAATCCCAGCACAGGAATCCGGCGCCATGTTATTCTTCGTCACGGCCCCTCTGGGCCTCATGATTGAAGATGGCATCAAAGCGCTTTGGAGATCTTTTTCGAAGTCTAAGGGACAAAGCAAGAATATTCCTAAACCGTTGTGGCAGAGGGCTCTTGGCCTGACGTGGTCTATGGCATGGTTGGGTGTCACCTCAACTGGGTTCTTCTACCCACAGGTGGTGAGACCGGAAAACCAAGCCCTGGTTCCTTTTTCTGTGGCAGGTCAGATTGGACTGCCTATACAGACAGGAATTGTTCTGGTTGGTGGCGCTGTGCTGGCAAAGGTGTTTGAGATTGAGGTGTGAGGTCATGGTATAGATCCCCTGGTATAGATTTTTTGCGGAGATAGACGTTATATCGTATACAATAAGTACATAGCTATATATTCGTGTATAAATATGTATATATACTTCTCTGGATATGAAAATAAAACAAAGAAAAGCCTTGTAGATCCAAATGCTAAAAGCAGCGAGGGATACGCACTAAAATGGAAAAGAAGGAGGCCGTGCGTGGCCGCTGTTGACAGCATGTCTCCCTCACCCCGCAACTTTTCCCCTTAACCCCAGGCGCATGAAAGCTCCTATGTACCTTGAATTTTGAGATGTCCTGAAGTCAATTGGCTACTTCCCGTATTGCGCCCGGGAAATCATGGACCCTTCGCAGGCTTCCAGCAATGTAACGGGTATGACCAAGGTGATTGAGACGAATGAAGCTCGCGCTGACCATACAACACAGTCGAATACACAGATCCTTCGGGCTTGTTTCCGCTCATTCAACCCATCATTGAATCAAAGCTCCCCCTGAAAAATCTCCACTGGAAATCGCCAACCCGCCCCGTGCGGTCCATCGAGTCGCTCCGCATCGGCTTCACACCTGCGCAAGAATCAAACGAACGCAAATCATCGAGCGATACTGTCCATGGCGCAGTCGCTCATCGCAGACACCAGATTCCCGGTCTACGGCAGACCCCATACCTGAAAGTTTACCTCCTCCGATGCGACGACAACGAAACCTACAAGGCGACCGCCCGTCGGAACGTTCGCGAATGGATCAAGGCCAACGCGTTATCCCAGAGCTCGCAAACTGCAACTACTAGTCAGGAAAAGCACGATGCGTTCGAGTGGCTTATCTTGCACGTGGTACCGGATGCCGACGCTGCGGACAAGGCGGCCACGCCTACATCCAAATGGGGCCGTGGTTCGACTACGGTGCTAGAAAAGGCGAAGGCTGACTTTAACGGATCGTCCAAGTCTGCTGTGGATCGTGTGGCGCAACTGCGTCTGCCGAAGCCGGGGACCAAGTCCCCTGAATTGGCCGAGCAATTGGAGGACTTGATTGATAAAATGAAGAATGGCATCCTAGCTTCATTTGATTTACGTGTGGCGCAATATGAGGAGGATATAAAGGAGAAAGACTCTCAGCGCAATTTGCCTGGCTGGAACTTCTGCACGTTCTTCATCCTTAAGGAAGGTCTTGCTAGGGGGTTCGAGAATGTGGGCCTGTTCGAAGATGCGCTGGCTGGATACGATGAGCTAGCTGTTGGCTTGGATGCGGCCATTCGAGACCAGCTCGATGGGAGTGGCGACCAACACGGTGGTGCACTCTCGATCACCAGTAAGGACTGGGCCGAGATGGCCAAGAAGGCATTGGAGACGGGGACTTCCGATGCCAGCGACGATGACGCGACTCTCTTTTCGGAGATTCAGCCGGAGGATTTCCCATTTAACGCTAACAAGATGTCCTACCGGGAAATGATCCTGGCAAGCGATATCTCCATCTTCGATTTCCGCACATACATCTTTTTTCGTCAACTGACTCTACTACTCCGAGCTGCGAGAGCTCCATCATTGGCCGGCAGCGAAACTGCGGCAGACGGCAACGCAGCGCGATCAGGCAAGAAGCCCGAAAATCTCATTCTGCTAGCTGAAATTTGTGGAAGAGCAACTGAATTCATCGGTTTAGCTGCACGTACCCTCCGCTATGATCTTGAATGCGGTCTAGCGGATGTAGTCCATGATGGCAAGACGGATATTATCAACAATCTAGTCTCCGTGTGGGCATTTTCGGCAGCTTTCCAAATTCTGAGCCAAACCTCTACTCCGACCCTCATGCTCCCCGAATCCTCTCTTCATGCCGTTGCACAATCGAGTGAAGCCGCTGCTGTCACGATGTCAGATTCCCGTGCCGATGTGCCTCGTCGCTCTAGTTCCCTCATAGGCCCACCTGGCGCCCGACCTGGCAGGCCAGTGACTCAGGATATCTCTGACAGTGTGGGTTTGCTTCAGCGGCGATCAACCATGGAACACCCTAAGCCCATGCCTATTCCGACGCAAAAGACTGGTTCTGAACAGCTGGCATCTGGAAGGGCGGAATTGCTTCTTCTAGCTCGGCGATCCCTCGAGGAGATTGCTCGCAGACGAGGCTGGGCTGAGAACTGGAATGATCTCGGTCTTCTGTTTGATGATCGATATCGCTCTGGGGCAAGTGACCTGGCGGAGATCTCGCTGGACGGCGATTATGAAGAGTCACAGACACCTTTCAAGAAGAAGCAAGCGTCGCTTGTAGGCGTCGAGCTTTCTGGCCTGAAGGCCGCATTAAAGTCAAAAGAAGCCTTCCTGTTTCTCTATGAAGATCTCACAGACCGTTTGATCCGCCATCATATGGCAGCCAACCGTGTCAACGCCGTTGAACAGGCTCTGGCTGAAATTGCTATTTTACGATACCGCCGAAAAGACTACGAGTCTGCTGCTTCTTATTTCCATCGGATGGCCCCCTTCTACGGCTCCAAGTACTGGATTGTTCTGGAAGGAAGCATGTTAGAACTCCACGCGCGGTGCTTGAAGGAGCTCAGACGGAATGAGGACTATGTTCGGATGATGATACGGTTGCTTTCCAAATTTGCTACATATGCGCAGGCGCAATTGTCAGTCAGGCAAAAGTCCGTGGCTTGCTCGATTCCTTCTACTGAACAGGAAATGTTAGAAGGACATGTCCGCGATTTGTTCGAGGCGTCTGGTGCTCTTCAAAAAGATGTCGCTGCTTCCTTGACAGACTTCTTTGCCGACCTCCGTGTCGACCCAGCCATTCGACTGTACGATAACAAAGATGGGTTCCAGATCCAATTGTCTTTACGATTCCTTTTGGGCCAGCAGATCGAGATTGACAATCTCAAGGTGCGGCTGGTCAGCGCGAACAGCTCTCAGAATTCTGAGCACTGGATCGATAGCTCAGCCAAGTTTGTGGTGAAATCATCATCAACACAGATTTTGATTGACTGCTCGGTAAGTGCTTGTAGGAGAACTTGTACTACTAATAACTAACCTTTTTGCAGACCACACTTCAAGGCAAGTACTTCATTGACCGGCTCGAGATGAGGGCTGGCAACCTTGTCTTTAACTTCAACGGCGGGCATGACTCCGCCCTTCCTGTTGGCTTCCGGGAAACGGAAGACTCAGAGGAACACGACAACCAGCCTTACATCTATTGTTACCCTCCAGCCGAAGCCCTACAGGCGAAGATCGTGGCACCGCATCTTATTAACCTCCAGGCCATGCGGACGCTGGAGCTGGAACTTGACAGTGGACGAAATGATATCAAGAGTGGTACGATCCGTGTCCGGCCAGCTACTGCAGGCCTACGGCTTCGACTTGCGGAAACGGAAGTTGTGGATGGCAAGCTCGAGGTGGATGCCAACCACGAGTCAGGCATTATCGAATTCGCGCAATTGCCGGCGCGGTCATTCGTCCGACTGCGTATCCCCTATACTGTGGAGGAGGCCTTTTCGACCCTCTCAGCGAGAGCAGAAATCGGCTATGAGACCGAACAAGGCCGATTCGCTTCCTCGGCATCATTCAGTGTTGTTTCAGCACTACCTATATCGGTCAACGTGCAGGACATTTTCAAGGATGAACTACTATTCTCGCGTTTCACCATCAGTCCGGCCATGCTGATCCCGCTTCGTATTATGAACTGCAGTCTACCGAGTTCAGACATTTACGACGTGCAATCCAGCATCACTGGCCCTGTCGCCCTTGATGTCTTCCCTAAGCAGCCCGCGTCTCTTCTTTACAAAATCCGCCATAATGAGGGTAGCACATCCGCATCAACGCCGCGTAGCCTACAGCTGAGCGTTGACTTCACATGTGTCGACGATGAGTGTCTCGATGCAGTCGAAAAGCAATTCGCCGCTTCCATTGACTCCAGTCCATTCCGTCAGTACGCAGCGCTGCTCACATCGCACATTGTCAACAGTTTCCGCGCACAGCTGTCCACGAATGACATGGAAGCCATTGGGCTCATTCGGGAGGTAAACATGCTGCCTTATCAGACTGTGCGATGGGACGGTCTACTCGGAGCTTTGAAAACACCAGGCGAGGATGTGCGACAGTGGCTCAAGGAGTGGCACAAGGTAAGAACCAACTCGAGTGTTTCCAGCTAGCTATATTTTACTCACATATGAAACAGAACAACCCCACCATCCAGCTCCCCGCACAACCTACCATCCCGACCCGCCGCATCGTCATCCCTGTCGACGTCCCCGAGATCCAGGTCGTGCACACAGCCGACCTCCAGCTCCAGCCCAAACCCACCACCGACCCAGGGCCCTCCACCCACGCCGCCGTCGGCCAGATGATCGTCGCCGACCTATGCCTCCGCCACACGCGACGCTGGTGTTCCCCAGCGACCCGCGAAAACGCCGACCAACCCCTCGAATGCTCCTACGAGATCCACGCCAATCCAGACCAGTGGCAAATAGGCGGTCGTCGGCGGGGCAACTTCCTCGCTCGCGACGGTGAATCCACCCGCTTCACCGTCCTACTACTCCCCCAGAAACCAGGCCATCTCCTTCTCCCGGGCGTTGAGATCCGTACCTTCCTACCACCGGCGCCTCAACCCCCGACGTCGCCGCCTGCGGCTGATGCCGCTGGTTCCATGGCGCCGGCTCGTCGCTCGATCCCTTGTGAGGTTGACTACCGTAACCATGGCGAGACGGTTCTTGTTCTCCCGGATCTGAAGAAGACGACCGTTAGTCTTAGTGCTGCTGGCGGTAATCATGCTGCTGGTGGGGGATCTTGGCTCGTTGACTCGGAGCGGCGGACGGAGGAGGTTCGTTGATTTGATAAATCTGTATGGGGTGTGAGAGTGATTGTATGTATAATGAGTCGTATATAGCCTCCCTGGGATACTTGTTTGTATGTAGATCTACGATTCATGAATCCTTTATTTTGTGAAAGCCTTCAATTGTACTCCCTATACTCCGTAGACCTTGGGAATATGGTTGATGGTTTCGGCTGGGGCTCCCGCTGGCCCTTGGCCCGATACAGACTAGTATGCACTAGTATGGATTAACTCCATCTCTTAGCTAGGATCGACGTTTCTTCTAACTCGCTTCTAGCACGCTCACGTATGACTTTTTCTACCTCATGTGAAGTGAATATTTCCAAGTACTCTCTATGTACTCCGTAGAAGTCGGACAATAGAAAAGTCCGAGATCGGCCTGATCAGATCTTATCTAAGGTGGCAAAGCGATAAGGCCAGGGGCACTAAAGAATTAAACATCTGAAAGTAAAAATTAGCGTTTGTGTATTTTTCAAATGGGAGTGGGGCCCCAACAAAACCAAAAGGGTCCCAACAAGCGGGTAGAGGCAATTTTATATCTCCGTATCTGGGTATCTATCTAGGTAAGTATTCTATTTTATATTAAATGTTGACATGTTCATTGAAAGAATTTATTATATTTATTGATTACATATTCGATACATTCTCAATTTTCACATCTGGTCAATCCAGTTAATGTGAACACAACATCTGTATACTACATGTAGACAAATAAGGTTGAGGCCATACAATATAGTTCTGCCAACACCGAATTACATCCGGAAGGCCGAGAAAGTCGAAAAAGAAAAAGTGGATCACATGTCCCTTGCGCATACCACTGCCGAGCCATCCCCAGCCCTCCCCGAGGGGGTCTCGGGTCTGGATACTCCGTACGGAGTATCCAATTGCGCAAACATAAAAAGCAAAACCAACTCGCCATATGATCTTGCATCTCGGGTCCGGTGGAAGACTTCCAGGCCAATCGAGAGGCCAACCCAGGCCGTCTACAACATACTTTGTATACATCACGAAAATGACCCGCCGAGGCAAGTTGATCACTTTAATCTACCCACATGCAGCTACACCTTCACCGTATTCTCGGCATGTGAAATTGACATCCAAGCGAACACCAGATAGAGCCTAGATCACATCGATCAGACCACGATATCAAAATTTTGTTGGGATGAACGGGATTAACCCGCGAAAGATCTCAAGAGAGAAAGCGCATAAGATGTACGGAGTACTCCGTAGTCTAAGTATAGAGTAGCACAATGACATGAATACGAGATCGACTCTGAGAAAAGATCAGCCCTATCCTGGCTATTCTGGCTATTCTGGACACATGCAGTTCATGCGAAAATTCAATGAAGGCGAAGTGGATCTAGATATCTGTAATTTTCAGTACACCATACGGTTGGATTGCCCCTGGGGGTGGAGTGGCGGTATGAAAATTACCACCCCACGGTCCCATGGGATTGTTTTTCTTTTTGGAATTTTTGGAATTTTTGCCCTTCAATTTTTCTGTTTCTCTTTTTTTTTTGAAAGGGGGCTGTTTCCTTCTTTTGTGTCCTTTCTTTCTTTTTGTGGTCAATTGCCTGCTTTCTCGTTGGCTCTCGTTGGCTCTTGTTTAGAACGGGGCTCTTGCTTCGATCTACTTTGTCTTTTGTGCAACACCCCAAAAACTCAAAATATTGTGAGTAGATGACAGCTTACAGCTCCGATAATCCCAGCTAATCCCATCACAGGTTGATTCTTGTTTTAAAACGACTTTCGTTCCTGCTTTGAAACGCTTGTCCTTCGTTTCATTCCAATAGAAAGGGATATCTTGAGAGTTATACCCACTGTGACTTCGGAGTTAGACACTGTCAACCTCAACAACACCCAACATGTCGTCTACCGCAATCCCCAAGCGCGTTGCGCTCAATCGCAACCCCGCTACAGAGTCCTCAACGGCCAGTTCTGTCTCGGCCTCACCCTTTGACAGCCCTCGCCAGTCTCCCTCCTCTACCTCCCTTTCCTCGATGGCTTCGGAGCAGGAGGGCAGCAAGATGCTCGATACCTATGGCAACGAGTTCAAGATCCCAGACTACACCATCAAGCAGATTCGCGATGCCATTCCCGCTCACTGCTTCCGTCGCTCTGCCGCCACCAGTTTGTACTATGTCTTCCGTGACATGGCCATGTTGGGATCCGTCTTCTACCTCTTCCACAACTATGTCACCCCCGAGACTGTCCCCTTCATGCCGGCCCGCGTGGCCCTCTGGACCCTGTACACCATCGTGCAGGGTCTCGTCGGCACCGGCGTGTGGGTTCTGGCCCACGAGTGCGGCCACCAGGCCTTCTCCCCCTCCAAGGTCCTGAACGACACTGTTGGCTGGATCTGCCACTCCCTCCTGCTCGTCCCCTACTTCTCCTGGAAGATCTCCCACGGCAAGCACCACAAGGCCACCGGTAACCTGGCCCGCGACATGGTCTTCGTTCCCAAGACCCGTGAGCAGTACGCCTCCCGCGTCGGCAAGACCCTGCACGAGCTCGGTGAGCTCTGTGAGGAGACTCCCATCCTGACTGCCGGCAACCTCCTGGCCCAGCAGCTTTTCGGCTGGCCTATGTACCTGCTCAACAACGTCACCGGTCACAACAACCACTCCAAGCAGCCCGAGGGCCGCGGTGTGGGCAAGCAAAACGGCTGGTTTGGCGGTGTCAACCACTTCAACCCCTCCAGCCCTCTGTACGAGGCCAAGGACGCCAAGCTGATTGTCCTGAGTGACCTGGGTCTCCTTCTCACCGGCTCTGCCCTGTACTACATCGGCACCAACTTCGGCTGGTTGAACCTGCTGGTCTGGTACGGTCTCCCGTACCTGTGGGTGAACCACTGGCTCGGTAAGTTTCACAAAACACAAAGAACACCAGTTCTTTCGAGTCCCTGTTGCTAACAATATCCCTTGCAGTCGCTATTACCTTCCTCCAGCACACCGACCCTACCCTTCCTCACTACCAGCCTGAAGTGTGGAACTTCGCCCGCGGCGCTGCTGCCACCATTGACCGCGACTTCGGCTTCGTCGGCCGCCACATCTTCCACGGTATCATCGAGACCCACGTGCTGCACCACTACGTCAGCAACATCCCCTTCTACAACGCCGACGAGGCCAGCGAAGCCATCAAGGGCGTCATGGGAGACCACTACCGCTCTGAGGCTCACACCGGCTGGACTGGTTTCTTCAAGGCCATGTGGACCTCTGCCCGTGTCTGCCAGTGGGTTGAGCCCACTGAGGGTGCGGTCGGTGAGAGCCAGGGTGTCATGTTCTACCGTAACACCAACGGCGTCGGTGTTCCTCCCGCCAAGATGCCCAAGGCTCAATAGATATTGAGGCCTTGAGTGCTTGTTTGGTTTTCCGGTTATGTTTTCTTTCCCCTCTTACATTGTTCTGATTCGATTTCAGCTTTGATGTCTTATGTTGTATACTTTGCGTGGATATACACAGAGTCAAGACGATTTCCCTTGAGAGATTCGGCGGGAGTCATAGATCAAATTTGACGTTTCTTTTCTCATTGAGCCGCTGAAGCTTTTTCGTGATTGTCGTTGTGGTCTCGCATCTTCATATTGCATCTCTTACCTTTGATCCTTAGATCCATTCTTTTGTTTCTTCGGTGAAGGTTGGGCTCATGTTGCAAGGATGTTAGGGGGGAAGAAGGAGCCTGATGAAAAGGGGAGAAAGAGATGGTCGCTGTTAATTTAGAGAAATGTCCATATATATGATTGTGGTTAATTTGAAGCGTGTTCTTCCTTTTCGTCTCTTCCTTGTCTACACGTACATGTACAACTGTACATATGTCCACCGAATACATGCTTACATGCATACAAAGAGTCTGGAGCAAATGATCGACAAGCCTATGATTCATAACCATCGGAAAGCCATATTGGAGTGATATTCCACTTTCAGATTCCAGTTTGAGATATTCTAGATACTCTTATACATCTCCAAGTCAAGATAAGTGTAAGAAGAGAGAGGCTAGGTATAACTAGGTTAATATACGTAGCACTGTCGGCCAAGGCCTGCATCACACAGCAAATCCAAGTTGGAAGCCCTAAATGGCTCGATAATAGTTGTACAGCAGCCTTGAGTCGCACGGATTCATTTCTTTGCGCTTTGTTCAACCCCGTGAACCTCCAAAACAGGCTACCTACATGCAAGCCGTTGTGCATCACACCTCAACTCATGAACTTCTAATCTCCTCAAGATCAGCACTCCACATACGAAGTCTATTATTTAGAATAGTATGGCCCTTGCTTGGATGTTTATATCTTTTCAGATGTTCATATGTACAAAATCTCAACGCTGTTGGGTATCATAGTTCTGTTGCTGTTCTTGTCATGCCAACATAGAGTAAACCACGGTCAAGACTTCCAAGATAGACTATATGGCAGGCAAGAACGAAGTCGGCTATATATGGCACTAGACGAATCATTCACCGTGACTCGTACTTCTCAGGCCACCTTTCCAGATTTCAAACTCTACCTCGCCACTTCTTCTACTTGGTTGGCCCTTTCTTGGTGAATCCTTCGGGCCTGCCGTCCACGGCGAGAACACAAGTTTCATTGTCCTCCGTGTAGTAGATTCAGAGGTCGGAGCGGGCAGGTCGTTCTGCGAGTCAGAGACTCGGTTCTTGAGATAAGGGGCAGGCATTGCTATTGAGTCCGCGTCTTGATGAGTGTTGACATTTCCCCCATTTCGGAAATGGGATGTATCCTGCATGGACGCCGGATATGCACTATCACCCATGGAAACGCCTACAGCGTGGGATTCTTCCTTTTTCAGCGCGATTCGACAGGCGATCTGCGTTGACCAGACGAGTCCCAGCGCCGGGTTCTTCAGAGATCCACTCTCTGGGTATATGCCATCCCCCCAGCCAGAGTAGAAGCGCTCCTGGTGAGCGACGTTCAACATGCTATTACGTACTCGGGGAGAAATCAAGTACGAGCCGTCGAAGTTTTTATCGTCTGGTGCGTGGTATGGCGATGAGGAGATAGCGGGGAAGAGGATGGTGGCTGTTGACCATTCCTAGTAGCTAGCTGTTCAGTTCGGGATTTCGGGAAGGGAGAGACAGGGCCGGATCCACGACTTGGTGTTTGGCTCATGGATGGAAACCCTGTCCGTGAGGCTGGCTCGCTGCCTTTTAAAGACTCGAAGCGGTCGGAGACTTGGTTCGCGAGCACGATGGCGATGTCTTCCTTTACGGCGAGGTTGCGCAGTAGATGACCCAGTTTTGCGAGCTCGGATGATCGTTTGGCGTTGGCGTGGAGGCTGTTCGATTCGTGTTCAGCGCGGTAATTGGATGTTATTGAATCGATGATGACTAGGCCGATATCGTAACGTTCGATCGCGACGGGAAGATGGTAATTCAAGATGTGGTCTTGTGACTCCAGGTCCATGGCGTTGATGGATAGGATATCCTGCAGCGAGGGTGTCTGCTCGGCGGGGAGTGTTGAGAGGACAGGATGGCATTCTAGGATCTGCGAGAGTCGTGGCGTAGATAGCGGGTGTTCTGTTGATATGTATATTGCACGCCGTTGTAGACCCTGTGGTTTGGGTAGCTGGATGGCGAGGCAGAGGCTTAGGAGGAACTGGGTCTTGCCGCTTCCACTGGACATCGATCCACAGTCAGATGGACCTGCCTGTCGGGCTCATGAGGTTTGGATGAACACCTGCAACATACCTCTCACCCGTAACTTCTGTGACATACCCGGTCGGAATTCCGCCTCCTAGCAGTGCATCCATTGCAGGGTCAAGAGTGCTTATAGTGTTCCATTGTGACGCGCGCTTCGTTGAGCCGACTTTCCTGGTCGTCGCGCCAGGGTTTATACTAGAGCTGGGTCCATCGCTGGTCCCTGGATTTGTCTGTGGCTTTTCGAAGCCAACATCCGTGTGCAATGCCTCGACAATGCAGGAGGAGAGCCGGCGAACATCTGCGGGAGGTACGCGGGCACGTTTCGCGATCTCGAGTGAGTCGAGAGTGATCAGGTCAACAGTGGTGACTTTAGCTCGTTCAAGGGGAGGGAGGATGTGTGCGAATGGTTTTGTTACAAAGCCAGGTAAAACTAATAGAAGATCCATAGGAGAAGCAATATGGAAGTTGATCTTGACTCTACAATATAGACTTCGGGATTGTTCATGACATCTCAGCCAATCACAACAGGAAATAATAATATTCTGTCATTGGTCGATTCGAACCGTCGACGTGGGGAATCCCCACGTGACTACCGGATCACGTAGGACCAATTATATCCATACAAAATGACCCGCACCGTATAACCTCAATATAGGGTCTGTAAAGAGAAAAAAAAATAGGTAGCTTCTCTTTGATTATGCGTGTCATCCTTAGTGCAGGGGCCATGCTAATCTTCTCTGTATATTTTCAGTTGACCATATGCCCCGAAGGGCGAAATGTGTAGCCTTAAAGTTCGTTATAACCTCACTTTTCGGCAGAATTATACCGTCTTCAGTTGTATATAAGCACATGAAACTAGAGTAGTGCTGTAGCAATGGGGCTTTGTTCATGTTGTTAAGAAATTTTACCATATATCTATGTGGAATGGATTAAATTAGAACAAATTGTTGTGATTATAAAATGTGACATTGGGAAACTCATTGTACAATTTGCTTGTACTCCGTACAAAGCCGGTAGGTAGATGGTCCTCAACGCAACTCCAAGGTTTCCGAAAGGAGTAGTGGCAGAACCACCTAGGCAGTCACCGAGATGAATTAAGCATAATAGGAGTCGGAATTCGTGCGATTACTTCACGGCCATTCTTTGCTCGTAAAAGAAATACTTTGTTGAAGCCCCCCTCTACAAACTTAGTAATATTAGGGCAATAGTCTTATTATACTACTCCTCCGGCGACCCGTTAGAGCTCTATTAGCCGAAATTTGACGTATCTTTCGTTTAGATGATCCGTCTTGTTGAATCTAGTTAGAATCCAGTAACTACGATCAAAGCAATAATAGGATTTACATACATCCATCGTCGTGATATATTTCGAAATAATTCCTCACCGAATACTGGTGGAATGGTGGATAAGTGATGGTGGGTAAAATGGCGAGTCTTTGAAACAAATTCACTATTGTTCAAAAGCAGTAGAAGAAAATCATCGAGTCACGAATATGTTGCCCGGTGCAAGTTTATCAGTTGATGAAGGGAGCTACCCCTAGCGCCGGAGCGGCCCAGCCTGCTGGCTTAACTGCCAGTCAGCTGGGATTTGGTTGAAGATCCTCGTTTCTACCCGTGTGCTACAGCATATAGGCGTATGTATTGTATGCGACGATCTGAGTGCCGTTTGTTGTGCACAATACACTCCGTACGGAGTACAGAGTAGGTTATAACTGAGATCAAGTGTGGCTGATATTTATTTCTAAAAGTAACACGGAGACAACCTACGCCGTGTTATGGAATAATGGTACAGTCGATTCATCCTGATAGCGGCCGTATCGCACTAACACAAGTAAAGAGTAAAGGGAAGCGGGTCTCCCTAAAAGGAGAAAGTTTACATTCCAACTTTTGATACCCTTCGATCTCTTTAGCAGCCACTCACATGATAAAATCACCCTGCCGTCCATCCCAATCAAGGCAATCGTCCAAATGCAAAGAAGGGTCCTGAGCACTCCCATTATCGACCGCTTTGACAGGGGTTGCTCGGAGCCGAGACGGAAGGGAGCACAGAGTAGCATAATTCAGTCATAACAAGGGGAACACTTCAAGTTGCATATGTCCACGTGGATGCGAGAAAGACTCTTACTGAATACAGACAGTTGTTCCTACAATATATAATCGTTGAACTTGTGCACATATTCCATTATTGCATTAGGAAAGATAACTCAGGAGTTATTTGTAACAGCCAAGAAAGCCTGCCCGGCGCCAATGAAATTTCTGCAATAGAGTGATGAATCATTCTACGGAGTAGAAAATTAAAGCGCTGAATCATGGCAATGCCTATGATCTTCGGGGGGCTGGGGCTAGCCCACTAACGGCTGAAATCATTCAAGGACCGTATATAAGGGTTGCTTACGGAGTATGAAGTGCTCTTACGCGTACTTTTCGAAGTCGCTTTTTCTATCTTTCCAAGATTTCTCTATTTGAACTTATTATAATTGTATTTATTATTTTGATTATGTATGTAGATTATTGCCCAGTGAGTAACTGTTCGCATTGTGCCGCGAGGATTTCCAAACCCTGTAGCACATGGCTTAGTGGAGTTTGAAGCATTGACAAAGCTTGGACCGAGTGTGTACGACAGTACGGACGAAGAAACAGTGAAACATAAAGAATAAATAAGAAAACCAGGAGCACATTACTTATACAGATCATCGCCACAAGGAATTCTGCTGTACCGAGTTCACGTACGCCGGGTCTAAATTATATAGATCTCAAGTTGCATTGCATTATCACTTGGAATGACTTGAAAAATATAACTTTTTGTCATCTTCCCGTAATTATGGCCAAGAGGGATTCTGAGACGGATGGATCGACTATTTTGAGCTGATGCAGTAGTTTCTTATGGCCCGACTTCCCCGGTACTAAAATGTTCAAGGAGACCCAATTGAATATAACTACTCCGTACGGAGTATTCCGCGCCCATAAAGGACCTGTTTCGGAATATAACATGTATCATACTCTGTACTTGTTACTTCGTACTCCGTACAGCAGTGATAAAAAAGAGACGAATTCGAGTGTGCACATGAATAGAGCCGTTAGACCCAGGCCAGTGTGGAATTCCTCGCAAGATCCTGTACTTTGTACCTAAAGGGACTAAGTCTGCAGGCCCTAAAATGCAGCACGGAGTACTCCGTAGCTTTTCTCGATTTTTGTTTTATTCGGTCCGTTCTACTTTGAGCGTTTAGAATAAATCACCGGACAGGTATACAGTTAATAGGGCTGTACAGAGTACGGAATAGCTCGCCTGACTTTCATTCTTGACAGCATTCTCCATACGGAGAGTATGGAGTCATACCAAATAAGAGAAAAAGTACGGAGTATGCATAATTTATCCGCTTCATAAGTGAACCAGAAGATCACCCAAGTTCAGCGAAAAGATGGGTTTGCGGAATTAAATTCATCATCGAACTGTGCGCACATTGGATGAACAGCTGGCAGCTGGGGCAACTCCTGCCAGAAGCCGTCTAGACTGGTTTAAGACATCGCTGATTGGCTTGCTGGAGTCATACGTGAGTGGATCAGTGGTTCGATGGAGTTCGGCTTGAATGTCAAAGCGAATCACTGCGTTTTGACGATTGACAATCAATGTCTAAATTGGGAGGTCCATGTCGGGAAAGTTCAAAGTTCCAAGTCCGTTTGATTTTTATGTTTTTACAATGTTCTCAGGGGGGGCTAGACCGGTAATGAAAATACACGGGATTTGAAATTTATCAGAAGGATTTTTTCTAGTGAACTAACATTAATCCTACAACTTGTAAAACAGTGAGATCTTTGCAAGCAGATTGGCAGATTGATATTCATCTAGAGAAGGAGACAATATAAGCATACGACATTATGGAGACCAAGGAAAATAAAGGGACTCCGGTCCGTTGGACTGGGTTGCGGCCGGAACCTTGGAACCCAGCAAGATAAACGCCGGGTAACGTGGAGGTTCCATGGGAAAATAAATACCAGTTCTTTACAGCAAAAAAGCAATGAGATCTACAAATTGACATGTGTTGTCATCTTCTTATAGGGAATCTTCCTTCTTTCGGATTGATTTTGATTATATTTCCACTCAATGCTGTTATATCATTACATAGAGGTACTATTCAAACTGAAGACACTATAGGCATACAGTAGAGGACATCAATTTGACCTTAGATTAATGCAATACATGCATCCTTTCCTAAAGAAAAGATATTATAGGAATAGAAATTAGAAAGCAGAAAGCGGAAATATCAGAAATATCAGAAACAAGGAAACCATACACGGGAGCGAACAGGTACTTTTGTTCAATACCGCAATTACCCATAATCGGGAGGCGTACCCAGGGCTCGGGGTCTGTTAGTGTCACCGATTCCCACTCTGCCCCCTCTCCTCTTCTCTACTTCCCATTCACTTGATTCGAACTTGGGGTTTCCAGAATCTATTGGGATCGATTTTTGTTCATTTTCTGTATGTGTGGGGGATTGCCGATTTGACTACCCTGGAAGTCTTTCCAACGGCTTATGTGAAGCCAGGAACTAGGGGAGAAGAAGGCCATATCCCGCCAACATAAATCAGCACAACTCGCCCAAGGCCCCATTGATTCCGGATTGTACATTGCACTTTGTGGCAGAATCAACATACTACGACGAACCCCTCCGAACGATCGACCTTTGCCCATACTGCGACCGGCAGAATATCTGGGAATAACAACATCAATCCGCGAAAATGGCCAACAGACCATCCCTCATGCCGCCTCATAATGAGACTGAGCACTCAGTTAGCCGGATCACGCGTGAAGGCAAACAGCTCACGTACAAATTGAGCGTGATGCAACAACCAGAGCGGGCAAGAGCATGCGGCGCGGGAGCGAAGTGTCAGTATTTGCTATTGAGCCTAAGCAAGGCTGCGCGTTGACTGACCTTCCCAAATAGCATCCGCCGACCGTCGCCCTGTTGACCCACCCCCTGTGGTCGAGCTACGCATCTTCGAGTCCGACCCGGCTAATGATGCACAAAAGACCGATATCACCTTCGCCTACAATGCCAATTTCTTCCTCTATGCAACCCTTGAAACCGCACGCCCTATCGCCCACGGGCGGGTGGGGTGGACCACAGTCGTGCCCTGTATTAACCGGTGTTCCCGTCGCCGGTGTCGCATATCTCGATCGCCCTTCACAAGCAGGCTATTTCATCTTCCCAGATCTATCGGTGCGCCACGAGGGCCGGTACCGCTTGAGCTTCCACCTGTACGAAGAGATCAAGGACGCCAAAGATGCCGACAAAGATTCGACTTTGCCTCTTCCCAACCAAATACCTCTTTCCGCTACATCAAAGCCGGGCACCCCGCAAGCATTTCTTCATTTCCGTCTCGAGGTCAAGTCGGTGCCTTTTACCGTTTATAGCGCCAAGAAGTTCCCTGGTCTAGCGACCAGCACCTCTCTGAGCCGCATCATTGCTGAGCAGGGTTGTCGCGTTCGCATTCGTCGTGATGTTCGCATGAGACGCCGGGGCGACAAGCGAGATGAGGACTATGAATTCGGCGAGGAACGCGCAGCTGCGTATGCAAGATCGTCAGATCGTTACACGACACCCGACAGATACGCGGCTTCGATGGATCGCCCTAGATCGAACAGCAATGGCAGCAATATAGATTCACCTTACGGGTTTGTTCCCCCGGATCGACGACCATCTGCACCCGACTATGGCTTCCAGTGCCCGCAGCCCTATCAGAGACCCATGCCACCTGCACCCATGTCACACTCCCAAACACCCTCATACCAATCGCACCTTTCATTTGGCTCCACGCCTTCGCATTATCCGGCTCCTCACATGCCTCCTACGCCACCCCCGGTTGCCCCGCAAGGTATCTACTCCCCACAGCACGCATATGCCCAGATACGGCACCCATCCAACGGTTCCGAATACGAAGGAACACCCATTGCGTATCCGGCGCCTCAGATACCTGTCGAACGAGGTGGTTACCCCAAGCCTCCTATGAGTTCCTATGCCATGGATCCACCAAAACCAAACTCATACATGGATCCCCGCATGCCTGAACCAAGTCCATACCCATCCGCGCCCAATGTTCCGGTGTCCCGTTCTCAAACACCGAACTTGGTGCCGGCCATGCCGCCTCCCAAGCCTCTATCAAATGAATATGCCAACCATATTGTTCCTTCTGTGGAATGCACTTCACCCGGCGGCGGTGGCGGCGGCGGATATGACAACGTTAGAGGAAAGCGTATGGTATACCAAACTGGGCCAACATACGGCAAAAGGAGTCATGAAGATACTTTCGGACTTGATGACCGGTCAATGCAGAACGGCATGCGGCCTGATACCGAGCCTTATCCCGCTTATCGCGATTTCTCGGGAGAAAGTCGCGCTGCACTTATGGCTGAGATGGGTATTCAGTTATCCTACAAGCGTGCCAACGGCAAAATGGTCATGAAAGCTCCTCCGTCGAGTACATAAGACCTGGGATTGCCTCGAATATCTTGCCATAATAGCGGAAAACATGACATACTCTCCTTGGGCTTGTCTCGATGACCGAGTCTTGACCCGGTTAATGGACCTGATTCTTGTGATGGTATCTGATTGCATCTTTTTTGTACATAACTTATCTCCTGATTCCTCATTGAGGCTATTTGAGCCCTAGATTCGTTGATGCATTTGGACTCATCTCTTTGAGAACTCATTCTTTCATATTCCACTCTTTTGCGAGGAACCTCTTTGGTCAAGATTCGGAGTTATATAGGGGTTTGGCAGTGTTGCTATTCTTGCTCCCAGCCTCAATGATCATTTATGTTTGACACAGCCATCGACTTGCATCTCGAATTTCATCTTCATCAAAAGCAAGGTGCCTCGTTCCTGTCATCCCAGATCGGAACAGAGAATGTCACTCCTATCTCGATTCTAGCTAGGATGGTCTTCTAAATTTCTCAGAGCATACTTTCAGAACAGTCAACCGGCTTGTCTCATTCACGTTGTGATACTGGTTTCCTTAACCCCTGCTGCTTAATTTGCTCTTTGTACTGGCGTTGTCGCGTCCTCTTGATACCTAGCATTTCTATTTTACCTGATCCAATCTACATGTATGATTTGCGATTTTCAGAATACATACCTATGTAGAGATATCCACACTTTAGTAGCCAAGTGTTGTCAATCCATACATGTACATATCCATGTCTCGGTTGGATATGTCATATTCTACATTCCTCGAATCCAAGGCATATGTCTGAGACAGCGAAATTCCATATCGAAGTCCAGGTTTTATAGATATACAGATATACATATTTGTACTTTGTTTGGGGATATGGTACATTCTGATGATGTAACTGGTACTTTATCTATCACAACAGATTGGCGGTAGACGTGGGTACCAGGTACCACAACAAACTTCCCCCCTTGGCAAGTGCGGAGTATGTAAACAAACCTGATCACCTTAGAGTCTCCCGAGATTTTCATTTCGATTTTCATTTCTTAGCTTCATTGCTTACCTTCATTTCTTAGCTTTCTTCCCTTAGCACTCAACTACTTTTCTATGCCAGATTCTAACAGACTTTTGCGACATCTTTCCAAGGGCGTGGGGAAAAAAAGGATAAGCTGCAAAGGTAAGGTCCCCTTGTCATAACCCCCATGAAAGGGATCTCAACGCATAAAAAGGATTGAACCTAACTTCCCTACGCAATATCAGTGCCCGCGACTCCAAAATGGAAATGGACATCGACCCGAGCCCCGCACACCAGCGCACCTCGCGCAAGCACCTACGCTCTAGCGACGACGAGGACTGCGATTGGAGCTCAGACATCTCTGGACAATTCGACGATGCCGAGGAGGCGCACCCAGATGACCACCGGTCTCCGGCAGGAAACCTAGCCAAACGACGTCGCTCGAATGACTGGCCGTTGCCCGAGGAAGCCGCTGATTACGGAGCCCATGATCGCCGCGCCCAACGGGGTGAAAACGGAAGTCTCAGCACGAGCGGAAATGGTTCAGGCTACAAGTCCTCGCCCCGCGCTTCACCCCGCGGATCGCTCGCTTCGCTGCGCGCTCGCCATGCTGCGGCATCTGCTTCTAGCTCCCGTCGTCCCAGAGGACGGACATCGCGATTCGTCGAAGCGACTATGAATGATAGTGTGAGCGAGAAACCGCCCAGTATCTACTTTCAGGAGGAAAACAAACAGCCTGGCATTCAGCACCGCTCGTCTGGTATTTTTCGTTTTGGGAAGGCTATTGCTTCGGCGTTTAATCCCTTTGGTGGATGGGGGAAGAACTCGGAGGGTTCGCCTGCTAAGTCGCCGCAGAAGGATGTCATCAATCAGGCGGAGCAGGCCTATGCGGAATTGAAGAAGGCTGGCTACAAGGGTACGAATAAGGGCCATTATACTGAGAGTCTTGGTGTCAGCACTACCCTCGCCGACCAGACCTGGCGGTCCATACAGCACAAGATGGAATACGGTTCTCCAGCCAAAGGTTCTCCAGTCAAAGACCCGTATCGTCACCCAATTGAACAAGGGAACCATGGTGCACCTTTACGGTCTGAGTCCTCGGCTTCCAAGCGCTCCTCTCTTCAGGATCTTCGCCTAGCCAAGTCATTCTTCAAATCCCATGGATCGCCATCTGCTTCGCCAGCAGTGTTTTGCGATAGAACTTCCGATGAATACGAGCAAACTGGACTGCGCAAGCAACCCTCCCGCAGGGAACTCTCGCGCCAGACCAAACTGCTCAAGAAAGTTAGCAATCTCGAGGACAAGCTGCAACGTGCCCGGCAAGAGCTCCGTGAGCTCACAGGCAACGAGGAGCGGCTCCCAGCACCTATGACTCAACCAAAACCCATCAATACCGAGATGGATCCCGCATTGTTCCCAAGGAAGTTTGTCCCTGGTGCCCTTCCCACTCTGCCGTCGGAAAGGCTTCTAGATCAACAGGCCGCAGAACACGAGGCGTCTGGATCTGAAGCGGCCAATCTGACAGCCCTACCATCTGTGGAAAGCCGCGAAACTTTCTCCTTTGAAGAATCACGACCGCCTCACACCCCGGCTACAAGCCAAAGTCCAAAATGGCGCTCGAAAGGGACACAGCCGTCGTCAATGGGTAAGGACCGCTCCTCCCGTAAACGGAAGTCTTCCATTCCTGAATCTATCGATAGTGGGAACCCTCTTCAGCCCAGTCCGACGAAAGGCATCGACGATCAAGAACGCGGTCCCGAACTCAATGTTCTGATTGACTCCGGTCTACTTAGCCCACCGGGAAAAGCGAAATGGCCGAAATCCGAGGCCGGCGAGAGCCCCGGCTCAGCCAAGCGCAAGCAGGCCACCGACCACGCAGCTCCCCCGAGCGAGCACGAAGAGAAGGATACGGGAGGAAGTACAAGTGCCACGCGCAACATCAAAAGGTCCCCCCTACGTTCAACCCCGAAAAGTCTCCGGGACCACGCGCTCACCAAGTTCCAAGCCCACAACCCCTACCCGCATGAAAAAGAGCCAGACCAATAAGCGCCCAGCCTCTTCTCCTGCCGCTGCCTCGGACGATGATTCGCGTTCCAATATCTGGTCTACGCCTCTGTCTGCTCCGCCAAGTAACTCCCACCGCGAAGCCTTCTACCACCACCCACAGCGCCAGCTCAATCCTGACCGTAGCCCTCGCACCCCGACACGGTCGAAGACGTCTCCTAGTCGCAGGCGGTCCGGATATCTCCGTGACGATGATATTCCGCCCGTACCGCCTCTCCCTGAAGAGCATCGCTCGAGTGCTGCTAAGGTCAAGGTCGATGTGAATAGGTCGCCTAAAAAGAGGCCTGTGTCTGCTCCAGTGATTTCTCCTTCGTCGGCTTCTGTTGGGGATTCTGTGATTTCTGGCCTTGAAGATTACCAATGGCCTGAGGATATTTTCTAAGGGCTTTCGGTTATTTTCTTATGAGGAATGATGCTTATGAGGTTTCTTTATGTTGGTTGGTTCATTTTTATCATAGCTGTGCGAGGTTGTGTATTTGGTTGGTGGTCCCTTTTGGTTGGTGGTTTTGATTTCTCGCGGTCTTGGTCGTCGTGATGTAACGAAGTAATGAATTTTATACCCTTGTGGATTGTCTTCACTACCCTTCTAAGTCCATCTTCTCGCCTAAAGCAGATTGTGTTCTCTATATGGGGTTTTCACACATATCACGTCTCTCGGCTCTCTGTAGACCAATCCTATACCATGGAGCGCGGTTTTATAAACCCTCAATCCTGATGTAAGGCAGTATCCTTGGGCAAGATTAACCAGCTCACACCAGCGGCACCGAGCAAACCAACGAGCATGGGTTGCAGGACCTTGACACCAACCTTTCCCGCGATGATGCCCGTCAAAGCGGGAAAGACCGATCCGCCGATTTGACCAAGTACGAAGACAAATGCTATGTGGAGTACAGTTAGAATAGAAATGTAGACCCCAGGGATTCCAAGGCCGTGAGGTCAGCTTACCGATTGCCGAGGAGCGGATCTCTGCTGAGAAGATCTTTGAGCCGACCGATATACCCTAAGCTGGTTAGAGTTGGAATCAGAAAAATACAGTAGTGGACACTTACTGTTGCAAAGAAAGGACCAGAGAAGAATCCCAGTAGACTGACTGCTACTGCCTCGGTGATAATATTTGGGACGCTGGTAGATCACTAGTATTAGTACAGACAAAGCAGGATACCGGTATATAGATGGGATCTTGGAGATATTGCCAAACTCACAGCCAGAATACCAACTGCAGACCCACACACAGCAGAGCGTATAAGAAGATCATCCGACGCTCGCCGAGTCTATGCGTAGGCTCAGCGAGGATAAGACGTCCTAGAAAGGCGCCCCCATAGAAGCCAGCTGGGACATAACCCATTTCTTTGACATCGCCGTTGCGAACGTTGACAAGGTACTCGACCATCCAGCCTGATATAATCAGTTTCACAGAACAAGCAGAGAAACAACAGAAGACATACCTCCAGCGGTAATAGTAGCACCAAGAAAGAAAAAGAAAAACAAACTCAGCAGCCAAACCCCCGGAGTAGAAAGCGTATCTTTGATCTCCTTGAGCGCAGAATTCGAAGCAGTCCTGTCCCCCCTCCGCCCCCTCACAGTCGGAGCAGCCATACGATCCCGGAAAGAACCACCCACAAACGCAAGATTCACTACACCCACGCCAAGCGGGAAAAGATAAAACAAATACCACTTCGAATCGACATTCGCCGACGCCACACCCGTTGCTACGAAGGGTCCAACCAGACACCCGGCCATGTACATAGCATGGATAAAGCCGAGCCAGCGGTGCGCGCCGTTCAGCGCCGAGACGAAGGTGTTAGCGTGGGTGTCGTTGTAGGCTTGGCCCAGACTGGCTAGGAAGAATGTTACCGCGTACAGTGCGAATGGGGGTTCCCAGACACGCAGTACTTGGGCTAGGACTTGGATGGCGGCGCCTAGACTGAGGATTGGGCCTAGGTCTAGGTATTGGGTTATTTTGCCGTTGGTTAGGGCGGCGACTAGCCAGCCGAAGAAGGTTGTGCCGTATCTGGCGGTGTTAGTGTTGTATTGGAGATGAATATCCTTGGTCTGGTCTTACAGCACGGCTACCATGTTCGTGCCGATGTCGTAGGTGCGTATCACGTAGGGAATGAGTGATCCTAGACTTCCGTCGTTGACTCCCGCGACGAAAAAGGATAATCCTGCGCTGAGGATTTTGGCATACATCCATTTTGGGTCTGGGGGTCTTGAGTCTTGTGTTGTGTCATTCTCGGCTGGAGTCGCTTCGGTGGAAGCTCTTGTCTGCAGCACGATCGTCTCTGTTTGTGTCTGGGTGCTCATGATGAAATGGGGAATCCGGTGTCTTGGGTAAGACCGGAAGACGGAAGTGTACCCTTTTCTTTTAAACAGGAATCAACAAGATTGCGGAAGTTCAATATCAGAACACGAGAAAACATGGAGAAATGCGGAGTTGGTTAGCTCTGGGGCCGGAGTTCAGCCGAACCCCCAGGATTATCGTGGTCAATAACCCAGTGCCTTCAAGTTATAAAGATGAAGTGATCTCATCTGATATCTATTTCTAACCATAATCCCCTTAAAAATGTCTATGAACTTTTTAAATAGTAAACTACTGTATAACATATTTTAGTGTTGGACACCGCACTTGATATATATGGTTAAAAACAGCCCTGGGAGACTGGAGTTGCGATAAAGGAGAAAGCTAGTTTACATTCAACTGGATAGTAAGACTGGTTCAAAGTAGTGTTGCCTTGCGCTGACACTTGAAACACTTAAAGTAGCACCCTCAATATACCGCAAATTCCATCTAAAGAATAGCAGTCGCATTCGCATGGGAACCAACTCCACCTACAACCTGTTAGCATAGAAACCCAGCCCCAAGCCCCACAAGAAAGATACATACCTGGCATATTGGCCGGAGCACTAGTCATAAAGAAAGACCACTTCCCCTCGCCCGACACTTCTCAGCGAGGATATCCAAATCCCACATCTCGCCAATAGGACACCCCCACAGCGCCAGCAGACTCTGATGCAAATAGTCTTGCTCAGGAACAGGCCAAGACTCAAACGTCGGCGAGTCACCCGCCACAGCCGCAAAATAGCAATCATGCAGCCAATCCCGGATAGCCGGCTCGCGCGACAGTCCCGCAAAACACAAGTCCTCATGGGACCGTGTCGCAGCTGCGTACCGCTGCTCAGAACTGAGCTCGTAGTATCGCTCCACGAAGCCGGAGCGGACCAGTAGAATATCTCCGATGCGGATGTCGCCGCCTTCGGACTCTGGACGTAGATCCAGGCCTTGTGAGGTCGCGCATGCTTGTAATTCTGATAGAGTAATGCTGTGTGTTGTGTATGGGTCATAGGGCTTATTGTGTGTTTTGGCGTAGTGGTAGTAGTCCAGGAGGATTCCTCGACCGGCGATTCCGTGTGTTGCCCAATGGTGGATGCTGCAGCGGTGGTTTGCGGTTTCGCCTACAAAGTCGCGGCTTTTGGCCTATGGATTGATGGGTTAGTGTCCGGAGATGGAAAATGGGAGCTTGGAACACACCCCATTGTAGAAACACTGGCTATCAATGTGACCGAACTATGGACGTATTAGACCGGTGTAGGAGTGGTGGCTTTGGTTGTTTTAGAGGGAATAATCACTTACATGCCGGAATCCATCCCACTGCGTCCCGCTCTGCGTGTTCATAATGTAAGTATCGTCATAAGCAACGCCATCAACAAGCGTTTTGATGTTATGCTGGAACACCTCGCGGTCAAAAGCCGGCTTCTCGGGCACCGTGAGAGGAAGACTTGATGTTGACACTTGTAAGCCGGGATTGTAATCTGGCGTAATCTAATAGTTCACTAAACTTACTCCAGGCGCACCATCTCGCCAGTATCAATCTCAGCAATAGATGCCTTGACCCGCTGCGGCGTCAAGAGGTTCAGTCTGCCCACCTTTTACATCAGACAAATTAGCCACCTGGAACAGAACATATGAACAGGAAATGGTAGCATCATACCTCATCATCTTTGCCCCAGACCCAAGCGGCACCGTCGGGTGCACCAGGAAGCTTTGGGAGATCCTTTCGCGAAGGGAACTTGGTGCTGTTAGGGTTCCAAGGTAATTGGTTGGCAAGTTGAGTGGAGGACGGCATGGGGTTATTCTTAATGTGACTCGATATGGCAGAGAGCCTGGAAACACTGCTGGACGCCATGGGGGAAGAGGAATATTGGATATACAACGAGGGAAGGGGAACAAGAGATTAAAGCCCCAATTTCAGACACTTTCTGACACTTTATGTAGCACAGTGACTGGACAGTGACTGGAATAAAAGTTACCTGTTACACACATGGCGGGGCGAAGTTTATAGTGGAATCATTGGGCAGAGACCCCAATTGTTGGCATATTGGAGCTATCTCAGCTAGGATGTATGGACACAAGTCTCCACATAGATAGTGGAACATTGCAGTGTAATGTGATTCTCTATTAGCAAGCTATAAGAAGCGGTCAGTACAAAACAAAGGAGTGATGTATGATGGTATGATGTATATGATGTATCAAGGGGAGAGCTCACAACCAAGATCTGTTGTATGTGGAGACAGATAATTCTCCACAGTTGGGACCCACCGAATGACGTCTGGAAGTATTGATTGGGCACCAGATGGAGTACGATCTAGGATGGCTGCTTTTAGGGTCCTTGGCTCCGATGAGTGAGGAGCGAGAAGTCTCGATGCAGCGAATTACAACGCTGTATTCAGTGTTTACATTATGTAGATCTACGGAGTACATGTATGTTGTACAAAGAAACAGATTCGAAGGCCATTTGGCCTCGTTTTTGCCTTTTTCATTTAGGTCATGTGGGGGGTTTTTCTCCCTAGATGGTTTACACATAATAACGATATCTGCTCTATGCCGGCGAGCTCGACAGATCATGGTGCATTCGCCACTTTCTGCACAGTGAAAACATGACAAGAATCCACCAGATCCAGGAATTTCAGAAGACGCTGCAGAAAGGGTATGCGTGGCAGATGGAAAAAGAAAAGATAAACAATAAACAATAAAGAGAAAATAGAAAAAAAAAAACACCCATAATTGCTGTTGCGAAAAAATATCGCATGGCCAACCCAGTATGCCCCCGGTCCCAGTTGCCATTGCGCCGAAGAGACTAGAAAAGATTCAAGTGTGATTATTCGTTTCGGTCATAGGTCTTGCCACCCAAATATGAAAACAAGATAGCAATCATCGCTAGAAGGACATGTAATCAAAAGGGATCTCGATCAACCCTGGGATGGAACACCAGTGGACTCCGAGGGGACCCGGCCACCCCGACCCCGGCCGTAGCCACGACTGTAACCACCTCGACCACGGCCATAGCCGCGGCCGCGGCCACGACCGCGGTAGTTGGGGCGGTAGCCGTCAACGCTGCCCTGTCCGAAGGTTTCCATATTGCGTTTCTCCTCCTCGCCGCGCCATTCACGACCTCCGACACGAGTGGTGTTTTCCTCGCGATCGCGAGCCTCACTCGAGATATTGTCGAAGAAGGAAGAACCACGGTTGTAGCCATGGTTGGCAACCACGCCGGCGTTTGACAAGGATTCCATGGATTCTGCCTCCTCCGCTGCATGGGCCTCGGCTTCAGCAACAGGCACTCCAGTGGCAATGGCCTCCTTCACCAAATCCTGCTTGTTGAACTTGGCGTTCGCCGTTTGGAAATCGTAATCCGATTGGGGGACTTCGATTTTTTTGGCCTGGTGCTGAGGACGAGCACCGCCGCGACCACCACGAGGGTGGTGGTGACCGCCTCGGGCAGGACGGGTGTTGTCATAAGGGCGCATGTTGTTCATCTGCTGCGTAAGCGCGTCCACTGCACCTTCGGGCTGTCCAGCTTGCTTTTGAGCACCAGGCTGCGGCAACTTGGCCATGGCCGCAGCAACGGCAGCAGTGGCGGCGGCAGTGGCATCGGTGATAGACTGGTTATTTCCCCGAGGGGCGCTAGGAATGTGGGCGGCCGTAGGAGCAGGCTTTGGGGCCGCGATCGGAATAGCTGGCATGACTCGGCCATTCTTTTGAGGGACAGCAGCCAGAGGAGCAGAACTGGCAGGGCCTTGCAAAGCTTCAGATACAGTGGGCTTGGACTCGATTGGAGGAGTGGGGGCGTTCTGAGCAGCTGGGGGTTGCGTTACCGCTCGTAGACTTGTTGGCAAGCTTGTCCCCGACCGGGAGTTCGGAGGTAGGCTTAGGTGCCGGTGGGGCACCGGGAGGTCCCGGGCGCTGAGGTCCAGGTTGCTGAGGGCCAGGCTGTTGAGGTCCAGGTTGTTGACCAGGGCCAATGGGCATCGGGGGCTGGAATTGACCGGGCCCAGGAGGGAATCCATGGCCTGGAGGGGGGGTACCATCCGGGCGGAGCACCATACGGCGGAAAACCAGGACCGGGAGGGAATGGAGGAGGTGGTCCAAATCGCTGTCCGTAGGGAGGGTAGAAACCTTGCTGGAATTGGTGCTGCGGGGGGTAACCGGGAGGAGTAGGACCGGCTCCCTGCGGCAGCTGGGGAGGGCCCTGGGGAGGAAGATTCTGTGGAGCAGGTCCCGGGTCAGGCCCTTGGCCAGGAACAGGTCGTTGCGCGCCCTGTTTGCACTAGTCAGCACACTGCATACACAATGACACATAAAAACAAGTCCAAGATGGGGAATTGATCATCAGAAGGAAGGCAACGGAAATCTCTACACGATTTTGCGCATTCAGAACAGGTCTGTGAGTTTACATCCGAGAATTTTTCGTCACTTGATCAATTCGCCGAGGCAATGGGCGTGTGGTTCGTTGTGCCGGATGACGTGGTGGATCGAGGAAAGAGCTGTGGTGACTTACCCCGAGAATGGCAGGGTCTTCTGGTACCCGAGGTGCTTCTTGCGGTGCGGGCTCCTTTTGCTCCTCCCCAGCAATGCTGATGTCCTTCACATCACTTCCTCGAAAGACAATGTACTCGTACACACTGGTGGAGGGGGGGCACTTCTTCAGCGGGGTTGCCACGGCGCCCTTCTGAGCCGAATGACATGACATTCTCAAGAGCTATCGTGGAAGCTTCTGGGTTGATTTCGTGGAGAGTACCGACATAGCTGGAAGACAATTAATTTGCGTACAAGGCAATTGAGAGACTTGATAGGACCCACCGAATATCACTTTTCGAGATCAGGTTGAAACGCTGACTGCCAGATGTTAACTCCCGGCCACCTTCGCTCCGAACAGGTTCAGACTGACCCTATGAGGTGGTTCATTTCCATGGCAGCTGTGCGCGATATCGCGCGGGGTAAGCAAAATGAAGATACGGTGGGAATGAATAGGAAAACGGAGAGATCTGAAGAGACGAGATATGAGGTTGGGAAGAGAAGGGAAGGGAGAAGAAACGCAAATTCTGTGGTTTTGTGGAGGATACGGGCTACGGTGGACGACGTAAGCTCAGATAGCAATTTTGGAGTTGGCGGGGGAGAAGTTGATGGGGAAAAATGAGAGCTGCTCTTTACGTTTGACTTGACTTTTTAGAGACTTGAGACACGATGACGACATCTTCAAACCGAGATCATTTCTTTCAGACATCGTGAGTTGAAACAAATCTTTGGTCTTTGAACCGAAAAGTGTTAATTGACATTCCTCACAGTGCATCTTTGGATGAGCAAAAGCGGAAAGATGCAAAGTCCCAGAACACCAATGGCAACCCTATTCGACTGCAGGCCAAGATCCTAGCAGCTCATCCAGACCCCTGGAATACTGGCTCAATCTATGTCGCGCAAAGCAATGGCACTGTGAGAAGGATCATCCTTGCCGTAAGTGCATATGTAATCTCGAAACTGTCTCAATCTGAAGTTCTCACAACTCTACAGACAGGAGAAACAGCTAGGGCATTTACAGGTCCTATGGCCCCCCTGACTAGTCTTTGTTTGAGTCCCGATGGCAAGCTCCTGTTTGCCGGTTGCTGGGACAAAGCTATTTGGAGCTGGGACACGGCCACGGGCCAGCCGCGCCAGAAATACGAAGGCCATGCCGATTTTGTTCGATCAGTCACCAGTGCAAGACTACTAGGGGACGACCTGCTCATCTCTGGTGGTGCCGATGCGCAAGTCCTGGTGTTCAATATCGCAAGTGGTGAGCGGTTGGAGACCTTCAAGGGCCACTCTCGCGGCATTCAGGACCTTGTCCTTGACCCAGAATCGGAGGGCACCCAACCGATCGTATTTACCGCAGGAAGTGACCGAGAGATTCGCCAGTTCAGTATTTTTGGTGGGGGAAGTACTACTGACCCTCTCCTTCCACATGACACTAGTGTCTACAAGCTCTTTTTCGATAATGACGGTGATCTCTGGACTGCTTCGGCTGACAAGACTGCCAAGTGCTTGGTTCGACAGGATGGATGGAAGGCCAATCTGACCCTACAGCATCCTGACTTTGTCCGTGATGTTGTCGTCTATGAAACTGGAGGCTGGGTCGTGACTGCCTGTCGGGACGAGGAGGTTAGAGTATGGAACCGGTCGGTAAGGGTTTTTCTCTTTTTCGGTCTGTCTATGGCATATATGCTGATTAAAACAGACCGGAGCACTCCATCATACTTTCTCTGGCCACTTCGAAGAGGTCACTGGGCTTGTGCTTGTAGGGTCAACCATTGTCAGCGTGGGAATTGACGCGACTATTCGCCAATGGTCCCTTCGACCTGATGAACTTCAGAAAGCAGTGGAACTTGCAAAGAAGCCCACAGAAGAGGAGAAGGAGCAGGAAAAGCCAGCCGAATCAATGCTAACAGCGGAGGAAGAGGCAGAGTTGGCAGAGCTAATGGGAGACGATTAGATGATGTGATACCCTATTATGTTTTGAGCATGTGTAAACCTAGCAGAGACATGTACAGTGCACCGAATACCATACAATATAGACTACAAAACTGTCCACAATATACAATGTTCCTGCAACTGCATAGTATATATCACGTGACATTCCTGATGCAGCCATGACGCACAGGGCCGATCTCCCGCGACCTCGACCTTCGCCTCGACTCCCCCGCCTAAATGGCGCTGGCCCGCACACGACTTTATCCTTCAAGACACGCTCTAACCCGCTTCAACACGCCCCAACCCGTTACAACCCGGCCCATTTGTCTCCTATTTAAGAGATACTATTTGTGCAGCCATCTATACCCCATCAAGACTTGATCGCACGTGGGGTAGCTTCTAAACTTCCAAGGTCGGGTGTCGAGGTACGTACTACCTATTGGAACCTGCAAGTAACCCCCCTTGGGCCTCGGGTTGACGGACGTCTAATCTCCGACCAGCAAAAGTATTAGAAATCCAGTCACAATGGCCGCCTCGATTAACCACTCACATCCGCGTCATGATGTACCAGACACAGGTCCAAAAATGGTCAATCGCTTGCACCAAAGCAAATCCCCTTATGTGAGAGACGTGCTACCTTGATATAAATTGCAACATGCTCACGGAACAACAGGTCCGAGGACATATGAATAACCCGGTAGCATGGCAAGTCTGGGATTTAGAAGCTATGGAGCTTGCCAAGAAGCACAATCGTTTGATCTTTCTTAGTATCGGTTACTCCGCATGTCATTGTAGGTCCCAACCACTCTAAGTGAGGGTATCGGTATTCTAATCTTGTCTAGGGTGCCATGTCATGGAAAAAGAATCGTTCATGTCATCAGAGGTGGCCTCGATTCTGAACGAATCGTTCGTCCCGATCAAGGTTGATCGCGAAGAGCGACCTGATATCGACGACGTCTACATGAATTATGTCCAGGCCACAACTGGTTCTGGTGGCTGGCCCTTGAATGTGTTTTTGACTCCTAACCTTGAGCCCGTGTTTGGTGGCACTTACTGGCAAGGCCCAAATTCAACCACATTTAGGGGCCCCGAGGCAATCGGATTTGTGGAGATTTTAGAAAAACTGAGGGATGTCTGGCAGACACAACAGCAACGTTGTCTCGACAGCGCTAAAGAAATTACCAAACAATTGAGGGAGTTTGCCGAGGAAGGGACGCACACGCAGCAAGGTGACCGGGATAATGATAAGGACGAGGAGATGGATATTGAGCTTCTAGAAGAAGCGTATCAGCATTTCGCATCTCGATACGACTCGGTTAATGGCGGGTTTGGCCGCGCACCCAAATTTCCTACCCCGTCCAACCTCAGCTTCCTACTCCGGCTCGGTGCCTACCCGACCCAGGTCATGGATGTTGTGGGGCACGATGAGTGCGAACAAGCAACCGCGATGGCTGTCACGACGCTAGTGAATATGGCTCGTGGCGGAATTCGGGACCACATCGGCCACGGATTCGCACGGTACAGCGTGACGGCGGACTGGGGTCTCCCCCATTTCGAGAAGATGCTTTATGACCAGGCACAGCTATTGGATGTCTATGTGGACGCTTTCCGGCTCACTCATGACCCCGAGCTTTTAGGCGCTGTCTATGATCTGTCTGCCTACTTGACGAGCGCCCCGATACAGTCGCCCACCGGAGGGTTCTTTTCCTCGGAAGACGCCGACAGTTACCCTCATCCAAATGATACCGAAAAGCGGGAGGGTGCCTTTTATGTCTGGTCGTTGAAGGAACTCACTTCAGTCCTCGGCCCTCGGGATGCTCCAGTTTGCGCCAAACACTGGGGTGTTCTCCCTGACGGCAACGTTCCACCCGAGTACGACCCACATGATGAGTTCATGAACCAAAACGTGTTGTCCATCCGTGCGACGCCGAGCAAACTTGCTAAAGACTTTGGTCTTAGCGAGGAAGAAGTGGTTAAGATTATCAAATCGTCAAAGCAAAAGTTGCACGATCACCGCGAACGGACACGTGGGCGGCCAGACCTGGATGACAAGATTATCGTGGCCTGGAATGGATTGGCGATCGGTGCGCTTGCCAAGTGTAGTGTTCTGTTTGAGGAGATCGAGAGCTCGAAGGCTGTGCATTGCCGCGAAGCGGCAGCACGAGCAATCGGCTTCATCAAGGACAAGCTCTTCGACAAAGCCACGGGACAGCTGTGGCGCATTTACCGCGATGGAAATCGCGGAGACATCCCGGGTTTCGCCGACGACTATGCATATTTGGCTAGCGGGCTGCTCGACATGTATGACGCTACTTACGACGACAGCTATCTTCAGTTTGCTGAGCGACTGCAAAGTGAGTGAATAACCCCCTTGCTTTTAACAGGATTTAAATGGCTAACTTGGTGATTCTAGAGTACCTCAATGAATACTTCTTGGCCCAGAGTGGCTCTACAGCTGCCGGATACTACAGTACACCTTCCGTCACCACCCCTGGCATGCCTGGACCGCTCCTCCGTTTGAAGACCGGCACCGAGTCAGCAACACCTTCGGTAAACGGAGTTATTGCGCGTAATCTACTGCGCCTATCCGCCCTGCTCGGGGATGAGAGTTACCGGACCTTGGCCCGGCAGACGTGCAACACCTTCGCGGTAGAGATCATCCAGCACCCCTTCCTGTTCGTAGGAATGCTGGACGTGATCGTGGGCCTTCAGATTGGTACTCGCACGGTGACGGGTGTGTTCTCCACCGTCGATGTCTCCTCGATTCCTGATCCACGTGGCGACTCTCCCCTCAGTCGGAATGATGAGCCCGTGTCGGCACTCGACCTAATCCGGCGACGGGTACGGGCCGAGGCCGGCGTGGCCGTGTCCTCGTCTATCGTAGTCACTTCAATTGTCGACATTCGCCCCTCACACCTGAAAGACTTTGTGGGGAATCAGTCCTTCTGGCTTAAATCCCGAAATGTGCTCTTTCAAGATTTAAAGGCCGCTGAGCCGGCCAAGAACTATTTGATGGTTTGTGAGACTGGGCGATGCCAAATTATTGATCTCTAGGCGAGCGCTATGAGTTTTTGCAATCAGTTTTCTTTCGATATTAATATCAGGAGTGTTTTGTGGCGTTCTTTGACGTTTGGTTGGGTATTGCACGCTTTACGTTTTACGTTTTACATTATTCCAGAGCGGACCCCTGCCGTCCTTCTAGACTGTGGACCCTGGGCTCAAATGCCGAAAAGGTGGATGTGCATGTTGAAGACTAGAATCTACCGACGGAATACGGAGTACTCCGTACTAGTACAGCCTCAGCCGAGGTGATCATACAGGTAGAACCAAAAATATGATCCATGGATGTTTTGGACTTTCCCCCCTAGAATGTATACGCGCCCTGTCCCACCACAACCCGTGGATGCTGCGCCAAAGGGCGTCTTGCTCTGATTGGTTGTACCAGCCATGATATTGGTTTTGCTCTTCCGCTATCATGACGATCTATGGCAAAATATTGGAAACGGCCTGAAACTCAAAAGCCCAAACAAAAAGAGACAGTTCTGATTTTGATGTCGGGTACTCCGGAGAATACTTTGATCCCGTTTTAAATGAGTGGCTGAAACGAGGTTGATTGATTTAATCTATGTCAGATCCGCCCGTTCAGACTACCGAATTGGCCTCTAAGCCAAGTTTCTTAGCGGGATAAGCGGGTGTGCAAGTGGGGATGTTTGTTTTTCTAAGAGCTCTTGTGATTGGCTGTTAAAGCTACGAGTGGATACTACCAAAGTTTGAAACTGTGCCTAAGGGGCTTCTTAATGTCCCCTGGCTTCGATCACACAAAGATCTCGATTTGAGTCTTTTCACGGCAGTACCGTAGTACGGAGTACGGAGTACTCCATACTGCTTTTGACGTGAATCCCACGGTACTTTTAATTACTTTATTTCCCTTGTCGCTTCTGATTAGCAGTACGGAGTACGGAGTACGTACGACGGAGTATATACTCCATAATATACTCCATAATGGTCCAGACGATACATCCAGGGGACACATCACACATCATACCCTAATTCTTAATTTCATCGTTTTTCTATTGCCTTTTAATATATCCATATCCTTAATACTTTAAACGAGATTACAGAAATCTTGGAAAATATTTGCTTATCCAAAATCACCAGCCTCATATCAGTGTATCTAGGGCTTGGAATGTATGTTGTACTACACAACGTGCCACACTGAGGTATGTTCAAATCTCAAGAGGCTGGAAATTGTCAAAAGGAAAGAGAATAAGTACAGGAGAAAGCCATTGAAATTGTTCAAATAGAATAATTTATAAAATAATTACAGCCTTTGTGCCTCCAAGTTCATTTGGACTTCATTTAAAATTAATATCCTCCCTACTCGCACGGGCCCACTCCTCCTCATCTCCCCTTTCTACATTATTTACATTATCCTCCTCTTTCCTCTCCCTTCCTCTCCATCCAATCTTTTCAGCCTGCATCTTATCTTTCTTTCACTCCTTGAAGAAAGAAGGTGTTTCGAGGCCTGCCATTCATTTATCTCCCCAACGTACACACTCCTTTGTCAACGCAGTCGATCTGCTTGACCCCAATCCCGACTCTCTCTTAACAAACTTCCTGGAGAAGTTTCTTTATCTTCAATCCCAAAATGCGTTCTGCTGTCATCCTTGCCGCCTTGGCGGTCGGCACCTGTGCCAGGGTTATTGAGAAGGAAGTTTATGTGACCGAGTGGACTACCACCACCGTCACCGAGACTGTCACCCAGTGGCCCACCAACGCCCCTAGCACTGCTGTTTTGGTCAAGCAGGACCCCACCAAGCCCGCCAACGCTGCCATTCACACTGCCGACATTTCCAAGAAGACCACCGTCGAGTCCGTCCCTCCTGCGGCACCTACTCCTGCTCCAGAGGTTGAGCCTGCTGAACCCAGCAGCGCGACCACCTGGTCTTCCACCTGGTCCTCGGCCACCGAAGCTGAAATCCAGCCTGTGACCTCCTCTGCTACCTCCTCGGCTGCCCCCGTCGCGACCTCTTCGGCAACCTCGACCACCGCCGCTGCCACTGCCGCTCCCAGTGCTGCCAACTCCTACCAGGAGTCCGTCCTGCACTACCACAACATTCACCGCAGCGACCACTCTGCCAGCGCTTTGACCTGGTCCGATGACCTTGCGCAAGCTGCCCACACACTCGCCTCGCGTTGCGTGTACGGACATGACACGTAAGTATTCCTCCATTTTGTTTTGGAAAACAACCGTACTAACGTTACTAGTTCCATTCCTGCCGCCAGCGGATCCTACGGTCAGAACATCGCATACGGCTACGATGAGGCGCAGGTTGGCGAGAAGATCATCAGCCAGATGATGTACACCGATGAGGAGCCATACTTCGCCAGCCTCTATGGTCAGGCCAGTCCTGATATGTCCAACTTCTCTAAGTGGGGCCACTTCACTCAGATCGTCTGGAAGGGCACCTCGCACGTTGGTTGCGCTACCGTTAGCTGCTCTGACTTGAAGAATGCTGGTGGCGCCGCCCCCTTCACTGTCTGCAACTATGGCACCCCCGGTAACTATGCCGGCGAGTATGCCGACAACGTCTTGAAGCCCAACAGCGCATAAACGTCTTGGGATATACGGAGCTGTTGATTTGGGAATGCCACATCGGATATTTGTTCTTGTGTCGGCGATCTAAACCCATTGATCATGTTCTTCCAAATAACATTTCTCCCCCATTCGCTTTGCGCCATGCGGAATTGTCTTCTTGTCTTTACCCTTCTTCATCATTTGCATGTCCTGCCTCGATCGGTGACCCATACTGTATGTATGCAAGCGTGCTTTGTCCCCCTACTTTGGAGGACTCATGGCAATGCAGATATTATTGTTCCATTGTGAATATTCTTTTGACTCCTTGTCTTCCGCCACTGCGTTGCGGTTCATCCTGTGGATAACAAAATCTCTGGCGTCAATTTTCTTTTCCTTTTGCGAGCGTGATGTACCGTGTATAACTCCAGCGTATCATGAATTTTTCCTCGACATCCTTACCCCACAGAATCGTAGAATTTCTATTGTAGTGTAGGTGTAGTTCTTGTAGTTATATGTTTTTAGCTCCATGATGCTGCGTTCACGTGACCAGAAGCTCCCCCCCGCATGACCGGTCCCTTCGCCCGAAACGTCATTCGGCCACGAAGTGAGAGAGCCCCAAACCGATATACTTCAAAATTCCAAGAACTTCTGTGTCGGGTACACGGTAGACGACTTCCTCCGTCCCGAGATTCCTCTCTTTATCTTTATGAAACAGTTCGACCTTAATCTCTCAACCTCAACGGATTTCAAGCTTTCTTTGTACATCCTTATTCCGAGCCAAGATATCTGCAACAACGTGCAGGGTTGATTGACATTAACCTTGGAAGTAAGTTCTTAGCCTGGTCTATGCCATCCTATCATTTCCCTTTTAATTACCCCCCACGGGGTGAGGGGCATCCCCCCAAGACAAAGCCATTTCATCCCTATCCTTCATGGAACCAGCTCGAGGTGTGATAGTCTACACGTTGCAAACTCTCAGAGTCTCCCATAATATTTGAAGAGTCGCTGTAGGGCCCATGGGCTACTTGTCTACGGGGGGGTTCTTTCTTGGCAATTTGACATCTGACAAGCGGCACAGCGAAACTCATCCGTTTCTCCGGCGCTATCATTCCGTTCTTCCACCGTATCATCCGGTCACACCAACCCACATCTCGGGGTTGCATACTATTTGTGCTCTTGTACAGTGCTCTGTAAGTACCTTGCTTAATCTATGGCCAATTTCCTTTTCCCCTTAAGGTCCGAGCCGGATCCACACCCGTCGGGATCACTCTATAATCCTCACGCCCATATAAAATTATCCTGCTCTCTTCTTGTCTCTTGCCACCCCGAGTTTCTCTCTAATCTCTGCATGATATCTATCTTGTGACTTTCATATATTCCCAAATATCTTATCTTTATCCCCTTGTCACTTGCCCATCTATCTGCATCTGCACATGACATAGTCTCAATGCCATCATACTGCCTCCAAGACTGCCACTACTTCTATCGCACAGCCCTACGTCTCCTTTCAATTCCCACATTCCTCGCTAGTCGCTACGCCTGATTTTATCTTCTCCTGAGAGGTTGAACACATCTAATATCATGTCTTACTCCTCAATGGCAGTTCGATTCTTCACAGCCCCCAAACCACTCGGTGATTCCATGGACGCCGAGACAAGCAAAAAGTCTGGGTCCGACCCCCAAGGTCATACGGTCATGAGACCAAATGTCTCTACTGACCACCCCTCGTCTGAGGTTGCTGAGCTCCTCAAGCCTAAGAGCCAGGGCTTGACTTTTGCAAACCAGGATTCACTGCCTAAGCTTCCTATCCCCGACCTGGAGGATACTTGTCGCAGGTACATAGATACCCTGAAGGGCTTGCAGAGCGTGCGTGATCATGAAGAGACGAAGGCTGCTGTTCGGGACTTTTTAAAGAACGATGGTCCTCTTTTGCAAGAACGGCTTAAGACTTATGCTGGTTCAAAGACGAGCTATATCGAGCAATTTTGTAAGTCTATTCAGGGTCAAGCATGGGATGCGATGTCAGCTGATCATTTCTAGGGTATGATTCCTACTTGAATTTTGATAATCGTGAGTTGGATTCCCTTGTTTGACCTATTTTGCACGCAGCTAACAATCGCAGCTGTTGTTTTGAACCTCAACCCATTTTTCCTTTTGGAGGACGACCCAACTCCCGCCAGAAATCACCAGGTGACTCGAGCTGCGTCACTGGCGGTTTCGGCATTGGCATTTGTTCGAGCTGTGCGTCGAGAGGAGTTGCCTCCTGATACCGTACGAGGAACGCCTCTTTGCATGTATCAGTACTCGCGCCTTTTTGGAACGGCACGTTTGCCTACCGATAATGGCTGTGTAATTAGCCAGGACCCCTCGGCTAAACACATGGTTGTTATGTGTCGGGGGCAGTTCTACTGGTTTGACGTCTTGGATGACAACAGCGATTTGATCATGACTGAGAAGGATATCTCGCTTAACCTGCAGGCAATCATTGAGGATGCGGCTCAAACTCCGATTCATGAGGCTGCGAAGGGTGCTTTGGGTGTACTCAGCACTGAGAATCGGAAAGTTTGGTCGGGGCTACGTGATATCATGACCAAAGATTCCAGATCTAACAACGCGGAGTGTTTGAACATTGTCGATACCGCGCTTTTTGTCTTATGCCTTGACATCACTGAGCCATCCACCACGGCCGAGCTTTGTGCTAACATGCTTTGTGGGACAAGCGAAGTCGTCAAAGGTGTCCAAGTTGGAACCTGCACCAACCGGTGGTACGACAAGCTGCAAATAATCGTCTGCAAGAACGGCAGTGCCGGTATCAACTTCGAGCATACCGGCGTGGATGGTCACACGGTGCTACGTTTTGCCAGCGACGTGTACACCGACACCATTCTCCGCTTCGCAAAGACCATCAACGGTCAATCCCCAAGCCTATGGGCAACCAGCAGCCCCGACCCAGCGAAGCGGGACCCGCAAAGTTTCGGGAACGTCAGCACGACACCGCGCAAGCTAGAATGGGACATGACACCCGAGCTTAACATTGCGCTCCGCTTCGCCGAATCCCACCTTTCCGATCTGCTCTGCCAGCACGAATTCCAAGTCCTGGACTTCGAAGGCTTTGGCAAGAACTTCATAACCTCAATGGGCTTCTCTCCGGATGCATTCATCCAGATGGCCTTCCAGGCCGCCTACTACGGCCTCTACGGTCGAGTCGAGAACACCTACGAACCAGCCATGACAAAGATGTTCCTGCACGGACGCACGGAAGCCATCCGCACCGTAACGCCCGAATCCATAGACTTTGTCACAGCATTCTGGGGCGAGAACGCCGCCGACCAGAAGGTCGACGCCCTCCGCGCCGCATGCCAAAAGCACACGGCCGCCACCAAGGAATGCTCGAAGGGCCAAGGCCCGGATCGTCACCTCTACGCCCTCTACTGTCTCTGGCAGCGCTCCTTCGACGAAGGCCTCTTCCCAGACACCAGCTCAACAGGCGGGTACTCCAGCCCTGGGGAAACGCAATCCCAAACCCAAAGCCAGGGCCCCGACTCACCGAAACCCTCTTCCTCCTCCCCTTCAGACGACGGCCTCTCCTCACCGGGAAGCAGCACACGCGCCTACCGTACAACCTCGACACCGACACCCGCGATCTTCGCCGACGCCGGCTGGGACAAGATCAACAACACCGTGTTGTCGACCTCGAACTGCGGAAACCCGTGTCTACGACACTTCGGCTTCGGCCCTACATCCGCCGACGGCTTCGGTATCGGCTACATTATCAAGGACGAGTCGATCTCGATCTGCGCGAGCTCCAAGCACAGACAGACAGCCCGTCTTATGCACACGCTTGAGTCGTATCTGTTTGAGATTCGAAAGTTGTTGCGCGCGACGAATCGCAAGACGATGAGTCCGCGCACTAGTCGGGCGAGAGAGACCGAGGCGCTTGCGGAGAGCTTGCAGTCTGAGTCGCATCGGCGCGGTCGACTTGTAAGAGGTGGGGGTGCGCAGGGTGCTGAGACGCCCACTTCGGCTGCTGATAGTAGCTTTATGGAGGATGATGGAATGGGAGGATGTAAGTCTTTTCGACCTTTTGGTACCTTTTGTTGCGGCTCTTTTGCTAACTGTTATCTTACTAGATGGCTTCTTTGATGCTGGTATGCTTCTTCACGCGCTTAAGGGTCTCAATGCGGAACGGGAACAACGCGGCGAGAAGCCTGCTAGGCGCAGGTTTGTGGGGAAGAAGCTTCATCTCAATGAATATTGATTGCAGGGTTGGGCGCACCTTCCCGGTGGATATGATGCCGGGACTTCAGGGGGGAAGGCGCGACCCATGGGGCCCGCTTTCCCAGGCTGCTAATGGGGAGGGCCCTCGGACAGGAGTGGAAGGGCGTTGTATCTAGTTGAATTAGAATACGAAGCATGAATTTATATTTACTATATCTGTTTCATTCTCATCCAAAAAGGGGTCTCTGAAGATGCGGAGTATAAAAAGCTTGGAAGGACTTCCTCGGCAATTGTGGGGAAACCTCCGACACCGGATTAGCCGACTTGGCTCAATAGCCTTCTTGACATATCTGATTTTGAAATTGTTGTATATAATTCATTCCTCAACTATAGAAGTGCAGTGCCAACCTGCATGTGTATTCCAACCTCAACACCATGACTCTGCACGCCCTGCCAAAACGGGCGCCCCGGTTACGGGCCTCTCTAACAAGGCACTTCACAACCACCCCCCCGCACCGCCAGTTATGCGGACACTCTACCAAACCTCAAGATTGGCGCTCATACGAGAGTATTATTCCAGGGATTTACAGGTAGTTATTCCTGTTTGTTTTGAATCAGACGGGTCCCGCAATGGAATACCGTGTAATGCTAATCTCCACCACAGGAAGACAGGCGACTGCCAATGTCAAGGAGTCTCTTGAATGGGGCACTAAAATCGTGGGAGGCGTGAAGCCTGGCGTTGAAGGCGAACACCTAGGCCTACCAGTCTTCCCATCTGTCAAAGCGGTATGAGTATTCTGATTGTTCGCTCGTTGGGAGATGTAATTCGACCCGTTAGCTAATGACCACCAGGCTCAAGAACGGGCAAAGCCGGATGCATCTGCGATCTATGTCCCAGGAAATCAGACCGCAAAAGCCATCGAAGAAGCCATCGAAGCGGAGATTCCACTCGTCGTAGCCGTGGCAGAACACGTGCCGATCCACGATATCCTTCGGGTATGTAGAATTGCGGTTAATCGCTAATCGTGCTTGGAGAGTTGAAGTGTCTTTTCATTAACAGTATTACAGATCCATTCCATGCTACAAACGCAATCCAAGACCCGTCTGGTAGGTGCGAACTGCCCAGGCATTATATCCGCCATTGGCAAGTGCCGAATCGGCTTCCAGCCGTTGCCTTGCTTTGCACCGGGCGATGTCGGCATTGTGGCTAAGTCTGGGACACTGAGTTATGAGACTGTTGCGTCGACGACTCGGGCGGGACTTGGTCAGAGTCTTTGTATCAGTATGGGCGGGGACGTGCTGGCTGGCACGAACTTTGTCGATGCTCTCAATCTCTTTGAGAATGATCCTGATACTCGGGGTATTATCTTGGTTGGTGAGATTGGGGGTACGGCGGAGATGGATGCCGCTGAGTGGATAAAGGATTATCGAAGGAGGACTGTGGATCCCAAGTAAGTTATGGTGCCTTTTGTTCTTTTTTATCGAGGTTCTTTGAATGCAATGCTGATTGGGTAGGCCCATTATGGCGCTTGTTGGGGGGTTTGAAGCACCCCCTGGCCGGATTATGGGACATGCCGGTGCCTGGGCTGCGCCTGGGGAACCAGATGCGCAAACTAAGTATCAAGCGCTTGAACGTGCTGGCGCGGTCATGGTTAACCACCCTGAGAAGTTCGGCGAAGGTATGAAGGCTTTGTTTGCTAACCAGTCTAGCCGGCCGGGTACAAGTGTGAGTGTGCTTCTTCACACAACCGATCTTGAGGTATACTGACATGCGCACAGCAAATATCCGGTACTAGTTCACAAAAACGTGGCTTTCATACTATGAGACGAGTTACGCCAATCTCGAGACCGACAGCTGGGCACAAGCGTAGTCTGTACATCAAGCAGTTCCAGGCATTTGATATCCTCAGACAGAAGTCGATCCCTGTCAATGAGTCGGCTTCCAGCTCTGATAGTTCTATTTCTGTTTCGATTACAGTCGACAGAACAGCTTTGTCGCCATGCATCATTGCCTCGTCAACTTCCGAGTCTAACCCAGCTCAGTCGCAGAAATTTCCATTCCCTTACACTCAGACCGGGTTCGGAAGCTCCATCATTGCTGCTGTTGCCTCGCATTTGGGTCTTCCAGCCTCTGCCCACAAGCAGCTTGCAGGCTTTGTACAAGCCCTTTGGGAAATTTACAACGAAAAGGAGGCCTTTACGCTGGAGACGCAGATTGCCATCTCTGCTGATGGTACTTTGGAGGTCCACGGTGCACGTTTCGGCTTTGACGATGCTGCATTCCGCAGCTCAGGCCGACAGGAAGATATCCACAAACTTCGGGATACAGCCGAAGAGGTTGCGGAGGAGGTTGAAGCCGAAAAGGATGGAATTGTTTACGTCAAGTATGTGTAAACATGTGGTTTATTTGTATCTCCGCTGACATACAGTAGGTTGGAAGGTGAAGGCAGCATTGGCACACTTGGTATGTATTCTGGTCTATATGTCGTTGAAAGTAAAAAGACGTTTGCTCACAACATCGGATAGTCAATGGAGCCGGCCTTGCCATGAACACGGTCGACGCTCTTACTATCCACGGCGGCCACTGCGCGAACTTCCTTGACACTGGTGGCAAGGCTACGTCGGAGACTGTCAAGGCGTCATTTCGCGTAATTTGCTCGGACGCGCGCGTCAAAGCTGTCTTCGTCAATATTTTTGGCGGACTGACTCGCTGCGATATGATTGCTGAGGGGATTATCTTGGCTTTCCGAGATTTGAATATGAAGGTTCCAGTCGTTGTGAGGCTGCGAGGTACAAATGAGGAACTGGGACAGAAGATGGTAAGTATTGATCTGATTATCCGCTACCAGTGCCTAGTTGCTAACTCGAATGTTGGTAGATTGCGGAAAGTGGCCTTCCTTTGCATGCATTTGATGGATTTGAGGAGGCTGCGAAGAAGGTCATCGCGTTGGCTCAGGGTCAATAGATGCTTACACTTTGTGGTTATACTAGATATACTAGATAGGACATGTCTGCATACATAGGCGTCTGTTTCAATCTGATCGACTTTCGTGTAAAGAAAGGGCAAGGTAATAGGCGGTTGAAGGCCTATAACACCAGAGCCAAGGATCACTGTGTTGTCTTGATTCATTGCAGAATTGTCGTTCACAACATCAGCTGGCGTCCCGTTGAGGCCTGAAAATAGGGATCGGGAAATTGACGAAAATATATCCATTTGATTGGGGAAAGTCGGAAAGCAAAGTTGGATAAGCTGGGAGAAACAAAGAAAGTTACTATGCTTGGGCCTCAGGTGTTGAAGCGGGGATTTATAATGTCTGTACCTATAGCACCTGGGTGTTGATTATAGATGCAGAGTTCTATACAGCATTTATGTTGAGAATAATAGTATTAAAAGTACTATGAATAAAAATTCCAATCTTGTATGCCGTAGAAAGTAGTGAATTAAATTGTCTAATCTTCCACATTTGACTACTAGACAGCCTAAAGAGCAGCGAGAGCTACCTAGGTAGATCATCGGGTGTATCACAGCGGAAGGATGCCCAAGGCAATGCAGGAAGCAGAGCCTTCTTCTCAGAAACGTATTGCAATTATCGCTGCGGCAGCGTATCCCAGACGTACAGTTTGCTTCCGAAGCAACGGAGAACCGGGCATTGAGGCAAAAGTCCGAGATATAAAGGACCTTCACCCGGTCACCACTCGGCTTAGGGAACAGGCCCACGGTAAACAGCGGGCTGGTGTGAGGCTGTGGGCAGAACTTCTTCAGAGAATGGCAGATGTACTGCCCGTCTAGACCCTCGAGATCAACCAGAGCCAGCACCTCCAGACAGCGCCAAAGGCAAATTGATCAAGGCCGGGATCAAATTCCCATACGAAGATAACGATACTAGTGGGATCTATGCTTCTATTTTCTTAAAGACAGTTGATAGCTCTTTTGCATGATTTTTAACATAAACACTCTATACCGAAAAAGCTAGTCTCTGCCATTAATGACTGAGACCCATCCCTTTAAACCCCGAAAAATGTCCTTCGTGAATAAAAACGAGATCTTACTATAAAGCTAGTACCATGGAGATGAAAGTATAGATGTTATTTAATCGTGTTCATGACTCACCCTGAGAACCGTTGAAGAATTATTTCTTTTCGGGATAACACCACAAGTTTTTCCAACCATACCAGCATCCCCAGCCGTATGCGTTACAGCATGAGTCACTTGGAATATCAGGAAGATTAGGGCGGTACTGAGCAGAGTTCAGCACTTTACATTGCGCACCAATGGAATGCTTCTTGGTCGTTGCTTTCAGAACGCCTCCGTCGTCCCACTTAGATCTGATTTCGTAGTCATACCAGCCACACCCACCCCACTGGCAGTCCATTGACTTGTGCTCCTGGTCTCATTGCTTACAGCTGGCAGCGAAGGATCCAACGGCCAGAATGGTAGGGACGAGCAGGCTTGGTAGATGCATTATGTATGAAGTCCGGAGTAGGTTTCCTTGGCCTTTGCATGTAACTGTAAATTCAGTATCAGAAAGATTGAACCTGTCATAAAATCAAAAAGGGCGACTTACCGGGGGCTAGTGTTCAATATTAGGCAGAGGATAGAGTAGGTAACGAAGAGAAGATTCCACTTTGGCTCGGTGAGAACTTGGAAGGCATTTATAACTTTACTCGGTCAATCCTTCTGCGAGCTTCCCTTGATAATGCTAATGCACACATGTTCTGCATCACATCGATAGTTATGGGTGCAGGTCACAATCCAGTGCTGTGTAACCAGAATATGCAAATAAACTGCAATATATCGATAGTTGCGCAGATCAGCCTCTAGTCCTGTGTAGATCTCGCCAAAACCGCGGGTTGGGTTCTTGCCTACATATGTTGTATTCCGTATGTTGTATGTAGAGTGTGAAAAAGAGCCCTTGCTTGCTGGCACAGTGGCTTAACCTAATCAGGGTCATCTTAGCAGTCAGTGTTCAATACGGGTGCCATTTTCTATGGTATTTCCTAGCTTCTGTGATCCGCCCCATGTTGATCCCCTCCACAATTATGAAGCTATCACCCTGTGCTGTTAAATACTCAGTAGGACCCTGAGCGCCCTCATAGCACCCCGATCTGGGAAATCGGGACCGCGGCCTAAAATCCGGTATATACACCGACATATGTAGGTAAGGATACATACTCAGCTAACCAGAACTATACTTGCCGAGTTGTTGGATCCATAAACATAAAAGACCATGTTTCCTCAAAATACCACCTGGGCAAATGGCAGTTTAACCTCACCAGAATCAAACAAGTTCCCGATATTTGCGTCGTGGCTGTGGCTCCAGTAAAATAGAGCCCTTCACATCTTTCACTTCCTTCACTGATCCGGTGTAATCCCCACGCATTTGCGGAAAGAAATACCCAGGAGGCGTGATACACATGGCTATCACAGCGACAGCGCACATTCTAGCATCCGTCAGCACTTTCCAATGCCTAGCAACTCCGTCAAAATTCGACTTACATCGACTCAAGGATAGTAAAATCAAGTTCGTCCTGCATTATAGGGTTTTTCCACCCACCGGCCATTTCCGCAATACTGGACACTCCACTATCAGTACCTCGCAGATATCAAATATTTAGCCAATGACTTACCGATAGACGCAACGGACATAAGTTGTCACAAATGCCACAAAGATACCCCAGAAGAATACCCAGAAATTGCGACTGTTCCAGACTTTCCGGGCCTCAACCGACAATCCATCTTTCGGGGCATTCTTTATACGAAGAAGAAAATGGCCCGACATCGCCGCAAACACCGTCAAGGTAACAACTTGCCAAACAATCCCGGCCATCATGACATCGCTGCCAATATCACTGGCTTTGGATGTCTCAGCTGCTGCCGCAAGGCCACCGCCAGCGCCTTGAAGAATCAACGAAATGACATCGCAGGTGACAAAGATGTAAGGATACCACTTCGCCCTCAGTGTCGAGTATTCTTGGCCCAGAACATTCACTCCATGTTTCAGTGTCAGGTATATGGCTGCCGACCAGAAAGCTGGTGCCAGTGTCAAAGTGCAAATCTGCGTCTTAAAGCCGGCGGATGAGTATGGGTTTTTGTTGAGTAATATACGACCAAAATAGCCTATTTGTTTTGTCAGTTCTCTCCGGGACAGTCAACCTGTCGTTCCTACGGGGTTGCAGTTTACTTACCAATAACCTCAGTCAAAGAACCGAGAATCACGGCAATACTAAAAGACCACAGGCGCCATCTGATCATCTGACCGAGCTGGATCAGAGAACAAACACCGAATATTAAACAGAATTCAATGCTGAACACAAGATCGGGCGCGTAGCCGTAGATAGTGCCCTCAACTGGGCATTGAGGAGTCACCTCCGTGCATTTGGCTACAGCGCGGATTTCAACCATGATTCTGGCATAGAGGGAAGTCAATATGATCGGATGTACTCCGTATAGAGGTCATGAAGTGAAGTTAGCTTCTTTGTTCCCTTCATATTCCTGTGTGTCAAAGAAAGATATATATAGACATATATCTTTCTTTGAGAGACTATGTTGCCTATGTTTCTCGGCCACGACATATCAGTTTCGCATTCAAGCCATGGTCGCAGCTTTGCAGGGTAATCTTTATTTGATACTCACTAGACTAGTCCAAAACACTCAATGCATACAACTAGCTTGTTCGTTTTCCGCCACATAGTTAAAACTCCTATTTACCCTGCGATCTAGACCCTGTCAACTAACTGGTACAATGGTAAAGCCTTGCAATTGTATGCGAAGATCTGTGGAGCATCCGATGTGTCAGTGCGTACACCTTTTCTTTCTGTTATAGCCGATTCAGGCCAGATGAGGCGCAAATTTAAGGATTTCAAACCTGCCAGAGATGTAGCTATACCGATATGGCTCCACACCACACAGAAAACCTAAACTGAAATCAGTGGTAAAGCCCGATCATAGTTCTATGCTCATGATGCTTTTGCTCCTTCATAGACCAGGGCAAATGGCCTTGCCTGTGTTAGAATCCTTGTTTTAGTGTTACAGCTTCACGCCTCGGGGCCGGGGTCGGAGATCCTTTGTGCTGAGTAGCGTTCAACGAAACAATTATGTGACTCCGTTACTTTCCAAAGTAATAATTTAGTTACTAATGCAATATGAGCTGAAGATACCCTAGATGACAAATATCTCGTACATTGTGATATAAAAAGCCATGTCCCACTAGTTCAACGGCTGCTGCTCTCGGATGAACCAAGCCGATCATACTTGAGTCTATCAAGGGAACCTGTGTAATCTGAGACTTTGTACCTACATATACAGCATGATGTAATGTGTATTGTGGACGGTATTATGTATATGCTTTCCTATTAATATCCCCATCTTCCCGTCCTATAAACGAAACCTCAGCAGCCCCAGACAGGATCAGGAACAAGCCTCGCGTCATCCAATTTCTATATCAATAATAAGCATTAGATTGATAGCCCAAAGTTTTAAATAACAAAGTAAATTAAATATAGTGACTCACATTCTTGCTCGACTGGACGAAGAAGGAAGACCGCATCAAGTGATGGATCCGAAGGATGGGCCGCCAACTCATTATCCTCCCCAGCTGCTACCACCAGTGGAGTCCCCTCGGGGTGGAAGATGAAGGTCCCGTCATCATTCTGAATGGCTTTGAAAAGCTGTGCGTTGTTTCCAAGGGTGTCCACTTCGCAGGGATGTTCCTTCGGGCATGAGAGCATCCCCTGGGTGTAAACGTTCTGTATGAGGAAGTCGGGACCGGAGGCGACTAGACGCCAGTGCTCGGCGTGTTTGTCTTCCGGGTGTACCAACTCGACCCGATGCTTAACACCGATGGAGTTTTGGATTCCCCAAACATCTCCAGAGCGTGGGGATACGATTGCGTACACTCCGTTGTTTTTCAAGGCCATGGTTTGGCTGAACAAGCTGGCCAGCGCGGCGAGGGAGGCAATGACGTGCTTCATGCTGTAATTTGGATATGGTCAATTCGATGGAAAAGAACGATAATGGTACCTGGGTAGAGGGAAACCTCAGGGGCGCAGAGAGGATTTATAGACAGGTACTCCGTAGAAGGCTGAAGTATAAAAATGTTACTGATCAGATTTCCCAATGCTTTATGCATTTTGCTACTCCTATTGCCATATTACTTCTTCTGATGCAGGTTTGCCAGTAGTTTGACGCTCCATATAACCACCGACCTGGGAAAATGATCTATACGCCGGTTTTTTATGCTAGCTTCAGGTGCTTCCGACGTAAGGGGTCGAATGTGGGGTTAGTATGTACGGAATAGTATAAGTACATTGAAGACTTATGAATTCATTTTAAAAAAATGTTCTACTATCCCTGAAATAAAAATAGAAAGGATAATAGACTTGATGCCTGACAATCCTGAGGCAGAAAGCCGAACCAGAAAGGTCTAGCCCTTCTTTTTTCTCCACGATCGACCAGGAATGCCACCGGCACTGACGCCATTAGTTCTATTTCTATCTCAAGCACACATCTCCCTTAAATTGACCTGTATACTTAATCCTCTTATTGACCATTAACCCTCCTGTATATTTATTGCCCGTTACACCCGAACCACGTGAGCCATGTCTGATCCAAGCGCCGAGCTCACATCCACACTCCGCGGCCTATCCATAGGTGAAAAGGGCCCAGTGCAAGACATTCCCCGACCAAAGGTGGAAAAACTCCCAACAGCAGCCGCAACCTCAACCCCCAAATCCAACCCCAAAATACCCCGCAAACCCGTTGCAGATTCCTGGGAAGACGAAGCGGACCTCTCCGCCTCGGAAGGCGAGGACGCGAAGCCCCGCGACGAAGACGCTACCCCAGTGCTTTCGCCAACCATCAGCGCTGAGGGTCCTCTAGGTCCCCCGCCGACACCTATCTCCCCGCAGACGTCCAACCCGTGGATGGCGAGAGCTGCTTCTCCTGCTTCGGCGCGGGAACCTCCTGCCCGTCGCCCGGAGAAGCAGACTGCTGTTGCGGAGCGGATGATTGCCGGTGCGCTGGGGATCCGTGCCCCGAAGCGGACGGAGCAGCAGCGCGCTTACGATCGCTCGATTAAGGAGCAGGAGATTCGGAGGCGGAATCGCGAGCGTGAGGAGAAGGCTAAGGCTAAAGAGGAGGAGGAGAAAATGAAGGCTTCTATTTGGAACAGTTAGTGGATTTGGGGGAAATTTTGGTTATGTTAGGCTATTGGCTCTTTGTATATCTGTATATATTGTCGAATTGGACCTGTTTATAATATGCCCGCTCTCTGCGCGGTGGCTTATCATGCGCGAATGGACAGGTTACTTCATGTGGTTCCTTGGACTTAACTGGCCCATGATAACGCGTTGCTCGCGGCGACCATGGTGATAAGGAATGTAGTGAGTACCTAGGTATAGCTCGAGGCACAACCCTGCATTGAGACCCCAATAAGCTATTTAATGTAACGAACGAGACAAGCTATTGCGACATTTGCACTCCCAGGAAAAGAATGTCCTTATTTGTTTGGCAAGCCCTAGCTTCTCGGTCCTATATTCAAATACAAAGTCTAGAACCAAAATTAGACTATGTCTACGATATGCGGCCGTCTTGACCTTGAGGGAAATTTAGTAAAGCGCAAGCACCCTCAAAGTCTGGAGAAGACTAGGTGACCTTTGATAATCATCATTCATAAGAGAAAAGAAAAAGCAGTATGAACGCCGCCCCTTCACCCATGGGCCATCAATGAGGATCCTCTATCCACTGCTGGACATCAGCCCTAGTGTATCCCCCCCCCCCCTTGTCGCCCTAGCAGCCTCGGTTCCGTGGAGGAGTGCGACTCTACCATGCAGAGCTCGTCTAGCAACCTCCGATCTGCTCCTGGTGAACTTCCAAGGTGTCACCGTCCGCCATATCAAGCTATTTTCAGTTAGTTTAAAAGTTCGTAGACATCAATGGGTGGCAAAAAAGAGAAGGGGGATAGCCGTACAGTCTCGGGCGAATCTTCAGGGCGAACCCGGGTGCCGTCAAAAAGGAACCGAACAGTTGACATTTGCTTTCCTTGGCGTTCGCAGAAGGCATCCATGAGCTTCTTCAGCTGCGTTGTGCGCTTGATCTTGAAGAAAACTTCGTTGTTGTTATCGGTCACCTTGATGTTCAGGTGCTCGGTGGCAGGAGCCGCGCCTTCTTTGTCGGACATTATGAATGACTTTGTGGTCTGGCTTTCGTTAAACGGCTACTTCTCGTGGAGAACAGAATGGCAACGAGGCAGAATGCTTACAACGGTAGAAGCGAGTTCGGGAATCTCTTCGAGCGGGGCTTTGAATTATGCCTAAAGGTTTCAAAGAGGGTTAGATCATGATTTCAATGCCATTTCAGGGAGGAACTGAAGTATGAGGTACTCACCTAGAATACGAAAGCTCGAGATAGCGAAGGTTGTGGGAACGGTGAGGTTAGAAGAGAGAGGAAGAAGAGAGATCAGCGGCGGCGGCAGAATATCACACTCGCCCACGGTCTGAAGGCGGAGAATCTATTTTGCGTTTGGTTGTCCTATCACTTTCGTCACTTCCAAGGAACAGTGTGTCTACAACGCTTTGTACGGAGTACAGTCTTTGATAATTGCATTATGGTATGGAAATTATCACTGTGAACATATTGGCTATATGCTAAGACCCTGATAGGGTAATTTAAAGCAAGATCTGTCACACGATCAACCCTGCCATCCGCGTGCTGTATGTATCCATATCCTGAAAGCATCCATTTAGAGTGGTTTTGCCCAAGGTGCTAGCTCTTACTGACAATGGAACAGTGCGCCATTCAAGGTATTTTCCAATTCATAGCATGTTCACCCATGAACAAAGCCTAACCGAAGCTAGATTGCTTGCAGAAAAACTCCTTCAATGAGGACAAATGCCAGACACAAATTGATGCACTGTATGAATGCTGCAATGCCTTCTACCAAGAGCGAGGTGACCAGGCATCTACTGTCAGCTGTCCCAAAGCAAATTTGCTGCGGTTGAAGATGAAGCAACGTGCTCAAGCAGCAAAGCAATGAGGCTACTACATTTCTAAATCTTTATAAGTGACCCATGTCGAAAATGGAGGATGTCACAATTCCCTTGCGGTCTGAGTTTCCATCTGGAGGAAACCAGGCTAATTGAAGAACTGCATTTATTATAAGACAATCGTGAGCACGCAAAGAGGCCTCATGGACCTGTACGAAAATTGAGTTTTCATACCGAGACTCTAATGAAAGCCTATAGACATTAGAGAAGAAAAGAAAAGAAGGAGAGAAGGGCGCGGGCGAAAATTCGTAGAAATAGCTGCTGGTGTTGCCGCTAGTCCTTTTTTGGGGTTAGTCTGGCAACGCGAAAACCAAAAGAGACAAACACAACTTATTCCTCAAGAGCTCCTCTCTCTCTTCTCCCTTCTAACCAAGTCTCCCATCATGGCGCCTTTAACTCGATCGGCCGCTGGGGCCTCATTCACACAGGTGTGTTCATTCCTTTTGCTCTCTGCTTTTTGTTATCTCCTAATCCTTTCATAGGTTGCCCAGCCGCATAGGCAAAACGAGGTCATCAACATTGACGACGATTCGCAACAATCTTTCGATGAGGATGAAGAATTGGAGGACGAGGAACAAATTTCGGAAGATCAATCTGAAGATCAATCGGAAGACCAATCGGAAGACCAAGATGAGGACATGGACGAAGATATGGATGGCGACACCGTCTCGGAGACTGGGTCCGATGTTTCTGATCCTGAGCCCTCTATGCAGTCTACCTTTGGCGCATCGGGCAAGTATCAAGGTCGGCTCAAAATCCACTTTTAGATCGCATTTGCTAAATTCTAATCCAGACGCCCCATTGTTCACCGCCGCAGGCGCCCAGGAAGCACTGCACCCCCTTCGCCGGACGGCTGACCGCGTCACTCGCCAGATCGAAGCATTCGCCGATAAGCTGGATCAGTTCAAACGCGACAATTCAACCGACGATTTCAACAGCGCCCAGGCAGCTTATAAGCTTGTGCAGAGCTACCGCGACATTGCGAACAATGCGATTAAGGAAATCGAGACCCAGCAGACCGTGGACCGAACAAAGACAGGCCTTCGGTCGAGCGGGTCGCAAGTCACCAGAAATTACGAGGAAATACGCCGATTGCAACTTGAGGCCGACACTTGGCGCCTCCTGCTGAACCTGATCAGCATTGACGACCCCTCCAGCCGGGCCAGTTACAAGGCAGGACGACAGACAGCTTTCCAAAACCTTCACCGCTACTCAAGCGATCGCGAGATCTGGGAAGAGTTCCTCAATGCCGACCAATATGGACTTGAGTGCGTGGTTGCCATGCGGTGGTTGGAGGAGACCTCGAAGACAGGAAGCCAGGAGTTTGATACCCTGATCACGGAAATGGAGGAGCAATCTCGAAGCGGCCAAGGATTGTTCACAACCGGATGGCTTCATACCAAGGAATCGATCAAGGGCCACAAACGTTTGCGCGCCTGGCCACAACCTCTCGAGCCCAATGACCCGGGAATCTCGCGCTCGCTTTTGAGCAAAGATGAACAGAAACCGCTAGTTACTCAACTCGACCCCGATGCTCTCACTCGTCAGAAACACAGTCTAGAAAAGGAGGACGAATTCTTCGAGCGCGCCACTTGGATAACTTGCTGGAAGATGCTCAGACAGGGCGAGAACTGGACTAAGATTCGTGAGTGGGCAGAGGGTCGTCTGGAAGGATGGAGGGCTGTCAGCTTGTGCGGTTCTAGTGTGGATCCCGAGTCGGCAAGTTCTCGATACCCATCTGACGATGGCCACACCCGCTTGATGAACAGTCGAGCCCACGATTCATGGCGTACCGCTTGCTCTGCGCTAACACGCGATCCCAATACCGATGAATTCCAACGAGCGGTCTACGCTCTGCTTGCTGGCGAAACCGACGCTGCAGCTAGTGTCTGCCGCAGCTGGGACGACTTCCTCTACGTGTACTTCAACCGTGTCGTGCTCTCACGCTATCAGGGATTTTGCAAGCAATTCCAGCGGAAACTCAGCCACTCCCCCAACACCCCTGTGGCATTCAAGCCGGAACCCGCTGGGCACGCAGAACTCCAAAAGTTCCTTGTCTATCTCAAGGGTAACGACCGGGTCAGCGGCGAAGCGCGTAATCCGTTCCGCAACATCCAGGCCACGATTCTCAGCAAAGGTTACGATACATTCTTCACTTCTCTGGCTCACGCTGTATCTCAAGTCAGCGCTGATAAATACGGGAATACTTCTGTTATCCCAGAGATCGTGCGCAAGCCAGTAGATGAATCTTTCCTCATAGCTGCCGATGACGAAGAAGCTCTCAGAATTGCAGCTCATGTTTACGTCGTGGCCAGTGCGAGGGGCTACGCTCGCGTGGATGCCCATTTCGTTGAAACGGCGTCGGTGATCGTGGCTGGACATATTGCCAACCTGGAGGACAGAGGTCTATTCCATCTTGTCCCACTTTACGTATCACTCCTTCCCGCGCCAATGGGACACGAAGTTCTATCCAAGATCCTCATTGAAATTGTTGACCCGCAAGAGAAAGTACGGCAAGTTCGGCTCGCACGGAAACATCATATTGACATGGAAACTGTTCTTGATGTTCAATGGGCGTGGGTGAAGGAGCATGTCTCTGCGGTTGATCATTCTAGAGGGGTCACTGGTTATTCGAGAGTGTTGCGACGACCTGACGGTTCCCGAGCATTGGTGTCACCCAAGACCGATTTGATTGGGACTTCCGTCGCTCCGGAAGATGACAGGATGATTCGCAGTCTAGAGTGGCTTCGCTACGTAGATGGACAGTGGGATAAGATTTGCGATCTTGGATCCTGGCTGTATCGCAAATTCTTCCGTATGTTTCTGACCCTCCTGTTGTTGAGAACCCGGCCGAACTGACTTTTACTAGTTGCTGATAAGCTTGCCGCTGCTCGCGAGTTGAGTTTCCGTCTTCGATTGGCTGATATCTCAATTGAAAAATTCGGATCCGATATCATTTCGATGCCTCCGCAAGAGGCACACACCGAGGCAACTACGCCAACTAGCCCCACCAAGTCAAAGAGAAACAGCCTCCACCGGCGAAGTCTTTCCGGCTCCAACAACATTGCCCTAGTCTCGGCATACTACAAGGCTCATAGGGTTCTAGATCTGGAGGGTTTGGCTATCGGATTTGATGCCGTGGAGCAATTTGCACAGGTGCACGAGCAGATGTCCAAGTGAGTTCACCCTTTTCTGCTTCATCTCATTGCCAAAGCTAATCGATCCAGGACCAAACGCCGACGCGACTCGGGCACCTTGAAGGGCATGGATCAAGACATGAACGAATGCATCACCATGTTAGAAGAGTGCGTTGGAGTAGTGGTCGTTGAAGACTGGCTACCCACATCTACCGATGGTATGTACTTGATGTCGCGGCATTGAAATCTCGAGACTAATCCGTTCCTACAGCCGAGGAAGAAGAAGACTTCGAACACATTCGGACGACCTACATTCCAGAGCTGCTTCTTGATTGGCACAACGCCTTGTACTACGCCAGCCACACCCTCGAGCGGCACGACCTGTTGACCTCCTGCATGGTTGTGTCTATCTGGGCTGCAAACTACGAGCACATCACTCGCGCCTTTACAAAGTCACGTCGCATGGCCGAGCTTGTCGATGTGCTCGCTTTGTCAAGCAAGGCCCTGGTCATCCGGGACTCCAGCCAGCGCCGGTCCCCAATGGACCACACTACTTTCGAAAAAGGCCAGGAACTGAAGATCTGGGATGTCACGATCTCGGAAGAAGAAAAGAAGAGGCTTGGGATCGTATCGTCCGCAGACCGGGAGCAGTAGATCTAGCGGCGATTTGTTCTGTGTACATTAGCATGGGATTTGAGTGGATTTGAGTTTTAACGGCGGGCTTCTGATATGAATGAAACTGGATCAAACATGGATGGAGGATAGGTTACTTCATTTTACTACAGCTACCACATGTCAATAGGACATCTACGAATACACCAACATCGTCTTTTGTCACACTAGCTTGTCGCGGTGATATATGCCCAAGGGTTGGGACCATTCTCGCGCTGGATGGTGGCTGCAAAGCAAAGCAGTGACTCCAGCGTTTGCGGGGGAAATGCATCGAGATACCATTGGTAGTATCTGCATAGACGAGATCGCGGTATGCACCGATGTTATCTGCAAGGAAGATTGGCGTTTGGAGATCGGAGCTGAGCATGTTGTACAACATAGGCCCACAGTCGAAGTTTAAGCTAAAGTGAGATCAAGTCACTGAAACACAGCTATGGACATATTCACCAAGAGGAAAGCAGTCATCTGGGGTGTCAGGAAGATGTACAGTGACATAAACCGCCAGATATCTACAGATAGGATACCTAGACCTTATGGGTAGAGACGTTAACCGATAAACATCAAGGATATACATACCAGAGATCGTCACCAGTTGCAGCAACTGTCCCACACCACAGCGGTGATGTTACCAACGAGAGACAAATCCTCCGCCACGCTCTCAGCCTGTTTGCGCGGGGTTTTCACCGTCGGAGTCCTCCCCGCTCACGAATATGGGCGCCTACACTAACTTCGTCTTCGTCTTCACTGGACACGTGAGTATTATCTGGATATAATCCTGCAAGACACGCAATGCCAGCACGCCGAAGAACTCAAAACTCCATCTGGTGGCCGGTGATATCGGCCTCCGTGGTTCCAATGTCACGCAACAAACAAGCGAGGAAATCCTCCTCATTAAAGTCCCAGTCCGCAAACGGGAATCAGTAGCGTTTGATCGCGAGCCCGGAGTGGTACGCTCGTGAATGGTTGCATGTCTTTCTAGGGAGGTGTGTGCGCGCATAGACGTTGATGTGTTGTGCTAGTGGGGTTTGGGGGATTGGGGTTGGGGGAAGTGCTGTTCAGAGTATATTGTAGATCTTGGGCTGGGGGTGGGACGGCGGTGAGGCCATATTTGTTGGTTGGGTTGGAGATTTTCTGCTTTTTGAGGCTTTGGGTTTTGATTGGGCTCTGTTTGGTGGCGAGGCGAGATGGCCACGGGGTTGTCTGAGCTGAGGAGAATAAGATGATTTTAGTGTTGCCATGTGTTACTGGGCTGACGGAAATTTTATCTTGAGGTGTATCTTGTACAACGTAGCTATTATTGTAGGTATATATGCCCGATTTGGGGTAGAGAAGCCAAGCTAGTAGTACTTTAGATAAGCTTTGGAGAGTACCTAGGTAGGTATCCATGGATTTGAGTCAGTTTAGTCTATCGTATTCGTACTCTGTAGTTACATCGACGCCGTACGATGTGCTATGCAAGGATCAATTGTATGGTCTGAGTGTGGCTGAGTTTTATGTGGTGTGAGCTATAACCCCTACAACATACTAATAGCGAGGTACTTGGCAGGAGAAACCAGTTATGGTCCGTCAAGTTCCGGGAATCAGAGTTTGATTTTCTTCTGTAAAGTAGATCCAAAGCAAAAAGGAAGTCTTGGATGCTACGTCGGACTCCGTCCACGTCGATCATATGTAGGGGACGTCACCACTCTGTCAAGGGCATACACATGTATTTAAAGAGACATACTCCGTACAACATACATATGTAGTTAGATGGTGTCTGAGCTTTGATTGTAACCTCCAATTCTTCATTTTATTTAAATTACAACATAGTACTATATCCAGTTCATATTCAATCTCCAGTTTTTTTTTAATTCCCCCCTTAATTGCCAAATCGGGATCTCGAGCATGTCTTGGCGAGTGAGGCAGTGCAAGGCACTATAGAGCTTGGTATTGGTCTTTGCGGTATTTGCTCCTTATTCGTTGTTTACCGTAAATATGAAGAATTTTCTTGTCAACAAAACGTCCAACGTCTCTATTATAAGTTCAATGTTTATAAGTTAATAGAGTATATCATATACATTGTATCTGTAGAAACAGTAGAGGCTGTGCTCGATCTCCAAAAGTGGAGAAATTAAAGAAATCCAATACCATCTACTCTGTTACAGTAAGTAATAAAAGTGGAAGTTCTCGAACGTAGTGGAGAGCAAATTGACGTCTCTCCCCGAGGCAACTTATATTATTACCTTGCCTCCTATCTTTTACACTTTCACACCTCTCCAACCCTTGTGTCTAGGAGTTTAGGAGTTTAGGGGAGCTCTTATCATTTTCTCTCTACACTTCTTACATGAACTATCATCCCCGGGTGCCACGCATGAATCGCCCATTGAATAAACACTCCCACAATGTCCGACCCGCGCCCAAACGATGAGCCGGGACAATCCTCAACCCTGCGCAGAGAGCGCGCGCCGACAATTACCATCGATACCTCGGCCGTGAACTCCCCCGATAGCGATCACCCTCCCATCCAAGTCCTTTCCGGAGGATCACAGACCTACACCGATAACGCAACTGCCCCCGACACAACCGCACTGCTCAGCAATGGCAGTGTCTCTCCCACGGATATGCGGTCCACAGCCTCCATTCGCTCCAATGCCTCCTCCGAAGCTCGTGACCGTGAGAGCCGACCAACCTCACCCCACAACATCTCCTCACCCAAGACGAAGGCGCCCGAGGCACATTCAAACTTCCTTTCCGTCCCCGGCACACGCTCCCGAGGCAACTCCTTGGAGTCGGACGAGACCAGCCAAACATCGAGCACCTACGGCGGCGACACATACGTGCCCTCGGCATCCCAAGAATCACGATCCGATTTGGCCAAGAATGCCGCCATAAACGACATACACGATGAGGATGCCCTATCCCCAGACCCCGGCCGTGAATCCGAGTTTGAGGTCGAGGACAACAAGTTCGCCTTCTCCCCTGGTCAGCTGAACAAGCTTCTTAACCCGAAGAGCTTCGGCGCCTTCCATGCGTTGGGCGGCCTGCGAGGACTAGAGAAAGGCCTCCGAACTGATGTCAAAAGTGGCTTGAGTGTTGATGAGACTACCCTGGACGGAACCGTCAGCTTTGACGATGTTGTCTCACCTTCCTCACCTGCCTCGTCAAAGAATATGCCCAAGTCGGCCTCTCCGAATACATCACCGCCACCCGCCACTGAGGGTCCTATCGTGACCCAGGGCGGAGAAGGTTTCTTCGACCGCAGACGTGTCTACGGGGATAATAAGCTTCCAGAGAGGAAATTGAAGTCTATTTGGGAGCTTGCATGGATCGCCTACAACGATAAGGTCCTGATCTTGTTGACGGTTGCGGCTGCAATCTCACTTGCTGTAGGAATTCCACAATCGCTCCATCCAGTAAACGATGAACCTGGCGTTGAATGGGTCGAAGGTTTGGCTATTCTCGTGGCCATTATTATTGTGGTTACAGTCGGCGCAGCGAATGACTGGCAAAAGGAACGACAGTTTGCAAAGCTCAACAAGAAGAAAGAGAATCGACAGGTCAAGGTAAAGCGATCCGGCCGAACTGAAGAAATTTCCGTCCACGACGTCTTGGTTGGCGATTTGATGCTGCTGGAACCCGGTGATATGGTCCCAGTTGATGGGATCTTGATCGAAGGCCACGACCTCAAGTGCGACGAATCTTCGGCTACTGGCGAGTCTGACGTTCTCCGCAAAACTCCAGGCGAGGAAGTGTACCGGACAATCGAGAAACACGAAGACCTGAAGAAGATGGATCCTTTCATCATTTCCGGTGCTAAGGTCTCCGAGGGTGTTGGCACGTTCTTGGTCACTGCTACCGGTATGAACTCTACCTACGGCCGGACGATGATGTCCCTCCAAGAGGAGGGCGAGACAACTCCTTTGCAAACCAAGCTCAACAAATTAGCTGAGTACATTGCCAAGCTCGGTCTCGCTTCTGGTCTATTGCTGTTTGTGGTCCTTTTCATCAAATTCTTGGTTCGTCTCAAGGATATTCCGGGTGGTGCGGAAGCCAAGGGTCAAGCATTCCTACGGATTTTCATTGTTGCTGTTACAATTGTCGTCGTCGCGGTACCTGAAGGCCTGCCGCTGGCTGTCACGCTCGCTCTGGCCTTTGCTACAACGCGAATGCTCAAGGACAACAACCTGGTTCGCTACCTCAAAGCCTGCGAGACTATGGGCAACGCTACCACAATTTGCTCCGACAAAACTGGAACTTTGACAGAGAATAAAATGACTGCAGTGGCTGCGACATTGGGGACCACGTCTCGGTTCGGAAAGTATTCTGGTGTCTCGTCCGACGATCAGAGTGAGATCACCCCCTCGGATTTTGTCTCTACCCTATCGCCACCGGTGAAGGATGTCCTACTCCAGTCGATTGTCTACAACTCAACCGCGTTTGAAGGCGAGACAGATGGAGTTAAGACATACATCGGATCCAAGACAGAGACTGCCCTCTTGACTTTCGCTAGGGATTACCTCGGAATGGGGGTCCTTAGCGAAGCGAGAGCAAATGGCAAGCTCGCCCAGATGTTCCCGTTCGATTCTGGCCGCAAATGCATGGCTGTCGTGATGCAGCTGGATAATGGAAAATACCGAATGCTAGTCAAGGGTGCTGCGGAGATTCTAGCCTCCAAGGCGACCCGCATCGTCCGAGACCCCACTGACTCTCTGTCGGAGGCTCCTGTTACCGACGAGGACAGGACTTCCCTGGACAACATTATGAACAACTACGCCACCCGCTCCCTCAGATGCATTGCCCTGGTACACCGTGACTTCGATCAATGGCCACCTCGTGGGGCCCCTACTTCGGAAACCGATCGCAACCAGGCAGTCTTCGAACCTATCTTCAAGGACATGACAATGTTAGGAATCTTCGGTATTCAGGACCCTGTCCGAGAAGGTGTTGCCGACGCAGTGTACACATGCCAACGGGCTGGAGTGTTTGTCAGAATGGTAACCGGTGATAACATCGTAACCGCCAAGGCTATTGCCCAGGAGTGTGGTATCTACACACCTGGCGGTATCGCCATCGAGGGGCCCAAATTCCGGAAGCTGAGCACACGCCAAATGAACCAAATCATCCCGAGACTCCAGGTCATTGCCCGCTCTAGCCCGGACGATAAGAAGATCCTGGTTAACCAACTCAAGAAGCTTGGAGAGACCGTTGCTGTTACTGGAGATGGTACCAACGACGCCCAAGCCCTCAAGAATGCCGATGTTGGTTTTGCAATGGGTATCACTGGTACCGAAGTCGCCAAAGAGGCCTCTGATATTATTCTTATGGATGATAATTTCTCGTCTATCGTCAAGGCCATGGCATGGGGTCGTACCGTCTGTGATGCTGTTAAGAAGTTCCTTCAGTTCCAAATCACTGTCAACATCACCGCCGTCATTCTCACCTTTGTCTCTGCAGTCGCTAGTGATAGCGAGGATTCTGTGCTCAGTGCAGTACAGTTGCTGTGGGTCAATCTGATCATGGACACCTTTGCTGCTCTCGCTTTGGCGACAGACCCTCCTACACCAACAGTACTTGACCGCAGACCCGAATCGAAGTCCGATCCACTGATCACTCTGACAATGTGGAAGATGATCATTGGACAGTCCATCTATCAGCTGGTTGTAACCTTCATTCTGAATTTTGCCGGAGGCAAGATTTTCACTTCATGGGATTACGAGCATTTGCAGACTGTGGTTTTCAACACTTTCGTCTTCATGCAAATTTTCAACCAGTACAACTCCCGTCGCATTGACAACAAGCTCAACTTCATGGAGGGTATCTGGAAGAATCGCTGGTTCATTGGTATTCAGATCATCATTGTCGGAGGTCAAGTCTTGATCATCTTTGTTGGTGGCGCGGCTTTCTCCGTCAAGCGTCTGGACGAAGGCTCGCAGTGGGCCGTGAGTCTTATACTCGGAGCAATCTCCATACCCATCGCCGTGATCATTCGTCTTATTCCGGATGAATTTGTCTCCAGACTCGTTCCCCACTTCTGGCATCGCGACAAGGGTCCCGAATTGGTCATCTCAGACGAGGACCGCAATTACGAGTGGAACCCGGCTCTGGAAGAAATCCGCGATCAGCTCGCCTTTATGAAGCGTGTCCGCGGCGGTCGCCTACGACACATCCGCCACAAGTTGCAAAACCCTCAAGAATTCCTTCCTCGGTCCCGCAGTGGCTCCCGCTCGCGTGATTCCTCCGCCCCGCCCACGCCGAACGGCGACAACGACAACGATAACGGCAGCCCGACCCCAGCCACTCCAGAGTCTCGCTCTAGACGCAACACACGGTCACGATCGAACTCGACGTTCGGACCCGCCGCTGCTATGGCAGGAATCGTTGCCGGTAGTATTGCCGGATGGTCTCCCATCGAGCGAGGCCACAACGAGCCCGACGTCGGATTCCCGACAGGCGGTGGCCCTCACAGTGGCCTTGATCGCGAACAAGGCATCGAAGTGCACCCGGATACCGCTGCCGATGACCGTATCCTGAACGAGTACTCCGCTACCTCCAAGACACCCCCTAGCCAGAACCCGGATCTTACTCCGTTCTTCGAGCATGCCCCGTCAGTGGACCGCGCGCCCTCAAGCCGTGGTCGTCGCTCTTTGTCTCAGCGATCGAGATCGAGATCGAGTCTCAGTCAGTCGCATGTCTGAGCCCGTCTCGCGTTTCTAATGCTCCTTTCCTTTTTTCCCCGAACGTCGGGATATTTTAATAATTCGTTATGCCCTTATTCCCCTTCGACTCAACTCTACTGCTCTATTTTCGGTGTCTGGAAATGGGTTCGGCGCAACGCTGTTGAAAATTAAGCATAGACTCTGTACTTTTGGGTCCATACAATCATTTGCATTTGGGTTTGGTGGCCTGGTTGGCCCTTTTTTCTTTGATATCTCTGGCGCATACGGGCCTTGGCGCCATCTAGCATTTCCTTGTCTGTTCTTCTCTTACTGTTCCTGATTGTAAAATTCAAAGATTCTGGAGATACCACGTTTTTTCCCTCTTCCTTTTTTCGTAACATTAGAGTTTCTCTAAGCTCTCCATGGACATGCATTGTAGATTCTGTCTTTTTAGGCTTTCTCGAAGGTATTTTTACTTCTCACTGCTGTTGATACTAACCTCATCCTCGTGGGTGATGTTAAGAGGTGTATGTATCACAAGCTTTGAAGAATAAGTATACACGCATCGTGGGCATACAACACTAATCTACTGCGCCCGCTGGAAATCAGGTAATGCCCAACGCACCATCCACTCTGAGTCCAGCACCTCCTCAGCAGTCGGACGATCCCCAGGCCGAAAGGCTAGCATCCGACACATCAAGTCCAATATCGCAGAGGCTTCCTCTCTATCAAACTCGCCTATTTTGTCCATCCGACGATACTTCTGCACACCTTCCTCAAATGCCTCGTTGATCGGTGGCCACACATCTCTGCCCTTCTTAGGGTTTCCATTACCATCAAAGAATACATCTCTTTCCTCCCAAGACTCCCACCAGGCCAAAGGCAAAGGACCTAGTACATCAATGTGCTGAGATATTATCTTGTTGATGTCTGTATACTCCATACTGAAAATTGCCTTCATCCCAAGGATCTCCCATATTGCTGTCGCTAGCCCCCAGATATCTGATGGGTATGAGAGTGGTGTTTCTGGTTCAAAGTAGGCCTCTGGTGCTCGAAAGGCTAGTGGTGTGTGACAGTCTTTCCTTGCCGCGAATCTGAGGCTGGCTCAAATGCCTCTCCAAAGTCGCTAAGGAGAACACCCACTTCAGAAAGTGTGAACTCTTCTGCCCTTTTCCCAAGATACAGTGGGAGGACTGCCTTTGGCGGGGCATTGGGGGGCAAGGGGTTCTTATTGCATTGGGTAATGGTGACTGTCTCAGGATCCCCGTATTTTCCGTAGAATTGTTCGATTGAAAGCTGATCCAGGCTGGACGGAAGGCGAATTTAGATACTGCTGAGATGGATATCTGAGTGTATAATGTTAGTTGTAAAAGTAACTTACGAAAAAGATAGTCCCACTGCTGTCAACACCACGAACCTCCATGCACGTATCCTTTTGAATGAGTATGTGCCATAGCAAGGGCAAGTCCGCCAGCGAGAGCTCGTGCGACATCCAGATGAAAAAGACGGGAATAAGAGACATACCTGAGATTGCATCGCGCAGGAGCTGTGGTATGGCAGGGATGTGCGCCGTTGGGACCATGTATCTCGAACTCATCAAGGACCAAAGGGAATAAACGGGAGCCGCGGTACTGCTGTACATATTCTGATGATGATGATGGTGTGGAAAGAGCTTGTAGAGCCTTGAGCTCACGGCGGAGGGAGTCTCGATCTGGGCTGTCCGCGATGCCAACTTTGACCGCGACGTACTGCCTCAGACGAAGATCGCGCGCAAGCCAAACAGTCGAATAGCCGCCGAATCCTAACTTGTCGACAACCTGTTATCTTTCTTGGAGGGTGTCTCCGACCATGATCGGGTGGTATCCCCCTGGTTCATATTTCTCGAGGTTTTCGGCGCCATCGATCCAGTTATACCTGGAAACGAATTCGCGATGTGGTGGCGTTATTGCTGACAAGTAACTAGACTGACAAGGGGTAGAGTAAGATCGGCTGGACGATCTCAAGTTAGGTGTTTGAATGGGGGAATAGAAAGGGAAATGTAGCGGGAGGAAGGGCTTAAGGAAAGAAAGGAGAACAGTGTATTCCTTGCGCAAGTCGCGCGCCATAAGTGCGCACGACTCCTTCGGGGAAAACTGATAGAGGGATCCTACCAAAAACAAAAAAAAGAAACGTGGTTCCAGAGGGGGTCGAACCCTCGACTTTGACGTTATTAGCATCACACTCTAACCAACTGAGTTATGGAACCCGATTAGATATTTTGTCAGTCGGACTTATGACATTATAAGCATTTTCACATTACCTGGGACTTTACCACGCAGGTCGCACCTTCCTGACCAACCAAATAAAGGCTTAGCCAAGACCTTCGCCAAGATCCCTTTCCGCATTATACATCCCTAAACTATACGTTACTGGGTCCTATACTATTCAGTTCCTCCTTTTTATGTCCTACAGCATTCTCTTTCATCCATTACTACTTGGACTTCATATTACTAGCTACGCACTAGTAACTTCCGCACCCCTATACCTACGTGTTAAGTAACCAATACATATGAATAGAGATATAAATAGAGATTGCAAGTAGTCCGCTTCTGACAAGCCTCGTTCATATGACTACAACCACACTTATCGGTTAGCCCTTGACAGATCTAGAACAAGGTAAGCGGCGCATTGAGAACATGCGAATCTCATACCCTATCTCTATTTCATTTCTACTCTTCTTCTCATTTTCAAAGCGAACAGATACTAAAATGCTTTAGTGTTCCAGCCGGCATTCATTCGGATTTGAACTTTTCTTTCCTTGGGAAAAGAACAGCAGACAATTAGCCCCATTCTTATATACATCGACGATTTATATGGCTTGGGGTTGGACGCCTTAAACCTTTACCGCAACTAAAGTTCCAGGCAAATGTTACCTACAACATACCTAGGTAGTTTAATCAGAATTTGTCATCATTGAATTGTGGCTACCTGTATAAGGCCCACATAACTTCAGATGACTATGTAGCAATAGGGAGTTCCCTTCTAGATCGACAATTGCTGTATTGGTACAATAGCAGGCAAACTGAACAAGTGGCATTATTGGATTGCATCCTTGCTACAGCTACATCGGAAATTCCCTTTCTAGGCTGCTGATCATGCTGAATAGAGACAACATTGAAGGGCGCATTCATTAGTCTCAATCCCTTTTCGACCCTATTGGTCCAATTCTTTCGGCAATCTCCGGCACTTTTTAGGAGATCTATCAGATCTACATTTTACACTAACCGACTTGGTCCCTACCTAGATTGTAATACTATAGATCGGTTCAGCTGAGCATCGCCAGAATGATACATATCCGTGATCTACATACTACACCTAGATATGTAAGCTATGTCTCGGCAAGGATCTATCTTTCAAGGGTTTTAGGTCGCACTAGAGAAACTTTCAGCTCTACTTTTTACGCCAACGACTTGGTCCCTAGTAAAATCACTGCGAGATATGACGTTGAACATTATCTAATGAACATATAAAATGGGGGTTTCTCACCCATATGCAATATCATCAACATCAAGCAAAAACCGCCAAGCAGGCAACTCCAAATATGTTGTCCGGTACTTTCAAGTCGGTCATGATCGCGCTGGCGTTCGGCGCTATCACCGCGTCGGCACAGGACTTCGACGATCCGATCCCGAGCCGTCGCCTCACTGAGTATCAGATGCCGCCCGCCACTCAGACGCATGAGTTTGCGCGCGTGCCAGACACGAACATCGTGTTGCTGTCGCAAATGTCTAACAGCAACCTCGTCAAGATCGAGCTGGATCCAACCACCGAGGAGTTCGTTGCTCTTCACTCGTTCCCCATGGGAAAGGACAGTGGTTCGGGGCTACATGGCGTGTGGCCATCGACTGTGTATCCCGGCATGGTGTGGCTGTCGCTGCAGCTCGAGAACAAGCTGCTGCTCGTGGACCCCGGCAAGGAGTCCTGGACTGAGCCGACAATCCTACAGACCATTGATATCCCGGCGCCAGGAAACGGCCCGCATTGCGTGTTTGAAATTGGCAACCGCGTCTGGGCCGGCCTCAAGGAGGCATCCAAGCAAACAGGCAAATACTATGTGTTTTCGGCCGATGTCTCCAACCCCACGGACTACACATTGTACGAGTGTCTCAACAGCCCCGTGTTTATCAAGGAGGAGCCGACCACCGGCTTGATCTACGTCACACAAGACTGGGACTCGTCCATCATGCGCATCGATGTCTCCACCGGCGAGACGGAGCAGCTGCCAATCCCGCCCAGCGTCGGCAACACCGCTGTCGGAATGACCACCGCCTACGGTCCCATGAGTGGTGTGTGGTTCACTCTCGCTGGAAATGCCACTGGCGGCACCGGCACCTTTGGCCATATCGGATCCGATGGCGAGATGGAGTTCTTCCAGCTCCAGAACCCGCTCGGCGCCAATTCAGGTCTACTGCATCTTGCTGACGCGACGACCGAGGATGGTGGCCCGGCATTGTGGATTTTGTCAACGTCTCTGCTCAGCGAGGACTCGCCTGATGCCCTGATCCATGTGACTTTTGACGCTGATGCCACATCCATTGCCGGTGAAGAGTATATTTCCATGCTCACTCAAAACTCTAAGGTGCACCGCGTCGTGCCCTTGGATTCCACGGTTTTGGTGTCCGAGCTTAGCACCTTTACTCTCGCCCAACTTACCTACAGCAACACGGTTGCCGGGCAGTGGCGACCAACTGAGTCTGTCAGTGGCAGCGCGGTTAACGCGGAGGCTTGGTGAAGAGGAATTTTTCGGTGGCAACGCTATAGATAGATATCTATTGTGTTTATAGATACCTTACTTAATTACTAATCTAATCATATATTACACGGTTGAAGGCTTGCGCATTTAAATGGTCAATTGCAAAAGGATTTACAACTACATATTGAAGAGGGGAACGCTCTAGGCAGTATGCTCTCCGGCATACGGGTTGATTCAGCGCATGTAATTCAGCGTTGTACCCACCAAGACACGTAAAGAGGACTCGGACGCTCTAAGAAGAGAGAGTTGCCGTACCGCTCACTCGTCGGTGCAGATGGGAATGACCATGATGTCCATGGGAGACTGCATAAAGGTGAGAAGACTGGACATCCTCACTGGTACCCTCGGCGTCCTCTCGTTTGCTGATGCTGATGTCCACATAATCAACCCACGGCCACGTACCAGACGGAATTTCATCGCATGATTCACAGTTCTTCAGATCACTGTAGCCATACACGCAGTCCATGCAAGCGCAGCCACAGCACATGTTTTCTTCTTCGGGATCGTCGACAACATCCAACGCAATCAGTGCTGCTGCCACCGATCTTTCCTTTATTGTTATTCATCATCTTGTCTGCCTGTTTGTAGACTGTGTTGTCGAGGCCGAAGAACGTATTAGGCACTCCGGCACCCTTACCTGCCTTGAGATGGAAAGAGTCGTAGTCACCGCGCGCCTGGAGGGAGTGGTACGCAGCTTCTTCCGTGATCGAGGAGTCATCGGATGACCCTGGAGTTGTGAGGGACCGTTCGGCTCCCTCGGGCTGCAAATCTCGCTTTGAATTGGACGTGTAAGGCGGCCAGCAAACTTCCTCGAGTTGTTGTTGCTATTCAGCGTGTTAATAAAGCGCATGCCATTGATTTTCTTCTGCACTGAGTCAGGTGGGATGATACTCACAGCATCCATTCCCAGCTCGACGTCGGAGACATCCCATTGCATCAAGTATCTAATATTGAAAAGTCAGCCGTCTGGAAGGAAAATCCGAATGCTGCGCGTAGTGAACAAAACTCGGTCGTGGTTCCGCAGACTCCGAATTCTGAGCAGCAGACATTCAGAGGGCAGCCCGTCCCGGGGATAGCAGCTTTCTTGCCGCATTCTGCGGTGGCATTGCAGTTCGACTGGTAACCGTCTCCACAGTAGGTGTCTCCATAACCACACCAGCCGTCCACACCACAGCAGGCTCCGTTGACGCAGGGGCTATCAGCAGAGCAAGTGTAGTCCTGTTGGCTCTTCGTGGTTTGAAGCTCGGCGCTCAAGGTAGCACCCAAATGACGGTTGAAACCAATTGACAAGGAAGAGTAGTATAAAACTCAATGCAAGACATTCAAACATTCGGTTCGGGATCCGCTGGGTAGCATTCCTAACAAATAATTCCCAGTTTCTTAAGATCCTGGAAATTTACGTTGGGCCGAGTGTACTCCGCCTCAAAAAGGTCATGATTCGTCCCGTATCCGTCTTTGGGGCTGCGTGTATCTGTTCCATCCAAGGGATTTTCTCCAGAGCCATAGAGAAAGCTTGCCACCTCGTCTGAAAGCTTGATGAACCTCCCCGGCCATATGCGAGAGCCTTCCATCGCGATCGTGACGGTCGGTTTCAGCGGTTGATCTCTCTCGGTCCAATCCAGTTCCTCTCGCATCCTCTCTAGTAGACCAGTCAAACACAATTCATCAAAGGGGAACTCGATAAATTCCAAGTCAAGAGATCGTAATGAGGATGGTGCCAATTTGAGTATGTCTATCAACTCCGACGTATCAACGCTGAAACGAGAGAGCGCCAAGTGAGACAGATTCGGCCACTCCTTGATAGGCAGAACCTCCTTCAGGGAAATAGGTGGATCCCTCATTGAAGAATGAGATCCATCATTGAACGTAGTTGATAAATGGACATGGGTCAATTCCTTGGCCAGGCTCACAGCTTGACGGAATAACCCGCTTTGGAATCCTGCCCAGTCACCACTACTGCCAGTAAGTAATGACAGATGAAGACGCCGGAAGCCTGGACGTTTCATGATGGCCGCAAATTGATCGTATTCCTCACAGGGCCGGTCGAAAATCAAAACGTTTAGTCCGGTGTGGAGTTGGTTGGTGTCGAAGCTCAGCTCGGAAACATTATGCTTCTCAGCCTGTGATAAAAGGCGAAGAACAATTCGAGCCCCTCTCCATAGCTCCTTGTAGTCCTCAGTTGCCTCTGACCACGGTAGCGGCTCGACAACCCGACAATCAACGGGATCACAGTGCCATCCTCGCGGAATCGGATAGTTGAATCCGTATGGAAATGCTCGGATCATGGGTGTCTCGTACAGCGGAGCAAACAGCCAGCCGTGAGCCGCAGGCGTAATGGTCACTCTTTTGAGCCGTGGGAATCGCTCCAGGCCGTAAAGAAAGGCTTTTTTATCGTCTTCGGATCCGATCGTAGAGGTCTGATCATCCCATAGTTGGCGATAATACTTCCAGCAGGCTTTCAACGGCATTTGGGCATCCATCTGGTTCTGACGTGCAACGTGGTCAGGTCGGTCCACGTCGCGGTATTTCCGATGCTTCATCCTGTAGCGGTTCTCTTCGCATTCCTCCGTGAACCAGATGGGACATTCCTCATTGGAGTTGATTTCCATGCGGTCGGGGTTGATGCTTGGGTGCACGGTCTCCCATATCAACGGCGCGAATACAAACCGTGCGTCGTCCCAGATGATCTCCCTGATTTCGTGGCGAAACTTTGGATGGTCTGCTACAGCCCGAAAAACTTGGATGTTCAACGAGTTGGCCGAAAGAAACACGCGTGAGGAGGAGAATGGTGAAATCTCGCCGAGGGCTTTGCACGTCAAGCGCAAGGACTTGACATCTTTGTTTGGCAGAAAGGACACGATGGATGAAATCATTTCAGGGGGGAAACGCAGAAGCCACGGACTTTGTGCTGCCATCCCGGACGAGGGGACTGGTGAAGCCCTTGGAGGTATGTCAATGGGTTGAAAGGTGCGAAATTGCAAAGATGTCAAAATGTGAGTGAACCCTTCACTCAAATAAAACCAAGTGCCCCAGGGTCAATTTCCTGATTTGAACATTAATTCGTAATATGGGGACTTATGCTAGAGACGGTTAAAATATATTCTTTGTTTTAGACGGATCCTAAAGGCTTGTAAACCGCCTAAAAATCAGAGATGCATGCATTTGTATGGAGGAAAAAGCTTCATGTTTACATGAATGATTTACAATACACTATATAGAGCGGTGTAACTAGTTAAGAGGGCGGTGTTAATTAAGGCATCCAGGCATCAAGATCCCCTAGTAAAAGGCGTTAATACCGCTACGTAGTGCGTAGTGAAGACATGGTCCCCCGGTACAATATGTAGAATATACAATATACAACGTAGGGACCTATGAAATCTCGACGAAAACACCACAAACGGCCTTTCCGTAGCTTTGGACAGCTGCTTGACCGCTGCCCTGTTATGAAAGACAAAGTGGTTCAGCATGAGCTCCGACTTCCGACCTTTTATCCACAAACGATGTCTTTTGAGTATCTAGTGACTCATTTGGATGTCCTTTCCAAGGTTGTACTCCAGAGCTACTAATGTGTCTTATATAATTTTGTATTGGAGTGTACAAGCTATTCCTACCTAGGTAAGATAGTAAAGTAATTAAAACTCAGCGCGTCTTGGGGGCCAGAACAGAACACACGCTAAAACTCCAAGTTCACCAGGATAGGGCAATACGGCCTTCCTAATATTATATCTGTCTCCACTACGGGGAGTCCTCCGTACTTTGGGGGTATTAAAATTCGACAGGGCTTGTGACCCCTTTCTGCCTAGGGAAAAATAGGCAGGTTCGCACTAGTGACACCTGTTTAAATACTAATACTCCTCCCAGTTTTGGACACATTTATTCCCCACCCCTACGCCCGCTACAATGAAGATCACTCCTTTCTGGGTCTCGATCGCCCTATGGGTTCCACAGGCTCTAGCAGACTCTACTGAATCCATAGCGACATCTGCTACATCCACTACCTCTACTGCCGCGGCACCAACCTGTACATCTTCCCTCATTACCAGTCTCTGCGGCTACCAGCGCCCTGGTCCAGAGTTTGCCGTCGCCAGCGACGGCAGGGCCTTCTGCTGGGACTACTGTAACGCCCACCCTCCCTGCGACTTTGTTATCTTCCGCGCCGGCAACCCTTACACGGGCACCGGCACGTGCTGGCTGTATCCGGGTGAAACCTTCGACGCGAGCAAAGGCAGCACGGACTGCGCCAATCCCTACCTGTCCGTCTACAGCAAGCCCGTGTGTACTGGGGGCGCAACCACCACTGCTGGCGCCTGCGCCGCCACCGCGACTCCCTCTGCTGTTGCCTCGGTCTGCGGGTACCCGCCGCCTGGTGACTGCTTTTACACTTGTGCCGCTAGTTCGGGTGCATCGCAATGCTTGAGTCTATGTGCAGAGGCCGATTCCTGCAGCTATGTTGTCTTTAATCCGAGGAATCCAAGCCTCTCACCGTATGCCTCGGGTACTTGCTGGATGTATGCGAACGGCACATTTGACGCTGGGTCTGTGACCGATTGCACTGGCGCTCCTGAGCAGTTTGTGTATGACAACGTGTGCCCCAAGCCATCACCTTCGTCGTCTTCCCTTTCATCATCATCTCTCTCTAGTGGCACTAGATCTGCAGGCACTACTCCGGGCTCAACCACTAGCGCTGCTATGGAACGCTCTAATGGCACTGAAACTGTAAGCGAAAATTCTGCGCCTGCCGGCCGCTCGCTCAGTAATCCATTGGCTATCGGCGTGGCTATGTTAATGTGGCAGGCTCTTTAATGATGTCCTTGTATGTATTGGTTGTCTGTTCAGCTAAACAAGCTATTGGAAACGATATATTATATCTTAATGGACTTCGTATGAGGTCACTTGTCCCCATGTATCTCTCGCTATTGTAGAGGGTATGTTAGGTTTCTTTGCTATCGTTGCTATCAGCACATTGCCTAAGCATCTCTATCTCAAAAAAACGATGCATTTCAGATGAAAACAAACGACGGTCTCATTATGTTTCCATCTGTAAGTAGTTCGGACTCGGCGCTCTTCTATTACTTGGAGACTCGGATGGGGTTCTGTCTCTGTGGGCCATCAATAAAGAGAGAGTTTTCTGACGATTCCTAGGTGGGAACAAGATCTAATACTCATGGAGTAGAATCAATATCGCAACATATCATCTCAGAGAATGGGGGGGAAGACTGCAAGAAACTTAATCAGAAAGCTGCTTTACTGATAATTGAACCTATATGGATAACTATTTCGCTGCAGTTCCCCTTTTCAAAGAACTACGAGATCTACAATGTGGCTAAGACATCGATACATCACCGTGTTCGGCTACCCTGCCTTGTGGGTTATGGAAATAGATAGAATGATAGGATAATATCTGGCTAGAATCGCAAGTAGTGTTAGAGAATCATACAAAATGATAGAAGCAGCCCTCAGCCACTTAACAAGACATTCACTTAGTACACAGGAAGCTTGTATGCATCCAAATCATAAGTAAAGCTATCAATCGAGTCCTGGTCGTAAACGCACTGGAACTTCTCGCCACTCGCACTCCAAAGTGGACGAAGAGGCCAACGACACATTGATTCAATCTCACCAGAACCAGCGAGTGTCTCCGGCGCCTTTCCATTCTCAACCCAGTCAATGAGAGTCTGCAGAGTTGTCTGTGGCCATGGCGCACCGGGTTGGTAGTCGTTGGTGGCACAGTGTCCGACGCCAGGAATGAGGAACAGCCGGTAGAAGTCATCGACAGCGGCAGCACCTGCTCTGTATGACTTGTTGGGGAACATAACCTCTCTAACCGAGTCCCAGTAGCGGACTGAAGAAGCGGTGGGAATTGAGTAGTCTTGCTCCCCGTGAACGTGGATGACTTTTCCACCGGCGGCTTGGAAGTCAGACAGGTCTGGGTATGTCGTCTGGAAGATGTCTCCGTACTTCTTTTGGGATAATATAATCCATTCCTTGAGGGTATCGTAGGTCACGCCGTCCAAGCTGGGAATGTTGGTCTCCTGCAAAAGATCAACGAACAGGCCAATCCACGTGCCACCGAGACCACTTATGTTGAGCTTCCAGCTGTCGGTGGAGGAATTATATGAGCTTAGAAGATCGTCGAAAGTCGAGCCAGGCTGGTAGCTGAAGTAAACCCGCTTGCCGTCTGAGTCGTGAAGGCCCTTCCAGAAGGTTTTGATGACTTCGATCGCCTTGGCAGATACCTTGCCTGTCTGTGCAGGCGTGGCACCAGCGAAGGCGGAGCCACTGAGGGCAGGGCACGAGTAAGAGGCACCCAGGATGGAATCCCAGTTTAGATGTTTCAAACACAGGTCAGAGCGCGATACAATACCGTCAGTCTTGCCATCCAGGGGATCGCAGCTTGCGACGGTCATGTTCATGATCTTCTCGAGCTCACAGCTGGGCGAGTAGTAGTCAACGGTTGTCTGGATGACGTTGCCGGTCAAATGGTTGGTCTGCTGCTGTGCCCACCGGAAGGCTGGAGCAGCGGCGACTACGCCATCGAACTGATCGGGGAACCGTTGGACCTGACTCCACCCGCCACGGCCTCCCTCAGAACAACCCTGGTAGTAGGAGTAAATCTTCTCGCTGGAGGGTACGTTGTAGATGTTTTTTGTCAGCTCTTTGCCCAATATAGCGAGCTCATGCTGGGCCTGGTAGCCTGTTTCTGATGTTAGCTGGCTCATGAGCTGTGACTTCGGAAGTAGGAAAGTCTCACCAAACATGTACGCCGCTTGCCAATTGATAGTTCCATTTTCCAATAGAGCAACGGAACTGAATTGGGTATCGAATGTCCCAAATCCACCATCGGTCAAACCCCCAACACTTTATACAATGGGTTAGTCAAACATTCATTCCATCGAATAGTAAGCGAAATACTTACCCGCCAACGATAACACCAGTAGGAATCGACGAAGATCCCGAGTTGATAGCCCAGCCACCTCCACCTGTGGACACATATCGGTTCTTAAACTTCCCTGGAGCTGGAAGCCAGTACTGCACATGAACAATATCGCCATCAATGCCGTCATGAGAGTATGCGAAAGTCACATTGCAGTAATCGAAGGTCGAGGTAGGGTAGAAAATGCTGCTGGCGGTGAAGTTGGTGACAAGACTTGTGGAAATCGAAGACGGATCAACCGTAACGCCCTGAATGGCATCTACTGGCAATGCCTTCTTCGCATATGCCGTGGTGCAGATGTCAGTCAGTGAAGTTGTTGTGGTGGTAGCCGAGGCCAGCACAAGCGTATAGGCCCATAGAGAATACCGCATGATGTTTCCGCCACCGCCTCAACTATGTCGGAGAAGATATAATCGAACCCCAGACAGAGGAATTGAATGTTTTATCTACAGCAGTGACAAGCCGTCCTGCAACCGGGATAACTTCGGGGCATTGGGGTAAATGTTATGCCGCCTCTCTCCACAGATCTGTGGGGAAGCTGGGTTACTATCAACTTTCCACGAATACAAATGATTCTTGAATACTTCAAGAAAGTCTATTTTAACTTGTTTTATCGGAAACTTGCTATTCAGGGGGCCCGGAAGGATGACTCCCGAGGTGTATAGGTCAGTCCACCAATACACTTAGTACTCCTGTGGTATATTCGCTGAGCTGTTGTTATCATCCACTACAGCAATATCAAGCTCTGCTAAGAGAATATCTGACCCGTACCCTATTTCGAGTGCTTATGATCTTTCATTTGTCCAGTGTGGCAGGGTGGTGCAGGTTTATGGTGGACAGGACTAAAGTAAAATATCTAACCCGTTACTCACAGTGATATGAACTGCGAGACCCTAGTTCACAAACGGAAGATATCCCCGAGGCCCGAAATTGCAGTCATAATCTACCAAGCCCTCATCCCACACCCCCTCGCCCGAACCCAAACATCTACAATCCGAGCAGCCTGACTGTCCTGGTCCGAATCGACAACAAAATACCACTCATAAAAGGCGCCAGTGACACAAGCATGATTCGGGTGCACTTTAACCACTTGTCCAATATGCAGGGGAATCTTCCTCTGGGACTCACTCTCCCAGGTCACAATTGCATGTTCCTGGCTGATCCTCTCAACAACCAATCTCTCTGATAAATCTTTACCAATCCCATCCATTCGCCAAGAAGAGACAACCCCCCAGCCGGAGTAACTAGGACACGGCTCTCGACCCAGTGCGAGCGTTCCCGCTGCCAGGAGCGCCTCGGGCTTCTCACGCTCACCGTCGTTATAGACACTGCACACTTCGGCGAGCACCGAGATGGCAATTTCATCTTCCAGGAATCCAGAAGCTGCACTAGCATGTGTGGAGAATTGCTGCATGTCTAGAATGGGATAGACGCCAGCATGCAGCTCGACATTCGTCTCACGAAGCAAAGCCTTGAGCTCCCGCGCTTCCGAACAAAGAGAGTCACCACGCAACAAGTTCTGAGACGAGACTACCTGCGGCGTGGCACCAACACTGATAACCAGTTCCCTTTTGGGCAGTAGATGTAGGTTTCTCTCTAAGGCATCTTTGCATCCGCGGATCTCACTGATCAAATGACCCATCGCTTGCTCCGGTGTTGTGCCGCTATAACTCAGACTGCTGTGTGAATACAACCCGAGGAGGCTTGCCCCGCCTTTCTCCTCAGCGGAGGCAAGTTTCTCAAGTAACCCGTTCTTGTTGAGAGATACGGGTGGTAAACCGGCGCGGTGGTAGCCCGTGTCGACTTTGACAAAGACACATGTTGGATGTCCTGCTAGAGAAGATAGTTTCTCCAGGTAGGGGAGTTGGTCTGGGTGGTCGATCATCACAGTAATGCTGTTCTCGCCTAGCGCGCGGGCTGCCTTGGCTAGTAGTGGAACCTGTGATGGGACGAGGGGGATGCCGTAGAGAATGTTAATTTTGCGGTCTTTTTGTTTCAGTTCCTGTAGTAGAGGTATCATCATCTCGATCTCTAAGACTGTGGAGGCTATGAAATTGGCCTCGGTGTTATCGCCGATTTGGAGCTTGGCGATTTCGGGTGTCTGTTGTTCATTAGTTGAGTGTCATTGCATGGAGAACTTGGTATTAGAGTTCTCGTACCTTGTGGGACTTAACGTGAACTCTGAATCCGACATCGAGCGTTTTGATTGTGCGTAGCATTGTTTCGCAGTGTCGGCGGATGATTGCAACGTCGAGCACGGCGGCTGGTTTGGGTACATCGCTGATGTCTTTGCCGATGTAGAACTGCCGTAGGTCTTCCTTAGAGGGTGTTATAGAGGCCATTTTGAAATATTTAGCAGGTGTTATTGGGAAGTGTAAAACGGATATGGGGTTGACTGCGGAGACTGTGACACACATCCACTAAGCTACTTTAGGTATGTCCACCGCTGGCCGCAGTTCTCGACTTTCTCTAATTAATAAATTGCCTATTGTCAAGAAACACCTTACATTGATCTCCTCACCGAGACATGGCCTCGTATTGTCCAATACCACTGAATATTTCACGATCTCCTCATATATCTCACGTCCGACTCCACTTTTCGGCCCCCCCTTATATGCGTAACTTCGACGATAGGAATTCACCATATATGGAACTATATGGAACCGTACTAGTTAACTGACCAGTTATACCAAACAGAGGAATCGGATTTAAAGTCGGACATAAGCAGAGCTCTCATTTCATTCCTACAACAGTCAAACTTGGAAATTGTTATTATCCCTCCTCTCCTTCGTCAACATCGCGCCTAAATAGATTATTCTTCCGTTCCGCAACTGACATCCACTCTGTACAATGTCATCTCCTATATGGCTTATCACGGGTGCTTCTAATGGCTTTGGCCTTGAAATGTGCCTTCACGTCCTGCGTACGGGGCACCGTGTTATCGGCTCTGTCCGCAGTAAGACCAAAGCCGCCACTGCGGTTGAGCAGATCGAGCAGGCTGGAGGCTCGGTGATTGAGTTGGACATGACAGAGACACAGGCCAGCATTGCAAGCAAGATACACGCCCTTGGTCGCATTGACTATCTGATTAATGTTGCTGGCTACTCCATCCTGGCCGCCTGCGAGGACATTACGTACGTAGCGACCATTATGAAGAAGGATGATTAGTCCCTCTAACTTGTTATAGTGATAAAGAAGCAACCCTCCAAATGACCACTAACTTCTTCGGCCCCCTATACACCCTACAGGCTGTCCTCCCTGTTATGCGCGCCCAGCACTCTGGTACTATTGTCAACATCTCCAGTGGTGCCGCCCAAGATCCCCTCCCGGCATGCTCTTTGTATAGTGCTTCTAAGGCCGCGTTGGAGGCTGCATCCGAGTCGCTTGCTAAGGAGGTCGCGCCCCATAACATCCGCGTGCTGATCGTCGAGCCCGGCAATTTCCGCACCAACTTTGTCGGCGCGGTGAGTTTTTGATTTTGTTTTCCCTTTCAATTTCGATATAAGTCATTAGTGCTAATTTACCGGCGTTACAGTTGGCTGACGCAAGTCCCCACCCGGCCACGGTCGCTCCACACTATGATGACCCCGTGGGCGTGGTGATGCGCAAGTTCCTCACTGTCCACGGGAAGCAGCCTGGCGATCCCCAGAAGGGGGTCGAGCGTATCTTCGAGGCCGTCACGGGCACTGGGATGGCCGGTCCCTGGCAGGCAAGATCTCTAGATTGGTCCTGGGGAGCGATGCGTATGCGAGGATGCAGAAGAGCTGTGAAAGATTCAGCAACGATTTGAGTTTGCAGGAGGAAGTTTCCCTGAGCACCAATTATGCCTAAGATGGACAGCTAAGGTCAGTATGCGAGCATCAAGATGTACGCATCTAGCTCAAGAAATTGCACCATCCATGGATACTCTGCCTGGCCTGCAACAATATAGACAATATAGAATAGGGGCCACGGCCCCAGAATGTTTCCCGGGCGGGCCGCCGGGCCCTCTTTTCTAAAAGATAGTGTGAAAAGTAGATCCTGAGCCAATCACATTATTTTTGCTTAGAGAATTTTACTATGATTTTTACGTGTACGTTGGCTATACCTTGATTTCTGTCTATTATAGTATCCCGTAGTATTTTTGGCATGTATAAATCACCTTATATGTTACTATGAAGCTATTCAAAAATCACCCGATCTACTAAGTTACCATAGAGGAATACGGCCAGCGATGGATATACCTAAAGTACATGTGTAGTTTAGCGGGAGTGTCTCGAGATAAAGCGTGCGTAGTCGCTCTCATTTGTATTCTCGTCGCATCCCAATGGCAAAAATGTGGGGATGTCGATTCCGACATCACCGTACACCCTCCAATATCCCGTTCTCCGGGTATTCTCTGATTTGACCGACTCCTCCATTTCCCCAAGTCGAGCTGCGTAGGGTAGGCTCGGTCTTAGACTTGACCACTGTTGTCATCTCCCTCCTGGTTCGAGTCTTCGGCGTCTAAAATATAACTATTAGAGGCAAAGGTTCAGGTCAATTGGGTAGACTGGAGACAAGATACCTGAAGTTCGCACAATGAAAAACTGCGCCGCAGCCACAGGTCGAATCCTGTGATGAACAGAGCTAGTGACCATCCCGTTACGGAGCACGTATTCAATATTCGATACTCGCATCAGACGCGAGCTTTGCATCGCCCACAATGCTGCGAGCCACTCATTGTAGGTACGGACAATGCCTACTGTGGGCTGGAGGCTTTGGATATCCCTCACACGGGGCCGGGAAGGGTCCAAATCGATGTTTCGGTATGGGGAGGGTACATGGAACTGGATCTCGTCGAGTTCCGGGTTGTACTGGAAGTGGGCTTCCAGATCAGCGAGGAAGGCAGGGTAGTCCATGCCGATGGCCTCATTGGTTCCCTTTGGGAAGAAGTAATTGCCAGCCCAGAAAATGGTCGCATCGTTTGTGGTCGCAGGTCGGCGCACGACGATCATGCCGTCACGGATTCTGGGTTGGAAGATGGCCGGCGGGGAAGTGTAAGGAGGGTCGGGGGAGGCCATGGCAAGTTCGGTATTGATGAGGATATTGCGTAGGTTAAAGCAAGCACAACTGGAGAAAAGCCAGGTGGGGTGAGCAAGAAGCTAAAGCTCAGATCGAGGTTCAGCCAAAACAAACCAGGATGGGAACTATGAGCGTCAAGTTGGGAGGTGTGAATGTGGGATTGTGCCTTGGATGACACGTTTGCCACGTTTGATAAGGCATTTTACTACAAGAAATGGGATCAATCAACCCCTGATTGGATTTCATCGATTCGAAATAGCTAAATATCTCTTCGCTCGACTTCCCTGTTCGGAATGAGCATCCATCCAGAGCCCCAGTGCTCACTTTCCCTGGCATCGGTGCAAGATCCGTTATGCTGCACTACATCTCCCGGATTGGCTGATTGAACCTCTTCTCCCATATCATATAACCACCAAGAACACAGCCCCATCGCTTGATAGCAGCCTTGAAAAGAAATCCCGCACTGCAACGATCTCATCGCTGTCCATTCAGAGTAACTCGTAGTCGGCTGAATATAGATATTTATATTGAGTCAGCAATCATCTCACACGTTCTTCAATCAAAGCTGGGAGGAGTTACGTACCTCTCCTAACAATAGTTAAGCGAGCCGTGATGGTGGTAGAAACAACAGTGGAGGCAGGCTGCGCATCCGAGTTGACACGGCCCAGGGAGGCTTTTTCCATGGCCAGAAGAGCGGCAACCCAGGTGTTGTAGGTCCTGACTAAAAAGACTGAAGACTCGCCGGGGTAGCCTGCGGACTTGAAAGCGCTGGTACGATCCCATCGGAGTTCTTCTTCATCGGAGTCGTAGTCGAAGTGGTCCATCAGATCATGTTCGAATGCTTCGTAGCTCAGTTTGGCGGGATCAAGTCTACCATCTGGGTTGATGCGCATTTCACTTCTCACGTAGCCCCCAAGCCAAAATACAGCTGACTGGCCGCTTTCGCGATTGGTCACTTCAATGAGACAGTCGTGCATTTTGAGCTCTCGCGGACGGTCCTGCGGGACGGCGTCATTTGTGCTACCCATGTTGAGTGATACGTTGAATGGACAGTTCAAGACTTGAAGAAAAAAAATCGATGACGAGGGTAGGGTGAGAGGATGAGTTTGATACGAGTCAAGATCGAAGAAGAAAAGTAGACGAAGGAAGACAGAGCAAGCGGAGCGGAGATATAAAAAGTATGATAAGATCTGAGATGCAATTGAAAGTATGACAAGATCCGAGATGCAATTGAAACATCTCTCAGTTATTCATTCTTGATGATTTCACTGATCTGCGATATATCTGTTACTTTACATTTCCCTTCTTTTGCTTCCTTTGAATCTCTTTACTGAACACTTCACGTCCTCATCTTGTTCCTGCTTTCCTTTGGTCTGTAAAGAAAGGAGCTTTCTGTGCAATTCTGTATTTTTCGTCAGATCAGGTTGACTTATTGGAAGATATGCTCTACCAAACTCCTTCTTGGTCACAATAAAGAAGCGACAGGTAAGTCCGTGTCCCACTGCTGCTTCCTTATTTTGCAGGGCTATCAAAACACCCAACCAACCGTTTTAGTTTCTAATGGCATATTCATAGTCTAATCCTTCGATGTGTTCTCATTGGTCCCATAGAAGCACATGGCTGTAGCCGAAATGAGACCGCAGATCTTCGATAAACGGGTCATAATGGAGTTCTACAGCCATATCAACAGACGGGGTGGATCCCTCCCTAGCGTATGAGCGAAGCCAGAATAATCCGCTGGCCATACCATGGTAGTGGACATGGATAAGTCTGTCCTGTAGGTAATGTCTGACTCCGTACAGAGCTGTGCTTTGGCTACGTTGTGTTGCCACTGGGGATCCTGCATGAGTTGGTGCTGGTTGAGGTGTTGATGAGGATGGTAAGGGGTTTGCAGGAAGAGTTTGACTTTTTTGGGTCAAAGCTTGCTTTGAAGCCATGGTGAGAGATGTCTTGACCTAGTTAGAGAAGATATAAGATTTCACAGGTGTTGCTGGGGAAGTTCAGTGATGGGTAGGCGGTGTTTTTTGATGTTTAGGGGACCTAGGTATTAATATCCATCAAAATACCTGTCATTACTCCAGCAATTCAAAAGCGTTACGAAGAGCGAAATACTTCTGTATTTAAGGCCGCAATACGTTTAGACAATGTTTAAGGTCCGTATCCCCAAGCATGCCAGGGAAACCGAATCAGACATTAATCAAGGTGTGCCGCTTTTCTTCAGCCTGTGATGCGATCAGAATCTAAGTAGCTGCCACTAACCAGAGGAACCATACAAGCAGCGGTGACCTAAGCTCTGTGCACCCCCATATCGCGGAATATATCATGATGTACTAGATATAGCGCGTCGTGTTAGCAGTGAAATCCACTAGCAATCCTACGAGAAGTCAACCTTTTAACGAATCGGCATCGTCCTAACACTTCTCGCCAACGCCTGGCAAGCTAGGAGAGTTCACCTTCGTAGATCCGCAACACAGACTTGTGGCAGAAGTGACAGGAGAAAAGCTTGGCTAGACTTATAGGAATGATCTGAGCTAAAGACTCGCGCTAACTATCAGATAAACCAGGATCCCGTGCATCTATATTCCAAGATTTGTTCGTTTGCTTTAAATTTAGCTGACTGACTACCGACGAGGAGCAGAAGGCAAGAAGAACCAAGAAGAATGACCATCTCAATATGATATTTTTGGTTTCTCTTCATTAGTACAAATTGGGCGAATTTCTTTCAATACGGCGGTTTGGCCGAGTGGTCTAAGGCGATTGACTAGAAATCAATTCCGTTCGCGGGCGCATGTTCGAATCATGCAGCCGTCGTTGCACATCTTTTTTTTTTATTCTTTTTGGTAGAACCCTTTCTTTCCTTAGTCTAAGTGACAAGGTACCCTTTCTATCAAATGTCGCCAAGTGAAAAGTAGTGTGGTTGATATATTACTTCTACCAGGTGTATCATCATATATTACACTAACCCCTAATCGGTTAAGTTACGTAACCTTCGGCCTTTTGTGGGTGTAAATCATATATCTAGACTAGATAGTATAAATAGCACTATAGGTCCATGGATGTTATAGTAGCTATCAAATATAAACCACAATATACATATATAGGTAGGGTAAGGTAGTTATGTATGGTAAAAATCTGGTCTTCTAGTTCTATAGCCTCGTCACACTAAAATAGCAAAACTCAAGCAAATGTTCTCCGAAGTAAATACAACAGACCATGATAGATGTCGGGATGAAGGGGGTTTTGCACTAACAAAGAGCATGTAGCACTATTCAAGCCTTCATAATACCCTCTGTACAATGTACTGATCGACTCGATAGGCTATACGACGATGCCGATGACAACCGAACAGCCGTCGAAGAACTCTATATATAGTAATCAAGCCAAGTTACGAGTGAATTAATAAAAGTAAACATTAATTAGAGCTATTTAAAAGAACCCCTTCCCTCAGACCTTCTTTTCCCTGGAGCTATAGCGAATCAGCACGGAAAATACCCGGGGAAGTATTCGTCCATCAATCACAGGATACATTTCTCGCGGAACTTGCTCAACGGAGCTTCGGACTGATCAGCATCCTCCACTTCGCGCCCTCCTAGCCGAAATCTGAGCATCGTATAGAATCGTGAGATAATACATACTCCTTGCGTGGACAACATTCCAGAGCATGCATATTCGGAGCTTTCCAGTATGCCACTTACCCCATACGGAAATGTATCGCGGATCACAGGGGTCGGCGGGACTTTTATTTCTCATGCTGAAGCTGTCATGGGCCTATCCCTTCCATTGATGGTATCATGAGGTGGTTACAGGCCCACCGAATATGTGTGTGGTGACCTGGTGGATGGGTCAATATTGTAGTTCCTCCCCCACTTGTATCTTGGGATGAAGCTGGATATCTCACTTTGCTCTCCACAAGACGATCGATGATCAACAATCTGCAGAGCATGCTCTTTCACGGCTGTATTACAGTGATGCAATTTCAGTGCTCATCATTGAATACCGTCTACAAACTGCTTGGTTGGTGCCTTGATTGCTAAGGAATGTGTATGTCCACGGGTATCCTGTTCCCCCTCGGGTCGTTACACCGTCTCTCACTGGGTAGACAGGGTGATGTCAATGTCCAGCCTAGCAATGGTGCACTGGCCCTGAGTGCTTTTTCACTTATATCTATCATACCATAGCTTTTCCCCCGTCCATAATGTTTTATACGAACGGCTCATTCCCTTCCTCTTTTTTGACTCTTGTATAGATCTGGATTTGCGACATCCACTCTGTACGCCAGACCCCTCGGCATTTATCTCTCTATTGGTGCATTCGGATTGAAAGGCTCTGTCCACGAACAGCTCAATCCCATATAGCCAACTCCTTCGAGATATCCGAGAATGAAGCTCGAAGATGTCGAAAAAGCCCCCAGCTCACCCACTCTTAGGAGTCTAAGTCAGATTCAACTCGACAAAAGCGCCTCCAACAGTTCCTCCGGCGACTCAGACCTCGCAAAGCCCGAGCTCTTGCCGCAATCAAGATGTCAACGATGGATTGCAAGCCTAAAAAATGTGGAGAGACGTGGCGTCGAGCCCGTTCCCATGGAAAAACGAGAGACAATAACACCTTCAACCATACTTCATATGCTGCTAATGTGGTTTAGCATGACATTGGCGACAAATAACATCATCGTTGGATCAATGGGTACACTCGTGTTAGGCCTCAGCTTCAAGGATGCGGCCCTCTGTGCTGTATTTGGATGTTTAGCCGGAAATTGCACTGTCGGTTTTATGAGTATATGGGGCCCGAAAAGCGGAAACCGAACTTTGGTATGTTGTTATTGAAATATCCGTGGAGTTTTGCACAAGGAGAGGAGAGAACATCCGCTCATGAATTCGATAGATCGTGGCCCGATATTTCATGGGCTATTATCCCAGCAAAGTCTGCATTATCCTGAACCTCTTCACCAATATCGGGTATAGCATGGTAAACAGCGTCGTCGGTGGCCAGATTTTGTCCGTGGTCTCTGGTGGCCATCTTTCCGTGATAGTGGGCATTATCATTATCGCCGTTTCCAGCTGGGCTATGGCCCTGTTTGGCATGAAAATCTTCCAACTATATGAACGGTAAGTATCAGCCGCCCAGCACACCTTAAATGCATATTCTAATTAATATCAGAGTTGCCTGGTTGCCACAGCTGCTGGTGATATGCGTGATGGTGGGTTCAGCAGGGCCTAATTTCGACTTCAACATCGAAACACCAATGTCAACAGAGCAGTTAATCGCCAAAAGAATCACCTTCTTCTCCCTGGCATTGTCCATTGCCCTAGCCTGGGCCCCACTCGCCGCCGATTACTATGTGTATCTCCCGCCGCAGATGAAGAGCTCTCGGACATTCCTGGTCACAGTCTTCGCCGCCACTAATGGCATGTCAATTGTTCTCCTTATGGGCGTTGGTCTCGGAACCGTCATTGCCAGCTCGGCACACTTCGCATCCAAGTATGGTAGCAGTCCTGGAGGAGTCCTGATGACAGCGTACGACAGTCTGGGAGGGTTCGGGAAATTCTGTGCTGTTATCAATGTCCTTGCTTTGGTTGCCAATAATACCCCCGGGGCATATTCGATGGGAATGAACTTCCAGATGGTTGGTGGAATGTTTGGAAAAGTTCCCCGACCGATTTTCACGACACTTGCTACGGTTATCTATGCCGCATGCGCGATGGGAGGTCGGGACCGGCTGTATGAGGTCTTCAAGTCTTTCCTGCCTCTAATCGGATACTGGGTAATGATGTTCGTTGTGATTGTCTTTGAAGAACACACAGTTTTCCGACGGAATAGAGGCTATGACTGGTCTCAGTGGAACTGTCGCGACAAACTGCCTTTGGGGATCGCAGCGGGAGTTGCTTTCCTGATTGGTTGGGCTGGTGCAATTGTTGGCATGGTAAGACACCCAGATTCCAGTTAGTCATGTCTTGCTAATACCCAGATTTAGTCTCAAGCGTATTATATCGGCCCCATCGCGCAGATGGCCAGCGGAGCTGATCTGGGCCTCTGGTTGGGTGCGGGCTTCACGGCGATATTTTTCCCACCGTTACGGGCATTGGAGCTCAAATTTATTGGTCGCTAGTGGTTGTACCACTCTTTTTACATGTTGGCATAATGACCTGCCAGGAAGCGTGGAGGCAGCACATTTTATATCCTCAACATAAACCAGAGAGTATATAGCGATAGCATGGGGAACTGTAAAGACCCGATGTGGACTTGAATAGAGTTTAAATAATGCAAAGATGTATTAATCCTAGGCCCATGATTCGTTTTAAATTTACTAGTAAAACGCCATGGCTTACGAGGCGCGATCGCATGCGCTGTTCACAACTGTGGCTTGCCTTCAGATGTCTCAGTTAGCTGGGGAAAGTTCTCATTTCTCCCCGAGGCTCGGTATATCGGGTGCCCCGCGTTTAAATCGTCCAATTATATTTTCCAGATTAAACAAAGTTAATGGAATTGCATAGGTAAATCATACTGCTTCTCTACGGATAATCGAGTTATGCAGAGTGTTATGTACGTCGGGCTGCACAAGTAAGTGAAAAGCCGCGGGCATAACTTCAGCTGATAAACTTTGTGGGGATTGACCTGTCCCGTGGATCGTCAGGGCACCACAATTTCTTATTTAAATCTCGTGGAACCCCCCGTCAAAGCCTCGATCCCCAAATTATCACCTCAATATGAACCACACCGACACCTGGGCTCCATCCCTACCTACAGGGAGCATGACAGCCCAACTACTCCCCTACGCCGTAGGCCTCCTCCTCGCCTGGCCCGCAGTAACAACAACCCTACGATTTCAACGCTTGCGCAAGCTCCACAAACAATATGACTACCCAACACGGGAATCAATGTCCAAAATGACCGACGAAGAAGCCTTCCAGATCCAAAGACAGCTTGCGCAGCTCGAATTCCCACTCATGTTCATCAAGAGCTTACAATTCGCCTTATTCCGGGTATGAGAGCAAAACTCCAACCCACATAATCGGGCCATGCCCCAGCGATCTATACATGAATTTTCTAACAAAAAGGAAAGACCTACGGCATCCCTTCAATATCCCACCTCCTCGCAAAAACAACCCAATTCTCCAGCCCGGAAACTTCCTTTAAGCGGTACACGGATACCAGCGTCCTCGTGCAGGAATGGGTCGGTAATGACCCGGCTTCGACACGCGCGCACCTCGGTCTTGCCCGGACGCGCTATCTGCACAGTGGGTATAGGGCCTCTGGTAAGATCCTCGATGACGATATGCTCTATACGCTGGCGCTGTTCGCGCTCCAGCCGATTCGGTTCATCGATCTCTATGAGTGGCGCAAGCTGAGTGAGCTGGAGCGCTGTGCTATCGGGACTTTCTGGAAGAGTGTGGGTGATGCGCTTGATGTTAGCTACGAGAAGCTGCCGTCTGGTAAGACTGGGTTCCGTGATGGGATTCAGTGGCTCGAGGAGATTGATGCTTGGAGTGAGGAGTATGAGGCGAGGTGTATGGTGCCTGATGATAAGAATCGTGAGATGGCGGATCAGACTACCGCTGTGCTGGTTTATATGTTGCCTAAGATGTTGCACCCGGTTGGGTTGCAGGCTGTTTCGTTTATGATGGATGACAGGCTTAGAAAGGCTATGCTGTAAGTTCTTTCCCCCACTTTTTTCCACTTTTTCCTTTTGGTTCTGCTGCATGTTTACACGGATGTGTTGTACATGGCCATATCCACTGTACTCAATCATTAACGCACCAACTAACTCCTTACTAAATAGCTACGATCCCCCTTCCGCAATCTGCGCAGCACTACTCTCAGTCATCCTCACAGGCCGCAAGCTATTCCTCCGCTACCTATGTCTGCCACGACCGTACTTCCTACGCTCCGTCTCGTTCACCGACAAGCCTGATCAAAACGGCCGCTTCTTCCTCAACCAATGGGATGCCGCCCCGTACTATGTCAAGCCCACGTTCTGGAACCGCTGGGGCCCGATGGCATGGCTGACTTGGGCTCTAGGGCGCCCTGTGCCTGGTGATGAGGGGGATAAGTATTATCCCACTGGATATAGTGTTCCCGATGTTGGACCGAAGTATTTTGAGGGGAAGGGGAGGAAGCAGTTGGATGAGACTCTGTCAGAGTTCAAGGGTGTTCGGACTGGCAAATGTCCTTTCCATTGAGCTGTAGAAAGGCAAGGAATTGGCTGTGACGGGATGGAGATATAGATGTAGCCTTATGTGATCCGACGGGGAGATTAACTTGTTATTCTACTTATTCTACGTGAGATTGTCACGAGCAAGACATTTGAAGCCATCCAGGGTATTGACATATAAAGCTGCCGCTGCACCAAGCTTGAAATTCAAAACTACAATTAACACGACTTAGAATGCCATGGAAAATCATTTCGTCACTTTCTTTTCCACTATGTGCTATTCTGGAGGGGTCGAACAAATCACCCAAGCCGAGTAGGAAAATAGACAAAAAAAGGGTGTAAATTAGGAGCGCTCAAACAAATTGGGTTCGGGGCTTGCGCCCAGAAAGCCGGTCCGAATGGTAGAGAACGTAGGATTGACAAGGGTATTACTTGGAACAAATCTCGAAGAAGATTTATTTAAACCTCCTCGTCAACAATGTCCTCAGCGAGGCTAAAAATAGGGGGAGAATTCGTTAGTCGATATATTCGAAAGCCGGGTGATGTGGGGAATCCTTACTACTCCTCCTCGCCCTCGGAGACGGAGGCCTCTTGGTACTGCTGGTACTCGGAGACAAGGTCGTTCATGTTGCTCTCAGCCTCAGTGAACTCCATCTCGTCCATACCCTCACCAGTGTACCAGTGCAAGAAAGCCTTGCGACGGAACATGGCAGTGAACTGGTCGCCGACACGCTTGAAGAGCTCCTGGATGGAGGTGGAGTTACCGACGAAGGTAGAAGACATCTTGAGGCCACGGGGGGGAACGGAGCACAGAGAGGTCTGGACGTTGTTGGGGATCCACTCAACGAAGTAGCTCTGGTTCTTGTTCTGGATGTTGCGCATCTGGTCCTCAACCTCCTTCATGGAGACCTTACCGCGGAACAGAGCGGAGCAAGTGAGGTAGCGGCCGTTACGGAAGTCGGAGGCAGCCATCATGTTCTTGGGGTCGAACATCTGCTGGGTCAACTCCGGGACGTTGACCTGGCGGTAAGAGTAGCCACCACGGCTGGTCAGGGGAGCGAAGCCGACCATGAAGAAGTGCAGACGAGGGAAGGGAACCATGTTGACGGCGAGCTTGCGAAGATCGGAGTTGAGCTGACCGGGGAAACGGAGGGAGGTGGTCACACCGGACATGACGGCGGAGACGAGGTGGTTCAGGTCACCGTAGGAAGGCTGGGGGAGCTTGAGGGTACGCATGCAAATGTCGTAGAGAGCCTAAGATTGTCAGTATTCTTCATTGTCAGTATTTCTCCACGCGTTTCATACCTCGTTATCGATACAGAAGGTCTCGTCCGAGTGCTCAACAAGCTGGTGAACAGAGAGGGTGGCATTGTAAGGCTCCACAACGGTGTCGGAGACCTTGGGGGAGGGGACGACGGAGTAAGTGGCCATCATACGGTCAGGGAACTCCTCACGGATCTTGGAGATCAGGAGTGTACCCATACCGGCACCGGTACCACCACCCAGGGAGTGGGTGATCTGGAAACCCTGGAGGCAGTCACAGCCCTCGGCCTCACGGCGGACGACATCGAGGACCTGGTCAACAAGCTCGGCACCCTCGGTGTAGTGACCCTTAGCCCAGTTGTTACCAGCACCGGACTGACCGAAGACGAAGTTGTCGGGGCGGAAAAGCTTGCCGAAGGGACCGGAGCGGACAGCGTCCATGGTACCGGGCTCCAAATCGACCAGAACGGCACGGGGAACGTACTTGTCACCGCTGGCCTAGATTGTCAAAGAAAAACGTCCGATCAGATGATGCACGATTAATCGGTTCCCAGTCATTATACTCACATGGTTGAAGTAGACGTTCATACGCTCGAGCTGGAGGTCGGAGGTACCATTGTACCTAGCAAGATATCAGACTTGTGATCCACCAGAAACCCTACCACTGTTAAACTTACTGTCCATCGCCATCGAGACCGTGCTCGCCAGAGATAGTTTGCCTGTAACCCAGTTAGTTACTTGTCAATTGATACCCAACGCGAAAAAAAAAAGCTCCGACACTTACCAGAAAGCGGCACCAATTTGGTTACCCTATAACCCAATTCCAGTTTAGTCCCACGAATCAAAGAATGTTTCCAAGAATGTTCCATGTCGAACTTACACACTGGCCGGTTTGGAGGTGAACCTAGAGCATGTTAGCAAAAGATCTGTTGGGAGTGGGGTCGTGGCTCAGGGGCCATATGAAAACAAAAGACGCGTCTGGAGGGGATCACGTACAATCTCACGCATTTTGAGGATATTAGAAAAGAGATGGAGAAAGAAAAAAGGAGAACCGGTGACAAGTCAAGGAGGATGGGGAAGAAGAGAAAGCAGGAGAGCCAGTTGAGCGGTGTGTGTGGGATCAACAAGTCAACAACTGAACTTCAGGGGGGGAGGCCCGATTGGGTATAGCCGCATCACGGGACTCGGGGAGGTGCGAACCACATTTTGTGTTTTTCTGGGGCGCGTGATATTGGACTATGCTATGTATACTATTAATTATATCACTACAACTAGAAATAAAACTACACAACTACATACTTATGTAAATAATAATATTTCAATCATTCAATTCGAAAAATTTGGGCTAATCATACATGTTGGGTATTGTTCAATTGGGTGCCGCTTTCCATTCACATGGAGTACTCGCTTGCCCTTGAGTAGCTCTCGCCATTTGAAGTTCGCTCAGCTGGGTGTCGCTTTCCGTTCACATAGAAGTACTTGCTTGCACCTGAATAGTTCTCGCCGTTTAGAAGTCGTTCAGTTGGTACATAGTTCCACCGTTTGTGGTTCATTCGGTGGGTTGCTCTCGCCGTTTTCGATTCGATCACTTGGTATCTCGGCGTTTCCTGTTCAGTTGGACTAGTTCTTGCCAGCTTCCTGGTCATCTTCCTGGTCCTTGTGTTCGCCATTGTCTGTCTTGTGGCTGCCAGTTTCCTGGACCTTCTTGGTTTCCTGGGCCTTGTCGGTTTCATAGTTCTTGTCGGTCTTCTGGGCTTTGTCGGTTTCCAGGCTCTTGTCGGTCTTCTGATTTCCGCGGCTTTCCAGCCAATCTCCGAACCGCTCAAGGCGGGCTTCCTCATCGTCATCTGCATCCAGAGGGTTTACCTTTTTGCCCTCTGCGTCACGTCGGGGGTGGTACTTGTTGAACTTCTCCTCGCCATCCCAGATGTAGGCAACAACAGTGTTGCCACCGAAGTAACGGCCGTTCATATTCTAAAAAGATGATCAGTTGGTTGCTATCACGTTAATTATAACTGAGGCCTACCTTAACACAGCGACGTGCGTCGGCAGATGCCACAAATCGGACAGTAACCACCCCATCAGCTTCGCCGTCCCAGACGACCACTTTGGTCACATCGCCAATCTTAGAGCACTCGCTTTCAATGTCCTGTTGAATCTCAATACTGGCAAGCGGGTCCTCCTGTAATTACACGTCAGTCGCCGGTTCCTATTCGTGCAAGGCAACCTTGCAAGAGGTAGGGGGTGTCAAACCTCCAGTTCTGCCAGTGTAAACATATGCTTCATAACCACATGTCTTCTCGCCTCCTCGGCAGCCTTCATCGCCGCCATGACCTGCTCAGCTTCATCGTCACCCCAGTCGGAAAGTTTCCTATCACAGTCAAGTCAGCATGAGACACTACCGCCATCATCAACAAACACACTTATTCAACCGCTCAGCGCGCTCCTTGAACTTCTTTTTCTCTTGCGCAGTCATGACCTTGGGCTCCGAGTCCTGTTCACGCTTGTAGGAAAAGTCGGCCACCTGAACGCGCATCGGTCCATTTGGGTCGCGGGGACCCATTCGGAAGTCCGTCTCGTCAAGCCACTTAATCGCGAGGTCGACTGACTCCGGTCGGAAGTACACGACCAAAGCATCGCCATTGAAATCGCCGTTCTCGTCGGTGTACATTTTAATTCGCGGCTTTCCGGTGTCGACTTCCTCAGCGAGGATTCCATACTTCGAGAACAACTCTTGAATCTCCGACAGCTCAGCGTCACGGGGGATCTTGGTAACCCACACAGCGGTGTTCACACGGGGCTTCTTAACCTTGGGTTCATCGGTCTAGAAGGCGAAAGAAGAGAGTCAATTATCAATCCCATCAAGCTGCCACAACGACACCCGGAACACTTACCTCGTCGTGCGAGTTCTTGCGCTTCTTACGGTCGCGCGGATGAACGACTTGGGTATCAGCGTCATCAGAGCCATATCCTTGCTGCTTGCGGATAAGCGCCTCGTCGATCTAGGGTTGCAAGTCAGGTTAGCACCGGGGGTTGTCGGCCGGCATTATGGACAGCCCGTCGCAAAGCGCCAGCGTTTCAATGCATATATCACGTACCGATTCGACCCATCTCTTCAGAATACTGTTAAACAGGAACTCGCGACCGTCACTAGTCTCAAGCAGGAAGCTGTTGTCCAGTCTGGAGAACGAGATGCGCGGGTCGTTATCAAACTCCGCCACGTCGGTCGGGAAGTCCATTTTGACAAAACAGCCCGCCGGGGAAACTATCTCAGAGCTGGATCAGATGAAAACAATGAGGGGAAAGTGTGCGCAACGTGTTTTGGAGATGGTGAGGTTTGCGATGAGTCGCGAAAGCAGGGTATGTAGCTCCCGACGACCGTCGCCGTGTAAATCTCTCGGCGCCGCGTTCCGGAAGGTACTGGCCCCGCATTCCAGGTCTCCAGCTTTACCTAGTACAGCTCAGCTCTACAGAGTACTAGTTTCCTGGTATTCGCATTAATGCTGACATGCTACTTATGGTTACAGTACGTTCAGTTCGCCTCTGTCCGGTTCGAACAGTGCTTATGTCGTACCATATAAAAAGTCACGGTTTGTCTGGCCAATGTGGTTTTCTCCCCGGAATGATGTCGTGAAACTCGATATTTGGGTATCTAAATACTATCAAAGTGAAAATTGCACCTGTGGCCGTTGGAGAGCATCCCAGATACCTATAGTTCGATAACTAAGGCATTCAAGACACTCCGCCGCGGCCAACAAAGAAGAATTAACGTGAAACAAAAAGAAAGGCATTTGCCTAATATTAGATATTAAAGAAGGAACAGCTATCAGATCAAGTCCGATCTAGGCCTTGGTGTCAATAACCTCGCCCACGGGTGTAACAGTGCGCTTAGAGCCAGCCTCCGAGCTTTCCACGCCATTGACAACATCGCGGGTGACTTCAACGTAATCATACTAGAGAACAAATGTCAGAAAAAGTCCCTTGGGCCGACTGAGAAGCAATAATACTTACAGCAAACTCGCCAATTTCGGCGTCGTCAATACCCATGATCTCATCTTCCTCGGGTGCGCGCAAGCTGAGGCCCGGAATGAGGTTCATAAGGAAGAGAATAATACAGGTTCCAAAGAAGGCATAAGCCATTCCTGTGACTGAGTCGGCAAGCTGATATCCCAGCTGGATATAGTTCTTGTTGATCCAGCCGCCATCGATCTCAGTGACACCGTCCAGGTGCGCAATGTAATCACTATTAATGCAAGTTAGTTTATGATCGGACAATCCTGCCGGGAAGTAGTTTAACTCACGCAGCGAAAAGGCCAGTCAGAAGGTTTCCAACCACGCCACCGACACCGTGGACGGCAAAGATATCGAGAGCGTCATCAACGCGAAGGAGGAACTTGAGCTTGGTAGCATAGTTGCATGCAACAGCACCGACAACACCAAAGATGAAAGCAGCCCAAGGAGTAACAAATCCAGAGCCCGGGGTAATGGCAACAAGACCAGCAATGACACCAGAGCAGAAGCCAACAGTCGACCACTTGCGCTCCAGTCTGTAGTCCATCAAACACCAGGTCACACCTCCAACGGAGGCAGCAAGGTTAGTGACAACGGCAGCCATCACTGCACGAAGATTGGCAGATAGAGCAGATCCAGCATTGAATCCGAACCAGCCGACCCAGAGGAACACGGTGCCGATGACAACGTGGGTTACATTGTGAGGGCGATAGTTCAGCTCGTGGGTGCCATGGCCACGACGCTTGCCCAACATCAAAGAGTAGGCGAGGGCGGCAGATCCAGAGGCAATGTGGACGGGAGTACCGCCCGCAAAGTCAAGACCTCCGAGCTTGAACACCCATCCCGACGAGTTCCATGTCCAGCAGGCGATGGGGTCGTAGATAATAGTGGTCCAGATGAACATGAAGACAATGCAGGGGAGCATGCGACCACGCTCAGCAACTGCGCCGACGGCGAGAGCAACCCTAATTGCGGAGACGATGTTAATTTGTGCTTCTATAGGATCTCCATCCACAGGGTGGATGCATGATGATAATGACTCACGTAATAGCGGCGAACATGCCCTGGAAGATAGCGAACAGCAGATCAGGAACTTTAGTGCTTCCCACAGAAGGTGCACCTAGAACACCCTTGAAGCCGAAGTTATCGAGGTTACCGATGTAGCTGCCGGCTGTGTGGGAGAAGGCCAGCGAGTAACCCCAGAAGAACCATTGGAATGAAACCACACCGACCGACATGATCGAGAGCCATATCAATGAGAGTGCCGACTTTCGACGAGCTAGACCGGAGTAGAAGAATCTATAATCAAGTAATGAGCGAGAGTCCTTGGGTGTTTAGGGAAGGGGTTGGTCAAGTCATACCCAACTCCAGGGATCATCAGCAGTACTAGGGCTGTCGACATAACGACCCATGCGATATCACCAGACTGTTACCACTGTTAGCTACGGAGCTCCTCCATTGACTCCTAAAAGGTACACAACATACACTATAGAAGATGTTCAAGTCATCATGAAGGGAGTCACCACCAGTTGCGATGGTACCATTGTATTCAACCGGGTATTCGGCCATGATGAGACCGAGGCTAGGCCAATTGTATTGCAAGTGTTATCGGAAGTTGAAAGGCAGTCGCAATGGAGTGATACAGGAGGTCTCCCGTAGCTTTGTGATAGGAGATGGAGCGAAAGAAGTAAAAAAAGTACTTTCAAGCACCGGGCTGTGAAAGGAGAGAGAAGTGATATGTCTAACATGCAAGGACAAACACTGGTAATTAAATAACTGGCAGTCTCAGACAACCAACTATGCTCCACCATCAGACGCTAGAACGCTACCAGACCATCGACCTTAGTTCCGATAGTGGAAGCTGGTCATTCTGATTTCTGATATGATTCATCTACTCTGATAGCAGGTAGCCAAGACCGCCCCCATTTTAACCATGCCGAGTTCATAGCGATATGGTATATACTCCATAGACCCAGACCGGGGAATTACGGGTCCTTGCGTTTACATACTTCAGCTGTATTTGGATATTGTACTTTGTACTCCGTACGGGTATCTGCTCTCAAACCCATGTTTCCTCTGCAGTGTAACTACCTGCTGTTTTTCTGTACATCTGTGCATCCATGAATTTTCCCTTAAGAAGGATCTACTCTCCATGCTTTGACCCCCAATAAGCAGGGGGAAAGTCCAACTGACGTACGGAGTACTAAAGTGATAAACAGATTGGGTCATTTCAGTGACAGAAAAGAATAATAGGAAATAATAGGAAATAAGAGGGATCGAAATTGGACGGGTGCTCAACGACTGGCTGTAGATATGAAGTTGAAGGCCGCCAATCAGAGGCATTTGCTTATCATTCTCAACCTTGGAAGTTTCTGTGGCTTCATCCGTTGTTTAATAACATTGGAAGTCGACTGTCTTATTGAATGGAAACTGACCCGGTGCCTTGGATATAGTAGTTTCCATAATAATTGCATATTGCTATGTGCAACGTGAAGTTGTTCTGGGCGTTTGATCTCTTATCATCGGTTCAATCTCGTGTTGCCCCAACCAATCACAATTTAATTTCCCTTATCTCATCCCTATGTACATTGTCAACACGCGCAATTTCTACTCGGTATACATTATTTGACAACGCGAGTGGCTACAGAGTCTTTTCTATCATCCAAGGCCTCGGAAAATGTGGGAGAGGTCACAGATCAATCACTTGTAGGAAAAACTGCTATAATGCAATAGTGTAAAATTTTCTTTACGTATCTTCGCATCAAGATCTGCCTATACATAACTGTTCAACATTCATACTTCTGCCCCTGCAGGTCGCATATTCTCTCCGCATCATCTCTTAGTGGCTCCCCCCCCCATTCTCCGGGTCTGTCACACCCGGTTCCACACGATGCAGAACGCATGGGGCGGGAAAACTAAACTCTTTCCCACAGAGTCTACAATGTAGGGGGTCCCGAGGTCTACAAAAGTACACCAAGTCAAGGTCAAGATAAGCATCCAGTCTTTCATTGGCGGGAATATTAGAGGCTGATTCGGCATCCCGACTTGGACCTTGGCGAACTCTCGGGCCAATAAGTCAAGGACTCTACTTAACATCACATTGTAGATCTATGAATATATGCCGAGTTTTTGCGCTATTGGTCTTCTTGCTTTTGTTTTTGTCAATAGCAAAATCGGAGGCTTGATCATCTTGTATATCTACAAAGTAAGTCGGAGCGTTAGAGGTCAGGTTAGGCATGCTATGTGCTTCATTCCGCAGTGATTTGCCTCTGATCACACCTAGGAAAGGTGATGTATAGCCTCTTCAATGCTGCTTGGGTTATTAGTCTATGCAGATGATGTCCCTAGAGCATGATCCTCGATTATGAATCCACTGATCCACTGATCGACGTTGAATCTACAATGTACATACCTACTTCGATATATATACGGAGTTCGGAGTACTCCATACTAAACGCAATGTTGCCCTAGCCAGGGGCAAAAATCTGTATAGTTTGAAAATAGATACTAGCTCTTCAACGAAAGTTCTAACATGCCCAGTCATGTCATATGCTCATTTCTCTAGTTTCAGGTAGCATCTGGTAGCATGGATGGTTATGTTTTCAACATCTTGTCCCAATAGGCACATACAAACGTACATTACATGTTCTCTCTCCCTCATCGGTTAACAAATATCCAAATGTATGTGCTCGCTTGTTAAAATTTGCTTGCTGTGGTGTCACAACAACCGTCAACCGTAGCAAATAGATAAAGCAATACTAAGTCATTCTGAGGAGAATTTTGGCTATCTAGTTATTGATGGAATGAATACTTCCAAGGTTCTTTCCATTGCATTTGATAATCAAGTGATTTCCCGTAGTTCCAATATCCCGCCTAACTAACTAGTACTCCATGTTTATAGAGCGATTTTGAAGGAAGTACACACCCTAGTTCCCACTTAAACTTTGTTCTAACCATTTCTCACAAATTGAATTTGTCTCGTTAGCCAGCAATGTAGGTATGCTAGTTTCCATCCACATTATTGTCTATTTTGTCTACTCGAGGTTTCCTTCACATATGTCAGAAGAGACTACATATGTAATATCGGTGAGCGCTCACGCCGTCACTCACCCCTGACTAGCCCCTTTCATTCCTAATCTCGTTTTCTGGCCTTTTACCACCTTTTACCTGCTCCGAGGGTAACCGCGCTGCAGCCTACTCGCTCCTAGGGCCCTAGGTCAGCAGATGACTTAGTCCCGAAGCTGTGATAACGCGCCCTACTTTCCTAACGTCGATTGACTCGATTCCTTTAATCCTGCCTAAGAATGTGAAAATACCTCGTCCCTACGTTCTCTTCCACTTACTCTCTTAATGCTAGTCTGAAAGACAAACACTGTGAAGTCGCCGCGGTCCTCGCAAGACATGTACACAACAGCCTTTGGCAGACCGATCAAACACGCTGGCTTGTCAAACGTATAGTCGTATTCGGCGATACTGTAACGATCTTCCAGACCATATGAGGTCAGCAAGCTCTGCGGAAGGGCGAGTGTTTAGCTGCTTGTTGTCACCGAGGAAAAACTGGCGATAGTTGGTATTGGGGGCTGGGAAATCCTCGAGAACGATACCGTCGATTGGCGGTACGGTGTTCTTGCGCTGGTCGATGAGCTGCGCTAGGACGTTGGAGATGGCATTGAGGACGGTCGATTGAACGAACGTGACGGTCAATGGGGAGGGCATGCTCAGTTCTCAGTGCATGGAGATATCCATTGACCCCTGGCTCCTGCACGTCTCTGGAGGTGAGGTGAGGCTGAACACTTGGTGAGAAGGGGGAAGTCGAGCATCGAGGCGGTCGAGATTGGGGCTGCTAAGACGCGTCGTGTCCACTCGGGGATCGACTATCATATACTTTATTATTTTCTGGCATTCATCTATAAGGTAGATGAGTCGTATGAAATCTCGTCTTTTTACAACTACTGGCCCTCTCTAAGTTCTATTGTGTTGAGAGGGCCACAGGCTCGGTGAATACTCGTCGAAGACGCCCTGATCGTAGCGAAAGAGAGAGACGTCTTCCTCACATTGGAATCGCTGAACCCTCACTTCTTGATCAATATCGAATCACTTCTTGATCAATAGCGAATCACTTCTTGATCATATAGCGCATCACCTCTTGATCATATAGCGCATCACCTCTTAATCAACTCTATCAGCATTTCAAAGCTCACCTCCTCGTATGTTCTCGCCTCCCTGCCCTTTATCCATCACAACGTTTGGCTCACTTCTCATCAACGCACCAGAATCGCAAAACTACCACCACCAACACCATGGCCATGGCCACCACCGCCGTTTTCAACTCACGAGACCTCTTACTCTAGCCCCTCCCCGATCTCAACATCAGCCCCCACCGCACCACGAGTCACGCCTTGTACCGCGTTCATTTCGGTGGAGTTCTACAACCATGGGCAAACTTCGAGTCAGATGTCATGAACACCACCTTTAATGCCCAAACGTGGAGCCTGCAACATCTAGACTCCCGGATAACGGGGCCTGCTGCCGCCGGCTCTGTCGACGAGGAGTAGGTCTTCGTCTCCAACGAACGAGGAGTGCAAGGCAGGCTAGAAGGGCGAGCCGGACTCGTTTTGGGCGCCGCTTTTCGTACCCAGCAGCTAGACCTTGTGCTGGGAGACTCCCGGGGTGCCTTGCCGCCGTATCCTGGCTACTTGCGAAAACCCGATTTTGTCATGAAGACTAGTTCGGACGTAGCCAAGGTCGTGGGAGAAGTCAAGACACTCTGGATAGATGGCATGACCTGGACAATGCAGTTTGGAACTTTGAGGCTGGCGATGAGAGACTCTTTCGGCACCAACTAGGTCAGACCTACGCCACCATGTTTGATTCTCGTGCTCACACATATATAGGCCAAATTGCTGAATACATGTTTGACATGCGTCTCAAGTATGGGTTCATGACAGCGTACAGCCAAACAATGTTCCTTCGAAAGGTCGATGTCGGTCGGGCATGGGGGGCTGGAAAATGTAGCTCATATAGAGGGGGAGTCCATCTAGCACATCCCTTTCTAGCTTCATCATTGCTCTTGATAAAGGCACTTCTTGAATCTATGTGAATATGGTTCGCCAGTACCGGCAGCGACTATTGCATAGAGGACAATACCTTTCTCCAGTTGCTGGCGACGCCTTCGATAATACTCAAAGAAACTGTAAAGACTGGAGTTCGGAAGGACTCAGAGAGTAGCAAGACACTTCTCTGGCGTCAGAAGTAACCATTTTCAGCGCCCAATTCGTCACCTAGCGTTGTGGTGTAATGTGAGAAAGACCCTACATTGAACTAGAAGAAGCAGGTCTTAGAAAACACGTAATAAATATCCAACGGACCTCTTAAGGGTTGGAGAACAATATCCTTGCTAATTTGAAACCTCAACACAAACGGCACGGGTATGAGATGATAATAGACCTAATAGGTAGAACCTACATGTATTTAGTAGCCTTGAATTGGGCAGGGCGTGCAGGTTTTTATAATCTAGAATACAAAAAGAGCCACGAACAAGCAAATATCGTATAAGATTTTAGAAAGATGGAGCATGCTGGATCACATATTGTGGACGGGGTACGGAGTACAATGAAGTAGCTGGCTTTCAAGATTGGACGCGTGTACTCCGTACCAGAGCTTGGACTTAATATAAATGGAAAGTCGAGACAGGAAAGATTCGCAGTAGATCGAACAGTAATAGGTGGGGACATCCCATGGATGGATCATTCGGTTAGCCACAACGCACCGCCACAGCATCCGCCTCCTATCACCTTGGTCCTACAGTCAAGGCGTGCTCTCCCGGACCATCGCACGGTATGACCACCATGCAGCATCCGGAAATTCCCAGTCCTGATTCGGATGGCTCAGGCTCTTCTGATGAATTTCCTCAGTACCCTGTGAGGAACAACTCATCATTTGGAGAGACCGTCGACGAGCAAATCCAGACACCTGCAAGCACTATCACATCTTCCCCTCCAAATCTTTCACCCAGTATTCCCTCATGGTCTAATACGCCGACGGCACGGCCACGTGGGATTAGCATTGGCGCTACCACTCTCATTGACAAGCCCGATGGACTTCCAATGGCTAGCGACTTACGACCTCAGCGCCCGTCCGCCCCGGTTCGAACGCCGTCGAATACGTATGCCCCACAGCGCCGCCCACCGCAGTACATCAGCCTTCAAGAAGACCGCCAGCGATCATCATCAGCTAAACGAGGAAACCGACGGGATCCGAACGCGCAATACCGTGCCCAAGAGAAAGCCTACGTCCAACGAATTCGAGCGAACCCACAAGCCTGGTATCATCATTCCAAAGACGCGCCACCCAACATCATGACAGAAGGGGATGGTGACTTGGAAGACCCCTCTCCTTCCTCCGAAGTGGCCTTTGAAGATGATTCTTACGACCCTGATACCCAACTTTTCCTCCCGGACGACAATTTACCAAGCGCGGAAGAACTGAAGCATCCCAAGAACCAGGAGCGGCTTGAGTGGCATTCCATGCTGGCGTCGGTCTTGAAGGGAGATGTAGTGAAACAAGAAAAGCAACGACTCATAGGATCTGCGGAATCGAAACGGTCGGCGGCCCAGAGCTATGCACTTTGGATCGGAGTTCGGGCAAGGACATGCGGCCGAAGTATTCCTTTGCAGCGAAAGTTGATTGAGGATGCACGGTCACGTCTGGGTCCGATTATCGAGGATATCATCGGATTCCAGATTAAAGGAGAAACGGAGATCGGGAAACCGCCAAAACAGCAAGTCGAGGATATTGTGGAGAAGGTCGAGCGATGCGAGATTCTGTACTCTTCGCACAAGGAAATGGAAGCTGCCAACCCTCGTGTCGCCTCGGAGGAATTTAACTCTAGTCGCGCGGCCATATTTGCATGGCACAACATCACGGCTCTCATCAACACCGAGCTGGCCGTGCTGCAGAGCTGGGTAGGGAACGAGGCTCTTGATTTCAGCCAGCCGAGGGTCAAGTCTGCCAAAGATGATCTTTCGGATGGGTCGTCCTTCCTTGATCGCATTATGAAGGAAGATGGCCTGAAGACTCTCCAGGACAAGGACGGCATGCTTCTTCGCATTCTCGTCGTCATTCAGAAAGCGAAGAGTACTCTGATCGAGAACTCAGAAGCGTTTGCCGCGCGGCACCTGCCACCATATATCGAAGAACTACTAACATTGATTAACTTCCCCTCTCGGTTGATCCAGGAAATCATTCGAGTCCGTCTATCCTATGCGAAGAACATGAAAGACCCAGCACAGCAAGCCCCCATTTTGATTGATCAGATGATTTCCCAATTCCAAATCCTGATGAAAGTGGCGGTTGATATCAAGTTCCGCTACCTTGATGTTTCGAGGCCAGAACCCGGCTGGGATTTGCCGCCATGTGTCGATGAGAACTTTGACAATTCGGTCTTGGATGCCATGAAATACTATTTCCGACTGCTCAACTGGAAGCTGAATGCCAACAAGAACACTTTCAAAGAGGCCGAAATTCTGGAACAGGAATGGGGGTTCTCCTATGATATTGGTTGCCGGCTTGACGGTGGAGATATTGAGGTGGCCGAACAATTTAGGTATGGTCCCCGTGATTTGCACAATTAACAAAGCTGACAAGAACAACAGTGCACTCACTGCCAGATCCCTGCAGCGTCTCATGATTCATTTTGAACGTGAACTCGTCCCCAGGCCCACGGAAACTGTACAGGATATGGACAAACGATACAAGAGCATTTTGGATTCCACGCGAATTCGTCAACGCAAGCTCTATCGATTCTCCAAGTTTTTGTGCCAGTTGTTCGAAAACGCTACCGAATACAACATCACGACCGATATCGCTTATGATTTCTTCGAGGCACTCTTAATCTCAGACCATTTCCTTGTGACCTCTACCACATCCGTAGGGCAAAAAGGAGTCTATCTGGTCGCACACCGTGCCCTATGGAACCGCCCCGCTGATATCCAGGGTATCTTATCTACCTCCTTCAAAGAAGATGATCCAAACCAGGATGTCCATGTTCCCTATGTTCTGGCTATCCGACCCGAAAGGCCCCTTGCCTGGGCAGGAAAGGAAATGCAAATGGAGTTCTTGGAACATCCAACGGATGTGCGGCTGGGCAAGCTACGTATCGTTGTTGGGGGCATGCAAGAACGACTGCAGAATGCACGTGCGGAGCTCGCACGACTCACGGGCATCCAACTTGATATGGTCATTGAACAACGTGCAAACCTTGGACGTGTGAACGTCGAGTTGAACAAGATCAAGAAGATTTCTTTCAAACTATCCATGACTATTATGGATAGTGTGGCCATCATCAAAGATCAGCTACATGAGAGAAACTGGGAGAACAATGATTTGATTCAGGCCTGCTATGCATTCGCAACAGAGTTTGGCAAACGGTCCTCCAACTATGTCGATGCTAACAGGCGCGCTATGAACAGTGCCAGGCTGGTGGAGTTGTCTCTTGACTGGGTCGCGTTCATCTGTGATGAGTGTGACGCTGCAGACCGAAAAACTTTCAAGTGGGCTGTCGCAGCACTCGAGTTTGCGATGGCGATCACATCCAGCCGACATCTCCTGTCTATGGACCAAGACCAGTTCAGTGATTTCAGGTTGAAGGTGGCAGGGTGTATGTCCCTCCTCATTTCTCATTTCGATATCATGGGTGCGCGGTCTTCCCTTGCGGCGAAGAACGAGAAACGCATGGAGGAACGCAATGGATCCCGACAGATTGGCGCTGGTCGGATCACCAGCGACGAGGAAGCATCAAGACTCGTTCGCGACACATGGTACGCGCGTGTTATGGAGATTGAAGAGAGGAGAATTGAGGAAGATGCGAAGCGCCAGGCTCTAGGAAAGGTACTAGAAGGATCTGATGAAGCTGATCGGTCACTCACCGTGCTATCTTCATCGGCTACCAATGTTACTCTGCGTTGGCAGCAAGGCCAGTTCATCGGTGGTGGTACATTTGGGTCTGTCTATGTTGCTATCAACTTGGACAGCAACTATTTGATGGCTGTCAAGGAAATTCGCCTGCAAGACCCCCCAGCTCATTCCCAAGATCGCCCAGCAGATCCGAGACGAAATGGGCGTGCTTGAAGTGCTCGATCATCCGAACATTGTCTCCTACCACGGCATTGAGGTGCACCGTGACAAGGTTTACATCTTCATGGAGTACTGCTCAGGTGGCTCACTCGCTAGCTTGCTAGAGCACGGGCGTATCGAGGACGAAACGGTCATCATGGTTTATGCTCTTCAACTCCTAGAGGGTCTAGCGTATCTCCACGAAGCGCATATCGTACACCGTGACATCAAACCCGAGAACATCCTGCTCGACCACAACGGTGTCATTAAGTACGTTGATTTCGGTGCAGCCAAGATCATCGCTCGTTCGGGCCGCACAGTTGCCCCAATGGACAACCCTCAACTAGGCGGTTTCAAGGAGTCGGCCAAAGACCCCACCAACCAGCGCAAAAACCAGAAGACCACCACAGGAACCCCAATGTACATGTCACCCGAAGTGATCCGTGGCGATGCAAATCTAGACAACCGCGAAGGAGCTGTGGATATCTGGTCTCTGGGCTGCGTGATCCTAGAAATGGCAACCGGGCGCCGGCCATGGTCCACACTGGACAACGAGTGGGCAATTATGTACAACATCGCCCAGGGCAAACAGCCCACGCTTCCATCTCGCGACCAACTCAGCGACCAGGGCATCGACTTCGTGCGCCGCTGTTTCGAATGCGATCCCGCTCGCCGCGCCACTGCCGCCGAACTCCTCCAGCACGAGTGGATCATCTCCATTCGTCAACAAGTCGTCTTAGAGTCCCCTACTCCGGGCAGCGAGTATAGCAGCGGTTCCAACTCAAGCTCTCGTCAAAACTCGACATATATGTGATTTTCTCTTTCTCACGCCATTCCTTTCTTCCTGATCTCTACCTCCATGGTGTTGCCCTATTTACGTGGGCAACATCTGCACTTTGATCATCATGGGACCTAAAAGTGTTTTTTCCATCCACACTCGCTCGATCTCGCCATCCTCGACTGACATCGCATGTGATACCCCTTCTCGCCTCTTTTCTTGCTTTAACGTCTTTTGTTCGCCAAAGCCATACCATAACGCCATCTCACGTCCGCAATCATCTCTTCATTTATTTCTTGGAACTCATATCAAATTTTTTGGGTTCCTTGATTCTTATTTATCATGCTTTTTCCACGCCTGGTTTTTTATGTTCGGTGCAAGGATCTATCGACATTTCTCACTATGGCCCTCGGATGTAAACGGATCGGGGTCAAGTCTGTTATAGTATCTGTTGGTCCATAATTCATTTCTAGCACATATATACGCGTTAATTGCATTTGTGCATCTGAATCCAAACGTTTCACTTGGTTATATTACTAGATCAGATCATTTAGCGTTGCCAGTCAGCGGTAGATACATATACACCGGATTTTAGCGCAAGTTGGATTTCCCTTTCCGCTTTAGCGCTCACCTAGGCCCTTGCACCCGTCGCTCCTAAGTATTGCATAATCACCGAACTGATCAGGTTAAGCGTCACCTGAGTAAAGTTGGAGTAACTATAGCAGCTCACCTTAATGGAATGCACGACGCTAGCCCCATCCTAATGCGGTCGTTCACATATACCTTTCAGCAAATCTGAATGCGCTATTGTCTTGCTTCCCAAATTACCAAAAAATGCCACCCAATGTCAGTCATGATTAGATGATCCATTACTCCCGAGGTCCGCTTTGGGCCTAGCGTCACTCTTATTGATGATGGATAATGCTTCCATAATCCAGAAGATGAATTTCTAAGGTTCTGGAGCTCTCTAGAGTACTTAATCGCAGCCTATATAAAACCATTGGACCCTTGTTGAATTTTGCTCACTTAGCAGAAATAAATCTACTCGACAGCACTTTCATTACTCGCATATTATTTGACCCAACCCTCTCAAACTATTATGCCAAACCCACTCGCCCACGCCAAGATTGTTCCCCGCCTCTCTAGCGAACGTGGATACGCTGAACATGGCGGCTGGCTCAAATCATTCCACACTTTCAGCTTTGCCAGCTATTACGACCACCGATTCCAGAACTTTGGAAGTCTACGTGTACTAAATGAGGACCGCGTCGCAGCACGAAATGGCTTCCCAACACATCCCCACCGCGACGCGGAGATCTTTAGCTATATCCTGAATGGCGAGCTCACGCACCGTGACAGCATGATTAAAAAGGGTGCGGAGGCCGGGCAAGGGAAACAATTCTACCGCATGCAGCGGGGTGATGTGCAGTTCACCACTGGCGGAACAGGTAAACCTCTTGAGCTTCCATTTTAGCCGATATCGAACCGAAGCTGACATGAGACAGGGATTGCGCACTCGGAGCAGAACGAATCCAACAAGTCGGTGCACTTCCTCCAGATCTGGGTACTCCCCTGGAAGTATGGCCTCAAGCCCCAGTACCATACAATGACTTTTAGCGAGGAAGCGAAGCGCAAAGCCTTCGTTCCTATTTTGTCGCCACTTGCTGCGGGTCCTCAAGCAACCCCGGCACAGGAAGAGACCGCTGCTCCTAAGATTCCTGGCACCATCCCCATCCATGCTGACTTTGTCATGGGGGCTGGAATTATCGAGCCCGCTTCAACATTCAATTGGACTGTTGGTGCTGGCGAAGCTGTTGAGTCTAAGAAAAAGCGAAATGTTTACGTTCACCTCCCTATGACCAAGCAGGGCAAGTCCAAGATCATGCTTGATGGTCGGGAGGATGCTGTGCTCGAAGAAGGCGATGGTGCTTTTGTCACGATGGTTAATGCTGGCGATGCCCTCCGTGTGGAGAGTGTTGGTGAGGTTGAGGCTGAAGTTATTGTACTGGACAGCAGTTGAGCCCAAATTCCTGCGAAAATAGATTAGCCTGCCTAAATTGATGAATTGTGTACATTAGCAATATAGAAATTGATAATATGTGCCTTTGTTAGTGATCCATAACCATTCGGTATAGTTCATGTAACCTTCTGTGTCGTGGTGATCCCAGAGCGTAACACAATGAATGGAACGGACTACTCCTAAAAAGCACTATCTTACCAAAAGTCAGGCAAAATGAACTTTATGTGGTTGATATACAGCAACCTCAAAATTCACATTTACTATGGTGTTTTAGGTGTACGGTTTAACTAGGAATTACGGTACCCTTGAGTACACAGAGTGATCACTCTATACTGTGAAATACTCAATGAGCAGGACCCTGAGCGCCCTCATAAAGCGGCGGCACCCCCATCAGGAAATTCGCATCCGCAGCCTAAAATCCAATACATACTGCTACAATATGTATATATTCATGGATGTAGGACCTCGTACATCCATGGATAGGCGTACATGACTCACAATCTACACACTTATCTCAGTTTTACTAGCTCTCGTGAGTCGACTCGATTCATCAAGAACGACCGTTGCTTTCTGCGCCGTACTCTATTATATGGGTGGGCCAGCGAAGGAGCTATATAGCAAAGTATCAATATAGCTCTAGAGCCTTGACGCATATATACGACTACCAAGAACACGCAGTGAAAAATTTCAATAACCAGGCTGGTCAGCCAACAGCTCACATGGAAGATAATAAGACTAAGTTAACACAAGATAGGTGAGGAATAAGAAAACAAGAAGGAAAAAGATGAGATTAGGACTCCAAACAGAGGATGTAGGGTAACCAGAACCAGGTCGCCGGAAGTGGGGACGGAAACGCCGTTTCGTAGATTGCAATATCGTGAGACATGAGGTCAATTGGAGGATGAGTTGTGTGGATGTAGGCTTTTCCTGAAATGTGGGTTTGGAAATCCTCAAATAACATGGGTGGTCAAAAGGATGATCAAACACATAAACATGAGAGGGAGGAGACCGTGGGAAAAAGAGGTTGGCGTGGAGGGTATTGAGGAAAAGCAAACGGGATAGTGAACCCAATGGAGTTTTGAGGGATCCAAGCTTCTCATTCGAGATGGTGACCAGGAAGCACTGCTTAGCCATGTGGTACCAGACACAATAAGAGGAATACGAGACACACGAGGACCAATTAGTCAGGTAGGAAGCCATCCATACATGAGGTCGATTTAGGCACCAGCAAGCAAACTCGGCGATATTTAGCGGAACTCGACTGCTGGTGCGCATCCACGATCTTCGACATGCTTGAGTTCGAGCTGTTGGAATCTGTAATGAAATTAGCATCCGCAAAATCGAGAATTTTCGGGAATAGAACATCCACCTACCGCTCGCTCTTCGCATGGAAGTATACGCCGCTCACAGTTCCCTCAATCTGGTTGAAGCAGATGTAATAGAACCCTTCAAAGCTAGCACCTGAGATCGTCCGTACTCGATGGTCGGGAACAAGAAAAGATTCCTTCCATCTCATGAATATGTGTTCACGCTGGGCGAAGTTACGGTATGTGAAATCCGCCCGTTTGGCCTGTTTAGCCAGCGGACGCCAGGCAGGAAACCGAGACCAATGGTGCAAGTCTGTCTTTTCCGAGGCACCCCATTCCTCATTACGAGTCTGGAAAGTATGTTTAGTACCGATGATTTCTCCTTCAAAAAAGGTAGTCAAGGTAGGGTGATCTTCTGTCAGGCCTGTGGAGAACAACAAATATTAGTTGAGCTAGGTCCAATGCACGTGCGCACGAATCACATACCTTGGATTCTAAGATAGCCACAGAGATACGACTCGGCCATATCCACATGCTTAATCTCGACGTCGACATTGTAAACTTGGCGGTCTGATTGTTGAGTTCCGGCGAATTTGCTGCCTGAACGAAGAAATGAGGTATGGTTCGGCAGAAGCTATGACGATGGTCAGTGGATGATACTGTGATAGAATCGATCTCAACACTTACACGAACGTTGGAGAATTCCCAGTTGAGAAGTGAGGATCCCGGGGTCGCTGCTGGTGACTGGCTGCGAGGGCAGGTTGACTCGGCAGGGGAGGTAGCCCGGACTGGGTCATCTTCCTCGATGCCCGTCGGCTTTCCTTCCGCCTTCATCGGCTCGGGGGTGCTGCCACCATCAGATTGACTGGGCATCGAGGGCGCAATTGGCATTTCAGGCGAAGGAGAATCGAGAGGATAGCTATTCGATACAGTATCGGGAGATTCTCGCCAAGCCGAGATCCTTTCGGGCTCCGGTGGACATGTCGTGCGGGCGATCGCTGCGGCGATCGAGTTGTTACTCGGAGTCGGCATTGCAAATCAGGGAAAGAGGGGATGGGACATTGAATCGAAGCAAAAAACTCCAAAGCAAAGATCAAAAAGAAAAAAAGAGAGCAAGGGGGATGGATCATTTGAGATCAGCAAACTAAGTCTTTTAAGGCCTTGAGGAACGAGCAATGCGGGGACAGTCCAGGTGGGTCAGCTGTTTCTGCGCCTGGCGCGGCGCCACTTTCAATATTGGTTATGTAATGAGCATGCCTTAGGCCACAAGCCAATCAAAACCCTTCCATCTACTTTTGATATCCTCCGTACTAGGTACAATCTTGTACCTTTGTAAAGATCAATGGTATGACCAATCTTTTATCCAAATAAGGACAGATTGGGCAATCTTAGGCAAGCTTGGGCATTTCAGCACACGTACGAGAGTACGATGTTTGACATAACCATGCCTAAGTAAATTCAATCTTCCCTTATACAAGCCCAACTTATATGCCCAGGTGAAGCCCCAGCCCCAAGTTGTCACTCTTGACATCGCTGATGTGAATATCAAACATGAACCTGACAATATCCCGGTGGCCACTATTACTGAGGCGATGAAACTAAATCACACGGAACTGGAAGAGCTCCCTGAGTGTGTTCAAGCCTAAGAGCAACTTGGCCCAAGCTTGAATTAATTAGTGCTGACTTTTTGTGGGAAATTGGATATATAAAGCGAGAAGGCCCATCTGTTGTAGGAATGACTTCAATAAACCTGTCTCTTATCAGAAATACTAGCCCTAAGACTTGAGTAAATACTTCTAAGCTACATATCTTCTGCCATGTTTTCCCAAGATTGGACGTCTTGCTTTGGCATCTTTTATACTAGCCCAAGCAGCTACAAACATACAAGACAGTCAAATTTCCCAGAAAGGATTGAATGTAGACATGCCCGAGGGGTATCAATCTCATTGTTTTTGGCGCTATAATTGAGTTCGCATCCCAAGAAACCCTCAAAAGAACGCCTGATGAGTATCATCAAATCAAAACCCCCAATTATTCTTCAATTTTCTTTTATGCGCTCAATACTTAGATGGGCTTGATCTGTAAAGCAAGGGATGGTTAAACGATGTTCTAAGCATGGGGACAGGATCGATAATACCTTAAAGTGAAGGGAGATCAGCGAGAACACAAGGGCCTTCAGGTCTTGCACAAGATAGTAAAAGACCCGAAGTCCTTCGGGGTCGTCAGACTCTGTCACATCGACTAGCGAGCCGATCTTGGCGGTCTGTACATCTCAGTATTAGATGATGGCCATTTCCATAAGTTACCTCGGTCGATTACCTCGAAGGAGATGTGCTCATTTCCAATCCTGATCTCCAGCTCTTGGCGTCCGTCCTTGTTCTTCTGGGGCCACTTGGAGTCATCCTCCCTAGATGAGGTCAGCGCTGGTGTTCTTCCTATCGGGTAATCCAAGTGCATACTTGAGGATCTCGCTATCCTTGATAATACGCTTCACTTCTTCGACCAGCGCATCGCTCACACACACTAATACCCCATCAGCTCGTGTTCATTTTTCCTTTTGGTATGTATGCTCCTGCTCACTTTCTTTGCGGATGAGGGAATCATTGCGGTAGTTCGAATTGTTCGCATATCGTACGGCGGCGCTGCTACCTTCGGAGATGGTGCGGAGATCAAACTCTGCAGGCGAGTTAGCGACTGAGGAAAGAAAGTGATCATGACTGGCACGCAGACTTACCTAGGAACTCATGTCCAAACCGCCCAGAGTGACCTGAGCTGTGAGGACCGTCAGCAGCTGAGGAAACCTGGGCTCACTCATGTCATCCTTACTAGTATCGGAGGTAGAAATTCTCATTCGACATCCTGGCGAATCTCAATCGTAGAGGTCGTAAGTGAATGAAGAGAGATAGCAATCGACGAAGTGGCAGTTGAAAAGCGGCGGGCTGTGGCTTAGTCATCCACACAGACGGCGCCGGGGGGCCAGATTAAGGGACAAGTTGATGGTCCCTCCCCATTGCGCATCATAACATCTAATGATTTCAGGGCTGGCGAGGGGTGTTGCTTTACACTAATTGCTTGTTCTTGATATCTGGCGCAAACTCCTATTACTGGGAGAATTACCCCTACTGTAGGTGTTTATTTTTACGTGCTGATGTGTCCCCAAAACAACCCCGGAACTGACAACTTGCAGCTCTCTTTCGTTCCGATTCCCCCCCCAATCCACCACCATGGCGTCGTTCCTCGAAAATACCTACAGTTTGCTCCATGTAGACAATACTGCCGACCAGCCGACCGTGCAGGAGCTCAAGCTGCAGCTGGAGAAAGGCAACGATGAGACCAAGTTGGAAACAATGCGGACAATTGTCACCATCATGCTGAATGGAGATCCTATGCCGCAAATCCTCATGCACATCATTCGTTTTGTGATGCCGTCGAGGAGCAAGTCATTGAAGAAGCTGCTTTATTTCTTCTATGAAATATGCCCCAAACATGATTCTTCTGGCAAGCTCAAGCAAGAGATGATCCTGGTTTGGTAAGGATGCCCCTGGCCATTGCTACATGGCCTTTCCTGTCTGACAAATTTTCTCCTGTAGTAACGGCATTCGCAACGATCTGCAACATCCCAACGAATACATTCGAGGCAATACCCTCCGATTCCTCTCCAAACTCCGCGAACCAGAGCTCATTGAGCCCCTCTCCTCCTCCGCACGTGCGTGTCTGCAACATCGTCACGCATACGTTCGCAAGAATGCAGTCTGGGCTGTATCATCTATTTTCCAGCACTCCGAGTCCCTCATTCCCGACGCGCCGGAGTTGCTCCAGTCGTTCCTCGAATCGGAGACCGACAGCACCTGCAAGCGCAATGCCTTTGCGGCACTCATGGGGATTAGCCACCAGAAGGCGCTCGAGTATCTGCGCACCACGTTTGACACAATTCCAAACACAGATGAGTTGCTCCAGCTAGCCGAGTTGGAGTTCCTCCGGAAGGATGCAGTACAGAACACTCAGAATAAGGTGGGTTTATAAATATTCAACGTAATAGTGGCGGGTCACTAACGAACTACAGTCGCGATACCTGAAACTCATGCTCGAGCTCCTTGACGCCTCCACTAGCACCGTTGTTTACGAAGCCGCAACATCTCTTACCGCCCTCACTAGCAACCCTGTAGCCGTCAAAGCCGCTGCGGGCAAGCTGATCGAGCTCGCCATTCGGGAGGCCGACAACAATGTCAAGCTCATTTGTCTGGAACGCGTGGACCAACTCAGAATTCGCAATGAGGGTGTCTTGGACGACCTGACCATGGAGGCCCTGCGGGTTCTCAGCAGCCCTGACATTGATGTCCGGAGAAAGGCCCTCAACCTTGCCATGGAGATGGTCTCGAGCAAGAACGTGGAAGAAATCATCATGCTGCTCAAGAAAGAACTTGCCAAGACCGTCGACGAACAATATGAACAGGTAGGTTGTACAGTCGTCTTGCACAACCCAACAGTACTAACAATTCCCACAGAATAGCGAGTATCGCCAGATCTTGGTACAGTCAATACACTCCTGCGCCATCAAGTTCTCCGAAATTGCTGCCAGCGTGGTTGATCTCCTGATGGACTTTATTGCCGACTTCAATAATAACTCCGCCGTCGATGTCATTTCGTTCGTCAAAGAGGTTGTGGAGAAATTCCCTGACTTGCGTGGGTCGATCGTTGCCCGCTTGGTTTCAACTTTGAGTGAGGTTCGAGCTGGAAAGGTCTACCGTGGAGTGCTCTGGGTTGTCGGTGAATACTCCCTGGAGGAGAAGGATATTCGGGATGCTTGGAAGACGATCAGAGCCAGCCTTGGTGAAATCCCAATTTTGGCATCCGAACAACGACTCCTGGATGAGGTTCCGGACGACAACGCCCTGCTGATGGAGCAGGCCAACGGCCAATCCAAGGCCGCGCCTACTGGATCCCGGAAGGTGCTCGCAGATGGCACCTACGCCACCGAAAGTGCTCTCACCAGCCAATCGGCGGCAGCTGCTCGTCTCGAGGCTGTCAAGGCTGCACAGAAGCCTCCTCTGCGCCAGCTCATTTTGGATGGCGACTACTACCTGGCGACGGTTCTCTCTTCGACTTTGACCAAGTTGGTGATGCGCCATTCCGAGGTGTCACAGGATACTGCTCGTACAAATGCTCTCCGTGCCGAGGCCATGCTTATCATGATTTCCATCATGCGCGTTGGCCAATCTCACTTTGTTAAGGCTCCTATTGATGAGGATTCAGTGGATCGTATCTTGACCTGTGTGCGGTCACTGGCCGAGTTCTCCGAGAAGAAGGAGCTGGAAGCCACTTTCTTAGAGGACACCCGAAAGGCGTTCCGCGCCATGGTCCAGGTTGAGGATAAGAAGCGGGCTGCTAAGGAGGCAGTGGAGAAGGCCAAGAGTGCTGTGCAGATCGACGATGCTATTCCCATTCGCCAATTCACCAAGAAGAACGCCGTCGAGGGCGGGGAGGAGATCGAAATGGATCTTGCCAAGGCAACTGGCGGCGATTCGACCGTGGAGGACGTTTCTTCGAAGCTCAGCCGGGTGGTGCAATTGACTGGTTTCTCGGACTCGGTCTATGCTGAAGCCTATGTCACTGTCCACCAGTTCGACATCGTTCTTGACGTCCTGCTGGTTAACCAAACAACGGAGACTTTGCAAAACCTGTGCGTGGAGTTCGCAACTCTCGGTGACCTTAAGGTTGTTGAGCGGCCATCCACCAACAACCTAGGACCACGCGACTTCTTGAATGTACAGGCTACGGTCAAGGTTTCGTCAACTGACACCGGTGTTATCTTTGGTAACATTGTCTATGACGGCGCCAGCTCTACCGAGACCCATGTGGTCATTCTCAACGACATCCATGCCGACATCATGGATTACATCCAGCCCGCTCACTGCACCGAGACTCAGTTCCGTACCATGTGGACTGAGTTCGAGTGGGAGAACAAGGTCAACATCAACTCCAAGGCCAAGACTCTGCGTGACTTCCTTAAGCAGCTGATGGACAGCACCAATATGGCCTGCTTGACTCCCGATGCTTCGCTCAAGGGAGATTGTCGCTTCTTGAGTGCGAACCTGTATGCCCGCAGTGTATTCGGTATGTTTTCAATCCCCTGATAACCCACCCCTTTCTACTTGATTTGATAACTAACTATGTAACCAGGCGAGGATGCACTAGCAAACCTGAGCATCGAAAAGGAGGGAGACGATGGGCCAATTACAGGATTTGTGCGGATAAGAAGTCGCTCCCAGGGTCTGGCACTGAGCTTGGGCTCTCTGAAGGGTCTCAAGGCAGCGACTGCATAAGTCTATTGTTTTCCAGCGGTTTGCGGTCTATATGATGCTTTTTATCCTTTTCCCCCTATTTTATCTGTCTGTTCTGTTCATTCAAGACGAATTTGTTTACTTATATGTCTCTTTATTGTGTAGATGAGATGAACGTCTCATCAGGAGTAGTGGATAGAGAACAATGTCTTTGATATTTCCAGGGTATTATAGTAGCTACTAAATATTTTATTATCTATTTACATATATACCGGATATTGCCTGGCACTCGAGACCTTTCCCTTGCCGTTTTAGTGCTCACCTCTTGCCGCTTTTTGATCACTGAGTAAAACTGAGCACGTCCCTGCCCAGGTGCCCAGCCCTGGAGATGCTCACTGAGCATCACCTGATCATCCCCTGCCCTGATCATCATCTGAGCACTCTGATTTACTCACTAAGTGCTCCCTGAGTGTGGGATGAGCGGCCTGAGTAAGCTACATCAATAAAAGCGACACGCTAATCCTATCACGTGCAACACTTCCCATTTAGATCGCCCATAAAAAAAGGACGGGCGCAGTCCCTTCTCGACACCAGGGTAGAGCGGGCACTCCTACGCCTACACTTAGTCCAATCGGGTTAAATTTGAATCCAATTACAGCTATTATCTGGTAGTATTTTTGGCTTTTTTTTATGTAATTATTAGGGTCGTGGTTGTTAAGAAAATTCAAAAAATATTTGCTGCGTCAAACAGAAATTCAATTACGTAGTGAATTCAATTACAATAGTGCCGACCCCATACCCCTCTTACGGGTATAGGGTCGCAACGGACTAGGTACCATAAGTACCATAAGAGAGGCTATCATCTATCAGGTAAATAGCTCCAGATAGAGCCAACGCCCAAATTGAAGACAAAATAGGCAGGCCGTCACTACTAACGTTCAGATCATTGTGTCTTGTTTGCCTTCACCTTTTTCCCTCTTCGGCGCTTCAGGGCATCTGGAGTGTATTCGGTGTCAAGGAGGTAGTCCCACCAGCGGAAGCTGCTTGAGTAGTTCCCAATGAATTTCTCATGGTGGAGGTCGTGATGATCAGCACCAGCCCAGAAAGGTAAGAAATGGTGAAGACTCCAAGGAAATTCGTAGCCACTATGGGCATCGATAGCCTGGAATAAGCGTAACACAATCCAGATATACATAGTGAGAATATGTAGGTTACCGGTGAAGGCACACCAGAGGATCGGGGAGCTGACAGTCCCGAAGCCGAGAATCATCACTTCAATAGGAGAAGCATATTCGGCGGCCAAACCAAATGGTGCGGAATACTGATGGTGAATTTTGTGAATGGCCTTATAGAGTGGACCCCAATGAAAAGCTCGGTGGAAAAAATAGTGCCAAGTGTCCTCCATCACGAAAAATATTGCAATCTGATATGTCATAGTCCAGGGAGACGGAAAAGGAATCGATGTTGATAGACCGCAGAACTGGGCCATCGGGTGGAAAAGCCTAGAAGAGCCGTTAACTACTCAATCAGGGCCGAGAGGCAAACGTCCGGTAGGATACCACTCCGTCGAGGGTAGGAACATACCAGATTTGAGGAAGTTCGACGGTGAAGTGGCTCAGAAGCACAAACTTGGCGCAATCCCATTGCTCGCGTAATGACGGTACTTTGCTCTGAAGCAGAATGTTAGTTTCGATGGCGGCTGGAATTGGGTTGATTTCGGCTAGTGCCAGGTGTGAGGCTTGCGACTTACCCTTTGAATCTTATATATGTTAAAGAAACCCAAGCTATCGATCAAGATCCACGGAAGACAGCGGCCGAAGTAGAACAACTCGTGGATGACGAAGGACATGATGCCGGTGGCTAGGACATCATTCTGCACCCACGCATACCATGCGACCCACAATCTCTCTGCCACGCTTAGGTGGCTATTGGATTTAGTAATATCCTGATATTGGCCCCAATAGGTGCGGGGGGCAGCACGGTAGAATTCCTAGGAGAAAAAGGGTCAATATGCGACAAATTCCACAAAAAGCGGAGAGACAGACATTGTGGTTCCTAGCAGGTCTTGAATAAGAGAGAAGAAGCAGAGGCTGAGAGAAGAAGACTATTTCCTGAAGGGTAAAAAAAGAAAGGATCTGGGGGAGAGTACTATATAGGGCTCGGATGGCTATCGGCCCGTCTGTGGCCTGACCTTTGCGGCGCTGATGACTGGTGTGTTCCGGCTCCCAGTCTTACCACTTCGGGAATGGCCTACTCCGAGTTATCGAAAGCAGTACTGGTTCTTACAGTATTTGCAAAATCTGGTAGGGCCACGAACAGTTTCCGCAGTCGTTCACCCGGTGCCGTAACCTATAATTACAGTAATTTTCTCGATTATATACGCGGCCTCTTAAGTTATTAGTCGGTGACTTAGTGTGGGTTCGTGTCCCACCCTTATAGAAATGACTATTATAGCTTCGTGATTCGGCTCTCCGCTATAAGGGCTTCGGCAGGGTATAGTTGAGCAGGTCCGTAGTGTGGTTGGCGACTAGGTTACAATTGGTATCCGGAACCATATGCTACGACTCGAACGCTTCGACCCAGATTGCGAGTTCGTCGAGCCAATGCAAGCCGTCTGTGAAGCAGGATTTGTATGACGGAAGGCATTCGTACAAAACGCCCATGGCATCGCCAGCGGATTTCCAGAACGTGCCGACTATAAGACCAAACAGCATTATTAACGACCACTCGCAAAACCCGGGAAGTGCGCAGTAATCGTGGCAGTTAGACCAACTTATAAGCACAAAGCTCCATCTCGTTTAGCTTCCTCCATTCGTACTGCTCGATCCAGCGCTTCGGCTCCGAGGCCAAGACAGCGAGGGTGTACAGAATATCGTCGTTGCTAATCTTACCGGCTTTCTAGTAATGGCTATAAAGGGAATTCAAGCGTGCGAAAGCGGCATTCGCGCGTTTGCTCTCCGGTACATTATCGTCTTTTCCTACGCCCCTTCGTTATAATGTATTTTCTTGATAAGGTGTAGTGCTCTAGAAAATGAGGGTAGCAGCAATACTATTAACGAACCAACTATTATAGTATAAACGACCCTAAGGGGGCTAATCCCTTCTGGGTATAGTCTGAGGTAGGCTGAATGGATCAGTGTTGCTCACTGATTGGACACTGAGCATCACTCAGTAATTCGAGAGCATAGCATCCAATGAGCACTCACTGAGCACTCAACGAGCATTAGTCACCATGCACGTGACTGATCTAAGCATGATCACTGTCTGAGCCCGTGCTAACATCTACTACTCAGTGAGCCTGAGCCCAAGCACCCTCATAAAAGCGGCGGCAGCTCAAATAGGAAACCCCCCCACCCGCGAGGGAATATCCGGTACGTATACTCCGTATTTACATACGTAATGTCTTCCGTACTCTATATGTATCCTCCTGACTGTTTACATGTTGAATGTACATTCTGTCAGATGCAGGGACCACATGCCTAGGCCCACCGGAACTCCGCGGCTGCATATGGGCACTTTCATTGTTCTATCATTAACTCCTTCCCCTAGATTCTTCTTCTACTCTATTCCTCTTTACCTATAATGTCCTGAATCTCCATCCTTATCCAAAATGTCCTCCCAAGACGACTCCTCGGAGCCGCACGACATAACACTGATCGTCGAATCTGTCTCTTTGACCATCGGCGCTGACTCGCTCCTCATACTTGGTATGGACTGATCCACACCCCGGCGCGTGGGCATATGCTCACCCATGCAGATGACCGCCCGGCCAAAGCAGATCGTAGCTGCTGCGGATTACTCCAGTCTAGTAAGTTGATAGTGCCCCTCTGGCGATCGCCGCGTTATCGCGGGCGCTACTGTTGATGGAAATGGTCTGACCAAGCTATGCGCGCATTTCAGAACCGGAAACCAACCATGCCATCTCATTGTACAACATCCTGGGCGCCGAAGTCACGGCTTCCAATCTCGTGATTGCCTATGCACAGCATGCTGCCAAGAACGATGTTTCCGTAACAACCGTCCAATACCCAATCTCCGAAAAAGAAAAAAAGGCCATTGAGAGATGGGCACAACAACTGCTTGATGCCGCGTATGGCAAAGCACTGCGCAGCAAACGGCTGAAGGTTTTGGTCAATCCTTTTGGCGGGAAAGGAACTGCTGCGAGTTTGTATCAGCGATATGCGGCGCCTGTCTTCGCCGCGGCGAAGTGCCAGCTGGATGTACAGAACACGGAATACAGGGGGCATGCAATTGAAATTGCGGAAAACCTCGATATCGACGCTTACGATGCGGTCGTTTGCTGCTCTGGAGACGGCTTGCCCTACGAGGTGTTCAATGGATTGGGCAAGCGGCCAGATGCTCGAAAAGCGCTAGCGCAGACTGCTGTTGCACTGCTTCCTTGTGGCTCTGGAAATGGGCTGACATGGAATGCTTTTGGGACTGGTAGTGTCTCGATTGCGGCGCTGGCAATCGTCAAGGGACTTAGAACTCCACTGGACCTAGTCTCGATCTCCCAGAAAGATTCGCGCACGCTCTCTTTCCTCTCGCAATCTTTTGGCATTGTCGCCGAGTGTGATTTGGGTACTGAGAACATCCGTTGGATGGGCGCTCAGCGGTTTACATACGGCTTTTTGATCCGTTTGATGCGACAGACCATATGGCCTTGTGACATAGCCATCAAGGTGGAAATTGGCGACAAGGAGGCAATTAAGGAACACTACGCTGCGTGGTCTACACGCCCACAGGAGCCGGATGCTGACAGCAAACGCCTCGAAATTGCTGCAGAGTCACCAGGCCTACCAGAGCTCAAATACGGTACAGTGACGGACGAGCTGCCCCAGGGGTGGCAGGTAATTTCGGGTGAAACTATGGGCAATTTCTACGCAGGGAATATGGCCATCATGTCGAAAGATACAAATATGTTCCCTGCAACATTGCCGGACGACGGCCTGATGGATGTGGTCACTATCGACGGAACAGTCAGTCGTGCTACAGCGCTTACAATGATGAACGAAATCCCCAGTGGTCGCTTTTTCGACATGCCAGACCTTAATGTCCGCAAAGCGTCTGCGTTTCGTCTAGTTCCCCACCAGAAGGAAGGCTACATCAGTATTGATGGTGAGCGGGTGCCTTTTGAAGCGTTCCAAGCCGAGGTCCACCAGGGACTGGGCACAATACTCACCAAATCGGGCCGTATCTATGAGGCGGCAGGTCCCCGCTAAATCGTGCCTCCAAGCTGCCTCTGGGACGCAAGTCGCCATTAGCTACTGTCCACCCTATCATTGTTGACAGACCACTCTCTATATACCCACTGCTTTGCTGGGTTTTTGCATTCACTCATGATACCCTAGCGCAAAAGAATTGGTGCTTTGTCAATAAGTCGCATTAGACATTTGATACTCCGTGATCAGGCTGTACAGTAAAACCAAATGAAATAGGAGACTTGTGAATACATTTGGTAGTCCTTTACACATGTAGGTCTAGCACCAGCTTCTTCCTTATAGAACCTGTGATGGACTGATGGACATAATCGCTAGCACGCTGTGCAATGAATTCAGTCTGTTTATACAAATCCCTTTTCAAATACTACAACTATAATATTCATTCGAAGCCACCCCATTCCTCCTCACTGTCATCATCCTCATCGGCCTTTCTTGTCCGAACGCCCCACTCGACCAACCGCTCATCCTCCAAGGCCTCAGCCGCCCTCGTCCGCACGGGCTTGTAGGCACTCTCGGCGCGCAGCTTCTCCAGGGGCCTCAGAATAAGCTCCATGGGCACATCGCCCTTGATCTTCCGCTTCGGGGTCTCCTCCTCATCACCAGCCACCTCCTCAAACTCAAGAACCTTCTCCAACTCATCGACCCAGATGTCAATAAGATGGTAACGCAGGCCGTCAGGACCATGCGGCATAGGCACGTAATTGGGGTCACCCTCATCCGGAGCCTGATCCTCGTCATAGTTCAGCGGACACAAAGGACCCTCCTCGATAATGGAGATATAAGCCGCGAGATCGGGGAATCTGGCCTCGTCATCCTCGGCACTGTCCTTCTCCTCCTCGTCCTCGACGGTCTGGGCCTCAGCCTGCTTCTTCTGCTTCTTGCCGCGGCCCTGCTTGGCTGCGTCTTCGCGCTTGCGCTTTTTCCCGTCTGCGTTCTTTGTTGAGGTCTTGTTCTTCACGAGAACTTCGAATGCCACGCCGACGTAGAAACGGATCAGCATCAGGTACTTGTCCAGTCGGATGCGGTCTAGTGAGTGGTAGTCCCGGCCGATGGTGATCCAGAAGGCGCGCAGGAAGCGGTGGAGGGTTTCTTGGGGGAGGGAGGGGACGAGGGAGTAGGAGAGGGCGCGGGCGAGGGCTTGTTGTGTGAGGGGTCGGTCGGAGTGGTAGAAGCCTGGGAGAAGTTAGTTTTGTTGTCATTTGGGTTCGGCGAATGTAGCAGTGGTGCATACAGTAGAACAGGCCCTTCCAGAGTTTGAGGAGATCCACGAGGGTTAGATCGGTGCGGGATTGCACGAATTTGGTTAAAGAGTCAAGAGCCTTGTCGCGGGCTTTCCGGTCTAAAGAGATCAGTTAGCGTTATAGTTTTCCAATTGGTAAAAGAATATCCATACCGCTCGAGCCGAGCTCCCTCACGAAAGGAGTCTTTTGGCCGTCCATTGGTACGGTTTTATCTCGAATTGACAAGACTAGCAATTGAGAATCTGGATATCAAGGCGGAGGTGGTCGAACTCAGTGAGGGTATACAGAGACTACCCTTAATAGATATGTAATTGAATTAGAGGCCAATCAAAAGTTCGAGACTATCGAACTGCTGTCTTGATCCAAAATGCAGATCGAAGATTGCGATAAATTATTTTTTTTTCTTTGCGATAGAGTTGTTTGCATTGTTTGTCCAGGAGCTCATATCGCTGATTAGCTAAGATTATGAGCCTGAGACGTAAGGCATAATATCATCCGCTGTTCGTTAAGTTAGTTAACTATCATTTAGATGTTGCTAGCCAGAGTATGCCTATTATTCTTGCTAAAGTAGGGACTAGGATTTAAATTGGCATAGGAACTATACTTGGTATATCATTGTTTGCTCTGCTTTATATCCGTCATCATCCCTTTACAAACATGGAATGGATCAGCACCCATAATAGTTGGATAGAACAGCTACCTATACCACTCCGCTGAAGGAGAAAAGTTCTGACAATAATCGGAGTATCATCATTTCTTGGCTACAGGGAGGCTACATGCTTAACGAGCAGCCAAGCAGTGCATCGATTCATTTATCAGAACTCACCTTGGAAGCCCTTCTCTGGAGAGGCTGGAGCATACATATTCAAGCCGTCGACTAGGGCCCAATGGTGTATACATCTGCTTCCTGTGGCCGTTATACTCCCAAGGTTCAGATATATGGTAACTACTTACCAAGATAGGAGAGATATGCTTATAGTCTCCCCAGAATGCCGACCAATGCTACTCGCAGTGAGTAGCGGCCAATAAGCACCTGGTGAAAGTTAGTCCGAATAACAGGATCTCAATGATCAGCTGTTTTTTGCTAGTAGAAAGGATGCAGATAATGGCATCAAGAGTAGCCGTTTTCGGCGTCCAATTTGCCGCCATTGAGCGTTGATGTAGATATAATCGCCCCTATAGCTGTCGGGGCGCAATAGAAAACTTTAGATAATGAATCGAATCTTGCCATCATCCATCATCCATCATCCATCACCCATCAATCATCAATCATCATGATATATGCTGCCCAACAAGCAGCAAGGGTATGGAAAGAAAAACCGACAACGCCAATGTAAGAAAAGAAAGCATGGTCATTAACGTGGTCTTCCACGTTTGAGTGGCAAGCCTGCGTCAAGTAAGATAGTCATCGCCATATTTATTTCGGCCGCTTGGCCTCCCATTCATCAATAAGCCTTGATACTTCCCTAAAAGAAACAGGCTTCATAAGGAAAAGATCCACTCCTGAATCCAAGGCCCTGAACTCATCGCGTGTACTGCTGAGTCCTGTCAATGCGATAATTGTTGCCGCAACAGAGCCATCCCGTTCTTTCTCGATTGCACGAATGGCGCGCGTCGCCTCAAATCCGTCCATAACTGGCATAGACATGTCCATGAAAATAAGGTCATATCCCTGCTGCATTTTTTCAACCGCATCGACGGCCGCACTGCCATCCTCGGCTTTATCCAAAACCATGACTTTCCGTTTGTTCATGAATGTCATCATGAGGTGAAGGTTGATATTGTTGTCATCTACCACCAATACCCGGGGTCTGTTTCGACTCTCAGTTAAGGTACTAACATGATCTGAGCCGCCAGATGAAGATCGAGCAGAAGAAGACCCAGCATTGGTGGAATCAGTACTTCCCGATATTGTGCGATCAGAGCCGTCAGTATGCGACGTAAAGACAAAATTGCTACGGTCTGTAGAACCAATGGTGGAATTTCTGGACCCCGGCGCGGGAGTTGATGGTCCAGCATCTGGTGATTGTAGGTTTCCTGGTAATGAGGGGTTGGACTGTTCAATTGGCAAAGCCGAGCCTGTAAGAGCGGGTCGCTCTGGAAGTACTAAACCTTCCCCGGAATTCTGCGGATTTAACGTAGGGGTTGTCGGCCTCGTATCAAGACAGCTCAAAATACCACGGGAGAGTTTCCGTGGGCCGCAAGGTCGATGGAGGATTGAGAGAGAGTCAGCAAGATGCGACCATTGTGTCCTAGGATCACCATAATCGCGCGTCTCGCTGCAAAAGACGAGCAGACTTCGCAACTCTGTTGGGAACCCGTGTAATTCCTTTGCAGACAAATCCCTTTCATCCGCAAGCAGAATATCAATAGGCTCATTGGTAGATAGAGGAACAAGCTGCAGACCATACCAATCCGCGATATACCGAGTTATGGAAGCCCAGAACGGATGCTCTTCGAGATGAGACGAACCGATCCCCCCAGATAGCAGCACGTTTCCCACTACAGCCGACATGTCGGAGTTGAGAAGATGCCGTAAGTGTATTTTGATCCGAACTTTCCTTATAGGACGTTGATTGTGGGTTTTCATCACCCACTAGACGTTCAAGAGGAAGCGACACCTTGACAATAGTGCCTTCGCCCTGTCGGCTTCGGACATGAATTTTCCCGTGGAGTGTTTTCACAATGCCGCGAACAATTGATAGACCAAGACCAGTACCTACTGACAGCGGATCTTCTTGTGAGAATGGAGTGAATAGATGCTTCCGAAGATATTCCTTCGAAATGCCCTTACCCGTGTCTGAGATGGTCAATGTCACCATATCTTCGAGACCCTGGCGTCGAGAGCGACCCTGTGAGCGCTCGGTGAGATCCATGCAGACTGAGATCCGACCCTTTTTGGTATACTTCAGCGCATTGCCAAGGATATTCATAATCAGGCGTCTCAGCGACCCCGGCGGGACTTTGTACATCCAGTCATTATCAGTAATGTCAACAACGACATCCACTCCTGAGATGTGACCAACTCCTTTTGCTGACTTGGAAGGCAGTGTTGAAAAGGTATCTGTGGGGCGATTATTGGACAAGAGCTGACCTCTGCATGTGGGAATGACCCAAGCACACGCTGTCTATCACATCCTCTATCAAGAGAGCCACATCTGTCAAAACCAATGTATCCAGGTTCGCCACACTGTCCTCGGGTGGTTTTGGTTTCCATGGATCTTTTCCACGCCTGAAGGTTTTCTTGTGCCTTTCCAGCGACATGATTTTGCTGAAGTCTAAAACTTGGTTCATCGTATCCAAGAGAGTCCGACCACATGCATTTATCGTATCGAGGAGGGTATACTGGAACTGGTCCAAGGTAGTATTTCCAAAGAACTCGGCCGCAGCCAAGACACCATGCAACGGACTGCGTAATTCATGGGAAATGCTGCTTATAAAATCCCCCTTTTGGCGGTCTGCGATAACTGATTCAACACGGCTGTATTCAGTCATAATGGAGGATCCGAAAGCAAATACTGAGCTCAGATCAACAGCAGGACTGAAAACTCGCGTTGGGTGGGGAGTCCAACAAAAACACCCAGCGAACCACTGGGAATCTGTGGCATTCCACAATGGGACAAACATGACTTGAGATGCATCAGGGAAGAACTCATTCAGTTTGCTGGTCTCCGAAGCCTTTGACTTCTTTCTTTGTTTCTGACACTCGTCGGTTATCTGATCTTCTGAAGTTGAAAATGTTCCATCGTGGTGAAATGACCAGAGTTTCCCTTTAGGATAGCGATGCAGCAACTGTTTCAGAAAGACATTGTCAAGGTTGACAGCTGGATCTGATAAAGTAGAGTTTGCCTGATATGAAAATGGATCATCTCTGGTGGACAGCGCAAGAATAGGAGCAGGATTCGTGGATTCGGCGGAGTCACAATGACCGGCTGCGACATATTCGGAGAAGTTGTCACTGGTTTCCAAGAACATGACACCGCCAGCACCGTCCAAGTCCAGACTTTGTCGCAAGAGGTTCGCAGCACGTTGGAAAAGCCAGTGGTTGCTGCTTGAGGAATCCTCCGAACTACTATCGTCCTGTCGCGAGCTGTGCAACGACGCCGTTGGACTAGGAGGGACACATGTGTCATTCTGGTTGGAATCTGGGCTCAAAGTTCGTCCATCGTCGTTTTGAGACGCATTTCCTGATCTAGAACGTGGGGAGCGAGATTCCAGTTCATCATTTTGGGAGCTAGCAGATCGACTACCTCTGAGGTGAGGTGAGATCCGCGGTGACAAACTCTGTGCTGAGCTGTTCGACCGAGACGACATGCGAGCGTTGCTGGCGAAACTAGAGTTGCCGTCGACGAAAAGATGCAGACCACGCGATAGCCGCGAGGCCCGTCGCCCTTCTGCGGCTTGACGGCTAACCAATAAATAGTCCATTACCAACTCTGCCACTCTTCCTAATGTATCCTTCTCGATATCGGATAGGCCTTGGCGAGGTTCAGAATCCAATACGAACAGACATCCTAAATTGATACCGCTATGGCTGGTTAGGGGCGTTCCCGCATAAAAACGAGAGTGTGGTCCTTGCGCCACAAAGGGTAATTCTCTAAATCGTTCTTCCTGTTGAAGATCGTTGACTACCAAAAATGAATATAATCCATCTTCGTTGTCTGAGCTTACTGCAACTGTTTCCTAATTGAGGAAATAGGCGTCAGTGTGTAAAATTTCGCAATATTCCAGAAATAGGCTTACCTGGCATATATTCCAAGCATCTGGTACTGTCGATGTCCCAGCGAAGAGTGTATCTCCTTCTCCGGCAGATGACTTTGAGCTTCTAAGATTGGAGTTTCTTGTGGCTTCAGCCAATATAAACTGGGAGTCGGTATTCAATACACTTCGGAAAACGTCAGATAATAGTCCACGCTAGAGCAGGAGAGTAATGTACGTAATAAAAGCACGCTGCGCGCTCAGACGTAGAGCGGCCAGTTGCGCAAAAGAAGTCAAAGTTGTATTTGGACTTGACGGAGAGCTGCCTTCAAAAAAACTCGTTTTTGATTCAGACTCGTCGGGTACAAAAGGGGTAGTCACTCCTGAAAAACCTGCTGTAGATGCCACATGCTCATCAAGTTGAAGAAGTGATGCATTAAGCGCCGCTGGATTTTCTGGCTGGAAATATCGATATACCTCGCGTTTCTGACGGTCTGCTTCGTAGTCCATGATCTGGCCATGTGGATTGTCGACAACCACAAAGGTATAAAAATATGTGGAATATTAACACGAGGGGGGTGAGAGAGCTACCTGTGCCTGGCGTTGTGATAGACATGTCCACGTACGTCATTGCACGTGACGTCCTGCATGTGTCGATCTCGTGGGTCTTTTCCAAGGTAAAGAGCTTGCTAAAACAACTCTGAGGACTTGTGATAGATCAGATGCGGCGGAGCTAAACAGGTAGCTTGAGATGTTCGTTAATGGTGTGCGTGGCCACTATATACCTAGGTAGCCAGGGTTTGTTGAAAATCCCAGTTAATTCCCATCAACACTGGGCCTTTTTCATGCTATAACGCTAGCCATAACTCGGGGTTTGACAATGCAGATCCCAGACATGCAGGATCTGCACTCAGGCTCCTACCAAAAGAAGCCTGGATTCCTTGGCTGTATGCAGTTTGACCATATCTTTGCTGTCCTCAAGTATACAGGTCAGTATCTGACTGCATCGGCGCCGCGACATTTCAATCCAGCCTGCTTCCAGTCAGTTTTTGCTTCTTTTCGTTGTTGTTGTTGATTCTCACCGTTTCTTGTCGATTCTTTCTAATCTGTCAAAATGGGGGAATACGGCATAAATAGGGGCTTCTTTCCATGTATGAAGGAGATAGACAAATCAATTTATTACTTTTCACAGTATATTGGAACTTCAATGTTTCATATTCGTAGTACTCTTTTCATGACACTAATTTTGTTTCACATACATGCTGTATAGATTCCTACATCTATAAACAACAGGGTTTACAAAGAAGATGACACAACAACTTGTGGAAAGAATGGGGACATTGCATGGTCATATAAGTAGATCAAGTAATTAGGTGGACAAAATTCGACAGGGCAAGGGCGATTATATCGTGTTGAGAGCCACTTTGCTCTCACTCGAGTACGAGTATCCCCAAGTGAGACATCATGATAAAGTACCTAGGTGAAGAGAAGATGGGCGCAAGGAGAGTATCTGCCAGGTTGTAATCGGAACAAAAAAAATAAAGAGAAAAGGCTCGGGGTATTATGCAAAAGAGATCAGATGACCAAAACGCCAGAATGCTGGAGGTCAAAATAGAGAGAGTAAAAGAGTGATGTTGGTAGGCCATCGGCGATATCTCCCCTAGCGCCGGTGTCCAAGGCCTAGATCATCAACGGGGGAAACGACGAAAGCATTGATAACATGGCCAGTCTTCCACCCCTGATCAACGAGCGGTTCACGCTCATTCAGCAAGTGACCCAAGTAAGCGATTCGAACGCGCCTGTCACTGTTGAGCTAAACAACAAATCAGCCAATAATCCACCAAACGAAACGAACAAGCAAGGGACAAAACCAACCTTGGCTTCTTGATGCACTTTCCTCGCCAAAAGTCCCACAGTCTGACCCTTACCAATAGAAATCATGATATCTGGACCTCCACGATCACTCAAACGAGCAAGAACACGGATCAAGTCCCGCTCACTAGTCTTCCCCTTCTCCTCACGGCGGCGTTCAACATCCTGAGAAATCAACTCGTCCCCAGAAGCATCATCCGTAGCGAGCTTACCATCCGAGAGCGTCCCAGAATCCAGCTCTTCTTCGTATCCAGCAGGACCGCCATCTTCACTAGCCGTCCGGCAAGACGAAGGAGCCATATTCTCCGGATCACTAGCAACACATTGTGGAATCCTGTAAAGCACGCCCTGTTCATCGTAGCAACCCTCGCAAAGATCCCCAGTGGGAACAGTAATCCCCGCAGCATCAATAATACTCTGCGCAGTAACCAAGTCGCCACTGCGAATCAGCGATATCACCGTCGAGACAGCAGCCCAGATCTCCGGTCTGCCTGTAACCCGCGTCTCGAAGAACTCGGCGCGCTCGCGGTCCAACTGTGCACGCGTCCATGTTCGTCGCTTGCTGCGCCACACATGGTTGCGGACTGGTTCGTTGTAGTGCTCGTTTAAAGGGATGTTGGGGGCACGGCGGGTTCGTTGCCTCGGCGTCGAGCGGTCGCTCGTATCCCTCGTAGCTGTTGTGTGTGAGATACGTTCTTGGATGGGGGTTTGGTTGTCGATATTACGCGACAACACTGATGCGCAGCAGCCCTGTATTGAAGTGGAGATTGTTAGTTATGATTATGGGGCCATTGCGGGTTTGTATGGTATGGAGATGAGAGTCGGGGCTTCAAGTCGTGTGACATTCGATGCCAAGCAATGTGACCGGTCTTAATTATGATGGTATATGTATAGGTTCTGGGGTTTCCGGGGATGGGAATTCTTACCATCTTGCTTGCGATCAAGGAGCTCCATATGAGGAGGGGAATAGTTTGAGAGGGGCTTGCGTGGAGTAGTGGTCAACGCTCTAAAGCGAACTAGATCCTCCTGAGCACAGACCTACTGGGTAAGAGACGAGGCAAAAGGAGGCAACGAAGGTAAAATAGAAAATGAAACAGAAATAAAAAGAGTAAAAAGAAATAAGGGTACATTCCACAATTTCCCCCATTCGCGCATCTAATGCCGATGGGATGACTCCAAGTCACACAATGATCTACAGAGCACAATTGCTGAATTCGTACAGAGTACAGGGCACAACTGGAAACATATATGAATTTTTATTGGATTATACAAAGTAAGCCCAATTCTACTCATCTTCGTCGTCACTCCCAAAGATAGCTTTGAAAACAGCATCGCCAGGTCGCTCTGCCTCCAGGGCATCATTGCGTTCAGGTTCGACAACTACCGGTGGTGGCGCGTTGGCAGGTCCACTTGCAGATGGATCAAGGCCATCTGCTGTAGGTAAGTAACCTAATGAGTCTATGAGAAGTTGGTTCATGACATCCTGCGACACCAATTGCTTGGGGCCAGTTTCAGCTTGGAAGCCAGCGGACTGGAAACGCGTTCCAGGTTCGGTACTGGGGGCTCCAGGCCGTTCGCCGGGGTCAAGTTGCACATTCTCCGGTGGTTTGACGTTGAATCGCTTGCATAGAAGACGAGATGGGTAAAAGGAAATTGTGCTTCGAGTCATTGGGCCGAACATGCCAATTTTGGCAGCTGCTACTGCAGGATCGTCTGGCTTTTCGGCGGGTCTGCTGAGCCCAGATTCCGCTGAGTCGGGAGCATCTGAGACAATCTTGGGCGCGGTGGACGAGGAGGTAAATCGAGATGCCATAACTCCCGACATGGGTTTAAAGACCTCTGCAGCTCGGCTAAATTCTTGCATCTCCATAATCCATTCATCGGTACTGGACCCTTCCACCCGTTCTGGGAGGGTAGAGCGAGTCCCGGCACTAACTTGGAGGAATGTTTGGTAGCGTGCACGCTTTTTCTCGTCTTCTTGGTAAGGCATCCACCCACTAACGGCCCGAGCTAGGGCTTGGGCGGCAATCTGTTTGTCGAGTTTTGGTACGAGGTCCCAAAGATCCTTGCGCTTCTGTGATTCAGGAAGTTCGTATCCTTTGGGTGCCTTTTCTCCTAAGGCCGGAGGTAAATTGGCGTTGCCGGTAAGTTTGACAATCTTCTCTCGTGCCTCCGGGGTCATATAATCAAAGATAGACTTCCCAGGCAGTTGATCCTCACCCAAAAGTGCTGCTCTGGACGTGGGATTGAGAGTCGACGCTTTTGCAGCATCAGATGTAGAGACATACTTCGATTGATCTCGTTTTTCCGATGAAATTTCCTTGGCTGGTTTCCACCCCTCGGGTATCACAGGAGGATCGTATTTCTTCTCTGAAATCGACAATCCCATGATGCCATCGGCAAGGATGAATCCATCTAGCGGTAGGCGCCCGTCGCGGCACTTTCTGAAACCTCCGGCCCCGCGTGCTGCCGCCACCTTCTTCGATATGAACACGGGCTTAGAATTCAAGAGTGGGTTGGCTGACGCGATCGTTGGTTCTGGTTTGACCTTTTTCTTCTTCTTTTTATCCCCTCCGATGGTCTTGTTATATGAGATCTGCGGACCCAGGGAGTAAGGATCCTCGTCGTCCGACCCAGTGTCATTAAGAGGGCCAACCCCGAGTCCTCCCCGTCGTGGTTCCTTCGGCTTCGGAGGCTGAGCTTTCCCTTGAATGGCCAATCGCCCCCCAAAGAATGAGTCCGATTCCTCGACATCTCGGGTGGGCTGCAAAGCATTGTGAGACTCTAGGCGGGATTCGCCTTCAAACCCAAGACCTTTGCGGTCGGTCTTGCGGATGAACGCAACCATGGGTGGATTTTCAGGAGCAAAAAGATATGTTTCCTCGGCATCGTCACCCGGAGCAGAGCTTTCATCCAGATTGGCTTTGCGTCGCACCTTAGGTCCGATCCCTTGACCTTCGCGCCAACCCATCTTTTTCAAGAGCTTCACTCCCATGGTTTCTCCGCCAGTTTTCAATATATCCATGAGTCCTGCTCTGCGCGTAGCATCTATCTCGGTGGAGCCGAAACCGGCAAATTCATCGGCGGTCTGTAGTTGTCTAGATTCTTCCTGTTCTCGCAGGTCATCCGCATCCATGAAATCTTCAGGTCGTTTCTGTTCGGCTTTCTTGGCACGGTTCTGTCGCGATGAGACGAAGGTTGAAGGGGTCCATCCTTCTTTCGAGCCGACGGAATTGAAGTATCTAGAAGACGTCAGTGGTTGTCCATCCAAAGGTCATCGGTTTGGGAGCTACTCACCCCGCGCTGAATCCACCGGTGAAGGCGCCATGAAGACGCTTGCTCCCCTGTTCGTCCCTCACTTCTTGTTTCCATATTGGCACAAAGGAGCCGTCATCGCGAACATCCTCATCAAGTGGTGGTAACGGGGTTCCATAGAAGGCGTATGGGGATTGCTCTGCTTGAAGATCGGCCTCGAGCGCGGCGCGAGTACGTTTTAGGGCCATAATTTTCGGATGGGACAGTCACCCATGAGGAGTTATTGGTCACGTCATCTGCATGGGAGAAAGTTTAGTTGAAAGAAGTTGTAACGAAGATGTGTGAGAGCCGCATTGACAGCTCTTAGCTGCTGTAGGTGCCTGAGGCGTTCGACGGCTCTAGCTTATATAAGAACTGAGTCAGATGGAATGTCCCGACCTCGGGAGGTCTCCACCTGGGCATCGGGTTCTGAAGAACCTTGGAACAATCTTGGAATAACCCCTAATGTATATAAATCAGGCTTGAAACACTTGCGCTATTCTCTAATTTGTAAAATAAATATGAAATCAAAACGTGTAATGTATATGTTGTATCTGGTAATGCTTGGCAGATATACAAAGAGCCGTATCCGAATCAAGTTAGTCAAATTGGAGCCTCTCTTCGGCCAACCGTCCCCGCCGAGGATTCCTGATTGGGCAAGTCCCACGGGTTGGTCGGCCACGTTCCTTTGATCTTTGATTTGATCTTGAACCCCCTGTTGTACTCCGTAAGGAGATCTACATCTTCTACCTACATATGTAGGTAAGTCTACTTGCAATTTCCCTGGCAGTTGTACTCTAGTATATATTGTTATAATAGGTCCATTATCTTTTAAGTGAAAATATAAAATATTACAGGTAATTTTAAATAGGCCACTCAAAAACTCTATTAGTATGGTGTTTGCTCGTACCAGGCTTGGAGACTTAATCGGCTAAGGGGTCTTAGGGCGGCTTTCTTTTTTCTTTCTCTTCTTTCATTTTCTCAATTCCTAGGTGTTTATTACAATAATGTCCTTTTTCACCTCTATTTCATAGCCTTTCGTGCTTTGGGCTTTTCCATAATCCCTGCAAGATCGTCGAAATTTAGTGCGGGAACCTCGCTCCCGGTTTTGGGGCAATTCTCAATGTTTGGCCCGTTCCCCCGGAATCGCAGGCTATTCTACCTGCTACTGGCCTGCGCAGCAACATCCATATGCCTCATCAACCTCCTGTTTCTCACCCATACTGTCGACAACTCCGTGATCCGCCTCCCTAATCTGAGTCTCTTCACCACAACAACGAGCCCCGTATTCGGGGAGTATGCGCACGATGGACACCCTATCGCCGACCTGATGAAGGAAGCGAACCGACAATGGTTGGCATATGATAATAGTCGCTCAACAAGTTTCCGCCGAACAGTCGCCAAATACCCGTGAGACATATGGACGACACCCACCTCCCGGTTTCAAGGAATGGTACATGTTCGCACGCAAAAAGAAGGCGCATAATGTCGACGATTTCCAGCAAATTACGGGCGATCTGCGACCTTTTTGGGCGGTTCCTCCGGCGGAAATTCGACAGATGGCAGCCAAACTGCAATCCAGCGACGGCATTGCAGGTGTGCAGATCCGCAATAAGAAGGTTGTTTACTCCCCCGTTGAAGGGTGGAGAGTCGAAACACTGCGGAAGTCGATCAAGCGCATTGCACGGTATCTTCCGGACATGGATATTGCGCTTAATATTATGGATCAGCCGCGGGTCATGGTACCATATGAAGATACCCAGGAATACCTCCGTACCGAAGCCCTCACTAGAAGCTTACCCAGCGATGCGCAAGATCAATTCACCCCAGGCATGTTTAAGGGAGGTTCCAGTATCGAGGACCATGTTGACCCATCCTGGTTCTCGATTGCCGGAAAGATGTACATGGACTACGCCAAGGACTCCTGTGACCCTCACTCTCCCGCTCGAAATGACAATTTCACTGTAGAGGATGCCGACAAGCTATACAAATCTCCCTTGGGTGGCTTTGTGACTAACTTTACAGCTTCCTCTGATCTTTGCACCGTCGGTCCTGTGCTCGGAGAAAACCACGGCTTTTTGTTCTCCGCATCGAGCAATCTTATCACAAGGAAACTGATCCCAGTCTTCAGCGAGTGCAAGGTTAGCGTGAACAACGATATCCTTTTCCCTGCAAATATGTATTTCATGAACGACAAGCGATACGTGTACAATTCGCGACACGACTACGAGTGGAAAGACAAGGCAGACACTCTCCTCTGGCGCGGCGTCACCTCCGGGGGTGTTCAGCTTGCAGATAACTGGCAGCATATGCACCGCCAACGCTTTGTGCACATTACCAACAGCACCGATATGAGACCAGAGACGGTCTCCATCCTCTCCGAGACCAGCCTTGGGCAGTATCGTAACTACCCCGACTTCCACCCAAGCAAATTTTCATTAGACCACTTCGACGTCGGCTTCACCGAGGCTTGGGGCTGCATCCCGAACTGCTCTTTCTACGACGATGTTTGGACCTACAAAAAGCCCAAAGGTTTCAGCGAGCAGTTCAAGGCAAAATACCTCGTCGACATTGACGGTCACAGCTTCTCCGGTCGGTGGCGCGCCTTTCAGCTCAGCAAATCCCTGGGGATCAAGGCAACTATTTTCCGGGAATGGCATGACTCCAGGCTCTTCCCCTGGCGTCATTTCGTCCCTATGGACAACCGTTACGATGACCTGTACGGATTGATGACCTACTTCCTCGGTCTGGAACCACAAACACCGCCCGAAGACGCGTTCTCAATTAGCGAGCCGTACATTCGGAAGCATGACTTCGAGGCTGAGGTGATCGCATCTCAGAGTCGGGAATGGGCGCAGCACGCGCTGCGCAACGAAGATCTTGACATCTATCTCTATCTTCTTCTCCTTGAGTACGGACGCATCATTGATGACAATCGTGATAGCATTGGGTACAGTGGTGACGGAAGTGAGCTGGACCACTTTGACGATCAATATCCTTTCTCTCCGGCGATACCAAATATCGTCAACCCTCCTCCTCCCAACGCTGATGAAGAATGATTTGTCTACATATACCATTTCTGTTGCATTTTGTTGCATATTTTTGCCCCTCTTCATGGGGCTGGCTGCCTTGCATTTGAAGTATCTGTTCATTTATTCATGTCTAATGACCAACTACATTTTATCTCATCAGTGTCATTCCAGTATTTATTATCTCGTAGGGACAGGTGTTGTGAGGCGCAATTTATGAGAGGGAACGATAATGGAAATCTATGCCTCCCAATATATATCTTCCTAGCACTCCCGCAGTAGTGGTTCAACAGACGTACAAAAACCCCGGGAATATTTATTGGATGAAGGATACAAGTGATTTAGCATTCAATTTAATATTCCAGTTTTCACTATAGCTTTGGATTGAATAGGTATCCTTTGAGCTAAGCGACATGAATCTAACCCTGGAACGGAAATAGCGGGTCTCAATCCGCACAATCCGTTCATATAGCCAACACTCGAATCTCCACACATCAACTAGCATCATTGGTCTAGTGGTAGAATTCGTCGTTGCCATCGACGAGGCCCGTGTTCGATTCACGGATGATGCACAACAATTTCTTTTTGCTTTTTGCATTTTGATCATGTTGTTTGTTGTCTTTGAATATATCTTCCTTTTTATGGTGTGTGTTTGGACGGCCAATGCACAGAAACGATGGCTGATATTAATCCATACACGCCAATTGGAACCAAGAACATTGTCTGTCATGAGTCTGTCCACATTGGGATCCAAATTCGATTACAAAAGGCGGACAAAAAGAACAGATTGGAATGTTCTGAGCAGAGATTGTTCTATCAAGCAGTCTACTATCATACATAGAACATTAGTCTTTCAACCAAGGGTCCTCAAGAAGATCTTTAGCAGTCGCTCTCTCATTCGGCATCCAGGTCAAAGTCTTGCGCATGAACTTCACAAACGCAAGAGGTAGACCCATTTGACCCTCTAGTGACTCAAGCATGCCCTTCTCAGGAATGGGGACAACGTCCTTCCACTTCCCTAGATAACCAGATTAGCCATCTTGTTACATGTTGACTGTATCAATCAAGCCACACATACCATATTTATCCCAGAACCGAGCCGCCTTATCAGGATTGAGCGCCAGAAACGCAGCAGGCGGCGGACCCAGCACAGCAATCAACTCTGCAAAGTGGGCTGGTTCATACATATCGCCAGCCGTGTGGTCAGCGCTGAAAAGACTATCCAGCCCAAGAAGATCACATGCCTGTGTTAAAGCAATCAGCCTTTGTGTTAGGAACCCATTAGAATCGGGATATGGAGAGAACGCACCGTAAGCCCAACACACCAAATATCAACCGGATAGCTCCACGGCACCTCGAGCACTATTTCAGGCGCGCGATATGGCATAGGCATGGCCGGATAATCATACGGTCCAGGCCCAATTCTAGCCTCGCCGAAATCAGAAAGCCGCAGCGGTCCCTCCTTCGGAAGAATGGCTCGCGAGAGATAAATAGTTCGGTCACTCGATACCGGCTTGCGTGCTGATGGGGAGGTCATTTCGGAGTCCTCGATGCCTTTGAATTTGGCGTTCTCGCTATCATTCATGCAGGCTAATAAATTAGCAGAATGAATGTCTATTGAGGGTGAGTAAATAAACAAGATCGCCAAATATCGGATTATGGGAAAATGTCTGACCAGTGTGCACAGCTTTGCATTCGGTATGCAGGAAATCCAGGGCTTGGAGTAACTCTGTCAGGATGGATTTGACCATCTCCTGTGGAAATCTGTTCTCGTGCATTCTTTCTTTGAGATCGAATAGGCTGATACACCCGGGTTCCTGGACCAGGACGATATGTCTGCCATCCGGGCCGGTGACTGTGAAGGAATCGTGGAATCGTCGAATATTCTCTCTCCCTGGATGATCACTTGACATATATGGTGCAATGTGTTTGTAAAATGGGAGCTCACGGTGGAATACCGAGTTGTGGATGTAGACCTTCAATGCGACATATTTCTTGTCTCTGCAATGGTACGATATCAGTTATCCAAACGGGGATGAATTGCTTGGTCTCAACAAACGTGAGGTCCCTTGCTAACCACGTAGTTGAACAACTGCCCCAGCCTAGCTTTGAACATACTTGATAGCGGTCCTGGAAGATCTCGCCGATGTGTACCGGGTAGTATCGATAAGCGCTGTAGTCGAACAGTTGTTCTTCTTCGGCTGGCTGGTCTGCTTTGATGATTGGAAATCCCTCTATTGGAAAGAACCGGGGCTTCTCTTTGGTGGACACAGGGTCCAATGTTGATGATGGTCTCGATTGGAAAGTTGTTGTTGGTAAGGCTCCCCTAGGGATGCGATAGGCGGGGTTTATCCCTGGCCGTGTTCTGGTTATGTTCGCACCTAGGCGAGCATTTAGACTTGCTCTTACTAAAGATCTCATCTTATGTGTTGGTACGAAGCTCCAGGGTTGCGAAGTCGATTTGGGTGTGACACGGTCGGTGTGCGTGAGTCAACGCGTTGACACGCCGGCTACCCCTGCATCATTCCGTCTTTTGAATCTGCCCCTTATTATTCTGGTTTCTGTCCTTTCGCCACATGATCCAAGTAGAAGAAAAATATGCTAGTGAAATAATGAGAAGGAATGTGGAAATAAACCTCAAATAAAGCATCTAAATGAACACTCTACATAAGGCGACTGACAGTTGTTACCTATGGGCATACTATATGCACGCATATTAGCAAGTCAGTATTTATAGATGCAATCAGAGCAATTACATGTTACCTAGGGTCGAATTGCACATTCATACTCTTATCACCACCTATATTCTAGGTATATTTTGCCCTATCCTCAGGGCTAGCCACAACACCAATAAAGGGAGACAATGTATAAGAAAAAGATATCTAGAAAGACAATAAAAAAGTCTGATGAGGCCGTATAAGCAGCAGAATACTCTTGTATATCACAAAAGAAATGGAGGAAAGCAAAAATAATTCGTATATTTATAGACTAGGTCGCACCGACAAACCCGTGGACTACCCAGACCTATTACATGATCAACACAACCACCTAAAATTGAACCAAGCCAGCAACAAGAGAGCCCACAGCCATGGCAAGAATAGAGGTATAGTAAGAAACTGGAGCAGCAGAAACAAAGCTAATAGAAGAAGCCGCCGCCGAAGCCGAAGCCGATGAAGAAGCAATCAACGACGAGCTAGCCCTAGCCGAAGCAGAAGTCTTACTCGAAGCAAGAATCGAGCTCGAATTTGACGAGCTCAAGTTAGTCGACGTAGTAGCATTCGTAGCCTTGATACTCGTATAGTCCCCAGTCTTATCGGTGTATTTGTACGCCGAAGCCGGGTTATAGTTGATGATATCGACCGACTCAACGTACATGGAGAAAGGACTTTCGGTGTAATCTGTCTCGCCGCCGGCCCACGAGATCGTGCCCGCGGAGTTATCCGGGTCGCCGCCGGCCCAGATACCGATTCGGATGCGCATGGGTGTTTGAGGGTAGTTTGTGCCGTCAACGGCGTCGGCGTATTCGAGTGTGCGCACCACTTCCCCATCTAGGAGCCACTCGATGCGCTCTGAGGTCCAGTCGATTGAGTAGGTGTGGAAGGTTTCTTCTGGGGTTGAGACTGTTACGGTTGTGCCGCGGTCGTAGGAGGTTGTGTTGCCCTTGCCGAAGTAGTTGGTTTGGATCTCGGTATCATAGGTGCTGATTTGTTCCTATTTCGTGTGTTAGATGTTGCTTTTTGGGGGGGGAGATGGCAGTTTGGTGGCTTTGGATGCCGGTGGACTCACCCAGTCGATCTCGTCCAGGTCGTCCGACTCTAGTATCCAGGTACTGATGATACCGGTGCCGTTCGCGGCTCTCATCTTCACGTCGACATGGCCGAAGAAGATGTAGAACTCACTTTCGATTGTTGGGGCGTCACCCTGCTCGGAGATTGAGAACTTGGCACCGAGGTCGGTGCTGGTTACGGTGCCGGCGGTGGTGTTCCAGCGACCTAGAGATCCGGAGGTAAAGTCGGTGTTCAGACGGTACTTGTTCAGACCGGTGTCTGCTGGGCAAGTTTCTGGAGACGAACTGTCAGTGTGGTTTCCCAGTGAATGACACGAGATAGTCCATACTCTTCAGAGGGTTGCAGCTGGTGGTTGTCTGTGCAGCAACAGTCACAGCCAGGGCAAGAGTAGCCCACCGGGTAGTAAGAATTGAAAACCATGTTGAAGCCTGTATAGCAATGGAGTAGACGAATAAAGTAATAGATGCACGGAACGATCGACAAGAATTGACGACAAAAGGGCGTAATCCCAGGAATTATAACCAGTGGGGTTTAACCTCGGTGAGCAGGCGAGAGCAACAGATAGATAAACATGGGTTCGTTAGTTTTATTCTTAGATGTGCGTCAATATGTCCAACCTTGGAACAATCACATTGACCGCGACGCAAATGCATCCAGCCACCACATTTGGAGACAACGATTGGCTCTGTAGATCATAGTGGAGCGGACTTTAAAGACATGTAGACGTGTGGTATACCCGTAGATATGAGATGTAGAATTGAAATTAATTGGTGTTCCATCTGATAAAAGCTTGGATGGATGATTACGGGGCAGCTTGCGTAGCTGGCCCCAGATGGGTGGGAACTAGCGGGAGGACTACGTACGCCCGGGAATAATCATTTCCCCCGATTCTGGTATATGGAGGGCTTTAGTCGGTATTATTTCTATACTGCATTGTTTATTATGTGGGATAGGATATATATTTTTTGATAGAACATCTAAATTGCGTCTTAACCAAACTAATGTGTTGTCAAATGGGATATTTACATTGACTTAGTCTGAAGTACAATCCCACTTTCGGACAACTATGAAGGCGTGGGAGCAACTTTCTAAGGCGGGGCATTGAGAGTGCCATAATTGCGCCATCTCTGAGCTGCGTCTCCATATTACTCCCGGACATGGCCCATCGAAGGAGACATGGCTAAGATGGGTTGCGCTCGTACGATTGACGACAATATCTTGAACGAGAAAGACTCCCCGGTTCTACTTTTCGATTCTCGTCTACTGCCAACTGCCACTGATGGCTCGCAAGTGTAAAGCAGAAACGGTCAGCTAATGCATGTGGAAGTACAAGTGGTAAATTCAAGTCAGACCTGACGGGGGCCCTCTTAATTCAAGTAGGGCTCAAAACACAGCAGATTATTGCAGATATTGTAACATATATTGACAAAATGAACAAAAAAGCATTGTGGCAATGTGACAATGACCAGCCGGACATACCATCAACTAAGAAGGTCCATCACGAAGCAGCAGGAAAGCCTCGTACTGCTTCCGAGTCATCTTCCGACACTTCTTGCCCCAGTATATCATCGGAACAGTAGTCATAATGAAGCAGAAGCTCAAGACACCAATCGCAATGAAGACCTGCGCAAGACTCTGCGCATCCAACCAATTCTGGGCAGTGAATGTGAAAAGACAACCAATGGTGTTGTTGATGACAGATACACCGACCATGCCCTCCAGCACCATCTCCGGATACGCATCCATGAGATACGCCATGCTAAGATCGCCAGCACAACCCCAGCCGAAACCAATGAATCCCAGTCCAAGATATGGCATATGCCAGTCCCAGCCTTTATCTGAGCCGATCCCGAATAGCATGAGGCCAGCAGGTCCAATGAACGCCACGGGCAGCAGGAGCCAGAGACGATGCTCAGCCTCGAAGACGCCTTTGTTTCGCTTGGCCATCCACATGACGAAGAAATCGGAGAACCATCCACCGTAAATGCAGCCGAGGACTGACCCGATCAGGGTCGGCACATTCATGATGCCTACTGCGGCATCGCTGTAGTTCCAAGGCTCCTCGTACCAATTGTCCGCTTCAACGGTGAGGTAGAAGGTTAACCAGGCGTCTTGGGCACCCCATTGAAGGCCCGAGTAGAGGACTGCTGGAAAGGTGAAGACGCGCAGTGTGTGCAACAGGCGACGGCAATACTGCTTGAAGCCCGTCCCGACCAGGGTTGACGATGGGGTGATCAGAGCGATGCGCTGGAGATATGTCTTTCCTTTTTCCTGGCCACATTCTTCGTCGAGTTCACTGTCGGAGGGTGTCGGCTGCACGCTCGCAATCGGTTTGTCCTTTTTGTCTAGCGGGGGCTCATTCGACGTGGGGTCGGCCTTGACTGGAGGCGCATTATGTCCGTGAATAGGATTGTTCCGATCGAAGAATGTTTCCTCCAATGTGAAGTAAAAGACAAAGATCAAGCCCCCGGATATGATTGCAGCAAGCCAGCCCACGTATCTCCACCCCAGGGGAGAGTCGACGATAAAGCTGGACACTAAGGGTCCCGTGAATGTACCTATACTCGTGGCAAGAACGTATAATCCCAGGACCAGGCCTCTTTGATGCTGAAAGAATAGATCGGAAAGAGAAAGCTGGGCAAGGGCCTCCGCGCAAGATTCGGAGGCGCCCACAAAAAGTTGGCTCCAGATGTTGTCCCCGACACTTTGCGTGCGGGCTAGCCCGATGGAGCCGATGACGGAAAATACCAGACAAATCAGATAGGAGATACGTCTTCCATATAAGAAAGGTGCCGGGCCGAGGAGCAATGTGGTATATCCAATTCCGACAAACAAAACGCCTGCGGCAATGTTGATCTCTTCCCATGTAATGCCCAGCTCAGCGTTCATCCCGTTCCCAGCGTTGCCGGCATCGTTGGCGGTTGCCGCGGTTAGGGCAACAAACACGAGGACCAGGAATGAATGCCAGTACCGTCTCCATTTACTCCAGTTCAGTGGATCATTTGGAGAACTGGTGGGCGAGGGAATTAATGTGACCTCCCCGTCAACGCAGATGCGCTCGGTGCCATTGAGTTGTAGGTCCTCTTCCATTTCTAAATTAAAATCGGAATCTGATTAAAACCCGGCCTGGAGAGCCAGTCATGCTGGAGACATTTTACTGAGAAAAGAGCTGTCAGTCTCTAGGGGAAAAAGAAAGAAAAGGGAAAATTGCGAAAAGAATTTTCGATTTCAATGTGGGGCGGTCCTGCGGGGAGATAAGCAATGGGCTAAGCATTTCCAAGGACGGGCCATAGAACTTAATAGTCCCCTTACTTTGTTTTTTAATTATATCTTCTTTCATAGATCAATTTAGATTATAGATATATATCTTGGAAGGTGGAAATGAGGAGATGACCAGCTGCGGCGCACCCCAGTGGCTTGTTATAGCCCCAATCCCATCACCTCTCTCATTGGGACTGCGCTGATCAAGCATCTGACGAGATAGTGTACTAGTAATGCTGTCAGGAATGCAGAACTGCGTGAGAACTGGGGATACAGGATCGAGAAGAGGAAGCCTGTCTTATTTTCTACTTGAGATAAGAGATGGCCTGCAATGACGCCAACCTCGTTAGGGTCCATAACCCCGACGGGTGTATCCTCTGATAGTATTAGGCGAAGGGTATCCTGCTTTATAGTCTTACGGTACTTTTAATCAACTCTACAGTAGGGGACATAATAAGTGGCGAGAAGACGCTCGGCTAAAGAGACGTCTATTGCAAGTTGTTAAACTCGGTTGAGCTAAGGAGAGCCTCGATTGCGGAGACCACCGGGTCTTCCGCCGGCCACCCACCGGCCACCCGCCGGCATCCTAAACAATGACATTTATATATGGGTACATGTGCTCCGTGAATTATAAATCATTACTAATTAGCCATGAAATCCGGGGAGCCCACCGCTTATGAACTATATAATCATATATAGCTTTCTGTGAATAACGCAAAGTGTTCTATACGAAGGGAGAATCCGGAGATTCACCTACCAACCCAGTATTAAAGACTGGAATATGGCTCCCACCAAGGTCTTTCTGTACATCTTCTCTATCTCCAATTTCTCCCCGCCGACAACTAACGATGGATCACTTTCAGCACCGGTGTCACTGGCTACATTGGCGGTGATGTCTTTTACGCCGTCCACCAAGCCCACCCCGACTGGGAATACTCACTCCTCATCCGCAACAAAGACAAGGGCGCGCAAGTTGCTAGGAAGTATCCCTCCGCACGCATTGTCTACGGCGACCTTAACTCACTTGACATTATCGAGGAGGAGGTCAAGAATGCCGACATTATCTACCGTACGCCTACTTTCTCTCTCCACGGAGCTCACACCCCCATCTAATACTCTCCTAGACTGCGCAGACTGCGACCACGTCGCCTCTGCGAAAGCCATCGGCAAAGGCCTCGCCCACCACACCCCTAGCAACCCTGTCTGGCTAATCCACACTTCCGGTACGGGCGTTCTCACCATTGAGGACTTCCGCACCAACACCTTTGGCCTCTACCGCACTAAAGAGCACAATGACTGGGAAGGCGTCGACGAACTCGTCAACCTACCGGCGGACTCTCTCCACCGTAACGTTGACGAGATCATCCTCGCCGCCGGCCCCGCCAACCCAACGAGTGTGCACACCGCAATCATCTGCCCGCCCACAATCTACGGCCCGGGTCGCGGTCCTTGCAACACCAAGAGTGTCCAGGCCTACTGGCTCACTGCAGCCGTGCTCAAGCGCCGTAAGGGTCTTCTCATTGGCAAGGGCGAGAACATCTGGCACCAGGTGCATGTCCAGGACCTGAGCGACATGTACTGTCTGTTGGGTGATGCTGCCACTGCCGGCGGGGGTAAGGCCACCTGGAACGAGACCGGGTATTATCTCGCGGAGAATGGGCCGTTTGTCTGGGGGGATATCCAGCGGGAGGTGGCGCGGGTCGCCTACGAGAAGAAGCTGATTCCCTCGCCGGAGGTGGAGCCGCTGAGTGATGCGCAGATGATAGAGCTGGACCAGAAGTTCGCGTTGTATGCGTTGGGGACTAGTTCGCGCGGACATTCCTTGCGTGCGCGTAAGTTGTTGGGATGGTCGCCTTCGAAGCCGAGCTTGATGGAGCTGATTCCGTCCATTGTGGACTTGGAGGCGAAGGAATTGGGATTGGCTTAGGCGGCAATGGTCATAATTGATGACAATTGAGTTTTTTTTTTGTTCTACTTTAGTGTTGTTCTTATTTGTAGGGTGATCTGTTTATTACGCGAAAAGTATAAGTGGTGACACCAATTTTTGGAAGCACTGTACCGATTATGCCTTGATCGTTAAGCAGGAATATCCGAAAATGCCCCTCAGCATTTTGCTTCCTACCACCAACAGTTTGAACACACCACTCAAGGAACGTACTGAAGCCTTGCTCAGGATTGTCTTCAAAATTTTGTCAATGTCGCCGGATAAAAGCCTATGATACTTGGGCCACATTGTTACGCTGCTATCGATAGGTTGTAGCAAACCTCCGTTACCCAAGAACTGCGGAGCCTCTCTTGATCATGTTGCGGTTTCGTGTAATGCCTTTTTGGTATTCTTTTCTAAATTCGATATTGAAATCGTATAACAAGATGACTGGGTCTAGGTTGTATATGCCTTTAGGTGTTCAGACGGACATCGCAATAGACAGATGTGTGAAAAGCGAGCTCGATTGCTAAATTTTGTCATGATCGACCGATCTGTCTGTAGGCGCCAAATCTCACTCCTGATTTGCGGGTTAATGCGGGTACATGCGGACAAGATGCGGGTCCGGTCAGATTGGGAGGCACGAATCACTAAGGGAATCACGAGGAATCATTTTTGAGGAAGCTGACGATATTTATGAAACGGATAAATCGAAGTGCATAGCGCCCAAGTAGGGAATTCGGTCCTATTGGCCTTTAGGATTCACCGCTGAGGTCGCCGCCTTTTTTTGAAGTTTGCCCCGGTGATCCAGCCCCACCCACGTGGCGAGCCCAACACAGTACCTTGGCATATTCCAAGGTTGTGTTTGGATAGTAATTCTGAAAGGATAGCAGATTGTAAGGATTATGTATCTTTAGTATGGCAGCTTTATACAAAAGGTACATGAACGCAATATAATCATAACCTCCATTTTCTTAATTGTCAAGATATTTGCGAGATACTGATTCAGCCAGACTATATTAAAATTGCATTTTCTTATTTGTGTTCATGTACCTTTTGTATGGAACTACTACACAAAAGGTACCTAATCCTTACAGCTGCTATCCGGTGAGAACATTAGAATTTGCTACCCGGTGGCGTGCACCAACACAGTACGTGTTGGGCACCTGGCATATAGCTAAACAGAGGATACACAAGTTAGTTTGGGATGATATCATAGACGTGGTAACTCCACCACGATCTTTCTACTGTCTTTTGATATGTTGTTTAAGATGTCTATAAATATTTGTTTAGAAACCGACAAACCAATTCACAATTCTTAGGAACTACTTTTATGTAGACATATAATACGGATCCATGTGACTAGAAATGCTTACTCCATTAATTATCATGGACCCTATTTATAAACTTGAGCCTTGGAGCCTTAGACTTCGAGCGTGAAAAATCATGCAGCCAATTTTCTGCTGGCAATAAAAGCCAATAAGACCAAGGTCGCCTGTGGTCGCTATCCACCACGATAGCACCCCAAGACACCCTTAACCCCCTCAACTTCTGTTCAACGTCGTCCTTGTTCTTGATCCTTGTTTACCCAGAAACTTCAACACCGAATGTCAACTTGTCAACTCAGAATGGCCCAATCTTTTCACCTCTCCTCTCCCATCACGGGTATTAATCCCATAAAACCTAGTAATTGTTGCTCCGACCTGGTTGCGCTCGATGTGACTCAGAAGGAGTTGATCGAGGGAACACACGCAGCGAGGTCGGAGCGCAAGAAGGTGATTGTGGTGGGGGCTGGAGTTTCTGGTCTACATGCCGCAGCTGTCCTGCACCGGCACGGTTGTGAAGTTGTGATATTAGAAGCCCGCGATCGCATTGGTGGGAGAATTTTGACCACCCGAAAGGGTGACCATGTCCGAGATATTGGTAAGATAACGATACGAACCTGAAACAGAGACTGGAACAGGGGGGTGCAAAGGAGATGTGCTGATAGTCAACAGGCGCGGCTTGGATGCATGAAACTTCCCAGAACAGTCTGGTGAAACTCATTCCCCAGCTATCTATACCGTATTATTATGACGATGGCGTTCCTCTGTACTTTACCAGAGAAGGTCGAACTGGGTCCCAGTTCAAAGCTAAGAAGGTTGCAGACGAGTTCGCTGATTACTGCGAGTGGTTCTACGAAACTAACCCGGAGGCTGAGGACCGTGCTGTCCACGAATTCGCGAAAGAGTTCGTCCTCCAACACCAGTTAATCACTGAAGACGAGCGTGATTGGGCTCCGCAGGCGGTTCGCGAGGTGGAATTATGGATCGGCACGAGTACGGATCAAGCATCGTCCAAACATCTCTCTTATTTCATTACCGAGCGTAATTTATATATGAAGGGTGGCTATGATCGTATCGTGAACTGGATTGCGAAGCCTCTACGAAGCGATCCAAACATCATCAGACTGAACCACCATGTCGAGGACGTGGAGTGGGACGAAGACGGGACCGCGCCAGCTAGAATCCGGTACAAGGATGCTGCTGGAGAAATCGGCTTTATTGGGGGAGATGCAGTTATCATGACTAGCCCACTGGGAGTCTACCACCACAACCTTATCTCGTTCAACCCGCCCTTGCCGAGTGACATCCAAGAGGGCATGTCGAAGTTCAGCTACGGCGCCCTGGGCAAAGTGTTTTTCGAGTTCGCCGAAGTCTTCTGGTCAAAAGAGAATGACCAGTTCGTATTCTACCCATCTCCGCCAGACGAATCGGATATTTCGTCCGGGTCATCTGTACAGTCCAGCCCCAGCATAAACTCCCTCGGGGAGAATGATAATATCCTCAACTACGCCACCGTGACAATCAACCTATGGATCATGACGGGCAGCAAAGAGCTGTGCGTACAAATTGCCGAGCCTCTGACGCAACGAATCGAGAATATGCAAGATCCGAAGGAGATATATATATTTTTTGAACCGCTTTTCAAACTATTCCGCACAGAACCCTACAAGGCTTTGCCCCGCCTGGTCAATGTTGAGACTACACATTGGACACAGGACCCGCTGGCTGGGTATGGGACCTATTCCGCCGACAAGGTTGGAGATGAGCCGCAGCTTCTGGTTGACGCGTTGGAAAACCACAAAGCCAGTCGCTTGCAGTTCGCTGGTGAGCATTGCACTATTGCTGGTAATGGCTGCGTGCATGGTGCTTACAAGTCGGGTGAAACCGCTGCGACCAATCTGCTCGAGGGATTTGGGATTCCATACGATGGTGTTGATGCCATCAGTTTAAGATGAAGCATATCCTTAGGGTCCGAGGAGACTCGGGCTGAAGTCGTGTTTCGGTTATTTATTAGACAGGGTCCTCGAGTGATTGCGCTTGGAGATCTTGTATATTATCTCGATTAATGTCATATAAATGTATAAAGTCGACAGCTTAATCATAATCAGCTGTCACCGGATGGGATTGAAAGGTGTCTGGACATAGTTCCGCATCCCCACCTTCAACTGCTTTCTGAGACGACTATTCTATGCAAGCCGTTAGGCGGAATTATATAGGGATAGCGTACCTAAGGGATCAAACTGAAGAACCTGCGAGATGATGCGACGGGCTCATAGCTTTAGCCGTGGCGCTTTATTCTATACGAGCGGTGGATCGACACTTGGGGTTCACAAAGGCTTAGATGAAGAACAGCCTTTTGAGAATATTTGGTACCTAAAGTCTTTGAAACAACAAGTCAAGGGAAATGCTTCGGAGCGAGCAATCCCTACAGTTATACTTTACCACTCACCTGTTACGTGAACATGCGAGATACGAGTATTAAGCTGAAATAGGGTATTACTTACCACTACTGGCTACCACAGATTGGTCCGGTATTCATTCAAGCCTAGCATTCGTTTCGCCCCTCATCCGCTGAACTATGCTCTTTGTACAGGGTTGAAATTGGGCCATTTCCTCCTCAAGTTGCTGACGGAGCTCAGCCCCGAAAGATTTTCCTTGCCCTAGGCGTGCTCAGGGAACGTTGGCTCATATGGTAGGCGAACCGATATGCTTCTTGCCTGCAAGCTCTGGCACTGAAACAATAATAGATTGCTACTCTCGGTATAAGCTTGCGGCTTCGAGAATGGAATGGTCGAGACTGTAGTTCGTTTCTATTTTGCTTTATATACGCGTTGCCCTTCTCAGCCTTATTGCAATACAAGACTTTCATCATTGCAGAAGCGGCTCAAACACAACACTAATAGGGAAATTTAAAACGCGATACATGCATGCATACCTCGATAGTCCCGGATCAAGTCCAAATTTGACCAAGCGTGGCCCACTCTGGCCTCGAATGCTCCACAGCTGGGCAGCAGATGAGGACCCGGGGAGTGAATAGATGCCCTATTTAAACCCCGCTGAAAAGTTTCTTTTTTGATTTCTTTTTCGTTTTACGCGAATGCCGCGCTGTAAAGGTGGCCCGGTTTATTAGCCAACAACAAGATGTGAATTGCAAATTAGCCCTTTCCAAGTAGCTGTGGTTGTTCAACAATGTCTGGGGCCACTATCTGGGCAATTGAAGGAAGAATTAGTTACGTTAAAAAAAAGTACGAGCAATAATGACTTGTTATTCCTTAGCTTAAGTCTTTTCCTTCCCAAAGATTTTGTGTCAGGCCACGGGGTTTTCAATGTTATCTTTTATAACGACCCATGTTGGGAAGGACGATGGCAGTAATACCCCCATCGTGTCCAACCCAAATGTCCCAATCTATGAAGACGACGAAATGAGCGACAATAGCGAAATAGAGAATGCGGCCGGTCAGCTCAAGGAGATTCACGAGTTCAGACAGGGCCTGCATCAGCGACACATTCAGATGATTGCTCTCGCCGGTACGGTGGGGACGGGTATTTTCCTCAGTTCGGGCCGTGCCATTGTGGAAGCTGGACCATTGGGTGCGTTCTTGGCATATACAATCATTGGTGCTACTGTTGCGAGTGTCGTGTACGGAGTTGGTGAGATGGGAGCCCTGGTACCTCTCAATGGTGGTGTTATTCGATACGCAGAGATCTTCTGTGACCCCGCGCTAGCGTTCGCCAATGGCTGGAACCAGATATACTCCTACTGTGTGTCGATTCCGTCGGAAATTGTCGCTGCGGCTGTTATTATTGAATTCTGGATCACGGTGAACAACGCAATATGGATCACTGTGCTTGGTCTTCTTATGCTTTCCACCGCGTTTGTCTTTGTTCGCGTGTATGGGGAGCTCGAGTTCGGCTTTTCTATCCTCAAAATTATGCTCATTATCGGCGTAAACCTGATGGCTCTGGTGATTTCACCCTCCAGGTCGGGAACAGGTCTACTTTGCGTGCTAATCATTTTTGATAGGTAATTACCTGCGGTGGAGCCCCGAATAAGTCGTCAATCGGATTTGCTTACTGGAAAGCGCCTTACGGCCCCTTCGTTCAGTACTTGGGAGTGGGCGGTTCCCTTGGACGGTTTTTGGGATTCTGGAAAACTTTCGACAACGCGCTCTTCGCTTACTCTGGTATCGAAAACTTCACTCTCGCTGCAGCCGAGACTCGAAACCCTCGACACTCTATCCCCATGGCCGCCAGACGTATCTTCATCCGCATCTTGCTCTTTTACGTGATCACCATCTTCATGATCGGTCTGATTGTTTCGTCTGCCGATAAAAAGCTTCTGGGCTCGTCGGGGACAGCCTCGCAGTCCCCTTTCGTTATCGCAGCGCACCATGCTGGCATCAAGGTGGTTCCTTCGATCATCAACGCAGTTGTGCTCACATCAGCATGGTCCTCCGGGAACAGCAATATCTTGGGTGGCTCCAGAATCCTATACGGTATGGCAACCCAGGGTCATGCCCCTGCTGTCTTCACACGTATCAACCGCTTCGGCATCCCTTGGGTTGCTGTCGCGCTCTATGGTGTCTTCATGTCACTTGGATACATGAGTCTTTCCAGTTCGGCCAGCACGGTATTCACATGGCTACAGAACCTTGTCTCTATATCCACCCTAGTGAACTTGATGTGCATCTGCGTTGTCTATCTTAGATTCTACTACGGATGCAAGAAGCAGGGAATTGATCGCTTCAAGGAGCTCCCGTGGGCAGCACCTTTCCAGCCATACATAACTTGGATCTCATTGTTCATTTATATTGTCCTTTTCTTCACCGGAGGGTTTACGACATTCATGCGCGGCCATTGGAGTACTGCGACCTTTGTTTCGACTTATTTCAACCTGCCCTTCATCGTGATTGTGTATTTTGCCTACAAGTTCTGGGCAAAAACGAAGATCATCCCGCTGGCGGAAATTCCCATTCGGCCTTTCATCGAAAGCTGGCACAAAAATCCCGAACCGGAGCCTAAGCCGAAGCGAGGCCTCAGGAAACTCAACATTTTGTGGTCATAATTTGTACCGTGTACAGTTTCACCATGAACCTGACGTTGAACCGGTCCGGTCAACGAGAGTGCCTTCGGACCGGACACCGGCCTGTCCGGTTTTAGGGCTTAGTGGCCGGGCGATGCCGGGCCCGCTTTCACGCATCGAAAACAATTACATTGTGCTGGCTGCCATTAAATAAAAAGTTTCCTTTGCTTCATTACATTTGGGAAAACTGGAAATTAAGAAATAATGGAAGTAGAAATGTATATATGGGAATAAAAAGTGACTCATTCATTATCCGCCATGCCGATACAAAAGATGCCCACTTATGAGTCAATCAGACTGCCCAGGTGGGTTGGCGCTACCGTACAATCTTTCCTTGCATTTTGTTTACAATCTTCTCCAAGATACCGAGCACAAAAATACCTTCAAGATGAGCCTACCCCAACAACCCGTCTACGTGATGGTCCCATCACCAGGGCCTTCAATCGAAAGCGACCGACTCCTCCTTCGGCCAATTACCGACGCCGATGCCGGCGCACTATTCGCCATTCGTTCCCGGCCCGAAGTGGCAGAAATGAAGTTAGTACGATGATCAACGCTTGTTGTTCTCACCATGCTAACTGTACAAGCCACCCCAAAACACCGTTCAAATCAATAGAAGAAACCCGTGAATGGATGGCAACCAAGGTGTTCACAAGTGGTCCTTCGGATATCATCGGACGTTCATTTAACTATGCAATTGTGGACAAGTCAATTGCCGAAACAGAGGAGCGAGTCGTTGGGTCTCTCAGCATCAACCAAGTAGACCCTTTTCCTGAGATTGGATACGCAGTGCATCCATCTTCTTGGGGGAAAGGGTATGCAACAGAGGCTTTGCAATTGATGTTGAAGATGTGGTGGAATCTGCCGCGTCGAACGGTTGACACTAGAGATGTTAGTCCGGCAGAGCCTGAGAAGGCCTTTGCTCTTTGCGAAAAGAGAAATGCTGGGAGTTGCCGTGTGCTAGAAAAATGTGGTTTCAAGATTGTGGGTGATTTCCAAGAAGAGGGAATTGACCTTTTTATTTTTGCGTTAGAGCGACCATGAATTCAGGAATATTACTGAGTGCTAGAACCAGTCAAGTCGGGGTTGTCGAAGAAAGACATATCCGTTTCCAGGGATATTCCTGAATTAAATAATTGGGCTGAAAATTAATTGCCGCTTTCCAAAAGAGCAGACATCGGTCAGATATGTACACACGGCGTATCCAAGAATTAGATCGCGCTCTCACGATGATTATAGTATAAGGGTAGTAAATAAGTGTGCTCACTGGCTCGTTTTCGCTGCTTCCAGGATCACATCGGCTGCCTTCTCGCCCACCAAGAACGTGGAAAGAGCAGTGAATGTTCCAGGAATACGGGGATACACAGACGCATCCACAACGCGGAGGCCCGAGACTCCACGAACTTGGAAGTCCGAATCCAAAACAGCCATAGGATCATCATCGGTTCCAATTGGGCAAGTGCAGGAAGCGTGGTGACCCCAGGCCGTATTCTTGATGTAATCGTGGATCTCCTCATCAGTTTGGACGTCATCACCAGGGAGCACTTCAGCTACATCAACCACCTGACGGTCGAAGGCGCCACGCGCAACGCCAATAGCCTCTGTGATAGCCTCCAAATCCTTTTCATAGTCACCAGAGCCGGTGTCAAAGTAGTTGAAAGTAATATCGGGCATGTCGAGCGGATCGGCAGAGCGGAGCATTACAGTCCCAGCTGTGTTACGAGGGTGGGCTTTCAGAAGCGCCCAGGTAAACCAGTCATGGCGCTCGGTGATATTAACACCGTATCCAGGGAAATATCCACGGAAGTTGATAGGTCCGCCGAACACAAAGACATCGAAGCTATCATCTGCAGTCACGGAGCTCTTGTACAGCATAGCAGCTCCGAATCCATTAGACGAGTAGATGCCGTGGTTGCCAAGGACTGGGTTATTCCAACGGTCCAGACAAGGATCATTACCATGATTGAACGTGCATCCATCAAGGGCAGTGAAGTTCTTCGGGACATGGCCTTGTACCGCAACCTCGTAATGGTCTTGCAGGTTCGTTCCAACGCCTGGAAGGTTAGAGATAACCTTGATTCCAAACTTCTGCAGCTCCTCCCCTGGTCCAATACCACTAAGCTTCAGGATCTGGGGCGAGTTGTACACACCGCCGGAGACGATAACCTCGCGCGAAGCTGTCGCTGATCCTAGTGTTCCCTTGCCGGCGGTCTTGGAGCGCGGGCTGGCGCTATACAGATACTTGCCGTCCAGGAATTCGACGCCCGTAGCGCGCGGAGGGGTGCTCTCGTCAAAGGTGACCTTGGTCACATGGCAGTTCATACGGATGTCGAGAGGGAACTTCTTAGACCCGTCGGCATTCTTTGCATCCCTAACGGCAGTCACAAACTCACGAGGACCGTTACGGGAGCTTCCATCCGACGCTAGCGGGACTTGATAGTATCCCGGTGTGGTATCGCGGTGGGCTGCGGCCGAGTTTGCGTCCCCAGCGAGTAGGGTACCGAGATTGAAAACCGTATTCGTCACATTGCCTAGCGAAAATGCTCCGCCAAGCAACAAGCTAAGAAGCTGAGGATCTTTCAGGACAATATCCAGCGGTGCGGTCTCGGTGCTTAACCAACCATCGTAACCGTGGCCCTTAAGCAACGGGAGCAGATAGCGGTTGTTCTCCATACGCTCCATGTACTTGCGCATGTTGTCGGGTGACCACGACGCATCTCCGGTGAGTGTGGCAAGGTAGTCAAAGTCGGAGTCGTGTGGGTAGACGGTAACCAGGGCGTTGTGCGCCGTACAACCACCAAGGGTTCCGGTACGGGGATAAAGTGTGCCCTTCATTGTGGAACCGGCAGGTGGGTTCAACCCCGTATACTCTTGGCCGTCGGGTGTCTCGTAGGTTGTCTTGAAGTCGAGCTTTTGCCGAGACTCATCGGCGTAGTGCTTGACGTAGAAGTTCCATGCCAGGGCTTCATCCTCAGAAGCTGCCGCGGAGAAAGCGGGAACGGTATAGTTCACATTTGCTCCCTGGTCATCTCCAGCTTCGATAAGAAGGGTGCTGTGACCTGCCAAGGCCAGTCGAGCTGCTAAAGGACCACCTCCTGCCCCAGAGCCGACCACGATGTACTCATAGCCTGATAGCTCAACAGCCTTGACGATGGCAGAAAACGCGGCCACGCCGAGAAGGCCACCGAAACGCATGACAAATATAGTGATATAAGATGGGTCAAATGAGCGGAAAGTGGTTGACCAGGACGACGGGTCTCATTGTCTTTATATCTGTCCCGTTATAGGGCTGGGCTAAATATTACCTGATTGCCATGTCATTTTCTGTTGGTAAAGCCCAAGTCAATAGTCAAGCGAGATTGAGTTTTGGCAATCTAATGGCAAGCCTCGCATATCCTATTGGCAGCGACTGGCTCTAACCCCACTGTAAAGACCCCACACCACGTAGGGGTCGATGTTCGCGTAGTGCCAGCATCCCACGATGATCACACTGTGTTCGTCAGCCTCGAAGCAATGACATATCAGTGGATGTCATTAAACGGCTTTTGCGGGATGGAGAAAGTCGGGTTGACATGATCACCGAGTATTATTGTCAGGGACTGCAACAGCAAACACCAAGAAAAGCGGAGTCACACGATAATCCCATTCTCTTATGACAACACTTTATCACTTTGACCTATGCAGCTAACGAAGAATGCAAAAGACTGTGAGTACGCAAAACCTGTCCCAATGAAAACTTATTTTGATCTAATATTATTGAAGGCTACGTCGATATTTCAAAGATGGCTGGGTCAGTCAATGTGGCGTGAGGTTCCACTATAGGGGCTTATATTCTATGGGAGAAAAGGAACTGGAGATCATGGAGTATGTACGGAGTAACTATAAGACATACCTCGGCTGTCTTTTTCTCACTCTTTTCGACATTTTTGCATATTGTGGCTAACCACTACAATCAAAGTCACTATATAAGCCATTGCCATCCTGTTATAAATTCCCCGTGCGGACCTCGTCTACGAAGGTGCGTGTTTGCGATCCAATCAAGAATTTGACGAACTCCCGTGACATTGCCTTATATTATTTACGATGAGTATGCTCCGTATGCTTACTCCGGACTGCACTCGACAAAACTACTGCATGTGCTTTATGAAGCCGGGGTCCAAGGCCGGAAATTAGGATCGACACTTTAGCAATCCCATTCCCCATCATAACATAAGCAATAGTTTATCCCTACTTAGGTACGGAGTAGACCATGTGGTACTTCGGCTCGAAATGCGGGGAACCCGAGAAAGGGATACCGTTGTGGAGCGTTCATGTTGAACATTCCAGGGTTCCATGGTCATTCCAGTAGTAGAGGATACAGGTCCCACCGACATCAGGGAGTGGATCCACCGACAACGCGCCAAGCGGGGGGAGCAAGCGGGGCGGCCACATTTGGCACAGCCAGTACCAGCCAGAACAGCCCGCCTCACCTCGCTAAGAATCAACCGGGCGAGCAAGCCCACTAGAACCAAAAGTGGTCGCATGTCCCGAGCAACCTTATACCGCCACCGGGTCCGCGTGCGGTTACACAATGTATTGTATGTCCTGACCAGGGAGCCGCATTGAAGGGTGAATCATTCGAAGAGTGTAGTCCGCCGCAAGCTCCGACAAATGTTAGGCATTTCGGGCGGACACCGCATTATCAGCAAAAGACCACGCTCAACCACCGGTCCAACCGACCATTACTGTTTAATTGCATGGAGATAAGAGACAACCTCTTGGCTCAAGATGTTGTCACGGCGAAGTTGATCGGCAGACTCGACAATCCATGTCTGGCAATCCCTCTGAATGACTTTCCGACCTGGTTTGATCTAGAAGATCCGAATTAGGTTACATATCCTAGTGAGGGAATAGAGAGCCATGTATGGATTCTTCAGAGTGTGACCCTAGGGGTAGACACTTTCATGACATGCATTCTAGGAGCCAGGTTAAGGATGCAGCTGCATTAGACTTACCCCGTCACTGACTGTGTTCAGACTTTTCCCTGGAGCTTCAATTTGGTAAACACTGCTCTCGAAGGGACAGACAGGCGAGTCGTCGATTTCGTATTTCCCATCGTTAAGCATAGCTTTCTCGTCAAAGTACTCCGCGTCAACCCATTGCAGAGGGACCCTTGTTGAAGGGATGTCGTCGGTTGTTTGCAGGTTTTCACTCCGTTTAATTTCGAACTCAAAGCCACTTCTCACGTTGCCGGTCGCGTGTATCTTTACACCGGTATGAGAGTCCGCGTGCGACTGAACGAAATATGCCCAGTGATCTTTGAAGGGCGACCCATTCCAGATCAGCAACTCGACCAGGAAAGCCCCAGTGGGGCCTGTCAGCGATACCACCGGCTTGGGGTGGCATATGGAAGTATTCATAGTGGGGCGGAGAAGCGGAGGAGCAACAACGGACTTGAGGGAAGAAAACAAAGACGGAAGAAAGCGATGATCTGAAGGTTCGGGTTTTTACGTATGTAGTCAATTTTCTTCGATGAAGACGCAGGGTTCTCAGACGTTGTTTCCTGCCTAGCCTGTGGTTGCCTGCTGTTTGCCTTGAGTATCAGGCCTCAACTTTATCCCATTTCCTTCCTTCCTACATCGAACTTCACATCAGATCAGACTGCGAAAATTCTCATTCTTTTAAAAAGTCCTGTTTGCCATTCCCTATCCTTCACACACACCATCCATCTTCAACACCATACATATACTGAGTCCAGTTCCTTCAAGAGAGAACAACCCCATCATTATCCAAGCTAACAGAGCTTCGATAAACAAGGTGTCCAGCTAAATGTATACCCCGGTTCAACCGTCCACCCTCATCATGACAGTGCCATCTTGGTATCGTTGACAAAACACAAAGCAAACGCCCCGAAATCGGAGTTTGAACCAAAGGACGGCCCATGAAATCTCAGAGCTAAGAGCCTTCTTTCTGCTCTTGGGAACGCAATCGTGGCTATTTTCTGCGATTCTTTTAGTCGTTCATCCACCGCCCCGGGGGCCCTGGGGCAAGGACCTGATGACTACCGACTTGCGGAAACAAACAAATAACAGCGGACAAAAGGGCGCACAGGTCCTCCAGTCTTATAAATGCTGGCATGAAGTTACACCAAAGCAATGATGACCAGAAAATGATTGCTGGGTAGACGACCCGTTCGGTGAGATATGTCAACAACAAAGGCAAGGGACCTCCCACCACGCAAGGCGAGCCACGCACGCAGTGATTGTGACCAATGATATACTAGGTTTATACATGGCACATGGCCTGGGGCACCACAATCAGCCTGTGCTGTCATATTTGAGTATTTGACCTCAATCCTGGTTACTCTGTACGCCGTGAGTATATACATTTACAAGAGGCCGGGAACTGGTCAAATCCATTTCTTGAGTAGGTTCGGGTTTGAATATGGGGCGAGATACTTTCCAAGTACAGGGATTCTGTATTTTTCTCTGGGAAAAATGACATGTATGGAGACACCACGTGAGAGAGATCAAGAGATTTCCATCGCCTGGGAAAGGAAAGAAAGTGGGGGCGACAATCCTGCCATGGAAGTGGAATCTTGAGATTCGGCTATGACTGGCCAAAATGTATCAAACCAGTCAGAATCAGCCTTGTGTGGAGCTCTAGTTGGACGCACAGCTTCCAAGGAGGCTATGTACGCATGGTACATGTAGCCTTACAGGTCGTACCCACATGTCGCAAACCTGGGCTGTGAGCCAGGTCAGAAGCTAAGAAAACTAAAATAATTCCTCTTTCTCCCAGGCTACTGCTCAATCCGAAAACTCCAGAACAACTCCAGAACAATGAACAGCGATAAGTGTGGTCACAGCAGATCTGAAAGCCGTGTACACCCGGTGCGGCTCAAGAGATTGATAGCCTCATGGATTAGGCATCAGCCCACATTATCAGGATGCGTGATATTTGTCTGCGCAATTATAATGATTATAAAATTCGGTCATTTGGATGAAATTTTGGATACAAGTACGAAATTGCATTATCAAATTGCGACTCCATGCTGATATCAGTAGAATCAGCAGAAAAGGCAGAGAAGGCAGAGAAGTCCGCGGCGTTATCTGAACTTGTTAAGAAGACCCGAAACTACGACGCAAATTTCACAAAGGTCGCGCTTGTAATACCAAAGATGCGCTCAGATGATCTGAGATGGCTTCATGAATATCTTCAAACGCAGTAAGTAGAACCTCCCCGTCGCAGGCGACCATACTAATTGGATGCCCATGATCAGAAACGACAACACTCCGTTTATTTACACCATGGACAAGAAACCCGAGACAGATCTACTCGTCGCACACTCCTCTCGCGGCCGCGAGGCCTCCGCTTATCTTTCATTTATTGTCGACCTATACGACGAGCTCCCCGCATACTCGATTTTTCTCCACTCCAATCCGGAGCAGTGGCACAATGATTTATTTGGCCCCCAAACAAGCAGCGTTTTGAAAAATCTGCGCCTCGAAGCTGTGGATGCGATGGGGTATTTGAACCTGCGCTGTACGAATAACCCAGGCTGTCCGACTCACATCAACCCCAATAGCCCCACGCAGGCAGACATTGACAATAATGATCCTCGTGCAAAATTTCCAAGCATATACAAAGGCGTATTTGGGGACGACGCGCAAGTTCCGGAACACATTGGGGGAATTTGCTGTGCCCAGTTTGCGGTCAGCCGAGCACGCATCTGGCAGCGACCCAAAAGCGATTATATCCGTATGCTAAACTGGATAGACGAGAAGAGTGTACCGCTTGTTGATGATTACGGTGTTGGGTGGGTGTTTGAAACTTTGTGGCATATTGTGTTCGGTATGGAAGGGATCCAGTAAGTGGCTTGTGGGGGATGCGGTCTTTTGGTTACTGTGGGATACTAACGACTATGCCTTCGTCCTCAGTTGTCCCCCTTATGAACAATGTCGGTGTGATAACTACGGATGGGTAAGTGGGAATTGACGCGATTCAAACATGGACTTAGACTTACATTCCTAAATAGTGTGGGCCTTTGCCATCGGGTGAGACTCTTACGGCCATCGCGGCACCACAAAAGAGCCAACTGAAATACAGATATGGGTGAATGTACAACTGCACAGAACGTGCATATGGCCTTTTCCGTACGCACAAGGCCAAAATTGTCATTGCTTCCTTGGTATCTTTTATTGGGAGATTTAGCATTTATGTAGCTCGTGGCTGATAGAATAACTGTATTTTGTGTTGCATACGCTCATCATACCTAACTCCAGCGTGGTATGTATAAATATAGATGGAGTCACTTTTTCTTATTGGTTGCGGCGTTAAATACGGGGCCCGGGAACCGGCTCGGGAACAAGCAGAACCCTACGACCGGTGGTTAGCTAGGCTCGGATTTACTTGTCAACTCCGATGCTTAGGTCCATTTCTCTGCCTTAACTGTCAACTCCGATGATTAGATCTATTCTTCGACTATCTAGCTATCTCCCGCCCGTAGTCCGCTTACTCCGGGGCTCTCATGAATATATAATCTAGTGTCGGGCGCCCTTGTGAGTCAAAACCAGATCATTCCCATCAACTTTTTCTTCCATTATGTCCACAGAGCCTGTCACAAGGGTTGCTATTGTTGGAGTAGGTTTACCGCCTCGTATCCTGCGTTTTGCCGGGCCCTCCTAGAAGCCATCGCTAACCATTACCAGGCTACCGGCCGCATCGGTGGAGCCTTTGCTAAGTCGCTTGTGGAAACAGGCCGGCATACAGTCACAGCTCTTACCCGCCACGGTAGCCAAGGAAAACTCCCCGATGGAGTTCTTGCTGCTCAGGTTAACTACGACGATGACGACTCACTTGTCAAGGCCTTGAATGGCCAACAATTCCTTGTGATTACACTTGGCGTCCGAGCCCCTGGTGATCTTCATGCTAGGATTACTGCAGCTGCCGGAAAAGCTGGTGTCCCCTACATTATGCCCAATGCGTACGGATACCCTATCAATCCCGAGGGTGTGAAGGATGAAGATCCATACGGAAAGCTCGCTCTCGATCGAATCCATGACGCTCAAAATGGTGTCTCGTCCTCAGTGACTCTGCCATGTGGTTTCTGGTACGAATGGAGCTTGGCAACCGGAGAACAATGGTTTGGCTTCACTATCAAAGACCGGAAGGTGACATTTTTCGATGACGGCACTCGCATCGTCACCGTCAGCACTTGGGACCAATGCGGTCGCGCGCTGGCCGCTCTCCTCAGCCTGCCAGAATCGGGACCAACCCCTGCGCTTGCCGACTTCAAGAACAAGGAAGTCCGAATCAATAGTTTCCGCGTCTCGCAACGCGATATGCTCGATAGTTTGCATCGTGTCCTAGGCACCACAGACTCTGACTGGGAGATTAGTTACGAGAGTGTGGCTAAGCGCCTTGCCGACGGTGCCGAGGAGCTGGCTAAGGGTGTTTTTACAGGGTTGCCTAAAATGCTTTATGGGAGTGTGTTTTTGCCAAGCAACAAGGAAGCTGATTTTGCAGGTACAATGGAGTTGGCAAATGATACATTGGGCCTACCTAAAGAGGATTTGGATGAAGCGACTAAGAGGGCGGTCGATATGGTGGCTGCGGGATGGAATCCCTTTGCTGGGGTATAATCTGGCCGACGTTTCTGACTATATTACTTTTTAACAGGAGTTTTATCATGCACTTGTTGATTAGAATGTTTCTACCAGGTCAAGAACTCTCATACTCATCTAGTTCATCATGCATTGTTGTCCAACACTAATCATCCGACTCTTATGGCTGTTATTTGTGGAAAATGGATATATTCGTAAATAAGAAGGCTGGCGTAGATGGCAGATGTCGGTCGTTTCCAAGCTCATCTCAATGACGTCACCACATGGCTAATCTCTTATCGATAATCTAATCGTCACCTTCCCACCCGTGGTCGATCTTCCAAATCTCATTCTTTCCACCCCATGCTGCTAAAGACGTGTAGCCTACGCCATGTCCGAGAAGATCAAAGATGCAGTGCTTGCTGAAGCGAAGAATTCCCAAGCTGTTGTTCATGATGTGATTACATCTGGCGCATACTTGTACCCATTCAAGGTAGGTAGCGATGCCCTCCGAGGAGTGCTTTCCGACCGTGTGTAACCACGGATTCTCCTAGGGAATCGTCTACTTCGCAACCCACAAAGACCTATGGCGCCCTTTTATCTCTCGCGCCGGCCGAACCATCACACTGGGAGTAGGCGTCACGAGCGTTATGTTCTTCTTCACGTACATGCCGCAGATGGCCATCATGGCCTTCACCAGCGGTCCATTGGCTGCTATTTCCGCCGCGATCCTCGTCCTTGGTGAAAGTTCTGCCATAACAAATTTCCTGTCACGATCATTCCTTGTCGAAGACGCCATGATCGACACCTTCGATGGCACCCTGGTCGCGCGTGGCCAGGAGCCACTCGTAGCACAAGGACGCCAGATGAAATCCCGATCAGGGAAAGACGCGATAGCTAGGCTGGGTAAGATATTTACTAAGCCTCTTGCACAACTCAACCCACGGGCGCTGCTGCGATCGCTGCTCTACCTGCCCCTGAACCTCATTCCTGTGATCGGGACCGCGTTGTATATTTATATGCAGGGGAAAAGAGCAGGACCGGTACTTCATGCCAGATATTTCCAGCTCAAGGGCTGGGATTCTACGATGCGAGATGAGTGGGTGAAGAAAAACCAGGGCGCGTACACTGGGTGCGTAAATTCCATCTCGCTCCCTTTCTTCTCGGCTGGTATGTAGCCAAAAACTAACTCTCTCCTCAGACTTGGAATTGCAGCCTTTGTCTTGGAAATGGTGCCTTTTGCCTCGATTGCATTTTCGTTCACGAACACTGTTGGCGCCGCTCTCTGGGCTGCGGATTTGGAGAAGGCAACGAAGTAGCCGATTGACCATCTGCAGCAAACTGAACTAATTGTGAAACATGTCAGGCCTGGAGATTGAACCAATTTGTGGTGGTCTTCATTTAAACTGTGAAATATAAGATCAAGGTGTTGTTTCATTTCTATATCTGTTAAGGCCATGAAACATAAAGTGATAGGTAAACTTTGTCAATGATTCTAAGTCTAGAGGGTCCAAGGTTGCCCAGGTCCACGGGTGGTTCTCAGATCGCGGATCCACGGTTGCCCCAAAGCTTGGCATAGCTTTATTCAGAGAGAACGTGTCGAGGGAATGTTGATACTAAATATCAATGCATTTGTGTTCATTCCATGATATCGAGTAGCATGACTAACTCAATAATCTTCATAATCCTCCCAGTCGTCCTCGTGATCCTCTTTGATACTGAAAACATCTTCAATAAAATGGACCAAGGCTTCCAAGAAGAGTCCATTTCGTGGGACATAATGTGCCCCTTGAAAAATGTATACAGCGGTATTTGTGCTTGAATTACGAAGTCTCAGCGATGCAGATTCAGCGATCATTGTATCAATGCTGGCGATAGCAAGGAATATCGGTGTCTCAATCTTTGGACTGTACAAGTCATTGTAAATAGGGTCCCCGAATGTAAATCCACAAACCGCAATTACGAATTCCAAAGGGGGATGGTCCGTCTATGAGGGAAAGGTTAGCTACTCTGGTACCACCTGGGAATATTCTTGTCAATGATGTTTTCCCCAACTTACGTCGAATTTGAAATTGCCGATCGAGTGTCTTTTCTCTAAAAGAGAAGCAATTATAGCACCCATAGCGGCGCCCATCGAGAATCCTATGATCCCCAAGAATGGGCCATTTCTCTCAATATAGCGGAATATATCGTTGACCGACTGCTCAAGGCCACAGGCATAATCATCCGGATTATCGGCTTGTCCCCATGCCCACAGGTGGTTACTTTCTCCCGGGAGTTGATCACGTTTAGCAGGCCACCTGCCTGAAGGGTAGTGAAACTCGACCACGTCAGAGGGACCTGAACTTGGATCTTGTCGTAGAGCGTTGAGTATAGTATCTGTTACTCGAGGCTTCAGATATTCGGTCTTGCATTGGAGCATGTGTCCAGACTGGGCATGGCCTATAGGAACAGACGAACAACTTAGAACGCTTGTTCAAAATTGTATAGGAATTAGGGATATTTTACCATGTAGCATCAGAATCTTTGGACGTGATAGCATAGCCGATTGGGCTGTTGATTTGAAGTCCATGTTGATGAATGGGCTGATAGGGAGGTATGGATATCTGGGACCAGAGATGCTTCCTCTTGTATTGTCTTTGAGCCTTTTAAATCTGAGTAGCATCCAGCTTATAAAACAAATTTAGGCTTGGCAGCCCTCCAATGTGTATTGCATATGGGGGGGTTGAGGGTAGGTGTTACACACAATTAGTACATGTGTGATGATGGCGAGATTTACTAAATAACACATATATAAAGGCTGCGTACAGCCACTCAAAAGCAACCGGATTCAGAATTGCCACGAGTTTTGAGCCACAACCGGGTCAAGCTGAATAACTTGATCGATGGCAATATCGATTATGTTACTCAAGTGTGCACAATCGATATTGCCATCCATCGAAACAAAGCAGGGACCCCAATAAGGCAATTAACTTGCATAATTCAGGAGAATTGATGAACTTGCAGGATCGAAAGAGTCTAAGTTGGTGCTCTAACTTGTTGAGAAGAAAAGCGCTAAAGCGCACCCGCCATGTCGGATATGATCGACGACAATATGGCTCGTTGTAGCCATTATTTTACCTTGATGGTGTAATAGAACAATGCGCTCCCAGTGAGTAATCTTCTATCATTTTCTCACGTACAGCATCTTGTGGTCGTGGCGTGGCCTTGTAAGGATATCCAGTGTTTCAAATTTGTTCACACTCAGGCTTACATCCATATAACTCCAAGTGAAGCGTTCGAGCGTATACGATGCCAAATCTAGTTACGTGTGTACGTGCGTGTGTGTCAATGTGGTACGCTTCGTCTGAAGTCATATATAGGAAGATTTTGGGCTTGAGATAAGCAACCGGAGTTAAAAATCAAAGTTCCAGGGTAACACAGTTGAGCCACAAAATGCGAGTGTGCCCCTCGGTGAACCAAATCCAGGAAGTGGCGATGAGTTTACTGCAATGCTCATTAGCCTAAATCATTTCCCATTGATCGAGCCTGCTTGCTCCCGAGGCTCGCAAATAGGAAAGTTCAACCGGCCCCCGGGTAGTTAGCATGTCGTAGCCAAGAACATAGATGGCGCTCGATACTTCTATATAGCCGGATGCACATATGACCGACTCATGTAGCTTGTTCAGCAGGTGCTATTCCCAGAACTTTCTCGAATTCAACAAGACAAAGATCGTTCGGCAACACCAGGCTCTCGAATTTCTCGCGAGGAAAGGGGGATGTTTCGCCCGTCATTTTGTATCCATGACGCGAATACCACGAGATAAGTTGCTTGCGATTCGAAAGGGTGTTTAATCCCAGCGTTGTAACACCCCAAGTCCGTTGGCAATAGTCTTCAGCGTATGCCAAGACCTGTCGCCCAATGCCGCCGCGCTGCTGGCTCGTATCAACGGCAAGCATGAAGAGACGAGCGTAGTTTGCATCGCGCTTAGATGTTCCGATTGAGCCGATAAGCGTGTCTTCATTGTTGGTTGCCATCAACACGACACTGTCCGGTTTGGTGATCATGGCCAGAACTTGTTGGACATCGAGGCGAAAGGCTGATGAGAGGCCTAGGTCATCTGTCCAGCCTTTCCTGCTGTCCTCGGTGCGGAACGCAGATTCCACCAATTGCTGAAGTTGAGCCGCATCGTCTTCGGTCGCGATACGAAAATTAAGGTCGTTCATTTTTGGCTGCAGAAATGTTCAAAGATTTCAATATGACACGTGTGAGTTCACGAATTCTAGAAGGAAAGTGTTGGTTTTAAATATCTTGCGAACGTACGGAGTAGTTAGTCCGAAATCGAGCCATGTAGTGACAAGGGCGTGAGGGTGGCTGAAAATCCCGCACAGGGCGTAATATTTGGGAGATGTTACGCTTCCTTTCCAAAGCACAGCTAATGAAAACTAAGATATTTTCAGATGGATAAAATAGTGAGAATCTAATCAAAGAAACCGCGGTCTAAAAAGGACCAAGAACACACTCCCGTCAGCGGCGCATGGTCTGAGGTTGACTCAGGGAACCCGGCCCTCTCATGTTCTAGTGGTGTATATTGATAGAAAACAATATGCGGGGGAATTAACAAAAGCAACCCGAGGTCTATATCGATATAGAAGGACGCGTTTTGACCGCGAGATGGAGTGCACACCTGGGCAGGCGGTGCCGAGATGCCCAGGTGTGTAATACGGATCACGTCATCCATCGACAGCCCCCAACATCCAGGCGCTTGGACCACATTCCTTTATGATTCCCTCTCAAGACAGTGCCAATATATCAACATCCACCATGACCACAGCAGCGGTATTCGGTTGCACAGGAGCAGTTGGCTCTCAGATCCTGGCTACACTCCTGGCATCAGACGCATTTTCAACAGTGAAGACTATCTCTAGGAGACTTCCAAATGCGAAGTCAGCTAAGCTCGAAGAACTCGAGGAATCCGATACCACAAAATGGGGAGGTATAATCTCATCTCTGTCCCCTAAGCCGTCAATGATTTTCAATGCGGTCGGTACTACGACAGCGGCAGCGGGCAGCATAAAGAATCAGTGGAAGATCGATCATGATTTATGCGTTGAGAACGCGCGAGCAGCTAAGGAAGCAGGCGTGAAGACGTACATCTATATTTCTAGTGGAGGAACTAGAAGCTTTCTCTGGGGCTGGGTTCCATACTCGAAGATGAAGGTTGGCGTCGAGGATGCTATCAAAGAGCTTGGCTTTGACAATGCTATCATCCTGAGACCGGGGATGATTATCGGAAGGGAGGAATCCAAGTCTTTTCTTTTGGAAAAGTTCGTCGAAGGCCTTCAGCGGCTGGGACAGGGTGTCCAGGATAAAGTTGGTATGACTGCTGATCAATGGACGAATGCTTCCAATATCCAGAGGGCTAACTCGGCGTGAGCAGGTCAAAACCAAGCCACTATTGGTAGAGCAGCTGTAGCAGCTGCTCGTATGGCTGAAGAGGGCAAAGCCCCGTCGAAATATTGGGTTCTGGAACAGGCTGATATTGTTAGGCTTGGTAGAGATGAGTGGAAGGAGTAGGGTGCGAGATCCTGGGGTACTGTGCTTTTTCTAATGTAAGAATCCTTTATGTGTAAAGAGGTTGTAATAAGACAATTAACGAAACGTAATCTATTTATGTACATCAGGCACTAGCCAAGAAAAGACATTGGCATGGTATCAGTAATCATCAGCAGGCAAAAGCAAATATGACATGAAACGAGGATATATTAGAGAATAGAAGGGGAGGAAAAGAATGACCGAAGTCTGGAAGAGCCAATGCCGCCGGGGTGGAAACATGGAGGCCAGTCCGAAAAGGACGAAGCCGAGAAAACTCAAGCAGTGCTTGTTGGGGATTTTTATGCCGAGGAGCCAAGGAATGACCCAGGCGAGATCACTTGCTTTCTACTATGAAAAGAGTCTGATGACCATGCCAGATGAACCGACCCTGGTAGCGACTCTGGAGGGTTGACCGCAGTACTGAGACCAATTTCTCGCTGGCCCTAATCAAGACATCTTGAGATCGTCGACGTAACCGAGGAATTCCCTCCGGTCATCGCAAATGCGGGCATACTCCAACAGAAGTCGGTATGTGTAGATTTCCATGTCCTCCCTTCGAAGGACTTTCTCTCCCCAAGCTTTCCCAGCGAGGGCAATCTTACGGGCTGCCTTGTCACGGCCGCCGAGGAAATAAGCCAATATTCCATAGATATCGATGTAGGTGGTATCCATGGGGACAAAGTGCACCCAAGGGATCAGTCTCGAGTCGTGCCACTCATTGTAGATGGTGGCTTTAATGGGAAGGGAAGTCGACAACATGAATCCCCGGTATCGGCCACTGAAGGAGTTCCCGTCAAGATCAGGCAGATATTTAAAGTTGTACATATCCTTCATTGCCATTCCAGGCGCGACCTCAAAGTACGGATCGAGATACGGACAAGTCGGGTCGGCTTCATTATAAGGCGTGCAAACCAGGTGATTGAAGCCCGCATCAGTATACTCCGAGAGAAGCTGGGGGATAAAACCGTCGCCCTTCAATTTGTAATCGGCATAGTTAGGAAGTCTGAAGTTGATACCGTGGCTTTGGTTCTTCTCAGCTTGAGCCACCGATGTTGCGTTCATCATCGACATGAATCGGTGGCGCTGGAAGCCTGTCCAGTTGGGCTCTCGAGCCCGGCCTCCAGTAGCAGCACCTCGCCATAAAGCCTTGTTTGTTTTCGATTCCCACGAACCACCGTGCTCCTTCTCCCCACCGGAATAATGGTCATTCTGTGCCCAGTACATCGCTGGGGGGAGGAGAATCTCATTGTTCATAGGAAGCTTGGACCCACCGAATAGTGGCATCAGGTTGTGCGAGGTTGAAACGGAGATTGGCTCAAGGAAGGTCCCATGCAACACTTGCATCTCTGGGCGCACACACGGATCCTTGGCCAGCGTATAGTTTGATACATAGCCGTGGTATGACATTCTCTCGAAGTTGTCATATTCCCAAGGAGGAGTACCGAAATCAACCATGGGCAAGGTGATGTTGCGTGCAGGGCTTCCGGGAGGGCAGCCAACCCGAGCCATCTCCCAGTAACCTCCCTCGCCGGGAACTGCAAACCCAGGATCATAAGGTTCCAGATCTTCCTCATCCCACTCAGTTAAAGACATGTATTCGTGGACAACACCGCTGGGCTTCATCATAACGCGATTTGCCTGCTCCTTTTGAACGTACTCATTGATTTCCTCCCAGGGGACAACGAGCCGAGTCTCATCCATGACATTAATTGGCATATCAAGATCGGGCAGTCCATCCTCCAATCTGGCGACCAGGTCAAACCACGAGTCCATCCAATTTCTTGGTTCATCGGTTTTCAATATTGCGGTTTTGTTCCGAACAGTGATACGGGTCGGTATGCTTCTAGCTTGTCGACGCAATTCCTTCGGTTCGAGAGCCCAGTATGGAGTCAAATCGTGATAGATCTGATCGAAGAATTCTTCAATGATCAACGAGTCTTTTGACTTGGCGAATTCATACCATTCTCCAAATCCAGGAGGAGGATGTCTTCCGCGGCGCGCTCGGTATTGATCTGCAGCGGTTTGAAGATCGTGCGCTTGCGTTCCCAAGAGTTCGTGTAGATCGGTCTCGGCGGTATCGATAAGAGCATCGATAGGGTGACTGCTGTTGTAGCCATTCCCTGCGTAGAAGATCGGGGACACTGAAGCCTCATGCCTGGGTAAGATCCAGATAAGGGCGAGGATGGAGAAGACTGCGAGCAGGGCGACTCGGCCTGCGCGCGAATTCAATGTCGTCATCATATGCGGCATCCTGAAAGCGGGTATGTCCTCAACAGTCTTCTTCAACTTGTGTGAATCTCGCCCGTGATAATCGCAAGCTGGCAGCTCGGTGCGATCATGCCGCCCCCTAGGACTGATTTCCCGGTGGTGGGTTACTAGCCTCGTGATGACCAGGGTTTAAGGTATAACGGATAAGGGGCGCACGGGTATAGGAAGTTCACTCATTCATATTCAAAAAAGGTCATTGATCAGGACAAGGACAAGAACAAGGAAAAGGAGGAGAGAGAGAAGCACAAGACAGAGAAGAGCGCAACCTCACTATCTGACGGGACATTTCATTATTTGCCTAACCGGAATAGGAAATTATGGTCCAAGAAAGCGTGGGCCATGTGGGTCCATCTGGTCATTTTAAGATAAAGATCGTCCACTCCGCCCGTGTCGAGTGGGGACCACATTCTTTCCAATTCTTATTTTATCTTATTTGATCCTATACCAATATGCTCTTCACAAGATATATTGGCAGTATAAGACATAGGATATATCCAGGCAGTAGGCAGAATGAAAGGTCAACCTTGGAGGTATGAAAATCACTACCATTGGACCCATTTAAATTGCCAAGGCGTGGTTGGACCTACGGTTACATGCCCAGGTGACCTCATAGTCAAGTCGTGACCGGTCTACTGATAAACTCAGTTTCTGGTTTCCAAATTTCTTTTTTTTTTTCTTTTTTAGTGCAGTCATCGATATCATTTCCCCCTTTATTGGTCTCCACAGGCCCTGCCCCAGAACTTCTTGCCCCAGGCAGTATATATGGCCTGAGGAATAAATGTCTGAGCGTCTATTCGCGTCTATTCTATCGGTCTCCAAAACAACCAATCAAGCGAAGCTATTGCCCCATTAGATCAAGTGTTGCGATCTTATCGCTTCTCACAGAGCCGGACTTGCTGCCAACAGCCAATGCAGTTCGTCTACCATCTGAATCTTGGGTCCATTTCAAAGGACCAGGAGGCAGAGATTTCGATGAACCTGAGTTCAAAAGCTGCTGGATATTATCGTCAAGATCTGGCAGCATTCCATGGGTGAATTGAAATTCACCACCAAATTTGGCTGGAATATTGGCATCGTCGATATACTCTCTGAGGGTAGGAAGGACCTCCGACTCCATGAGCACAACGATCTTTTCTGCAGTTCGAGGGTCGACCCAGGCCTTCAGGAACTTCCAAACAGTGCTATAATACGAGGGCGCATTGCATACCTGTTATAATCATCATTAGTAGGCGTCCATGGGTGCAATGTCGACAGGCCAAATAAACAAGCAACCTACAAAGATACGTTCAATGGTCTCTGGGTAACATGTTGATAACAGCCAACTGATCTCTTGGGCAAAGGACCGCAACCCCCATGCTTGCTTTATGCTCAGATTCGAGGCATCCACAACATAGATCGAATTGGTGACTGGACCTGACGGATTCGGCCTGTCCGTCATCATTGAGCAAAGCGGAAGGATGAACCGCACGAGATTGTCATAGTACACAGAGGCCAATTGTAACATGTCGGGCTTTGGTGGTTTATCATTTCCTGATTGGGAATATATCCAGCAACTGTTCTTGCGCGACGTTTCCCAGAGTGCAACGGTATCTCTGTCCAGATGATCCAGGTCGAACATGCAAATGGGCAGCCCTTTTTTGTCCCTACGACCAGACCAGTGGGGGTACTTGATGGGCATGTCAGTGTATACTAATACTCTCGGACTCAAGGGATACTCACAAATTGACGGGCTTGCTCGAAATCGGAAATGTCAACTGAATCGTAAAGTCTGAGGATGTGCTTCTTTTCGCGGAATTCACATGCCTCCTGGAACTCCTTGAGAGCACCATCGGGGTCAAATTGACGCGCGACTAGGAATCGTCTAGTGGGGTCAGCACCAACAGAAAACAAAACTGAAATTTGTATACATAACATAACGCACAGAAGGGTGGGAGGGTCTGATATGCCATCACAAAGGTCCCGGCTTTCCAGACTCTCAGGCCGGCTCAAGAACGCTTTTTCTTGAGTCGATTGTGTGAGTGCTTTGAATGAAGCCTCATGCTCAGACGGAATGCCGAAGTTTGGTTGAATAGCGGCCATGAGGAAAGAAATCCAAGGATATAACCTTGGAAGAATTCAAGAAGTTTCACAGTCCTGTCAATGAGGGTCTAGGCGACAATCTAAAGTTGCGAACCTGTTACGCGACCAGAGTGATCTGCAAGTGGACACATGTCAATACCCCGCGATGCGCCCGCCTAGCTTGGTCATTTGGGCATCCGCAGCTCACAGGAGGACTATAGCTCCCCAAGTGATTTCGAATATGGGCTACAACTTGCCTGTTGAATTGTGAACTGGTCCGAAACTGTCAATTGTGCGAGATGATGCGAGATGAGAAAACGACATAGTTGAAAATCCCAGGTGATTCTCTGTAAGTAATATGGTCTTCCAAGGTTGGTGCTTTTAACGCTAACCCTAATTCGGAAGTCCTACTATACAACATTTGATCTCCTGACTCCTGCCAAAACAACTTTGGAACATCAATTTCCGCCTTTGGCGGAGTATAGTTTGATGTTATATATGCCCACTTCTGTACGCAACGGATATAAAGCTAGACTGTGGACTCAATATTTCAGTTCGGAATACATCCAGTGTTGTGAACTCTTTGTGTTTTATCACTGGTTGTGATTCATGATAGCAACAAGGAACAACCTACCAACATACCTGGGTAGGTATTTACATGGAGGCGGTGAAATAACTACAGATGTATCTTAGTTTGACTGCTCAATTTGTTTCTTCCAATTGTCTGTCTTTCAAGTTGTTTCTTCCCAGTTGTTTCTTCCACGTTCACCCACGCCAGGTGTCCAGTCATGGCAGACCGATACACATACCTCAAGTACAAGCGTGACGAGAAACATATTTTCAATTGGATCATTCATACTTCTGACCATATTAACAAGAGTTTCCCTTCTGAGGCCCCAGTCGCTGCGAACACGACTAAGACGGCCCCCCTGGCAAGACTCAAGTCACTTTCGGCACTTATTGCGAAACATATCAACCCGATTCCCACCGACATACTTCGATTATTTAAGTCACTCATCGACGCCAGGAAAGAGACGCATGATTTTTTCCTGAGAGTCAAGGGCTTGGATCTAGATCCAGACATCCGAAGAAGCAATGAGTCACACGAGCATTGGATAAATGGCCTGATAGACGTTTTCAACGCTCTAGGAGGAGAGACCTGGCAGTCAGGGAGCCAATTCGATCCTGACGCACCTAATGAGGACGATCGCCAGACGAAAGAAAGGGGAGAAGGTGGAACTGAAGAAATCGATGGTGACGCACCTAATGAAGACAAGGAGCAAAGTATCTTCGAGAACAAATTTTCGGCTCTGAGCCTGGATAGCCAGATGAAAGAAGGCGGAGAAAGTGGAAAGGAAGAAAGTGATGAGGGTGCCAACCTTGCCGGATCTGCCACCCCTGCTGCATCCAGACGGCGGAAGCGGAATAAACGAGGGCGCAAGGCGAAGGGCAAAAGAAGGTCGGCCGACACTGGCTCTACCACTTCCGATCTGCAGGATGTTCCCCTGGAGAGTTATCGCATCATTGAGGATGAATCTGGCATGGTCACAGACTACTTGATGGCTGTATACTCATTGGCCAGCCAGTTGGTGGATCTCCGTCATTACCTACAGGTTGTCTGGCGTTGGGTAGCTTATCGGGACTTGAACAGTGTTGTTGCTGCAAATCTATGCAACGTGGCAATTGGGATGATCAGGGACGCCCAATCTCAGATCTTCATTGATTTTCCTGACCGCGACTCTTTCCATACCATCATGAAGACTCTCACAGGTGGAGACCCTGAGAAGGCCCAAGGCCAGTTCCGTATGCGAGTTCCGCGACAAAAGCAGGATGGAACAGGTGATATGTCGCTGGAACTGGATATCGACGTGAAGGAACACTTTCTGTTAGACTCCTATCAGAACCTATGCGACTTTGTCACCGACTATCAGGCAACGCGCACCGGCAAGCCTACCAAGGGTATGCTCAAAATCATCCGGAATTGGGATCCCATGTTAGACCTTCAAAGAGCAACCGAAAAGCAGCGCTTGAAGTGGCGCCGAGCGTACACCATCAATTGGCTATACGACTTGGTCAATGTCTTTTCCTCAGTTGTCGTTCAGCAACAGACACTCGAGGGACAGCACACTCCTCTTGAAACGGTTGATTGGTCTAGGGACGGACCTTGGAGCGAACATCGGCGCTTATTCGGCATTAACGACTTCGCTGGCGATATCACACATCTCGCAGTACAACAGCCCGGGACAGATTTTCGGTCAAAGATCCTTCCTCACCATGTCTTCCAGCTGCAGTCCATCGTTGACTCCCTTGCTGTGTCTCGCGGCTGGACAGTTGATATCCTCGAGGGCCATGACCTGAATGACCCTGCTTCTGAGTTTCGGCCTCGGAGAGATATCGATCTCTTCATGGGTCGTGAATCAGAGTCCGGCAAGGGCTTTTGCCAATCCGTGGATGTACTGACTATGATTTTCGATCAAAATCCTATGCTTGGTGGAGACCAGAACACCGCTTCACTCAAAGAAAAGCTGATAGCACTTCGACAGGACTTCGTCAACTGGCTCGGGGAAACCAAGAATACTTATGGCTTAAATTCACGGTTTTCTAACACAAACAGCAATGGCCTATGGGAATACTCTCCGTTCCTCTGTGGTGCAGGGCTATCGGAAGCACTTGAATTGGCATACGGCATGGGTATGCTTCTCTGGGACAAAGTCCCTGAGCCGATGTGCGTCCTTCGTCTACACAAAATGTTGGTCCGGAAACGCCTGATCAGACGGCCAGTACTTCTGTGGAGTGCCCTCGAGTCTTTTTTCCAGGATTCGTCTGAATTTGCCGAGGCCATCAATACTCGGATTGGTGGGCCCAACGCTCATCGCGGCTCTCCCCGAAATCGGCCACAAAGGCAACAGCTCTCCCGAAATGTGACGAATATGACCGAACTGTTAGATCCCAGTGTTAATCGCTTTTTCAGAACTAAGTCTTTACTGCAAGTCTACCGGGGTGCAAACTGGATCCCAGATCGCATTCCGGATGAAGACATCCCCCTTCCCACGTGTCTAGCGTGGATCCGTTTGACCGAGACTGGGAAAACCAGGGATCGCGCCACAGGTGAAGTTACCCTAGCAGATACAGACCTAGTCAGGCGTGCCAGATCAGGTGGATTGAGTGACAAAGAGATCATCAGATCATCATCAACGTCTATTCTGTTAGATCAACCTGATGTGTCCGAAATGACGAGCACCTCCCAGCCCACTATACCCGAGGAATACCCGTTCGGTCCGGCTGGAGGTCCTATCAAACACGATATTAGCCTTCCTACGTACTTAAACCTTCTCAAGCGCGATCTCATCGCGGACGTCTGCGGCAGAATGAGGCCGCTATCCAGCCTGAACTACAATTCGGTCCTCGTGCACTGCTATTGGATGTTTTTGAAGATAGAAGAAAGGCTACAGGCTTGTTACAACCAAACATGGCAACAGGCTTATTTAGGGGAATCCGGATTGACGCAGCGGGGATCACTTACCATGGCAGCTTTGGGAGGGAAAGATCCGGAGTGTCTGGAAATCATTGCAGGCGTATTTGAGGAGCAAAGACCCGGATTCATGGACCATATCTACTGGGACACTCTGTTGGACAGTGACGACGAGCGGGAAATCGTTGCACCTGAGGGCAACAAAGCTCTAAGTTCCTAGGTTCTTGCATGATCATGTAAAGGATGTGACTAGTTCCTGTTTGTTAGATGTAGGCCTATAAAAGGCTTGTTTCTTTGGCTACTTTGAATGACCATGGATTTCTTCTTGTTCTTCTTCTCTTTCCCTTAGATGGTAGTAGCCTCCTCAAACAGGAACCCTGGTTTCTTTGTCGGGGATGAACGGTTCAAGTTCCTTCTAGTCGGTTTACCACCGAAAGGTTGTGACTCGGTGCGGAACGGGCCGGGCCCGGCCTGCGCATTCTCGAGATCGGTCTCGCATAAGCTATGCGAGGTCCCGAGTCCCGGAAGTCCCACAAAACACGAGCAGATCAGCAGTTGTAGTTCAGATTTATACAGTAAAACATGCTGATAACAAAATAAATGAGACATATGGAAATAGTCTTCGTAAAAACTCGCATACATTATATATATATGTCTGGTCTAGGTGTAAATTTACTCACCAAAAAGGGCCGTAATATCGCGGTGCTTCTATACCTATAGTATCCTCACCTATGGCAGCCTCTCGTGTTTTTAGCTAGACATAGAGCATCATAATTGACAAATTTCACCCCAAGAGAGTTACCGCTACTCCTGGAGAGTGACCTGAGAGATGGACCGACATCCGAGAGGCCCACATCAGGCTTGGTCGCTCGCCCTCCACTTCTCCAGCCCTCCTTCACATCCAGCTCTACATCCTGCTCAATCCCCCTATCTTGCGCGTCTAGCATCTATTTTGGGATTCCTCAGGATAACCAGGAACTCTCTGTTCTGCCTAATAGATACTTTTCTACACCGGCAGCTACGAACTGCAACACAATGCCTGAAAACTCCTCATCTGCACTAGGTCTATCATTATCACATATAGAAGTACGGACCTGCAACCTGTGTCGTTAGCGCAGAGTCAAATGCGACCGCCAGGTCCCACAATGCTCCAACTGTCTGTGGTCCGAAAATAAATGTGTCTACCCGCCCGGTCAGGGCAGGGCGCCTAAGAGACCACTACAGAGCTGGACCCCCGGATCCCTGAACGTCTGTCCCGCCTTGAGGGTATCATCAAACAATTTGGTGTAGCTGGTAGGGTCTATAAAAACCAAGCCCTTTATTGCTCTTGCCAAGCCGCTGCTGACAATGAAACGTCAGCCCAGGAGAATCATCAGGCTCAAGAAACCTCCCACGCTCGAGAAGCGAGCGAGACCCATCCGTTCGATCTAGACTTCAGTCGTCTCAAAGTTGACGAGTCCAAAAGCTACTACGTAAATAATGCCCTTTGGGTCACATTGTCCAATGAGGTACTCTTGGAAGTCCCTATTTCAGTCGTTGCATCTTATATATTAACGCGGCGGTGTTAGGTTGAGGAACTCCGTGACCTCTTATTTGAGCGCGCGAGCGAAGACAATGTCCGGGATCCGACACTATCAACACATTTCTCGCATTATTTATCCACCAACAGTACTGCCGCCAGCTGTCCTCCCTCCCAGTTGGGGCTGAATGCTGCCATCTTCGGTTATCGGGCCATTACCTCCGCTCTCCAGAATTTCCACCCTTCATTGACCCAGGCTGTCACACTTTTCGCCGCATTCACAGAGAATGTTGCGCCACTAGTCCGCATCTTCCGCATGCCTACTTTGACACATGTCTACTGGGACGCAATTGCTTCTCTTGACTCTCTTGATAAGCATACCGAGACCCTCATCTTTTCTACTCACTACTCGGCCGTGGTTAGTCTTCTCCGGAACAGTGTCTTGACATCCTCCATAAGTCACGTGAAGCGGCCCTAGAGAGGTACCGGTTCGCCGTAGAACAAGCACTCGCCCGCGGTAACCTGCTCAACACCCAGAGAATGATCATGCTACAGGCGGCAGTGCTCTTCTTATCCGCATTACCTAACAAGGACGACTCGCGCGCGGCCTGGTCGCTGACATGGCTCATCTACCATATCGCACGAACCATGGGTCTGCACCGTGACGGGACGGTGCTCGGGCTCAAACCCTTCGAGACGGAATTCCCCGAAACGCCTGAAAGCATCGGCCAGTTAGAGCGCAACATGCGCGACGAGCTCTTCCAAAATTCCATCCAGATATTAGAAGTATCGGACATGCTTCTAACAAACAAAGACATTATGAAATGGAGCTGGAATTCAACGACATACATCCAGTGGGCCGCAATGGCATTTGTACTTTCCGAGTTATGCGCCCGGTCCCGCTCTCCCGAGTGCCATCGCGCATTGGACTGCGTGACGACCGTGTACGACGCATGGAAAGTCAGCGGTGATCAAGAAGACGAGAGCCGTCTCGCCCTCTGGCGGCCGATCAGGCGGCTCATGGCCAAGGCCCGCTACCTGAGTATGCATCGTTGCCTTGTTGACACGGATGCATCGACTGGAAATTCCCCAAAGATGTCGGACTCGGGCCTATGTGACCACGCTCGCTTAGAGTAGTTGTTCAGCGAAAGTAGCCAACCCGAGTAGGCGAGTGGGGTCTCGCTGTCTCGCATAGTCGCATAACGTCGGTACTATGTCGGGTGTTCGCATTAGAAATAGGCACCGAGTGGTCCTGGACGGGCCGCCCCGGACTTACCCGCCGGTGCCCAATCGCAAGGTCTCCCAAGGTCGGGCGGGTCCATGCCCACCCCGGGATCTCATCTATAGTTCACGCTCTTTGAAGCTTTCCAAGGTTTATGCTGGACCAACCTCGGGATGTTATTCTTTGTCTTACAGATTCATGCGCCGCTTAGCTGCTTTTTAGTGATCGCTCTGAATGTAGTTCACTCAAGATATAGAGCTACTGAGCTACTGTATTTACGAGGTGAATTACTATTTGCACTCTCCCACTTTTACCAACTACACACCTGTTCAATACTATAGTAATCTGAGCCATCTTGCCCAGATGTAACTATGTTCTCAACTACTCCATACCCATTGCAATGATTCAGATGTGTGCCTGACAAAGCAGGTCTCAATTCAAACCTTATTCAGCAAAGTGGGTCCAATACGAGCTGAGCGGCTCGGGTTCATCCCGCGACGCAATTTTGCAAACCACCAGTTCAGCGAAATAAACGTGGCAGTGTTCATTCCGCCCGAAAATTTCGTCACACTCACTTATTCTTTGGATATGTGAGCCGGTTATTCCTATTCCGTAGTATGTACGGAGTACTAGGTTCGTGGAGTCAATCATCGCACGGTTGCTCGTATAGGTTCTGCATGAAGCTAATTCGGGCTAGCGGGGACAGAAAAGTGGAAATTCCAACGGCTCTGAGCGATTTATGACTTTTTTTTTTTTGGTGTGGCGGTAAGCCCTCTTGCTGTCGGCATATACGCAAACATCGACGTGCAATCCTTGGGTTTCAATAATATTCCCTGTGGTGGCTTCTCATCAGAGTACCCCTCATACCCCTCAGGGCATACAGCAAATGTCAGAATTATTTCAGCGGCCTGCTCCACCCTACGTCGCCGCCTTCTTGTAATTACTCCACTCCGTACGTGGCTTGCTAAGTGAGACTGGATAAAGGCGCCCTCATCTCACCATTGGCTTGGAAAAGCCGGACCCCTCTTCGCCAATACCCCCGGCCGCTTTTCGCTTTTCGCTAGGGTCGAGGTTTCAGCCGCCCGAATGTAATATTTTAAAATTACGCCATTTAAAAACTCTATACTTTCCTAGTTTCCCATTGAAAAAAAGGGAAGAGTCAGCAAGTTTGGAAAAGGCAACGGAGAGTTGCTGCTTAGCTCGGGTCGAGCTAGAACCGATATATCATCCAATGGATACAGTTCAAGATGACGGAGACTATAATCTGCAGGAGGCATGGGACAAAGCGTGCGCGTCCTTTGCGCAGACAACCAAAGTCGACCTCACTACAACCCCGAAATACTCAGTCGACGAAGTTCTTGATCAAATTCGTGCGAAGCAAGATGACGACGATGAGAAAAACAACAAGTACAGGGCCGCAAAAGATGCTATTGGCAATACGTTGAAATTCATCATGCTTCTGGGTGGGATTGCTGCTCAGGGGGCAAGTATGGTGAGTGCCCATTATCCCCAAGATTGACGTTGCTCATAGTTACGACCTAGGTTTTTGCGCCCGCTGGTCTCTGCTTCAATGCAATTTCATATCTAGTTGATACTGGAGCGAGATACAAACGCATTTTCAGCAGCCTGGCAGACTTGTTTCGCCGCATCTCCGACGTGCTAGAGCGCTGCAAAATCTATTTGCGGTTGCCCGCGGACGCGGTTGATGTCGCTCTCCGCAAGATCATCAATGAGGAGCTGGTGTGTTTTGTCGACATTTGTGCGTTGTCGATTAAGGTTCTCAAGGGGCACAAGGTCTTCATCGCGCTCAAGGTGCTTGTCTTCGACGGCGACGAAGGCGTGAGTGGCCAGCTGGCTCACCTGGCTACTCTAGTTGAGCGCGAGTCTCAGATGCGGGCAACTCTAGGGTTCGAGTCACAGAAGATGAGCGAGAGAAACATTATTGAGAACAGAGACAGCACCAGAAAGATCAATGGGACAGTCGATAAGCTACTCAACTTTGAGAAGAAGAGAGATGCAGACACTGCCCTAAAGAAGCTCCTGAACAATATTGATTCCAGTCTCGACGAACCTAGCGAGGCTTTCCAAGTCGTTCAAACGACCCTTCGACGTCTCCTGAGTGACCAAGTCCAGGGAAGCGGAGAGTGGCTTCGGAGTGATCCCCTCTATACGGGATGGGCGACCCTCGAAAGTTCGCCGTTTTCAGTCCTTGGTATCTCCGGAGACGAGGGACATGGCAAATCGTTCCTCTTTGCAAGCATCGTCAAATTCCTACAAGAAGCACAACCTGAGTCAGAAAGTGATATGAGGTGCACTTCCACTGCCTATCATATATTTGACAAAGATAAACAACAAATATCCTTGGTCCAGGCCCTCAAGATCCTCGCGTGGCAGGTCGCCGACCAAGATATTGTTTACCGCAAAGATGTGAGCTCTGTGAAAGCAACCGGTATCAACCAGATAGGAACTCTTTGGGACATTCTCTTCTCCAAGTCATATAAGAGTGACTCAATCATCTTCCTCCTTCTGGATGGCATTGACCAGGTTGAGAAGAGCGAACTTAAGGAGTTCATTCAGGTTTTGGGGCGGTTACAGGCTACCTCTGGAACCTGGTCACAGTTCAAGCTCCGCATTGCTATCACTGGGCGCAATGAGACAATGAGCAAGCTCAAAGGTCAGCTTGGGGAAGGAATATCGACAATTGATGTGACATCCGAAAAGAATGACGATCTAGAGAAGTTCATTATTGATCGCATGAACAAGATGGAGATTCTGAGCGGCTCATCGGATCAGGTGCTTTCTCTTCGTCACGACATCTTACAAGATTTGAAGTCTCAGACCCATGGTGATTTTGTCAATGTCAGCCTCCTGCTGCAGGAGATTAGCGGGAAACAACGTCCTGGTGAGATCAGAGATATACTATCCCACTCGGGAGGTAAGCGATCCGACACTATCATGAGAAGGATAGAACTCCTCAACGAGACACTCAGCGAAGAGGACATCTCTGACCTAAATACCCTCCTCACATGGGTCACCTTTAGCGTCAACCCTTGGTTGCGAACTCTGGAAGACCTGGAGGGAGTCCTCTACCTGAAGGCCGGGGAATCTTCTCTCCGGCCTTTGGCCGAAAAGATAACAGACCAATATTCCTCCCTCCTCCTGATTAAGGGAGAACCGCATCCCATAACTGGGATAATCCCAAAGTCCTCCTCATACGTTGAGATAGTCTCCGACTCAATAGAGGAGTTCATACGAACCAGGCATGAGTTCCATAACCCTGAAGGCGCCCCAGACCTTGACATTACTGGTGATATCAGTGAAGTCGAAGTCAGGATTATCCGTCGGTTTTTGGAGACGGTCTGTGACCCCAAGCTGTTCGCCAAATTTGGATTCGAAGAGTTCTTCCAGCGGAAGCTCAAAGGAAAAACTGCCCGAGTTGGAGTTGACACCGACACTGCTCACCTGAGTATCCTTTCAACATGCTTGGAAGTTATCAACCACCAGGGATCTCCAGAATTAGACTCGCTGCTCACTTATTCGTCTGAATCTTTCGCTGTCCATCTTGAATGTGTGGACCCTTCATTGACACAACCACAACACAAGGCGGCTCTTGGCCCGCAGCTGGTTAGTCTCTTTACGGACGAAAGGGTGATTGAAAAATGGTGGAACCCAACCAATAATATGGTGCTATGCCTTAGTTGGATCCTCGCGGACAAATATGCTGAAGTTTCGTTGAAGTGGCTTCAAGATTCTGCGGTCTCTAAAAGCCTCACTGATGATCAAAGAATATGGGTGAAAAGTTTGAGTTCCAAGTCCGAGCCTGATGCAGATATTCTGGAGCACATTGCTGAATTTACCGCCCGTCTCTGGTTGCAACCTGATGTTCCTGTAAGCTATCCTCCCAATTGCTTCGCTGTAATTCATGGATATCTCACAAAGGTATGTCGTTGGTAATTTCGCAAACCCTACCTAACAATGACTTGAAGCTGATTATTGATTTATCAGCTTGAGAGCCGCAAAAACCCCAAAATCAAAAGATCGATCGATTTCTCAAGGCCCGAAACTATTGACGCGTCCCAAATCTCCGATGCCGCTGAATGGGCTCGACAGAAGCTTGGACTCGATAGCCTAGGATATGAGGGGACCCGCAGATTAGCCTGCACATTTAGAGAGTTCGAAAAATTCGCTGAGGCCATTGAACATTTCAAACTCTCGTGCTCTCTCCAGGAGTACAACTGGCTCTCGCTATGGGGTCTTTCGGCCGTATATGCCTACCAGAAGGACTACGCGCTGGCGATTGAGACGCTAGAGGCCGCAAGAAATAAAATCAAGTGTCGTGAGACACGCGAGGATGATATTGAGTTGATATGGCTGGACCGCGATATGGCTGAGTACAACGGGAAGTTGGGCAATAGTGACAAGGCGCTTGCAATATACGAGGAAATGCTGCGGAATGACCCGAATGACTATGACGCGGCCTTGGGGATGATATTACAATACCACAAAACCAAGAATTCGGAGGGCCTACTCAAATTCCTTGATTCACTCAAGGCCTCCATGGACGATTCAACCGGTCTAGACAGGCGGACGCAGACGTTCCACCAGCACAACGACAGGGACGAGTATCACGAGGCAATCCTCGGTCTGGTGTCTGACAGTAAAACCTTCGATGCTATGTTTGAAAGCTACCAGGAAGCCGTTGTTGCCGCTCAAGAGCAGCTCACCAAGGCGGCTAATAAGGGCGACGTTGACAAGGAAGCAGTCCATCGAGTCTGCCAAGTACGTCTAGTGCATAATCTTGCGCTTCTTTGCTACGATAATAGCTCCGAGAACATTGAAAGGAGACAATTTGCCATCGGACAGTGGGTACGCGTCCTACAGATCGACGAAATTCGCGACGAGACGTTCGTCTCAATCGCAAAAAGCACGGCCTGGACAAAATTGGCAAACGCATGTTTCCACGAGGCGATGCGTGACCCAAGCAATGCCGCTACCTACCTGGACCAGTTGGAGCAGCTGGCCACATGGAAGCCCGCATACTATATCGACGGCCTCAGGGGCTCTACAGCCTACGCCTCAGAACTTGTCGCACGATACTACGCGCTCCAAGGCGACGAGCAAAAGGCCAAAGATGCCCTGCGTATGCATGTCAAACGCAATCTCGACTTTCTCTCTGACGATGATCCGTTCAATGACTGGATGGGATATCTGGGATTGGCAAGACATCTCATGTTCGCGGGCTATGACGCAGACTGCCTCGCCGCTTGGTCGTTGATTGTTCCATACGATGACGAAGAACCCAGTCCTGAAGGCTCGGAGACCAAGCCAACATTACAAGAACTCACAGGGCCCATGTGGGAACACTGTGCAGGCTGCGGGACTCGTATCATGTACCCAAATAATATCTATATGTGCAGAGAATGCGACTATACGCACTTCGATGAGCCTTGTTACACCAAGCTACGCGAGGGGACCCTTGGAAAAAGGATCTGTGACAAGGACCACGAAATCCTGCATATCCCACCGTACGATGCTGCCGAGCGCGAGAGAGTTGGTGAGGGTAACGTCCTAGTTGGTGAGGAGATCATCTCAGTCAGCGAGTGGCTCCAGCGTATCAAGAACAAGTGGGATATTCATCCGGCATTTTAAGAATGCAGGAATTTTGTCGCTCCCGCACACGTGTCTACTGATATATTTCTGTTCTTTTCCGCTCTTCGCTGTTCCTTTTTCTTCTTTGTTAGGAGAAATAGCTGATCATTAGTTGATACTGAATCTGAATTGCCCAATGTAGGATGAGGATAGCAAAGCAATCCTTCAATAAATGATGGGTATCCACTATCGGATCCAATCTATCTAGCTCAACGCCATGTCCTGAGGGTTTCTACCTAGGTACAGGTAGGTAAGTTACCCTATGTACATACGCCACCCTCATGAGCGGCTCGGTCTATTTTTCTGCTCTTGCCATCAATATGTTGCTGGCAGCGAAAGTGTCATAGTGCAATATATATACCAGAGTTGTTGCGTTCTCGTTTGGGAAAAAGAGACAAAGAAAAAGAAAAACGGAAATCGGCTTCAACGTCAGCATCAAATAGGACATTGCATGACATTTCATACTAATTGTCTATCTGGAGGCCTCACATATATCAAAAGTCTTGTAGTCTCGTATCTGTCCTTGGCAAGGTACAGGAAAGGCAGGAGGCGTCGGGTGCTGCCCCTCATACTACTGCTGCAGGTCCTGTTAGAGGTGCTGAACCCACATGTGGCCCACGTATCACCGCTAGTGAGGACGTTGTTAATGTGCAGATGATTGGACTGGTTTGGGAAACTGGGGTTGAGTTCTATTGGGTTTAACTCTTGATCTACTCCGTGCGTCCGCCATGGTAAATTGTGGAACGCTGGCTTGCAGTGAAAAATATGCAAAGGGGAATCACCATCCGGGGCTATACCGGTATACAACATAGAGCTTATGTTGTAACAAGAGTACATGGAGTCCGTACTGCCGTCACCTGGTCCAGCGAGAACCAGGATACCCAAGGATGTCAGGTCGTCATTTCTCGGACCCGTATAGAGACAACAACCTTGGAGGCCATAGAATGATTACCTAAACACAATTATTGTAGGTACGGAGTATGTTGTAGTCGTTTTTCAAGTTATATTGCACTTCGTATTCCTTTGGTCCCACGAACACGAGTTGCCCAGGAAGGAGGGGCTCAGCCGAGTCTTGGCTTAAAACATACGAGATGGATCGCCCGGGGATGTTACTACATTGGGTCATCGAACCTGTCGATCATTTATGCTTGAGGTAAACACTAACTCCAGAAATAGATACAAGGCCAAACTTGAGGAAGATAAACATCTTCAGGATAATTATAGATTTTCTGGTATTTTCCTAGATATAGTGTATTAACAGTCCTTGTATTAAGAGTAGATCTGTGATCGACTAGTGGCATAGCCTAAAGGTCATCCTAAAATAATCCCTTTTGCTCTGGACGTACCATTCTCGATGGGTGCTAAAACGAGAATACGAGAATGCCTACGGAGTCGATGTTTACCCCTTGGTCATTCTTTTAACCTAAACAGGACATCCTAAAATAATTTCTTTCACTTTCGACGCACTATCCTAGATTGGCCCCAAAATGAGAATACGAGAATCTCTAGATGAACCATTCCTTCGTCCTTTTTCTAGTCCTGAACAGAAATGATCGACATGACTACCCCAGCCGCTCCACCTTACTGACAGCGGGCTACGTACCAATGGCCTGTGTCATCCGGAATTCGGTAGTCATAGGTATCGTATTAGACATGGCGGGATTGGAATATTGGCCCCATCGACGTCGCTGATCTCTCGTGATGGGTTCTATTCTGGCTTCATTCGGCATGTTACGAGCATTGGCATTGATGAAGTTACATCGTTCACTTTATTAATAGAGACTCGATGCCACCGGGAAAACTATATAAGCAACCATTTATCCTCGCTTTTACTCTCTTCATCATCCTCTCCAAGACAATCAAATCTCAATCCAAAGACCAAACATCCAATCCACATCTACCTTTTCAATCCCCATCTCAACCTCCAACTACTCAAACCAAACCTTCAACTTCCAACAAAATGAAGTTCACCGCTACCACTATCGCTGCCATCGCCGCCGTCCTCCCCATGGCCAACGCCTGGATCTTCACGACCTGCAGCGGGCAGTGGGACGGCGAGAACAACAAGGGCTGCACCAAGTCCTCCTGCAAGGCCGGTGACACCATTGACTGGGAGGCCACCTGGGGCTCCGACTGCGTTCTTCGTGTCTACAGCGACAGCTCCTGCGGCAACCAGATTGGAATTGCATCTGATGACTGGAACGATCACCAGTTGAGCAAGAGCATGGGTAGCTTCCGCGTTTCGTCTTGCTAGGCTGCTCGTTTGACCGCGATGGATATATGTGAAGATGAGGGCGGCGGTGGGATTCTGGGCAATGGGATTATTTGTTTGGGTCGATATTCAGTGTTTGATGTCAAATATGATGGGCTGGTCTTGGCCTTCGCAGCCGTGTTCTATCTAGCACTTGAATTTCAGCCCTTTTGAAACCAGAACCTATGGACTTTAGATATGGTGTAAGTTACACGTAGATTTAATGCCGATGACTGAAAAAAGTGTAGCCCAATACGGCCAACTAAGACAGGAAAGCCCCATGGAAATATGTTACATATGCCAACCCACATATAACTACCCCGATCTAATCTTCTGTTCTCAACATATGATTCGTACGTATCTTGTCACCCCAATTGTTACGCTCCCCACAAGTGTCTGCCATGGTAAACCAATCCAGCCAAATCCACGATCCCGCAACCGCTGACGGCTGGCATGGTGCCATCCCTAGCAACGAAATCCCGCCGTGACAGAGCTTCCCATCTCTATGTCGGCTCTTTATGTTGTAGTCCCTTTGGACACTATGTAAACTTTGTCTATCACCTCGCAGGATAACCGACTTATATTGTACATCATTCTTGGCAGCTAGCTGGTACTCCATACATAGCTTGAAATAATGCTATGTGAATGTGGATGGACAGGCCCATTGTATACCAGTGGGTCCACATTATACCGATGTAGCGTACATATTACGAAGACCCATAGTGCTCAGGGTTCAAAACCCCCTTCCTAGGGGAGTTTATGCCTGAATGCCTTATTTTAAAACGGCGGAAAAATTAAAATACCTGAATTACTAGGACACTCCCTTAGTAATCAAAGTACCTTAATTCTGCTTGCGTTACATGGTGCACATACGCTCTCTCTCCAGGTATGAAAATGAAGCCTTTTTATCCCATACAAATGCATGCATCTCCATCCATTTTGAGATGGTTTACATAATCTCTCTCCATGTCCACGGGTATGAAAATGAAGCCTTTTACCTCCATACAAATACATGCATCTCCAATTGCTGAACTAGTTTACATGACCCCGTGTATGAAAATGAAACTTTCCTCTTAAAAGATGGAGATGCGTATATTTGTATGGGGGAAAAAAGCTTCATTTTCACACTGGAGGCTGGTAAACCACCCCAAAAATCGGAGATGCATGCATTTGTGTTGGGGAAAAGGGCTTCATTTTGACCTCGGGAGCTTTACAATACACAGTATAGAGCGGTGTAGAAAGCGGTGCTAATTCAGGCATTGAGGCATCAAGAAGCGGGTTTTGAACCCTGAGCACTATGGGTCTTCGTAGTACATATATAATGGCCAGCCCTGTAGGGCTTCCGAGATTCATCCTACTGACTCCTAGAGACCAGCCTACAAATAATAGTGTACCGTCACTGTAGGTAGATAGCTATATTTGTGGCCATATACTATTTATGAATGACATCTACAACCTACACATGTGAACGGGTGAAAGGCATTCAATATTGTAGACCTGCAGATACCCATGGACACATTTGTATCCATGATGGGCTCTACTGTGGGAATATATAGCGTATGTATATTACCAGTAGACAACAACGAAAACCAAGGTTCTTATTTAGGGCCTAGAGGGGCCATCTTATAGTCTGACATCTACTTCCCAATTTGACCAATCACAATGCAGACTTGAGATACGGTTAAACTTCCCCCAAGGATCTGATTGGCTGCCTCGTACCAAACTTTCCCGTTCCATGTCACCGCTTATCTAATCTATTGGCCAGACTGGGGGCCAACATTGGAACGTTGGAACACCCCGTTAGAAGTTCCACCAATCTTGGGAGATTCGAAGCTTGCGGGCTGCAACTTTGTGTGCCCCCGCGAAGCTTCACATACTTCTTTTCTGAAATTCGAAGGCCCAGTCTGTGTGATCTTCTAGATTATCCTCCGCTTTCTTCTAAGGAGAGGAGAAAGCGGATATCTTCCCAAGTTTGTCTCTAGCACTCTTTGCATTCAATGTCCCAGACCTGTGACCGACGCAATGTCACGTCCAGTCACATCTCAATACGCTCAGAAGTACCATGTCAACTTTGGCACATCCAGAGAGCGTGAATTCTATAAGTAATCTACCCACCTTTATAAACACACCGTTGTTGCCCGTAGGCTAACTGTGCGCCCCGCCTCACTAGGTATTTACCGCCGTACCATCTCAAACCACACGCCTTACACCATATTGGCCCCATTACACCATCAAATGAACATGTCGCTCGATCCTCGGTGGACCCGGTCCTGACAGCATTCGCCCAACTAGGCACCTTACGACTGAATGCGCAGCGTTCGTTGATCTCGCTCTTCGGTCGAAATGAACAACATATTCTCACAGAAGCCACTCGAACCCTCAGTCTGCAAGATGATGGTGACCACAATGCCCGAGATGAGCTTTGGGTTGGGAGCTGTACTATGTCATATGACCGCAGCTTGTGTAAATCGGTTATGAATTCTACGCCAAATACGTCAAACCCCAGGGAAGGCGTCTTTGTTGTGCCCAATCTTGCTGAAGATAACGCATTCAAGGACCATCCGGATGTGACTACATTCCCAAACATTCGGTTTCTGGCATCGAGTCCTATCATCAGTCCCAAAGGCGTGGTGATTGGATCCTATACAATTTTGGACAACCAACCTCACGACGCTCCGGACGACAAGTCACTCCAGTTCCTGGTTGATATTGCAGCTACCGTCATGAATTACTTAGCAACTAGTCATTCAAAAGTCCAACATTTCCGCAGTGAGCGCATGATGGTTGGTCTTGGAAGTTTCCTCGAGGGAAAAGGCAGTCTACGTAACTCATGGGTTGTCGACACCGACGTTCCTCAGACCACCTCTGGTGATATGGACCATGCAGAGGGACATGTCAATCGAGAGCAGCAGGAAAAACAAATTTCGCAAAACGTGGCTCAGGCCGCGGCTCAAAATGATGCACCAAGCCATCTCCCTTTTCGTCCATACAATCTTCATATCCCTAGAAACAAGACCCTACAGGGGGATAAGGAGAAATATCGGTCACTTTCCAACTCGAGCACCAGCCAGAGGGATGCCAGGGCCTTATTAAAACTCAAAGAAGCATCTCAAGCGGCCATGACAGTCGACAACGATCAGTCAAGGCAGCAATCACCGAAGGATGATTATACTGCCAAAGTGAATGAAACATTTGGACGCGCAGCCAACCTCATCCGCGAGAGTATCGAAGTTGAAGCAGTTGTCTTTTTCAACGCCAATTTCGGCTCCCAGGAAGCTTTGGTGGACAATGCGAAGTCTGACACGGAAGGCAGTAGTTTTGAAAGCTGTTCCTCGGGCGATGAGGCCACATTCCGAAGCTCCCCCAAACGTTCCTCCCCAGATCGGGATTTTCTTGGCCCAGAGCAGGCTACAAGCTCAGGCAAAGCTACCTTGAACCCATGCGAGATACTCGGATTTGCCACTTCGAATGCCTCTAGCGTCAATGGCCAGCTGACGGAGGATAACAAAATCGCATTATCGGAGTCATTTCTTGGGGGTCTTTTGCACCGATATCCTCGGGGCAAGATTTTCAATTTTGGCGAAGATGGAACCGTCTCATCTGATGACACCGGTGACGGCGTAATCAAACGATTTTTGCGACGCCCCGGGGCAAGAAGTACAAAAAAACCCAGAAATCTCTTGTGCGCCAGGATGCTCAGACCTTGCTTCAACTTGCCCCGAGTCTCGAAGCATCATCTTCTCGCCTTTATGGGATTCACACAAGGGTAGATGGTATTCGGGGGCTCTGACGTGGACGAAAGCGCCCCACCGTGTCTTCACATCGAATGATGAGTTAGCATTCCTCGTGACATTCGGAACGAGTATTATGGCAGAAGTGCACCGACTCGGTTCTCATTTTGCCGATCGAGCAAAATCAGACTTGCTCTCAGGTCTCAGTCATGAACTTCGATCCCCTCTGCATGGCATTTTTGGTACAGCAGAGCTTTTCAGTGACACCGTTATGGACGCGCTGCAACGAGGATTTATTCATACGATTTCTTCTTGTGCATACACACTACTGGGCTCGATCAATCAACTCCTCGAGTATGCTAGTATCAATGATGTTCGACCGAACCCTGTTGCCAACCCTCCGGGTGGCGGTGTTTATAAAATTTCTGTCGACCGGAAAGTGGCCGCAGCCCACCGATCTTCGCATTCTTCACATTCTGGAGAAAATGGTGTCAATACTTGTGTCGAACTTGATGCTACCTTGGAAGACGCGGTTGAAACTGTTTTTGCGGGCTATTCCTTCTTCAGCAGTTCAGGGTCTCCTCTTCGGGGTATCGCTGGCGCTTCTACATTGGCTGGCAAACAGCCAGATACACGGGGTGGGGTTAAGGTGGTTTTGGATATTGACCGCACCCACAGTTGGAAGTTTTCAACGCAGGCTGGGGCTTGGCATGTCATCCTCACGAATATCTTTGGGAATGCCTTGAAATTCACTCAAAGAGGTTATATCTACGTCTCTATGAAGGCCTCTCCAGCGAAATTCGGAAAAAGTGGCGACATCACAAGCTCAGCAGTCACCGTGACTGTGAAGGACACTGGATCTGGGATTGACCCAGATTTTCTGAAGAACGGACTATTCACTGCTTTCTCACAGGAAGATTGCATGACAACCGGCAATGGTCTTGGGTTAAGTATCACACGACGGATACTCTTATCGCTTGGCGGTGATATCCAGGTCAACTCCGAGAAGAATGTTGGCACTGAAGTCGTGGCAACTGTGACCCTTGATCATGCGTCTGCTCTGGACAACCTCGATAAGTTGAATAGTCACTCTCCCATCACTATGGCGCAAAGGCTTGCGCGCGGAAAGACTATTGGGATCTTAGGCCCCGGAACTTCTGAATCAGACACAGCTTTATCCATATCGTTACAAAAGCTGTGTCAAGACTGGTTCTCCATGGAAGTCCGTCTAATTGAGTCCTCACAAACACATTTCGCCCACTGTGACTTATACATATCTTCTCATGAATATCTGGATATAGGGAATCATGAGGCCAGGGCTATTACGCCCAGACCAGGCGTTAGACTTTCTTCGCCCGTCGTCATAATATGCCCATCTGCGAGCACCGCGCACTCGATGTCTGTTGGAGCTCAAAATCGCGGGGATGCACCTGTGCTCGAGTTCATCAGCCAACCATGCGGACCGCGCAAATTGGCAAAAACATTAGAAGCGTGTATCAACCGTCAGCAGCTGCGGGTTGACTCCCTCCCGGGCGAAGGAGATGTACCGGACGGTTCAGGGAGCTTCCCAGCCCAGGTCAGCACCAATGAGCCTCGAATGGACTCGTTTCTTAGCCCGTCGTCAAATGGAGAGGTCAGCGAAGACTCCACAACAAAAGCGGCAACAGATCCAGAAACATACAGCCAAGGCTCAGTGGGAATGCGCGAGTCGTTGAGACTCTCTCGGGGGGATATTGACGACCAGCCTTCTCCATCTGAAGAAGCCGCCACCACGAGCCACGACACACCCATGGAAAAGGAAAATGACCGTGAATCAGACCTTCCAACGACGGTTCTTCTTGTGGATGACAATGATATCAATCTCAGAATTCTTATTGCTTTTATGAAGAAGTTGAACTGTGATTATTTTATTGCGCAAAACGGAGAAGAAGCCCTCGAGGTGTTCAAGGCCAATTCCTCTGTCATTGGAATGATTTTCATGGGTCGGTATTTGAAACATTAACCTGAATTTCCTCTGACAATCTAATACTCTTGACAGATATCTCCATGCCAATCATGGACGGCCTAGAAGCTACTAGACGAATCCGCGAGTTTGAGAAAACACTGGAAACCAAACCCCCCGTCAGAATTGCTGCCTTGACTGGCGTTGCGCAAGCCGATATGCAACGCGACGCGATTGGGTCTGGTATGGATTTATTCCTCACCAAACCCGTACGGCTGAAGAGTTTAGTGCCGATAATCAGAGGCATATTGCCCCCGACCCATGCACTATGGCAAGAGCAGTAATCAACGATTTAACCTCAATCAACATTGGGGCACACTTTGCGCTCTTGCATGCAAGAGCATCATCCATATACCCCATGTGCACCAACCTCCCTGCCGAAGCTCCCCGGATTTCTTATGTTAATACACGACCACCAACCAGCCTGTTCTATGTTTGTACATATAACAATACACGCAGTAATGTACAATCATCCCGCCCATCACGTTCACTTCTTATTCTGTCTCAAAACAAAATATCCTCCACGGTGGTGCGTTCTTACCGGATGGGGTGATAGTGCTGATCCAAGGATAATACTCTCAGATATCATAGTAGGATGTCGACTTGTTTGTGCAAACCTTGACTCGAGATCGAGAATGACTCTAAGTCTAGATTCCAGACACGTAAGCCGAAGACACTGGGAGCGATGTTCTTTTTCAAGGATAATTATCCGCTGCTCGAAGTTTACGAAAAGACATCAAACACAAACAAGTTCAATTTATACATAATGCCATAGCTCTATAAGTCCAAATGCCAGCTCCCAAACACCAATCCCAATGAAGAGACTATATATTTAACTCACGAACAGATGCAACAGGCAACATCTCATCCTTCTCCTTTGAAGTCCACACCGCATTCTTACCCCATGAACGGGAGAATCTCTCAAGCGCAGCCGTAAGTGCACCCATCTTCGGTTCTATATGTTTCGCCCACTGCTGGACAACATATAGCAAGAACGCAAAAAATATAACGAGAATAACCCCAAGCCGGAATGGGGTCGGCGTTGGAATATAGGACTCCGGGTCGGGCGTTCCATCTGCTCTTAAGGCCGGCTCGAAGCCAATTGCCATGGGCAGATACAGAAGATATACCAAAACAGATCGCATTAGCGGTCCGTGGACGAGATACAGCGGGAAGCTGATCGACCCGAACCACAGAAGCACGGGGTGGGAGAGCATCCGTCGCATGGAGGGAGAAAGCATCACGCCGAGACATATCATCTGCGCCCCGAGACTGGCGTAGTAGCGGCTGACGTTGGCATCCTTTGGGAAAATGATTTCGGCAAGGCATGCGAGCTGGGAAGACCATGCGGTTTGGTCGGCGTATTGATCGGGGTACGAGCAGATGTAGAGGCCAAGTGTGACGAGGCCGTATGGTAGGATTTTGAAGATCAGGCGCGGCCGGAGCGCTGTCAGGTTGTAGAATGATAGTTCCGCTAGTATCATGCCAGCGAAAATATTTGTTCCAACAGTACCTGTGAGAAATTATCAGGGGTGTATTATGTATTGTGAGATTATCCGAAACATACCATCTAGGGTTGCCCAGCTGTAGGTGTATAGGACCATTTGCGCACAGAAGCGGAAAAGTGGCGTGGTATTTACCAAAGCCAGCAATGTCATGAATACATATAGTGAGCCACGGAAAAGGGGTAGTAGTGCCCATTGAGGTTGGTCGTAGGCATTTTCCCCGTACAGCCAAGTTCCCGCTATCTGTCGAATTAGATCTATGACGGCAGCGCCCAAAGATGGGCTTCGTTGCGGACTTGTCGATCTCAGCCAGTATGCGTCTACCCTTCTACCCAACTGGAAGACACCGAACTGACACAAAAGCCAAGCTAAAGTTGTCATCAGAGCAGCGGGGAAGACCAGTCTCCACTTGCGCCGGAAGGCGCCTGTTGAGAGCGCAGCAAGAGCATCGGCCGTAGCTCCTCGTCTGGCTAGCTGGAGCGGCTTTAGGGCATTCACGAACCCGAGTAACACCAGGAAGATGGCTACCCAGGCCTGGCCCTGTATGACGAGTCTAAAAAATGGACGCTGAAACAAAATAGACTTTCCAGTTTCCGCGAAGGACGGCGGGATCAGATATGTCGCAAACGAGAGACAGGTATGGCTAGCGACCACAAAAAGCGCGGCAATTCCTCGGAGACCCTAAAAGAACACGCTAGTGAGTGACGGTTTCACAACATGCGGGGGATTAGAAAACAATACTTACATCTGCCCAGCTAGTGGGACGGATGTAAGATACAGATTGCTTGGTCGCCGGGTCGACAATGGCCATATTGGGATCATTGCTGGTGGTACTGGTCAATAGTATAATGCAGCAGCTGCAGCTCCCCCTAGCACATATACATAAATCCCGTTGGTAAATCATGCCTTATTCCGGGGAGATATTTCGAGCAATAAACTCTCGAAATGAATACGAAAACATCAATATGAGCTCGAATTGAAATAAGTTGACAGTTGACATTTATCCGAAAACGGAAGGGTTCGGGCTTACCACATTTCACGGCCATGTGTAGACCTCTCGGGATGCATTGGGAGTTGAGAGGGGAAGCTCAAATATTAATTGACATATTTAATTGGTCTAGGATTCAGGGGCTATGCAGTGAGGTGGAAGAATAGTCAATCGCTTATGTTGTACTCCGTCTGCGGTTCTCATGGATGTCCTTTTTGGTAGGCTTGTTGAAGCCTTCTATATTCCCTGCTAGAGATTATTTTCCTTAGATATTGGCATTATATCTACCTAGGTAGCCTCTGTAGGAATAAAATAATTAACCACAAAATATAGAAAAACGTATGATGTGCATATATAATATGTGTAATATGTGACTATAAAAGTCCAGAGTTCCTGATCGACACTCGAATTTTTGATCTATCCATTTTTTTTAATACAAAGGCCACAATGCGAATGTTATAGACAATAATTAAATACAAATAGAGTAGAATATCCAACGGACAATCCACTTCATATGAATAACTAAGTACTTTCTACTTTGTAGTTGAACCCCTTTGTCCATGTTACGTCACCTGACACTAACCTGATCAGGGCTTTGTTGATTTTGCTTCAACTGCGCCTGTTTCACTTTTCCTTTTTCCACTGTCCTCTGGCAGGCTGTCTCCCAATTTGGTCTCTCAGCTATTGTCTCTCGTTTCTCCAAATTCGGCATTCATTTCTCTAGCCCCTCGGCACTCTCTTTTGTTGTGATCCCTTTCTTCCGGCCCGGATCTTTATGGTTATCAATCGATAGCTCTCCTTCAGCGATAACAAATGTCCAGCGTGAACTCGGTGCGAAATCGTGGCCATGGTCACAGAAAACGTGAATCCTCGATATCCGCCTCCCTCGGCTGATTTCGACCTTCCTGGCCGGCACAGGGGCCCTTACCCACCCCGATTGGCATCTTTAGTCGATCCACGCGCGCGAACCGCAAATTCCGACCCGAGATCCTCACCTCACTCTCCCCACTCTGCACCTCGCCAGCGATCGCGTTCGCCTCTGCCGCGGCATCACAATCCTCATCAATATCCGTGGCCGCCTACTCCGCCACACCATGGCCCCTCGCATGGTACGAGGAGCGAATGGAAAACTCCTAGACCTACCGGTCGCCCTCGACTCTACGCCACACCACCTGAAACCCATCCTCCGAACTGGCATGCGCGAGATGACTTCGAACGGCCGCATCGAAAAGCTGTTCCTGCGCGAGGCGGGCTCCGGATATCTATGTCAACATCTAGGTTGAATAATAGACGGCCAAGGACGCAGGAATCCATCGAGCGCCGCCCACAGGATTTGAGCCCCCAGGGACACCCCATGTCACACTTCCCAACAAACGGACCCGATGAAAATCCTCCCCGACCAAGCGTCAATTCGTCCGAAACCTGGCGCTCAAGCATTGAACAACAAAGCGGAACAGAGCGCAGCAGTGTCCTAACCAAGAGCAGCTCGATCACCGATCTTTCACCAGATACCCCCGACGCGCCTTATGGGATGGATAATGGGATGAGTGTCGAAGACGCGATTTCCATGTATCTTGATGGCTTCAGCGACGTGACTGAAGAGCCTGGATCGCCGAAATCCCATGCAGGGAGTAAAGCGCCATCAGTGACACCCCCGCCATCACGCGATTCACACCTACATGAAGTACACCCACTAGAATTTCCGTCGCTGGGCGACGTTCCGCCGATACCCTCGATGCCAGAATTTCCCACGCCGCAAGATAAAAGGCTAGACTCGTTGTTTTTGCCAAACTCGACTTATTCCGAACCCACACCCATACCGCCCATACTCCCAGAATCCCCGCCAGAATCCACACCGTTGGAACCTGGACAGCCAGAAGATCCACCGGAACCAGACCCATCAGACCCTGCTATTCCAGACTCTCCGCGCGATCCCACTCCCTCCGCATCGCCGGTAGCTGAGGTGTCTGAAGTGAATCCTGTACACCAACGACAGCCCTCGAGGAAAGTGTTTATTCCGGGGTTGGTGCCGCCAGAACTCCGCTCTGGAAACGGAGCTCGAGACGATTACGGATTTCGCAAAGCTACGCAATATGTAAGCCTGGATGAATACGAGGCATGGAAAGGGTCCTACTCCAACCATGTGAAGCAGCGGAGAGCCAAATGGTGTGAATTGCTCAAGGAGCACGGGCTACCCACGTCAAAACCCACAACATTCCCGCCGCAGTCTTCGAAGGTCAAACGATTTGTTCGCAAAGGAATTCCTCCCGAGTTCCGAGGTGCAGCTTGGTTCTATTATGCCGGCGGGTACGAGCTTTTGAACCGGAACATTGGCCAGTATGATGAACTTGTTGCGAAGGCCATGAGCTCACCGAGTAACGACGACAAGGAGCACATCGAGCGTGATCTCCACCGCACATTTCCTGACAACCTCCATTTCAAACCGGAGGTCAGCCAGCAAGCAGAACCTTCTGGTAGCAGCAATCCGAACTATTCTAATGTCACGACTGAGACGCAGATGATCCAATCTCTACGCCGGGTTCTGTATGCTTATGCCCTGCATAACCCGAAAATCGGATATACCCAGTCTCTGAATTTCATCACGGGAATGCTCCTTCTTTTCCTCCCCGAGGAAAAGGCATTCTGGATGCTGCATATCATTGCCGCAGACTACTTGCCTGGAACCCATGAAATCAGTCTGGAAGGTGCCAACATTGACCTCTGGATTCTCATGGTCCTGCTCAGGGACTCCATGCCGGGTATCTATTCCAAGATCGCTTCCATGGGAGGAACACCGTCCGGACGGGGCAAAATGCCTCCTTTGACAGTGAACTCTCGCCTGCCGGACATAACCCTGGGACTGACTAACTGGCTTATGTCGGTCTTTATCGGGAGTTTACCTCTAGAAACCACTCTCCGAGTTTGGGATGTTTTCTTCTATGAGGGCTCCAAGACTTTCTTCCGAGTGTCTTTGGCAATCTTCAAAGCGTGCGAGAAGGACATACTCGGCGTGACAGACCCCATGGAGGCATTCCAGATCGTCCAAACCATCCCTAAAAAACTGCTGGATGCCAACACGTTGATGGATGAATGTTTCGTGCGTCGAAACCGCGTCGGACAAGGTCGTATTGAGGAACTTCGAGCTCAACGCCGGACGGCTGTCCGCGAAGAGAAGCTGCGACGATCAGTAGCCTTCGGTAAAGGTCAACTCCATTCTGGGACGGATGACTTCACCGGCCGAAGCCGCACACCAATACCGGGCCTCGAGCACCGGGTCGTCGGTTCCTGGCGTCACTTGAAACAGCATGCATTTCGATAAGCGAATGATCATCCCGGAGTTCATGTCTGTTGGGCGTCGTTCTCAGACAGGGGGCCCTTTGGGTTATCTCCTTAATGCCCGTAATCGTAATTGTGAAGTCGATGTGGTTTAGCGAGGGCAGTTGTCTGCATTATAGGCGTCTTGGCTTCGAAGGGCGAAATGGGGGGGGAATCGAGCATTTATGGCATTTATTTTCTTGCATTTGTACATATAACCTTGGAAATTACAAACGCATCTAAGTTCTGTGCCAAGCAGGCAACAGACTTGGCAATTCTCGAATTTCAAGTCATCCTGGGCAGTTTCGGCAGTATCCCTATAGGGCTGTAATACCAGGATACCAGGAGATAACTTGAATATTACAAGACAAAAGCTGGCAAACTATGATTCGTCGTTTAAGCCCCTTGTTTGGCTTTGCAAATTTCCTACATATTTCTGATGGAGAGGTTGACTTGATTTGGACATGTCCTCTTTCAGTATAAATTGAGAGTTGATAAGGTTGTAGGACTGAGATATAAGGGATAAAGAATCGGTATATTCAGGATACAACAGGTAATTAAGGAACTCGGAGAGTTATGTTCCTAAATAGACAACAATCAGAGATCCTATCTACAAATTTGATATCATATAAAATATGGTACCGAATTCTCTCCCCACCCGCTCTTACCAATTTCCGGTCCAAGCTGCATTTTGGGTTTCCATTGTACATATGCATTCCACATGGTATACATATGTCCTCTTGCTTGGAATCTGAATGAAATCAGTTCGTCACACCATATATAAAGAGGGGATCGAATCCTTCCAACTTAGTACTATGAGAAGAATTGCGCTAAACCAGTTGGAAGATAGAAAAACATGTCTGAAACTTACTAGCGCCTTTCTTAGTGCCTTGAGTGGATCCTTAGGTTCGATCGGCGATCCCAGGTAGGGCTGCTCCAAGGGCTCATTTGAGTTCCCGATCGAAGATTTCCGGCTGTTTTGGTTCCATGTCGTCACCAGTCTAAAAACCCTTGCTTCCCCTTTTTTGTCTTTTTCCTTTTTGGTATTTTCCCCTTCTCTCAGCTTCACAGACATGAGTGGACAGGCTGCCAGCTATTATAACGAGGGCCTCCCTCAGGGCCAGCCCCAGCCCAACTATGGGAACTATCAACAGCCAAATGCTCCGCCTGCGCCATACCCACAGCCAAATTACCCGCAGCCGAATTACCAGCAGCCTACCTATCAGCAACCTCCACCTGAGCCCAAACCAGCGCCGCAGTACTATCAAAATGTCCCAGAGTCCGGATATAGCTTTGACCAGGCGTTCAAGATCGAGAAGCCCAAGTGGAATGATCTGTGGGCAGGTCTCTTGGTAAGTTTGGCCGTGTCGCACTCACAACTCCCTTCAAAACTGACTTGTTACACAGTTGATCGCTGTCTTCCTCGGCTATGTCGCCGTGTCAGGACTTACCATCCACAAGTATGCCACCGACAAAGGCTTCAATGGAGGAGGAATCTACGACTCGGCCAATGATTTCTCCCTGGACACCAACACCCTCGTTCTATTCGTCTTCGTCCTCGTCGTCGCCCTAGTCTTATCTTTCCTCTATTTCATGGGTGCAAGACACTTCACCAAGACCTTCATCTGGGCGACCGGCATTCTCAACATCGTTTTCGCCCTCGCAACGGGAATCTACTACATCGCGCGCAAGCAATACGGAGGTGGCATTGTGTTCCTCCTCTTCGGCGTCTTCGCAATCATCTGTTTCATCAGCTGGATCCCGCGTATCCCCTTCACTGCCTTTATGCTCCAGACCGCCATGGACGTAGCCCGCGGCTACGGACACATCTTCCTAGTCAGCGCGATAGGCGGAATCGTCACAGTCGCTTTCGCTGCTTGGTTCTCCGTCACTATGGTCTCGATCTACGTAGCCTACGAGCCCGATTCCAGCGGCATCAACCCATCGTGCGCGAATGGCGGCTGCAGCAGAGCCAAGGTCATCGGCCTTGTCGTCTACGCGACCTTCGCCATGTACTGGGTCAGTGAGTGGATCAAGAACACCGTGCACACCACCGTCGCGGGTGTCTACGGCTCCTGGTACTTCTTCAGCAAGTCCGCCGGCGGCATGCCCAAGGGCTCAACCCGTGGTGCCTTCCGTCGCGCGACTACATACTCCTTCGGCAGTATCAGTTTCGGCAGTCTGATCATCGCGTTCATCAACATGTTGCGGCAGGCGTGCTCGATCGCGCAGCGACATGAGGCTGCGGAGGGTAACTTGGTCAGCAGTATCTTCATTTGGATTTTGGGATGTTTCATCTCGCTGCTGGACTGGCTCGTTACCCTTTTCAACCGCTACGCGTTCTGTCACATCGCGTTGTACGGAAAGGCTTATATCCCTGCTGCGAAGGATACCTGGGCTATGATGCGTGATCGCGGAATTGATGCGCTCGTGCAAGACTGCCTGATGGGTCCGGTGTTGACTATGGGCTCGACTTTTGTCGCCTATGTCTGTGCGCTGTTGTCCTATCTCTATCTGCAGTTCACCAACCCCGCGTACAACCGGGATGGTAACTTCACTGCCGTCATCATGGCTTTCGCTTTCTTGATTGGTTTGCAGATCTGCCAGATATTCATGACTCCTATTGGTAGTGGCGTCGAGACTATCTTCGTGGCTATGGCCTGGGATCCCCAGGTCATGATCAATGACCACCCGGATATCTACTACAAGCTGGTGCAGCTTTACCCTAAGGTTCAGCAGGCGGTCCATGCTTAGGTTCCCTGGACGCAACGCAAGGGTCTTGAAGTTCGACCGCAATGGTTCAATCTCTGTCCACAGGCGGAATCTTTATCCGTGTTTTTATCGCTGTTACGAATGATCAACACAAATTGGTGCACGTTAATTAATTGAAGATACTTCACGACCAATATCATTGCAACCATGTTTCATGTATCATTATCACTCAATCAAAACTATCTGAAATTCCAATCTCCAAGAGAATATTCCAATATAAACTACTGAACCCAATACCGAAGTGAACCTAGAATCACCCTCCCAAACCAAACCCTCAAACAGATACTCAGTCAAACTTACAAAGCAACCATAACAGCCATAACAGCCGCAACCCCAAGCCCGGCAACACCCCCATGCACCTCAGCACCCGCCACGGCAGCCCCCTGGAAAGGCGAGAAACGCGTCGGATCAACGCCAGAAGGCACAGCCGAAGAAGTCGGCCCAGAAATTTTTGAACCAAACGACGACGAAGCCGCACCACCCATCAAACCATGTCCACGACCAGGCGTCGAAGATGCCATAGAAGCCATACTACTCGACGCCGGGATATCGACGGGAATCTGCGAGATATGCAGGGGTCTCTCGGGGACAGGCGTGTTCTTGCAGCTGCAGTCTGTGCGTGTCTCGGTTACGTAGACGACGTGCGGAGCAGCCTCCGCGCGCTTGTTGGCTGGTTGCATGGGTCTGCTTGCGTGTCTGGCTGGTTCGGGTTCGTCGGTGTCGGAGTCGGTGTCGGAATCGCAGAGGGTGGATGCTAGGGTGCTTAGGTCGAGGCCGGTGCAGGCGGGGTCGGATGAGGTTGTTAGGGTTTCCAGGGCGGATTTGTTGGCACAGAAGCATTCTTGGGAGGTCTTGTCTTTGCAGCTTGTGAAGGCTGATGTGTCGATGTTGCCGATTGCGGCGCTCTGGAGGTTGTTAGCGTTTGTTTTGGTGGTTTAAGGGTTGGGTTGGGGTTCTTACGGCGCATTTGAGGTAGTCCTCGGTTGATTGGGCTAGGGCGCCTACGGCGAGGAGTGAGGTGATGAAGTAGCGCATTCTTGATTTGTTGTGTTGTTCTTGGAGAAGAGGTGTTTGTTGGCTTGGAGTGGTACGAGAGCGATGTCTAGTATATAATAGAACAAGCTATGGACAGACGGCCGGCCGGGTCGAGAAATACTCTGTGCTTTTATGTACAATTGGATTCTCTTGTCAGAGTAAACATTTGCTTTGACATCACATCCCTTCATCCCTGCTGAGGGGTGAATGGAGTTTGTGACGTCCAGGAATCTGACGGTGGATAGTTCCCGATATAGTGACGGTGCTTGTCTTAAGAGATAAGCTTCAAGTGGTATTTTGATTGGACTCCTACGAGACCACAAACGCTTGATCCTCTGCTACTTGTATTGGAATGATAGAAGAATGTGCCAGATGCCACGTCCCTGTGGCGTTCCTGGTGTATCCCTAGGTCCCTTATACTCGGAGGAATGTTGGATTGAAAGATCAAGGGAGGGCCTCATTTTTCCGTTTCATCAATCTTCAACGTCTAAAAGAAGGGGATTTACCGGTCAATTGTGGCCAAATCAAGAGAGTTACGGCTACATCGACATTTGCATGTGATGTCCAACCTTAGAGGTGTCGAAAGTACAGCCATTTCGAAGAATTCAATGACCTAGCTACATAAATATGTAAGGTTTCTATTCCTTTCTTTTAGTGTTTTTACGAATGCTACCTTACTTTTACATCTCCAGTGTGCGTAATTTGTACAGATGCAACATACAACGAACATAATAATCAATAGGCACTCAAGGGGAATAATGTGATCGTCAAGAGCATCATGTACGCTATGAATCCTCTGGAGGATCGTCAGGAGCATCCTCAGGAGCATCATGTACGCTAGGAATCCTCTAGAGGATTTCGAGATCTAAACACCTTTAAAGTAATGTACGGCCTGTATACGATCAAAATATACAGACGAATATCCACACAATCTCAAAAACAGAATCTGCACCCGTATTGTGAATTTGGAGCTGCCATAAAAACTTTCGCTCCATCTACCTAGGTCGGTATCCTCCCCTAGAATCCTCCCCCGGAATCATGTTGAACCATCTTATGCTTCCTGGCCCAAAGTATGTAGTTGATCATAATCGCTAGCCAACATGTCCTTTATCACTCCATGTCTGAACTCGTACCTGGGGCATGGGTGAGTCACTTGTGGGGGGGACGGAGAGCGACGAGGACGAGGACGACGAGCGAAGAGGTTCAAGCGATAGGGACCTGTATGGAGGGCTGGATCAGTCGATATTGAGTTCTCCGGGCCGGATATGATGCGATGGGGGTGCTAAATTGACCACTTGTGGACCGGATATTGTAATACTGGACTGTGAGGATAGGCATGCAAATTGATTGTTTCAAATGACAAAGATCGGATAGGGCATGTAGACAGGTAATGTGTACGGCTCGCCCATACATCGAACATTCGTATAAAAATTCCGACTCCCGAGGCGCTTAAACTCCACAAAATCTAGGTCGATTCTTAGGTTGTCGAGTGCGCACCACTGAGCTGCTGTTAAGATGGCCTCGTGACAGTCTGTTTCTCCGAGTACCACAGAATTGGGGCTCCTGCAAAGGACATAAGGCTCCCTCTGCTGATTTTGGAATCACCCTTAAACTCGTGTCCAGGCACAGAACCAACTCTTCCCGCCCTTCTTTCGATATGCGAGCTCTTTAATAATTGCGCATCAACTGTACCAAGCTTGCCATCAATCGTTGACCCACTCAACCATACGCCGGGAGTCTTCCCCATGGTCTTCTGGAAAATCGCCGCTCGCAGAAGATAGCGGTAGGCAGTTGGTCCGTTCGACTGGTAATTGGGCGGGTCCCCAAGTTGTATTTTATATAACGGGTGCCATGTCCTACGCCAGAACAGAACGGGTTGTTGACGGTATCTGGGACAGCGTCCTCGTCGGAAGAACGTTCGAAGTTTGGCCATGGCACCAATCTGCCGACGAAATCCACCTTGTGTATTGCACCGCTGGTGGTATGGTTCTGGCCTATTCTGAGTGGTGGAAGAGATTCAAGTAGCAGATCTCGGGATGGTAGATGGATGATGTGCATGTTGCAGAATAGCGAACCACCAAGCTAGACTGTCCAACATGCGGCCTCCAATCTGTTGGTCTATATAGGATCAGCGACAGTGCGAAAAACGGCGGCACAATCCATTCGCCGTTCCTTTGCAAATGAGAATTCAAGGATTGCCTGGTGTCTGGGAATCCGAAAGTATGGAAAATACTCAAATTCTCTGGCGACTTACAGAGACAGATCAAGGCTGTACTGTGTCAACGAGCGCTCCGAAGAGGAATTTGTTTGAAGATTCGGAGGAAGGCGGCATCGTCGTAGTCTTCGGCACCTACTTGTAGAGACATCTATCGGCGGTGTACAAGGGGCGCGCATGCCAGCGTCGAAATCCCCTTGGGTAACCAGACTTTTGATGCTCATTCAGGCAGGATGTCATGCTCAAGGCCCATAGATTATACGACAGCACAGCTCGGATACCGAGTAAGAGTTGACCCAAGAGACATAACTTCCCGCTGTCACGGGGGCGCTTTTCAGTGTAGGTACCACCATGGTCCACACATAGTGATATAATGGAGCGCTGTTGGTCCTTAACTTTGAGGGTTTTTGGGGACAACGCTGTGGGTGGATATAGAATGGCCCTATGTTGGGCTTCTCCAGATTTAAGGCTGTGGGGATGTATAAGTATAAAGAGTATAAGGATATGCCCGTAGTGTTTATATCGTATATTCCATAATTATTGAAGAAGAGAAAAGGAAGAGAAAGTGGGTGGCAGAGTGCGATATATAAGTCTTTCTGGGAGGCCTCCATGCTTGTTCTTTGTTAATATGATTTCTAGCATCTCCATTGGCTCGTTTTATTTGCTGTTCTTCTAGTAAAGACAACATGGAGGAAGGCAGAGGCTGAATAGTAGATAGTAAAACAAAGTCCACATTCAAAGAATCAGGTCCAAACCCGCATTACCGTGGCGGTCCTAAAGAAACTGCCTTAAATACCTCTAACGGGGTTTACAAAGGCATGAATTACAGGTTCCACCGAACTTATAAAAGACCAAAAATGTCGTCAAAGAGAAATGATATAGGTATCGAGCATCATTACCTCGAACTATCAAATTGGGTATAACAGTAGAACTAAAGACCTAATCCAAACAACAAACCCAATCGCCTCCGAGCCCTTCAATAGAAAAGAAGAAATACAAAACTGACCAAAGACATAGAGAATATGAAGACCCAAGTCCAGCTCAGAACTTCTCACTGGTCACACACCGCGTTGAATTGACCAATACCCAAGCCAATATCTTCACAATTACCGTCAACCCCTTCACAATCATATCCAAGCCAAAGAACAGTATACGCAAGATAGTGCGAGTAATTCCAGGCAACTTCTTCCCCTCTCGCGACGAACTCTTCCCATATCGACCATACTTCTCCAAATCAAACTCCTCAACCACAATCTGCTTGTTCTTATTCTTCTTCGTGCTCCGACTACTTTCCTGCGGTCTGGGAGATGACTTGTTCCAGAATTTGAATCCACTTTTCTTTCCCGAGGCCTCTTTGGACTTCTTCTGCGCAGATTTAATCTGTGATGCCAGGTTCATGCTCTCTGCTGCGTCTTCGCGCTCAGCAACCGTCGTAATCAGTTTACCCTGGACGACGGGCAGTGAATAGGGTCCGAGAGTGTGGGAGGTCGGTGGTCTAGACGACTTCGGGGATCCGAGAACCATGTCTGCAAGGATGGGGTTCGTGGCTTCGTCTGAGACCGCGACTGCTAACATCGCAGCGACGAGAGAGTCGATGGCGTATAGAGAGGGGATAGTAGCGATTACAGCAGCCGGGGAAATCGACAATGTTTTCGTGGCGAAATCCAAGGATGCGAGTGGCTCGTCAAGGTCTGTGACGGGGAGTACGGATGTGCGTGCATTAGCAGCTTGCTGAGAGGCTTCCACGGCCGTTGAAGAGACGGGGCCAGTTACGATGATGGTCGGGGGTTGGCGAGGAGAGGCGTCGCTTGACGGTGCGGAGACGGTGATGTGCACCATCCCCGAAGACTGGGATCGCACGGGTGAGAGCGGGATTCCGGTGGCGCCAACAAGAGCGGCCGGGTTCTGTCTTGAGAGATAGGGGTGTCGTAGCTCGTATAGTCGTCGATGGCGGTTCCAGGAGAGGCGACAGGACTCTTGTGCTGCGGCTCGTTTGAGTGCATCGGTTTCTACTTCCGTTGTTTCGGCGCGAGTTAGATGGTGTTGTTTGCTGATCTCGTCGGCTTGGTCTATGGCTAACATGGCTGCTAGTCGAGAGAAGAGGAGGGTGACGAGTCCGTCGTTTGGATGCTCGCGGCGGATGCGGTCTTCGAGGCTCATCATCATGATTGGTACGTCGTGGTTTGGTCTGGAAGGATCACATCTGCTTAGGGATAGTTCGTTGGTTGAATATGTTTGTAGTGTGTAGAATGGGTTCTGGGAGTTTCCAAGGGTAAATGTAGCGGGTCCTGTTCTGGGAAATGTTAGTATTTATGTATATGTGGGAGGCATCAAGTCTTACTTTGTCATGCGTAGGTTCAATGTTCCAACAACATCTCGCATTCCCTGGCCATTGGCTGCTTCCCATAGCATCTTTAGTTCCTCCATAGATGAGTAGGTAACCTCCTCGGACTCCAAAGCCTCAGATGGGAAGTTGAGCACACTCGCAGGTACAGTCTTCGGCCCGAGAACATTGTCAATCTCAGTATTCGTCGTCAGGGTAAGCTTGGGAGGTTTCCGAGAAGACTTGACGGGCCGTGGGACATCTGGAAGCTGTGGATGATACACTTGCTGATTGAAAGGCAGTTTCGGATCAAACTGGGGAAACATTGACCTCATCGGGACTGAGGCAGCAGACGACTGCGATGACTGCGGAGAGACAGTAGACGCCGTAGTATGATGGCTGCTACTGCTGCTGCTCTGACTAGCATGTGAAGGCAATGCCTCATGGTTCATTTTCTTGGCTTGGCGATTCTGACTGTGCATGGACTGAGGAGATTTCGAATCGTTGGATGCCCCCGCCACAGGCGGGGATTTGGACCTTGAAGCATCACCCGGTGGGGGGAAATACTCTGGGTGTCTTCGATAATCTGCAGCAGCAAGGATTCAGTCTTGCCAGGATCCTTGATCTCCTCAAGAGGGATGGAAGAGGCTGGCTCAGATGTGGCTACTGGTTTTTTCCCTTTGCGAAATGGATTGTTCGATCTCTTTACCTCAGGCGATGGAGGTGGAAATAATTGAAATTGATTCATCTTGTCACTCATCAAAGCTATAAACAACAGAGCGCGAAAGCAGGGGGTCTCGACTGAGATATACCCCCATTCTCACCGAATATGTGCATAGGCCCGACCAAGCAGAGGACATGGTTTGTCGAGATGTGTGACAACCCTGCTGATACGGTGGGCGCTTAACCCATTGGGGGTGTGATTGGCCCCCATCCTGGGATGGGCACGTTCATATGCAGTAGCGGCGCTTCGATGCGGACTGGTGATTGGTGTTTGGACTATGAGGAATCTATATTTATCACAATCCGGAGATTATATTGGTTGGTTATTTTTGCAAGAAGTCGGGGAGTAAGCTCGTTTGGCCATAACCCTGTTGACCCTGGTCTCTGCATATTCGATCTGTCGGCTCCGAATATTCTTAAATGGATATTCTTAAATGGTTAAATTCAAAAGAATCACAATCAATAGGTTGCATGGTATATAATTAAACTCTTTGAAAGCGCCTAACCGAGGTTGCTATACAACATACAGCATCGAATGTCGTATATGCCACCCGGTCGCCTAAAAAAGCGTTGGTGATGATCCCTCGGGGAATATTTCAGATTTGGAAAAAGGACAATCATGAAACGGATGCTAATAGTGTTGAATAAGATATGGAATGCAATTCTATTTTAAAATCTTCTCTATTTCCCGAACAAATGGGTAATTTACATGGTAGAGCCCTCCAACTCCTCCAAGCGGTGCATATCCATATCCTTCTCCAACAGAGGAATGACGTAAGGGTCGAAAGTCTTCCAGTAGGGGTTGTTGAGGTGGTATTCCTGCGACGATTCCTGGGCGTAACGCTCGACGATGGTGAAGTCCTGCTTGTCGAAAACAGACTGCATCACGAACCAAGAGAGGGTTTCCTTATCGTTCGAGTAAACATTGGAGGCTTCAACAAGCTTGGCCTTGAGCTTGGAGATGGACTCTTCGTCCGGCTTGGCGCGGAGGTCTGCTGTTGTTAGTATGGGAAGTAGCAATGGTAGGGATATTCACATACGAACGACGATTGTGTAAACCATGATGGATGTTTAAGGTGGGGGGAATATGTAGGGGGATTGAGGGGTAATGGATTGAGACAGTTAAATATTCAATACTTAAATACTTTATGACATATTTAGTCCATCGGTGAGAGAATTCATGGTGGATCTATGTAAATCCCCGAGATTTACCCCTAGTGATCCCGGATCTGGTGGGATAAGCTTATTTCCACATTGTCTTGAATGTTACAATCCAGAATATGGCTGTCTATATATTTTAATGGTTTTATTTACATGATAGTGTACAATTACTCGTTCTTCCCTTGGTCTTGACCCAAGGCCTCAGTGTGCACACTGTAGGTCAGACCCTCCGCCATGGAAATCGCACCCTCCATGTTTCCCTTGTTATACAAGAATAACCCTTGGAGAGCAGCTGCGCTGGTGGTAATAGACCGATCAGCCTTGTTGCCCGATTCATCTTCAATCAAGCCAAGCTCCTGAAGCCGATCCAAGAAAAGTTTGCGATAAACCCCGTCCGTATCGAGATCTTGATAGAATCGATCCCATAGGCAGCCGACCTGGTAACGAGTCACTTCGCCCAAACGGACGGTCATATCCACACGCCCCGGGCGCACCAACGCCTCATCGAGTCGTTCAACGTGGTTGGTAGTAAGGAAAATGATGCGTTCCTCCGCACTGGCGACTCCATCAAGTGCATTGAGCAGTCCCGAGAAAGTCACATTAGCCCCGCGGTAACCATCTGCGTCGCTTTGCTCGCGGCGGTTCGAGAACGCGGCATCCACATCTTCCAACAGAACCAGCGTTCGATTGGGAACAATCGTGAGCAGATGATTTAACCGGTCATCGGTCAAGCCACGCTCGCTCAGGTTCAGAATGGCAATGTCGTAATCCAACTCGCCCGCCAGCGCCTGAATAAAAGAACTCTTGCCGGTACCCGGAGGACCATACAAAAGATATCCTCGTCGGTATGGAATTCCACGGTCGTGATACCATGATGAACTTGAAATGAAATCTTCCACATCTGCAACAACCCGTTCCTTGACTCCCTCATGGAGGATAACCGACTCCAATGGACGCTTCCGGCGTGGGTTTCCAAATGGTTTCCACTCGGTACCCCAGCTGTTATAGATTGTCGTCTTGCCTTCATGGCCCTTCGCGGCGTATGCATGGGCTTCGGTGAAGAGGTCCTCGAAAATGTGGCGTTGAGAATAAAGGGTGGTGAGGGTGATTGTCTCCCATGGCTTTCCAGTCTGAATGTCGCGGGACTTCGACTCGCGCATACGATTGACGAAGACAAACGCATTCTTGTACCGTAAAACGTGCTTCCCGGGCCCCGGGATCAGCGAAAAGTGTGTGTGTATTGCTCCGTTCGAATGTTCGACCTTCTGGGTTTGGATGGAGAGGTGGCGCATTCCGGGTGTGATCTTTTGGAGGAATCGGTCCATATAGGTAGAGCTATTCGCTGCAGCTTTGCTTGCATTGAGTTGTGACTGCTGGTAAAGAGTCATCCAGTGTAGAAACCACGGATAAGAGTCATCTTTGATGTTGATCTCGACGTCCACCAGCATCCGCCGGCGGAGAAGAGCAGCGCCATGTCGCACACCTTTCTGTGCAAAAGTCAACCCTGCTCCGAGACCTGCGAGGCCAAATCCCTAGCAAGATAACAATATTAGCACATTGCTGGAGGAGCGAAACACTGCCAGGTCTCATACCGCTGTGAACAAGGGATTATTCGTTAGCTGCGAGAGGAGGCTTCCGTCGCCTTTTTGCGCCGACTCTAGGGCCTGTGTTCTCTGCTGCAGAATCAGGTCGCCCGCTGACGGCGCAGCACTAGGGACCGCATTTGGCTCCATACCAAATCAACACTGTCGTGAAGATCGCAAATACCGAAACGATCGATAAGCGCAGATATCGGAGTTACAACGGGCCGAGAATTTGACGTACCCGCGGTCGTGTCACAGCGAAATCCACGGGCCAATCAACGACATCTGGGTGAACGACTTCTACAACACCTGCCAAGGTTGGAATGTACCACTTTGACCGATGTCGAAGTATTCAAGATGGAGGCGGAGGTATGAGTTTACACTCCGGTGGCGGTGTTCACACGCGTCGGCGGAAGCCTAATGTCGGAGATATCGGAATTAAAAAATAACTTTCTGCTTCTTGCATTCCTCTTCTCAAAAGCCTTCTTGTTCGTGGTCTGAACGAGGGGGGCTCTTCTCTATAAAAGCCTTGACCTCCCATGCGACCCTTTTTCCGGTCCCCGCTTACTCGGCGGACACGGTACGGACGCGCTATTTATCCAACAATCCGCAACATGAGCACCCCACCTACCACCGAAGTGCTATATGCGCTGACCGTGGCGAAATCCCCCCGCTAGACCTAGCCCAGAAGATGTCTTGGAGAAAAGCCATCATGGAAAGAATGGATTCAGAAATCCGTGGGAGTAAGTGACACTGTGACTTGGGTTTTTGATCTTTGGTCGCATAGACTAACCAGGACCGCCGTGTTGTAGGTCTTTCCGCGATATGGATTCGAAAGATATCATGCAAATGATGATGTAGGTATTATTTTCGAACATTGAAGCAGGCAAGTATCTAACGCGTGGAATTACAGCACTCGTCGATTGAAGGGCAAAGCGAACAATCCCGATACCACACCTCCAACCGTCACTGTTCGCAAGCCCGAATTTCTTCCCAGCAGAGATACCCCCAAGCTGCGCGCAACATGGCTTGGACATGCATGCTATTATGTGGAGTTCCCAAGCGGTCTCCGAGTACTGTTTGACCCAGTGTTTGAAGCGCGTTGTGGACCGTGCTGCGGACCATATCATTCAGGTCCCAAGCGCTACACTGAGCCTCCATGTCAGATCAAGGATATCCCTGTCATTGACGCGGTGGTCATCTCCCACAATCACTACGACCATCTGTCCTACCCAACTGTCTCGGAGATCGCGAAACGACACCCCAATTGCCATTTCTTCGCGCCACTAGGTAACAAGTCTTGGTTCCACAGCTCAGGCATTGAAAATGTAACCGAGATGGATTGGTGGGATGAGCGCGATATTGCAATGTCACTGAAGGAGGGAAAAGACCCCCAAGTTGAACCAGTAGGCGAAGCTTCCTCCACGGCAGATATCAAGGCTCGCATCAGTTGTCTGCCTTGTCAGCATGTTACTGCTCGCAGTCCTTTCGACAAATACAAGACACTGTGGGCTTCCTGGGCCATTGAGTCCGGTGGTAGCAAGGTGTATTTCGCTGGGTATGATAACTCCGCAAACCATCCGCGCCATCATAATGTTGCTTTGCTAACCTCCACTCCAGTGATTCCGGCTATCGAGCAGTGGACGAGCTACCAGAAGGGGAGGATGATTGGGACCCCAAGTACAATTTCCCAATATGCCCTGCTTTCGAGCAGGTAGGTGAGTTCCGTGGACCATTTGATCTCGGCTTGATCCCCATTGGAGCATACGCCCCTCGTCATATTTTCAGTGCAGCACATTCCGACCCCCACGATGCTGTTCGCATCTTTAAAGATACCAAGTGCAAGAAGGCATTGGGCATGCACTGGGGCACTTGGGGTACTTACCGAGGAGGATGTGCTTGAACCTCCCAAAAAGCTCAAGGAGGCACTGAAAAAACATGATCTCGTTGAGACTGGTGTTTTTGATGTGTGTGATATTGGGGAGAGCCGGGAGTTCTGAACGAAACCCCGTCTCGTGTACATTACTTCCATGGCCTGTTCTAGGCCCGTGCTTGTGATTTCTTTCTTTTTGTATGTTTTCATATCTGAACATCGCCCTTCACGCATCAGCGAATCTTGTACCCTTGGCTCATATGTTCTGGCTAATTACCGTTTCTATTTTCTCTTGAACTGTAGATAATAGGCTGACAACTTTACCCGAATGTTGGTTATGTGATTTCGTCTCGCGCTTACCCAGGTTCCTATATAACGTTTTGGTTGTTGATGAAAGTTCTTTCGTGAAAGCGAAAGAAATGCCCTCGCAGTCTACATATGTACTGCCAGCACTCTCATAGTCAAGAAAAGGCCACCGGGTACACTCAGGCACATTTCCAAGGGGTTTCCAACGCAAGTGAACACCGTGGGGTCGTTACACCTGGCTATGGAAGGAATTGGCACAAGACCATAATCGGCGAGACCAAAACTTCTGGAAAGCCAAACAGTTTATCTGGCCATAAGAGAGCAAGATGCACAAATTTCAAAGCCAAAGATAACAAACACCGAGCCCGGAGACCGAGGACGCTGCTGAAAAGAACATTACGTAGCTACATCTGCTAATAGACCTTCACAGTGTGCGGCCGAAGAATGACCCATGACTCGAGCTGTGCTGTCAAGCCGTCTCATACGAGCCCATTCATCCTCCATGTTGAACTTTGTCCAAGCCCGTCATCCGATACCTCTCAATCTATTCTAGTAACGAAGTCGTATCGCATGCTGATGTCCGGGTAGCGGTTGCCCTAAGCCAGTTTTGTTTCTGCAATGTGCCTTCTTTCAAGGAACATTTGGATATGGATAGCAAAGCACAATGAAATAGATCATATTGCGACTCAATATATTGAACTGCAACTCTGTATATCTGTAGAGGTCCCGTCAGATGTTGTTAAGATGTAGATAAGTTGGGGATGTTTGCCTGGTTTGTCAGAGCGGAACGCTAACCGTATATGGACTAGTCCGAGGGAGCTCCCACTTCGCCTGGAAATTTGATGGAATGCGGGCGAACAGCGTTGAAGTCGGAACTCTTGGATTGTCATCTTCGTGCAATATTTTTGGATATTGACAAGAGATAAAGACCATTTTATACCCTATTCCCATCCAAACTACAATAAATCACCGCCAATATGCAGGCTCCGGTGGTGGTGATGAGTATGTTACCCCCCCATCGAGTTGCTCCCCTTTAAGTGCTAACAGATCATCCAGACACCAATTCCGGCGAGCGCCAGGTTGGCCGGAAAGCACAGATGTCTAACATTACCGCGGCGAAGACGTACGCTGCCCCTCGATCCTCCACTGTTCTCCCCTGACCGATGCTAATTTAATAAACACCAGTGTTGCGGATATCATTCGGTCATGTCTCGGACCCAAGGCGATGTTGAAGATGCTGCTTGACCCTATGGGTGGTATTGTATTGACCAACGATGGCCACGCTATCCTGCGAGAGATCGAAGTGTCGCACCCCGCGGCCAAGAGCATGATCGAGCTCAGCCGTACTCAGGACGAGGAGGTCGGAGATGGTACCACAACAGTCATCATCCTTGGTATGAGAATATTCTTTTGGAAGACCCGATGGCAAATGCTGATATTCCATAGCCGGTGAAATGCTCGCCCAGGCCATCCCCCAGCTCGAACGCAACATCCACCCCGTTGTTATCATCCAGGCTTTCAAGCGTGCCCTCGCCGATGCCCTTCAGATCGTGGAGGAGGTCTCGACACCCGTTGACATTCACGATGACAAGGCCATGTACAGCCTTATTCAGTCCTCCATCGGAACCAAGTTCGTGTCCCGCTGGTCAGAGCTCATGTGCAGCCTCGCATTGAACGCTGTGCGAACCGTCTCCTTCGATGTTGGTAGTGGAAAGCAGGAAGTCGACATCAAGCGCTACGCCCGTATTGAGAAGGTCCCCGGTGGTCAAATCGAGGACTCTGAGGTGATTGATGGTGTCATGGTCAACAAGGATATCACGCATCCCAAGATGCGTCGCAGAATCGAAAACCCCCGCGTTCTTCTCCTGGATTGCCCCCTGGAGTACAAGAAGGGCGAGTCTCAGACCAACATTGAGATCTCCAAGGAGGATGACTGGAACCGAATTCTCCAGATTGAGGAAGAGCAGGTCAAACACATGTGCGAGGCCATTCTGGCTTTCAAGCCTGACGTTGTTATCACTGAGAAGGGTGTTTCCGGTAAGAAACCGGTCTGATTAGGGTGATTGATTCCATGTTCTAACCACCGAGCTTTAGATCTTGCACAGCACTTCCTGGTGAAGGCCAACATCACAGCCCTCCGCCGTGTGCGAAAGACCGACAACAACCGTATTGCCCGTGCAAGTGGTGCTACCATCGTCAACCGTGTCGATGATATCCAGGAGTCCGATATTGGTACTGGGTGCGGACTGTTCGAGATTGAGAAGATTGGTGATGAGTACTTCACATTCTTGCGCAAGTGCAAGTCCCCGAAGGCCTGCACAATCCTGCTGCGCGGCCCCTCCAAGGATATCCTTAACGAGGTTGAGCGCAACTTGCAGGATGCCATGTCCGTTGCTCGCAACGTTATCTTCCACCCTCGTCTGTCTCCCGGTGGTGGTGCTACTGAGATGGCCGTCTCCGTGAAGCTCAGCCAGCTTGCCCGCTCCGTGGAGGGTGTCCAGCAATGGCCATACAAGGCCGTTGCCGACGCTATGGAGGTCATCCCCCGGACATTGGCCCAGAACGCTGGTGCTAGCCCCATCCGTGTGCTTACCAGTCTCCGTGCCAAGCACGTCGAGGGCCACCATACCTGGGGTCTGGATGGCGAGTCTGGCAACTTGGTTGATATGAAGCAGTACGGTGTTTGGGAACCTGAAGCCGTCAAGCTTCAGAGCATCAAGACTGCGGTCGAGGTAAGCTCCCTACCTTTTTTTTCCACACTACGTTTCACTAACATATCTCTCTAGTCCGCATGTCTCCTTCTCCGTGTCGACGACATCTGCAGCGGAAAGTCCGCTCAACAGATTGCCGGCGGCGGCGGCGGTGGCGGCGAGGAATGATTGATAGAGGAAAAAGAAAAAATGATACTTGGACTCGAGGTCCATACATAATGTTACACGATTTGCCTCACGGCTGTCTTCTGTATGAATATCCTAGATTCAAAAAAACTAAATCCAGATGGGTATCTTCGTATCGTACACAGCCAGCATTTCAACCCGCCTCCACTAGTCTTCTTCATGGAAAATGACACCAGGAACTTCCTGCTGGGCCACCTGGCCATCCACAGCGCCTCCATCCCCGCCTTCCACATTGACCATCGAGCCTGGGGCAGCCGAGATCTCCATAGGAGTAGTATCATTCTGACCACCATTACCCTTCTTCCCACGCGCATTCTTCTTCTTCTCCCTCCTGCGCCGATTCTTCTCCGTCTTCTCATCATCCCTGCGCTTCTTCTCCTCTTGTTCTTTCTGCCAAGCCTCATTATTCTTCTCATTATCCACCTCGGACTGCATCAACCGCAGCCGTTCATACTCCCGCCGCCGACTGGCCTTGTACACGTGGAATTCACCGGAGCCCGCACCGGCCGATGATCCCTGCACATTGGTGACGATCTCCGGCGGCGCCGAGAGGGACGCTACGGTGCGTGGCTTCAGGGTATCCGGTAATTGGATGTCTTTGCTGGGGTCTTTGAAGAGTGTCTGGATCTCGCTGGCGACCTCGGAATGCGGTGTCATGGCGCGGCGTTTTGTCGGCCGCTTGCTGCGTGGATCCGCGCTTGTGGGGATGGATTCTGGGCCTGGTTCGGACATTGTGTGGGTGTTGGGTTGAGGAGAGGTGATGCGACCGCGTGGAATCGGTGGGGTTTGCGCGAGTGGGAGGAATTGGGATCTTCTCCTTTGCACTGGTAGTGAAAGAGGCTTTCCCTTGGACACTAGGTGGCAGACAATGCTGGTGTAGTGGGATTTGATTGCTCGAGTGCAGTGGGAAACCTTGGATGGTGAGTAGAAGGTAGTAACAAGCTCAAGATGTAGATTTGGGCAACCTTCAACCGTCGGAATAGTCTAACCGCCTTCAGTTAGCGGCATAAGCACATGGCAGATCACCCTGTCCAAAGCTGCCCAGGTGTTTCTTCCTGTGTCGTATATTGTTTAGCTTGGGATACTTATTTCTATTCTATTTTGGCTACTAATAATTGCTTATGTCCTAGATACTATAGTGGTGATATCCAACATGGCCACTGCAGGAAATTATATAGGCATAGAATGCGAGTTCTTTACAAGTTGGAACATTGTTATAGCAAGTTCTACCATATCTCGATTCAAAGTGACCTCCTATTGAAAACTAATTGGCATACCAGGACGAATCCTTGACTGTTTCAAAATTGAAGAACATCCAATTTACTTCTAGATGGACTCCATATTCTAACCGTTTTCCTACCGCCGAGTACTCCTGAATGAAGCAATTAACTACATAGCTAGAATGCCAGGCCCTTTTAGGTCTAGTAGCGTAATGCACACATAAACTAAATTAATTAATTAATCATTAAGATACACCTGGGCAGTTATTTAGGAAAAATAAAGAAAATAAAAAATAAAAAGCACAATAGCTAAGTATGCCAGAAGCATTCTGATTGGCCAGAAAACGGATGATATTCAAAAGGGGAATGACACGCAACGCAACAAAAGGGATCATCTTCTTTGTCTCTTTATTGTTCTTTCCCCAAATGAGAATCTTCATGTCTCACTATTTTACTGAGAACAATGAAAGACATATAATCCAATACTCGGAGAAAAGTCAATTGACAGCTTCACACTTTCTTACGTCCGCTTTAAACCCGCGGTAGCATTCTATTCATCCTGCTCTTACAATAACTTCAATTTTGAACTTTCCTATTTTCAGATTGTGATCACATTCAGCAAACGGGTTCTATTTTCTTTGTTCAACTTCTCAACTTCCTTTGTTCACTAGTGACCCGAATATCTGTGCGCTGGTACTACATATGTACTTAAGCTTCACTCCACAACCATCAACCTCACACATACACCTCTTTTTTTTTCTCTACTTGCACATTGACTACCATCAGTCAAAATGCCCTACCGATTCGGTGAGTACCTTCATCTCATGTTGCTATGTCTTCCTACTGCTGTTCTCCTGGTCAATGGATGCATGTCTGTTGCGCCAAATGAGAATACCTGGTTGCACAAAGATATGATGTCGTGCCCTAACTCACAGACATCGTCTGTGTACTCTGGCTTTTCCGACAAAAATAACTCCTCCTCCGGAATTCAAGGAAACGAGAAGCCTTCATGACATCATAGCTAACTTCATGATCAGAGATTGCCGCTCAAGGCCGCGCTGGCTGCAAAGCCACTGATTGTGCCAAAGACAAGGTCAAGATCACCAAGGGTGAATTCCGTGTTGGCACCTGGGTTGATGGACAGGGCTTCCAGGGCTGGTCCTGGCGCCACTGGTGAGTCCAGCTTTGTGAAGACACATGGTGGTCTTAGCATCATTCATGGCTTCTATTCCTGAGTGAAGGATTTCAAATACTGACCTCACCCAGGGGCTGCTTCACCCCCAAGCAAATTGTGAACGTCAAGAAAGACCTGACTGAGGTCTCCGAGGATCCCGATTTCTCTCGCCTTGATGGCTTTGATGAGATGAGCGAGGAGCTCCAGGACAAGATCCGCAAGGCCATCGAAGTAGGCCATGTCGAAGACGAGGAATGGCGAGGCGTAAGTTCATCTTCCTCGATCTACAAGGACTGTGGATCAATCGGCTAATACTTCATAGGATGTTCAATGCAACCGCCCTGGAAAGGTCGGCATGCGTGTCAAGGCTAGCAAGGCCAAGGCCAAGGAGGTTCGTGGATTCCATTTTGTATCCACTTGTCATATGTGATACTAATCTCACTTCCAGACAAAGGATGCTGAGAAGTCCTCGCCTGGCAAGAAGCATGATCTGACCGATTCCGAGAATGCGGCAGAGGAGCCCGCCAAGAAGAAGCAGACCCGTGCCAAGAAAGCTGCCGATGATGATGAGGCCATTGCTGAGGCCACCGTCGTTGAAAACGAGCCCAACATGGGCAAGAAGCGTGGCCGTGGTCGTCCCCGCAAGAACACTTCTGAGGACCAAGTTGCTGCCGCTGATGTCAAGGTCGAGCCCAAGAAGCCTGGCCGTCCTCGCAAGAAGACTTCGGATGAAGACAGCCCCGATGCTCAGACTGAGGTCAAGGTCGCGCCCAAGCGTGCCGTTCGCGGCAAGAAGGTTTCCGAGGACGAGGGTGCAGATGCAGACACTGAAATGACGACCGAGCCCACCGAGCCCAAGACACGTGCTACTCGTGGCAAGAAGATCACCAAGGATGAAGCCGCCTCTGCCGACATTGAGCCCAAGCAGCCCACCAAGCGTGCTACTCGTGACAACAAAGCCACTACTGAGGCTAAGGTTGCTGACAAGGAGTCCAACGAACTTGACCCTGCCGATGAGGACAAGCCTACCAAGAAGGCGTCCATGACTCGTGCAACACGTGCCAAGAAGGATGTCAAGAAAGACGTTTCCCCTGTCGAGAAAGATACCTCATCTGCCGACAATGAGACCGCCGCTACCATCGAGTCAAAGAACACCCGTCCCACTCGTGCCACTCGTGCCAAGAAGGATGCCAACAAGGACGTTCCTCCCGTCGACAAAGACATCTCCTCTGCCGACAACAAGACTGCCAGCGGTGCGATCAAGAAGTCGACCACCCGTGCCAGGGCTGCCAACGGCAAAAAGACTACCAATGGCTCGAAGGCTACCAATGATGCCAAGAACAGCGGATCCGACACTTCCAAGGACGAGCACGCTGCTGAATTGACCGAGAAGCCCAAGCGCACCCGGGGTGCCAACAACAAGACCAACGGCAACAATACTACCTCTGGGAGCAGCCGCAAGGCCTCTGTCGACAAGGCTACGCAGACGCCACCCGAAGAGGATGCCGAGATTCCAGATGCTATCAAGGAGAAGCCCAAGACTCGAGCTCGCAAGCCAGCCGCCGCGAAGATCACCATTGAGTCCGCTAAGACTACCGAGGAGCCTGCCGAGGCCTCCACTGAGCAATCTGTTAAGGACACCATCGTGAAGTCCGAGGATGGCCCCAAGAACGAGAATGCTTCCGCTGAAGCTCAAGATGAGCCCACCGTCGAGACTGCTGAGAAGCCCGTTGAGGGCGCTAGCGAGAAGCCCCTCGAGTCTCCTCTCAAGCCAGTCAAGGCTGAGTACACTGACGATGACTTCTAAGCTCGCTTACCCTTCGTGCTAGTGTCTCACTTGTGTGGACAATCTCGCATTATTGTGAATTACGAAATACCAACCCTTGTCTTCTGTGCTTTGTGCTGCTACTGGTCTTTTCCATCTGTTCTTTTGTGCTTCATTTCGGTCTGTGCTAATAACACCGATGGATGCCAGCGAGATATCAGCTTTGCGTTTGTTTTTCAATTCTTCCAATTGTTTTCATTTTTTTTTCCTCCGGGCGTGAGATTCGGTTTCCCTTTAGCGATGGCTGGTTTGCACAGGTGCACCAGTTTATTTGTATGCTATGCATTTCCGGGTCGTTCTCACCATCCATTAGCCTGCGAGTTGACATAACAATCCAATTGTTTTCAAAAAAATAACTTTCAGTTATACGGCTTGCGTTAAGGAGCTTTCTACAGTCAGGGTCTTTGGGTAGGTGTGTCTTCGAGATGAGCAGCACCATGATATGGACACTGAATGTCACACTACATAGTATCCTCAATGTGGGTCAAGAGCCAAGATACTCTTGTCAGTATGGCTTGCAAGAATCAAACTTGATGTGGTCCTCGAAGCTACAAAATACGATTAAAGGGCTGTCACTGCAAGTGTCGGGGACGAGCGAAATCTGTTGAATAGGAATACCTCCCTCGATAAAAGCTAGCTATGAGCTTGCACGGCCTCTCCATTGAACGAAAGCAAAAAAAGACCCATAGAAGTCCTTATATTGTGCATGATGAAATGACGGGAATATCGTAATGAGCAAATGCAAATGAAAGACGCGAAAAAAAAAACACGCAGAGCGATTAAGAATGCAAACGATCCGAGATCGAAACCTGTAGAAAACGAAAAAGAAACAAGTCAAAGTGAGGAATCCCATGCACTCAATAGGCAGCTGGGGAAATCATGGGACACAGAGTTCTTTGCACTGCTCCCGCTGGATCAGAGTGGACATCAAATGTTTCCCAGACCACGGCTCTCAAGTAGCGCACGGGTATTACCATACAACTCGGGGTTATGGACATGAGCCACGGTGCGAAGATTGAGAACTTTCTCTTGCAGCTTTGGGTGTTCTCGCAACAACGACCAGAACTGCTCGCTAGCATTATACGTGAGCAGGTCCGAGGCCTCAGCAATGAAATGAATGAGCCATGACTGGAGGTAATCACAGCCCGCCTCATCGAACTCTGTTCGGCCAGTGAAAGCAAGCGAAGCAACCGCGAGGAGGGGTTTGGACTGGTATAGTTCTGGGTAACAGTTCCAGGCGACTTGGAGCTTGAAGGTAATTCGGTAGACCAAATCCATCAGGCCGAAACGGCGGGCTTGGAGGTATACTCTTCCCAGGACGATGATGGCATTTTCCAGATCGAGGCTGTTGCTCACGCCGTTCAGTTTGAAGTTCTGACCAATTCCCATTTGATCGCCAACCAGGCGGTAGGTAGTACTGCTGTCGGAATCGAGGGCTGGGAATGGAGTGGGATGCGAGAAGCCTGAGTTTTTAAGTGTAATTAGGCGAGGGGGGAATTCTCCATCTGCTAGGTATTCACGGATCTGTAGGTGCTCCGGCTGTTTTTCGAGAGCTAGGGCGCCTAGGAACACATCGGTGATCTTGGCAGTTTGAGGCTGGTTCAGGAAGACATGTTTCAGAGCTTGGCTGAGAGTCAAATCGAAGATTGAGAACTCTTGGATGGGTTGCTGAGTTGGCACATCTGCAATTCTACCACTAGCACCAGCACTGTAGATTTAGGATATATTTGTCAGTGGATCCGCAGTGAGAATTTACATCAGAACTTCACGAACCTAGTATCATCTTCAACCTTAGGCACCATGTTTAGCGTCATGGTAGTTTGTGGCGCATTGGTTGTCGATGACGTTGGGAGAGAAGAAGAAGTGGGAGGCACCAGAGGGGGACACGGATGGAATTGCTGGGTCTTTTTGAAGCTAGAGCTCTCTCTGTCAGCAAAAGGAATGCTTTCGGATGCAGAGCTGACGGGTTTAACATCTTGCAAAGACCCCAATGTTTGTCTGAACTGAGCGCTCTGAGGAGCACGTGGGTCAGAAAATGACCTGATGGTTGTCAGCTCATTAGATGAGGGTGCAGCGTCAGTATCAGGCTCCACGTGATTTGATAGGTCCTTTTTGTCTTCTTCTTCATTGTCATCTCCATCTCCATCTTCCTCCTCGGACTCAGATTCTGCATCGCTTTCTGCACAGGAGACCATGTCCTCATGGCCACTTGGCAGGACCAGACGAAGTTCCTTGCCTCGTTTCCCCTTGGCTCCTAGTTCCTGGAGAGACATGTTCTTCCAAAATTCGAGGCCAGGCTCAGTCCGAATGATTTCCATCAGATCGTCCCAGATCTTGGCATCAGGCTCTCTCTGAGCGCGACGAAGAACGTTGATGGTCTTTTCATTGAGAATAAAGAGATCCTGGAGTCCGACCCATTTGCTGCATGCACGTTAGATTCCAGTTCTTATAGATCAGCAGTGACAAAAATAATCAGAAAAACTGAAATATTGATCAACAGAAATGCGGAAAAGCCAACGGACACACATATACATAAACAAACAAGCAACTTCAGGTGTCTTTTTTGGGTATGAAAAAAGAAACCAAACTTACTACATGTTTCGACCCGGAAGATACACCGAGTACATCCGGTCTTTCAGGTGCGTCATCCAGGCACCCTCAACTGGCTGGGCACCAACAGGGCGACGGTTTATGTGCCGGCTTGGTCCGAATTTCTCTGGCAGTACCACGCCAATCCAGACGTCGGATTTGTATTGCCGGAGGGAATTCTTGTACCGGACAACGAAGGTTTCACCAGGCTCCAGGAGACGGGGCTTGCCTAGGTGTCTCAAGCCAGTGGTCAAATAGGTTCTGGGGGCCATCTTGGTCGATTGGCCGTGCATTGGAGTATTTGAGATGTCACTGCTCTTTTGAGAAGATGATTGTTGGTCTTGGTCACCGGGAGTTGGAAGTGATTGATAATGTGAGTAGTAGAAGGCTTCCGGAAATTGCTTGGCTTTTGAAAGAAAAAGCGAAGTGAGGTTGCTGCTGATCTCGTGCTCAGTACAATTGTAGCAGGCGATCAATCCGAAAGATGATATTGGGTTACCGGGTTGGAACTGAGGATATAATGATAGGAAGCCACAACGTGCAGATTTCAGCTGTTGTGCGGGTTGGAGATAATTGCAAGTAAAACCAGGGTAAGGTCAATGACCTTTCAAGAAAAAGGGAATGAGCTTCTGAATGAAGATAGAATGGTTGGCAAGTCTTGCGGATATAGTTCCTCTGGTGTGCACCTGGATCAGAAGCAATGAGGCCTAGATAAATCACGTAATAATGCCTTCGCTAGCACATGCAGAGGATATATGGTCCAGGGGAAGGGAAGAAGAGATCGAGGTAACGCCGAGCCCCGAGTCTTTATAATGTGTTGGTGTAAGCGACAGGTGAAGAGCTTCGTGTCGCGGCAAACAGACGTGTTCCTTGTTTGCAATCGAAGTAGTAATTGATAAAGGTTGTTCGTAGTGATAAACCACAAGGTCCTCTTCGCTGTGATTGTACTTAGTTTAAAGAAGCCGTTCTGTTATGACGAAGACGTCCTCAAATGGTGGATATTGCCCATGTGGCCTTGATATCCGGAGCCTCACCTGAGCAACTCGACTACAGTTTAGTTGACGAGCTGTGACTGGCCTCCGGGGACCTAAGATGTATCTATGGACTTTCAATTTGTATGCGTGAGAATAACGACCTTGCTTGTAATTCTAACGTGCTACAGAAGAACTTTTATTGCATACGAATAAATCTGTCTCAGCTCCCCCAGTATTGAACAACCTTCGACGCAAGCTATCCACAATAACAATCCCTCGATGTGATATGCTCACTTGGCTTCAGAAGGGATTCTGGGCACGAATTTTGTATGGCTATCGGACACCAAGAAAGATTGCACCAAATGTCCAAAAAGCGACCAAGGTGGAAAACGAAAATATCGAAGTACGTAGAATTTCATTGATGCCATTAACTCACTTCCATGGGAAGCAAAGGGCTTGGTGAATTGCTAGTGGACAGTCTCACGGTCAAAACCAAGAAAACTATCCAAGATTTGGTGTGGAGGTAAATTCTTACAACAATCCGAAGACTGAAAATTGTTGAAGGACTGGACTCAATATTACTATGTACGTCACGGGTATATTGCTACGGTTCCTTTGTTTGAGGTGGCCGAATTTCTTCATTTCTGTTTCTCATCACTATATGGGGCGCGTTGCCCAAGAGCAAATTAAGCGATGAACGAAGCATCGCCTGAGTAGCGGCAAAAGCACAACCACTGTCGCAAACAAGAGCAGCAGACTAAGCGCAGATAATTAAAGACTGTGAAAAAAAGCTCAATCTCAAGGAGTGTAGAGTGGTTGAACGCAAGTCAAGATACGCCGTGGATCCAATCAAAAGCGAATAAGGTCGGTTCTTCAAACCAAAAGGGCGGCCAACCTCGGTAGAAGCGAAGGTCAAGTTGCTGTCAAAGCAATAACGCAGACCAATGCGAGGTCGTTAATGTGCCATTCTGGTGCAAAAGATGCATGCCTCGCTTGTTCAATTTCAAAATCCAAGTCGCTCGATCCAGTACATAGGAAATGTTGCAGCCGCTTAGAAAAACCTCGGCGATCGCTTGGTGCTGGTAGACACGAGTGTAAGCACTCAGGGCTCGGCATCCAAAAATACAGTCAGCAGTAAAGAGGGTTACGCAAAGATCTAGGGCGAGGGAGAGGGAGAAGGAGAAGGGGGAATTGAATCGTACCGCAGCTCCGAGAGGTCGTCCATGTGGTTGCACATTGCCACAAACAGGTCGAAGAACAACTTGCCTCCTTCCTCCATCTCCATCTGCAAGGTTCCGCTGCTCTTAAAAGTCTTACGACTGCGGATGATAAGAGCAAGGTAATGAGCGCGCAGGCGGGAATCAGTCTCGGGTGTATTGTCATATGCATATCGAGCAGATCGCAAGATCACGTCGGCTGGAATACCACTCTGAAGACCCTGCTTTCGGAGAGCAAGGCGCTTGAGCTCTTCCAGGCCGTACTTCTCAGCAGCACAGTACACTGCCGTGTCTCGGAGAATAAGATCTCCCACCCCGAGGTGAAACATTGTCGGCTCGCTCGATCCACGGCCACCAGTTTGATTGATATCCTGGGCGTTCTCTAGTGACCAAGAGTTCCTTTGCTTTCCACGCAACAGGCGCGGGTAGTAGTCACCCTTGTACAAAAACTCGAGAACACACGACAGAATCTCAGGTTCTCTATCTCAAATATAAGCTTGTATTCAAATGAAATAGGCAGGGCTTTCTCACTCGTCAGGCAAAGTCAGTTGCTTTGCACCGTCCCTCAGAAACTGCTCCTTCAGAGCAGCACTAAAAAACGACGACGCGGATAGGACATCTTCATGGGCGGCGAAGAGACGCTGATCCCGGCCAACAATCATAGTAATGATAGGGCTGGTAAGGGGACTATAGGGATACATCATCAGCACATGAAATCCATGTCTATATTTGTCGAGGGCGCAAGAGTCGGGATTCATATAAAAAAAAAGACACACCTTCCCATCGAGGGACTTTCCACTTTCTGCTTCATCTTCTCCTTAACCAGCTCGTCGTACTTCTTCTTGGCGACCTTGACGGTCTTACCCGCCCGGTCCTTGGATACGAAAGAGCGCTTGAACATAACGGCGCAAAGGAACCCTATTGCCGAAATATGCCCATAGAAGGTGGTCAAAGGTGGGATAAACCTGTAATTATCAGAAGGAATGATACGAGTTGGTCGAAAGAAAGACGGATTGACGCTGCTGGTCATGCACACGAAGCATGTGAGTCTTGGAAGCTCCCCGCAGAAATGGTCCCCCCGAGTCTTAGTTAAAAGACGAGGAATACGCAGTTCTGGGATGACTTTGCATTCGAGAATCTGAAATGACTCTCTAAGCGAACAGTTATCGACTCCGGCAGGCGTGGAAGGAAAGAAAAAAGAAGAAAGGAAAACGGGAAGAGGGGGTTTAAATGCGGGGGTCAGGTGATATCAAATGTGACTAGAGACAAAGTCACCTGTTAAGTGAGGCTCAGGCTCAGGTGAAATTCCGTGTGGCTGGTTCTTTGGGAAACATCGAGGGCTGTGCATGTTGGCGCTAAATTGTCACATCACACTAGTCACAGTGCATGGGCTAAGTTCCGAACCAATGAGAATGTACATGGAACCTTGCCAAAACCGACTTGTCTACCTTTTAACAGGCCATGATGGAGTGTAATTCACGTCAAATTGTATTATATATATATGCATAGCCCAATCGTATTGGATGATGAACCATCCAGTGTACACTAATAAGTGTAAACTAACTATTAGAACAATAGATGGTCTATTCCCGTCGCCGGCGAGGGAGTAATCATCTGAGATTGCTTTTCCCCAAAATAAGCGGTCTGTGTCGAAGATTACTCTGTTATATCCAATTCTGGTGCTCAAAGCCCGCCACAACCAGCAGTAAGCATCGTAATACCAAAGCTTGAGAAGTGACCGATAGTCACAGCGTACATGCCATTGCCGGCAGAGCAGGCCCTGTCTCGCTGCCCTTCACACTTCACGCAGCTGGACTCCGAGCCGGAGCTGTAGTATTCCTGTTCATGGTCACGGTAGGTAAGCGATTGAACATTGAAATGAAAGGGGCTCTATAGGCTAACTCACGGTTCCATAGTGCTTAAAGTTGACAAGGCCACTCGAGTACATGTTCTGTTTGTATGGTTAGCCTTTTTAATATAGCATCTGTAGTCCAACCATGGCTTACTGGAACACCGTCAAGAACGTTATTTCCACGGTTGAAAGTACCGGGCTGCGAGCCAGCAAAGTTGGCCCACGCCTCATTGCCGATAGGGAAAGCAGCAAGAGCATTGCTGGTGAGTTCCTTGTCCGGGAAGTTCTGGGCCAGTGCAACGTGGGCAATGGATGTGAGGGCACCACCTAGAGAATGTCCAATTGCCTCTAAAGTGTAATCCGGGTATTTCGCGATGAGCGATTTGACTTCGGCGATGACGGTGTCGTGTATAGCGGACCAAGGCCTGCTAATACCCCTCATGATCTGCACGTCGGATGGGAAAGTCACGCCGGAGAGCGAAGGAGTCACGAGATGAATGTCAATGTCATTCAAGAGATCGACAACTATATTAATTAGCACGATGAGGTAGCAAAATAACGAATCGATTTCCCCATACTAGATGTTGAGCCCCTCATGATGACTGAGATCTTCTTCTTCTCGGTGGAGTATCCGATGAATCCCTATTGGAATTAGTTATTTGCTAGCGTATAGAGAAAATGCCACGCCTACATCGGTACCGGTCAGGATGTCATCAATCCTCTTAGTAATAGTGACATCGAAAGCTGTTCCTTTGCAACCGCTGTAGGCAGCGGAAGAAAGCTGTGCTGCACGGTGCAAATCAGGGAAAGCAGAAGCGGCTTGAGATAACGTTAGAGCTGTGTATCCGAATAAAGATGGGCTCATTAATTGACGCACCAGCAGTTGCCCTCGACTCCAAAATAGGTGCAGACAGGGCCTGAGAGATCAAGGAGATCCCTACAAGCAAAGATTGGCAGTTGAACAACATGTTGGAACAGTATATGAGGATTTTATAGAACGCTTTGCAGATATTCAGAAAGGCTGCTGGATCGTTGTCTTCGAATGGAAAAAAGGAAGGCTGTCTTGGTTGAACTGGGTCTTTAAATAATCCTTCATATACCCCTCAAAAGTTTTCTTTATCTTCATTGTCACTATATTCGCACACTATATTCCGCGGAGGAGAAGGAATCCCGCGCCAGGTGGGTTACATCGGGGCTCATATCCCAAACCGGTACACCATGCATGGTGAATGCACAAATGATCATTCCGCCGAATATTTGTGGATTCCACGAGTTTTCCAGGCTGGTGGTAGCAGCCCTAGTGAGTTGGAGTACTACCCGTAAGCCTCAAAGACTCATTTGGTCTTTACACGATATGGGACTAGGGTGTTGAGACATAATATGAGTCCCCAAGACTCGTCAACTAATCAGAATTACCAATATCCTGGCGTGGAGCACTATAACAATGTTTATGTCTCAAAGCACAGAAACGGGAGCCTAGTACTCCATACGGCACGGAGTAAATAAGTAAATTTTGACCGCCTGGCTCACCGCTGGCCTGTCATTACCCACTCTGTACGAAACCTTAAAGATCTACATGTAATCTTCTCACCACGTTTCCGAGATAATTGCTCTATCTCCGTGTAATAAATTAAATTTAATAAATAGGTTGTCACATAGATTAAATGAAAATTTATAGCATAGAATATTCAAAGTATAGATAATTCAACCATTAAGAATTCAAGAAATAGAGAATAAGAATAGCCACTTCTACGGCCTTTTCAAGTCTTTTAGTAGACTCTTTTAACGATATATAGGATATTGACTGTAGTACGATGCGTCTGACATCGAAGCTATGGAAACAGACAGAATAATCTGACTGGTGAGATCTGAGACACGGGTAAATCAGGGGGATTTGGGTTGTGCCGGTGAACGGTTATTGCTTACAGTGTTCTATGATGGTTTACATACACAGGCCAGTCGAAGGGTATGCGGCCCTTATTGACCCTGGGCTATTTGTTAGACCAACCCATTGGGTCGGGTTCGAGGTCGGGGTGCGGTGGAGCATACGTTCTGGGTGAACTCTGAGTTAATTTCTCAAGGACAATATCTCGAGATACTGTTTGCGCTGGTTCCCATGCCGTAGTGCATATGTATGCCTCGGGTTCTTTTTAGTAGTCTTTAGTAGACTTCATTGTGTGTTAGATCTTCAAACATTAGAGGGCCGTCAATTCCAGAATACTAGAAAGAGGGGAGCAGGAAGAAAATAGAGGAATAAACTCAAGAAGATGACAGTACGGAGTATAGGTATATCGCGGGACCCACTTCGTCACGCTATATAATACGAGTACGACATCACTGGGCGAATGAACAAAGTCAATACAGAACGATGCTGCAGCATGTGATAGCATGTGATCGTGTTGGTCTCCTTGCACAATTCTCTAGATGTGCTTTATTGATATACTCCCACTTCTTATCGATGTTATAGCTAGAATGAGAAGCATTTGCCTCAAAAGATAGAATACAGGCAGCGAGAAAAGTGTGAAACGTGTTCTCCATAAACTGACTTTCCTTATAATAACTATGTGACCCCCGTTGCACTGCCCTCTCACCCCACCTATCCGTGGGCGAGTAGACGATGGAAGTACAGAAAGCTAAGCAATAGGAAATTCAGACTTCGAGAGCTTGGCCATCCTTAAGAATTCACCTATCGAGAATTAGATTCAGCGAGTGGGATATGGGTGTATTCATATGACCAGTGTTACCAACTGTATTGCGGGCAGAATCTGAACTGGGAGACTGTCTTACTCGCCCGCCGCCCTAGTGTGGAGCAAAATATGAGATTGAGCAACCAAACTTGGGCTTGGCAAGCCTAGCGCCAGAAACGGGCTTGGGTCATTGGCAAACCATCCTAATGCGGCTAGACTAAATAATATTTGCGGGGGAAACGTGGAAGTGCTCATGTGTTTAATTAAACAGCCTCGGGATTTAAAGTTCGGAATATATTAAGGCTTGAACTCTCATAAGACTCTGATCAACGCGAATTTTGATGAAGATCGTCACTATATTCCACCGGAAGGATCACGGTGGGATGATGTATAATCCGAGTATCCCGAGCAGAATCGGGCTCTTCAACGTTCTTTCCCGTGAATGTTTTTGTCGTGTTTGCCCCACAAAGATTATTTCTTCCAAGGCTGTAAAGCGCCATTGGACTTGCAAGATCCGCCGAGTCAACAAGCGCTTACCTGATACTAGGATTACCTAGGTACATATCTGGGTAATGCCAATGAATATACTGCAGGAATTGCTTCCATGTCATGAACTTGGCACAGCCTCCGGCGATTCCGACCATGCATAGACGGGCCACTGCCTCCATTCGGGAAGCTTTATTCCCGGCGGAGCGTGGCCCGGAGTTTGAAAACATCCGTTGAACAGAAGCAATCGGCAGCTTAGGGTTCGGCAGTGGGAGACTGAGGTGCTTGGCTTTGCGGGGGTTTTAAGACAGATTAGAACATGTCAAATAAGCTAAAATATGCAGCTTTTCAGGCAGAAGCAGAGTTTCTATTGGATTTTTGATCCCGATAGTCACGCGTTGGTTCGATTGTGGTATACATTCCGGCCCATTGGACTACTGCCAGCTCATGAGCTGCGATTGGCAGAGATGGGATGGATATATCTGCATCCCCTCTCTTCCTAACCAAGAAGGACATGGAGATGGGTGATTGCCTGAAAAGATAACACAAGCCATGCCACCGTTAGTGTTCCGTGAATATTCGGAGAGCCATAAATATGAATGACATCGACAAATCTTCAACCCTTTGGAATATCAACCCCTGCGTTACTAGCTGGGATGGATACATGCCTTTCTGCATATTATGTGTGCAGGTGCAAGCTTGTGCTTTGGTACCTGTGGGATCACTCCCCGGAGTGAACGTACGCACCGGTACCGCGGCCAGCCTTGTAACTCCAAAAGCCGAATATCAATTACGCGTCAATAGCTCCATTCATTCCGACATACGCTCAAGAGCTAAGATATTTGTAGCCAATAATCAAGTTTGATCAGGTCCCTATGTAGTAATTCCCCGTGAATGAGAGAAATAATGCGTAATACTTTTGCTAGTGGGGTTGAACACATGCTGGCTGCAGAAATGCCGCTCTTCAGGCACTCATGTACCCCGACGCATCACATGGTAGGCACCTACATATGTAGGTACATGCAGGGTCCGTGTGGGGCACCTGAGGAACGCATGGAAAATGGTGATCTAACAGCATGGATACCCCGCCTTTTTGCAACTAGTCTCCAAAAGTGAGACAGATTCCACAACTGCTGAGGTAAGATTTGGAGGTAAACGGCTATACGGAGAGGCTTACATTATAGTGTGCAAGCCTACATACTTTTTAGGTAGACGAGCCAAGAATGATTGTCGGGCGACCGACGGAGTTGGCTGATCCTGCCGTAAATGTCCACGTGTAGATCGCACAGATGTCAAAAGCAGGAACCTCGACGGCTTGGCTCAGCCTTGGAACCTTGGAACGGTGCGGCCCCAAGTCTAGTCCTATTTAGGGAAGGTGGCGGTTTGGCCCGTTTGGTCGAAAGAGGTATAGATCCTCCTTTATCTGGGCTTACGATAAAACAAAAAATCTCCAGTAAAGCTTACAACGCCGGAGACACACTTCATATTGTACCCTTTTTGCTGCAGACAGGGACTTTAATCCCGCAGTTTCATCCTGTCGGAGAGCTTTCAACTTCATGCTAATTTTTTTTTTTTGAAGAGCTATTCTTCGCCCTCACTTCTGTTGATGGGTGGTCCCACAGACTACCATTTATGATGAGATAATGGGTTATCATACCCGAGGAGCGCTTTGAGCGATTCTAAAGAGGCAGTAAGTTTCACTTGGACAGAACAGATCGATCGATTATCGTCCAAGTTCGATCCCGACCCAATCAAGCTTGTTATAAGCAAACTCCCTAGGAATGGAGGGAAAGTCAGTAATTAGAAGGAACAGATGGTTTCAAAAAAAGGAAGAAAGGAAAGGAAAAAAAAAAGATTAACGAAAGAATCCTTAGCATATAATTGACAGCATATTCCGACGCCTCATTTGATTTGTGCCTACATGTAGGTATGGTTGAACACCAGCATGGTCACCGTTGACGCATAGATCTCGACTGACTTCAAGCCTGAGGGTCCGAGAATGGTACGAATTAAACGCAAAGAACAGCGAGACCTCCTGTCTTATTGGAAACTTTCCTTTTGACATTATGACTTTTGATTAATGTCCAACTCCTGTGATTGCTCGATTACCTTGTCGACGTTTTTACTCTCTTTCCGCAATCATTTCTAGCGACATCGTGTCTTTGGTCAACAAAGACACCGATATTCGAGATGATTAGAAATCCTCATGAAAGGGACCAACGGGATAACGCCCGAAGCGTCAACAGAGTGGACAGGATCCTTGCAAAAATAAACCGCCCCAATATAGGGGCGGCTATCGGAGGGTTCTCATTAGTGCGTATGGCAAGTGAATCCACTATTTCCCCCTCGTACCCACTGAAATTACTAACTTACCAATTCAAAACCGCCGCTCACTTAAAAGACGTCTAAATCGGGATTGCGTCTGCAGGACCTGGGCATGAGACTTACCGTAGCCCGAGATATCTGTAACATGAACACGTCGACCACCCTAGCTTTAAAGCGATACCCAGCGCTTATCTATGTTGTTAGATATATCTATTGATGTCGTAGTATAGAAACTCAACAGCTGAATACATATTTTTCTTGCATTCAGCTTACCTTTCATATAGTTCCCTGGCTCAACTCGCATTGCCGGGAGAACGCGCCCGGTTCCAGTCCACCGAAAGCCTCAATGAGCAACCAATCATGTTCAAATTGCAGTCTCGGCCTGTCACCCGACAAGAAATTGGTCGGCTGGATCTGGGATAACCCCGGTCGTGGTACAATAAGTTTGATAACAACATGCCTGGCCACAATATTTCTGTGCACCTGGGTCGTGATTCATCCCCGAGTCTACAAGCGCGAATCTTACGCAAACCTCCATAAGGTCGCCCTTTTCTTCAAGACAGTATTTGCACCGGAGTTTATTGCAGTGGAAGGACTACAGGAATGGGCGCAGTGCCGCAGGATGCAAAGGGAATGTGCCGATTCCACAGCAGGCCAATTCAAGCTTGTACATGCCTTCTACATCAGCATGCTCGCATTGAGGTACCGAACACCGAATGGCGATCGTGTCATTTGGCCGAATCAATATACCTGGTTACTAAAGCAAGAACTTATTCGGTGGGAAGACCATCCAAATTGGGGCCTATCTCTCGATGACATCTGCGACAAGAGCAAATCAGATAATGCTGCAAAACTACTCGCTTTGATCCAAGTAACCTGGTTCTCAGCACAATGCATACTGCGTATCTCTTATCATCTGCCACTCTCGCAGTTGGAGTCGATGACCCTGGGCTATATCCCGTTTTTTATCGTGACATACTTCTTCTGGTGGAACAAGCCGAAAGATATTGGATCACCATCTCTTGTTGCACTTCCGGAAATGAGCATGGAGCAATTACACTTTTTCGAATCGATGGCTGTGAGTAATAAGTTCGACAACGAAGGGATGAAAGAGCAAACATCATACTGGAATATATGGTATCTTACCCCACGGGTGTTTGAGAAGATAGAAGAGGACAGACTCATACATGAGGCTCGAACCAAAGCTCTGAAGAGCCCAAATCGAAAGTCCAATTATCGAACAACCATGCGAAGTCTCAATCAACGAAAACGAGACCCGAGATATCGAAAAACAATATAAGTTCCGCAAGGATATCGTCGTATCCCATTGGGATCCCGACTTATATAGGTCAAAGATCTGGCCTTTGGCGTGTCTGCTCGGAATTTCCTTTGGCGCCCTTCATCTCGTATCTTGGAATACCATGTTCCCATCCATCGTTGAGTTGTGGCTCTGGCGTGTATCCGCATTTGTTTCAATTGTGTCAATGCTTATATTCATGCACTTTGAGAAGGTTGTCCTTCGGTGGGATGGCATCTTGACACTTTTCAGTCTCTCGTCCCCCGTGTTTTATCTTCTTAGTCGCATTGCGATGATAGGAGAGGTATTTGCAGTTCTAAGGGCAGCAGACCCGGCTATTTACGACACCTATGAGTACTCCGTCTACTGGTTGCCTTTTTTCTGAGAACCTCTGGATTACATGCGATCTCGATGACTACATGGACCGCATTGTTCTGATAGTTTAGGAAGACAGCCATACTTTGTACTGTGCTTCGGCCGGCGATATAGAATCAACACTGGGTTTTCTTTTTCGGGATTTTTCCTTTCCTTTCTTTAGAATTTGATTTGCAGCGGAGACACGTCATCTTAAGGAGAGATGTGCTCCGTAGGCGCTGAGTCCTCAGGCAGGGGGGTGTGGCAGGGTATGCGCATACCCCTGATATCCAATCAACTCACTACAATAGCCGCTACGTGAGGATCCACATGGCTGATTTCATTCCAGGGCGATGAGGCCGAACAGACAAGGCAAGCAGAATTAGGCATCTAGAAGCCATTGAATAGTACTCATCTTTATAGACACAGGAAGAAGGATATTATTTCGTAGATTGCAGATGACCTTCCGGCAAAAAGCGACATTTAGCGGGGGAAGTATGTAAACACCAGACAGGTTAGCCTGCCCCACTCTGTTAGTGTGCTGCACCAGGTCGACCGTCAGCGTTCAAGATTCTCCTCTTATTTCCTTTGTTTCTGTGCGATATTCTCGTTTCATTGTTTTAATCCATCATGACAGCTAGTGAGGTAGCTGGTTCTTTCTTTAAGTATGCGTCAATACCAGTCGCTGTTGGGGTTGGGTTATACGCGATCCTTCTAGGGTTACTCACCACGTCAACCTTCCAATCCCATGTGGTTTATCTGCACGCCATTCAGATGACATGGTTCAAAGACCTCAATGTCCCCGAAACCTTTGGATTCCTGAGGAACCAGGTCACTCCGTTCTCCATCAGAACGACGGACGGTGAACAGCTGTACGCTTGGCATATTCTTCCCGTGGAATTATATCGCAAGCATCAGATATCTCTCATTGAAGAGCCCGTGGGCTTTGTATCCGATATAAAATCTCGATTGGGATTTCAGTTACTACGGGAGGACCCTGAGGCTCGTTTGATTCTTCACATGCACGGCGCTGGGGGAACCGTTGCCTCAGGTTACCGGGTCCCAAATTATCGCGCGCTGTCAGCGGGTAATCCTGGAAAAATCCACGTTCTTACATTTGATTACCGAGGGTTTGGAAAGAGTACTGGGTCACCATCTGAAACCGGGCTTATCATTGATGCCCTCGCCGTGGTGGATTGGGCAATGAATGTTGCAGGCATTCCTCCGTCTCGAATTTTGATATTTGGTCAATCGATGGGCACAGCTGTGAGCATCGCTGTGTCCAAACATCTTGCTGTACAGAATCCACCAATCGTATTCGCTGGCACCGTGCTGGTTGCGCCATTTGTGGATGTCGCGACATTAGTCTCAACTTATCGAGTCGCGGGCACCATACCAATCTTGTCGCCAGTTGCAAGGTTCCCTCCTCTCTTCAAATATCTTCAGCGATTTATTCGAGACAAATGGCTGAGCAAAGATTGTATCGCGCAATATATCCGGGCTAACGAGCTGAACGGGGAGGAATACCGGATAACGATTATCCACGCTGAGGATGACTTTGACATTCCATGGCACCATTCTCAACTTGTGTTTTGGCATGCGGTTAATGCATCAATGCCAGCTGGGATCAGTTATGACGACCTTGAGCAAAAGAAGCTCGACTCGAAAGCAGATCTGGGGGCTGCCGGGTCAATGATGGAATGGAGAACAGATAACGGGGTTATTCGCGAAGAGATCTTGAAAACCGGATTGCACGATGTGATCATGGGGTACCCAGTAGTCACAATGGCGGTGATGCGATTTTTTGAGGCGGCAGACCCATCATTCACGTCCTGAGTTTAAGTGTCGGAATCTGTATGCTGTCATACAGACATCGATTTTCTCTTTTTTTCAAAAGAAAAAAAGAAAAGGAAAAAAAAGAAAAAGTGGGCATGATGTACAGGATAAATAGCGTTTATATGCTTTTATTTACTCTAGAATGGAAAACAGATTTGCACAAGCGAATGAATACTAGTCACCTAGGTAACAACATCCCTCTCAGTAAACGAGATATACACCCGTGGGCAAAATGAAGTACTTGAGTAACTTAGATCTACAGGTAAAATAGAAAGTGTTAACCAATGAATGAAGATGGAGCTCTACGGAGCTTTCTGTTATAATTCAAAAGCTGTTCGGGATATTAGAAGCCAAGTCCATAGATGGGACATGTGTGGCGGTGCTGTGGCGGTGCTACCGAACCAGTGGCACATGCGGGGTTGCTAAGCCACCGGTGATATCATCACGAGGAACAGGCTCGAGTCCACATTTTAGCGAAACAAAAGCTTGGTGTGGGCATCCAACTTGGCTAGCTGTTTGGTTAGCTGCGACATCTTCCGATCATCGAATCATTTTATCTGACATATCATCTAGCGCTTGGGAAAGCTGATCTATCACTAAAGTCTATAGCGCGCGCCTCCCCTTACCTTCAGCACGCGCCCGTGTTGTTTCGCCCTACTTTTTTCCCTATCGTCTACTTCCCACCAAGGATCAGGAGATAAAACACATATTGCTGCTCAGTACCTTGAATTTATCCATTATGGCTATGCAATATCTCAACCAAATCAAAAACCTACGGCGTTCGTCGCAAATGACCAGCGCGCCCAAGCCCGTCCTGACGCCGGAAGATGAAGCCTACCTACGCGAAGTCACTGGCCAGTCGGAATCTGCGCCCATTCCAACCCGCCAGAATGAGCAAACCCCAACAGAAAGCCCTGCGGGGACGTCTCTGCAACCTGTGATGAGCGTACAAGCCGAAAACATCCCTCTACCTACATCGCCTGTGGAGGACTTGGCAAAGGAGCTTGGCGAGGAGGGTAGACAAGAACGGAAGAGCTCTCAGCCAACATTGACAAGATCAGAGACTCCGAAGTCGGAAGTCTCAAAGCCTCCACAGAAGAAGAAACGGTGGAGTGCCATGTTTTGGAAGAAGAACACAGAGAAGGTCGGTCATCTATTTGATTGTGTTCATTTTCGGGTCCTTGCATCTGGCTTCAGTATGTACTAACATACGGATCTCTGCAAATAGGATAAAGACGCCCATGATGCGAACAAATCGCAGACCGAAACCGCGACTCCTCCCACCACATCGGATACGCCAACAAACGGGAAAGACGCAGATAAAGATGCTGATGATGTGACGGATATTCTGGAGCGATTGAATCTGGCAGCGGATAACAACCGTGTATTTTCGATCAGTGAGGAGACACAAGAGCTCTTACGCAAGTTCAAGCTCATTTTCAAGGATCTGATCAACGGAGTACCGACTGCCTATCATGACTTGGAGATGCTGCTGACCAACGGAAATCGGCAACTACAAGAAACCTATACGAAGCTGCCTGGCCCCATGCAAAAGTTGATCGAGAAACTTCCCGAACGTTGGACCGAAACCCTGGCTCCAGAGATGCTGGCGGTTGCTGCCGAGCGCGCCGGCAAGAGTGGTGTCAACATGGAGAATGTGGGCAAGGCCGCTGCAGCTGCAGAGAAAATGGGAGTCAACATGCCAAGTCTAAAGGAACTTGTGTCGAAGCCAGCTGCTCTCGTAGGAATGCTGCGCTCTATCATGACATTCCTGAAAGCTCGATTCCCTGCTGTTATGGGCATGAATGTGCTCTGGTCTTTGGCATTGTTCAGTAAGTGAAGCATCCCGTCCAGTGGATGAATATCTGCTGACTATCGGTTTCTCCAGTCCTCCTCTTTGTGTTGTGGTACTGCCACAAACGCGGACGCGAAGTCCGTTTGGAGAATGAGCGTCTGGTGACGGAAGAAGAGATCGCCAAGCTCAACCAAGATACCTCTGAGGGTCTAATTCGGCCTACTGAGACTTTAACGACGACTGCACCACCGGGTGCTTCGTCTGATGAAATACGTGAAGGTGTGAGGAAGGTAGAGGAGGCCCGCGTCGCCCTGTCGAGTCTGCTGTCCCCGCCGAAGCGGAGAGCGAGGGCCAACAAAGTACCCGGCCAGCGGCAGTTCCTACCCGGTCGAAATCACGTTTGTCTATGTTTGGTCGGACAAAGACTGAGCCTATGCCTAGTAATGTCGCTCCTTATCCTGGCACTTGATGTCCCCTATTTTCAGTTTTGTCCACCTTAATCTTGTTTTATGGACAGAACCATGGTTGTTGATCCGACCAACCAAGGAACCTTGGATTTGATTGGGCGACCCAGAATGGAGGGGTTGCTAAATGAAACCTCGTGCAACGGAGATTATGTCCATGAATCTAAAGAACTTGAAATTATATTATTTTTCATCTAATTAATGTCATTTGGCCTTATGCGGTACAACTCGGGTTACATGTAGTTAACCGCTTTCCTTTTGATAGTTGCTCTTGGCAGACTCCACTTGTTTCCTCTTCTGTCAGATATCCCGGTTCACTTGCTTCTTAGTGCTCACTGTGCCGGCGATAACATAATAGCCATATTCTCTCAATATCGACTATATACTGTAGTCGTGGTTGGGCCTTCTATCAAGTGCTACAGACAATTGTCGCCCCCACCTCGTGATTCCTAGCGCCCCTCGGAAGACACGACAACCTCCTCAACCTGAATGAAACAACCATCTCTTTGCTTTCGCAAGAAACCTTACTAGCCACGTCATGGTCATGTTTCTCGACCTCCCAGAGGAGACTCTTTGCCTCATTGCGGAAGATCTGCATCACCAAGGTGATCGATATTCCCTGGTTCTGTCCTGTCGTCGACTGTACACAGTTCTGCTACCAACTCTCTACTCTCAGGTTATTCTTGGTGACGTTAGCAATCATACAATTGGACAAGTCAGTCGATTCTTCAATGCAATCGCGCGACGGCCGCAGTTGGCGAACGCGGTGCGATCTTTACGCTTGGAGAGTTGGGACACTGAAGATGACGCTGGGGATATCGACTGTGAATTTGAATATGATGCGGAACTTATTGGCGGACTTGTTGCTGGTACTTGTTGGTCCACGCAACCGTACGGTCAACTGTGGCGCGGAAACACTGATGCTTGGCTGGCTTTGCTCATCCCCCAGCTAAAAGGCTTAAGACGAATCAGCATATGCTACCCGTATGGGTCAGAATATGTTCAACGAATGTTCGTGAAGGCTGCCAAAGAGGATGTCACGGCTTTTCCTCGCCTCGTCGAGGCATTCGCCGAATGGTACGACACGGAAGATTCAATCCCTGCGAGCTGCATGGAACCGTTCTTCAAATTCCCGGCGGTGCGCAGGATTGGAGGATCCTCTATCGTTGACTCCGGCCGTGAAGAAGGACAACCCCGCATTACACCCTTCTCGGGAGTCACAGATATTGATCTCGAGATGACAAACACGGAGTGTGGATTCGGTGTCTGGATTGAATCTTGCAAGGCTCTCAAGACTTTCCGGTTAAATATTGGCGGAGAAATGATCTCAGATGGGCCCGATCTTCTAACGGATCCCCTTCGGGAATCTATATCCCTCCACAAAGCATCACTAGAGGCCTTTTGGCTCTGTGGTGAATCATATCAGGAAGATGAAATCGGATGGATGGGATCGTTTGCCGATTTTAATGTGATGAAATATCTACATATTTCTATATCAATGCTTGCCAGGCTTGACGACAACCTGGAGCCGACGAGAGATCTCGTGACACTTTTGCCGCCGTCCCTTGAGACTTTGTATCTGTGTCACTGCCACAACGAGCTGCTTGAATGGTCGGTCGATCAAATCGAACAATTGATAGAGTCAAAAGCCCTGCCACGCCTCACTTCATTGGGGCTTGAGGGTTACGGACCTTCAGAGGTCCATGAGAGTTCCTTGGAGACTATGCGCAAGCTGGAGGAGTTGGACAAAAAATGTGCGGAAGCTGGCGTATTCTTTGCTGCTTCTATTGGAAGTCACAGAGTGGTCCCGAACCATTTTGTATCACTTTGGCCTTGTTCCTAATTTAATGGTTGCTGAACGGGCGCGGACTGGCGTTGTCAGTGATGGTGACGTGGGGGTTGGTCAGCGTAGCATATATTCTAGCAGATCACTTCAGTTTCTTATTGAGAATGGTATTCTATGCCCAACCGTATGGCTTTACCATGTTGTTGCATGTTATGGAGCAAAAAAAGTGAAATGAAATATTTATTGAGGATAAGAATTTTAGATCTATGGAGCAAGTTATGAGATCGTGGTCCCTACACTTGATCTCTTCCGTACATGGGTGTTGTCAAGTCCATTTTGACATGTCGAATTACTCAAGTATCCAGGGTCATTACCCAGATACCATTGGGCATTAATCTACACCGACTGTATTGGAATCCGCTCGGGCGAGTGTCGACACCGGTATGTATCATGTATATTGTCCTACAACATATATGGGGAGGGTGAAGAAGTGGGGGATGCAAGTTAGAAGACTATCGAAGTGGCCAGGTGGAGGATTGACATCCGAACGGCGAACGATTTGCCTCAACTGAAAAGATGCTACGGAATAGTGATGGGGATATTGTTTCCCTGAAGAGAGTCTGATTGGTGTTGGGGGGGAGTAGAAATTTTTCCATCGCAGCCACTGCGGGGCAGAGAGATGATCTTGCATGCTTCGGAAAAGGTAGAAGGGGCAAGAATGTATTCAAAAAGAGAGAGAATCGGAAAGATCTTCCGTTCTACCTTTACCCCTCAAGATTCTTGATCCGCAATGTTATACATCGTAGAACATAATATTGCAGGTGTAAAAAGCTATACAAGCTAGAGTTGCTCCCTCACCGATCGAAAAAGATAAGAGAGCAATGGCTCTATCTCATGCATGTTAGACGCGCCCAGCCTCAGCCATGTTGTCCATTTTACCGCCTCTGATCTTTTTTAGGCCATTTAGGCAGGGCGAAATTAAAAAAAGACCTGCAGGTTCCCGGCTTGGGAAAAGGACAAAATTGCCAAGCCCCTCGGAATAGAGTAGAGCACTTTGCCACTCGTAAAGTAAAAGGTGGCCGGATCTATGGCTCGAACCAATTAGCCAATAGCCTTGGTGAAAATTTGGGTCATTGTGAAGTCCAAACAATATGATTCATCTCAGGATGTGTCATCGATGAAAAAATCTCCCGTAGGATGAATCATCATGCATGCACTGGGCATGCCGCACGGGTCAGCCCCTGCACCGTGTATATTCTAGTTTGACATGCACCTAGGCAGTGATCTGATGTTCGATATGGCATGTCAACAAAGTGGAAACGTGAGTCGACCTCGAAACCTGTCTCTTGCAGGTTTGAATTTGCCGGGAGAATTGCGCCGAGGATCTTTAATGACGTTTATGTTTTCTAAGTTTGTTTTTGTTCGGACTCGACTCGGGTTATATCCCTTCGAAGGCCAAATAGCATTGAATCGAAGAGATGCCCGTTACTGCACAACATCAGTAATAATAGAACCCAATACCCAATATAATCTCAATATACCCAATTTTAAGTAAATGCCTAGGTGGATATCAGATTCATGACTTTCCTGTTGCGACTTTCGGCGATCGCTGATTGGCGCGAAAGAGTCGGTGAGCGGCGCCAACGAATGGGCGGTCGTGTTCTGCAGCCAATCACGGGTGTCCCCCACTTGGGGGGGAAAAAAACGACCCGTCCTCCTCTTCTTCTTTCCTCTCCCATAGCACTCTCAACTGATCTACTTCGGATTTTCCTGGACTTATTGAAACCTCTTCTCAAAATACTCACTACATATCCACTACATATCGTCAAGAATTCAGCCAAATGGCCTTCGTTGAGCTGTAAATGCCTCGCTGGGGAGCCTGTCCCTGCCGGCTCCCCAGTCCTGCAGCTCCGATCTTCAATTCTACTTGACGATATTTGATTCTCTTTCGACGCCTTGTGAGAAGGCGTTGGAATTGCCCCCTAGCAAACTCCCAGAAGGAGCATCATAGCGTCCGCAACGGACTGCGGGTGCTTTCGTGGCTACGAAAAGAAAAAAATTGGGACTCCTCCCCTCCACTCCATTTCTCAAATCTCCTCCACTCCGTCCCACCTCCTTTCGACTTCTTATCCCTTAACGGACTACTCTTTTGGACCAAACTACAACCGTCCTCTCACCCAAGGAAGATCTACCCCTCTTCCTTCATCCCATAACCGGATCCCCCTGGAACGGACCGGACCATTTGAACAACAAAAAGCCAAGGACCAAATAAGTCCTTTTACGACAAAACAACCCCTATTCACCCATACGTCTCTATTACAAGATGCCTCAGAGTTCATACTCTTCCAAGCGGGCTCCTAAGAGCACCGCCAAAAACGCTCACCCCCGCCCCTCAACCCCCGAGGCCAACATCATGCGAAACCTGGATATGTCACTGAAGGGCAATCAGTCTCGAAAGTCAGCCAATGTCCAGTCATCAGATAGGAAAAGGAGAGCTTCATCATCATCGGTCTCAAGTGTTTCTTCAGTCTCGTCCCTCGGGGATCTGAGCGACGAGGCAGATGATTCAGAAGAAGATGCGGACGACGAGCAAGAACCAGCAGTTCGGGCCCCGTCTTATGGTCGTCGCCGAGACAGTAAGGCGGGGCGCCAACTCGCAGTCAACAAGAGAAGACGTGTCTTGGACGACGACAGCAGCGACAGCAGTGATGGCAATGACGCCAATGACTCGGATGATAGCTCAGATGATGTGTATGCCGGTGTAGACTATATCACAGACGCCGAAGATGAAGACCAAGACGTCGAGAAGATGGAAGAAATGATAATTGTGGAGTCTGAGAAAACCCACCGGCCTTTGCCCAGCGCTGGGTTTGCCGATGACGAGGATCAGTGGGCTATCAACTCCTTTGACGATCACATGTTCCTACCGGCTGCGTCCTTCTTTGATGAAGAGCACCTTTACAGTGCCATGGACACCTTTGGAGAACCTCAGGTGACTAGTGAAGCCGCTGAAACGCCAGTCGCTCGGCGAGTTCATTTTGAGGAGCGATCCGATTCGTCCTCTGATAGTGATTCACACAGTGACGACGACATCCCGGGTGACTTCCTGCAACAAGACAGTTTGGACCCACAGTTGCGTCGTATGATTGAAAACGACAACGAAAACTACCAAAGAAGTACTCGCCGGCAATCCGAAGAGATGTTCGGTGACGCCGACTACGGCCATGGAAGCATTTACCATGTCGAGTCCGATGGATCCTCCGAGGGTAGTTTGAGCGGTTACGAGAGTATGATAATTGGTCATTTGGATTTGAAATTTGGTTGTGCTAACCCCTTTGAAAAGGCGATGACGGTGACACCACAGACGAAGATCTCCCCCCACCAGCAACCATCACCCACCCTCGCTCCCTTCTCCGCCGGGACTCCTCCGACTCTTTGGCCCCTGTGGACGAGAAGAGTGATTGTGTCCCCCGCCGCCGCGGGCCTATCATGGGAACCTTCGTAGCAGACCCCCACAAGCCAGTAGCCTTGGTCGACTGCACTGGCAAGCATCTCGTCATTATTCCCGCGTATGCCTCTTCTCGCCACGACTGGTTGGACTCTGCGGCCAACAGTATGCCTGGAACTGCCAACACTAGCCCTCGCCAGACTACACTTCACTTGGTCGACGAGAGCGACACCGATGCACTCGCCTCGCCCAATCAGATGGATTTCAGCCCAATGCTGGCTTCGAGTGCCAACCTCATGATGACCGCTCTCGGCAACGATCTCACCCCGGGAGGCCAGGTCATGGGTCCCCCTGAGGCATTCTACCCCTCTCAGGACTTCACGATCGACAGCTCCTTCGAAGAAGACGAAGAAGATGACCCAGAATCTGCTCTCAACGTCGATGACTTCATCGACTTTGGCAATGGATCCTCTGATGAAGATGAGGACCTGGATAAGCAGTTCGACGATGACGCCCTGGTCTCCCCGATGGCCACTCCCTTTGGCAAGTCCCTGGGCACACCTACCCCCACACGCAAGTCTGAGTTGCAGCCAGCCAACAGCGAAGAGCGCTTCCTCAATCACCTGGACAAGGGTATTGTCACCGCTTTCCGTCGCAACCATAACCGCTACCAGGCGCTCCTCCGCCTCCCTCAGCACCGGGAGTTTATGCCCGCCAACTCCCCCGCGCGTCCTGCCAGTGTCTTCCGGCACGCCAAGAACAACGACCAGCGGACTCCCACCCGCAAGCGCAAATCGAACAACGTTGCAGGTGGCGAGGCTGTGCGACGCAAGCTGATGGATGCCCAGCAACGTCGCTCTCAGCTTCCCATCCCAGCACCTCTCTGAGGTCTCATGATTGCACGACCTTTGGATTTCCACCAAGATCATATGATAACCACGGCCACAATTTATTCTATCTGTTTCTAGTCGCTGGTAGACTCAACTATTAGGGTCTTGTGTCTTTGACCCCCCGACTTTGCGTTGAGCATACCGTCTCTTCGCTCTGGTCGTATTGCATCGTGCCACTAAACTATCGTAAATATCAATCTATCCTTCTACTGGTTGGGTTAGATTTACCATGCATGTTGGCTTGCGAAAGATCGATGGTTCCCAGAACCTAAAAAGCGATCCGTTTTGATATTTGATTATCGTACTCGTCCTTCATTTCCTTTTTCATTTCATTACCATGTCATATCTATCGACTGGCCATTTTCTCCCTCGCCTGTCGCGGGGATGGTGATACCATTGGATTTGTGGAGTTGAAAAAATTGCGGGTTTGCGTTCTAACGAGTGATGGCTGATTAAGTTGCTTTTTACATTTACCTTTACCAATATCAAAAACATTCGAAACTTTATATTCTCTCGCTACCCTTCTTAATCCTTAGGTCAACCCGACCCTCTAAACGTGAAGCTCAGACCTCATGATATACCCCGCCAGTCCGGACCCACCTAAACCTTATTCAACTGAGATCTACCAAAGGTCCGTGTTGATCGGCTCTATCCTGTACCTAGCTACCATTCCCGCTTCTCTCCCAGATTGCCTTGGACGTCAAGCCATGAAGCTCCTCCGCTTCTAGCACCGCGGGCGACTTCACCTACGATACATAACCTGGAGTCTGATAAAAAAGCCCGGCCTTGATTAATGGATCTAAAAAGCTCGATCTACGCAGTTGTCACGAATATCTTCAGTTTCGGCCTCAACCACTGCCTCGACATCACCGACACCGTCGATCCAACCTTGAATCCTTTCAACTCGAACACCAGTCGTAGAATCATCAGACTCATGTTCATCAACCTCCTCATCCGAGTCCATCGCAATCTCAATCCACGAATGCTGATATATCCCATTTTCATTCGCAGGAAACCCATCCAACCGAAGCCAGCAAAATATGCCTCGTGTGGGATTATCCGACTGCCGATCTGAGTACAGATCATACTCACAATCTTTAGGCAGAGCGGGAAGATCCGCAGAAGCAACCCCTGGTTTCGGACAGGAGAGACACATGGAAACAGGCGCAGACGTAGACGCACAATTGGAATCTGACAGCAACGAGGCAAACCGCGCTCCTACCCCGTATCCTCAACCCTCGACCCATCCCCAAGCTCCCAATCCCAACCCTCATATTGCAAAGCATGGCATCCGCAGCTCAAATGCTCTCGAAGCAGAAGATCAGCATCACTGACCTTGGTACTACCAAACGGCTTCCACGGCCAGGTAGTAAGATACCCATGGTTATAGCCCCCGTCAGTGTGCGTCGCAAGGAAAAGCAGCTTACATTCATCCTCGCGCTGGACGGAATCAACGCCGTTATCATAGATACGCGGTGGCTGTGTCAAAAATGTGGTGGGCGTCCCCATCCACGCCTCGGACTGAAGTGAAGACGTCATCATCCCCTGCTCGCATTGTTTCAGGAACACGCTACTCGTGCCCATGATTGCCGCGCCGAGCCAGAGACTCGCTACGCGCGGTTGCCGCGCTGAGAGGCCGTTGAGAAGATGGGGGATGTTGCCTTGTTTCACGAGTGGGTTTATTATTGCGAAGGCGGGGTTCTTCCATGCGCTGACTAGATTGCATGGTATGTCTGGGTTGAAGAATAGGCTTTTCATTGCTGGCATTGTTGTGAGAAAAATGTTGCTGCTTAGCGTCATATAGTATGGGAGGAGGTTTTCGTGTTCGGATATCAGAGCTGAGACGGATTGGGGGCTTGTCGGGGTGGATTGGTACTTCGGGTTTTTGGCGGTTCTTGGGATTGGGAGAGTCGGTGGCTTGCGGACACAGAAGTTGCGCGTGAAGAACGATGCTGATAGCGCTGCTGTGCATTGTGCGTAGATAAGGTGGTGGTTGCAGAAGCGGAGGAGGTATTGGAAGGCTGTTGTTGATGATGGAGGGTTGTATGCTGTCGACTGGAGATGCATTCCTTGTTTCGCTCGCATTGATATCGCTCCGCCTAAGGAAACGGACCATGGTGAGACGAATTTCTCAGACTGGTATTCCACGGATATTTCCCATGCGGGTGTTCCAGAGAGTACAGCGTTCCACCAGACGATCTCGGCTTCGCTTGCATATGGAGGTAAATCAACCTCTATCACCTCCGGTTGAACTGCCTCCGTTGGTTCTTGACAAGTTTCAGAGTACTTCGTTGAACACTGGTGCGTCTCGGAGCGATGGAGCGACTCGGCCCATTTCGCCGATAGAATGTATGCCCAGGCCAGGAACAACACGGCGATGTGGTTACCCTCGTCATAGCCAGAGATACCGCGCACACCGGGCCATTCTGACAGAGGGGCTTCGTTGGAGATTTCCACCTTCCGAGCTTCTGGAACACCTAGCCGAAGATCCAACGGTATAACCTTAGGTGGGGTAATGCAATCCGCGCCAGCTCTGGGCGTCCGCCATCTCAACTGCCCCTTTATATCGAGATTGCCACGGGTTTTCGCACAAGCAAACGAGAATGCTTTATCTGATGCAATTAATCCGTCGGCGAGATATGCAGGCGTGTCTTTGAGAATGGACTTGAGGTCGATACACTCCAGCGGAAGACGGGTATCACTGGTCTCGAAATAAGTTGACCATAGCTGATGGCTTGCGCGGAGGGTGTATTCAAAGGCTTCCTTGCTAGGGCGGAGGGCGTCTTCCATGTTTGATGTATAGAACTTGGAAGGTTGTCATGGTAGAGCGAAGTGGGACTAGATCGTGAGGCTCATTTTGAGGCTCGTGGTGTTCACCGCTAGTTGATGCATCATACATGTTTATGTATTCAATTTGATCTGCGAGGAAGCTAAGATGTAAATACTGTCTAAGTGGTCAATTTATCAGTTTGCAGGCTATTCAAGGGTTTTCCTATATAGGTCTTTGTTCATCAAGGGAAATCAAGTTGGTTAATTTATATCAGTCAACCAGGATATTATATTCCAAGACAGTATACTTAATTTGGAGAGGAGTTGTGCTTTCTCATCTTCTAGAGTAATATATAGAAGCCCAAGGGACTTTGAGTGTCTAGAGTTCAAACTCTGAATAAAATTCATCATCACATTCTTTCCCTGTAGTGAGGAATCCGGTCTACTCCGTACTCGTAAACATTTACGATGATATTCCACCAACCGGAGAATGACCTAATAGATTATAGATGAAGCTAGGGGTCTTGGTATTCCGTAGTGGTTACAAGTGGAGTTGAATATGACTACGGAGGGCAATAACACCGTTAACTTGGCACCGGGTTCCACTATGCTGTCAAATATGGATACATACGGAGTAGTCTAGTAGTAGCTAATGCTACAACTGGCTAGTTATCCACATAGTACCTCTTGGTATAATAGCTATTGGACGCCCTACGTTTATCCACGTTTTGCATAAATTGTCGAGGGGATCATGTTGCCCTTACTAAATACGAAGTAGTTAAACACAGACAGGATGTCCAGACAAGCCTTGAAATCGGATGAGCACTGCATGGTCAAGAAATCAATAAGTTGCAACCTGGGCGCAGTGATTCTCGTGACACTTGCACAACATTAATTATTTATCCAGCAATCGAGGCCAATAGACTAATATTGAAACCTCAAGACTATGAATTAATATTATTGTCTAGACTCCGATAGTTCAAGGAAGTACAGCGTAGCATTCACCATGTGGCGCTAAAAATGTGATTTGTTGATATTTTTAGTCGTTTCACCTTTGACGGGTTTAAACCAGACAAAGCCATCAGTCCGACGCGCCGAGAGATGGATATGGTTTGTATTTCTGTTTTCATTTCAAGGAACTCAAAAAGAAATAATAAAATAGAAGACTAATGCGACCGAATATGAAAGAAATACGGAATATCGGCATTTCTACGCCCCAGCCCAAGACATTGTACCTGGAGTAATAGTCCAGGAAACAGGAGAGAGTACTTTTAGGACATCATTCGGACTTGGATCGGAAATGTCATAGTAATGGCACAGAGCCACGAAGAGGATCCCCTCGAGCTGTTTAGACCCACTAAGTATAGTCTCGGCTCTAGAGGACAGGTTCGTTGGCGCTGGGCTATTTTAGCAAAAGTGAGACGGAGCGTTCAGGTACCCGAGTTGTTACCCCTGGGGACAAATATAAAAAAAGAAAATTCGATTTTGTGCGATACGCAAGCAGCGTTGGCCCAGAGTATGGAGTACACCATATCTTCTGTGTGATTCGTCGACCCCGGCGCTTCGAAGACGCACGAAAGAGCTTGTATACAAGGGAAAAGATCATCATAGATCAAATAGTAAGCACATATACAGGAAGTGAGCGACAAATGGGCGAGACGCCAAGGGTTCTTTTCATTTTCTCACCGGTCGCATTGCATTAATTTGCATTAATTTCAATATGTGACGCTCAAAAGTAGTGAGTTTCAGTCAAAGAGAAGTTCAAGCTAGTCAAGCCCTACGGAGATGAAAGACTCCAGGTCAAAGCACGTGGATCCCCGTGGCCCTGGGCATCCGACCTCCCCTCAATATCGGCCATCTGATAGTTTCCGTGCCGATCAAGCGCCTAATGTTCATTCTCTATTTTTAATTGACGATATTCATTGGCTGGTCAATAAATGTCGATCTCACAGTCACATCCCACGAACTGATGCTGAATGGGATTGGACCCCGGCAAGCGCCTTGGTCAACGGTCCCATTATGCAAGTCCTGACTGGCTCTTCTCCAGCTTCTGCAGGTCGTTCCTGTACTAATGGGGCGCCGAGCTTTGGATGGATCCCCAGCTCGCCCTCTTTTCAGCCACTACCGTTTCATCTGTACCTCGAGATTTCTGCCGATTGGATGAAGGTTCGCTTTTCTCTGACGAAATGTCTTACCAGGGTCCTTGACGCCAGGATGCTCTGGGTCAGCAGAGAAGGGCTTGCTAGCTGCAGCCAAACCCTTTGTCTGCAGAAGTTCTCATAGCCTGGGTTGGACGATTGTTTAAAGACCGCGACTCTTCCCAGATCCTGGACTTCTTTCATTCTGGTCATTGTTCCATTTTCTTTTGGCTTTTGGACCATATTGGTTCGCCTTCAAAGACGCTCGTTCAGGGATACGTATTTCCTTGTCCCACCCTCTTTCGTTTGATATTGGTCCAGTCTCATTGAGGCTTTTTTTTTATTGTCGCCCATCAACAATACTAATAGCAATTGCTTGTTTTGTTGCCTATACAATTGTGGCTTATACCGCAATATCTATTGAGGCCTAGCTTTCTATATCGCAGCCTACCCAGCCCAGACCTTTATATCACTCCATTCTTGTTTCTTTCATCCATACCTCTTCCATCTTCTTTTTCTCCTTCCATTCTGTCTTTCTTTCGCGTCCTACTTCTCCGTCACTCGTTGCCGACATCTTTCCATTATGAAAGTCACTTCCGCTGTTGCGTTTTCTCTCTTCTGGCCTCTGGCCAGGCTACCGGAGCGGTATGCCTCAACTCCTACTCTGTCGCCGTTGATATACATCCTGACTCGAATACATTTAGTACTGGGGCTCCGACAAATTCTACTCCAGCCCGGGTAGATCGCCTAACAAGTGTAATGACTACCAGAACAAGGGTTTCAGCTGGTCTGACCTCGCTCCTGGCTCTTTCTCCGACTATGGTGGCTTCTCCTTCTCTGGTTTCACTTGCGGCAATGGCTTCGGTTCCAGCCTTGGCAAGCGTGGTGTAAGTGACGCAGGGATCTCTTTCATCTACACGTACTGACCATCGCTATAGACCCAAAAATGTATCTCCGGTACCGTCTCCAAGGGTAGCTCCTCTAGCTCTGGCTCCCAAAGCCCCGGTTCTTCTGCTCCATCGTTTGCCTGCGGCTCGCATGAGAGCGGCTTTTCAGTGACCAACTTCCACGTTGCCACTGAGAAGGATACCGAATTGCACATCATCTACAGCATGCCCGATGGATCGACTTGTAGGAATACCGCTTCCTGCAACTCGGCTGGTACTGTGGTCAACAACGACCAGTGTGGTGGCGCTAAGTCTGTTCACTTCGAGCTGCCCGACGATAGTGAACACGAGAGCTGCGGTTTCGGCATCTACAGCGTTGGCTTTGACTGCACTCCTGGTTCAACCACCACTGCGCCTGTCCTTACCGCCACTCCTGTTACCAGAGTTCCATATGAGCAGATATCTGTGTCTGCTGCCTCCAGCCCTGTCGTTGTGCCTTCGGTCTCTGTCCCAGGCTCTACTGTGGCTCCAGGTACCACCACGGCGACGAGCACACCTCTTCGGATGACTACATCGACCGTGTTTACCACCAGTTTGTTTACCATCACAAGCTGTGCCCCCACTGTCACCGATTGCCCTGCTGGATCAGGCTCAACCACTGTGGTGACTTCAACAATCGCTCTTTCCACCACGGTCTGCCCCGTCACTGAGACTACTGCTGAGACTACTGCTGCCGCTACAACCTCGCTGCCTGTGCCTGATGTACCTAGCCCGAGCAGTGTTCTACCTGTCAGCTCATCTGCTGGTGTCCCTCCCAGTGGCACATCCGTTTCCACATCTTCGATCTCGGCTTCATCATCCGTTCCCTTCACTACGAGCCAGACCCCTGCTGGAACTTCTGCCGCTTCGACCCCGCTGATCACCACTCCAGTCCAGATGACTACCTCAACCGTGTACACTACCAGCGAGGTCACTATCACCAGCTGTGCCCCCGAAGTTGTGAGCTGTCCAGCAGATTCGACCACAGTGGTGACTTCGACTATTGCTATCTCGACCACTGTCTGTCCCGTCACTGAGACTACTGCTGAGACCACCGCTGAGACTACTGCTGCCGTTACAGGCTCAGTATCTATTCCCGTCGTACCCAGCCCGAGCAGTGTTCTCCCTATTAGTTCATCTGCTGGTGTTCCTCCTCCTAGTGGCACATCTGTTCCCACATCTTCCGTTTCGGCTTCATCATCTGTTCCCTTCACTACAAGCAACCCCGCGGGAACTTCCGCCGCTTCTACCCCGCTGATCACCACTCCAGTCCAGATGACTACCTCAACCGTGTACACTACCAGCGAGGTCACTATCACCAGCTGTGCCCCCGAAGTTGTGAGCTGTCCAGCAGATTCTACCACTGTAGTGACTTCGACTATCGCTATCTCGACCACTGTGTGCCCCGTCACTGAGACTACGGCAGCAACTGTCAGCTCCACAGTACCTGCAGGCCCAAGCTCAACCGGCGTCTTGCCCGTTAGCTCCTCGGCTGTATCAACGCCTCCCAGTGGCACGTCAGCTGCTTCCACGCCGGCTGAAACCTCAGCTCCTGGCGTGACCTCAGATGCCTCGTCCCTGCAACCTCGTCTCCTGTTGGCACCACCCCCGCCCCTGGTGAGGCCACCACCACTGTCGTTACTTATGAGACTGTGACCACTTGCCCGGTGACTAGCACTGTTACCACCGGTAGCTCTACTTTTGTGACTACCTCAAGCACCATTTCAACTATTACTATGACTACTGTCTCTACTATCTGCACTGAGTGCTCCACTACCGCCACCTCCGTTGCTGGTCAGAGCACTCCTGCCCCGCCTGATACCCCGGAGGCTTCGACCACCGTCGTTTCCAGCACTGGACCGTCTGGTATCCCCGGGGCTTCGAGCACGGCCCCATCTGGGACTTCCGAGGGAGTAAGCCCCGTCTCTTCTTCATCTGCGGAGGCCTCCAGTCCACTCCCCAGCGGCCCCGATGTTACTACCTCGGTCCCCTCCAGCGTGGGTGTTGATACCACACCTGCAGTTCCCCAAGGGTCGACTGCCACGGTTATAACTTATGTAACTGAGACCACCTGTCCTGTGACTGCCACCGTCACTGAAGGATCGTCAACTTTCGTCACGACATCCAGCACGGTATCAACTGTTACCTTGACCTCCACTTCCAACCTTCCCAGCTCTGTCGCTGCCGGAAGCACTCCCGCTCCCTCTGAAACGGGCGTCGCCTCCACCACTGCTCCTACGGGCCCCGCTGTCACCAGTGTCGTCTCTTCAAGTGTTGGCGCCAGCTCTACACCCACTATCCCCGAGGGTGCCACTACCACTGTTGTGACTTACGTGACGGAGACCACCTGTCCAGTGACCAACACCGTCACTTCGGATTCTTCCACCTTCGTGACCACATCCAACACAGTTTCCACAGTGACCCTCACCTCCGTCTCCACTATCTGTACCCAGTGTGCCACTACCGCGACTGCCACCGAGACTCCTTCTCAGTCTACAGCTAGCAACACTGCGACAGTTCCTAGCGGGGTTTCCCCGGTGACGAGCCCAGCTCCCTCAGCTCCTTGCCCCAACACCGTGCCCCAGTGCATCAACACTTGGCTCACCCTCGCCCCTAAGTGCAAATCCAACAGCGACGCCTCATGCTTCTGCCCCAACAGCGACTTCACTAGCAAGGTCATCTCCTGCATCCAAGCATGGGGCGCCTCCAAGGAAGAGATACAATCCGCCCTCTCCTACTTCACCGGCATCTGCGCCACCTGGGTCCCCGAGAACCCAGGCATCGTAACCGCCATCCCTTCAACAATCACCCTGATCCCGACAGTCGCTCCTTCCGCACCCCCATCCAGCATCGCCGGCGCCAGCGTCACCCCCAGCGCCGTCGTCCCCATCACCTCCGCCCCCTCCCTTCCCTGCACAACAATCACCTACTCGACCTACACCGTCACCGTCCCGCAAGTCAGCTTTGTCACAAACACCGCCTCTAGCCCCGGCGCCGTCCCGACAGTCGGTCTAGTCCCGGCCGGTCCCAGCGGCGCTTCCCCATCAAAGACCGGCGTGGTTCCCGCGCGCGCATCGGCAACATGGGTGACTTCGAGCGGATACCCGTACGCCAGTCGGAGCGCCAGTCGAAGTTACTCGCCCAGCGCATCCCCGATCTTCAACTCCGCCTCGACTGTGACCATCGCTTCCAGTCTGGTGCTGGCTTCTCTCGCTGCTTTCCTTAGCTTGGTGATGTAGATGTGTTTCCAGACTAACGCTTGATTACGTCGTGCTTTTCCTTTTTCTTTTTCTTTCTATTGCTACTACAATATGCACAGTGCGGATTGATTTCGTGTTTTTGCTTGTCTTCGCGGCCCTGGAGTGGTTCGTCCTGGTTTTGAAAACTGGAATTGACTCGGATCGTTGGTCCCAGGGGACTTCTTTGTATTTTATTATTCACTCCCTAATTGAACGCGATAGACCTCGTTTGCTTCTTAAGGATCTTCGATTTAGTTATCCCCCGTTCTATGTAAGTAATTTTATTCGATCTTACTAGAGTCTTTGGCTACATCATCGAAATCTACTGCGCATTGAACGACTTATCGGCAGTCGGTAAGCCCTCTGCCATGTTGACATAGCCAAACCTGCATTTATAGATATTGACCTTTTTCCTTTATTTCTATTAGGTGTATTACTTTACTTTGGGGGTCTTTTGCTATTCCCGAGATACCATATCATCTCTCGATTATAATTTGCGTACTCTGGGTAGGAGAATGAGACAGACAGATTGAGTTAGAGGTCATCTCGGAGACGAGGCCAGACAGGTCGGTATTGGCATTCGAATTGACATTGGTATTGGTATCCGTCTTCGATCGCAGGTTGTTCATAGCGGAGGTGTCGTTGTTATTGGCCGATTCGGCATCGACATTGTTGTTATTGGCCAGAATTGGCCCGGTATGGCAATGTTTGCCTGCTAAATGCGCGTGGAATCGGACTTTGATTCGTATCAATGGAGAAATTGTCGGATCTATGAATTGAGATATCCTTTTATAGGGGTATGGCTCAGTGGGATTCTCTGACGCTCTTTCCCTCTTTCCTGAAGTTTGTCGTGTCTCCGTTCCAAGGTTGCTTCTTTCCTTCTTTTCCCTTCCCATCTGAGCACCTGCCTAGGTGGGCATCTACCTTCCAAACTTGGAAACGGAACTTATCCTCAGCTACCTCATAATTCCCGAATAGGCTTAGTACCTTTCTTCGAAATGACATCCTACACCTCTCTTCCCACTTTGACATCCTCAATATGCCTCCAAAGATCCATCCGAACAAAATGGAACCCGCCCGGTTGCAGCTGGCGCGTCCTTTGCCTCACTTGATTCAAAGTTATGGCACAATGCACCCATCAGTTTCCAACGACCGCATAGCTTTGGCATACATGGGACAGTGGAACTCGTTCCTGGAAGAGGCTATGAACTTGTTCCGGTCGACGCCTCTAGACCATGACGTCCCTATCCACAATGAATCCGAAGTCTACGTTGTGGGTAGTAGACTTGGCCTTTCCGGAAGATTCGTTCGAAACCTCTGTGATCCTGTTACGGAAGCACTGAGGCCACTATCTCAGAAGCCCGTCCGCTTCGGTGATATCCAAGCCCTCATACCCACTGCCCGCGCTGTCCTGGATATCGCTTTCGGTCACCTGGATGCTCATTTTACTACTTCTACTGGAGATATCTATATGGTCGGCGAATACAAGACACCCTGGACGGTGTATGCTGATCAAATGACAATCGATTATCCAAAACCAGATCCTCAGCTAGAAACACTTATTGGTAGCCCTCCACCAACTCATATGTCATTCAAACTCCACTGACTTTGTTCTCGCTTCTAGGACAACTTGTAAACAATATGCGGGCTGCCCGCGTTAGACATGGATTCCTGACCACATATAACTACACTGTTTTCGTCAAGAGAGAGAGCGACCTTTCCTTTCTCCTCTCTCGGCCTTTTAGAGACGATTCGCAAGACCCGTCTCTTCGAGAACTGTTTGTTGGATTCTGTCTCATGGCCATGTCGGATTCAAAATACTACGAAAGTCATCCCGACACCGCGACAATAGTAAGTGCATACATTGGGATATACAGGATATGCAGACAGCTGTTGACATACAAAAGTTGAGAGGTACATCCAGCCCACAAGTACCGCAAAGAGAATTCATCCTTCTTTCCGAAGAATTACCTCCCCCGAACACACCCCAGACCATCACACCGACCAGCGTGATTATGAAATGCGGCACCTCAACTCCTATAATCGTCAATTGCACGGAAGAGATTTCATACCCCGGTAATCGGCAGGAAATGCACCCCGGTACCCGGAAAAAGGCAGTGTGGTTAGCCGAAATCAATGGTGTTCGAAGAGTATTCAAATGCTGGACGGAGTCAGATACAGATAGACTGTGAGTTCCAAGACATTCCATTATTGAATTTCGCTAATGATCTCTGTAGGTACGGCTTCGACACTGAAACTGCGGTATACGATCGCCTTGACGCAACCCGACCGGATGGGTATTACTTTTTCCCCAAGTGCATCGCATGGGGAAAGATCCTGTGCTCGAGTTTGTTCCCAACGGGCTATGCAATGATCTTCGAACACCGGGAGGGCGAATTACTTTCTGATATATGGCATACCCTGGACGCAACTGAGCGAGCTCATGTAAAAGCGGAATGCTTGAAAGCCATACAGGCCCTTCGGTCAACCTCTATTCGTTGGCATGATGCGGGTATGCATAATATTCTGTATGCAAGAGAGAGTCGGACTGTTACTCTTCTCGACTTCGAGGCCGCTGCGGAAACGCCAGACTCATCCTTCCGTACAAGTTACGAGATGGAGAAAATCTTCAGACCACACTTGGGTTGAAGAAGAATAACCTTTAATTCTTTGTCATGTTCCCGGTTTTCTTTGTTTTGATGTTTATTCTCTGGCTCTGCCCTCTTTTTCCTTCTTTGTATTATTAAAATTCCTAGTGACCTAAATCGTGTAGCTATTGGTATGTCTGCTAGCCCTGTGATTGATGGTGAGACTCATGTGTTAACTGCCAAAAATCAACGGATAGGATAGACTGCACGCCTGAGTCGATGATTACAGAAGGGCATATTTGAAAATCTCAGTTCCATTGTCCATGGACATTCTGGCTACCTAGTTGACATTGATGTGAAGGGCCTGTTCAACATGGTTCAACAAATCTCGCTCAATCCAGGCAACACAAGATGTTCATCATTTCGTTTCTTTGTCATTTCCTCGTCGGGCAATTTTCGGTCTTTTTTTCCTTTTCTCGTCTTGGCTCCTTGTGTGATGCTTCATAAGTATATTTGGTGTACCCAAATATCGAGAGATTTCTGTAAACAGGAACAAATGACGCCCCCATATCGGTTCGAAGGATAAAGTCTGTCGTATTAGAATGGAAGGCCGAGCTCCCAAAGGCACCTTGAGTGCCATGCGTCATCATGTTCGGCCCAATTACCAGGCCAACCCCTCAGGGCTGTCAAGCCATTCCATGTAATCCTTAATCCCTTCCTTAATGCCGCGGAAACGCAGCACAGAGCCAGCCCGGCGGAGCTTCGAGATATCAGCACAGGTGTAGCTCTGGTATTTGCCTTTCAGTTCAGCTGGGAAGGGAACGAATTTGATGTAACCGTCGGTGTTGCCGAAGTGGCTGGCGACTTCCGTGGCGACTTCGTGGAAACTGCTAGCAACACCGGTGCCGACATTGTAAATCCCGCTGATCTCCGGGTGGTCGAGGAACCAGCAGTTCAGACGGGCGACGTCTTGAACGTGGACAAAGTCGCGCTTCTGCTGTCCGGCTTCGACTCCGGCGTATTCTCCAAAGAGCTCAATGGTTTTGAACGATTTCCGTTTCTCGTAGAATTGGTAGACGGTGCTGGGAACTGAATCTCGGTACTGTTCGCCAGGTCCATAGACGTTGAATAGACGGAGTCCCGCGACTTGCGGGGAGCGGATGTCGGTGTTTTTGACGACATACTGGTCAAACAGCATCTTCGAATATCCGTAGACGTTCAGAGGGGCCTCTTGGAAGTCTCCCTCGGCGAAGGCAGTGTTGTTTCCGTAGACGGCAGCGGATGAGGCGTAGATGAAGCGAACTCCCTGGTCCTTGCACCAGTGGAAGAGCTCCTTGGAGTAGGTGAAGTTGGCGTCGAGCATTTTCTTGCCGTTGGTTTCGGTGATTGAGGAACTTGCGCCATAATGGAAGATGACGCGGGGACGATGGTGGAAGGTTTTAGTCCGAATCGCTTCACGGAATGCAGTCTCATCGATGTAATCGGCCACTTTGCAGTTGACAAGGTTACGGAACTTGGAACCGTCTGTCATGTCGTCGACAACAACCACATTTGTCACGCCACGCAGGTTCAGCTCCCTGACGATGTTTGAGCCGACGAAGCCGGCACCACCTGTGACAACAATCATGTTGGGGAGGTTTGACTTGGATGGAAAAGGTGATAATTAGAGGGAGGAGGTGAAGTTGAGGGAAATGTCGATGGCTTAAACTGGCAGGAGCGAGGGAAGGCACAACAGAACATCCGAGGATGTTTGCCAAAGGAACATTTTGTTCTTCTGCTTTTTATTCTCGAACTTGTCACTTATAAGCACCTTTATAAAGACCGAGGTCAAGACTACATATGTTTAGTTCAACCTGGACTTGAATTTGTTGTTATAACCTCACCTTGGTAAGTACCTTTCCGCGATATTTGGCTTCAGTGCTGTTCAATGCGAAAAGTGGACTAAAATCCCTAAGGATACTTACCTATATCATCTATGGTTTCCTTATGGAATTGCACTATCTTGGATATAAACACGGCATCCACCGATGTACCAGATGCCGATGCCGACAATATGGCCAATACATCTACGGCACCGTCTGCTGCCAAGGCTCTCATTTCCATTGCCGAGCAAAGGGAAAAAAAACAATGGCAAATCCTAGCCCCAATGATACGGGGCTATCTATATTCGAAAACGAGTGGTTTAATCTCCGCGGCATGTCCACCGTCATCAGCCAAGTCTCGCCGATCGGCCCAGCTCCGACGCATCATTCATAAAACCCAACTCGTGCAGTTATCATCGCGCTAGCTGGCATTGATTATTACGTCGTCTTCATCCTCTCCCGAGGTCATCATCAACGAACGAGACGGAGTACCCCGCTCAATGTTGATCCAAGTGATCCTTCCCGATAGTCTGGATACAAAAATGAGATTGTGGGGGCGAGAAACGGTGGAGGCTGACGGGGGTCGTGCACGTACGGAGTAGATGGGCTATCTCCAACGGCGTCAATGCCATTATCCAGCAGTGCACACGTACTCCGTACAGGGGGTTACTGCAATGCTGATGATAGGTATACGGAGAAATGGATCTCCGCAATGATCTGACGGATGCAACGGATATGGAGTACATCCGAAGGGCATATGCATCATGGATCAATCATGTCCCCCTGAAGGGAATACAATTATTGAACCTCCTTACTATTTTACCGCATTTGCCCGAAATCGAACAAAGTACTCTGTACAATAGATCCATCCAAGTGCATATGACAGTTGACATCCGATGATCCCTTATCTCCCTAAAGATAAGCCCGAAGCCCTAGATTGGCTGAGAATGGGGTTAAGACATTTCTACTTGTAACGAGATACGTCGAAAGTGCAATGGGATATCCCCTAAATATTTCGTTTGTATATGTATAGTCAACTCTAAACTCGCACTACTCATCTGATCTTCTGGGCTATTGAACATTCTCTCCTTGCGGTCGAGATAAGCTCTCCACCAGTAGCCGTCCATCATTCCCTCGGCCTTTCTACCGTTGAGGAAACATGGACTTTAACAGCCGCATTGTCCAGAGTGACACGGTTCATTATATTAAACGTCTGTTTTCCCAATTATATTGATCCACAACGGTTTGTGCAGGTCATGCCAGGATGTCTCAGTATGAACACACCTCACTATGGTGGCCCGAGGAGCGCATCAAATCCACCCTCAACGCAAAGTATATCGTCAGTCGTCTGCGACCAGAGAATATCCCACGCCTCTTCGAATTACCGGACTGGGGCGAAGGCTTGACCAGCGAGACCTATATGGAATGGATCCTCACCAAGGCCGGCCGTGTCTTTATGATCCTCGACGCTATCGGCATTCCCGATCGTATCTTTGCGCTAGTCGACGAATCGTGCGACGACGATGATCTACCTGTCGCCGAACATAGCGTCGATTTACTACACTTGTCCCCGCATGGAGAAGATCTCGCCCTCGAGGCGAGTTTCTTTCATGCACAATGGCGCTTCCTGGTCCGCGGTATAGCGGAGGGTGAGCATATCGTCTCATACCGAGAACGAGGGCGTTCCTGTCGAGGCGGTACGCACCAACTCCAGCAGTGGAATACACGGACGTGATGATACAGTTGATAGGGTCGTCCTCGCCGGCTCGGTCTGTCGAGTCTACATGCGCACCCAAGTGCAAGTCGGCGGCGCGCCATATTTCTTCTCGTCCGACGAGGTTCTCGCTGAGATCCGCAACCTAAAAAGACTGTCGCATGATCATATCGTCTCTGTTTACGCTTCATATCTGAAAGACGACAGCGTCTCGGTGCTCTTCACCGGCGCCACGGCAGATCGAAACCTACACAGCTTCCTCACAGACGAGCCGATGTCCTTCAAACGGCTAGACAAAGAACAACGCCGCCAGATCTTGATCACTTGGCCCCACTGCCTTGCATCCGCAGTCTCCTGGCTGCACGCACGCGGCCACTCCCACGGCGCAATCCGTCCATCCAACATCTTCGTCGACGCAAACTTTCATATCTGCCTCGGTCAGTTCCAAGCACTCGACTCCCTCCTAGCTCCGCCACATGTCAACGACCTCGAGGCATACAATTACTCCGCACCAGAGCGCTGGGCTCGTCCCACAGCTCCGGTCGTCCAGCAAAAGCCTCAGCCCGCACAGACACTACTTCCCTCGGGAGGACGTACAAAGCGCAGACAACGACCAACCCGGCTAGCGCTAGCCCCATTGAACGAAAACGAAAGCCCACCTGCTTCTCCAGACCACGCAAGGCCAGACTCCGCCGCGTCCAAAAGAACAGCGATCCGCATAGGCTTACCAGGCTCACCATCGCGTTTCTCCTTCGCCTTTTCATCATCATCTTCATCCTCCGAATCCTCAGCAGCCTCTTCAACCCACACAGACGCAACAGCAACCTCACCCCAACCAAGGAAACACCGCATCTCCTCTTTTCTATCCCGCAGAACAAATAATACCCTCCCAACCCCATCAATAACCTCGTCCTCCACATCCTCCTCAAACACATCAGCCACACCAACCTTAACATCAAATCCCCATCCCGCCTCAAACACCCTCTCCCCAAACCCTCCATCGACCCTCCACCACTCCAAATCCACCCAATCCCTAACACAACCCTCCACCAGACCACAAACCTCCCAAACCTCCCGATCCTACAAATCTACCTCCACCCCAAACCCCCAACAAAACCCAAACACCCCAGCAGATATATTCTCCCTCGCAGCAACAACCCTGGACATCTTGACAGTCCTCCACAAACGAACCCTGACATCATTCAGCGCGCACCGCAGCGCGCGCAACCGCTCCGCCGGCCGCGGCGGCGGAATAGCAGATGCATCCTTCCATCTCGCGCGGAATGCCGTGCAAGTGCAGTCCTGGATTGCATTGTTAGAGGGCGATGCATTGAAACGGTGTCGACGGGATCGATGTTCTGATCGGGTTTTCTGGGCTGTGCCGCGCATGTTGATTGTTGTGCGTGCTATGCTTGATTTTGAGAGTGGGAAGAGGCCGCTGGCTAAACGGGTTCGGAGGGGGTTTGCGGATGCTATTACTAGAGGTGGGAAAGGGGAGGGGGATGGGATGGGTGTTTTGCATTGTGGTAGGGAGAAACGGGAGGGGGGTGAGAAGGGGAGTGCGGTGGAGGTTGGGAGGGAGATGGGGGTTGGGAGTGCTGTTTCTGTTGTTTCTTCGGCTCCGTTGGGGGTTTCTGAGTCGGGGTCGGTCTCGGAGTTTGATTTTGGGTTTGGGGATGCTGGGAGTGGGAGCGAGAGTGAGAGTAATATTGATGATGGAGATCGTGTTGATGTTGATATTGAAGAAGAAGATGTTTCAGAGGTTGAAGAGCCTGAGAGACGGGTGGAGCAGGTCTTGCCTCAGTTGTATCTGCCAGAGTTGGACATGAACATTACTGGGATGGAAGGTCTGTCGTTTAATAATTAGGGAGATGTACGATAATGCCTTGATGGACCAATGACCGGCCTAGGTACATAATTCAGACTAATAATTCATTGTCTTGTGTACACTTCATGCTTCGTGAAAAACAGACCTGGGATAACATAACCTGTATGCAAACAAGCACGCCAACTCCAATATACCATGCAGTTGCTTGGCCGAACTTGTCTATCCCAAATTCGTGATGCTATCAATACAATGGCTTGAGCCGCAATCGTTAATAGTCGGGTTAGTACAAAACAAATCAAAGCCAGATCGCAACGACACCCAGCAGGCCAGACAGCAGTAAAGATCCAGCGAGCAAGCGCTCGGTAGCTGGCGAGCTGACAGTCACAGCATAAGCACCGCCTTCCTTCGTTGCCGATGCAGAAGGAGCTCCGTTTGCAGTAACCTTACTGGCCTTGTCGTTCTTACCGGTTGCTGTGGAATCAGTTCCCTGCTTAAAGGTCTGTCCCAAGGTAGGAAGCGGGGAGCTTTGGGTCAATTGCCCATCCACCAGAGGTCGAGGCAGGGCACTCAATGGCGGCGAGGCTAGATGCGCTCTTCTTGTAGGCGGAAAGGGCAACTCCAGTCGGGTGCAGAGTAGCCCATTGAGACTTGAGGTTGTTGAAATCGGGCGACACGGGCGTCGGGGTGCCCTTGCGGGTGAAGCCGTCCTCGATGCTGCTCGCGGTCGCAGTCGCAGCATCCACAGAAGGCCCATAGCTGATCAACCCGTAGTCGTTGGTCTCTTCAATCCACTCATAGACCATGGATCCAGACCAAGTGTCGGACATGTTGTCACCAAAGATGGCAGCCTGGTCCTCAAAAGTGCGGGGCGACGGGGTGTTGCAGCCAGTCTCGGAGAAGAAGATAGGGATGGGGTAATCAGTTGCGTTCTTCTGCAGAATATTGTATCCAGACTGTGTATAGCTGGACGCACCGCACCATTCGTAGGCGTTCAGCGAGTAAAAGTCCAAGCGCTCGGATGCATTCTTAGAACAGGCCATATAATTCTGCAGCATGGGTCTCAGATCGGCAATATCGGCTGCGGAGTAACCCACGGGAATCTCACGATAACCCTCCTGATCACGGTAGGCCTTGATGTCGCGGGCAGCCGCCAAGACGTAAGGGGCAGCAGCCGAGCCATTGGCCGTGGTGAGTACCTCATTTCCGACGAAGACACCGGCAGTATTGTCGAACTTTTGGAATTCATCGAGCACCTCCTTGAAATGATCAAACTGGGTCTGATTCCAGTGTGGCTCGGTCTGTGATCGTCAGTAGATGATCCACAGAAGGAAAACCTTGGAAAGTGGACCTACCTGTTCAATCTGGGTATTGAAAGTGTCCAAATCGACGAACAACTGGATTCCTAGACAACGTGTCAGTATAAACAATTACCCGTGGGAGTAAGAATCAACCGTACCAGCATCAGCCAGTGCCGACATACAACCCTTGTGATCAGCATGAGGATCCACGTGGTACACACGGATCGCGTTGGTGCCCAGCTCGGACATCCGGGCGATATCCCGCTTGCATTGGGCAGTGTCGATAAGCGGGTCACTTGGGGTAAGCTGATAAGCAATGCCTATCCAAGTCAGTCAGGTACCTACAGTGTAGGATTTCTAGGTACCCTTGATGTAGAACTGGGTTCCATTCTCGTAAAAGAACTTGGAGCCGACAGCCGAAATGGATGGGCTTGCCCCCACTGTGGCCTGTAAGCCAGCAAGTAGCAACGGTAGTGAAAATGCCAGGGATGATAACATGATTAATTCTGTGGGAGTAACAGTGAGATGGAGGATGTGATGAAATAGCAATGGCTTAAAGAGAAGAGAAGAAAATGCTCTCTCAGTTTATATTGTTTGACGCTGTTACCTCCGCACACGAAGGAATCAGGGCAGGTGCAAACCAAGAACTTCTACAGAATAAATTTCAACAGTAAGGAAAGAAGGGGAAAATGGAAATAGAGCTGGAACGTAAAAAGAGCTCAGTTGCTTGATTTGGGACTGTATCAAATTATCTGCAGGGTGTTCTCAACTGTGTTTCATTCCTGGCCCAATTTGGGACATTCCAGATATTATTTTGTTTACCTCGGTAAGATTCAAGGCATACGAAGTAATAAGGGAGAGTACACAATTTATACAACTGGAGTACAATTAAAGTACGGAGTACAACTGGCCGAGTTCAAATGTTGACTGTTGTATATATTCTTGTACGGAGTATTACCCCTATAGCCGTTGGGGCCCAGCCCTAGTCCATCACATGCAGATATCGCACAAGTACAACATACAAGATAAATCTAGACTAAATCTACATATGTTCAAATCTAGACTTCGTACAGATATAGATACTCAAGTAGGTAGAAGATGTGCAGTCCCCAGTAAAATATTAAAATTAACTTGCAAAGTCTGCAAAGTCAATCCAATGCCCATATTGCCCCCCCTAACCCGGCATCTACCGAGTTCCACCACGACTCTTCCCCCTATACTATAAATACTACCAAATACCACTAGAACCTTGGGAGGCTTGAGACATGTTTTATGATATAAAAAACTATTCATCGCTTCCTAGGTACTCCGTACTATCACTACCATCACTGTGGCACGATGTCGGACAAGTATCCCATCTTAAACCCTGTCAATCACTGCTATTCTGGACTTGACCCTGATATCCACTCTAACTGGACATGGGAAAGATAATCCTACCTATGTTGTACTCCGTGCAAAAACCTGGCACACGGCACCTCATCGATCGGCAGATTATTAGATTTTTATTTTTATTTTTTTCTTTCAAGGGAATTCAAGAAATTCTTTCCAGGGTTATCTTCTTTGTTCACGAGATGCGTTGGGCAGATATCAGGCTAGGAAGGCATCAAACGATAGTCTCGTGGACCCCTAATGCATATAATCTTAAGATTGGATATCGCTAGTAACGCCAACGCGATCTTAGGAAGTCTTTTTTCAATTCCAGACTGCCACGTTACCCCACTGGGCGGTTTTCGGCGGTTGCCACGGAGGGCTAGAACGAGGTCCTAGCGAGATAAGGTCTGTTTTTGTGTATATTCGATTTTGAAGAGATGAGTGTGTAAGAAGCAGAATCTAATAACGTCGCATTCGTCTAACATTTATGTAATTGCTATGTTACGTTGTAAATAGCAGATCTATACGGAGTACAACATACGGAGTAAACATCCCTCCCCTTGGGATGGGCGACAGTCCAGACTTTCTCCAATCTCCACTCCTCCACTTCATTCCGAGATGTCCACCAATGATAGTCGCCACACGCAGAGTGTTCGTCAGCTAGTGGGTCCCTCCATTAGGATCGACTGGGCTTGTCCTTGGACTTGTCACCAAAAACGGGAGAACGAAATGACGTTTCCGCAAAGGGGGGTTATAATAATATCTACGCATCCGGCCCTGAATTAATTTCTCTAGACTATTTCACCTCAGCCCTATCCTATGGTTTGATTTCGCGAGATGGTTCTATTATAATCCTATATCATATCCGATGATCCAGAAAATTACCCGATATACACTCATCCACAATGGCCTCCCCATTCCACATCTCCCGACACGAACAAGTCGAGCTAGAGCGCAATGAAGCCTTCCGAGTAATGCGCGAACAACTGCGCCGCCAGGAATGTGGCATGGAGCGACCAAGTTTCTGCGCAGGCCACCGACACTCCTGCACCTCCACCGAACAAGAAACCTACCGTCTTCACCGCGATATCATCCACACCCTCCTCGTCCCCCTCTTCCTAATCAACCACCAAGCCGAGCGCATCGCAGCCCGCACCCTCCCGAGCCAGAAAGGCGCCGAACCCGAGCGCGCATTTCGCGGCGAAGCCCGCAGCGCCTTCGCCTGGTTGAACTGCATCCTCACCGAAGAACACGACTGGTACCTTACAGCCCGCTGCCCTGCTTGCATCGTTCAGCATGTGCTGCACTCGGAGCCGACAATCCGATTTGTCACTGTCGCCTCGCAACTCGCAGGCGCTCGCTCTGGCTTCCAATGCTGGCTGAACGCTCTCGAGACAGCCGTCTGCGAAGACCCCTTCTGGGGCGATGCCTTCTGGCCGGATATCGAGGAGCGCGCCACCCGTCTGACTGAGGGCGTGCAGGAGCTCGTCCGTCAGTGCTACGAACTCAGCGCGACCCTCGATAACCCTGCTCGGGCTACCCCGTCACTCGCCAAGACCCCAATGCCTGTCTACGGCAGTCGCTCCGCCTCATGCACAATCCCCCTGAAGCCTTCTAGTTTTGCGCGGAAACAGGTTCGCCTGACGCGGGAGGAGCAGAGATACCGCTCCTCGGTTTTGTGGAATTGCTCGCAGACTATTAGACAGCCGCTGGCCGGCTGCACTACTGCGACTCAGTCTCGTCGCCGGTCATTGACTTCGTGAGGGAGCGATGTTGGGCTATGGTGGTGACTCCCGCCATGCATTTTCCTCCTCTCAACCAACCGGTTACTTTACACACTCCCGGCGCATTTTCCAGAATCAGCCTTTTGCGGATTGAACTACTCGTGATTCAAGAAAAGTATCTACGGACCTTGCGAATCTACGTTGTACAGAGACCCTATCGGGATTTTCGCGGATACCAGTTCCCCGATTCTCACGTCAGAACACATGGCACTTCCCCTTTGGCGTCCCACGCGACCGAGACCAGTTTCTCGATATGCAAGGGTCTCCGCGGATCTGGAGTCCGCTGTCATGATGCAATCGATCTAGAACCGTGGATGATCGAAGTATCCCACCGTCTCGGGTCGATGGAGATATTCCAATGCGTCGGTCTATATGGCCGAGAATGATGTGATTTGTTGATCATATCGGGTTATAGCACTATAGTGGTTATAGTGATAGCATGATAGTATAATTTTAATCATAATTTACTCTTTTTTATCCTAGATATACCAGACTTACTATCAAATAATGCAAGTAAGTGCATTAATATCAGTTGACGTGTACTATTCTATTTGGCAGTCTTTTCCAAGGTTATGTATATTAACCATAAAAGTAACCCCACGTCAAATCCATTCTTAAATTGCTTCATATGATCATATGGAGTACAGCAGATATGGCACTCAAAGATTAATCTAATGGGGTGGCAATACACTCTACGTGAGACGGTGGAGCAAGCCGGAGATGGGAACAGGGAAGTGAACCAGATCTGAGGCGCACGGTGGAAATTAAAACGGTCCCAACGTCCCTCAGACGATCAGGCTGGATCTGAACATGGGGGTTTCCTGTCAGAGTGCCACTCAAATTCCAGGATTCTAAGATTCCAGGGTCTTCGGAATGCGAACTTGCTGCGAACTAGACATTGCATAAATCTTAGACCGATATATATATGCTTCATTTGACCTAGAGTAGATATGTACATATATTGTAGCCTATATGTGCTATGCGTTGGCAGATACATGTAAGTATATGCCAATGCCCAACCCCTTCTCTCTCACACCGGAAACGGAGACGACATTCGTATGCGTACACTTGACTTGAAAGTACTCAGTACCTCGTCTAGGCCCACGGTCCACATACGTTCTGTGGTACTGGCGACTTGTGAAACCAAAGGCTTAGGCCGCATTAGGGGGGAAGTAATATGATAAAAGCATAATAATATGCTTGAGTCTGGTTCGGGTAATGAAGACTTCATATAAGTATATTCAAATAGATAAAATAGATATTAGTTTAAAGTGTATTCTGGTCTCAACTTGCACAACCCCGATGATCGTCACCGTGGAGCCAAGGCTTTCGGTCCATCGGTCGCTCTAGACTGGCAACATTTTTATACACATTTCAACTACGGATTTTTTGTTATAGGCTATAGATTCTGTATATAAATTAGTTCTATCAGATTTATCAAATAATATATCCCATATAAATTATACACATATATATATTATATCCCTTACAGCAAAAGGAAAAAGGAAAAAAGAAGAAAAGTAAAGTGGAAACCGATGACTCCATGACTTGGAAGGTCTAGACTTGTCCCGACCTGAAGAGTCTGGCCCCAACCCTTGCCCCAGTTAGTACCTAGTACATGGTCTAGTGCCTACTAGACCATACTATAGCCAAGTACCTAATACCCACTCTTCTCTTCCCGTCAATTTCCATTCGATTCACGCCCTCTTTTGCTTCTTCTTCTTCTCTTCTCTTCTTCCTTTCCCCCTCCCAAATATTCAATCATTTCCTGTCTTAAATTCCTTTCTTTATCATCAACTTTTTGTAGCATCCAACCTCCAAATCCCCCTCCAAATCCCTACCTTGGACCCGATCATCATCTTTTGGTCATCTTTCGATCATCTACCATCGGTCGACGGATGATTCATGACGGCTGCCATCTCCTTCCGTCCGTTGGATAACACAGACTGGATGACATCCTCATGCAATGGACAGTACTGGCCCGTCACTTCCACTCCTGACGATCACACCATGCATGTCCCACCAACAGTGAATCTCGACACCAGAGCACATCTCCCCCAGAATTCAGATACACAGGAAACTTCCAACCCATCCAGGATTCGCCGACGAGCTTCACAAGGATCTCTTCGAACAAGACCGTCACCGGTATCTCGCTTTCTCTCCAAGAGCAGCGTTGCCGTGAACTTCCCATCCTGGGACCAACGTACCTCACCTAGTTCGCCTGGTTCGCCCTACCGTGTGGAATCTCGCACTCGGTCGGTCGACTCTCGCCTTCGTCTTTCAACCACTGTGTCTCGCGGGCCGAGGCCTTTGGCTGCTTCCCCTTCTTGGAATTCTCACTATCAATCCGAATACCCCGCCACATTACCCCCCACGCCGCCAGAGGAGGAGATCCACGTTGCGTGGAACCCCAAGTCCGAGATGATGTTGTTCGACACACACTCCCACCCGGGATCCATGGCTATGATGGACGACACCCCTAGTGTGGACAATTCCTCCGCGACCGGTGCTTCGGATACACTCAGCAGTCCATCAGATGGGCTTTCTCATAGGTCCTCCAGCTCTGGAGGCAGCCCTGGGCCCCACGATGATATGGACTGCCAGCAGGATATTGGCTCATGGCTGGATCATGGCATCAATTTGACTGGTAAGCTATCGGTACATCTGCGTTTCAAGGCCAATCATTGACCTTTTCCAGCTTCATCACTTGCCCTATGCAAGACACGAGGCGAGGCCGTCAAAATCGTTTCCCAGACTCTCCCATACCCCAGGACATCTGATCAGGCAGTATCAGGGCCGAAAACCGACAGTGTCTTTTCCTCCGTTGTGCAGGCTGTCCACAACCACTTGCAACCTGGTCAATCACCCTATATCAATGTTACCCACGCAGTACCGGAGCAATTCAGTCTTTCGAATCTGCCCCACTCTCCCCCAGCACCCCTCGTTCTCCAACCGTTGCCGAGGAATACTTCAACGCCACCGTTTTCTCCAGTGCAGCAGTTGTGAGTGCTTACCATGACTACCGTGGACCACTCCAACGGCAAATGTCCCACGCCCCGATGCCCATTGTCCCCCCTCGCAGTGTCCACATCTCGGTCCTCGAGCGCTATCTCCCTCCAACCTCCGCTCAAGAATACCGTGATTTGTTTTGTCGTACCCGTCCATCCTTTCTCGTTGACCGTATGAGCGAGCTGTCACCTAATGGTGGCTCCCTCCTCTTTGTGTACCCAACCAAGAAAGGTGCATCAACCTTCAAATCCCAGTACCTGGGCCCCATCCTCGACCCCCTTCTCCGCCAACTCGTTGTGGTGAATGAGTTGTCCGCAGACGTGGGCCGCTACCTCGGCAAGCTCTCGCCCGTTTCTCAAATGGATGACTTTGCCACCATGAAGGCGAACATCGTGGCTCTCTGTGAATCATTGAGCGATAACGATTCCTCCTCTCGGTTCCACGTAGCCGATGCAGGCCGTGGAGAGACCCACCTCGACCGCAACCTCTGGGCCGAGTGGTTCATCCACCAGGAGAAACCCCGCATGAAGGAAGTCCTCAGTCTGTACTGGCAAAACGGCCGCCGTTCATCTAAGAACGCGAGCTCTGGATTCCCCGGCATGATGGGCAACAAGGAGGTCACATCTTCCGGGCTCCTGAGTGAGATCTGCGATGGCATCCGCAAGCGGCGCTATTGCGAGGACAATGAGCCGCGTGATGGTATAGAGCTTGGTGTCTTTGTGATTCGCCGAACGAATTAGATCGTCGCAGAATTGCTAGATCACTCTTCCTCCCTGTTCCTCGAATCCCTCACCCCTTTTTCATTCTTCCACCCCTTCTTCCGCAATAGCATATTTTAACAAACGGCCTTCACAAAAGATGACATGGGACCCAGGAGGTGTCCCCGGTGTTGGATTTCGATTTTCCGGTGTGAAATAATTTTTTCCGCACCTTGCATGACTCGTTTGGGGGTTTCCCGCTGCGAACATTTTGGATGAACTATGAATACCCCGGTTGTTGTTGGCGATTCGGGTTTTATGAACTTTTTGGACTTTTTCTTCTTCTTTATGATGGATATAGATATACACGATTTTGTGGGAATATATCTGCTATTAACAATATCTTTTCTTTTTCTGTAATCTACGATATCCCTGAAGTATATGTACGTGGTCGTGCTAGGTCTCGTCAGGCTCCCATTAGGCATCACCGCGACATAGTGTGAGCACTCCTTTACCACGGTTGTCCTATGCCTTTATTGCAGGCTATTCATGTTATAGTGTATATATGCTAAGTTCATTATATTGTCTTAAGCCAAATGCATCAGATTACTGGACTACGTCACCACGAACAGAGGCCCTTGATCTAGCTGAGAGCCACCGCGTAGAGTGATCATTATGGTTTCTTCCACTTGATTAACTGTCTGTATGATCCATGGTTAAAACAGCTGCGATCAATGTGTACAAGTGAAGGCCATCTGTGCCGATGTATATAGCTTGCGATAGCTGTGGTCCTGATTGCAATCTTGGAAGGCACACCAATGGAAGACGGGAAACTGATGTATGTCAATTCATTATTTTCCTTATTCTTCTTCCTAACACACTCTCTCAATTAGAATCAGGAACTCCATTTTCTTTTCACATTGTCTCCTTCACCTCGCTGTCTATTCTCCTCGGGGCGGCCAAACATTCTGCCGTCCATATTCGACGGTGACCCACCCCTCCCATCTCATCTTCCTTCGATTACCAACTTAATGCAATCTACCACCCTTTCTCGCCCACCCTCGCCACATACAATGTCCTATCCGAATCCTCCGCCCCTTAGCCCTGGCGGCGGGGCTGGTGCACCCTCGAAACGCGACAAGCGGCGCACCGCGCTCCAGGAGCGGCTCCAGGAACTGACGGGTCAGTTCAGCAATAATCGGGACATCCAGTTTCGTCAGCAGTTGCACGCACTTCAGTGCGATATGACGCTGATCAACAATGCTGATCCTTATGGGACTGGTCCGCTGCCGGACTCCGCGGAGAGCATCGCCGCGTTGATTGAGGAGACCGTTGGTGGCGGCAGCAAGTTTGCGAAAGAGATGGCTGGCCTCGCTGGATCCTGGTATTCCAAGTTTGTGCAGGAGGTTAATGAAATTAAGGAGAAGAGAGATGCAGAATTGGTCATGGCTATGGTGAGTTTCCAGTTTTTCGCAGCTATGAGGAGTTGACCCTAATCAATGGCTTTTTTTTCTTGTACAGAATAACTACAACAACGTTATGGAAAGACAACAGCGGGACCGTGACTTCCGCACTTACTTCGCACAAGAAGAGTTCCGTAACTTGTCCTCTACCCTGCGAGAGCGATTGGTCCAGAACATCTCCGGCAAGCGCGCCCGTCTGATGCGTGAAAAGGAGCAGCTCGATATTGCCGACACCAATGCCCTTCTTCTCCACCCCAACCAGTTCAGCATCACGAACCCTTCCAGCCCTGGCGGTATCCACAGCAACCGCAAGACTACTCGGCACACCCGTCACCGCGTTGACCTCGACGAGCTGGGCAACGGTTTCATGTCGGAGTTGAACAAGCGCAAGCGGAAGGCTCCAGAGGAGGACAATGGATCGCCTGCGCGGGACGCAGGCGATGCCACTCCCGCGAAGCGCAACAAGGTCGAGGTTACAAAGGAGCAGGTCGCTCCTTCCTACTCGATCCACTCCCTCTTCACCGACAAGGAACTCAACGCACACGCCAACCAGGCACACCTGGCCACTATCCATTTCTTCTCTACATCTAGACGCCCAGACCACGGATCCGGCGCGGTGACGAACGGCAACAATACCGATGCCGAGGATACACCCGAGGGCACAGGCCATGAAGATAACGGCACCCCAAGTGCAGCCGACATGATGCGTACCGCCAGTCACAACTTCCACGCTACCCGATCTACCCGCACCACCGCCGCGCACAGTGCTCTGAGCGCCCTAGCTGACCTGGCCGATAAGCCAGCCACCCGCCCTGTTCTCCCCTACCACGTTCTGTCCAACCACCACGCACGACCCAACGGCAACGCGCCGCCACTGACCTCCCTAATGAACGAGGAAGTCGACGACGATTGCGCCCGTATAAGCCGCCTGGCCAGCAAACCACAAAATTGGATCGACACATCTCTAGTCGAACTCGTGGCTGCACCTCTTCCTACTTCCGCAGAGACGATCGATGGCCACCCTGCCGATCCCGCCGTCTTCAGCCAGCTGCACCCGGATTTCTCGCCCGCCATGGGTATCGACTGGACTCCCACCGTCCACAACCCGGGCTTCGAGATGTTCCAGCCGCAGGCCATGGAGCGCGAGCGCAGTCGCAAGCGCACCCGCAATCACTGAGGGATATGCACATGAAGTTTCGGATGTACGTTAAGATGGGATGGGATGGTGTTTACTGCAGGAAGCGGTTACGGATTACCCTTTATCATTGATCATATTAGCTATGTTGTGAGGGATGGACCTCGGAGGTGTTTGGGATTTCTATTTCTTTTTCTGTGTTTATCTTATTTTTTTCTTTTTCGGATCATGTTCGCCCCGACCTGTCTGGCGTTGTTGGGACACACACATAGTACTTTGTTTCTCAGGTTTATGCTTGCCCCTATGTTGGGTAGTACAATCAATTTACATGTATACCTTGTTCTTCAGTCTCTGTAACTTGGGCTCGAAGTGATATTAATCTATATATCATAGCTCTGGGCCGCGGATCTCCGTCGGCCTGGTCAGCGCGATATCTGGCCAACATTACAGGCCAATGCCATCCGAGAGAATGATCCTACCATCTACAAAGCTCAATAGCCTACATATCCAAGGCCTGACCATTGCAGACCCTAGCCTTCCATTCCCATTCAACTACGCGATCGAACAACAAACTGTCCGCCTAACATCCGCAACGCCGGACAAACCTATATTCTAAACATGGCCTCCTTCCAAGCCCTCCAACAAATCCACACGAAAGCAACCTACAAAATATTCAACTCGCGAAATCTACTGCGCAGAAGTTGACCATTAGGTCTGACTTGGCCCTGGACTTCTGGGTTGATGTTCCATATCGTTCGAGATTGATATCAACTTAGGGCTAGCATCTATACCATCATCATGACAAAAACGGAACTCATCACCGACTATTCTATCAAGCAGGTTCTCCATATTTCTACTACAGCAAACACAATAAGTCTCAAACAACCTCCAACCTCATGCTCCGACGCGCCCTCCCCATCCACCCACCCATCCCCAAACCAATGACAGCTCCAGCCCCAGCACGACCAAAAGCCGAATCCCCCAAACCCCTCTTCAGCGGCAACTTCCCAACCCTCCAAACCTTCACCGAAGACACCGCAACCCCAACTTTCCACAGCCGCATCCTCCCCGCCATAAAACACGACCACCACGAACTCGAATCCCACAGCAACAAGATCCTCTCCTCAACAAACCCAAACGAAAAAACCCGCTTCCAAAACCAATTCGTCTGGGAACTAGCCCGCCACCTAATCGGCGAGGAACTCATCGTCTACCCAGCGCTGATCGAGTCCCTCCCAGACGGACAGGGAGTAGCAGATAAAAACAGACTCGAGCATCAGGGCGTGAAGCAGCAGTTGAAGGCGTTCCAGGGTCTTGAGTCTACGGATACGAGGTTTGTGCCGACGCTTAAGGGGCTCATGCGCGATTGGGGGATTCATGCTAGACATGAGGAGGAGGTGGACTTGCCCAGGCTTGAGGAGTTGTTGTCCAAGGAGGAGAGTGTTGAGTTGACTAAGTCCCTGGATCGGGTTAAGATCTTTGTTCCTTCCAGATCGCATCCGCTTGCGCCTACGGAGCCGTCCTTTGAGACGGCTGTTGGGCTTTTGACGGCCCCGATTGATCTTTTGGCGGATTTGTTCCGGAAGTGGCCTGATGGGAAGGAGAAGAAGTAGGGGGGTTAGGGGGGTTAGATTGGTAGAAATGCATTGCTATAGTGGAAATAGTATGTTAAGATCATTTCATTCTACTTTAGTGTTCCTTAAGCGTACAGATTTAAAAAAAATATGCCAAGGCAAAGAGCGAGCTTGTCTGATACCAGTATGGACCTCAGGATGTACTCCGCAGATCCACGTAAGCACTAAAATCCACCTGGGCACTTCGCCGAACGGCCCGTGCCTTGTAAGTTCCTGTCTCCTCTTCAGCGAACTTGCCATGCCTCCACGTCACCGTCCCAAGCTATCTCTCTGGGCTCGTTTTCGAACATGGCTTCGCTACGCCCACTCACCCCTCCAACTACGCGGTAGTCTCGTCCGACTCAGCCATCAGCACAAGTACCCATTGCTCACGCTCCTGCGCATGTTCATCCCCTATCCGTCCTGGTTCTTCCCAGTTCCCGGTCCATTTTCTCCCCGCGCGCTTATTGAAGATACGAAGAATAAGACGGGTATAATCACATCTCATTTTGGCGATATCCATAATCTCCGCGCTATTCCTATCTGGCGTATGCGTGACACGCCCATACGATCGATCTACCGGCTGTATGAGCTCCACCTTGCTGATCATTACGCGATGATGGGATGGGAGACGGAATATTTCTTTTATCGGCGAGATTGGAAGCTAGGAGATATACCAGACTCGAGAGATCCTGACCCGCTTCGCTACGCAATTGTCGCTTCTATTGTTGATGAATTACACGAGGCGGTTAATTGGAGACTGAGTCTTGGTCTACGGAGAAATCGAGAGCATGTTTATCGCGAAGAAGATGGAGACCCGTGGCCGCCCTTCACTCCGGAGAAACTGCCTGATTGGACAAAGAAGGTCGCTCCTATCGATAAGGATCTGCTAAGGCTGTCGGTGCCACCAGAATCACTAGATATGGAGGGGAATCTAGTGCTCGAAGCTAATGGTAAAAGTCCCAATTTTGCCCGACGCAATATTATCACGAACACAGGTTGGCTCTATACTATCTAGGAATTCAATTGCGCATATCTTTGAACACACAAAGCCAAATCAGTTTTGCCGTGTGATCGCAGTGTTCAGAGCACCATTCATAGTAGGCTACAGGATGTCCAAGACAAATGTCCTTACTTTGTCCCATGTCAATTTTCATTCCTCGCCTACACTGTACATATGTACAGAGTATGAAGGCTCAAGTATTCAATTGGCTATGTAATAGTCTGTTCTATAAGACCACGTTCCGACACTTTTAAGTGTCCGATGCCAGTATAATACATTCTTGGGTAAATATCCGCCGCATTCCAAGGTTCCTGACCGATACTGTAAGCATCCATGGATCCATGGGTCATCCGTAAAGTTTGCCGAGACGGCCCGTACCTTGCTAACCCCTTACACTCTCCCACCACTATCGCCCAAGCGAGTTCGACTAGGCCGCTGTGATAATTCTAGGGAATAAACAGACTCGATTAGGTATGATCAAGAAAGCGGATATATATAGCCTCACCATATCAGAACATCTAGTACTCACTCCAGGGCCTTTTGTGCCCGGTGATGCAACCGCTGCCATAAAGGGCACAGCAGGACACCCCCCCCCTCCCACCACCAATGCAAGTCCGTGATTTATTGTAATGTCTTGTACCCTGCGGCCATGTTATTTGTTTGGAGGGAGAGTATAATCAGAGGATTGGACTATTGATTATTGGTTATATGAGACGAAGTTAGATGCATGCCAGCATATTCAATTCCTACTCCTGATTTACCAAGCCCATTCTGCGCCATTCAGCCACTAATTAGAGTACTCTAAACTGAACGAACAATGCAAGTTAGCATCTATTATCATTTCAGGCTTAGATTTAGAAGCCACTTTGGCCACTATCTCATCCCTCCACAGTCAACACTGCCGATCTCGTCGTGCCCAACCGCTGCCCAGAATAGCCATACCGCTGCAAGCGACGCAACCTGCCAAGTCGATTCGCAGTCTCGACCACAGACTGCTGCATCTCATCGTCACCTGATGAAGATCGTCGCCGCTTCCACGCCTTACGGAATTGATGCTGCTCGTCGTCCTGCTGTCTATGCCGCATAGACAGGAAATAATCATGGGCTTCCTTTTCTTCGCTCAGGGCCTGGACCTGAAGCATCGACAAATTAGTTCATGATTCCTCATTTATCAACTTCAAAATGCGATAGCCAACTGGAATACATAGAACAATACACAGCAATAGAAAAAGAAAAGCACTTTCCACATACATATGATAACCACACCTCCTGCTCAGAACTCCATGCCTTCTGACACCTCTCCAGCTGTTTCTGCGCATGCACAAGCTCCCTCTCCTGCTCGGCTGTCCACCGGTCTCGACTGCGGATAATACTCGCCCAACTAACAGCGCGAGCGAGCTGGGCCCGCGTCGGACGCGCCTGGCTGGAACAGTGTGTCCGGCCCTCGGAAGATGAATCCGGCGCTGCACCCGCGATGTTTTCCGGCGCAGATGATGTTGATTGCGGGGTGGGTGCGTTGTGGTGCGCGTTTGCCTTCACCGCTACGTGCACGTGGCCGTGGACATCACAGTGCATGGATATGGATTCATTGTTCTGGGCATGGGGGCAGCTGTTGGGGTCTGCTAGGATGGGATTCTTTTCATTGAGATGAGTTTCCAGCTCGGGGGTTTTGCCTTTTAGACTTGTTCGTCGCTTCCAGGGGAGGGATAGTGGTGGTAGGGCTCGATGGACGATTGTAAATACCGACATGGCTGGGATGATCGACACACATACACCATGTATGGAAAAGGAACGGAAGAGATAATCGAAGTATGGTGGCATATACTTGTTATCCTGGTCTCTGGAAATGTTCTTCTCCCCATGTCGTACCAATCCTTGCTTTTATAATGTTCCGGCTCGCCTCCCAAGTGGTACTTCACGATCTAGCCAGGCCGACACCAAAGGACGAAAACGCGTGCAGGGACACCTCGCAGGAACCTCGCACGGGGGGTGGGGAGTTCGAGGCTCTCCTGCTTCTGCTTGGCTGCCCACGCGATAAGTATACGATCGTGCAGGAGACGCGGGGTGGCCTGGTTGGTCGAGATGGTGGAGGGCTGCAGGTCTGGTCGAGACTTAAATGTAAATTTTGTTTGCTTCTGGGACGGTTTGACAGTTTGAGGGCTTGGTTGTACAGTTGTTTCATTGGGATGGAACAAAAGCAGATTTGGATGGCGTTGGCTTGGCCGGTATAAAGAGCTGGACTGAGTTGCGTTCTGGATTCACCTCACGCGATAAATGTTTCCATCCCTGCTCCATCAGGTAGTCGGGGAAATAAGGGATCTTGATGCAGCAGACCTCCGTAATTGGCTGGATACGCATGTTCGAGATGCAATATACACATGGTGTTCGCAGTTGAAGTCAAGGATCCCCTTCCGGGATTTGGTACTTTGGTCACTTTGATCGAAAACTTGGAAGTTATAGTATACAGCACCCCATTCATGTCCAACTGATGAGGCTAGAGACTAGAGAGGCCTAAACTAAGCACAGGCGCAATAAATCCCCCAAAACAGACTAATGCTGCATACAAGCCTAACCAATAACCGTGAGGGAATCATAACCATAATAGACGCATTTTAAACAAAACCATGACGCCAGGTGCTCATCGGATATCCAAAAAAAAAGGCCATAATATAAGAAGTGGGCGAAGGAAAAAAAAAGGAATAGAGGTTTATCTCCATGTATCCACTGAAGTACCCCGGTTGGCCTTGGCCTTTCGTTCCTCTCGGATCTGCTCGCCAATAATGATGCTGATGAGTCTCCGATGCAGATCAGCTTCTGTCCAATCGATCTGTCCGCTGCCACCATATTGCATGTCAGCCCGAGCAAGCTCGTGGGCAAAGCGATCGATGATGGCAAACTGGATCTCTGTGATGGGTACCCCGTGATGACCATCGGAGGTCCATATCCAATCACCGATGATGGCAGCCCGCCCTGGAGCATCGTAGTATTCAAAGCGCTCGGGGTATCGCTTGGCAACTCGGTAGATACGACGAAGCGCAGCGTAATGCTCGTCGGAGAAGTATCCGAAGACAGCAAGTGGTCGTGGGCCTGGAGACGCCTCATCCTGGTGGTTCACCGGTTCTGCATCCCCGTTCTCCAAGGGATCTTGCGAGACACTCCGCTCAGAGACCGGCACATCCTTTTCTTCCGAGAGGTCTCTAGAAACGCCTCTCTCGTGTATTGGGTCATCCTCTTCTTCCGTTGTGGGGAAAGGATCTTGCTGGATCTGGGGAGACTGAGATGGCGATGGCTGTCTCCAATGGCTCGCGGGTGATTGGCTTGCTTGCTTTGAGAGCGGCTCATCCTGGAGGTGTCCGTCAAGCTCCTTCGCAGATTCAATGCTGGCCATTTCCTCTTCATCTTCCAAGTCAGACGCTTCCTCCGGGATAGTACTGACACTTGAGCTTCGGTCACGGTTGGGAGCCTTCAGCCATTGCGGGGTGAAGCTAGTTATTTTACTGAACCAGGATGATGTTGGCTCCTGCCTATTAAGCTGACGATATTGTGGGGTGGATGCAGAATTTACGTTGGGTGATTCCGATTGACTGAGAGCCGCATTGGAAACGCTGATGTTGCCATGGTCTTCTTCCAATGGTTCTTCCATAGGCGGGCTTCTTTGTACAACCTTCGGTGATGCCTTGCCATTGAGGAACGCGTTTTGTGGACCGAGGACCCGTGGGTTGGGAGTATCAGGGCTGGACTGGGAGAGAGGTTGTAAACGAATACGCGCTGGCGTGCGCGACACGGGGCCCTTCATCACAGAGTCATTGACTGGGGAATTCTGTGTCTCTGATGGGCGGGCGAGTAAACTCCGAGGCGTACTCGTTCCATTGTAATAACGTGCGCGGTTTGGTGTATCCTCTTCTGCAAGCAAAGCAGACAGATCGACTTTTTGTTCACGGAGCTCGCGAACTTTAGACGGCCCAAAGCGCGCTACATAATCATGCTCTGAAGGAGCGTAAGGTGATGAGCTCAGGTGGTCTTGATCTGCAGAAACCGGAAGGTTGCCCAAAGGACGTGCAAGTGGCTGCGGATGAGATTGAATACCATCGTCTTTAGAGTGTTGTGAAATATGGCTGTGGTCGTTGGCTTCAAGTTGCCAAATATCATCATAACCATCATCCTCATCTTCTAGGGGTTCGGGCTCGGGTTCAACATCTTGGGGCACATCTGCTGGTTCTGGTACAGGCCCAGGCGCGGAATCGTTGGGCTCTTCATCGAACCCATTTCCGGTCTGAGGTTCAAATCGCCGTTCATATTCAAATCCGATGTCCGCATCATCTTCCGCCACATTTTCATCGCTATCGATGTAAACGACCGACCGTGAGTTTGAAGCCATCTGAGCCTGGCGGCTGACTGATTCTCGTTCAAGCTGCCATCGTGCCTCCTGCTGTGCCTTTTGGTGGGACACTGGGCTTTGCTGCAGGGAGGTATTGAGTTTGGGATGTGACGGTCGATTGTATATTTCTTGCGTCCCGGTCACATCTTCGAATGTTTCGTCATGTTCCCGGCGCGTCTTTTGGTGGGGCATTGGGCTTTGCTGCAGGGAGGTCTTGAATTTGGAATGTAAAGGTCGGGTGTATGCTTCTTGCCTCTCGATCTCGTCTTCGAATGATTGATCACGTTCCCGATGTGTTCTTTGGTGGGACATCGGGCTTCGTCGTAGGGAGTTGTTAGGTCCGAGATGTGAAGGTTGGGTGTATCCATCTTGCCTCTCGATCTCGTCCTCACAGGGTTGATCATGCTCCTGCTCTTCTGATTCTTCGTCGTTGAAGTCATTATAGTGACGTGCTTCTTGTTCTTCTTGTTCCTCCTGGAGACGTTCCTCCTGGAGACGAGATGCTTCATGATCTGCTGCTATGGCCGCAGCCTCATCTTCCTCAGCGAGCATTCGACGCATAGCAAGCTCCTGCCCTAGCCCCATAGCAGCCCGGAGTTCTCGCTGGGTCTCGGCGTTGAACGTGCTGAAGACACTCTCCAACCGACGTCTTTTGTGACGAGCATTGCTCTTACCCGACCACTCGTCTTCTTGAGGCCTAAAGGGACCTTGCAGGGCCAAGCTAAGACGAACAAGTCTGGCCAAGCTGGTCAACGTCCTTTTCTTTGGAACAATTGTTGGTTTAGTGGGAGACGATGTGGCAGGGAGTTCAGGGTAGGCAATCTCATTCATGTAGTTCACAGATTGCGGCTCAGTCGCATGTGCAGAGTGCTTCTCCGGAATATCAATGCTAGGATTTTCGTATAACCCAGGGCGTAGGGTCGTAGTGACTGGACTGGATGACTTTTGAGTGCGAGAATCACCTCGGAGGTCTTCGATCGTCCCAGGAAGTTTGCGTTTCAACCGGTCTCCGACTTCCTTCGGTTTGGGATCACCGTTCGCCACAGCACTGGAACCGAATCCATGCTGCTTGGCTGATGGGAGTGTATCAAGTGAGATCATAGTGAACCCTTCACTTTCCATGATAGTGTCGAATTCTTCGTACTCGTCTGCGGGATCTTCAACGGGACCAGCTTCAGCATGATGGGGTTCTGCCCTTGGGGGGTGATTCACGTCGGCTTGTTGGGTCTGATTTTCTTCATCGGCCAGCGAAGACGTGGGGGTCGGCGTCGGATATGTGCGCGATTGTGGGCTGGCGGTATTGTGAGAAGAGGCTCGCGATGACAAGATTGCTCTCTCGCGTGTAGGTGATGGCATTTTTGAAGGGGTAGAGTGGATGTTTTCATCATCTAAAAAGTGATGTTCCGTAGCTCCGATGACAGGCGTCTCCAAACTCGTTCGGCCGTATTCACGGCGAAGATTGCCCAGATCTTCCATGACCGGCTCAGTTGGGTCAGGAAGCTCTGCAATTGACATGTCTGAGTTCCCCCAAGAGTCGTCCTCGGAGTCTGCATCCCCACGAGATTCAAGGGACTGGCGTGCGCATTACTCCCGGCGAAAGAGTCCGTCGGACTGAATTGATGTTGGCCTTGGCCAGTGTTGCTGGCGAGAGCATCCGCGGGGCTGAATCGTTGGTGGCCGAGATCAGTCTCACTAGGCATAGTATCCATGGGACTGTATTCACGTTGGCCTTGACCTGCTTCATTGTTGATGGTGGTCACTGGGCTGGATTGCTGTGCTTGACGGGAATCACTATTGGGGATTATTTCCATCGGACTAAAAGGATGTTCATATTCGACAGTCGGCGTTGCCTGATCATCCAGCAGCTGAAAATCCTGTGGTTTGGGTTTGGGCGTGCTCCGTGGTCGGCCTCTTCTGCGTGGCTGAGAGCCAACTTGTATCCCAGGAGTATGGCCCGGCCCAGGTGTATGCCCAGCGCCCGCGAGAAACGGGGACACATTCATATCAGACTTTCGTGGACGCCCTCGCCGCTTCAAGGGCGTTTTCTCCTTCAATGGGCTCCTCTCATCCTTTAATGGTATCATCATTGTCGTGGTCGAGGGTTTTAATCGTTTGCGCGACGGGCTAGCCCGGTTCTCATCATCTTCATCTTGTGTCGCTTCGAGCGTGAGTCGGATGCGCCACGGGCTAACATTTCCCTCCTGAACCTTCTCCGGCGAGAGCGACTTCTGCCTACCACCATTGAACCTCATTGTTGGCGACCCCGGGAGTATGACATCGTTGAATTGAACGGAATGCGCGCTTTTCGCGGGACTGAGGCTGACGCGCGGTCGCGGTCGCTTGGCCGGAGTTCGTGATTTGGCTACTATAGGAGACATCCAGCTTTGGCGCCCTGCGAAAGGTTTAATGGGCGATGAGATCAAGTATTGGGCATCGCCTGGAGGACCCAGAATATCGGGGGAGGAGCTCTGGCTGCGCGACGAGGCCGACATGGCGGACTCATGTGATGGAATCTCGGGAGGCACGCGTGCCGTGCCACCGAAGGGGTGGAAGAGCGGACGTTGAGAAATGCGACCACAAAAAAGTGCGGTCTCGTAACTATTCACAGGCTGACTTTATGATACAGAAATAAGAGAGAAAACGCGGGGCAGCCATAAACAAGTCTCCCGATGCGGTACGAAAGAGCGGTCCTCGAGGTGGTTAGGTAAGCAGCCAAACAAACAGGGGAGTCTATTATTGGACACACGATCTTCTCTTTCTTCCCCCTGATACGTCTTGAAACATATGTGGAGATATAACAAAATAACAATACTAACGATATTTCTTTAGCTTGCCATCGGCTTAGTGATCTACAAATCTTTATCGACGTCATCCACACAGGGTACTTGCTTCAATGTCACACCGCAAGCTTCGACTACTAGATGCACACATTCCATGACCATTTGCACATCTTCCTTGGAGATCCCCAACCGCCTTGTTCCTCGGATATGCCAGTAGGTCATCCGTGGCATGTCTTGACCCATGACAGCGGGTAAGACTACCATCTCTGTATCCACGTCATCCAAAACCTGGCGGTCCGACAACAGTAACCCATAGGTGATATCAGCAACCCAAAAGCCAAAGTCTGGATGATCTTTGAATAACCCAAACAGCGCGGCAGTATTATCCGCATATATTGATTTTAACCAATCCATCCCCCGCGCATGATTTGCCTCGTCGCATTGCCAGCCTTCTCGGGTGAAGGAACATTCCGCATCTTCCTCGGACATGAATTTGCTGAGGCTGAGCAGTGCCTCTGCGGGTTTTGGGAGTCCCACAAGAGCAATGTCCTTAAATAACGTCTCGCGCATACGTCGAATCAGCTCTGAGCGTGCAGTGGTGGTCGAATATGCATGTTGGCTTATCAGGTACAGGTATAGCTGGCCGCAAAGGTGTAATTCTGGCGTCGTCGTAATTGCACTTAACGTTGTCAGATACCACTTTTCACTGGCGATATTCGAGGCTTCGAATTTGGCTTCGATCGTGGCAAAGAGCTCAGACCAACGCGGCTCTGTAGTTGGGTTATTGACATCGGATGTGTTCATAGTTCGAGTCCAATTCAGTTCACCGCGTGTCTTGTTTGAGATCTGAGATCTTGGAAAGAACAACTCTAAGCGCTTGGTATGACGCAGGGTTGAGACTGTACGGTGGCAATCCACGGATTTGGGGTCCCTACATGCGGCGCAATCCATGGTTCGCACAAGTAACCTCGTGTTTATGTTGTCTTATACCTACCAAGGTATGTAGGTATACAAGAGCATGCCGAGTCCTCTGACTTTTCCAAGGTTGTCCGGAAGTTGGCTCACTAACAGCCCCAAGCTATCCTCCACATCTGTCTCGATGTGCTTGGCGTGGTTGGTCCGTCTTATGAAAAACCTGGGAAACTGGGCATGAATTGCCGGAAAGAATAGCAATCTAGACACCCATGCCCTTGATATAGCAGCCCCTTTCCTCTTTAGGAAAGATTCGGGACCCGTCACTGGGTCCGACTTGATTTAGCATGCCGAAAATCATGCTAGCAAGCACGTTAGAGCGTAAATCCCCCGTTGTGCCATTTCACCTCCAGGGTTGCCTTCAGCCATGATATAATTCAACTGTCATAAACGTGGCAAAATCCTTAGCATGGCAACATATATAGCTGGCACTTGATATTCTCACATCCTTTCTTTTTACAAGCTTCATTTATTTATCCAAAGGCTTAACCAGAAATACCAAAACCCCCAACATGTCGACCGAAATTGACCCGAAGAAAATCATCGCAGAAGTGTCCGGTCATGATATTGATCAGTGGGTGCGCACAGCTTCCTTCACGCCGGAAGTTGAAGAGGTAGGTGACTCCGTACTATCTTTGGCATTCATATGCGAAAATTGCAACAGTTCACCTAACTCTTATCAGTCCATCCGTGGCCACATTCACCAGGAGCTGACTAGTTGGCTCTTCTTCCGCAAATTGGGTGCTGATTGTGCCCGCAGCAACATCTCCTTGCATGGATTCGCGAGGTGAGCATACCTTCGTACCCATTTTCGGAGAGTCTCGTGGAATACCTTCGATACTAACACTATCCAGACTCTGGGAGCGCTCGGCGGAAGAGTGCTTGGCTGACTTCAAGTGGCTAGAGAAATACCTTCTATCACGTGGAGGACGTTCGAAGCCTACGTCAATTGAAGCTACTACGTTTGAGTGGCCTGACAACCCGATTGAGCCAGTCGGTCCCTGTAAAGAAGCATTCTTCGTGGAGAAGAAGCTGTTGGAGGACCTGGAACGGCTTTGTTCGTTAGCAGACAAATCTGGGGACGTTGCATTGACGGATGCCATTCAAAGCAGATTCATGCGCAAGGAGACAAGGCACGTCAAAAGCCTCGCAGACCTCCTACGACAGGTAGTGCGAGCCTCCAAGCAGCCTGGCCTTGGTATCTACCTCCTCGACCGGGAACTACGGGATAGCGATGGTATTGTCCCGTGGGATTGCGTTAATGACCCTCGCCAACAGGGTAATGACCCTGCAGAGGTCTGAAGTACATGAAACTGCTCGACCACTAGGTAGTCCATGCTCATGGAATTCTTTCCATATGTTGGTAATTGATCGACAAGGCGGGCTGCCTAAAACAAATTGCACATTCTTCGGCATTCTCACTCATAGGAAGGACCCAATAAGATTCCCATGCTATAGACTACTACTGCTAAAGAGAGGAGAATACCTAGAGGCTATAAAGAGCACACAGACATTAATTCTCGCCGTTCATACTAGAGCATGCGCCTATAGTTGTACTCGCTGGATTCGTCGATGGCAAACACAAATTCTAGGTGCATCTGACATTGAATATCCTTTTCTACGTTTGCAGAGTGAAAATCTATCTCATCCTGACATGTGTGGCACGGTGGTATAGTCAGATCTTTCACAAGCAGTGTCTGAATGTGGCTCCAATTTTCTCCTATTGTGTGCTGCCACCAGACCGATGAATCTCTTGAGCCCACTTTCAAACCCTTTCTGCTCTGCAATAGCGTGGACATATCTAAGAAAGGGTACATTCGCCGTGAATGCACCATACTAATGCAAAATTTCATCCAAGGAGATACATCTCCCTTGTGTTTAGTAGTAACCACCATTGATTCAGCATCTTGGCAGGGTGAGAACCTGGCGGTCATTGAGGGGTGTGGGTAGCAGTGTCACTAGGTATGCCTTGGTTGAGATGCCCATATGAAGCTCTTCTTTAGTACCAAAACTGACGCTCAATAACGGGTTGAAGTATATGTTACATCATAATGACCGTCACGGGAATGACTCTGTCCAAGGCATAGTTATATATTTAGTGAGACCCCAATATTCACTATAATCAATACAAACAAATTATTGCTTAACTTTTAATCTATCTTTCTCAGAGAGATTAACATAATGAGCGACAACGAAATTGCAGACAAACACGGCAATATTATCCATCAAGGCGATTATGTCGCTACCAGAATTCGCGGCGGAACGCACGAAGGAAATGTTAGTAAATGAAATCATTTCACGGACAGCCTAGGTTCCATTTATATGGGTCTAGTGAGCGGAAATGTGCTAATGGCTCGTTTATGTAGGTGGAAGAAATTATCACAGACCAGCAACGAGCGGATGAACTAAACGTGAGAAACCCACCGAAGGTGAGTGGAATGATACTATTCTAGTATTACACTAGTATTCTCATACTAAGTGCATTATCTTGGATAGGTTCGCTTCGAGAACAAGAACGGTAAAATGGTGGCACATAATCCTGGCACATTGGAGATCGAGAACGACAAAACCGAATGAAGCAGTGAGTCTTCAAATTGAGCAACTTGAAGGGCGCTGGATTCCACATACAGTGCGTCAGGCTTATCATAGCTGGTCAATATTGTTGAATGGGAACGATTGATCAATGTGAGATGCGGTGGTATTTACAACAAAGCCAAAGGCGATTTAGGGTCTGACTCTCTATGTTTTGGTATGCTAAAACAGATAATTATGATATCAATTTCCATGTCACAGTGGAAATGTACATTTATAACAGGTCAGACTATTTGAAATTAGTTTTGGGATTTTAGTTAGCTGTTCAGGCACCTACCGGTACCTACCTAGGTAGGTAAGCGTATAAGCGTATATGACAATCACCTAGGATATTTCTCCTTAGGAAACCGGCCCTCAGCTGAACCCTACATAATATTTATAAGGGAGTACTTAAGAAGCACTCTTGGAGTCGAAGCCGCGCTAAGATTCGCAGAAACATGGCAATCCTTTCAACTTAGGACCAGTGGGAATTCACGGTCAGCGCAGCTCCATATGCCCGACTCCGAAGACGAGCCCTAGCCCTGTGTGCCCTTCAACTCTATGTAGATCTTAGTAAAATAGCAAATAGCATTGGGGTCGATCTTCAGAACATAAGGTCGATCGTTCAAAGCAGCTAGCCCCACTTATATGGCGTCAGTATCAGAAGCCAACAGACGTAATCTGACGCAATATTTCCCCCATTGGTAATGCACAAGTCAATTATAGGAGTGTTTTAGTCTTCATTGGATGCGTCATCTAAAAAGTGTTGAGAGTTTATCTTTTATCCACAAGCGCCATAAAAGGTTAGCATCATAATACTATATATGCTGCATGTACCCAAAACCCTATTCCTCAGTCCACATTCCTTAGCGAACTGATGGCTATCAGACCCGAATTACCTTCACGCTATTCATGTGGATAGCCGCTCGACTTCGAAATTGAGACTACAGTGACAGCCTTTCCTGAGATACTCATCGGCAATTCAGTTTCTCTGGGTGCCCCAACTTCCATGGCTGATAACTTGACACTGGTAGTGGTTGGGGACGAGGGCGTGGGGAAATCAGCGCTTGCAGTGCGGGTTTGTCATGTATTTTCCTATCATATCCGAGAAGGTGCTAATTTCGACCATAGTTCTGTCTAGACCAATTCGCCGAGGGCTTCGAACCAACGATGAATGATTCATATCGCACGCGAATGGTGGTTGACAACAGGCCTTGCATCCTCGAGATTATAGACACGGCGGGGCGTGGGGAATATGCTGCGCTCCGTGAAGATTACATTCGCGATGGGGACGCATTTATTATTGCATACAGCATCACCTCTCGGGAGTCCTTCTCTCATGTTCGAACGTACTACAGCAATATCAAACAAGTGAAAGAAGACATGGAGGCGGAAAATACTTTAAAGCTGTCGCCCTCCAAGCGCCCGGTTCGTTCGCCCATCATCCTGGTGGGTACTAAGAATGATGTGCAAGCTCAGCGTGAAGTCTCCCACAAGGAAGGACGGATGCTCTCAAAGTCGCTAGACTGCTGGTTCTATGAAACATCACCTAAGTGTGGCTCAGATGTAGAGAGGGCGTTTAGTGATGTTATTAGATGCTTTCGGCAAGAGAATCTTCCCGGTCATCCCAAACCTCCAGCGTCGAAGCGATCAAGGAAGGGTCAACATAGACGGAAGGTCCATGACGCACGCAGGTGCATCGTTTCGTAAATAGTATAACCGTGGTTTATGAAGTCAGCTACCAGTATCCGCAGTCATACAGACTTTCGATGGGCAATCAGTCGGGACACGACTCTTTAGCAACCTCAATTTGTATGAAGGGACGAGAAACAATGATTGAAGCATACCAACTCTAGCAGTACGTTTGATTGTGAGTCATGCCAAAATTATTTATCATCCCCTTATGCATCATTTATCCATTGGCTAGCAGGCAGTCCCGGAAGAATAGTACCTAGGCACCAGTCTACCTAGCCCTGGAGGTAGTGGGCTACCAATAACGTAATCCGCCAGCAATACACACCTAGGAAAAGCCTAGTCTACATGGATTATGTGTTGTATACTCCGTAGTTGTCGGTCAATAACTTCGTAATTGAGAATGAGTCAACTTCCAGGTACGTTGCTCTCTGGCTTTGAACCAAGCGTAACAGATAAATCTGAGGGATTGAGCCTAGCAGAAAGCGTCTTTGATGCTCACATCATATGTGTTGCTAGCCCTGGTTGGGGGCCAAAGTGTGGGGTTTAGCGTCTTTCCTTTCCGGTGAATAACATTACGCGCAGTATTAAAACACATTATCCAGCGTTACAGATCCAAAAGGAAGTTCTGTCCAATTTACTTTGATTGCATGGTAGAATGAAAAAAAGATGTCAGGTACCAGAAGCGTCGCACTAGCGTGGATCTGTGACGCTGGCCGAGGACAAATTCAACGAAAGCATACTTAGGTAAAGTGAGCTGATATTCTTATTAGTACAAGCATGTCTCTCAAACTGTCTCCGTTCCCCTCAAAACGCAAGTTTTATAAAGCTGCATGGGCCGCAAAGAGCCTCATTTACTGCTTTGCTAGACGGACCTGCCATCGATATTGCTCCAGCTGACCGGATCTAGGACGAGCTTGATTCCCCCGACGCTAGCGGATAATTAATTCCAGCCCTGGAGGGTAGCTTCTTCTGGCTTACGTTGCGAGGAACAATTATGGCCCCCACTCTTTTCTCACTAATAAAAGCCAGCAAAGACTTAGCATTCTTGGCAAGTTCTTGTTCTGGATCTCAACCCTTAACTTCTCACACAAGACACAAGACTGATCGGTGACATGGCGCGATCATTTGCAGATAATAACGCAATACCCAAAGGCTGGCGTACTCGACACCCGGGATCTGCCATGTGGATCGTCATCGCTATCTTTCGGGGCTTTTTAGAGGCAATTTTCTACAGTATCTACTACATCCCGAGCCCTTTGCGCCAGAGTCCAACGTGGGCCTACCGTCAGGCCTGTATGACACGGCTTCTGGAGAGAGTCTTTCATATTATCACGGAAATTGGTTTCACGCAATCTTTGAGCCTAGAAGCGGGCAAACTCGGCGATCGCTGGGTGACTATAGACCCAGCGCCAGCGTCCGCATATTACGGCGACTTCGCAAGTGACACTATCAAACCAGAGACGGTCGGCGGTACCTGGTATCCAAGTCTACCATTGAAACAGTCGCTGCTAGAAGAACAAGGCCTAGTGGTTTTATCCTTTCATTCTGGCTCGCTCCTATGGCTGACTGGACGGCCGGAGGACTCAGGCCCCACTGCAACTATGCTGAATAACAGTCTGGGCAACAATACTCGCTCTTTTTGGCTGCAGTACCGTCTCGCCGGTGGCAGTAACCCAACACCATATCCGGGGCCATGCAAGACGCGGTAACAGCATACATCTACCTCACCAAAGACATGGGAATATCCCCATCGCGCATTGTTCTCGCAGGCGATTCCACAGGCTCGACTATTGCAGTCGCGCTGTTGCGCTATCTTGCCTCTATCAAGGAGGTAAAAGATCATGAGCTTGCCGAGCTTCCACCTCCAAAGGCATGTCTTTTGTTTTCGCCCTCGGTCGAGTATTGCTTCGAAGGTGATCCGGAGGCTGTCAGCGCAAATAGGAATATTAAGACCGATTATGTCGAGGCGCGTATGATGGCATGGGGTGCAAGGGCAATTGCGTTACCTGAGACCGTGCGACTGGATGATCCGTATATCTCTCCAGCGCTGCATCCATTTGCTACCCCGGTTCCAATTTTCGTTCAGGCGGGTGGCGCGGAGGTTCTCGCTGATAGTGTTCGTGGATTTGCCACCGCGATGAGCTCTGTCCCGGGCAATGTGGTAGAACATTTTGAAGTTCCAGATGTGCCACATGATATTTATGCTGTGGGCGCTATTCTCGGATGGCCGAAGGAGCAAGAAGAGATCCATGAAGCTGCGGCCAGATTTGTTCTACAATGAGCTTTTAGCTTTTCATCATGTCATTTCATTTGATTTCTCCATTACAACATCCAATACGGTAAGGCCGTTCCCCCATCCATATGTTCTAAGTCACTAACTTTGCGCTATATAGGTCTATAGTGATCTATTTTTACATGTCTCTTTCTGTGTGAGTTCGTCTGTCGTCAATATTGTGATGGGGAGTTATGTCGATCCCTCCGCGAAACTGTTATACAACGGACAGGGTATCTCTTCACGATTCTGTTGGTTCGAGTGAAGTACATAGAGTACATTTCACGCGACGAGATAGCTGCTTCAAAGGAGCAGATAGAAGAACGCGAGAAGGAATCAAACTCCCCCTAGTTGAAGCAGAGAAAGGCAGGTATTTGGAAGGCACCCTCTTGGGGTCACTGCTTTGCTATTTGTCTTTCATGAAGAAAGCCATTCACTCTTTGCGAGGCCAAGACGCTGGTGAAAATTGGCTCCCTTCTGTGGCCGAAATATAGGTATCGATATCAACATTATCAATGCCAGGCATGGAACTTGCGGCATGAGAAAGTCGATTGATCATTCTGGTTTGCTACGACCCCGAGCCCAGATGGAGACGACAACTTCTTAATCACCTCAAGCAACTTTGTACACATTTTTCTGCCTTGAAACATTTGGTCGGAAGGGCCTGGTATTGAAGAAAGAAACCCTATGCACAGTAATTGCGAAGCCTCATCCGACCCAGGAAAAGAAAGAGAAGATAGTAACAGGAAGGAATTATAAAAAAAGTCGGAAGTCTTTTAGCGGGTTTAACATCTGCGGAAGTGATGCAGAGAACTTTGATAAGGACAAGCTATTTCTAAGGTTGTCAACGCATGCAGGTTAATAAACTTGAAAGGGCATAGTCTGTTGCGGCTTTGTGAACGTGTGAAGCTATATGAAACCCTAAAGTCTCTCATCAATCCTTTGCTACGTCGGTGAAAGAGACTTAGGAGTTGCTGATGGTTCGATCTCGGATTGGGGAATCAGATCCCAGAAGACGATTGTAAAATATCCGACAAAAAGAAATTCCGGTGATATAAACAAACGAGCAACTAATACCTAGGTAAATTGGGGGTACTTTGTAGGGCGGGGTTATGACCGTTGCCTGAAAACTAAACCCCTTCAAATCTGACGTCTCACACTCCAGACCAACAAAAAGAAAACACCAAACATGTACGTTTTACGCGTTTGCCAAGTTCCCATTGTGGTTCTTGGATTTCTCTCCCTTGGATGATACACTCGCTGACACTATGTAGGTCCACTCCATCGACCATCGACCGACTGCGACAACTAAGCGGCTCAATTGAGCAAATTTGCAAAATAGGCGGCGTCCCTGGCGTTTCAATTGGAGTTCTTGACCATGGAGAAAATCTGTGGACCGAAAACTTTGGGTTCCGTGACAAATGCAAAACATCGCTTCCAAACGCAAACACCCAGTACGGAATCGGAAATATCACCATGTCAATGGTAGCTGCTGGTGTTGGGAAACTCGTGGACGATGGAAAGCTTCAGTGGACAACTCTGTTGAGAGAAATCATACCCGAGATTGGCCATTCTCATGCGAAATGGACCTACACATCCACAATAGCTGATCTCTTAGCGCATCGCTGTGGCTTGGATGGAGAAATTGCAACATTGCTAGCTGACGGTGAAATTGGCGACGTACGGCTTCCTCTCGAAGCGTTCTTGAAAACTGTTGATCGCATCCCGCACCCACTTCCGCACCGTGAGAGCTGGTTGATGTGTCCGTGGGGATACACAATCGCTGCACACATAGTCGAGCTTATATCTCAGCAGCCACTTCACAAGTATCTTCATGATCAAGTGTTCCAGCCACTGGGGATGACTTCTACCACTTTTCGACCGTCGTTTGAAGGAAGCAATAATATCGCTGAGCCACATGCTTCACTTAGCGACGGGGAGGCTTGTCCATTGGCATTTCAACCCAGGTACTCCTTTTCTTCGTTCGAAGCTTCACGCGGAGCCTATTCGACAGTGAATGATCTTCTCTTATGGGCCAAGGAAACATTGGCTGCCAGCCAAAACACGAGGACACCTTCCAACACAGTATTGAAACAAATCCCGCAGATACTCAGCAACCATATTGCAATGAATAATCCATCGTTGTCGGAACGATCGTATGGATTTGGCTGGGCCAGAGCCCAGCTCCCTGGGATTGTGGGCCTTCTCGGTGGAAACTCATCACTCTGGGATATGTCCGAGCAGCCTGTCTTCGGGGCTGGAGATCAGTCTAGGCTCATGATTTATCATCAAGGCGGAGGACCGGGGTACTCTTCGTTCCTTGCTCTCTTTCCTGAGACACAGTCGGCCGTTGTAGTTCTCATGAACACCACTGCGACGAGCGATGCGGCTGATTGGATCGCACGACTCCTAATCGAAGGCCTCTTCGACTTTGCAAAACCCACCGATTATGTAAAGCTAGCAGAAGAAGGTAAAAGACGGACACTCGAACGGTTCGCTACACTACATGAACGATTGACCGAGGAGCGGATCCAGGGAGCACCACCACTGCCCCTTGAATGCTACGTCGGCAAGTACAACAATAAGGAATATAAGTACTTGCTGGAAGTCACTCTGAATCCAGGGTCGCAGAGCGACCTTATGATTTCCTTCCGGCCCGGCTCGCAGAGCTATCCTCTCCGTCACTATCACGACCACGTCTTTGAGTGGAGTATGAGCTTTGACGAAATCAGGAATAGTGGGAGATATGACATCGTGGATCCTTCATACTATAGGATTCGCTTCGAAACCTATCCCGACAACCGGGCATCTCGGATAATCTGGAATATTCACGACGCGTCAGTTCCCGATGGACTAACATTTGAGTGGAAAGACGAATGTCTTGCGGAAGCATGGCGTGCAGTACATGCCGGTATGGACCACCTCATTTCAAACATCTTCTAGGATTCAGTACTGACTTGAGGATAAACGGCTATTTAGACATAGTGTCCGCCAAGCATTTGCGGTAAATTCATTGGAAGAGTGCCGTATTTAATTTGTGTGGGATTTCTTAGGCTCGGGTGATATACTATGACATTGAAGATAGTAGGTGGGAACGCGTGACATTTAGACATAGTATCTTGTTCCCGAATGAACTAACAATCCTTGTAGGAGACCGACAACCCTTTGATAAGTGGGAAGTACGGACGAGCTGCCGAAAGGGCCCTTGAAAGATTGCACAGCTTCAGCGGTGGATCTAAGTCTATTCAAGTTGCTTCCATTTATTGACATTTATGTATTATACATCCAGGAACCGCTATTCTCATTATCCTTAGGCGATTGGTGGATACCAGTTTATATTTCCTGGGCGGGGAGAATAGGGGCCCGGCAGTGTCTCCAAAGTGCCTAAAGTAGAAATAGCAAGGGCGCATGTGGATTCCGCTCCTTTTAAAATCGAATTGGACCACAAGAAGCTTCATTGAATACCGTCTTTCCCCCACACAGGAACCCTTGCTGAAATGAAACTTCCGGTGGAGATCCTTCTTATCGTGGTTGGGGTACGTTCTCCAGGACTCTTTCGCAGCAAGCCGGCCTTACTGACCTCATAAGCAAGCTATGCCATAAAAGTGAGCTATTGAATATGCGAGCAGTGTCTCGAAATTTCAATAAAATATGTGAACCCATTATATACCGCTTTCTCGTCGATGAAATTCTAACTGGGCGACACTTTCATCTGCATCGAGCCGTCTCATCACGCCGAATGAGCACAATTGTACGACTCATTGACGATGGAGCACCTGTCATGCAGAAAAACGCGGAAGGGGAAACTCCATTACACATTGCGTCGAGGAATGGTTATGTTGCTGGTGTTGAGGCTCTGGTTCGTTACGTGAAAGATATAAATGCGCCTACATCCCACGAATGGACGGCATTGCAACTGGCGGCTCGGTACGGACATGAGGAAGTTATCGTTATATTTCTTCAAAATGGTGCAGATCCTGATATTCGTGGTTTTCACGGTTGGACTGCCTTGCATTATGCTATGCGAACTGGACATCGAAAAGCGGTTGAGTTGTTGATAGGCGCTGGTGCACGCATTGATATTCTGGATAATGACCAAAAAAGCCCCACCTATCTAGCACGAACAGCTGGACAGCGTGAAATATTGGAAATTTTCAATACAGCTGGTTGCCTGTACGATATATGATGTATACACCAATAGCCTATGCATGCCCAAAATGTTAATCTATTGGCAGTACTATCTGGATGCAAGAATAATAAAAGCGTGCAACAGGCACATTAAATGCTTGCATGAAGCGAGCTTGCTTTATGTCATGCCCAGTGCGTGTTTTCTCATTTTAATCAGGAAAGTGGAGTATAGGAAAGGTCGGAAGTAGCTCTTATTGGCTGGCAAGCAATAACCTTAACCCATCACTTCCTAATCGAGTAACTCGAAAGGCGTGCATGAGTCATCAATCCGTTGTCCAGGGTGGACCTCGACAAGGTTCCCATTACCGCAGGGACATTTCAACACCATCCAACCGCTCCGCTATGTCGGATAATGAGCTACCCTCATCCTTTTTGAACGACGTTGACCTGCAGTGCTCGCTGTTTCCCGATTTACCGGATTTAACGAACGATGATGGGCTGAGCCCACTGGATCGCTGGAAAAACTCCCCGCCAGAGACAGAAGCTGTTGATTTGAGTGATATAGTGAAGTCCATAAGACTCGACAACAGCCAGGGAACGTATCAGATGCGACAAAATTCTCAAGATGCAAAATTTTCACAGCGCGGTTATCGACGCTCTCGCCGCTCACCATCATCAGTTGCTGCGTCCGACTCAACCAGATCTAGTGCCTCGAGCAGTTCAGCGTCATCAGCCCACAGCTTTGGGTCCAACGTATCGGGCTCGTTTGGGCGATTTTATGCGGGAGTACCAACACGGCGCCGACGCAGACGCCAGCGTAAGAAGTCACCTGTGTCTCGTGGACGTACTCAATCACCAAAACGGCTTTACCAATGCACCTTTTGCACAGACACATTCAAGTCAAAACATGACTGGGTAAGGCACGAGAAGAGCCTGCATCTGTCGTTGGAAAGTTGGACTTGCGCGCCATTCGGACCGACCTATAAGATCCAAGGTGCGACTCTATCAAGATGCGTCTATTGCGATACAGAGGACCCATCCGAGATCCATGTTCGTGACCACCGCTTCTGGGAATGTCAGCAAAAGCCATCTGTCCTCCGAACGTTCTATCGAAAAGACCATCTTATCCAGCACCTGCGCTTGGTGCATGGAACAGACAACAGTATTCCTCACGTGGAAGAAACATGGAGGTCAGAAGTGACACACGTCAATTCACGATGTGGCTTTTGCGAGCAAACTTTTACACGGTGGGCCGACCGGAATAATCACCTTGCAGCCCATTTTCGGGACGGTCTCCTGATGAAGGACTGGAAAGGCTGTCGCGGTCTTGATCCTGCGGTAGCCCTTGCCGTAGAGAATGCCATGCCGCCCTATCTCATCGGTGCTGAATCTACTGGCATCAATCCTTTTAGTGCTTCAACACGATGCCCAAATCCGCGGAATGTCAACAATAAGTCCTATCCGCAGCAAAAAGCCAATATCCAGCCAACCCCATTTGAACAGTTGACAGAACGCTTGATTCGCTTTGTCCGAGAAAGGCAGGCGACTGGGGTTCCTGTAACCGATGACGCTATCCAACATGAAGCACGCTGCTTTGTCTACGGTGATGAAGATCCGTGGAATCAAACTGCAGCAGATAACGCAGACTGGCTGCGATTGTTCAAAGATGGAATGGGCTTAGGTCCATCTTTGTCCACAACGACTACTTATTCTGCCGTGGTCTCGCCAAAGCCATCGTTTCCACTCCCGTGGACAACAAACACAACGAATACACCGGGTAACAACGACCCACAGAGCCCGCCTGAATCTTGTTCCCGAGTTGCACCGCCGGTTGACCCATGGATGCCTTGGGCCTGGCAAAGCCCTGAATGCCTTGCGGAACTCCGCAGGTCTAATGACCCTTCGGGATCTTGTCCCATGCCACCACAGAAATGAGGCGTTTTCAAAGCGCCATTAGTAACACAATAACACAATCTTGGAACCTTGAAACCATCGAATGAGGTTTTAAATCTTCGTGAGATTGAGGTAATTTTCGAGAGTCACATCGCTTGCCTTGTTGATAATGTCCCTGAGGGCCGGCCTCATTACCCACCCGTGATCGCTGCCGTCGGTGTGTTCTTTCACGCTCACATCAACGAGTTCATGGACAATAATAGGCTCGACACACCGTCCTTAGCCGGAACACCCTCATTAGCAGAGTTCCATCTGTAAGATGCATTGACATAGACCATGAAAGAAGGCGTCTTGTTACAAGACTCCGATACCATTAGTGATAAACAGAAGAATGATTTAGTTACTTAGCATTATTATGGGCAAATTTATCTTCGACTCCTTTTTGGACTAGTCTTCATGACGTGGGTTGTTTTCAGTCGAATATGTCGTTATGTCGGACCTGGAGGCTTTTAAAATACTACGCAAAGTAAATGAATATTTTCTACGGTAGTAGATCTATAGAATGTAGTGACCTAGAATGCCTCAATATTTACAGATCCTTACATTTTCTTTTACTCTTTCGCATTGTCACAAGGGAAGGAAAGGCTACGATCTTCAAGCTGGTTACTTTCCTGAAGAAAATGGGGACTAACAAGATAGCGACCCGAAGGTTTCGCCTTGGTTTGACAAAAGGTATCTCACTGTTGCCTCTTAGAATTTCGCCCCAAAGCCACGCTGCTACTAAAGAACATCGTAACCATGCTCCTCCATCCAGTCGTCATCGGCAAACTTTGTCAGATAGTTGCGGAGACTATCCGGCAGTATAACGACAATGAGCTTGCCTTCCGCGTTAAGTTCAGGACGAGCTTCAACCAGCTGGGCTAGTGCGGCAATCGTCGCACCCGAGGACCCTCCACAAAGAAGCCCCTCCTCTCGTACAAGGCGTCGTGCATACTGGAAGGAGTCCCGATCAGAGGTTTTGATCCAGAGGTCGGGCTCAGCTTGGTTCAAGACCTCCGGCACAAAGTCGTACCCGATTCCTTCAACCTTGTATTCCGTTTTGTGGTTGTTAAGCTCGCCTGGCTGAGCAAGGACTGATCCAAGTGGATCGACCGCCACGCATAGGATGTCCTTGCTGTGTTTCTTAAGACCCCTGGTTGTGCCAGTAACGGTCCCTCCGGTACCAGCTCCGCCGATTAACACGTCAATCTGTCCTTCTGTCTGGTGCCACAGCTCCTCCGCGGTCCCGAACTCGTGTGCAGCCGGATTTTCAGGGTTCGTATATTGATTGAGGATGAATGAGTTTTGAATCTCCTTCTGAAGGCGATGTGCCACGCTGATGATGGAATCCGGAGAGTCAATGGGAACACCCGCTGGAGTACGAACGACCTTCGCTCCTAAAGCTTTCAACATCTGCTCCTTTTCAAGCGACATCTTCTCAGAGAGTGTGATGATGCATTTGTAGCCTTTGATGACCGCCATCAGGGCAATAGCGATTCCACTGTTCCGTCATATGAAATTAGCCCTTTTCCTTGCTGCTCATATAGCTGCTTCCACACTCACGTGTTGCCACTCGAAGCCTCAATCAATGTATCTCCGGGTTTGATCCTCCCATCTCTTTCCGCTTTCTCAACCATGCGTTTGGCGATCCGGTCCTTCACTGAACCACCCGCATTAAAGTATTCGAGCTTCGCATACACCTGCGCTTTGATACCGATCGCAGCAGGGAGGCGGTTGAGACGGACTAATGGCGTAGCTCCAATGCAGTCTGCGACAGAGCCATTCTTAAGCTGGCCGAGAAACGGCGCGGCTTTGCTTGTTTCTTCCATTGGATTGTATGATCTTTTGGATTTGTGAGGTTTGATGATAATGACTGAAGAAAAATCTTTTCCGGGGATTGTTTTGAAGATGATGGTTATCTAGTTTAGGAAACCGATAGGGCGGCAGTTACCAGTTTTCCCAAAAAGGAAATCGCAAGGGCTCGGTCGGCGCCAAGCTTTTCTCGGAACCTTATACCACTGACGTCATGTCCTTAGGTACTAGGTAAGCAACCTGCCCAGGTGTAGAATATGGGTAAGCCTCTGGACCGCTCTATATTATGAATTGACAAAGAGAAGTGCACTGCCAAGAAAGGAAACCAATAGGGCGTATCGTATCAAATGGAATCTCCGGGTGACTCCGAGAAAAGAAAATGGAGTGGTTTGCCCCACATCAACGGGCCACGTTAAAACGACGCAGACACCCAATTTTTGACTTCCCTTGATTCTCTCCCATTAGACTATTTACCTATCAGCAAACGCAACCGACACTTGAAATGACAACCCCCCAAGAACGACTTCAGTCTCCCGAGAATCGGTCTCGCTTGATCAGACACTTCGAACAAAGGTATGATATTTGTCTTATTCAGTCGAGTGATAGAGGTCTGACACCTCGCAGTTCGATCGAGAACCACAATGCAGCATGGGACAGCCTTTGGGAGACTGATAACAGCGACATGTGGGACAGAGGGAATCCCTCGCCTGCCTTAGTTGACCTCCTAGAGCAAAGGGAGGACATCTTGAGCCCAATTGCAGCTAACGGCCAGAGGAAGAAGATCCTCGTACCTGTAAGAGATCTTCTTTTAGATTTCCACACGAATCCAGGAAACTTACACTGCGTAGGGATGCGGAAAAGGCTACGATGTGGTCATGCTCGCTCTGCATGGATTCGATGCCGTTGGGCTCGAGATCTCAGCCAAGGGAGTTTCTACTGCCGAGGAGTATGCACAGAAAGAACTTCAAGCTCCACAAGCATACAACTTCGGGTCTGCTTGGACAAACAAGTTTGAAAGAGGCTCTGTGTCTTTCATTCAGGGTGATTTCTTCCAGTCAGACTGCACGAAAGGGGAGAAGTTCGACGTAATTTATGACTACACTGTAAGTCATCGGACCTGTAGACCTCTGCACACAAGCTAATTCAAGGCAGTTCCTTTGTGCTCTTCATCCAAATATGCGTGCTCAGTGGGCCTCGCGCATGGCTGATCTAGTGTTTTTCGGGTGGCCTTCTGGTTTGTCTGGAGTTCCCTCTCTTTAAAGAAATCAGTTATCCAGGCCCACCATGGCCCTTGCAAGGCGTGCACTGGAATTTGCTGGCTGAGAGTGGTGATGGAATTCTATATCCCCCTAAACAAGAGCAACAGGTGGGAACAGGTTCTTTCGAGAGGAAGTGGTATATCAAGCCCGAGAGGTCCTACGAGAGTGGACAAGGTACCGATATGTTGAGCATCTACGCAAGGAAGTAAACCCAAAACGGTTAAAAACTGGCTCTTTGACTGCCGCATCAATACATGCCATTCTATTCATTGGTTATGTAATATTTGAAGTAAGACCGTGAGCCTATCCAATATAGAGAAGCGGGGAAAGTGCTAGTTTGTGCGAAAGTGCGAGCATGACGCTGAGTTATTTTGCGTTCGCTGCTCACTGCTGGATGCATATGTACCGGATAATGGCTGGAAGTCAAGACCTTTCCCATTCCATTTTAGTGCTCAACTCTTGCCGCTTTTCTATCTCTATAGGGAGTGGATGCCTATAGCCTAGGAAGCGGCCGAGACACTACTTTTCAAGTCGCTTCTCAGGCAGCTTCAAGGATATAAGAAGAACCAAAACCAAACTGCCGCAGGATGTTGCTATCCAAAGTCAGCTGAAAAAAATAGGAATCTGAGAAGTTCTCTCATACCTGCGATGACCCCAAAAGACTGCAAGAAACAATTTCTTACAATCGACTGAACCGGCTCAGACAAGGTAAAAGCAAATCGATGATCATTCAAAATGTGCCCAACAAGCTATAAATTGCATCCATGTTAGATAAGAGACAAAGGGCCAAGCAAAATTTGAACACAAACCCGGGATTTATCTTTGCGTAGGGGAATGTCCTGGGACAGACACTTTTCAAAAACCGCCCGACTGGCTGAAGATACCACAGAAATACCCACCACTAATCCCAACTGCTGGCAGAGATAATAATTTGTCATAGCAGTGGCTGTCATCTGGCTTGGGACCGATACTGACAATGCTGAGAAGGTACATACAAGGATACCACCCACTCCGAAGCCCATGCCAGCGTAAAATATCATATCGCAAAATAATGGTCGATGTGGCCATCGTCCTGCTATCAATGCATTACTGGCTATCGCAACTATGCAGCCTGCAATTAAAAGTTTCTTGTATCTCCCAGTCCTAATGGTGGATTAGTTAACATATATTGGATCACCCAGGGAAGGCATACATACTTCTGCACGATTATACTATTGATAGCTGCGCTCGCAACGTTTCCAAATACGATTGGCAATATGCATGCAGAAGCGAGGCTGTTGCCATAGTCCTTTGTCCGGATCCAGAATTCTGTGACATGACTGGAGATCTGTGCGGGCTCGGTCAGTAAAAGTGCGACACGCGAGGTAGGACTTACCTACACTTCCATAGCTGAAGAAAAGAATTATTTGTGCGAGATACATTGCACCGATGCCGTTCGTCTTGATCAACTTTAGCGGAATCAATGGGGCATTTGTCCAGCACCGTTCGTTGATTCCAAAAAGCAAGACGCTGACGAAGAATACTGATGATACAATTGGTAACCCAATTGTTAATTTAGATCTCAGTTCACCTGAGAATTCACAAACTATCATTAGTGAAGCGACGGAGAGACCGAGAAGAAAGATCCCTAGTAAATTGAAATCTGGTCGAGGAGATACCTCTCCCTCCTTCTGAGAGCTGCTCCTCTCCTTGGCTCTTCTCAGTCGCCAGAAAGCCATAGCTAAACAAATGAGGCTCATTGGAATTTGTAAAACAAAGGCCCATCTCCAGCCAATCCACTGAGTCAAAGCACCCCCCAACGGGGCACCAACGGGAACAGCAATAGTCATGACGATCGATATGTATGAACGTAAACCTGTGGCTTTTCTTGGGGGGCACCGAGTCTGTGTTTCGATCGTCAGTACAATTCATAGCGTTTATATTGACTGTTTTGTTCCCAAGGTCGAATCCACAGACCGTTGACAATGACAACGAGTAAATCCGTCATCCCCGAGCCACCAGCGCCAGAAAGGAACCTTCCAACAATCGCAATCCACAAAGAGCTGGCAAATCCACTTGAAAAAAGTAAGTCACCTTCTTGGCCTGGAGGTTTCACTTGTCTCAACTCACGACATTGCACATCCAACAGAGAAAATTAAATAAGCCGCTTGGATTGGGTACCTGTACCCATAGATATCACAGACTCGTCCGTACTGTCACTGTCAGGTCCAGGAACGCCACAGTTATCAGAAATGGTAATCATACGACCGGTAACGAGACGGCAAATCCTAGATTGTATGCCGTGACGAGCCATGATCCCATAGAGCCGTGACCAAAGTCAGACGCGATCGTCCCGTATGTAGTGAAAACAAAGGTATCGTCCGCAAAGGCAAGAAATACGCCTATCGATGTCAGGTTAGATCGAGTTTTAAAACTCCAGAGGTCCTTGTTGGAAGTGATAGCTGACTTGCCTAATAGTCCAGTACAAAAGAATGTGTAATCCATTCCTGACTTCTGGACTTCATCTGAAGAGCCTTCGTTTTTCGGAGAGTCTCTTTTTCCTTGGCCATTTTTATCTTGGCTCATTAGATCCGTGGAAGGGTCCGACGATTCGTGTTCCGCCATTTCCTGAACTGGAATTGAGGATTGGAGTTATAACGAATAGTCAATTCCAACAGGCTACCTAGGAAGCAAATTGGGAGGGAATGGAGAAGAAGGAAAGGGAGAGCTACCACCCTATGGGTTTAGTTAAGGGAGACAAATATGCTATGTATCACCGCTAGGGATAGCATGTATAACATATTCCATACTTGCCAACATACTACGTGATCTCCACTTAGGTGCATTATCAAATAGCGGTAAAATATGACAAAACAAAACACTTTTCTTTTGCGTGAGATTGGGATTGAAAGGGGTATTTGTAAGTAAAATACGTAACGCTAAAGACATGGCTATGTAGACAGTCAGTGAACGCAATTTGCACGAAGTGGATTGATATCATTGACACTGCCTACAAACGATCTACAAAGGGGCACAAAACTATTGATTAAAATTTGAGGACTCATGTCTATCCTTCTGGAATTTCAGTTGGCAAACTCCGCTTCAGGTAGACAAAGATTAATGACAAATTCCTATGACGGCGCCACTTTCACTTGAGGTTCAAAAATCATCCATAGTTTCTGCTACCGGGGGTATTCAGGTTGAATCAGAACTGAACCATACTATCTCATACACATCAAGCCCTCTCAAAGACGGTCACGGTAATGATATAGCAGACAGTCTCAAGTGCTCTAAATAAAGAACCAAAGGCCGCTCCCTTCACAAAGATATTTCTTCTTTCCGTCGTCTAAGGTTGATTTTGATGTTTGAGTGCGGTAGGATATTATGCCCACGCAGCTGAACGCGGCCTTCTTCCGGTAGGATCACATTGAAATCATACTTCAGGATAATGTGGCACAGCGCTACTTTCAGAAACATTGCAGCGTAGTGTCTTCCAGGACATGCCTGTTTGCCGTGTCCAAAGCCCATATGATCCGCACTCGTCGAGGTAAGCTGGTAGGGGCTTGTCAAAGAATTTTTCGCGTTCTTGCGCAAATTTGCAAATCGGTAGCCGTCGTATTTGCCCCCATTCGGCCAAACTGAGGAGTCCATCATATGACATGATGATACCATGATTGCAGTTCCCTTTGGGATAATCAACCCATCAGGTAAAACCACCTTCTCTTTGGCGAGTCGCTCCATGTTGCCTAATTACAATGAGCCAATGAATTGTGCTTGTGCACATGATCAGCGTTCATAGATCACTTACTGTATCCGAGTGGGCTGAGCCTTTGGGATTCCTTAATTGCACTGTCCAGAAGGTATAGCCGTTGTGTAGATGACTTGGTCAAACCCTCTTTTCCGACAACCTCAATGATTTCCTTTCGAATGTCATTCACCAGAGCCGGATTCTCGGAGAGGTCGCAGATAGCCTTTGCAATCAAATCACTGGATGTATCCAGTGAAGCAAGCGCAAGTGTGAGCTGCAACGTAGTAAAGTCATATGAGCAACCTTTGCTCACCTCCTTGACCCACGCAAGCGCATTCATCTCTGAATCAGGGCCAATTTCTTTGTCAAGCAGAGGATTTAGGTATTTCTCGACCTCTCGAAGCTGTACCCGAACCTCTCGACATTTTGGAATAAATCGGGAAGCAAGGCATCTCATAGGCATTGGCCATCGGCGTAACTCATGAGCGGCGATAAACGTGTTTTCCAGAAATTCAAACATCAGATCTAGCCATTCTTGGTTCTTACACAGGTCTTTATCACCGAGAAATCCTCGGCATACCATTTGTGCCACGATTTGACTCGCTGTGTATCTCAGGTTGACTTGGTGCCATTCTGCTTTAAAGTTAGTAAAGTCCTGCCTGTATCATTATATTCGAAGAATTTGAGACGGGAAGTTATACCTGTTTCTTCAGTCCAGTGACGATCTAGGGCCAACCCTGTTTCTTCGGAGAGCGGATCGACGAGTTTGGCTTTGAATTCGAGTGTCATTCAAATGCTGGTGTTGCAAGCATGCCTAAACTTTTCAATCGACTTACGAGTCTGACGTGAGAGTTTTGTCTTCACAGCGTTCTGTATAACCCTAGATTCTAAGGCAACGTTCGCAATTGGCTCAAATCCCGGTACTCCTTCATGAAAATCCTAAAGGTAGGTAAATACTTTGCACTCGATTGCTCACTGTAATCGGAAATACTAACCTCTCCTATAAACTTTCCCAAATCGAATCGGTTATCACCTCCAATCACATCGGCATATTTCGGGCCTAGGATCAAGCGAAAATGTGACTCTGTGCACAGATAAAATGCATCCCCGCCCTATTATCAGATTGTATCCCCAAGGTCAGCGATATATGTGTAGACGAGTCGCGATTTTGCATGAACAGAGCTCTGCGCACCTTCTTAAGCCCGGCCCTTATCAATCCCTCTGGATCATCGATATACCGTTTTGTTGCTTTACCATAGCCAAATTCCCACCATTTCCTGTCATTGAAGACTGGCAATCGGGATGGATTCAGCTTTCGTGCCCTTATCTCAAGGAGCAAAAATGTTATAGCAATCGCTCCCAAGACAAGACCCCCAGAAGTAGAGTCAAGGTAAAACCATTGCTCGATAGCCATTTTAGTACCTCCTGTATCCGCTTAAACCGACTGTTGTACATGTGTTGTTGAAAGCTTTGAGGGAATACTAGCATAAAAAGTATTTGGAGGACCAAGGATGTTATGTCAGGCATATCCCCCTCCGTAAGAAGTCTGTCGATGTGGCTCCGCCAAGAATAGCCTAATGCTTGCGAGCGGGGCGTATTGCGTATACTATTTGTATGAGCCTGAAATTGTTAACTACTATAGAATACAGTACTCGGTTGGTATAATACAACAAGAATGCTACATCGGACAGGTCAACGAGATCTACTTTGACAGACTTTTTTAGAGGGTGGTACATCGATTTGCACTTACCCACTGAGTCAGGACGTCTACGCAACCTCCTCATTGATTGAAAATTGATGACTCCTTACTTTTCAAGAATGGCAAGAAAGATAAGTCACATCACAATAGGTACTATTAAATGCATAGATATGTCCATGCATGTACGGGTACGGAGGACATCCACGGAGTATGCAATATGAGTACGGCAAGGAGAAAGGGTCGCAGCTTACATGCGTGTTTCAGCCTCGAGGGCTGATTCCAGGGTTTAGACGGTTAGCCTGACCGCTTTTACACCGTGCACACTGTGTAGCTTTTGCGATACAAAGACTTTGATGTGATTCCTTTGATCTTTAAGTAAACAGACTGTGTTTATACTTAGCAAGCTGACATTTACTAAATGAAGTTTGAAGCCCTGGAGGTGATCATCATGAACCGGAACTCATCCTAGTAGAGAAATTTACCAATTCATGGAATATTGTATTATTTGCTTTTTGTTCGGAGGTCCCGAGGTCAGCTAAGCCGTGTGCCGATCAGAAGTTCCCTGGTATGTGTTCTGTGAGCTCAAAAATGACGATCACTTACTGTAGTTTCAGCGCCATGTTCTAGATGGCTACCGAGAATTTAGAAAGATGACTGGTAGAGGAATTATGACGTAGATCGCGATATATAGAGAATGAGGACGAATAGAAAGAAATTAGAACATTAGCTATCTTGGGAAAATTCCGATCGGGCATTATCCGATTTCCACCCGAGATCGATACTAGCGTGAACCTTAAATCCCTTTCCGAGTCTTAAACTATGTTTAAAAACTTTAATTAAATCCAGGGACTTCAAGCCGAAAACTCATCAAAAATACATGTATCAAATATTCCCGGATTGAAATTACTATCCTTTAAAGCCAATTCACGCATCAATAGCCAACATGAGTCAGAGAATTTTATGTAGAACCCCAAATATCTCCACCTACGGGCATCAACCAGCATCTTGAAGAACACCAACACCAGAGCATTCTCGACAAAGAGTATGTGGCATATTGGCCATCTTTGAATAAGTGTTGTGAAGCTCAGATTGGGCCAATTTGTCAACCTGAAGAATGACATTGGCGATAGTTTCCGGTTTCACAAGGGGATTCATCGTACACATTCGAAGCGTGGTTCTTCCGCGAATTTTGGTCGTGAGTATAGCAGCAATATTCTCAGCCAAGAGTCGCTGCGAAATAGCCGTGTTTAATGCATCCAACGCTTCTTCGTCGAGCCCACGAGGTGCGTATTGAAAAACCACAATGCTAGCAACTGTTGGGGCCGCAATAATCCAGTTCTTGTACTGACGGATACTATGATCTGCGGTACGAGCAAGAAGGAAACCTTGGTCGATCATTTCACCCATACGGTGACGACCCAAGGTCTTGAGAGTGAGCCACAGAGATATGGCACGCGCTGGGCGGCTGAGCTCTGGACTCAGATTGTAAAAGTTGGTGGTACCTTGTGGTGCCAATATACCACTGAGATACTCGGCATCCACGGCGAAGCTGCGCAAGAGAGAGCCAACTTTTCGCGTGAGCACAATCCCACATCCGTATGTCTGGAAGAGCCACTTATGCCCATCCCAAGAAACACTATCCGCGCGGCCGATCCCATCAACTAGGTAGCGATGCTTGTCAGAGAGCGCAATGGAAGCACCGTATGCACCGTCCACATGTAGCCATAGCCCTTCATCTCGTGCAATATCAGCGAGTGCATGAAGAGGGTCGATGCTGCCTGTGTTGGTGCTTCCACAATTGGCGACAAGAAGAAATGGTACACGTCCCGATTTGCGATCTGTGTTTATCGCGTGTCGTAGGATATCAACGTCTATGCGGAATGCATCATCGCTGGGTATCTTGTGGACCTGATAATCCATAAAGCCGCTTATATGTAGCGCCTTGCGAATAGAGATATGTGTCTGGTCGGAAGTGTAAATGACCGCGTCACCTCGCTGCGTAGGATGTAGCATCTCATCCCGGGCTGCAACTATGGCTGTCATGTTTGCTATAGAGCCACCCGAGACAAAGCACCCTCCAACTGAGTCTGGCAGTCCAAGCTGGCCACCCAGCCAGGCTATCATGGCTTTTTCGACCGCATTCGGACCAGAGCTCACATCCCAGCTAACAGCGTTGACGTTGTAAGCAGAAGTAAGAAGGTCACCCAGACGGGCAAGGGGAGTTGGGCAAGCTGGTATGTAGGAGAAGCAATGTGGGTGCGTGAGGCGCATGCGGTTGTCGAAGACTGTCATAGCTTCATGAAGGACGGATGAAAGATCTTGAGGATGGTCACCTGGCATGACTTGCTGCTGCATACTTTGGATCTCGTGTGCATGAAGCTTTTGAACAATAGGGTCAGACGGGGCTGGAGGCTTGATCGTGAGAAGTCGAGTCAAAAAAGACTCCGCCTCCAACATGATCCCGGACGGTTCGTTGTCTAACCTTTCCTCCTCTCCAATGGAACCCATGTTGAGATATCTGAAGAACGAATCAGTTTCACGGGCGATAACATAGTGAAGAAGTGTATAACAACTTGGATCAACGATCGTTGTCAGAATACGTACATTGCTCCAAGGATTCTACAGAGAAGAATGCATATGTGGTCGAGATTGATTTGGGGAGCTTCAGCGGAGAATATATCTCAGACTCGGAAATCTTTATAACAGCGCACTTGAGTATTTGATAAGAAGGAAACAGGAGATATTTCCTACTAACCCTTGCCACCCTTCGTAAAACTAACATAAACAGTGGAATGTTATACGCACAGCCACGCCTGCACTAGTCCTACACTAGTCCTACTTCGCTACTACATACAGCAATATAACACCACTATAACATTTACACGTATTTACGCGTCTGCATACTGTCTCCACATGTTCAGCCCCATGCTCTCGCATGGATGCATCTTATACCTCACATGCACTTCCAAGGTTGATCACGTTTGTCGATCCTGCTGTTACTCACAAAAGATAGAGTAAATTGAGATGACACGTTTCAAACCAGGCGAATCACTTCTTCCATATAGTGAATACTCCTTAATTTGGCGACAAAGCGTTTGGCACGCTGTGTTGCTGTATGTGGGTACTCTTGTTACATTTCTGTCATGTTAGCTCAAAAACAATAGATATTCAGAACCGGCTAGTTTCTTTGACCTTTGTTAGAGGTCAAAATAGAGCATGCAAATTGATAAAGAATACTCTAATACTTCAGGAAAATTTCACTCTCTTATTGTCCGTAACTAATTAGATCTAATATTTCGAAACGAACCACGCACGTCTCTCTTCAGGGGTCATCTGTTGCAGGACCTTTAGCTCAGATCTCTTCACAGTAAGATACGTCGACACCAGAGAATCACCCAAAATCTGCTTAAGGTGGTCGTTCGCCTCCAGATTCGTGAGACTTTGGGCCAGCTCGCAAGGCATCGTCTTGATGCCCAGCGCAGCTCGTTTTTGGTCGGACATCTGACTCGGCTCGATGGTGCAAGGGCCGGCGCTCAGAAACGAGCCTTGAACTAAGCCATCCAGCCCAGCTGCTAGCAATGCACAGAGCCCCAAATAAGGATTAGCTAGCCCGTCCATCATCTTGATTTCGAAGCGTTCACTGGAAATTCGCCGCAAGATTGTCTCTCTATTTTCCCATCCCCAGCACACATAGTCACCCCCACTCCGATGCCTCCAACAACCCGGCCGTAACTGATTTTCTGGGGAAGCGTGAAAGCAGAAATGGAAGTAAAATGGTCGAGGATACCAGCAAAGAACGACTCCACAGTTGGCAAATCCACCGTTTCAGAATTGAGCGAGATATGAACATGAGCTCCTGTTCCGGGCTGTTCGGGGGATAGTCGGGGATAAAGAGTTGCTCGGTATCCATGCTTGTTTGCAACCTTCATAACAACCTGTCTGGCGAGGAGCAGGGCATCAACAGCTCTGAGCGGGGTGTCTGGAGGAAGAACAAATTCCCATTGACCAGGAGCTAATTCCGCATGGAATTGTTGAACCATGATTCCAACGTCGCGCAAAGCCAGGACAGCTTCTTCCAGGATACCAAGTAGAAGCTCGTCCTCACGAGTCATGCTACACCACGAATGATCTGCATTGACCGTTTCGTACTCGACTTTCCCGTTGTCCAGAGTTCGTTGCCGTAAGAGACAGAATTCAAGCTCGAACCCGACCAGAATTGAGCAGTTCGACTTCTGTTCAATCAAACGTTCCAAAGAGTCCAACTTAGAGCGTGCGCATTCCCCCATAGGAAAATTCCCTTTGTGGGTCCATGTAGACATGACAATCGCCTTGTTCTTATCCATGTAGGGTGAAAGGCATCGAGGATCGGGTTTTAGCAAGAATGACCCCGTCAGGGTCCCACCTTCCGCCACATTATCGTGAGGGAGAACATGAAGTATGACCATTGGAACCGAGATTCCTTGATCCGTCTCCAACAATCGCTTGAACTCTGGCGTAGGAATTATGCGGACCAGATTGGTGCCAATGTATGTTGTGAAAAACACCCAAACGAAGTCTACGTCTGGGTTTTTGGCGTGAAACTGCTGCCATTGAGTCAAGGCTGTCGTTTTTGCCATTTTAGTTCGATCAATGGACAAAAAGTGGCATTCAAATGCTAGAGGGTTTTGAGATCGGCTGTGCGCGGAGGATTTATTCCTCAAGATAGTACACCTTAATTGTATATATAAAAATTACATAAACGTATTGTTATGTATCAGTAATTCAAATGATTCATAACGCGTCAACCTCTACAGGGTGAATGTTTTCACAATCGTCAAATTAAAATTTTGTTTCCCTGATTTTCCAGAGGATGCAGGTACGTCAGATCCACCGACAATGCGTTAGTCCGAATCTGGAGCAATCGATTTTCAATCGCGTGTCGGACTTTCCATTTGTATGCACATATACGCACATATACGCAAGCCACATACACAATGTGGTGCCGGGTGGTGCTGATATTCTGTATTCTCATGGTAGTTGGTACCTAGTGTCAACTAGTTTCTCACATTATTTGAGCCCTTTTGTGATTGTGCGGCTGAATCACACCGACGTTGGAATCACCGACCTCTACAGAGTATGCCTCTGGAAGTCGATCTATCACCTCCTCCCCTTGCTCTCAACCTCTCCAGCTGAAACTTGCATGTACGTACACTCAGACTAACCGCTTCAAAGAAAAAAAGAAATTTAGCGTAGCTAGTTTGGATGATCACTTTCTCTTACTTTGCTCTTCCTTCATAAATATTTGCCAAATAGGAAAGGAAAAAAAGCTTGACCGACTTCTTCACTTTTCTTTCTTTCTCTCTGTCTTTCTGCACATTTGATGAACAGCAAACATTTCCGACATGACGGTTGTGAATGACAAAATGGTTGTCCAAGGGGCGGATATGCTCCAATTTGAGCTCCTTGACAAGTCTTTGAACTGCCTAGTTGATAGTCAAAGGGACTGGTGGCAGAAGACCGGGCCTTTACTGGCCAGTTTGATGTCTTCGGCGGGCTATACCGATGAATCCCAACGTCAGCATTTGATGTTCTTTTACACATCTGTCGTCCCGTATCTCGGGCCATACCCTCAGAAGTTCCCCAGCGCGATGACCCATAATGAACTCCCCCTGGAACTCAGCATCAACTTTCAACAGTCAGGTGATACCGGACCAGTTATTCGAGTCGCGGTGGAACCTGTCACCTCCATCTCTGGAACGAAGGAGGACCCATTCAACCTGAGCCCTATCCGTGACATACTTTCTCATTTGGAGGAGCTCAACATTGAAGGATATGATCATCGCCTGTTCGAGCACTTTTTCCCTAAGCATACCTTGGATAGAAGTGAATGTCAAAAGCTCCAACAGAAGAATGAAGCAATTCGTGAACTTTCCCAAGTGGCTTTTGGTTTCGACCTCAAACCCGATACCATCTCCGTTAAGGGATACACTTTTCCAGGCTTGAAGTGTCATGTGGCAGGCAAAGACATGTGCTCTGTTGTCATCAAATCCATCCAAGAATATCTTGGTGATGCAGACCGCTACAATACATTGGGCTTGATGAAAGATTATATCGAAACGACGGAGGCGAGGGCCAACTTCGGGTTCGTCTACTCAAATGACTGCACGACTCCTGAAAAGTCACGCCACAAGGTATACGGCCGTACCAAAGATATGTCTTGGAACAAGGTCGAGGAGATTTGGGCTTTGGGCGGGCGAATTGATTCACCCGAGTCAGACAGGGGTCTTGATTACCTTCAACGATTGTGGGAACTGTTGGAGATTGGCCATGGTCCCCATCCCCTTGACCTTCATTTGGTGTGGAACTATGAAACAAAGGCCGGTCTTACGGTCCCAGCTACGAAGATTTACTTCCCTGTTTATGGTCTCAATGACCAGAAAAATGTGCGTGCCATCGCCCAATATCTCAAGGAAATCGGACTTGATATTTACGGGAATGCCTATGAGCAAGCTGTACGAGACTTGTTGTAAGTTTTTCCGATTATTTTGCGATGAAAGATCTTACGAAACTAACTGAATAAGCCCCGGTTTTGATATACAACACACGGATCGCCTGATTTGCTGGGTATCGTTCGCCTATACGGAGAAGACGGGGGTGTATCTAAGCGTTTACTATCACTCTTCACTGGAGTACCCTTGGCTTGAGAAAAAGGCCTGAACTTGGGCATCTTTTACAGCAAAGCAGTGCCAAGCATCCAAATATTGTTATAGATCGGTGCTCTCTTGCTGCGTACCACGGGGCGCAATTCAAACACAGTTGATATAAATTGCTATGAACTGATAAGTCTTCCATTTATTACTGGCCATGCACGTTTTGTCTAAGCCCAGTGTGCTGGTGCGGCATTTAGTGCTGATGAATTGCGCCCTGCCGATTTCCTTTTGGGGAATTAGCGGCCCATTATCCCTCGCAAGTGGTACCCTTTAAAACTCGGCCAAGTTATCTTGTTCAGACCGTAACTTTATCTTTCCTTATTATTCCAAAAGATTAAATTCAAAAAGGTTTCTTCTTCCAACAGACAACTGTTTACAATATGGGAGGGTTTGGTACCCGTGCTATTCGATCAGGCCTGCCGCGTGACGCCGGAACAGGTGCTCTGGTCGAACCTGTAAGTACGCCCAGAGCATTCAGACTAATACAAAGCTGACATGGTACCTGCCTAGATATTCCTTGCCACTACCTTTGCTCAGCATCAAGTGGGAACTCCCACAGGCTCTTATATCTACAGCCGTTCTGCGAACCCGAACCGGGAAAGCTTCGAGAAAGCTATCGCTGAATTGGAGTCGGCTGAGTATGCTCTAGCATTCTCTTCCGGGATGGCTGCAACGGCTGCAGTCTTTCAGGGGCTTGCGACTAACTCGCATGTTGTCGCCATGGGAAGTCTGTACGGTGGAACCCACAGGTACTTGATGCATCTTGCCCCGGCATTCGGAATAAGGGTATCATTCGTGAATGATATCCACACAGAGCTGGGCCCGCTCATGAGTGAATCCAAGGACAAGGTGACTGTCGTGTGGATCGAGTCGCCGAGTAACCCGACTCTGTCACTTGTCGATATCAGGGCTGTGGCAGACACAGCCCATGCCGGAGGAGCTCGTATTGTGGTGGACAACACCTTCTTGTCGCCTTATTTCCAGAACCCTTTGAACCATGGGGCGGATCTTGTGCTGCATTCAGTTACCAAGTACATCAACGGGCACAGTGTAAGTTACGACCCTCCGAGACTGGTTAAATTACATTTACTGAAATACTTCAGGACGTCTTGATGGGTGTGATTGCCTCTAACTGCCTTGAAATAAAGAAAAATCTATCTTTCATTCAGAACGCCGCTGGAAGCGTTCCTGGTCCATTTGACTGTTGGCTTGCGCATCGTGGACTGAAAACTCTCCACCTCCGTGCTCCTGCCGCATCTCGCAGTGCCCTGGCCATAGCAGAAGTGTTAGCCGCGTCGCCCCTTGTTCTGAGCGTCAACTATCCTGGACTTGATGATCATCCCGACCGAGCTATTGCACTTAAGCAGCATCGGGATGGTCTTGGCGGGGGAATGGTTTCATTCCGAATCCGAGGTGGACGTGACGCTGCCACTAAGTTCTGCGAGGGCTCAACGCTCTTCACATTAGCGGAAAGCTTGGGAGGTTTGGAGAGTCTTTGTGAAATCCCAGCTACAATGACACATGCTGCAATGCCACAGCATGTGCGGGAGAAGGGTGGGATTTACGACGATTTGATTAGGCTAAGTGTTGGTGTGGAAGATACGGATGACTTGGTGCAGGATATTCTAAAAACCTTGGAAGTTGCTGCTCAGAACAGTATGTCTGGGGTGCCGGAGTGATTGAAAGCCGGCCGGTGAGTTACAGGCATTCAGAACTGCAATCTGGAAGGTAGCCTAGAACCTCTATTTCACTTCCCTTGCCATTGAAAATATTGCATTCAATGAGCTCTCTTGATGTAGCAGATGTATTACAATTTTGCCGCATATCGCGACGCAGTCAATGCTAATTAAGAAAGACGAAACGGCTATAGCTGTTAATAACTAGGATCTTCTGGTAATCCATTGACGTGGGTTGCGCATTGCCATTTGATTCCGCAGACCTATACTTAGAAGCTTTGATGGCGCTCTTTTATTACGGTAGACTGTTGGTCTGCTGCGGTTATCGTCATTTCAGCTTGTCTTGTATAAGACTACTTCGGGTCATATCATCTTAAAAAGCCAAGGGTAGCGGACAGGCCTGTAGAGGGAGAGGTGTATATTGAAGAAAGTAGGGTAAATGTGACCTGATCAGAAGGGCTGGCTGGTCAATATGAGTGGAGTATTCACCTCGAGATACCTGAACGACCAAAAGGGTAATTATAAAGGCGCACGGGGAAACCTCGGCGGATACCTATCCCAAGTTTATATCAAGACACTCCATAGTCCATTTCCTTTTCTTTCATCATGACTTTCCCGAACTGAAGTCACAATATCAGAAGTTGGGCAAAATTGGGACGATCCGTAAGTGTAGGCCTTTACTCTACCCCTTGATGGCTCCGTGGACTAATGTCATACAGTGCCATTTCTGGTATCTATTGACTCCAGCTGTGAGAAGTCCATATTATCGCGATGGCATTATCTTCAAGATTCAAACAACTTTTTATGAAAAATGAGCACCTGCAAGCTGCAATCATCCTTGATCGTGGGGATGAGACATTTATGCCGGGAGATGTGGTTTCCGGATCTGTCAAAATGGTCGTTCTTCAAGATATCGAGATTGCTGAGGCTCGTGTTTTAATTGAAGGTATGTTTCTCGTTCTTGGAATGCATTAATATCGGTTTGCTAAGTATCTTAGGAAGCACTTTCATCGAACTACAACGTGCCGGTATGGGCAGCGCCCAAGGCGTCGTGGTCACAGCACAGGAACAAATCTTCTTGAAGACGCAGGAGAAATTAATAAGTAACCAAGAGGGATCTTCCAAGTTCTTTGCGAAAGGTCAATTGGAACTATTGGCATTCAAACTGGAGATTCCACTTCGTGCGAATCAGGTATGCAGTCACTCAGTTGACAACCAAGAACTCCGGGAAGAGCATCGCCTTCTTCCTCCCTGTCTTTCTTTCGGTGGTCCTGATACAGTGAAGATCCAATACCGCGTCAATTTTATCAGCAAGGGAAGGTCTATGCGTAATTTGCATAGTCTGTTCACCACGCAGGCCGTCGCTCGCAAATCGATCATTGTGGTTCCCACGCGGTCGACCCGGCCCATGCCTCTTTTCACAGGCCCACGTTTCGAGGAAAAGTGCCTCGGAAACTTGTTTAGCACGTCTGATCTGAGGGAAATGCAAATCTTAGCGCATCAGCCACCGGCGATTTTTGTCGATGCCCAAAAAGCAGGACCACTTTCAACAGAGGCAATAGCTGTGGGCTTGGTGCTGAAAGTCACGTCGAAAAGCGAAGCAGATCTCCCTGGAGCCATAGACGTGAAGAGAAGTCTTACTGCGTTGACATTTTTATCCACTGTGCCATGGAATACTATTCCGACGGTATACCCAGGGCTTGGGTCAAGTATGAAACGCGGTTTACGTCGAGAAAGCTTCAAGTTGTCCAAATTCAGGTTACTACCTATAACCTGGGAGAGAGTCACTAATGTGGGTTCTGGTAACGCAGATGACCAGGATAGATCTGTTTATATTTGTCATTTGAATATCCCCATATACCCTACTGTCGATATGGATATGCTCCCCACGTTTTATTCCTGTTTGAGTGCGCGGCAATACTGTGCAAGTTTCTCTCTATCTTTTCGTTCTCTGAGTTTATGGCGATCGCGGATTTCGTTGGAGGTTCCTGTTGACATTGTTTATGTTAATAGTCAGCTGCAGTGTGCAGAACACACTTTGAAATAAGCAGATGTTCTTACCTAGGTACGGTTCGGCCCGTTTATATACGTACTTAGCGCACCTGGCTTGGATACCTCATGGTAATTAATATATTCATTGGCCGATCCTCCTACCGTGAACATCGCATCTATGACCTACTGGATTAAAAGACATTATAACCCCGGACAAGCGACTAGACAGCGTCACTCCATGCCTCAAACTCCCGTGTCGTTAAAGGGAAGACCACAACCCTGCTGGAATCCTCCACCAAAATAAACCCATCTTCCCCTTTGAAAACGTACTGAATGGCGTTACGTCCATCTTTGGGTTTGAGAACCATACGCTCTGTCACTTCATCCGGAGATAGCATATTGCGAAAAGAAATGTTCGATTTCCCACAAATGGTCCCAACCAGAATAGTGGCCAGATTGTACTTTTGCAGTTCGGATAGGAGTGGTACTTGCTGCCGGCGACAATTGAAGATAAGCGACTTCCACTCTGTGCTAGGCCAATAGATATGCTGGATGTCGGGTGGAGAGAGAGACTCAATAACCGAGTTCGGAATAGCGATGTGGATAATGCCAACCGCGCTGCATATACTACGGCGCTTCATATAGCAGGCATGATACTCGGCCACTTCTCGGTCAAGAACCAAGTACAGATCTTCTTGTACTAACGAGAAATCAGCAGCTTTCCGAGAGAGAAGCCAACCAACATTAACATGGCCATTATTGCCAAATACCCTATCAAGCTGAGCTTGGTCATTAACCTTGTATAGAGTCGTATAGCCCGGTGCATTTGCAGCTGCATTTGTTGCAGCGGTCGACAAAGCAGTTTCTCGTGACAACCAAGAGACCATCCTTGAATAATCCTTTTTATCCGAGGCCGATCGTTGCCCGGAATCAGCCTGGGAAGCTTTCCGCCGACTAGCCATACAACGCTCACGAGAAGCTGTTTGTGCCGCCTCAAGCCCCCGGTATCGCAACTTAATAGTGTCCTGAACCCAGTACTTGCAGGATTCAGTTAAGCGGATATGTCGGAATTTGGGATCCATAATGGCCTCCTGAAACTCACAGTTGATTCCGTATAAATTCATACAGTGCAACCACTGATCATCATCATCTTCGCAGGTGTCGAGGGAGCTATTAATATAATATTCGGCGACCTCGATAAATGGTACACCACCGATGTCATCTGTCCCTCTCTGAGATCCCCAAGTTGGCCAGTTGGTCCAATACTCCCAGATACGAGTTGCAGTTTCAGAGTTATAACCCAGATGCTCAAAGGTGGCAAGAGAGACGAGATTTTCCGGGATACTGACAAAGGAATCAGAGTTTGAGGCGATCGATACCGGGGTCAGCGGGAGATGCTGTTCTTCTTCGTCGCTGGATCTATTCAAACGTCGTCTATGATTTCGCCGGGTGCCATCCGGTAAAGAAGGGCTGACCAGTCCGGACATCTTGCAGGAGGATTGCATCATCGGGAGAGAGTATTGTCCACAGGCCTTCCTCGTGGGTTGACAGGCTGGATTCTTCTGTACTTTTCGGGTGTTCTCCTTGAACGTCTTCTTGAATGTCTTTTTGGATCTTCATCTTGATATCCCTCTAGGGGTCTTTTTGGATCTCGTTTTAGATGAACATAAAAGGGTAAAAAGCACAAACGGCGACTCCATATAGGTCCCAGTTGGGGTGCTTTTAAAATGTGGTGAAAAAAAGAATTGGAGAGAGGCTATGATGTGGTGAGAGTAAGAGAAATCGAGACAAATATGAGAGATGGAAGAGAGAGAACTGTCAGGAGGATTTCAAGTCCGCTGAGTATCTGGAAAATACTCTAGGTACCTACTAAACCTAATTCGGAAGCTTCAGCCCTACCGATGTCGAAAAGGTCCACAGGTAATACGGAGAGCGGTCCAACAGACCTTTGGTCTGGATAGGAAAGTAGACTCGGATCAGGGTCATTTCACTTAGTAGGAAGCCTCTGATCCCACCCGGATCTATCCCCTGTCCCATATTTCTTCTTTACTCTACATTCCACCCTTATGCCCACCATGGATGAACCCGAGATCTTCACCACCCCTCAAAAGGATGGCCAGGTGTAAGTGCTGGCGGACAAAGGACAAAGGCATTGTCGGATCGCACGACGGCCGCAAGGTGACCCCTGGTTGAATACATCTACAAGCATTTCGATCCGGATGCACAGCGGGGCTCCCCCATCCGCCATCCTCGCCACAATGAACGATTTGCCTCCCAGAAGCACTTCATCATCAACATTGGCCTGACAAAGCAAATAAGCTTGCTGTCCTGATCCGCGAACACTGCACCCGAGTGGTGGTGGAGCTGGGCTGTTATGGTGGGTACGTTGTGGATCCCGCGATCACCAGGATCTACTAGAGACGCTAACCATCTATGGACGAGTAGGCACTCCCGCGGTCGGCCATCGCATTCAGAGGTATCCTGCGAGATATACACGAGAAGAACAAAGCCGACCTGGAAGAGGATGAGGAGAGCGGGTCTGGCAAGGCGAAGCTATATAGCGTGGAAATCGATCCACTCATTGCGACGGTCACCACGAATCTTATCAGCCTCGCCGGTCTCCATGATATTGTCGAAGTAATCGTGGGCGCATCCGCATGCAGCATTTCTACGACGAAGGCGTCTTGGTTGAAACCGATATTGACTTGTTGTTAATCGACCATGACGAGGCGTTCTATGAGCTGGATGTGAACCTGGCCTAGAAATTAGGATTTTTGATCAAGGACGGCGCGCTGGTTATTGCTGTTAATGGTGTGAGGCCCGGTGCGGCTCAATATCGGAACTACATGCGGATGAGCTCGCGCCTATGCAAGAGTTGGGGATTGCCCGGTTTGATTGTCGGGGTTAGTTGCCTGACCTACGACCGATTAGAATTGCGTCTGTAAGGCACTGGCTCATTTTCATTTGAGATATTCCGCTAACTATGGTCTTAGAATGAGCTCTAGATTAGCGTGGCACAAGTAGGGTGAAATCGGCAATCGGCGGGGTTGAAGGCTCGTACTTCGGTAAAACCTAGCCAACCTCTGGAGAGGAGCCACCCCTCGGCGCCCAGTTCTAGGCAGTCGTTTTCGTGATTGGAGCAACTATTCTAAATTCCATCGACTTCATGAGTTGGACAGTCATACAGAGGTCTGATCCCCATGGCCGTGAATGACGTCAGCCACAAAATGTAAGCTTGCTCCGGGATACATCCCCGAGAAAAGCTCCAGTTTGTACTGCTCTGGTTTCCACAATATTCTGATATCTGTTTACGATCGAAGACACTTCATTATGCCAAACTCATACATTCTTATTAAAGGGGCTACAGTGATCTCTGTAGAGCCATCGAAGGGGAAGCCCCTCTACAACTGGGACATTCTGATAGAAAACGACCGGATAAAGGCTGTAGGCCGAGACCTACCTTTGCCTGAAGGCAATTCGTCCATTATCGATGCAAAAAACTGCATTGTCACTCCAGGGTTCGTCGACGGCCACCATCACATGTGGCAGCACCTCCTGCGCGGTATCACAGTTGATTGGTCTCTATTCGGTTATGCATGTCACCTAAGGAGTGTCTATGGGAGTTTATACACACCAGACGATGTCTACTTCGCCAACTATGCTGCTGCGTTGAGTCTGCTTAACAATGGCGTGACAACCGTCCTGGATCACTGTCACGTTATAAACTCCCCCGCCCACGCCGATGCAGCAGTGAAGGGTTTGAAGGATGCTGCTATTCGAGGCACGTTCTGCTATGGGCTATACCAGAACCCGAAAGAACCAGGGAATTTTGCGAGTACTGCGACAGACACGTTTGACCAAGCCGCACGAGTCGACGACGCTCTCCGTGTGCGCCAGGAATATTTCCCAGCCAACGATCCCCAGAGTTCCCTTCTCACTTTTGGTATTGCATTGAATGACCCACCGACGATATCCCGGGAACAAAATATCGAGGAATTGGATCTTGCGAGAAAGCTTAAAGCTAGGCTGTCGACTGTCCATGCTTCAGCGGTATCACACGGGACTCCTAAGCCTGAAGTCATCCAGAATTTTGTTGATGCAAACCTGATGGGACCAGACCTCGTATTCAGTCACGGAAGTTGGATGACAGATGACGAGCTGGCTGCGGTGCGGGATTCTGGGGCTGGGATTGTTGGGACGCCCGACACAGAGCTGCAAATGGGCATGGGGTCTCCCGTGGTATGGAAAGCCGCTGATATTGGCTGTCACGCGGGCCTTGGGCTGGATATTACCTCGAACCAAGGTAATGATTTCATGGCGCAGATGAGGTTGGCTCTTCAGGCGCAACGACCTCGCGAGTATGACCATCGTATAGTCGAGAGAGATCTCCGCAGGAAGGCAGTAGACGCATTACGCATGGCAACCCTGGGAGGAGCGGAGGTTATGGACATGGGGTCATTGATTGGTTCTATCGCTCTTGGTAAAAAGGCTGACCTGGTGATCTTTCGCTGTGACGACATTGACACGGTGCCTGTTGTGGACCCTATCGCGACTGTGGTTTTCCATGCATCGCCAAAGAACATTGACACTGTTATCGTCGACGGAAAGATTGTTAAGCAGAACGGTCAGCTTGTCGGTGTTGACTGGGAGTTCCTGCATGATCAGATGATACGCAGATCGCAACGTCTGAGGGACGAAGCAGCGAAAGTTGATATGGGGAAGGCAGAATCGATGTTCCGCTCCATATTCGAGAAGGCCATGTAAAAGGAAAGGTCGTGGTGGTTTGTGTGGAGCTTCTAGTAATCGTGGCAAGCGCCCAACGCGCCTTCCCCTTAGCAATTTATGTTGGAGTTAAGCACTGTTTACTGCGTGTCTATACAAAATCCTGGAAGGTACAAAGGATATAACACGGGGAAGGTGCGTTGGGTTGGCAGCACCATCTCAGCCTCACTGTGGATATTGCGGATTCAGGAAACGATGGACCTACCTAGGTAAGGTTGGAACGTTGGAATATTCAACGGACGCCCCTTTTTATGCATTGCCGTAATATAACATTGGACCTTTCTCCAAAAAAGAGTATTGAGATATTGAGATATTATGTGATACTCTTAATAACAGTCTGATTGGAGTAGATTTGAGCTACCTAGGTAGCTCATGTATGAGTAGTATGTACTATAGGAACCCCAAGGAAGAGTGCATTGCCATTAAAGGCCACACAAACAGGGGCATCTAAAATAAAACAAATCAGGATTAGTATGTCCTGCTTATAAAAGCCTCATTCAGCGTTCTTTTTCAATAGAAGTGACTAGTAGTTAAATTATTTTCTTTCGTCCCGTTGTACTCTTATTATCTCTAATAGCCTGACAGGCTATATCACCCAGCCTAATGATAGCAAAGTCTACCCTTAAACCAGTCTCCGGCTATTTGATACACCTCATGTTAAAACTGTCAAGTAAAAATCGTGCTTTGACATTGCGTTCTAGGTTTTTCGTCGTACTTGGACTTTGGCCAGAGGGGCCAGTTTAGTGGATCGGCTCCAATCAGTGGCGAATGCGACCTACTCTCAACTTCTGATAACAATTCAAGCAACAATGGTTGTCATCTAAAACATTTCAACCAATAATAGATGTTAGAATGACGAATCGTAAAGGTTTTGTCCTGATTCTAGGGTTGGGGACAGGACTCGGAGGAATCCCGCCCTAGGGATCTGTGACATGCATTGCCTGACATTCCCAACGGTTCAACACTTTCTTGCTGGGAGCAACGCAACGGGCGATAGACTCGTTGGTATGAGATACCTAGAAACCCTTTTATTTTAAATAATGTTCCTGCATTTAGGGTCCCCAATTTGGAAACATTTTCACCTCCTCACAGGAATCAATTTCTTCCTAGGGATTTCATAAACACTGGCAAGGCACCTCCGAGTTTCAATCTCACGACCATAATGGCGAAATCTGAGCCAAGCGAAAAGCTGCATATCAGCGAAAAGCCCATCACGTTCAGTAACTGGTACCAGCACGTCAACTGGGTCAACACAACCCTCATCCTCATCGTACCCGTCGGTGGCGTCGTCGCTGCATTCTATACACAGCTTAGGGCGATCACAGCTGCCTGGGCAGTTCTCTACTACTTCTGGACTGGATTGGGTGTCACAGCTGGCTACCACCGTCTGTGGGCGCACAGATCTTACGAAGCGTAAGTCTGCCACCGTTCCCCTACCCGGCCAGTTTGCTTCAAACCTAAGCACTGACTAACACTTATATCTCTAGTGGCCTTCCGATTAGGATATTCCTCGCTTGTGTCGGCGGTGGCGCCGTCCAAGGCTCTATCCGGTGGTGGAGCAGTAAGCACAGGGCACACCACCGATGGACTGACACAGTCAAGGACCCATACAGCGTCATGAAGGGTCTTTGGTATTCGCATTTTATGTGGATGGTTCTAAATCAGAATCCAAAGAACCGTGGCAGGACTGACATCTCCGACTTGAACGAAGATCCGGTGGTCGTCTGGCAGCACAAACACTATGGATCTGTCATCTTGGTCTTCGGGATGTTGTTCCCTATGCTCGTTGCTGGTCTGGGATGGGGTGACTGGAAGGGTGGTCTTGTGTATGCTGGAATTCTTCGGTTTTCATTTGTGCAGCAAGCGACCTTCTGCGTCAATTCTCTCGCCCATTGGCTGGGTGAGCAGGTCAGTCATTGTCCATACCCTGTTCTTTCGTATTCCCTAACATATGTTAGCCATTCGATGATAGGAACTCCCCCCCGTGACCACGTCATTACAGCGCTCATCACTCTCGGCGAAGGCTACCACAACTTCCACCACGAGGTAAAAATTTCTTCCCTTGCATTTATTTCGCATCCTCTAAACCCTGACTAGTTCCCCTCCGACTACCGCAACGCCATCGAATGGTGGCAGTATGATCCCACAAAGTGGTCGATCTGGGTGTGGAAACAGCTCGGTCTGGCAACCAACCTTAAGCAGTTCCGAGCCAACGAAATCGAGAAGGGCCGTGTGCAACAACTACAGAAGAAGCTCGACCAGAAGCGCGCTAGGCTTGACTGGGGTGTTCCTCTAGAACAGCTGCCTGTTGTTGACTGGGACGATTTTATTGCAGAAGCTCAGAGTGGCAAAGCTCTAGTTGCCATTGCTGGTGTTGTTCACGATGTGACTGGGTTTATCATGGAACACCCTGGTGGTAAAACCCTCATTTCATCGGCCATTGGTAAGGATGCCACTGCTATGTTCAACGGTGGTGTCTACACTCATTCTAATGCTGCTCACAACCTTCTTTCCTCGATGCGAGTTGGGGTAATTCGCGGTGGTGGTGAGGTTGAGATTTGGCGTCACCGAAACAACCAGAAGGGAGTTTATGCGTGAGCTCTAGGTACATAATCAGAGATCAATTCACCAGTTCTAAATTCCACAAGTACATACATCCATTCTTACCGAACAAGAAAACTTGGAATTTCTTGGAATTCCCAGGCCCCGGGCGTATTGTTAGTTGACAGATGCAAATCTACCGGGATGAAGGGGTCAGCCGTAACAGCCGGAGTTAACTCATAACTCCGGCTCCCTTTTCTTGCACTGTACAGGGGTTAAGCCGTGTTCTCACGATCAATTTTTCCTCGATGGTCATGATAGTCGCTATGCGTTGGCATACTGTCTAACCTTTCTTTTCTTCTGTCTCTCACTTCCGCGCTTCATCGCTCCCTCACTTCCCCCTCATCTCTCTTCCTCTGGGAACGTGTCGCATGCCTGCCGAGCTTTTTCAGTGTAGGTATCCATTCTTTCCTTCCCACAAGCGAAACCTGATATTGATTTTGATCTTCAGTTCATGAAATTCTGAGCCCCTACTGGTTCCTGTGAGGAAAATGAGTCGCACGAGCATCAGCACCAAAGATCCGTCGACAAAAATAGAAGGCGATTGCCATGTTTATCGCACATCAGAATCAAATAAAGACAGCCGAAATTTGGACTTTGCTTTACGAAACGGACTAGCCGGTGGCGTCGCAGGTTGCGCTGTGAGCCTTACCATCTAAGCTACCAGCAGTACTAGTAGATTGCTAATGTCTGAGTAATGCAGGCTAAAACTATTGTCGCCCCATTAGAGAGGGTCAGGATCCTCTTTCAGACCTCCCATTCCCATTTTACGCAATATTCGACCCGCTGGGATGGGTTAATTAAGGCCGCTAGACACATTCAAACGTCATATGGTATATCAGCACTTTTCAAAGGTCACTCGGCAAGCCTGGTCCGGGTTTTCCCATACGCCGGTATCAACTTTCTCGCATACGAACAATTCCGGGTAGCAATTATCGCATCGGGAGCCCCGAGGAAAGAAGCACCATGGCGTCGATTTTTGTGCGGAAGTATGGCCGGTGCGACCGCGACCTTGGTGACATATCCTCTTGAGTTGATCCGTACACGGCTTGCTTTCGAAACAGTCCAAAAGAATCCCTCCTCCTGGCTTGGTATTTCTCGGAAAATTTACTTTGAGGGAGGTCGTGGAAGCTTCTCAAATCTCTACCGAGGAATTGCCCCGACTATGCTAGGCATACTTCCTTATGCTGGCACATCATTCCTCACCCATGATCTACTTAGAGAGTGGCTTCGCACACCTGCCCTTGCACCTTATACTCTAGAAGCACAAGCACAATCTTCCACTCGACTGACTGCAGTTGCGCAGCTTTCCTGTGGAGCAGTCGCTGGCATATTCGCTCAAACTATTTCTTACCCAATTGATATCATTCGGCGCCGAATGCAAGTGGAAGGTGTGGGTGATACCAAATCGAGCATCCTGAAGACAGCCCGACGTATTTTTCTGGAGAGAGGAGTGAGAGGTTTTTATGTTGGGCTGACTATTGGTTATGTGAAAATGGCTCCCATGGTAGCGACAAGCTTCTATGTATATGATCGGATGAAGCGATTTTTGGGTCTTATTGAGTAGTCGCTTTTTGTTTCTCTTTCTCTATTCCAAGGTTTATAGTGCTGGCTTTGATCTTGGAACCTTCGAAGGCTCCACGGTTACCGAGGAAGGAACTAACCCAAGTTGGAAAGATCTACCTGTCCTCCCATGGACGGATGGGAGGCTGACTAAGGGCCAGGGGCGGTGAACAACGTCGAACCCCACCGGAGTTTTGCTATTCACGTGGACTCAATCGAAGAAGCATTGGTTCCGTGCCGTCAGTGGCAGAACGCCTCTTGAGCTTGACTGGACGGCCCTTTAATTCAGTTAATTTACATTCGAAGGAATTGGGGCTTGGATCTTTCCCCTCATTTACCCGCGTCCGCTTTGTCCCCAACTGTCCAATGATTGACCGGCCTGTCAATCACACCACCTGCATTCGGATAAATCTTGGTCTTACCAGAACCTTTACCCCGGTTTCCGTCCATGCCCCCGCCCCCTAGCGTCAAAGCCATGCGGACGTAGTTTAGCGCAAATTGGGGAATGTTTATCGATCCGAACGGAGCTTCTTATAAAATGCCTGTACCCCTCCGTTGGCTCCGTTCATTAGTTTCCCCTGCCCGGATCACCCTTCGTTTTCTTCTCTTCTTCTGTATTTTGTTTCTCTCAGTCACAACCCTCCTGGGAGTCAAAATGCATTTCAAATCTTACGTGACAGCCGCCCTATATGGGCTGCCTGCCCTGGCCAATGCTGTGCCGTCACCATCTCACTCCCAGGCTGCTCCCTCGCCGTCTGCTGCTGGTTCAGATGCCGATCATTTCAAGAGCTATACGATCAAGGCAGAAAACATCACTGCCAAGCTGATTCCGTACGGCGCGCGTCTCACCTCCTTGCTAGTTCCAGATCGCGACGGCAACGTCCAAGATGTGGTCGTTGGATACGACGACCCCAAGGAATATCTGCATGATAGTCAGACCAACCGCACGTTCTTCGGCGCGGTTGTCGGTCGCTATGCCAACCGTATCAAGAACGGTACCTTCACCATCGATGACAACGAATACCACGTTCCTGAGAATGAGAACGATGGCGCGGACACCCTCCACGGTGGCTTCACCGGATATGATATGCGAAACTGGACAGTCACTTCGCACAGCGATTCCTCCATCACCTTCACCTTGCTCGATCAAGGCTTTGAGAAGTTCCCAGGAGACGTCGTTACCCACGCTACTTTCAGCGTGTCTACTGAGAAGACTCAATCGAACCCCAGGGGACTTCCCCAGTTGACCGCAAAACTGGTAGCTCTCTCTCTTACCGAGAAGACCCCTATCATGCTGTCCAACCACATCTACTGGAACCTGAACGCGTTCAAAGAACCCAACGTGTTGAAGGACACCACCCTGCAGCTTCCCCTCTCACAACGCTTCATCGGCGGAGACAGCATCTTAATCCCGAACGGCACGATCCACGACGTTGAGAACACCTACCAAGGAGCTCTGGACTTCACCAGCCCCAAACTCATTGGAAAGGACATCGAGAAGACCTACGACCTCTGCGGCGCCGGCTGCACAGGCTACGATACATGCTTCCTCGTCGACCGGCCCTCGACATACGCGTCGGACTCGATGGTTACAATCCTGAGCGCCGAATCCAGCTCCACCGGTATCAGCCTCGACGTCGCTACCAACCAGGCCGCGTTGCAGATCTACACCTGCAGTGGACAGAACGGCTCCATCGCCACTAAGAAGTCGCAGGCGAAGCGCAACGAGGCTAACGGCGGTGACGGCGGTGCTACCCACATCAACAAGTACGGATGCTTCGTTATCGAGACCGAGGACTGGATCGATGGTATCAATAACCCTGAGTGGGGCCGTCTTCCCTACCAGGTCTTTGGTCCTGATGATGGGCCAGCTGTTAACTGGGCTACTTACCAGTTTGGCACTATCTAGATTTCATAATTATACGTACAGTGCCCTATCTACCTAACCTAGCCCTGGTATTTACATTGAATTAATAATCATTTATGTGTGGACTTTTACGCGCAGCGCTTATGTTGCGATTTATTGCCTCAATCTGTACGGAACCACTTGTGGCCAATTCAATAGGACATAGAGCGCGATACTGCAAAGATATTTAATGGAACGTTGGATCAGCTGTACATGCAGATTCACTCAACTCGGGCTGTGCGACATCTATAACTTCGACAAAATACCACGCCCATTATCCCCACTCCCCTTCACAATCTCATCCTCCCAATAATTCGGATTGAATGTAATCCGGTTTAGCGGATTCAACCGATGAGCGCGGTTAAATAGATCCTCGTAAACACGGCCGTCGTACCGGCCCAGCGCGCTATACTCGGGTCAGCTACGGTTAATTCGTCAAAATCCTCACAACCGACTTAATCACTCACCTGTCCAATAAGTAATCAGGAATCATCCATGAATCAACCAGTTTCACGGCATGGGGTCGTATCCGCGCCATCAGGTCCTGGACTCGACTCGCTAGGGAATTCAGGTCTGTCTGGGAGACGGCGTTGGTGCGGAGAACTGGATTGTTCGTTAGTTTTTGTGGATTAACGGCGAGTGTATTGCTGTCAGCTTACATTCGAAGCTTTCGTTCTCCATGGTGTATAATGTGAATAAGCGGTAACTGTCCCATAGGACGGTTTTGGTGGGTGCTGAGAGGGTTTTATCGTTTGAGAGGGCGTCGAAGAAGGTCGTGACGATGATCGATTCGGATTGTGCTGGTGTTTTGTCTTCGGTCAGTGTGGAACGATATCTCATCTCAAGAGACTTGGCTTACCCCGACTTAGTTTGTGGAGCTGGATGAGAAGACTATTCCAGTTCCGCTTTTTGATGACCCTTTCTTCGTATGCATCGTATGCCTGTCGGTTATTAGTTTCAAGTGTTCGACGTTATGAGCTTTGTAGAACTTACCATGGCAGTAGCTCTGAGCTCAAAGCTCTTAACAATGTCCAAATCACTGTTCAGGATATCGTAAGTCGGCCTTTCTGATCTGGGGCGGCACTTGTTGCGAATAAACTCTTTAAATCGAGCATCAGCCTCATCAACCCGGGGGTATCAGGCGACTCAACAGCGGCAGTCATCTTCTTAATCACATACGCCGCAACCTGCTGCGTAATCATCCAATTATCACCTTCAACAGTTGGCTTGGAGAGGTAGTCATTATTAACCTGGATCAACCCACTCCCGCCACCAAACCCATGTCCACCCATGGCACGTCGACATGTCTCAATCCCATCCGCGGCGAGGATAGTACAAAGACTCTTTAATCCGGAGGACATGCTGTGCATATGAGCTAAAGAATTGAATTCCCCCTTCTCGATATCCTGTCGTGCGTTTCTGTATACCGTCTCCATCGCAAGACCTGTATAGTGAAGTGCAAACGTCGTGGCAAGGAGAGGCAGGATCCGAATTTGGACAGTCGGGTAGTCCAAAACAGACATCTCCGGTCCTGTCTTATCGCCATCTCGGTCTTGGAACTGCCGCCGCACACTGCTGTACCTCACTGCAACGGTGACTGCCCGTGCAAGGACGAGTCTAGCGCGGTGGACCATGTTCGACCGCACATAGGTCAGTGATCCATAGACCAGAGCTGGCTTTTCTGGTTTGGTATAAATTCCTGTGTTGGGGTCGACATTTGAGTATCGTGATAGCATAGCAGAGTGTGGGATTCTAGTACATTATCAGTGAAGGGACTTGCATAGTATAATGAAGGAACAAACCTGAACTGGTCAAATAGCATATACGCATTGTCCATAGTAATATAGCCATATTTCGGTCCAATATCTCCAACAACAATCCCATTCAACGGTTGATGTGTCTTCATATCCCGAACTTGCACAATAAACGGATGAGGACCATGCGAAACATATTGATCCGGCGAGCTAGGATCCGGGAGAAGCAATTGCGCGACCACAATAGCATGGTTAGCTAAACGACCCAAGCTGCCATTCCACCATTTGCTCGCCGTGAGGGTCGGACTATGCAGCACGAACTCCTTGGTCCGGTTATCCCAACGCGCCTCAAGCTCCAAGCCACGGACATTACTCCCGTGTCCCAGTTCTGTCTGTGCATATGCACCGATAATTTTCCAGGACTCGATCAAGGGCAGCCAGTGCGCCTGCTGTTCTTCGCTGGCCTGTTCGCGGATGGTCGTGATGAACATCTCCATGTGCAGGAAGTAAGGCGACACATCGTCAACCAGGTACTCGGCCATCTGGTATTCGAGGTGGCTCCATTTGTGCGTGTCTTTCATTCGGCGTAATAGTTTTGCGCGCGCAACTCCTAGCTTGAACCTTTCCGGTCTGGAGAGGTTTTGTTGTTGGTCTTTGGAGAAAAGTGGCTCCTGTTGTATGATGGGCAGGATGCGAGCTTGTCGTTCCAAAAATCCATCTGAGCCCAACAAATGCCGGCCTAGCTCTTCCGTTGTGATGTTGGATTGTTGACGTTCGCGAGCTAGCGTTGTTGGTCCATCTGGTTGGCTTGGACGAAGATTATCCGTGAAATCAGGCATTTTGAATCCTTTGACTCTAGGAGTTCTGTACCTCAATCACAGTTCCATAATGTTCAAATTTATTCGTAGATTAAGTACAATTACCGAATTGCCTTGGCCAAATCCATAGTATCCTGAAAATCACCGAGTCCCGATTGCCGACAGTTCTACCCCGCAGAGTAAATGTAAACCGCAGAGAAGTAGCGAGTAGCCGAATAGAAAGGGTATAGCGATGAATTATTGGCTAGGATATTCGGCGGGGGAATGTTGCCGCAATTTGTATACTCAAATGCAATAGAATAAGACCGTCAACTATCCCAGCTCAGTCGTCACAAGCTCAAACAAAATGGGAGACCGCACTCTATTCATACCTCCACATGTGGGAGAGAACGTATTGCCAAATCTTCCCTTTTTCCACAGACTATTGCGTTATGCGCAACGTAAGCCTTCGCCCATTGTGGTTCGGGACTTGGTTGCCGGCGTGGAAAAGACATACCACCATCTTGTTTCGGACGTGTTGGCCTTCCGCAAGGTCTTGGAAAGATCCATCAGCCATGAAGCTCGACGCGATTTGAATGCGGATAAGGAGGTATACATTGGATTGCTTGCACCCGGGGGATATGAATACACCGTCGGCTTCATCGCAATTCTCGCAATCGGTGCAGCAGTCGTACCTATGGGTGAGTTTCAATACTATGGAAGAAAATCTGTAGCTAACAAGCAGCAGCAGCCGCATTGCCAGCAGAAGAAGCCTCGTACTTCCTATTAAAAGCGCGATGTGTAGGTCTGGTAGCCAGCACAACCAGCGAAAAGACCGCCCAGTCCGTGGTTCACTATATGGGAGAAAGCAAAGGCGTGCACATTCCCTGCATATCCCCAATCGCATCTCATTTCCGCTCCACGCTTCTCCCATCAGATGAAATGGCCATCTCCTCCGGTCCAGTTCCAGATATGAACGCCGCAGCACTGGTGATATTCACTTCAGGCACCACAGGACCCCCCAAGGGCGCTGTGCAGCGTCGCAGTTATATTTCCGGAAATGGAGAGGCCGACGCAGACTATTACCGAATCACAGACAAGGACACAGTCCTCCATGTCCTTCCGGTGCATCATGCCTCCGGTGTAGGGTTGACTTTCCTCCCGTTCCTCGCAGCCGGCGCATGTATTGAGTTCCGCAGTGGCAGCTTCGATACAGCGTGGACGTGGGAGCGCTGGCGACGGGGAGGTCTTACCTTTTTCTCTGGAGTTCCCACCATATACATGCGTATGATGCGGTACTACGAAGAAAACATTGCGCACCAAGCTCCTGAGATACGTGACCAGTATGTCGCTGGTGCGCGTCAGATTAGAGCGATGCTTTGTGGTACTTCGGCACTTCCAGGGCCAGTACAAGAGTTCTGGCATAATATTAGGAACAGACCAATTCTCACCCGATATGGTGCGACGGAGTTCGGTGCAGTAATCAAGACTGAACTTGATTCTGATGGGACGCCGCAGAACAGTGTTGGTTGTGTTGCTGAGGCGGTCTCACTCAAACTTACCGAGGAAGGCCAGATATTAGTGAAGTGTCCTTATATGTTTTCCAAGTAAGTCAAATTTCCTTTCGAGAAGTGGTGGTCCATCCTCACACGTCTTTTCAACAGGTATCTCTTCGACGAGAAAGCAACAGCGGATGCACATGACGCCGAGGGGTACTTCAAAACGGGAGATATTGCTCGCCGCGAAGGAAAATATTATTTCATCCTAGGCCGTGCCTCGATCGATATCATCAAGTCAGGTGGCTACAAGATCTCCGCATTGGACATTGAGCGCGAGATCCTGGGTCTGGACTATGTTTCTGAGGTCATGGTTGTGGGCGTCGAAGATGAGGAGTTCGGTCAACGAGTTGCTGCTACTGTCAGCCTCAAACAAGATCAAAAGACAACACGCAAAAGCCTCACAATCGCCGAGCTGCGGGAAGATCTGCGGAGTAAGATGGCTGGGTATAAAATGCCAACTATCCTTCGTGTGGTCCAAGGTGAATTGCCTAAGTCCGGTACGGGGAAGGTGCAAAAGAAGATATTGGGACCGCAGTTCTTTCCGTCTAACTATGGACAGCTGTCTGAGGTGCAAGTCTGGAGCAGGGAGAATAAGGCGAAGCTATAGTATTAGATAATGAAAAGAAAGAGAAATTATCAAATTCAGGTGCCAATATTTCTTAGACCTTATATGTAGTTAAATATTTACATACGCGCATTGATCACTTGATATTGTCCCTCTCCATCAAATCTTCACCTTAGCAGGCGCCGAAGTCACCCGACTATGGACATAACTAATACGCTGAAACTTCTTAATAGCATCCCCCCAAAGCTCCTGGCGAAGCAAAGCATATACCCTACACAGCATCAGCAGACATTCTTTCAGTTATGAAGACTTGGATGGATCAAAACTTACCCCATCTTTGCTTTAGGCGCCCACTTCGCTCCCAATTCCAAAGCAACATTCAGCATGTCCTCCGGCTCAGCAACAGCATCCACAATCCCATCTTCCAGCGCTTCAGGCCCCGTCCACCTATGCGCCTCAAGCAACATCTTGCGCGCAACCTGTGCACGCAGCTTGAGACGAGGCAGCGAACCGATCCCGTCGAAGTGCAGGCCCAGGTTGACGGGGGGCATGGAGATAAAGCCGCGGCGGGAGTTCATGACCCGGTAGTCGTGTGCCAGGGCTAGTGGGCAGGCGCCGCCGAAGGTGTGCCCGGTCAAGAGGGCAATAGTTGGGAAGGGGAAGTCCAGTATCGTGTGAATGAGCTGGATGTTAGTTGTTAGCGTGGTCTCATATATGACATTCTCGCGTCTCTGTTCTGTTCAACACCGGCTCAGGAGCTGTTCTCACTGGATAGAAGCCATCTGTATTGGCAAAGGGGTTGTTGTCTGATTCATCAAGCTCGAGTCCCTGGTGATTATTCTGTTAGTCCTTCCGATGTTGTTCTGTTTCAGAACTTCGTTCAATGTACAGTGCACCAGAATTTGGCATCATTGCCTCGCGTGATTACTGCTCCTTCTGAGTCGGATCCCAGAATTCTTTCGACGGTGCGATAAGCTCGGATCATCTCCTGGCAATATGATGAATTCAACCGGTTCTCCGGGGGTTTCTGCATGGTCAGGACGAATACATTCCCATGCCTCTCGAGGGAGAGATTGTGGAAGGTTGGGATTTCTGTCATGATAGCAATTGTACGAAGATTGAGTATATTATTCGAACTGCTTCGTTAACCAGTTTATTATGCGTATTGTTCCAATAGACCGTTGTAGCACGCGGACGACAGTTCGTAGATCCCCCCCGCATTTCACATCCTCACGTATACATTGCCGGAATTCACCGAGTGCCGAAATCAAAGGATACTTGGGAATCTTCACAGACATTTTCCTGGTGCCATTTTCTTTATAAATGATCTGAAATCCAAGGGTATATAGGTACATAGTCAAGAAACTCCTACCAGGAAATCTCACCATTCCATTCCAAATCCTTGAAAAGCCAGTCCCCCATTCCCTGGTATTGATTAAAGAAATTACCTGAAATATCCTGTGGCATATCTCCCATAGTGAGACCTTCATTGCGGTCCAAAATCGTAGTGAGTGGCCTGTACTCATCCGAAGATATCGCATCCGGTGCCCGGGACTCGGCCCAATTTTCTAGCACCTCTGCGGTCCCGGCTACCATAGAACGATTTGTGTTGCCAGCATTCCCCACAGCTTGTCCGTTGCCCATGAAATATGACCAAGCCCAGGAAAGTTCCGGGCCAAATCCCTCGAAAAATGGTTGGTGCTCTCTGGAGAGTGTCATCGACGGCATTTGGTTAATTGTCGACGTGCTCCGCTGCTTTTCAGAAATGCTCTTCAACGCTCTTAGGCTGCCTTTCGCGGATGACCAGCGTTTTGCGAGTTCCTCAAGGGCCAGGTAGATGGATTCCAGGCTACCTGCTGCCTTCTCGCGGTGTGCTGGTACGTTATTGCACGAGAGAAGCCCGATTCCAGCAGCCAAAAGGTGGAATGTGAATACCGGGCTCAGGAATTGGATCTCATCTCGAGCGAGGAAGTCTTCAAATATCCCTGCTATGAAAGACGATGCTAGAAGCACTCCTAGTGACGCAGACTCTCCGGGGTTGGGACGCAACATGATGGCGAGGCAGGTAAAGTAGGGGATATGAAGCTGACGCGATTCGAAGTTGTATTTAGCCAATGTTCTTTTCGGTGATGTTCCGTCTTCTGATGTACTCCGGGTGCAAAACAAGCGCAGGGAGGGTGAAAGATCGCGTGTCCATCGGTATAAGCGATTCTCAAGATTCTGTCGAGCTTCACGTGTGAGGGTCTTCCGACGACAGTGTTCGGTGAGATGGCCCAGAATAGAACTGATCTCGACATATGCGATAAACAGAGTCGAATTTGAGCTTGAATCATGGAAATCTTCGGGACAGGGCGGTGCAACCTCACAGTCCTCTAAATCCACTGCTAATGGCCGGCCCTGCCCTGCCGAAATACAACAATCTCTGGCCTATCTGATGTTAGTGCTTAAGGTTGCTATGCTAGTGACAAAGCACATCCATGACTTACATATAGAGTCCACCACAGTCTGCGCCTCAGGGCAGCGTCTCTTTTACTCGTCGGCTCTTTATGCAATCCAATCTGATGAGCTAACCCGACCCCCACATATCGCCAGAATCCACTAGTATTAGTGGACACATGCTCAGGACCTTCCGGGTTATACCAGTGCAAAATGCACACTGCTGCGACGACGGTCACTGGGTTTCTCTCATATCCAGACCAGAACAAGGCTTTTGCGCGACGATAAAACTGATGCAAAGATGCATAAGCCGTCACGGCCGGTGCAGATGTGACTCGGCTCGCTGCGACGAAGATTGACTGGAGAAGTAGCATTGACGGCTTCTGGGAGCCGCTTTCTTCTAACCAACTCCGCTCGATTATCGGCATCCATGGTGAACATTTTTCCATAAATGTGTTGATCAATCCTTCTCGAATAGCTCGTGGCGGTAGGTCGAATGCACCTTGCAGTCTGAGCAGCTGGATGTCATCTTCAGTTGGTCCATCTGCGTCTCCTTCTGGGTAAGATCTCGCCTGTTCTTCGTTAATTGCCACTGCGTGGTCAAAGTAGCGCGAGCGTGCCATGAAGCTCGAAGTCGAAGAGGATGAGTATGGGTTGGAGTCTGGTGTAATCGGTACATAGTCTCCAATACCAGCGCTACCTTGACTTGTGTCGCGGCACTGGTTCCGATCCTGGTCATACTCAGAGCTTGTACATGGAGACTTGGCTGAGCCGATAGGACTAAAGGTGGTCGTCGGCTCTTCCCAGTTCATCGGTCTCCTAACCGCTTTGGCCTGATTGACGCTGTAGTCACCATCACTACTATGGGCTCTTTTTCTCTTGCGCTCTCGTCGACTGCGTGGCAGTTAGTATATTTACTCCAACGCCAAAAATCAACTATCTTACAAACAGGGCCATTGATGCCGTTGGCAGTTCACACATACATTGGGATTTCCGCCGAAGATACAGCGAACCTACAAGAGGTTAGTATCCATGGATGTCTCCTCCGGTTATTCAATATTCTCGTACCTTTTTCTTATTACAGCCAACACATGCTGTAGGTGCTCGTAATGGTGGAGGACTAAAATCGTTCATTTTTGCTCTGACTGTCAGTATCATGAGTAGAAAACCCAGGGACAATTTCAGGGCCGCGGTCTGTTCCCCGCAAAAGCCGGCCATAACCGAACCTCCGGCTATCCTATTTGGGAAGCTCCATGAGTAGATTGTTGTAAATGACAGAAAAATAGTGAAATAGTGAAATGTATTGGAAATCCAATGGGGTATCTATTGTTTTTGAAAATTTTACAGTTCTCATGCCCAGCCTGCAAGCGTCCAACTTGACCGATCACCGCCAGATCTCAAGCCCGATCGACGGTCAGGAACAGGATAGTCAACATCTCGTGTAGCTCCAGCAAGTCCGTGCTGTAAAAACTTCTCTCGTTCGATCTCTACCATCCCCGGATCTTGAGACTAGTTGTCAGGCTTGCACCCGCCCATGGACCAAGAGATTCAACTTCGCGCAATACTCCTTGAATAGGAACTGGGATATCTTTGTTTTGCCGGCGAAGCTTTTGTTCGACGAAATCGAGCTCAGGCACTGCCTTCGAGGGGTCGGCTGGTTCGTCATCGGTGGATGGTGTTTCCCCATTGCTCTTAGGGGTTTCAGGCTCCTTAGAGGCTTTTTGGGCTGAAAGTTTCAGCTCCTCCAATCTCTGTCGTTGCCGCTCGAGAGCTTTGCCTCTAATTGGACTCCATCCATGACGATCAATCAAGAGTGAGACTTCTTTAAGGACCCGCTGACGCAGCCCGGGAATTCGAGAACCGCCGCCCACAAAAATAATGCGGGACATGCATGTTCCTCGTGCATCAGGGTACAGTGAGAGAAGGGTGTTGTAGACAAGCAAAGGCAATGATTTTTCCTCGTCATCCAATTCATGTTCTGCGACACCTGGTGCAAATAAAACTTTCTCGACAGGTTCGGCGAGACGTGAGAACGGCACGTCCATGTATTCTTCGTCAGGTTTTGCGGGAGAAGGAATCGACAACTTCCGGTCGGGTTCGTCTGAGCTTGTATCTTTTTCTGTTTGCGATTTGCACCAGGCAAACCGACTAACCACTTCTTCACAGTACGCAAATCCAACAGAGATCTTATCCGCAGTCTCCGTATCCTGGTTTCCGTCGGAAACCAACCCAGTAAGAAGCAGCCCCATTTCCTGCATCAAATGCTTCATAGACCGTGTCGTTCTCTTCGTAGTCATCTCTCGGTATTCGTAGATCGCCGTTGCCGTGGTCTCGGCCCAGCCAAGGTCAACCACCAAAGCTGACCGCAATCCCGCGGCCGTGGCTGACATGGTCGCACTGGACAGAAGGGTAACACTCGGGAAGCGCCAGCGACTGAAAAGCGTCGAGAGCAATGACGACAGCAATGGATGAGGCATGAGAGACGGCAGCACAAGAACCAGGCGAGATGTGCCTGCATCCGTCAACAGGAACTGGTTGTATGTCTCCCGAAACGCGCGCTCAATCTTGTCCTCGACCAGGCCCAGATCAACCTCTCGTGAATCTGGCCGCCACAATTCATATGCCCGCGTCCACTCTTCCATGTCAACGGGTTGCGGTAGCCGTCCAGCACCAGTGCTGCCCTGAATCCATCCTCGATAATCCCCCGCTCTCCTGGAGTCCTCAGGCCCAAATCCAACCACGCACATTGGCGCGCTGCCTCCTTCAAATCCTGCCCGGAGCCATCTTGCGCCTAACTCAAATATAATCGCGTCGTCTTCGCCTCGAAAGGAGGAGCTCGGTGATGTGCTGCTGGCGAACGAGTGGTTTCCCGAACGTTGCTGTGGTGTGTGAGGGGAAACGGGTCGCGCTGTCTGGCTATTGCGCAGACCAGAAGTTGCTGATGTGCGTTTACTGGCACCCATTGAGGGTGTGTCACTCGCCATGCTTGGTTGAGCTCGGGCGCGTTGCTATCCTTTGTGGGAGCAACAGGAGTTCGCGGGGTTCGTAGCGACAAATTTTCGATTCACCTGTTCAGTAGTTGGACTTTTAACGCCATCGGATTGAATTCAAAGACAACAAAGTAAAGTGAGACCTATAAGCCCAGGAGGTTCGCTTGGGGAAGCTTGTTGGTAGGCAACGGATCTACATCGGGCCGTCTTTATTTACTTGACCTCCTCATCTCTCCGCAACAACCAAGACATATTGTGCATCTTTAACTCCAATGGGCTCTTTAACTGCTTTTTAGTTTTCCTATTGCTTACAGTCAGCATGGGTATTCCAGGGTAAGTCAACTGAGTTCTCTTTTTTTTTTCGGTTGCATGGTAGAAAACATATAGCCCGATGAACCCTGTGAGAAAGCATTGTTTATCCATCGCACGAGATGCATAACTTCGTATCTCCAGATTCTCGATAAAAGGCTAACTTTCCAAAGGCTTATCAATGCTATTGGCCCAGGAGAGCGTATCTCTCTGGCCAAGTTGGCAGTGACGCACCTGGAGCGAACAGCAAGGCCGATCCGCATTGCAGTCGACATTTCGATCTGGCTCTTTCAAGTCCAAGCCGGTCGAGGCGGAAGAAACCCAGAGTTACGCACCCTATTTTATCGATTATTGAAATTACTTGCATTGCCAGTTCACCCCCTTTTTGTCTATGATGGACGGCAAAAACCAGCTTTCAAGAGAGGCAAAGCAGTCTCAGCCCGCAGTTATGGCAATACGCCGATCATCAAGCGCTCAAAGGACCTCATTGAGCGATTCAGGTTTCCGTGGCATGAGGCACCCGGCGAGGCAGAAGCCGAATGTGCACGGCTGCAGCAGGCAGGTATTGTAGACGCTGTCATGAGCAACGACGTCGATGCATTGATGTTCGGATCGTCTTTGACCATCATGAACTTCTCAAAAGAGAGCGGAAGCGGCAGCTCTTCCGCGACTCATGTCACATGCTATGCGATGGGACAGGATGGGCATCCATCAAACATACCCCTTGACCGACCGGGAATGATTCTATTCGCTATGCTCAGTGGAGGGGACTATCTACCATCTGGTGTTCCGAAATGTGGCAGTAAGCTTGCTGCAGAGATTGCCAAAGCTGGGTTCGGCGAGGATCTTTTGCAGGAGCTTGCATCGCACGCAGACGTGGACACAGGATTGAACGAGTGGAGAGAAAGACTCCAGTACGAACTTGAGGAGAACGAGAGTGGCTATTTTACGACGAAACATCCAGCAGTTCGAATTCCAGACGTTTTTCCGGACCGACAAATTCTCGAGTACTATGCCCGGCCCAAAGTTTCCAGCGATGAAGTGATGAGCTCTTTGAAAAGTCGACTCGCGCAGGCCTGGGATAACGATATCGACCCCTTGGCAATCCGGGCATTTGCCGCAGACCACTTTGAATGGAACTATCGATCAGGGGCAAGGAAATTGATCAGACTGCTGGCCGAGCCTCTTGTCTCGTACAGACTCCGTCTCCAAAGGCCGGTTCTAGGCGTATCGCCTGGTTTTTCATTTGTGCCCGATTGTCCTCCTGGCATGCAAAAGGTGTATCGAAGCCGGTCAAGCTTCGGCACTGATGCAATGCCAGAACTCCAACTAGATATGCTGCCGGCAGATATTGTTGGGCTGGATCTCCTTGCCGAAGAACCAAATCCGCCTGTTCCATCCCAAACTAGCGTACAGGAAGGTGAGGAAGAAGACGATCCGGAAGTAATTGCTGGGTCGCCACCTCCGACACCATCGAAGTCTCGGGTCACAAAACGATTTGATCCGTTCTCCCTCGAAAAGGTCTGGGTATTCGAGACTGTCGCAAGAATAGGTGTTCCTGGAGTCGTCAAAAGCTGGGAGAAGGAACAGGCCGAAAAAGCCGCGAAAGCCGCGGAAGCCGCGGCAAAGAAGAAGACCAGTACTCGACGCACTGGTCCCAAGAAAAAGGGACCAATCGACGCTGGGATGAAACGAGGGAGTATCTTGAAATACGGAACCCTCACGAAAGAGAAATCCGAATTGTCAACGACTAAACAAACCCACTTGTTGGAAGCCACTACATCGACCCAGAATCCTCTTTCCCGGCTTGTTTCCGGTTCTGGATCTTCTTCACCAGTAATTGTCGACCAGGAAAACGATCCTTTCTCCTCTCCGAGCATGTATATTCAGCAGAGTCCATCATTGACGAGGCACTACGTTTCTCGGGAGGTCGACGATCTCCTTGATACATTCTCTTCAATGTGTAGCTTGTCTCCTGCCAATATCAAGCGTCACCCCATGTCGAACCAGTCCCGCCTTAGATCAAGGCGTACAGCTTTGGGAACTGGTGGGGTTGATATTGAAGAATCGGACGCGCTGGGCATGAACACCGATTATTCTCCGTCTCGACCGGCAAGGCGCATGGGGCTCAAAATTAGCTACTCGGTCTCCGACGTTTGTGAATCTGACAGTTTCTTGGAGGACTTCCTAGTTGAAACACCGATGACAATGCCCTCTCCGTCCAGGAAGACTCTGCCTAAGTCAAAGAAGATTCCCAAGGTGCAGCGTGAGGAACAGGCCGGGGTTGAACACATCGAAAAAGCCATCGAGTCCCTTTCTCTGTCCTCGAAAATTGACGAGGATCAGCACGAAAACACCGCGACTCTCTCATTGCGTCAGCCCTCGACGAAGAAGGCACCGCAACCAAGAAAAGTTCGCACTCGTTCCTCCAAGGTCGAAGCTGTCGAACCACCCAGTTCCTACAGTCAAGCAACCCCCAAGCCCGAACTTGAGCCGGGGCATACATTGCCATTGAACTTGAAAACGTGCGAAAACAACGAGACCAACGTAAACAGGTCTCCCAAGAAGTCTTCAAAGGAGACAACGAGCACGATCTCGAAGCACAAGACCACCGGCCACCTCGAAAACATCATATTACACGACGGCTTCTGGTCGATCGACCAATCTCCGCCTGGACAAGATCCATGTGAAGGCTCAACTGCCGATAGCCTGAGCACATCGCGCAGACAGGCTGCCAAGAAGAAAAGAATCCCACGCGTCAGCATCCTTGACCTCGTTTGATTAATGTCTTTTATATACCCTTCTCGTTTTGGCGGATTGGCGTTTACATCAATTTGAGTTTTCCCCGGTCTGGGGTTTTTGAATACAAGCATGTGTGGTGCAACAACATTTTCGATATCCTACGGCGTTGGATGGACATGTCGAATACCTTCTGTGGCAAGAATTAGGCTAGCTGACGATTGCTAGATGTCATGTACATATGTTACAGGCAATTTTGTAAATACGAAGACAATGTGCATATGCCTGAAAGACGTACAAGAGCCATGTCCAGAAAGTATACATGCAGAGAATATATCCAAAGAGTATGAATTGAAGAGAAGAGATGAGTATCAAAATGTGCATGGCTTCAGCAAGTCCTCTATCTAAACAAGAATCCAATTCTTGATGCACCAAAAAGTAGAGAAACAAAAGATAAAAATGTCCAGATATAACCTCAAACCCCATAGTATTAGGAAACGAAAAGGGAATATTGTGCAAGCGCTGATAAATCAGGAGTGTATCGTTTATCCATCTACCCAAAGACCTTGAGGAAACCCCAGAGACCGACTCCACTCAACACGGGGATCGTCAGATTATCATCCCAGCCCCACATATCAATAAACTCACTGCCGGCGGCAACAACGCCAGATACAACACTCATGACGCTCAAAGCCAAAGGGCCAGTGATGATCGCCGAGTCACTAGACTCCCAGCCCAGAAGACCGCGGACACAGTTCGGGAGCAGATTCAAGCGTCCCGTGAACATAAATGCGTCTTCTGGGTCATTAGGGAAAGCACCAATGTAAGGCACAAACCAGCCCCAGAACGCAGCGGCGGTGACAACACCCACGAGCCAAGCCGCAACAGTACCAGCCAAGCTCTTTCCGTGACGCAGACGGGGAGTGTAGCGGCCGTACAAACGACCGAATGTCGAGGCGGCGGTGTCACACCAGCTAAGGAGCAGCACGCTCATGACACCGACATCCTTAGGGAAGAAGCGGAGAGCAACGTACGCCCCGAGGAGATACCAGATCACGCCGTTGTAGCCGGCGACCTCGGTTTCGCGCATGAGCGCACCCATACACCGAATATATACTTTGTTGACCTTCTCGAAGCGGTGACGGATCAGATCCGTTGCTGCAATCGGCACCAGCGCGGTAAAGAGCACTGGTGTAATCTGCAGAGATTGGACGCCTCGGCTGTATAATGATAAAGTCAAGAACCCGATTGACACGTGCAAGACCTTGCGTGGGATTTCATGGCGGTGAATGAAGCTGCGGTAGCGTGCGTGGAGGGGGATCAGTCCGAGAGGAGATGGCGACCTTGACAAGTCGCGCAGGTTATCGGGGATGCTTGATGGGGATAGATGAGTGTTCGAAGCAGTACCGTTTACAGAGCGCGGCGGTGAGGCGGGTATCTTGGGGTGTGATCGGCGGTTGCGCCGAGCCGAGGATGTCGTGGGGGATCTTGATTCTCGCGCTGAGCCGGAACTTTCGGGTGGGCCTTCTGGCTGGTGCTGGCGACGTGTTGCAGACCGTGTTACCGGTGCAAGGTATCCATCAGGTGTCTCGGACGGGTCCGATATAGAGGGGGTCGGTGAGATCACGCGAGGTGTCGCCGGTACGGAGTTTGGCGAGGACATGCCGGGTGCCCTCACTTTAAAGGCGGGAAGCGATGCGGCTCGGACGACACCAGAAGGTGGCCGCGTACAGATATCTGCGTTGTCGCAACCGAATATGCCACGGGGTATCAATGGGCTTGGTAACAAAGCAATGATGGCGGTTTGGGAGCACGTGATGGTGCCTTAACGTTAATTATGGGCGAATAAGCTGTAGACACAAGGCAGGAACCCAGTACATGATGCGACCACCAAGTACTTGTTATATTAAATATAAGTAAAGTAAATGAAACAAAACTAAGTCGAGGGAAAAAGCAGATCACGATCTCGGTTTCCGCCCACAGCCGCAGTCACGTGCCTGCTATCTAATCGATAACGGATAATTTTTTTTCTTCTTTGCGACGACGACTCGTGAAGCGACTTGACGACTCGGTGTCTGTCGAAATCAATAAATGCCTCCCAAGTCATCTTCAAGAGCGTGGGATGCTCTCACACCCCCGCTGTCAGAATGGTCCCTCGACGCTGTGGCCTCAATGGGCTTCACGCGCATGACTCCAGTGCAGGCCTCGGCCATTCCTCTGTTTATGCAACATAAAGATGTGGTGGTGGAAGCTGTCACTGGAAGTGGAAAGACATTGTCTTTCTTGATTCCAATTGTGGAAAAGCTTCTTCGCCTTGATCAGCCCCTCAAGAAGCATCATGTTGGAGCCATTGTCATTTCACCGACAAGGTAGGTAATGCGCAAATCCGGGTCTGCAGGAGTCCGTTACTAATATTGATATATCAGAGAATTGGCCTCCCAAATTCACCAAGTTCTTCTCTCGCTATTGGAGTTCCACCCTGCGTCGGCCGCAGCCATCAAACCCGCCGAAGATGGTGCTCCTCGTCCGAAAACCTCTTCATCGACATTGAAGGTCGTGCCACAACTTCTTCTAGGCGGCGGGACATCTCCGGCAGAAGATCTGAAATTATTCCTGAAAAATTCGCCCAATGTATTGGTTTCTACACCCGGAAGATTGTTAGAGTTACTTTCGTCCCCTCACGTCCACTGCCCCCAGGCATCTTTTGAAATGCTTGTCCTGGACGAGGCGGACAGACTTCTGGATCTTGGATTCAAGGACGATCTACAGAAGATCCTGAACCGGCTGCCTAAGCAGCGACGGACAGGATTGTTCAGTGCCAGTATTAGTGAAGCAGTTGATCAGATCGTCCGGCTTGGCCTACGAAATCCCGTCAAAATTGCTGTCAAGGTCAAAGGAGGATCTGGCGTCGAAGAAAAGCGCACTCCGGCGAGGTATGTCTTTTGATCTCATGTTCCAAGTTCAAAACCAGACCAATCTAACCGCTGAATAGTCTGCAAATGACCTACTTGACGACACCCCCGCTTCACAAATATGCCATCCTGAAGCACATCCTCTCCACGGTTCAGCCCACACCTCAAAAAACCATCTTCTTCGTGTCGACATGCTCCAGTGTCGACTATCTCGCCACAATACTACCCATAATCCTGGGAGACGAATTCGTGCTTGTCCCACTCCACGGGAAACACCAAGCCAACGTCCGCCAAAAGAACTTCAACCGCTTCACCACCTCCACAACCCCCTCCATCCTCCTTACCACCGATGTCGCCGCTCGCGGTTTAGACATCCCCTCCGTCGATCTAGTAGTCCAGATCGACCCTCCCTCCGACCCCAAAACCTTCATTCACAGATGCGGTCGTGCCGGTCGTGCCGGCCGTCGAGGCCTCAGCATCGTCCTCATCCACCCAGGCCGCGAGGAGGACTACGTATCGTTCCTGGAAATCCGCAAAACCCCTGTCGCGCCATACCACCTACCCGAATTCACCGACGAACAGGCCACGGCCGCGACAGACAAAGTCCGCAAAGCCGTGTTGAAAGACCGCGCCATGCACGACAAGGGTCAGAAGGCATTCGTCAGCTGGCTGCGCAGCTACAGCAAACACCAAGCAAGCAGTATCTTCCGAGTTACAGATCTGGATTGGGAAGCTCTCGGCAAGGCATGGGGACTACTCAAGCTGCCGAAGATGCCCGAAGCGCGCTCGTTTGAAGGAGATCGGTCGTTAGGCGTTCAACTTGACTGGTCCAACTACGCGTACAAGGACAAGCAGCAAGAAAAGCGCCGCAAAGAGGCTATGGCGGAGGCTGCTAATGGACAAGGCACTGAGCAGGGATCTAACAAGCGCCGTGCTACGGAGAGTGTGGCTTGGAGTCAGAAGACCGAAGAACGGGATAAGAAGTTGAAGAAGAAGGAGTTCAAGAAGGCGCGGAAGGAGAAGGAGAGATGGGAGCAATTGCCAGAAGATCAGAAGCAGAAGGCTCTTGAAACGGAGCGCATGCTGGAGGAGATTCGTGCTAAGAACGAGCAGCAGCGGTTGTTGAACCAAGCTACCAAGGCAGAGGAAGCAAATGGCGGCGAGTTCCAGGGCTTTGACTAGGTTGGAAAATAGCATAGTAGATATCTATATCGATACCATGTTGTGTTCAATTCACTGGTGCTCCTCTACTCTATGAGCCGCATCTTTACAGTCTGTTGAAACCTGCGTTGGAAGCTAAGCATTCCATTCAAATACTACATATCAACGCTAATACTCCTGACAATGCCGCTAAATAGCAACAAAAACAAAACGCAGAAACGCAAAACCAAAACCAAAAAACAAAACCAAAGCCAAAAAAACACAAAAAACACAAAAAAGCAGACCCCGGTGCTCACGCCGGGTCAATCCGAGGAGGCGGGCCAGGGAAAGCCTGTACTCCAGGCTTTCCCTGGCCCCAGCCTGGTTCCTCGGAGACTCAAGGCGGTGCATCCCTGGCCCCAGCCTAAAAGGCGGGCCAAGGTATCCCAGGAGTTCTTGCAAATGTTCTTTTTTCTTTTTTCTTTTATTTTTTTTCTTTTATTTTTTTTTCTTTTCTCTCTTTCTGACTGAGCAGCACGCCGGGCAGCAAGCTTGCTCATGAAAATCTCATCAATGCGACATTCGGGTATCTCTGATCATGTCGTCCAATTCAAGGTTCAGTCTCTGGCCAGATGATTCGAGCCGCCGGTAGGGCATGCTATGGCCAGTAAGTTTGTCTTCTTTTTTTCTGTTTTTAATCAAGCAGCACGCCGAGCAGCAAGCTTGTTCATGAAATCCTCATGGTTGAGATCAAAATATCTCTCCCTTCCGCCGTACCACGTGGGAACTGCCCTATTCTGATATTTGGCAAAGTTGCGGTCGTGCCAGTCAAAGCGCTCAACCCAAGTTTCTTGCTCTGGCCAGAGGACCTCGTTCAGATCGCCGGTAGGGCATGCCGTGGCCATTGATGTCTTTCTCATCTTGCGGCGACGCACAGCATTCTGGTCAGCTTCCTCGTCAACAAACGAGCTCCAGCTACTTTCGAAGCGAAGGGCCGCTCGAAGACGACTGGGGGTCTTCGGCTTGTACTGCTCAGCAAGCTGACGGGCCTTTCGAAGTTCTTCACTGGAATCCTCCATGGGCTTTGATGGGCCCTGACGGTTCAAGTTTTGCAGGTGGGTATTGTCGGAGACGGCATGCTTGGAGATAGGCTCCTCTTCCGCTGCATCGCTGCCAGTGGCTCGTTTTGGCGTAGTATCTTGGCGCGCACGCTTGGAGACATGCTCCTCTTCCGATGCATCGCAGACTGTAACTCGTTTGGGCGTGGTATCTTGGCCTCCCTGCTCTCCTGCGGGCAAGTCCTCGTCGTCGACATCGTAGATGAAGTACTGTGGGTCAAACCCATAACTACATCCTGGAGGGTGTGGAATAACATCAGGCGACGGTTCTCGCTTGCGCTTCTTCGATTCGTTCTCGGAGAGTGTATCAAGCCGCTCTGGCGAAGTTGAAGGTGGTTGGAGGGCTGCGGGGTTCGACTTCCTGGCACGCATGCGCGCGAGCAGTTCTGGGTCGAAACCCTGTGGATCCAAATCATAGGAGTATTTCTTTCTTTTCCCGGCTTGGGAAGCGCGTGCGCTGGCTGTCAGACGCGAGTTTGAGGTTTGCGGCTCTGCAACGCGCGGGCGCGGAGTAGGAGATTCGAGGTTTCTTGGTAACACAACAGAGGAAGGGGAGCTGAGGAGGGTGTTGCGACGGAGGATGAAGGTTCATTTCCAGTTGGACGTTGAGGCTCGGCCACTAGAAACACCATGTTAGCCACTAGACATACATACCATGATATAGGAGCACCTACCTTGCGGGACCTGTGCAGTTTGAGGCACATTGCCTCGTCCCCAAAGACCAGTCACTGAGTTGAATATCCATTCTCGCCAACCAGGCCGGTTCTGGTTCTGGTTCTGGTTCTGGTTCTGGTTCTGGTTTTGGTTCTGATCTTGTGGAAGTGCGGAAGGCAATGAAGAGAACGGAACAATACGATTACCACGGGATGCGGGCTCTTCGCTTGCATCTGAGGCCAGCGCAGTCGAATTGCCAGACCTCGCATCTTCTCCCTGCTGAGCCAAGAGTTGGGGGAAACGATAAATGGTACGATCGATTCGTCCATCCCTTTCCGCTTCGCGTCGCCGCGCGCGGTCCGCATACGTCCTGCGAGAGCTACCACGAGGACGATTTTCGAAGCGGGGTGGGGTTTGAAGTGCTAGCTTGTGACGTTTCGACGACGAGGGGTCGTCTTCGGACGATCGGTTCCGTTTCCTAGTTGGTTCTTCCGCGGGGGTCAGCACGGATTCATCCGGGGTATTAAAGATGGCAAGTCTGCGAGGCCAGTTTCTCCAGGGAGATGGTGGGGACCAGGGAAGTGACCAGGGGATTCGGCGACGCTTGTCATAAGTTATTCCGGGCGGCCAGGCATAGTGCGTCACAGGTGTTTGCGGAGGGGAGGGAGTTGGCTCAGGATCTTGCTCTTTTCGCAGGAGGTCGCGGGCACTGCCCCATCGAAAGGCTGTCATGACGCGTCCTCTGTACATGCGCGGGGGATCCTTGGGCTTGGGGGGGCAACTTGGGGGGGCAACGTACGGGCGTCAGGTTGCTCCACGGATGGAATGAGCGTAACGGGGTCTTCCTGGGGCTCGGCTTCGGGCTCCGCGGTGGGAGCAGCGGCCTTCTTGCCCTTTGCCGCGGCCTTCTAGAAACATGAGGTCAGTTGTGAATAATGGTGACGGCCGGTTTCTGAACTGACCTTCTTCCGACCGGCTCTCTTGGCTGGCTTCCGCTTTGGAGCGGGCCTCTCTGCGGCAGACTGCTCGGCAACATCTGATGCGGACTGGCTCTCTGGCACAGTCTCTTGCGCAACCTCAGGCGCAGTTTCTGTTGCGGACTCCGTCCCAGCTTGTGCCGACGCACTCCGCGTTGTGCGCCGGCGGCGTGGGACGTACTCCGAAATTGGCGGAAGAACGTGGTTCGACCGCAGTCTCATCTTGGCGAAACGCGCAAGATGAGGAGGGAGGTGGGTGGCGAGGGTGTTGTTGTGGTGAGGAGTAAGTGAGTGAAATCTTACTGAAATGCAATAGATCAAGTCAGAGATGTCCAAGGGCTACCTAGGCACATATGTAGATACAAACCGCTTGGCACAGAGTCGATCACAGAGACTCTCTCGAGATATCCACAGACAATTGCTTTGGATAGGAACGTTATGGGTGATGAGGAGGAGAGGAGGAGGAGGAGGGAAGAGAAGAAGAGGAAAAGGCGAAATGTAAACAAAACCGTTGCTCGACGCGACCAAATAAGTAAAAGGGAAGGAGCTTGGTTTTCGGCCAAACCATGTAACTTTTTCAAAATCGGAAGGCGCGACCTGGCAGAATATTTAGGGCGGTGTGATATATAACCCTATTATCTCATCTCTATATTATAAAAGTTCTAAGGTTATATCTAGGTAAGGGAGACCTATAACTACCTAATTATTCCAATTATTATCACTATTCTTAACATCATATATTATTTCTTTAATAGACTATTCTCCTTTTAATATCCTACTAAAAGTTTCAGTTACCTTAAGATATTATACATTATATAGCCTTACCTATCTCTTCTTATCTTCTCTCATTTTATTTCGATCAGATCGGAATAGACTTCCCCCCGCATATTCCATCTATAGATTGTCTTTTTTCACTTCTCTTTTTTCACTCCTCTTATATCACTCCTCTTATATCACTCCTCTTATATCACTCCTCTTCTCCTCGTCTACTCCTTATCACTCATAACGTCACCATCTAAAGCAATTGCCTTTGGATATATCTCGAGAGTCTTTATGATCGACTTTATACCAAGCGGTTTTTATCTCCATATGTGCCTAGGTAGCCCTTGGACATCTCTGACTGATCCATTACATTCCAAGGTTTCAATTAGATTTAAGCCTAAAATTGCATACCTAAATATTCTCCCACTCCATCCGATCATCACAATCTAGCAACCAAATCCTTTATAGATTTGAAGTCCACGTCTGTAGCCAATACTTAATTGAGAGATTGTCATCTCACCCGAAAATCACTAGTGGTCATTGAGGGCGACTTGACAAATTCCAGAACTTATCCTCTACAGAAATTTGGCTACGTCAAATTATTTCAACTGAAAACAAATGTGGGAAAAGAAACAATGCTATTTGTACAGATGCTCTGCGGATGAAACATGGAAATAGAGACATAGACCAACAAGTACCCCCTCGCTAGCTCCTAGATAGATGATACAAGGTAACACGCCGATACTTTTTTTCAAAGCCCAGCCAATCACAAAAGAAGAGAATGGTGTAGAGATATAAAAGACCTCTTATTAAAACAATGCCCTTCATATGGCAATCTCTCCCTTCCACGCAGCGTCAGACAATCCCAATGTCCCCATCAGGTTCTGCCACCGGGGACCTCCGCGTTCCTTCTTGCGGATATATTGCAGCAGCTTCTGGCGCTTGTGGACTAGTAGCTGCAGGTTACGCTTGTTGTGCTTGTCCTTGTTGGCGGTCTCGAGGTGGCGGGAGAGGTTCATGATCTTCACGGTTAAGATCGCGGCTTGCACCTCCGCAGAGCCGGTATCGGGTCCAACGCGCGGTGCGCGTTCCGGATGAACAGGGGCAGATCCATGGGCGACAGCCGAAGGCTTTGGTGAAAGAATTGAGTCTGTATAGTGTCGCCCGAATGTCTCGATGCACTTTGCAATGTTGAGTCGCACGCGGTCCTTGGTGTTGCCATTGTTCAGGTTCACAATTCGGTTGATTGCTTCTTGGGCATTCTTATGCTCTTGGTTATGCAGGTTCATTTCCTCCTTCTCAACTTGGGGATCGGCTGTATTGCGATCGGGATTCTTAAGCGGTGCGGTCAAATCCTTGGAGAAGTCGAGGGCGGCATCCAGCTCATTCGACTTCAAGTAGTAGTTGAGATCCTCGGACAAAGATGATGGGATGTGCGGGTTGGTTTGGATGGCTGTCATCTCTTGGATAAATGGTGTCGGCTGGCTCCTGACAGGGTCCCCGAGCGAGGATTCCCGTTCCTCCGCAAGAACTTTCTGGCGGGAGACATTTGCTGCCTTGCGCTGGCGCGCCTGGGCCATCAGAAATGGGTCATGTTTCCTCCGAGCTTGAACCTTGCTGGAAGCGGCTCTGACAGAAGTGTTGATCGAATTGGACAACGGGCTATATCCGTAGGTTGATCCTAAAGGAGCCTTGGTTAACACCCACGTAATTGGACATTTGACAAGACTGATTTCGACTAGCATACCGGTCAAGGCCTTCAGGGAGGACTGAACTGAGATGCGCGGAGGCATGGTGGGCGTAGCTGGCGAGTCGATGCCTCTACTGTAACAATCAACTTCTCTTTTCCATCGACCTTTCGTCGGGAAATCTTGCGGCCGGAAGTCAAGTTACGCTAATCCTAGTCAGGATATTAGCTGCCCCAGGCACCTACAGTCACGTGTACGAAGAGCCTTGGAACCTTGGAAGGATCGGTATTATATAATCAAATCCCCCTGCCCTGGAGCCCTAGCCCTAGCGCACGCAAGCGAAATTCTCCCGAATCGCGAGAGTGCAACAATTCTGCGGCTTGGCTTTGATCTTTTTCCCTCCATCACCACGACAAGAGCCAGACGATTGATCCTCCAACTCATCAATCTATCAATCGCCCAACATGGCCCCTTCCCAGCTCCCCCCGGTTTTCAACCCTACCGCGCAGGACATTGAGATGCTCCTTGCCGCTCAGTGCCACCTTGGTTCCAAGAACCTTCAGGTGCACATGGAGCCTTACCTCTGGAAGCTCCGCGCCGACGGTGTCAACGTCCTGAACATTGGCAAGACCTGGTATGCGCGAAAGCGAAACGACTTCTGACTGTAGCATAGTGTCTAATATATACGTTTGATTGAAATAGGGAGAAGATCGTCCTGGCCGCCCGTATCATCGCCGCCATTGACAACCCCGCCGATGTCTGTGTCATCTCCGCTCGTCCCTACGGTCAGCGTGCTGTCCTGAAGTTCGCCTCCCACACCGGTGCCACCGCCATTGCCGGTCGTTTCACCCCCGGTAACTTCACCAACTACATCACCCGCTCTTTCAAGGAGCCCCGTCTCATCATCGTGACCGACCCTCGCACTGATGCCCAGGCCATCAAGGAGGCCTCTTACGTCAACATCCCCGTCATTGCCCTTTGCGACACTGACTCCCCCACCGACTTCGTCGATGTTGCCATCCCCACCAACAACAAGGGTCGTCACGCCATCGGTCTCGTCTGGTGGATGCTCGCCCGTGAGGTCCTCCGTCTCCGCGGTACCCTCGCTACCCGCGAGACCGAGTGGGACACCGTTGTCGATCTCTACTTCTACCGCGACCCCGAGGCCGAGGAGAACAAGGAGATCGCTGATGAGTCCAAGGTCGCCGGTGCTGAGGAGATCGGCGCTGGTGCCGTCGAGTCCGGCTTCGCTGGTGAGAACTGGGATGCCTCCGCCCCCGGCGCTGGTAACCCCGGCACTGCCTTCGCTGCTGCCTCCGCTGCCACCGGTGCTGCTGGTGCCACCAGCTGGGATGCTGAGGGTGCCGACTGGGCTGCCAGCTCCGCTGCTCCCTACCACCGAGTGGGCTGAGGCTCAGCCCGCCGCTGGTGAGGCCAAGTGGTAAATTGCTTCGCGGTGACGAGGATAGTCGTTGAGAGGGGGGAAGTTTGATCACGATAAAAAGTTTTGGCGATCCGGGATGATTGTGACGATTTTCTGGGTCCCTCGAGGCACGGGAATCGAAGAAATGCTCTTGTTTTCTCCTATACACCATCTACTCCATTCGCAGCAATGGATTACAATCTCCCGCAAATTCCCTTGACATGTCTATCCTAGTCTCTGTGTGCAATTCTCCAAAAACCAAAAGAAACTGAAAAAACAGCAGAAGAAAACGAGCTTTCACCGGGAACCTTTCAATCTTTTGCCTCAGTGGTCTCATTTTACCAGCACTTTTTTTTTATTTCCGTGTTTTCGCATCGGGGAGGAATTGCCATGCCAATCATTGACTGGCGCTTATGAGGGAAAGAGATCCAGTTGCTTTTATTTACGAAGCTTCTGGGGGAAAGCCCTGTGCTGTCAATTCACAAGGTGGACTTAATCGTTACCTTGGTTTCTCCCTGTGTGTATTCTAGTAATCTGAAAAGGTTGTGCTTGGTATCATATCCAGTAGGTTTTGTAGTGTATGTTGGCTGTAGACTTGATCGTGTCATGATATATGTGCGCGTGTTAGAGCACAATGCCATTCATCTAACGTCAAAAGTTCCTGTCGGTATGTTATGCTGTCGACAGAGTATACCTCGTCTAAACGACAGGTCCCTTCGCCGCAACTAGGCTACTATATTCCAAGAGGTACGTATCTTGGGCATTAACATGACTGGTTGATACATGTCTGGGTGTGGAAAACAAGATAGAACATTGACAACGAATAATCAAAGAATAACACAGGAAGTGCCCTCGCTCTGGCCACCTTTTTCAGTCGTCGTCATTGCCGCCAATCTTGCAAGATCTTCAAACGTCTCTGCGAGCAGCTCGCCTGTGACAGCCGAACACTCGGCGTATCTATCGCAACGAAGTTCCTGCGCAATACGATAGGCCTAGGCAGCTCGGTTAGCCAATTTAACGCGTGAAACTCCGCCTCATAATCACGCACCTCTTGTGGGTAGATAATTCCCTCGCCTTCTCTCCGTAGGTCCCGTTTCAGACCTAGCATCATTACTGGAAGGCGCTCGCCGTGGCCGTACTGGAAATAACGAGTAATGTCATTTCGCCACTAAGGAATAGGCATTGAGTATCAGCACCAATTTCCAATTACTCCGAATGTGTATTCGACACTTACCTCTTTTAGTCCGACGAGTGTCTCTCGATTGGAGATATCAAAGGCTAAAACAACCACGTCGGGCCGGAGAGTTGTCCAATGCTGATTTGGGTTGGATGTGTCGTAAAGTTCCAGAGTGAATGTCCTTTTTGAGAACCGGATGTCGTAAATGAAAGGCTGATCACCATCTCGTAATAGTTCAAGAGTATTATGTTCAGTAATAGGTGGCCCTGATGGTGACGGTCTTCCACTCTTCAGGCGACTAAATCATATTAGCATGTCCCCATACAACGCTATATATATAGCCCCGGGATTGGCTCCAAGGCCGCGGTTCGTGGGACGTCCAGGTAGGTACTCACGCTAAGAATGTTGATTTCCCACATCCTGCATCTCCGACTAGAAGTAAAGATACTGATTTGTTACTGTCCGGGTGGGGATCTGCCTCGGCCATGCTGAAATGGCTGTTGACTCGATTTACGCGCAACCGTCCAGGTAATGACCAACTTGCACCCTTCAGCCGGTCAATTAACGAGTATATTGCAAAAGCTTGTCTCCGCTGCGAATGCAGAGCAGTCTATATGATTAATCTTGCATTTCAGGAAACAGTAGGTGTGTTTTAGGTTAGAGAGGTGATGAACTTTTGATGATAAGGTTCGATGCTTGGCGAATCCAACGTGGTTGTTGATTTATATATTGTTTCGACGGTCCTAACCCCATGTCATCTACACCTACTAAATTTCTATATTGCGCAGCTCGCTATAAAAACAAGTCCCCATAGTAACTTATTTGCCGTTAGATCCTCCTAATACAGCCTTAGTACTGTGATATACATTAAATACATGCAAGTGTGGCTACAAAGAGTGTGTAATTATACCATAATACAAGAGGTCAATACCGAAAATACACCAAACAGCGCCTCCGGGGAACTTTTTCAATTTCGATCCCCGCCGGCTGAACGTTCACACCAATCCAATCTCAGCCTCAGTCGCCTTGACGTGGTATGTGGAAACCACCCGCGAGGCTCTTTCCACTGAGTTGCAACCTACAACGAGTCCTCAGACAAACCCGATACTTGTGCCAATCTCGCACCCTCACACCCCAAACTATGGCGGACACCAACATCAAAGACCAACCCGACTATTCGGCCTGGAGTACCTCCAGCCTGATCGCGCGCATTACAGAGTTAGAGCGCCAGCTCCACTCTCAGACAACAGAGTTCACAGCGTCGACCGATGAGCCGCAGGCAGCCCTCTCTTCTGCTACGCCCATCTCCACCGACGTCCCGGAGCCTGCGATCCCTCTCCCGGAGACCTTCAATACTTCGAAGAAGCGGCCGCACTCCCCTCTCGATAGCGATTCTACCCCCGTGCCCGCGCCCACGCGTGTTATCAAAGCCGCGAAACCTCCAAAACCCGATCGCAGCTTTGACCCCTCCAAATACTCGACGCGGTTCATTGCGCTTAAGTTCGCATATCTGGGACAGGCATACAATGGGCTCGAACATACAAATGGCAATACTACGCCTCTTCCTACTGTTGAAGAGGTTCTGTGGAAGGCATTGCGGCGTACACGGCTCATCTCTCCCGAGACCACCTCTGATCTTGAACCGTCCGATAGAGCGGAGCGCGTCCCCATGCGCCCCTACCACCTTTACTGGGATGGTTGCGAATACTCTAAAGCAGGTCGTACAGATAAGGGTGTTAGCGCTTTTGGGCAGGTTATTGGACTGCGGGTCCGCAGTCAACGGCCCATTCCCAAACCCCCCGCTGAGGGCGAGGATGGCATGAGCGTTGACTCGGGATCTACTGAAAAGGAGTGGGATGATGTAGCCGATGAGATGAATTATATCAATGTTCTGAACAGGGTGCTTCCAGAAGATATCAGGGTTCTGGCATGGTGTCCTAATCCGCCGCCTGGTTTCGATGCCCGCTTCTCCTGCCGTGAGCGTCGGTACAAGTACTTTTTCACCAACCCCGCGTTCACTCCGACTCCTGGGTCCATTGGGTTCCAGAACCGTGCACAGAATGGCAATGGCCCGCGTGCTGAGTTCCGCGAGGGTTGGCTCGACATTGAGGCTATGCGCGAGGCGGCTAAGCATTTCGAGGGTTCGCATGATTTCCGGAATTTCTGCAAGTTGGACACCAACAAGCAGATTGATAACTTTGAACGCATTATCCATCACTCTAGTATCGAAGCTGTCAATCCCAAGGTCAGTCCAGTGGGCTATGTTGGCCAACCTGGATTCCAGGCCAAAGAGGATAGTATGCCTGAACCGGATTTGGCGACTCCCGACACGGTTTCTCAAAGTATCCCTCAAGTCTATTCGTTCAACCTTCACGGCTCTGCCTTCTTGTGGCACCAGGTGCGCCACATGGTTGCAATTCTGTTCCTAGTCGGACAGGGACTCGAGTCTCCATCAATCGTCCCTGAACTTCTTGATGTTGCCAAGAACCCGCGAAAGCCGACCTATGCAATGGCTGATGATGCTCCGTTGGTCCTTTGGGACTGCATATTCCCCGACATAGAGTCTGGCAGTCGCGCAGATTCCTTGAACTGGATCTATGCTGGTGACAGCCCTGCAAACGGCAAGGGAAGCGCCAAGGGCGACAGCAAATTCGGGATGCGGGGCACTGTTGAAAGTCTGTGGGCCGTCTGGAGAAAGCGCAAGATAGATGAGATGCTAGCGGGTGCTCTGCTAGACTTGGCTGTCACCCAGGGTAACCAGAAGGTGGAAGACATTGACAACCAATGGCAAAACGCGGGATATGCCAAGAAATCAAGCAGAGGCGCCAAAGTCTGGTCTGGTGGAAACGATACTTCTGTTGGAGGGAAATATGTCCCTGTCCACGAGAAGGCCAAAATGCAGCCCGTGGAAGTTCAAAATGCCAAAGGACTTATCACAAAGCAGCGAAGGCTAGCAAAGGGCGAGGCTGCAAGGGCAGCGCTGGAATGAATTTTGTTTTGTATACTTGCTGATAGAGCACGCAAGATAGACTTTTGCATAAACAAACATTTGTTGAGGCAGGGGCTGTGGGTATATCATGACTTTGCATCGTAAAGACACCGCCGAGAACCCCTCCAAACCTGCTCTAGGATCTCTCGCTTGGGCAACATATGCTAGTCACACAATTAGCTTGGATACATAACGCGGAGTATGCCACATACCGGGAAGACCACCAGGGCATTGGGCTCGCCTTCGACAATGACCGCCAAATAGAAGCGGACTTCGAAGCCCTTGAAAGCTTCGTGAATCACAATGTCCTGGATTTGTGTGGTAGGAATGAACCTCGTTGAGGCAGTAGAAAGATACGTCGAGGACGATGTCGAGGTCTGGATTCCGAAGCCTCGAATAACCAGGAGCGATTCCTCTGTCGAACGGTCAGCCATGCACGGATTTTCAAAGCCAACTCTTCCTTCTCAACCTACCGATATAACCTCTTCTGAAAACACCGTATATCACCAATGCACCGACTACAGCAATTAACAGCGGGTTGTATGAATCCACCAAGCGACACAGTTTGGATCCGAGGGGGCTCGACCACACAGCTGGCCAGCTTATCACCCTTCCATCTTCTTGGAAGAAGAAATTCCGGACGCGCGCAATACCGACACCAATCACACAGAAAAATAAAACGGTACGTAGCAATATTTGGAGACCGAATAAGATTTTGGCGGGGGAACTCGACCGCTGCGGCGCATTCGATACCGTGAAGGAAACGGTCGTCGGAGAGGGACGCTGAACTTCTAGTCGGCCTGGCATTTTGTGTATGAGCCAGGTGAAAGAGAACAGAGGCAGAATCAATTGACAATGTGCATTGCAGCCAGTCTATCCAACCGGTAGATCAAAAGTGTGGAGAGATCAAATGTACATTACAGGAGAGCTCTCGATGTGAATAAACACGCTAATCCAATCTTGGACTAGCTTACTCCACTGGCAGCTGCATATGGTCACGTGCCTCTCAGCTTCGTTTAGATTACATCTGGGCTTGTCAGGCACCCACGCAACATCACCTTCCCTCCATTCCACAGTCATGGGTGACCGATCACGAAGCAGGTCTCCGCGCCTGAGAGAAAATGCTGATAGAGAGCGCCCCAGAAAGACCGGAGGATTTCGGTGGAAGGACAAGAGCCGCACCGACGATTCCCGCGGAGATGATCGCAGATTAGAACGAGGATACCGAGACCGACCACGATCACCACGACGCGACCGCGAAGGCGACCGGTATGGAGATAGACCGAGGGATGGTGACCGCGATCGGGGCCGACAACGTGACGATCGAGATGCGCCGCGCGAAGACCGGGAAAAGAAACCGAAGAAAGAAAAGAAAGAGAAGAAGCCCGTCGCTCCGCAGTCTTCAGAACCCATGATTGTGGTCCATGTCAATGATCGCCTGGGAACTAAAGCCGCGATTCCTTGTCTCGCCTCAGATCCGATCAGTATGTTTTACTTTTTTTTTTTTACTGTTGGCGTACACCAATGTGCTAATGTACTATACAGAGCTCTTCAAGGCCCAGGTGGCAGCTCGGATCGGCCGTGAACCCCACGAAATCCTTCTGAAACGCCAAGGCGAACGTCCTTTTAAAGATCAACTTACACTGGAGGATTATGGAGTGAGCAACGGAGTTCAACTTGACTTGTGAGCCTCAAACCCGCTTTCGTATACCAAGACTGTGATACTAACTCTATTATAGGGAGGTTGGAACGGGCGAATGACGGATTCCCGGAGCAGACTGCACTTGGTGGGAAAGTTATGCCAAGCTCTTTTATGTTTTTCTTTTTCTTAGTACATACTATCTTGGGGACCGGAGCATAGGAGTCACGCATGAATATGTTTCTCTTTTTTTTTCTTCTTCTTTTGAGGTTTCCAAAGCGACTGAGGATTTGAGCAGAGTCATGTATATCTACGGATGGGAACAAATGGAAAATATGAAGCAGTAAACCTGCACATGTGACCATTTACTGCGTTGTCGAGAAGCAATTCAACCGTTTTCTGCGGGGGGCCCTCGGTCACGACATGCGCTTTACCCGATCCGGGTCATTTGCCACCTGAGGCATCAGCCACAGATCCGCTCCACTCCAGAGGCTTTTTTTCCCATCGCCGGACTCACATCGTCGGTTTTTTTTTTTTTGTTTTATGTCTTTGTCCCTCGAAGTCTCGATTCTTCCGCGATGAGGTAGCATTTGTCCTCAATTCAATAATTCCTTACTTTTCTTTTACTTCTCTCTTTATTTACTTTTACTCCCTTGACTGCTTACCGAGATCGCCCCCCAGATTTTCCTCCCCCTCCACCCAATCTCTCCAAACCCGATTTTCTTCAGATCGAGCGCCCTTCTTCCTACTTACAATCCACACATCACAAACAATAACACTATGGTCCGCAATCTTGTCGTCATCGGAGGCAACTCCCACCCTCAGTTGACTCAGAGCATTTGCGCTGTTCTCGGCATACCTCCCGCTGAGGTCCTGCTCTCAAAATTCGCAGTGGGTGAGACTCGAGTTGAAATCCAAGAGTCCGTCCGTGAAAAGGATGTCTACATTATTCAATCTGGCGGCGGTAAAGTCAACGACCACCTGCTAGAGCTTCTCATCACCATTTCCGCTTGCAAAACTGCCTCGGCCCGGCGAGTCACCGCTGTTCTCCCTCTTTTCCCTTACTCTCGTCAGAGTGACATCCCTTATGACAAGGCCGGCGCTCCTCTCGTCAAGGCATCTGTGGGAGGTAAACCTGGGAATGGCTACACATTCGAGAGTACCCCTTCGACCCCGGCTCTTGGTGGAAAAACCGAAGGCCTGGGCTTGATGAATGGAATGAATGGAATTGAAAGCCTCCAGAAGGGCCTTGCCAAGGCTCAGATCGAGGAGAGTACTGGCAGCCCTGTGAAGCGGCGGGGCAACGGTCTGCCCCGCAGTGATACAACGGATTCCCTCAAGTCCGTCACCAACGGCACCAACGGCACCGACGACGCAGCGAGCAACACCTCCTCCAAGATCAATTCCTTCCAGCCGCGTCCTGGTTACAAACAGTGGGTTGCACAGGCCGGCACCCTGGTGGCAGACCTGCTTACCTGCGCCGGCGCCGATCACATCATCACCATGGATTTGCACGACCCACAGTACCAGGGATTCTTTGATATCCCCGTCGACAACCTCTACGGCCGACCTCTTCTGAAGAGCTACATTCAGCGCAACATCCCAAATTACAAGCAGGCTGTCGTTGTCAGTCCCGATGCCGGAGGTGCCAAGCGCGCTACGGCAATTGCCGACCAAATGGGCATAGAGTTTGCTCTGATCCACAAGGTAGGCTTATCGAGTGCTTGAATTACCCCTATAATTCTCTAACAAGTTCGTAGGAGCGTCGCCCCACCAAAATCACCGACCGCCAGAATGCCACCATGATGTTGGTTGGCGATGTCCGTGATCGGATAGCCATTCTGATTGATGATCTGGCGGACACCTCCAATACCATTACTCGTGCAGCCAAGTTGCTCAAGAAGGAAGGTGCATCTAAGGTATATGCCCTTATCACTCATGGTATCCTGAGTGGCGACGCTATCGAGCGCATCAACGCCAGTGCCCTTGACAAGGTTGTTGTGACCAACAGCGTGGATCAAGTCGACCACTTGCGCCGATGCCCAAAGCTGGAGGTCCTGGAAGTCGGCCACGTTTTCGGCGAGGTGAGTCCCATACGTCCGGTTCATTCCGTACAATATACTGACTTATACCCAGGCCATCCGTCGTGTGCACCACGGTGAAAGCATCAGCGTTCTCTTCCAGTACGATTGATCGGTGCCTAAGATCTTTTTCATTTTCTCCGATATCCTAAAATTTCCATGTTTGCTCTACGACACCCTCAACATTTGAACCTCAGTTCCCCTTCCCATAGATCCACAGTAGATTTGGGACGCTGGATTTCTTCTGGTATTTCTGGTATTTCTTTTTCTGTTGCTCTCATCTGGCTTTGGCTGGCTTTCCTTTTTCCAATGTTCCTGTCATACTATCTATCTCTGCCACACCCTTTGCCATCTGCACATATGAGCAATGAAATGTTGAATCGAAATTGGGAATTTCTTATTCAACATGCAAGTAATCGCCGGTCTTGGACTAGACTATCAATGTGGCTGACGTGTACTTCATGGAGACGTAATACTTTCCAATATTGAAGCTCGTGCATGTCGGTCTGCGCTTGATTGATCGCGATTCTTAATCCTTGCATGCTACGCCAGATATTTATTGTCTTGACACTCAGATCCTTTTCCGTCTCATTTGATACTCACCTATTGCGCAGAGCCCATGATGCCATGGACCCCTAAACAGCCGAAGAGTGCAGTCACCCACTCTCTTCTACGAAACATTTGGGAAACCAACAGGGACATCGCTACCAGAGTTGATGTTCCGAGTCGTGTCAGATATTGGTCGGAGAAAGGAGAAACTAAACAATAGTTCCTTGGCCCCACGTGCCACTGCGAGCCGCGACGGCTATTATTGAAACATTCCCATCAACACTACTAAGCGATTGGTGGAATTTGAGCAGAATGTCAATGACCCCTTCCCGTTGGTCTGAAGAATTCAGCGAAGAGAACTTGGAGCCTCTCAGTCTTTGTTTTTACCTCGTGTCCAAAGAAATGGATCAAGCAGATGACATTGAAGCTTGAGTGCAGAGTGCTACTCTCGAGGTCAGCATGCCCAACCACGTCATCAGTGGCTCGAATAGATTTTAGCATGGCCATGCCACCGGCTTTTTTGTTTACACCGCATGACTATTGCCTCACTAGCTAACCTATCTCCCCTTACGCATCTCTGTGTAGCCTCGGCTAATAGATGATATAATTAATCGTTACCTCGGTGAGCCTTAAATCAAGATTGTTTAGAGTTCCACCTATACGGTTGTAGCCAAATATCTTTCTAGCAAACCCTAGAACTTTCCTATAAAGCGAACATTTATCTATAATAAGATCCACTCGATTAGGTGCGCAGATGGCCTAACAATAACAAAGACCACTAAAAAGACCACTAAAAAGACACATGAATAGACTATCGGAGAAGATTACCTGAGAAGACTACCTGAGGAGACCACTAAGGAGACTATGACTATGCATTCTTGTGACAGCATATTGTTTCTTGCCATCAACCGAGTGCACTTATAGATTCCATGTCCGCCACATGGACATCTATCTCCACTGTGTCAACCACGAGACCAATAGGATCCATTCTAACTAGATAGGCAAGTGCAAGACATACCTAGATATATTCCTAGAAGGGACTATTGCATCTTGGCATAGTTTAATGCTATGCAGGCAAGGACTTGGCGCCTTTCGGATACTTTCGTATTCCTACGATCATTCCCAGAAACTGTCATATCTACGACAGAAATTCCACTGTGCAACACACCAATTCATTCAATGTTCCCTTTATTTCGAATGCCGATCGTAAACGAGATAGACGACAACTCTCAATAGACTTACAACAACGTGACTTTTCCGTTCGGAACTCATCATTTTCATAGATCGTCAAACTCTTTTCGTTCCTTAGTATCATAGATCGCCAAAGGTCTTTCTTTATTTATCCCAGGACTAATACTTCGACACGTCATGGGAAAGGGAGGCAGGAGAATGGCTATATTCCCTTGGGCCGTTTATATAAAGCGAGCCCTGCACATTGCCATTGAACTAATATCTAATCATCATCCTTTCAAACTCTAAGCCCTCGCGTATCGCCATGGCACCAACTTTCTCCCCTCTAGATGCCTCTTCCTACCGACACCCGCACCGGAACGGGCCTTATGAGTCACTTCGGGAAGCAACGATTCTCGCAATGTTGGAACAGGGAATCGAATATAACACCCTGAGCGAGAACCCTGTCTCCTGGGCTGATGACCAGGACCCGTTCGGACATGTCATGGCTCAGTCTTATATGCATTACGCTGGCAATTCCTTCATTCGCCTGCTTGAGTCGTTCGAAGGTCATCTCAAAGATGAATTCCCAAGGTTCATGTCGGGTCGTGGAATCGGTGCTATGTCGAAGCAATGTTCGATGAAAGCCAAACGGGTTGTCAAGTATCCTGACCTGGTGAGTCTTTGCTTTCTTTCTTTAAAAGTGTTCTAGGATAAGAGATGGGCGAAGCTAACAACGTATCGACAAAGCTCATCACCGGTGTCCGCATTTTGGATGTACACATGGACAGGATTCGAGTTGATTATTATATCTGGTCTGTGACTCAGAACGTACTGGTTACCGAGTTTCAGACCTGGATTGTGTTTTTCCACCACAAAGAACAACGACTTGTCAATCTCGCAGAGGAAGGTGGTGTGTACCAGTCCCTGCATGCTTCCTTAACAGAGCGTGCAGCGGAGTCGCGTCGTACCCTCAACGCATGGGAGGAAAAGCAGGCCCAGAAGGCTGGTTCTAATACGGCAAAGCTTTGAGCTGACAGGCCCTGTTCTTAATCTAGATTTAAATATGGAGTAGTGTTTCTATTGTTGCAATTTGAGATTCAATGTCATTGTTTTTATCCGCACAAATTGTCAATTCAGATCTTTCCATTTTAGTGAGAGATTCCTATACCATTAATATTCACTATACCTTCGTCATGCCTCGTATATCTGTCTAACTTTCCCGCCTCGTCCAATTAACTTACTAGCAAAGGCGGCTGAGCAATTTAGGGATATAAATCATACCAGACGACGATCTTCACGTTACACAACATGCTGTTGATGACCTTACCACGCTCACACGCACATTCTCCGGGAGAGGATTCGGCTAAAACTGTGACTGTGACTGTGACTGTGCCCGATTTCGTGTCCATGGATTCTCTTATAGGATAACGAATGGTTGCACCTGATTTCATATTTTGTACAAAGGGGAAACTGCAAGCTTAGATATCTAAGCGTTTAACCAACCTTACAAATTCCTAGCATGACCCTGAAATGAATATAGGCAATTTAGCGGACTTCTATGCTTCGATTAAGGGCAAGATCACCGATCCGTCGTATTCCCTACCGGAATGACATCGTTTTCAAAAAGGTAGACAATTCCTCTACCCCAATTTCTGGCTGATTGTCCTCTTCTTCCTGGGATAAGCTCCCTACCCGTCAATTGGCTAACAAGTTCAATGACGAGGAAAATTATGACCAAGATTAAAGAGAATGTTGAAAATATAAAAGCCACGGGCCGTCGAGTGCCTGGGCACCTTAATAGACTCAGTGAAAGATACTCATTTTAACACAGAATCCTTGCATAGGCTTTTCATGCCTGCTGGTACCGACCGAGGTCGGCCCACTGAATGCCTCGTTTAGCCTGCGGCGGCTCAGTTATTTTCCTCCCCCTCTCAATTCTTTTACATCCATCATCATCTACCTTAAAGACCTTCTACCCGATCAATTTCGATGTAGGATTTGGCCTTATGTACCACCTAGGTAGATATCATGGAGAAGTAGAATGTCCCTCGAAAGGTTCCGCCGATTTGGATCCGCAGCGGATCCCCAACGGGCCGAGCCATGCGGACGACATTCCTAGGGAGAGGACAACCTGGGAAGAAGTGGAAGAAGTGGAAGAAGTGTACATAACTGTACAAGTTAATTACACATTCTCCTCACACTAAATAAGTACAATGACATAGTTCCCTTGAATACGACAATATCCAAAAGCTAGCTGTGTGTATCAATACCAGCTTCAAGGTCCTTGATCATCTGCCAAAGATTTACCCCCCTATCGCTCTCACAGTCTTCATAGTGGATGCCTTTTAGGATTCCAGACAACAGCACACGATCATTGCTTGTAATCAAGACCCCATTTTCCGGTGCAAGCACGCGCTCAGCCACTTTCTGATAAGCGAGTCTGTGGGCGCGGTGCTTGACAGTATTTCTCATTTCAAAATATAACCATCTCCGACAACCCGCAAGGAACTTGACTCTTTCAAACGCGGAAAGCCTGTCGAGCTGATCCCTAGAGTCCCCAGCAGGACCCCCTCTCGTGAACACCCGTTGTTCGATCTCGCTAGCCGTCAGTTCGTAAGCTTTGTTCTGCGCTAGAGTCGCCAACTCCACGGCGCGTATGGGGGTTTTCACGCTCAGCATTTCACGAGTGGTCAGATGTTGCAGCTCACGTCTTCCCATGAGATAATCTGCAACGTATTCGGCCAAAGTATCGGTGAGGGATGCATAAGTATGCACCCTCTCCGCCTTTGCACCGCCTCTATCTCAGACGTGAAGAGGACGGTGAGAAGCTCGCTGAAGAGAACTCCATCCGAATACCGAGGTGTAGGGTCTGCGGTGTGCATTTTCGGGCTGCGGATTAAGGCTGTCAGCTCGGACGGGAGCTTAATGAGATGGGTGAAGTATTTCGAGCCGTATAGGTCGGGGCAAACCGAGGCAGCGGAAAGATGGGCGAAATCGTGTAGATCCCAAATAGCAGACGGGTTGTCTAGCATGCGGACACTATCTCCTTTGAAATCTTGTGCCCGGACTGCAATGTGGCTTACGCCAATTGCTGATATGGCCGTTGGAGGAATGAGTCTTGTTTGGTAGTCCACGGTGAAGGTTGAACTGTTGACCAGTCGATGAACGCCATAGTTGATAGCACGGATGGCGTTGTCGTTGCAGGAGAGAAAGATGTTGATTTCTGTGAAAAGTTGTTGGTTGGATTCTATCGCTGGTAGGAATTCTTCCCGGCACTCTGAGCGAGCGGCTAGATACAAAACCCCATATTTGTGGGCTGAAATTGCTGCTTTCCAAAGCAGTTCGTGTTGGGTTATTGAGGGTAGAAGGGAATGATTGTCTGTTCCCTCCAAAAGGAGTTTGCATCCTTCCAGAATATTCTGAAGGAGGACACGCTTGATGGCCTTCACATGAAATCGAATGCTCTCCCCATCCTGGAAATGGGGGTATGCAGGAATCTGGCCATCCAACCACCAAGTTGAGGGATCATAGGTAGGAGGCAAATTTTCGAATGGGTGCAGGGGTGTCTCCAAGGTACAGCAGGCTGGTGGCTTCCTGTTTTGGGGTTCCTGCCCATCTGCATCGTTGCGAATCGATTCAGCCGGTTGGCCCACGGGCTTGAGATATCTCTGTAGAAACCTTTGCACAATCTGGGCAATTGGATACATTGTGCAGAGATGTTGAAAGCGGACGAAGCTAGGAATTACCTCACTGGCTTTCTGTCGATATCCGTTGCTTGTACTTTTATAAGCATCAGATTTGGGGCCAAAATTACAATACCCTCATCTTGCTTCAGACCCTAAAATCTCACGCGAGATTTAGCCTACTAGGATGGTTCCATATGCATGGACATATGGCTTCGACGTTGTAGTAGCATCCTTCACATGTTGTCCTGCACCTAGGTATTATCATGCCTGTAAGATTGAACTGATAGGGCAAAATTAGTCGAGGCCACTTTTTATTATTCGGTGTAGATCTTCTGTTTTCCCTTTCGTGGAGTAATATGCTATTATAAGAATCATTAACAATATGGGGTTCACGAGCGAATTGAGCCACCTTTGCAGTGAGTGGATTCTTGGTTTTCATAGAAATCCCTTTTCCAATTATCATATAGCAGATAGAGGGACACCCATCGATTGTTAAAGGAATCCCTTTACGAGGGAGATGTGATATCAACCTGTTGCCAAGAGACGAATACATTGCTTCTACAGCAGGTAGCCTGTTTAGGAGGCAACCATCCGCCTATGCAACTGCATACATGTATGTATCCTCTGATATCTATTTATAAGGTCTTTTAGGTAAAACGGGAGATCGTCAGTCTTATCATTTATGCCTCTTTGTCTATACCTACTATATTGTATATATTAAAACGGCTGGACCCTGGCAAGTCTGGATGTCTTTCTTGCCTAATTTGGACTAGGTCGGTTCGCGATGTAACCCTAGTGCCGTGCTTTTTCCTTTTACGTTTAGGAGCTGTGAAATATCTACCTCCAAGTATACATAATGGATGTGGATTTTGTTGTCAAGGGTGATAATACCAGCACTTGAGGAGTACTCGTGAATGTATGTATAGTACAAGCCCGGGTAAATTGACGATCGCTGGATCCTGGCGACTTTAGTGCGAAGGATGCTGATCCCCGACATTTCAAGCCTCTTTCTTTTTGAGGGGTAGAGGACAATTGCGTCTCAAATTTATGGAGTAATTAATTTCAGCCTAAGTGTTTGGCAGAAACAGTCACTTAGCCTTATCCAAGATAGGAAAGATGTCTTGCTTACTCTTTTTTTTTCTGGCCCTTGCTTCTCAGTACATTTGTCACGATATTCATGGTTACAGTAATGTCGAAGTAGGTGAAAAATAGTGAAGACTCATTGGAATTACTACCTACCTACATTTTTATCTCATCGCTTTGTCTTGTTATCGGGGTCACATGTCACAGCCCTAAAGGGGTCCCCGACATGTAGATAGGGAAATTTTAGTTTTGAGACCGTTTCCTCCTCCAAATTCCATCTTCTATCGTCTTTTTACTCCTTTCTGCTCCAGAAGTTCTAGACATGGCAACCACGGAATCGAAAACCACCGTGGCTGTCTCTAGAAGTGATGAGGAACCAGTCGGACAGTTGGATCAAGGACTTCGTGCGTGGACGGTCGTCATTGGAGCATGGTGCTGTTTATTTTGCGCTTTCGGCTGGGTGAATGGTGAGATCCCTGTCTCTCACATTTTTCATGCCGATAACCTGACACGCTTTACCACCAGCCATTGGCATTTTTCAAGAGTACTACCAGAACAATCAATTACATTCTTATTCCGCCTCCAGCATTTCCTGGATCTTATCTCTGGAGCCATTCGTACTCTTTGCGGCTGGAATTGTCATCGGAAGAGTGAATCTAGCCCATACAAGCCTAAGCGGTGCCTATATTAATCTTCTCTCAGGTATTCGATAATTATGGCCCAAAGTGGCTCCTTCTTATCGGGACATGTCTTCACGTCTTCGGCATCATGATGACCTCCATCTCGACGGAGTACTATCAATTTTTGCTAGCCCAGGGAATCTGCAGTCCTCTGGGCGCAAGCTTTGTCTTTTCGTCCGCACTCTCCTGTACCGCAACATGGTTCGAGAAACGACGTGCTTTGGCCTTTGGAATCGTTTCCAGTGGCTCATCACTGGGCGGAGTGGTATTCCCAACCATGTTGTCTCGGCTCTTCCCTAGTATCGGGTTCGGATGGACGCTGCGTATCTCTGGATTCATCGTCCTCGCGCTCCTGGTAATTGCCAATTTGACTGTCCGATCGAGAATCAAAAATGTTCCGCGGCCAGTGAAGCTGAGTGATTATACGAGTCCGTTCTCGGAGATACCGTTTGTCTTGCTTATGCTGGCTTCCTGCTGTGGATTCTTTGCCATGTTTGTGCCAATCAGCTATGTCGTTGTGGAGGCTCAGGAGGACGGAGTCAACCGTGAGCTAGCTGGGTATTTGTTGACTATCCTCAATGCCGCCAGGTGAGTACTACCCCCTATTGTGCTTGATGAGACGGCATGGTTGAGCTAACCTATTCCGCAGTCTCCCTGGTCGAATCCTACCGGGCTATGTAGGGGACAAACTGGGCCGGTTCAACGTCATGATTGCCATGTGCTCCTTGTCCGCCATCGTTATCCTAGCCCTCTGGCTTCCAGGTACCCTTCTCTCCCCAGGCAGTGCGGCGATCTATATTGTCTTCAGCATGCTGTATGGGTTTGCATCGGGTGCATTTGTGGGCATGGTACCTGCCCTGCTGGGCCAGATCTCGCCCGACGTCACCAAGATCGGTGTTCGTCAGGGCGTTTTATTTACTTGCATCAGTATTGCATCGCTCACGGGAAGTCCCATTGCTGGAGCAATCTTGAGCCGACAAAATGGGACCTACTGGGGGTTACAGGTCTTTTCGGGTGCAATGATGGTAGCAAGTGTATTCTTCTTCGTTGCGGCGAGAGCGGTACTTGCAGGACTGTCTATCTCAAAAAAGGTTTAAATACAGACGAGAATACAATAGAGACCCTTTATACATAGCTATCACAGAGCTGAGCCGCGACAACATCCAAGCTGGTCAAACCTTTAGGGCGATGAGTCGTCCAACGGATGGAGACTTTGTTATAAACCTTCAGTATATTGTCAGCAAAGTAATTCATCTATAAAAAGGAATATCAAAGCGACATACATTTGACCATTCGGGATGGTGTCGAAGCTTAGTCGCTGTATCTGCCACATGATTCATAAACCTCTTGATTTCCTAGTCAGCGTACTTCCGAATATCAGTTCAACGTTAGCAGTAGAACTCACCCAAGCCTCTTTAAACCCGGGGAACTGAACCTCCCGTTCAATCGCCAATCCATCCTCCGTCAATTTCCACAATCCCCCATTCTCAACCAGTAAGCTCTGCACCCCCGACAAAACTCTCTCCACATCCTCTCCTTCCGCAACAACAGGCTCCCCCATCTTGCCCTCCTTTTTCCACACTCCCCCATAAATCTTATCACCTATATCTCCATTCGTATACGGAACCAAATATCCCCTCTCATCGCATCTCTCAGCCTGTCTCCCAACAACAACATACTCCACCACCGGACAACGAGCCACCCTTTCCAATGCCTCGGGAGCTGCATAGACACACAATACCACAACCGACCTTGGCAGGCCCCCACACATCTCCCACAGTTCCTCACAAAGCCTGACGACCGTATCCCCAGTAGCAATGATCGTATCGAGGATAACAATCTTCCCGTCATCAGACGCCGGTGGGAATGGTCGTCGGCCTAGCCAGTCCACAACCACATCCTGTGTGCCTTTCATCTTGCTGCACCGGGCTAGAATGCATGAAGTAGCGGGAAGGAGAGGCTGTGCCGCTACGAACATGGGTAAGGCTCCGCGGAGGATGGGGATCATTGTTGTCGGGGACTTGAGGGTTGGGTCGTGGGATTTGGCGGCGGAAATGATCTCGTGGGTTAAGGTGTGGATTGTGTCTTGCATGATCTTGGGCGTGGAGGAGGAAGAGCAGAAGGTTGTCATTAGGTTGGTGATGGTTGGGGTTTGGGGGAGTTCGATGATGGGAGCTGGGATAGCCATCTTTTCTTCTTCTTTTTGCATGTCAAGATGAGGGATTTAGAATCTGTGTGAGGAGTTGAAGTGTAGATGATTGGGATTTATAGGTACTTGGATTTATGTGGTGCGGATCTCATGCATTTTACAAGTAGTATACATACAGTTGTAGACTGTTGTATTTGGTATTACTTCTACTAGTATAACTAGGGCTTACTGCAACATAGTGAGAAGTCATTTATTATTATTATTATTATTATTATTATTATCATTATAAACCCGCAGTAGTTCGTATCTACACTATCTCAATGTAACATCGCAGCTGCATGAGCCACGTAACTATGTACGCTACTGTAAGATCCCTGACAAAGGATTCGAATTCATTTCCACAGGGATTAATTTTTAGAAGGATTCACGGGTTAATTGTGGCAGTACCCTACTCTTCCCCTGCTTCACTTTCATACTACCAACCACCCAGCTTCAAACCATTGAATACAAACCTCAAAATGATAGCCCTCGCAATCTTCGACTTCGACGGCACTCTCTTCGATACGCATGAATCCATCTCCCACACCATAAAACTCACCTTCGAGACCCTCCTCCCTACCCACACCCCTCCCCAACCCAAAATCCACCGTCTCATCGCCAGCGGAGCCGGCCTAGCAGACACCTTCAAAGCCCTACATCCTTCCCCCGCCGAATTCACTCCGACCGCTGAGAACGAGTGGATTGAAAAATACCGCGCTCTCTATGCCACCCACGGCCAACTACTCATCAAAGCCTTTCCCGGCGCCAAGGATCTCCTCACTGAACTTAATGCCCACAAGATCCCCATCGCGATTGTGAGTAATAAGGGTGTAGCTGCTGTGAAAACGGCATTGGAGCGGAATGGTCTGGATGGCTGCGTGCCTGAGGATTTGATCATCGGTGATAAGACACCCGGGGCGAAGCGAAAGCCAGATCCGGCTAGCTTTGTGGATGTTCTGATTCCCGTTCTGAGGGAGAAGTATGGGATGGATGAGATTGATTCGGGGATGGTGTTGGTGGTGGGTGATACGGTGGCGGATGTTCAGTTCGCAAGGAATATTAAGAGTAGGGTCTGCTGGTGTCGGTATGGGTACGGAGATCAACAGGCTTGTCAGGAATTGAAACCGGATTTTGTGGTGGATTCTTTGGGGGAGGTTGTGGGGATTGTGAAGGCCTAAGCTCGTTACTGGAGAAGCATACTGCATTGGAACTACCAACAAATGTAAATAAATGTAGAGACACTAGATGACTTGACTTATTCTGTCGCTGTATGAATATGGAGCATATGGAGACTCTTCGTGTTAGGAACGGTGCTTGCTTCTTAGGAGGCTGAGATCGGAGATGGTTGAATTGCTTCCGCAGTTGATTCAACGTCAATAAGAAAGACTCACCACTATCAATCCTAGAGGGCAAATCAAGGCTCTCAAGGTACCACCGGGATCAGATCTTTGTTCCTGAACCAATAGCGAGGTGCGCCTAATGGAACAAGTTAGATTACTTTTGTTCATATGACTCCTAGCGTTTAAGATCCTCGAGCTTCCACTAAGGGCTCTGGAAGATTATATAGCCCTATGGCTTTTTACCCTTATCTTCCTACTATAGCTAGCGTAGCTAGGGGTAGCCGTATTCGAGAATCTGCGCTAGATCTACTCTATCCTCGGCTTCTCTTATTTTATCTTCTTATCGGGAAACCTCCGCCTCTAAGGTTTTAAATGCATCCGCTTCGAATTCGGCGTAGAAAGAACTTCTAGATGTCTCGAGTCGCTCGAGTATTTCGGAGTAGTGTTCATCAGAAACTAGCGTTAGATTATCGAAATAATCGAAACGGATATCTTCTTCCGGAAAGCTAAGTCGTCCCTAATAGCGGCTATGAAGTAATTCAACCTTAGACGAAGTGAGGTCTCTAGGTGATTAAGCAGCTTTTTTTAAAAGCTCTTCTTTACTAAGAGTTGTTACAGCGGAAATGTTTGCCTCTTGAGTTGAGAAGTCAGGAAAGTCGAGAAACCGAACGCGGTCCTCTACACTAATGGCAGACGGGTTGCTTTCGAATTCTTGAAAAGTCGCGAGCAGCCTAGCAGGCTCGCCGAGGTTAAGTATGATACGGATGAAAGATAGGAATAGGTGCTCCATTGGAAAGACAGAATTGTAGATATAAGGGTGGAGGACACCCCCAGACCTCGAGAGTCTCTAGGGCTGTGACCTATAAAAGCAGCTCAAATAGGAAAGCCCCTATACTAAACTAAATATTTGTATTTTGTCCTTCTATGCCACAAAGATAAGGTCAAGCACATGCAAACGCCTCATACGAAAGGGGAAAAAAGGAACATAGCCGAAATCAGAGATGAGCGGTTCGTTCCGATCAAGGAAAAAGGAAAAGAGGTCGATGCGCTCACGTTAAAGAACAAACTGGGTACTCGATACAACGAAAAGCGGCTGGCAACCAAAGAAAAACACCAGCCAGGGAGATAGGTACAAAGAGGGAAAACAGAAAAATCATAGAGGGCCCGAGTCGAGCTTAGAAAACGGAGATGAAGTTTCCGATCCTCTCCTTCTGGTTTTGAGCAATGCATTCCGAGATCCAGGTAACGTTTCGGATTTCCTAGGCGATATTAGCTTCTTGAAAATTAAAGAGATTGACCCTGAGAGGCTTACCTGCTCCTTCAGCTTCATCCAGGCGTACACCACAGCCGGGGTAAATTGACGGGTGAAGACCAGCTTTGACAGGTCCATCTCCTTCTGATAGAACATATCCTCTAAACTCTTTCCGTCCGCAGGACCTCCACCCGTACCACCGAGACCGCCGCTGCCTTGGCTCAGGCCCACAGCATCGAAGAATGCCTTGTAATCGGCCACAGCGCTTACAGCCAAGGCCACACCCTCGACATCCTCTGCGCGTGAAAGCATGAGACTTCCCTCTGGGTAGAGCTTGCCAAACTCCGGGTACAATTTCCTCCGCTCGAGCTTGGTCAGCTCGGTGCCGAAGGAGTTGAGTGTAATATTGATAGAGCGGCGGTCCGCCTCGAACTGCAGAACCTCCGCCATGACGTCCTGCGTTGGTGTCCCGCTGAAGTCTGGGTGGGTGTTGATGAAGTTGTAAAAGTCCTCCAAGTAGTTCTTGTAGAGGGTGTTTCGAACGATCTCGATGTTCAGCTCGTCCAGGTCCTGGTGGCTCAGACTTCCCTTGAAGTAGGCGGCCAGCGGGGTCTCGATCAGTACCGAGTTGTACAGTTCCTCAATGTTTGTCGCGACACACAGCACAGGAAGTGTCTCGAACCATCCTAGTGGGTGGCATCGCTCCAAAAGTTCGCGAGTGTCTCGTTCATGCAGAGTGCCTGTGATCAACAGGGCAATGTTGTCGATCATGTATCCGTATGTCATGTACTCAAGGAACTTGGCAGATGAGCCTGTCGCTTGTGCGAACAGGTACTTGAACTCGGTCACCAGTTTATCGGTCATCCGGCTCGCCAGATCGGAGGTGGAGGGGTTGGGGGGAAGAGAGGCAAGGAAATCGCCATATGAGGGGGCAAGCTGGAGCTTGACATCTATTGGATGGAATTGTCAGAATCAATATGTAACAGTAGAGCCTACAACAGAGTCAGCGGAAATCGATAGAGCGTACCATCAATAGTCTCGCATTGAGTGAGGTTGGAGTAGTTCTGGCCGCTCAACAGGCTGTTCCGATAGCCGCGAACAATGCCCTCGACATATCTAAGAGAGTCAACAACGGGCTATTCGGACCAAGCAACGACATAGACCACATACCCGCCGTTAACATTAAAGAATAGGCCCTCCATGGTGAATGTGGAGAAGATGATTGGAGAGATACAGCTGTAGCTCCATCCGTCCTGAACACGCATGGAGCTTAGTCATGCACCTAGCCACAGGCCCAAGCCACTCGTGGCACCCGCTTTTCAACTTTTTTTCTTCCGTGCAAATTTAGATTCAATTTCTCCAACGACACCGGTGGCCGACACGCCCTACGCTAATTTTTTTTCCGCCATTTCTTCAGTTCGGTTTATCGTTCGTTTTGATTAGTTTCTTCTTTTCTGTTAATTTTCGATCCTAAACGCCGTGGCTGCGCACCATGACGCTTTTCATCCTTACTGAGACCAGCGCGGGCTATGCCCTGCTGAAGGCCAAGGACAAGAAGCTCCTCAAGCGTGATGATATCGCCGAGGAGGCCTCGACTGCGGAGGGTGTCTCCAACCTGTACGTCAATTGCGTCTTCCAATCCTGCCAAGTGAAAAGAAAAAATTGAGTGGGAATAAACCGACTCAATGAATGGGCGCAAAATTTTTGTTATCGGCAACAATGTCACTAACAGAACCTCTAGTCTCAAGTTGAAGAGCTTCCAGAAGTTCGACAGCGCTGCCTCAGCTCTGGAGGAGGCTGCCTCCGTTATGGAGGGCAAGGTCACCCCCCGTCTGGCCTCGCTTCTTGACGGAATCAAGGATGAGAAGAAGGTGTCCCTCGCTGTTGCCGACACCAAGCTCGGTATGTTAATCTAGTAAAATGTCTTCCCACGGTTTATATGCTGACTGTAATTGTGAATAGGAAACTCCATCAGCAAGCTTCCCGGCCTTGACATCCAACTGATTGCTGACTCCACTACCAACGACATCTTCCGTGCCATCCGTGAGCACCTCACCACCCTCATTCCCGGTCTTGCCCCCAGTGACATGTCCACCATGTCCCTCGGTCTGTCCCACTCTCTCGCCCGTCACAAGCTTAAGTTCTCCCCGACAAGATCGACACTATGATCGTCCAGGCTATTGGTCTTCTCGATGATCTTGACAAGGAGCTGAACACCTACGCTATGCGTGTCAAGGAATGGTACGGATGGCACTTCCCCGAGCTGGCCAAGATCCTGAATGACAACATTGCCTACGCCAAGCTCGTCCTGAAGATGGGTATGCGCTCCAACTGGGAGTCCGCTGATCTTGCTGAGATTCTGCCCGAGGAGATCGAGGGTGCCGTCAAGGCTGCTGCCGACCGCTCTATGGGTACCGAGATCAGCCCGGAGGATCTGGAGAACATCCAGGCTCTCGCTGAGCAGGTTGTTGGTTTCTACGAGTACCGCTCCCAGCTTGCTAGCTACCTCACTTCCCGCATGAACGCCATTGCACCCAACCTGACTGCCCTTGTCGGTGATCTTGTTGGTGCCCGTCTTATTGCCCACGCTGGCTCCCTTACCAGCTTGTCCAAGAGCCCCGCCAGTACCATCCAGATTCTGGGTGCCGAGAAGGCCCTTTTCCGTGCCCTCAAGACTAAGCACGACACTCCCAAGTACGGTCTGATCTACCACGCTTCTTTGATCGGCCAGGCCACCGGCCGCAACAGAGGGCAAGATGGCCCGTATCCTCGCCGCCAAGGCCTCTCTGGGTATCCGTGTCGACTCCCTCGCCGAGTGGGGTGACGATGTCACTGAGGAGGACAAGGCTGCTCTCGGTACTGAGGCTCGCTTCAACCTTGAGCGCAAGCTTGCTGGTATGGAGGGCAAGCCCATTAAGCCCCGTGGTGTGGCCATTGCCCCCAACGGTGCTCAGGCCGAGAAGTTCGACTTGAAGGAAGCCCGCAAGTACAACCCTGATGCCGATGCCCTTGCCTCCGAGGAGCCTGCCACTGCTCAGAAGTCTAAGAAGGAGAAGAAGAAGCTTGTCGAGGAGGTTGAGGATGAGGAGATGGCTGATGCCGACTCTGATGAGGCTGAGGATTCCGAGTCCGAGGATGAAGCTCCCAAGAAGAAGTCTAAGAAGAGCGACATTGAGGAATTGGCTGCTAAGGCTGGTCTCAGCGTTAAGCGATACGAGCGGAAGCTCGAGCGTGGCGAGATCACTTTCGACAAAGACGGCAACCCCACTTCAATTAGCAAGAAGGACTTGAAGAAGTCCAAGAAGGAAGCCAAGAAAGCCAGCAAGGACGACGGCAAGAAGCGCAAGCGTTCCGAAGACGACGATGAGAAGAAGAAGAAGAAGAAGTCCAAGGGAGAGTAAGCGTATGTTTTCAAAAGTTTGTGCAATGTGACCGGATGGCTTTCCTGGGATCTGTATGATATCACACTTTTTCTTTTTTTTTCTGTTCTTTTTTTTTGCAATCTTCCTGTTGCTCGCATGTTTTGGGGCATTTTGAGGTTGATCTACCGGTCTTTCACTGGCGCAGAGGGTGCTCGTTAGGAACAAGGCAGTACAGTTTTAGCTGGAATAATCTGTTCATACTTCAGTACTGGATTGTAAAGTTGTATGCCTATAAATCCGCACAAATCATAGTCAAGTAACTCTGTTTAGTCCCATTTCCATTGCTTCTTCGCCTCTAGTTATATACTGCGCTTTAACCTAGATATGCAGGTAGATAAAGACACCGCCCAGATTCTGCCGGCAGTTCAAACAATTTTCCTTTCTTCGGTCCAGTCACCTACTTGCTTCAGTCTATCTTCCCACAAGCAACACACAAAATGAGGGTAAGATATATCCTAATTGAAGCTGAAGATTGCAGCTAACAGAATTATCCAGATCATTGACCCTCAAACCGCCGTCCTGACCAATATCGAGGTCCTGGCCTATCTGACCTCCAATCCACCCCGCCGACCACCGCCAAGTTCGGGGAACTGGGCACCAAGCCCGGATCTCAGAGACCATAATACAGTGGTAAAAGAGGTGAGAACCCCTATACTGTCTTTGCCATTCATCGTCGGGGTGTTGTGGCCCAGCAACTACACCACAGGCAGCTTGGAGCGGAGTCGACCAGACCCCAAGCTCCAAAACCAGACACCAAGAAACCAACGATAGAAGAAAAGGTAACTGACTAGCTCTCCTAGATTCACAACTATGCAAGCCGTCTCTCCCCCATCTCCTACGATACCCCCGCTATACAGCCCGCCCTTCATCCTCCCAGTCGAAATCACAATCGCAAGCCGCAATGACCGGCACACTGCGAACCTCAAATTCAGAAAATACAGAGGCAGACGTTAATTCCCTGCCGCCAGCGATTCCATCCACAGAAACAACACCCATGGACAATGCCCTCCGCGACCTAGTAGTCCGCCTACAGCCGTACGGACTGACCAAAGCTGAGGTCGTTATGATCCTGAATCTCGGGGTGGGAGTCACTGGTAATACAGCTGCTGAGGGAGCTGGGGAGGAAGGTGCTAATGGAGGGGAGGCAATGGAAGTGGATGGGGAAGCGGGGGGTGAAGAGGGTGAGGAGGACGATTACACGGCTGTGGTCTTGATGGATAGTGTTATTGAAGAGCGGGAGCTCAGACTGTCTGATGACGATGTTAAGGCTATTTTGGCGATCATTAAGGAAACTCTTACGGCGGATTATGAGAACGTGAAAGGGTGACATGTTGAAAAGTTGTTTTATTTCGATATCAAGAATCAAGAAAGAAACTAGTCTGCTTCTTCAAACCTCCATAGCAGATTCACAATGGGGAAGGCCAAATCGCCTTCACACTTCCTCGGAGTTTTCTCGTCGGCCAGTTTCTGAATGTACATGTCCTGCAGTTGCTTAGGTTTCGTCACAACCGTCGATTGGACAAAAGAAACCATGCAATTCTGGTGGTCTTGCGACGAATTGCTGTAAACTTTGGAGGCGGACTTCGGCCTCGGCAATCGGCAGTGGTGTGTAGTTTGGAACCTCTATAAAGAGGTTGCCTGGTGTTTCTTCCCACTCGCTATCAGAGTCCGTGTCACTGTCGGTGTTGGCGACAGCCTCATCCTCTGCGATTGGCGGGGCACGCGCCGTGCGAAGGGCGAGATCGATATTCTCCTTCATTCCCTGGGATATCGCTATGTTATGTCCTGGAGTCCAATGGAGCTCCAGGTGGATATCCTTTTGGGCCAAAAGCTGAAGCTGTGAGAGGTCACTGACTGTCTTCACGAACAAAGATACTCAAGAGTGTCTTCTTTTTGGCCTAAACTCGCGTTTCCAACTAACGAAGTTGGTTTTCCTCTTGAGCTTGCGGTCAACCGGCTGTCACCTCATCCACACTTCGGAATTAGTCATTTCTGGTGCTGAGAACTGGACGTGTCGTTCTGGGGTCTGGTTTTGGGTTTTGATCACTGATCACTTGTGTGGACTCAAAATCTAGTATAGGTAAGAGGGCCTTGTAACCAAATGTGAGCTTAATCGACTACAGGTCTTGAAGCGCAGACTGACAATCTTGGCAGCGCTCTAGTTATGCATGCTACGCAGCACTACATGTGCTTCCTCCAAATGGACGGGCTGTTGAGCTGGCTAAGAGACCGTCGGCCCCCCTTCTCCTTCTTATCTTCTGTCACGGTCTCCCAAACTTTCATTTGCTTTTAAACGACGGGGATACGCAGAGGGGTCTGAGCATAGTGAGACTTAAAGGTGTGCTTAAGCTCGGCGTACGTGTCACCCTCATTACTACGGCATGTCGCTCTGGTGGCTGGGCTATAAACCCAGATTTCAACCATACCACTATGGCAGCTGCCGACGAGACTATAACGGAAACACGGAACATCGAACGCGTGGGGAGTCTCTTAGAGTATCGGCCGTAGCTGCGGCTCCGTTTTCGCCAGCACGCTTGCACAGAGCCTGTCTAGCGCAGCAAGCCAACTCCTTGACCCCCGTGAGAGGTCTCAGCCATCTCATTCCCTCCTCCCCAATAATACCCAAGGCCCGTTGTTCTTCCGACCCAAATGTTACCTAGTAGCCGCTCTCGTCGAGGCTAACAAGCCTAAGGATGAGGCCATGGCTATCATCGATGCTATAGAGCAATTCATGGAGAGACAGAGAAAGTTCTATGAGCCGCGCGCTTGCTAAGACGAGCGTGTCCGTGACCGTGGCCGAGAGTGGCTGGCAACTAACTGTTGGTAGACGAGCCCTCTAGAAGCTTGTGCCTCGTAAGAGCCTATGAGCAAAACCCCGCGGATCAGAGATCACAGGGTAATTCAAGAAAGTGGCTCTGCTTTTCGTCTTGTGTGCCTTGCCTGTTGTTCTCTTTCTTGCTTCTTGCTCCTCTTGTCTTTTTGCTTTTTCCTTCTTTTCTTTTCTTTTTTTACTTTTTTTTTTTCTATAGGAAAAAAGCCCATCCTTAATCTCAGAACTGAGAATAGCTAATAATAATAAATGTCTGTAATCAGCAAAGGATATTGGGGTCGCACAAGGTTGGAAGGTTAAAAGGTTGTTACTCAGCTCAGCCGCAGGTTCACCTAGCACTCCGGGTTAGATGAGAGAAGCGAGAGAGAAGCGAGAGAGAAGTGAGAGAGAAGTGAGAGAGAAGTGAGAGAGGTGAGGGAGAGGTGAGGGAGAGGTAGGGAGAAGACCTTCCTAGAACATCGTTTCCTATTATCCACGACCAATCGAGAATACCCTTAGTTTAGCTATTTCCCTAGAATTACCTATCCTATACTACCTCTATTATATCCGGGGAAGATATATGAGAAGCCTATGTTGGGTCCTGAATAGTCAAAGAACGCTCGGTCTGAGGAAACGAAATTTATTGATCTGCTAATGGGAATGGGAGGGGAGTTCGAATCAATTATATATTTATTTCTCAAGACAAGTTCCGTGAAAGTATAACGACTGACTATTCAGTATGTGTCTATGGACCCTAGTGTATATGCGAACGAGTGTTCTACAAAAGCACGAGTGGAAGTTTCACGAGCTTCATGATTGAAAGTGAACGACAAGTGAGGCAGTTTTATGCATACGATAGAAAAAATTGGGATTGCTAACTGGATTGACCCAATAGTGCGGCATGCAACTGACCTACGTAAATTGACAATCGTATTCGATGACGGTTGGGCAGCACGCGGACTTATTGACGCCTTTCCTCCGTTGACGCGACTTCGCAGCTACAGGAACTCATGCTGAAAGGGATGACGAAATCAAAAATAACGAAGCGAGCTTAAGCAAGCTATTATAGAACTATCGGGACAGCCTTCGTTTCCTCAACATAACTTCCAAGGTTGGATAATATAATTTTAGTAAGAATAATTGGGGAAACTTCAAATGTACCAGTGGTACCTAGGTACCTACTTCTTCTCAGGCCGGAGATGGCTTTCGATGAAAACTCTTGGATCTGCTAGAGAATAGTCGGTAGTTTGCTGCTACCAGTGATTGCAGATTGCACGTTACTTTTCTACAGAAGGGCCTTGTGCAAGGGAGGAGACGGAGGCAAAGAGGTCGAAAGAGCGAGGTCGGGTCTTTTATGTCGAGACGGCGGAGGGAGAGGTGACAAGACGGTGTATTACAGGGCTAAATCATACATATAAAATTAAAACTAACCGCATCCCGTGATTCACAGGTCCGCCGTTTACAGTACAGATACTTGAACTGTTCTCGACCCGTTCAAGGAGAACAGGGCACTCGCTCCATCACTTGCACCTGCATATTTGAAATTGCGAAAAGCCCAAGGTAGTTCCGTGCATCCCAGGGACGCGTGGGACTGATAAGTGCCAGCTCGAAGTTACGCAACAGCTGTGTCCGGTCGGTGGTCAGTTGGCGTGTCATAAAGAAGAAAGAGGACGAAAGCAGGCCCATGGAGCTGTTTCTACTCACCTCGAATATCGTCTTTCCAATCTCAATTTGGGCCACTGTCTTCCCTAAACACTGGAATTTGCCGTGACCGAATATGAGTTCGTTGGTCCGAACCATGACAGCCAACTTGGCAGGGTCCGACTCGAGCCACCGCTCGGGTCGGAAAGCCTCTGCATCCTGGCCATAGATCTTCTCGCTCTGGTGCATAGCACATGCCGAGTACCCGATGCAGGCGCCGCCCGGTAAGAACACGCTCTCGCCGTCGACGATAAGAGTGTCACCACCTGGCGGGATATCACGCGGGAAGATGTTCGTTACAGGCGGACAGACTCGCAGAGCTTCACGGATCACGGCCTGGAGGTATGGGAGATTCCTAGCCTGGGCGGCAGTAATAAGACCTTCGTCCTTGCTCGGAGCTCGACCACTGCGCGCGGCATCGTCAATCTCGCGCTGTAGCCTGAGGTAGACACGGGGATTCGTCATGAGGTACAGAAGGGTGCCACGGATGGCGCTAGCAGTGGTGTCGGAGCCCGCAATGATTTGCTCTAGGGCCTCCGTGCGCAGTTCGTCACCCGCTAAACCGTGGCGCATGAAGGAGGCTAACATATCGGATTTTTCGTTTGTGGGGCCCGCAGCGCGCTCTTCAACAAAGCGGAAGCATGTGGCCATCATCTTACCGAAGCCGTTGTTATCCTTAGGCGAAGGTGCAATAAACCTGCCGATGAAGGGCATTTGGGTGATCCAGCTGAAGCCAATAGCAAGGGCGGTATTGCCGATAGCAAGTCCCTGCTCACTGGATTGCAGGTAGTCGTCCACATCATGGTCACTACGCAACATGCCGAACGCCTTGCCAAGGCCCACGCTGCTAATGACGTCGAGTGTAAAATATTGAACCTTTTTCGCTAGGTCCATGGGGACAACACGGCGGTCGGACGAGATATATTTGGACCGGATGAGGTTCAAGAAATCTTGAAGTCGTTCATCTATAGACCCCTCAAGCTGGATATTCTCCCTTCCGGAATACTTTTATAAGAATACTTTATTAGCAGCCTACGCCGGTATGAATGGGTGCAGAGACTCGGGGGGAAATACGAGGCAGCTATCATACCCCTGGAGCCATCTGCTTCCTCCGTTCCGCGTGTTTCGCGTTATCAGTCTGACTGAAGACATTGTCCCTCCGGTACTCGATTCGTGCGGCTTTGTAGTACCAATCGGAGCGCTTGTAGCCAGGCTTGTTGTTTACGTGCATCCAAACTTCTGGAGACGATGTGATCAGCACTTGGGGTGCGACACGGGCGATCGGACCTGGCTCAAGTCGAACATGTTAGCTATAGTATATATGGCACCCTGGTAGAGATACAAAGCGGATGCCTAGAAGATGTCTCGCACCATGTTTCTTGCTGACTTCTGCGTACCACTCGTGGCATTTGCCCCGAAGCATCGCCATACTATGAGGCCAGTTCGAGATGCCGGTCCCCGGAGGTCCCCGGAACTGCATCAACTTGACATACGTCGTGATAATCCTGAAGACATAGAGGCACAAGAGACCGCAGAGGAGCGTCACAGCCTGACCGGATAAGGCGGGTACCGCCATAGCAAAAGAAACAACCGGACAGATTTGACCAAAGCAGATTTTCTAGCAGGTTTTCTAGGGGGGCTCACGGGCCCTGCTATATACGGGACTATTGGACGTGGAACCTCGTGAAGACTTTTTAACTTCACAGCGGTGGGGTTGATGACATTGATCCAGCGGTTGTCTATTCGTGGCCGTCTCCCGCGTGCACGGATATTCATCCTCTAGTGCGAGCATGAGTGGTAAGATCACCGAAAAATATCCCAGTGGCATGGTACGCTTCACGTAATATCAATTGATAGCATCAACTCTGTCTATTGTGTCTCATCGCGGAATTCTCAAATACGGAACTCAGAAACTGGTCCGTGGGGTGTTCGAAGAGATTCAATACCTCGGCTAAGCAGTCGCAAGCACTTGACAAGTGAAAATCAAACCTCCCGCCGCAGTGTATAGCCGCCAGTGCGCCATATCATATTATTTTTCCATGTTAAATCTTGACTTTCATACCGCCAATTTATTATTACCTACAAAGTCTAATGATTAATTCTTCCAATATCAACTTCTATGGGGTCAATTTCTACAATATCTCGATTTCTATAACTAGAATAGTCGGCCGCTTATACCGCCGTAGTCTTTTTTAGTAGTCTTTTTTAGTAGTCTTTTTTAGTAGTCTTTTTTAGTAGTCTTTTTTAGTAGTCTTTTTTAGTAGTCTTTTTTAGTAGTCTTTTTTAGTAGTCTTTTTTAGTAGTCTTTTTTAGTAGTCTTTTTTAGTAGTCTTTTTTAGTAGTCTTTTTTAGTAGTCTTTTTTAGTAGTCTTCTTAGGCAGCTTCTTAAGAAGTCTTCTTATATTATCCGTTTACATAGAATTATCTATCTCGTGCTACCTCTGTTATATATATCAAGTCTCAACCAAAGGTCCTATTTGAGAGCCATCTAGCGACAACTGGGCAGTCTTCTTCGGCCATTTAGGTGACGATTGCCTATTCTTGTTTTGGTATACTACTGTTATACGACCTCTTTGAACTATAAATGGGCAGAAAGTGGCTACTATTAGTATCAACACTAAAACTGGGAATTCTTTTTCTGCAAGGTCTGGTGCTGTGGAGAATCGCTTGAGCTCCACGTCCATACCAACTCAGGAGATGAGTCCACAGCAACAATTTCAGTCACCATCCCAGGATTGGACAGAATAGTAAACGGGCCCAGTTTCTGCAAGTTTTTCGCCGCTGGTGCGAAGCGCTTCTCGGCACGCAAGGCAGGCCAGGACATGGCGAATGCTTGGAGGTCTGAGGTATTCTGGAATCCGAGATATGCTGCTAACTGAGCTTCATCGCGTTCATTTGCAAGCACAGGGCAGTAACTCTCGAAGTTATTGGTCCCGCGCAGTTCGATGCTTGACTTGCCCCCACTTCCAGATATCGCTTTGGATATGTCCCGGGGTCACGGGGTCAGGGTCGTATGCAGGCAATGTCGCACTTAGGCTCCATATAACAGGGACACCCGGTGGGGCCGTGACGAGTCCACAACGTAAGAATATGGAGAGTTGGGGTTTTTGATTGGAGGAGCCATCCAGCCTGTCTTCGTCGCGGAGGTGTGGGGTTTAGCTCGAAGGTCCTTGGGTTCAGCGAACCACCATGATAGGCTGTTGAGATGTACGCCATGATCAAGCTCGACTTCTGGCTCATTGGACCTCTGTGCCACGTTGAATATCGTTTGATCGAGATAGCGTTGCTGTTTCTCAGCCAATTCAACGTCAGTGAGAACGTGACCCCTCTGATTTCCTTCTTCATTCCCTGGGGTATCGCTATGTCCTGGACTCCAATGGAGCTCCAGGTGGATGTCCTTTTGGGCCAAAAGCTGAAGCTGTGAGTGGTCACTTATTGTCTCCACGAAGACCCTGTATGGACATCTGGAACATTGTTGGCAGCTTCACCTTTCGGTCGGGATTGAACAGGTAGGGGAGGTATGACTAAGATAGAACCGTAGAGGTTAGAACCATCCATAGATAGTTGGGGAGTGAATTAGAAGAGCTCACCTTTTGGAATCGTTCGAGATTTTAAGAAACCAGAACGCTGACCCGCTTGATGCCATTCCATATACGGTCGAGTCTCTCTTTGGGAATCTCTTCCTTTCCCGATGGATGCAGCCTTTTAGACGGGTTAGCTTCCTGATATATAAGATCGAATGTAGAGCCAGGGCAGGCTGTACAAACTTGCCACGTTCCGTTAGGAAAAGATGATGACGGAACGTGTCCGTAAGTATCCTTCCTTGAGGAGCACTCTCAATCGACCCGGGCCAACTGGCCAACTTGAGCTCGAGTCCAAGTCCCGTGTGGAGGACGAGAATCGGGCCGATGAGTTATGGTGGTGGGAGGAGGCAAAGCTGCGGAGATTTGAAACTGTAGGACTGGGATATGTGTGCTATTGAGCTTCAAATATCTCTGTAATTCATATGACTCCGATCCCTTCTATCTCTACCTTAATGAGAGTACCTGTTTAGCGTGACAAAATAGGAAGGACCTACTGGGCCCTGCCTCAGGCCGAAAATATCTTTTGACCTCTCTTCTCCCTCTTTTCTCACTTGTCTCTTCTCTCTTCCCTCTCATTTCCCTCTCATTTCCCTCTCATTTCCCTCTCATTTCCCTCTCATTTCCCTCTCATTTCCCTCTCATTTCCCTCTCATTTCCCTCTCATTTCCCTCTCATTTCCCTCTCATTTCCCTCTCAGCTCCCTCTCACTTCTCTCTCAGAAGTAAATCATGGTCTCATTGTCTTACGTCTTCCACCTCAAGACACCACCCTTAGCGACTGCCCGGCCTCTTCTCTTGCCCCTGCAGCTCGCCGATTTCAGGACTTCCTGACTCTAGCTTCAGTTCCGCGACATGGCCCCCATAAAACCAATCATGTATGGAAATGTGACATCTCTCGATCGAACAGTTTTATTTGCGACCGGATTCCACACCTTCTAGACGTGGCCATGTTCACCCTCGAAACCAACGAGGTGAGCCTTGTGTGCGCAGCTCGCATGTGAAATACATTATATCCTATACCCTTGGTGCTCCTTTTATTAGTCCTGCTAGTAATGGTCTTTCCTGTTGTTTTTCCTATGGTCCTTCTAGTGGTCCTTCTAGTGGTCCTTCTAGTGGTCCTTCTAGTGGTCCTTCTAGTGGCCCTTCTAGTGGTCCTTCTAGTGGTCCTTCTAGTGGTCCTTCTAGTGGCCCTTCTAGTGGTCTTTCTAGTGGTCTTTCTAGTGGTCTTTCTAGTGGTCTTTCTAGTGGTCTTTCTAGTGGTCTTTCTAGTGGTCTTTCTAGTGGTCTTTCTAGTGGTCTTTCTAGTGGTCTTTCTAGTGGTCTTTCTAGTGGTCTTTCTAGTGGTCTTTCTAGTGGTCTTTCTAGTGGTCTTTTTCAGTAGCATCTTTTAGAGGCGCTTCCTTAGACCCAGTTAGCTGTATATCTAGTTTGTTATTGGCGTCTTTCACGTCTCGCACATTCCCTTTCTTTTCTCTCTAAGCTCTTATTTCTACTCTTCCCTTCTCTCCGCCGTACCATCCTCCTACTCTTATCACTCTCTTCTTCATCCCTAGGCGATGAATTGCCACTACCCCTATCGCCAGGGAACTACCTAGGTTCGGTCCATTTATCATTACCCGTCTTATATTGCTCGGGGATTTGCGAGGATTCAAAACAATAAGCGGCAGTCAATCCCAACCCTACCAACGGCAAGCTGCTGCCAAACTCGGTAGAATCGACGATTTCTATATCCCGGCCGATGAAGACGACTGGAATGAGCTTCCAAGGTTGTTCGGAATGGCAAGCTGACAAATAATGCAATCCACACAATCCCACCGCCTCAAGACGATCGCCAGCAAGGTGGCAAAGACGATATCCCTATTACACCAGTTGTCGTGATGGTCGCTAAAAGCCCTCGAACGCATCTTGAAACGGCCAGACACTTTCCCATATCGCTCTCTCTTGGTTGTTTGCCGATTCCCGAGCCAGGAAATTCTGCTTTGCCACGGCAAGTCTCCTCACCACTTCGTCGTAATCGTTAGGAGACGCTGCACCATTCCAGCCTACATAGACCCCTATCTCCTCAAGTACCCGTGTCTTCCTTTCAACGTCCTTTTCCCACTTGGCATACTCTGTCTTGAACTTTGCCATATCTTGCTTTGAATAGCTCAAAGGGCATAGCACGCCGGCATTGCCATTTTCATCCTCTCCAACCAGCTCCTTCCAGGCATGGTCTTCCGTGATATCCGCAAGTAAGCTTTGTACATATGGTTCTCTATCATCGTATGTGGACCCAATGGTTCCCATTAGTTGGCCGGACAATGTCTCTCTGTGACGGAATGTATGTAACAGGTCGGGCGCAGCTCTCTGCACCTCTATCTCATAAGCCACAAAGACTGGGAAAGGAATAAGTCCTTTGCAGCCTTTTTAGCCTCGGGGTCAGGTGTTCTGATATTGTCAGGGAGAACGGGCTGAGCAAATCCGTCTAACTCCGGCCCCTCATACTCAATCAAGGAGGGATGATGGCAAACCAGAAACATAGGATAGATAGGTGTGCCTTGCCAATCTATGATGCTCGTAATCTGAGATGGGTTTCCGCTGTCGACAAATATGTTATGCATGTGAAGGTCGTTGTGCCAAATCACACCGGCACATAGCTTCTCATTCCTGGGGAGAAGATGAGGACAGATCTTGAGGAAATCGCGTAGAACCGATAGTTTCGCTTCCTTAGTTGGATGGTAACCGCTGGGTCCGCCGAATATACCTTGCTGAGTGTCTCGGGGGAAGGTTGGGAATTTCTCTAGACATGCTGTTTCTCGCTGAACCAGTGACTTCATCACATTTTCTGCGGAGATCCCTAGTAAGGATTTAGGGGTTAATAAATTGCGTAAGTATGCCAAGGTAAACAAGAAACATACATGGACCTCGATGTACTTCGACCTCCGCTCTCCTATTATCGAACCATGCCGGTCCAGTCGTGGGCCCAATAGCAAACTCATCGTCAAGGACGAAGCTCTCAGATTGGCTAACATCTTGTTTTCTGTAGAGTGCACCATGGTATGGGAACCGGGATTGAGCGAGTGTGCAGGTAATAGCGGCAGTCTGTTTCACGATGGAAAGCTTATCGCGACTCTTGAGGTCTTCCCATATTCGGCCGAGTTCAACACCAGGAGCTTTCTCCATCACAATGTATTCCACCCCGAGCTTGCTTTCGCTAGCCCTAGAGCAATGTCTAAGGACTTTCGGGGCGGGGATATGAAGCTTCTCTCGGACCTTGAATATAATCAGTATGCCTGTAACTTTTATTTCACTAGAAAGAAGGTATCCAGCAAAGGCAGATGGATTTCTCACAAATTGCATGGTTGCAACTTCAGATGCCGTGGTGTAATGGACGGGCCCAGCATTGGGATTTGGAAGTTTGACTATCAGTTGTCTCCCATCTTGCATTGTGACAAGAAAAACTTTATTGGAATTTCCTTCTGGCAGTTTTGTTACATCCCCACAGACTGACCCGTCTCCTGCAGCTTCTTCAGCAACATGGATAAAGGCGTCCATATCGAATTGGAGGTATCTGCGTAGCAGTTGCGCCGGCTCATTCCACAGCCATTTCTGGGCGGAATACCTGTAGAATTCCTCCACGTCACCTGGGCACGATCTACCAGTTCGTCAGCGTGTCTTTGTGGTGAAGAGAACAACGTACCAGGAATGATGGTGCCATGGACTCTCACTCGACTAGACGTGGTCAGTGACCGGATAATGGCGTGGGGGATCGATGTTTTCAATAGCCCAGAAAGAAATCCATAGCTTCTAAGTTCAAGTGGCATTTTGGGAGGACTTGTGCATTATGAATAACGAACGAGGTCAGGGATAGCACTTGGAATTTCAATAACGTGGCTTGAAGTATATCCCTTGTTGAAATACTAAGATGAGTTTTTGTAAGCTCAAATGAAAGTGCCAGGCAAAAAGCTCTGAGATTTGGCTAGAAACTTCCTCGCCTATGTCCCCTTTCCCAGACCACTTGGGCTGACGCCTTCATCTTTGAGGCCTCTACATATATCCGGATTTACGCGAGAGGTTGTACTGACATGGGGTGTTTGATTCCGTAGTTTCTATAGTATTTTCAGAGGTTGGATCCATGCCTGCTATTGATGGGGTCTGGTCCATAAAGACCCTCCTCGTACACACCGACAGAAACCGCGAAACGTCAGCCACACACATGCTTTGTAGCTGCATTGATAAAAGGTGGAATGGGTAGAGAAAGGAAGACTTAATTTTAACTTTTCATTCTGTTGCTTTCTATATACGCCTCACCGAAGGGCCCCGCCTCCAAGATTCGATCTTGTGATATCATACAACAGACTGCTGCATTGCAGTTGCAGTCATACAAAGCCAGTCCCGATAATGTACAGGTATTCCTGATAGTCAAAAAGTCCTCAGCTTCGACATAAGAATAAATCTGAATTCTTCTGTGAATCCGACCATGCCATTATAGTAGTGGCTTATTCAATCAAGCCAGTCATGCACAAAGACAAAAGCCATCCAAACTCCAAAAGTCGGATATGGTCCATAACTTGGCAGGTTTGGGACTCGGCATGGAGATATAGCGCAGAGCAGGTGGTTTGGTGGGACGGTAATATGAACCGGAAGTCTCAGTAACCCGGCAGCCATCGCTCCCATTGAGAATGATATCGTAAGTAACAGGGGAGGATAGTAATCAAAGTCCAGCTTCAGTCAGATTTCTCTTCCTTCCCAGCAATGAGGCTTCCATATTGGTTGTAAACCGGTTCATCTGGGTCACCGTTTTCCTTAGCCCATGGTCCGAGGTCATCGTCAAAGAGATCTCTTTCTTGGCCATTGCAGACCTCAGAAAGAGTGACCCAGTTCTCGTCATCGGTCCAGGTCCCACCTCGGCCTCCGCGCACGTGCAACCAATCCTGGCCGCCCAGCAGCGAGGACTGTGCCGCGTCGAACCCGTGCGAGTCGCGGACATATTTGCGCAGTAGGGCGCGTCCCCATGGGAAAAACCACATGTTCTCCCACCACGTGTTGCGGAGCTTGGGGTCGCCGTTGAGATGGGCGAGTACTGGCACCGTGGCGGAGTGGACGTTCGTCATAAGCGAGATGTTGTGCCAGGTGCGCTCGCGCGGGTTCGGGAGTTTGTCCAGCGTGGCATTCCACACCGGTCGTAGGGTCGATTCTTTTGCAAAGCGGGACTGGATAAATGGATTGGGGAGTGTTGCGATATCCTGTGGTAGGAGGAGACGGTGTTCGCGCGGGACGCCGTGTTCCATCTGCAATGCGGACATCTTCGTGATATTGCCGAACTTGACCCACTCGAGGTCCTTGCGGGACATGATCTGGTTGAAGAAGAGTTGTGACTCGAAGTCGACGCCAATGCCGAACTCGTAGCGGTGACCTGTCTCCAGCCGGAGGTTGATTCCGGTGATGTTTGCTGCATCCGAGATGCCCACCATCCGGTAGAGCAACTCTTTGAAGTCGTTCGATGTTCGCCGCCGCTCCAGTTCTCTGATCACCTCTTGTCGTCCGTACATCTGTGTCAGGGCCTGGTAATCTCCAGACTTGTTCGAGCGCAACTCAACTAAGCGCAGAACCTCGTCGTAGATCAGACGCAGATCCGCAGCTTGACCAATGACCGCTCCGGGGTTCAACCACCGGGGTCGGTTTAGAGATCCATCCGGGTAGACATCAGTCTTCCAGCCATACACATCAGGAGGTAGAGAGGATTCGGGGACGGATACACAACCGGGGTCGTCCAGCAACCCCGGGTAGCAAATTTTGCTTGCGCCAAAAAGAACGCGCTGGGTGTATTTCTGTACCATTTCAGGCGCAGCCCCAGGCTTTTGGCCCTCCACTTCTGCGAACCCATACTTGTCCCGCAGCTTTCGGTTGTTCTCCCTTATGATAGCTTGGAACCGCTCCACTAGGACCTTCGGTGGCAATTGGAAGAAGGTGTCTGCCCCATCCACCAGCAGCACGAAGTCGCGGTCATGCACGGTCTTGCTGTCTCGGAGGTAGTTCCGCACCCGCGTGATCCGGTCAACCATGCGCTCGGCCTCAGTCGCTCCGGGAGAGTCATGCCCGTAACCGATTAATGTCGGCGGTGGGTATCCAAGGATCATAGCTGACGTGAGCGTTCGGCAGACTCCGCGCGAGCCCCGCGAGCCTGGGACTAGGACATGCAGGCGCGGGTTGGGCTTGTCCAGATCATGGGGGAGGGTATCGTTGACATTAATATCAGAGCGAGGAGGGAGGAGGACCTGCGCATCTTCCGGGCGCTGGGGGAAAGGATGGCGAGAGGGAAACTTGGTCCGAAAAGTCCGGTTCGACTCGCTAGGCGGGTTGTCAGCTTCTTTATCTTAAGCCTGGCGATCAGAGCATGCCTGTGGAGCAGGAAGAGATCCTTACCGTTGAAGAAGACTGTAGCATCAGGAAGAAGAAGAACAATGCAATCACTGACCAGCCAATTGCCTTAATCCGGTTTGACCGTGAGCGACGGTGGGAGACTGGCCACAGCATCGAAGCCGACTTGGCATCTTGAAAGTGTAGTGGCGCATCCTCCGACGCCATCATGCAAAAATGGAGTCGAGTCAGATACTGAGTAGGGTAAGAAGGAACATTGTAAGTTGTCAGGAACCAAAAGGAACCGAAAAGGAGCCAAAGGGGAAATACGCAATCGCCTTAGGAGGTGGAGAGAGAGAGAGGCTGCGATCGGCGCAACGTTTCCGGTGGCACCTCCGTCACCTCGTGGCCCCCTTCCAAGGGGGCGCGTAGGGCGTTACATCTGAGCTTCACATATGTCTCAGCTCTACATTTTACAATTTCGGTTTATTTAACATCTAGATCACCATAGGGGAATATTAATAGTTTATGAAAAAGAAGTATGTGGTTTTGCATCTGGAAACGTCTCCTATATCATTATATCGGAATACACTCCCCTTATTAAATAATGTTCGATGAGTGAGAAATATATCAAATATATCTCTTACACCTTATGTATCGATATTGCTAAGGGAGATTCCTTAAAAAGTCGTATCTTATTTCCTCATAGTGCTTAATTCCCACAGCTATACAAGACATCACAACTACGTAGGCAGACTACAAGACAGTGCAAACAGCCCAAATCCTCCATGGCCCAATGTAGGGGGCTACGTAGATTACTAGTCAGATGCGAGATTGTAAATTATGCAATACTATACAGCCACCTGGGCAGGTCCAAGTCTCCATGTAGAGAGCCAGCTCAACATCCCAGACCCATGTACATCCCATTGTCTCACTCCAAGTAGATTTCCTCCCTCAAACGCTGTAAATTCCGGAACAGCCCACCAGCCGGTGCCCCACTGTCACTATCTCGCCGAGCCTCAGACCTGGACTTGGACTGTCCTCGCTGGTTCTGATCCGCCTGCTGTTGGTCCAAGGTGCGCCGTCGATCCTCCACGATATCCGCCAGGCTATCCACGAACCGATTACGGGCTTTTTCCTCAGCCGATCCATTCCACACGGTCGCTAGCGTCCGCAGAGCTTCAACGCGGCGGTTGGCAGCATCTAGTCCGGCATATCCTCCGCCCTCGCTGTCGAGTAGCTCGGTCACTTCTGTGCGTAGCTTTTTCATCATTTCTTGGCCCTTTTCTTCGCGGTCTTGGCCTTCGGGTCCGAGGTCTGGTCCTGAGACCGAGATGAATGATGATGAGAATGTGAGCTCGGATGGGGGTAGCGGCCAGCTCATTGCGTCGCCGAATGTCTGCACAACGTCTTCTAGGCGCGACCGCACTTGGTTCAATGTGCGGAGATTCGTTATGTATTCTGGGTCTGTTGGGACGGCAGGTGTGTTCTTGTTGTCTGGGCTTGATGCCGACTCGTCTTCGTTCGTCGGCGCATCCTCTCCTGCTTGTTCGGTCTTGCGCCCATCTTCTGGTGAGGGCTCCGGGACGAACTTTGCTATGTCGTCGCGTAGGACTTCCGTTAGAGTTTCGGATAGCCCGATTGTCTCGCCTCGTAGGACTTCGACTTCGTAGGCTAGTCGTCCACCGCTTCGGAGGATTTCGTCGGTGAGTTGGGATAATGTGCTTGAGAGACGGATGTTTTGGGCGCTAATTTGGGAGAGGAGGGATTGGACCTGCGCAGAAAGATCTGTCAGGGGCACAGAGCCGGGCGACCGAGATGCATTAGGTTGTGATGATGCCACAGTCAGCGGTGATAGAGAGTCATTGAGGAAGTCGGCTGGGTCGAAGTTCGGATCGGCAAAGTTAGGGGTTGCAGCGGGGTTTGACGGTTTGACGCCAGCTCGAGTTGACGAGCTATATGTTTGTGCCATTTCTGTAAAGCTCTGATTGAGGAGCTTTGGCAATTGTCTCAATGTCAATTCACACTTGAAGAGAGCTGGCCTCCGCGGGGAGGATCGATATCTCCACGCCCCACCGCCTTTTATTTCCCTTATTAGGTATAGTGCCATACTGCTTTAGGCAAGTCTCCTTGCCGCTTTTGATCCACGATCTCCCTGTAAACAAAAGAGCTCATTGGTTCTTTCCACATCGACTACACATACGAAATGGAGTCACTGCCACCAGAATTGATATCCCGAGTGGTGGAACACATTGCTCAGATTATCCTGCGAAAAGACGATGCTCCTGTTTCCCTGGCCCCATATGCTACTGTTGACCGTCGCTGGCAGGCCATTATTGAAAGACGCAAGTTTTCGTATATCGATATCAACAACGCTAAGCGATTGGAAGAGTTTCAACGGATAGTATCTACCACATACAGAAGAGCTTTTGTCCGAACAATCTCGTTGAGCGTGGAGCTAGAGGCGTAGGATAAGAAAGCGCGCGCCCCATTCGAGACAGACGAGGAACGCCAACGAAACAACACAATCTTCACCACGACTATCAGCACTCTTTTCAGGAGCATATCGGGCTGGCCAGACGACGCTGGTATCTCTCTTCACATCGAAGCAATGTCCCCTAGCGACTATCTCGCTCTCAAGAGCAAGGCATTGACGAAGCGAGGAAAACGACCGGGCAAACCACGGGTGAACGATCTGCTCAGTCAGAGGTATGAGAGATCTTACCTTGAATTCTCCAGAACAACATCTGATTCTGAGTGCCCGCCTGTTCCTGCGATCACATATCTTTCAATTCCCGGGGTCGGAAAGCAGCGGCTGATTGAGCCGGCGTCGAGTGTGTTTATTGCATCAAAGCTGCCATGATTGAAAAGCGTGGGGTTGTGTATGAAGGATGAGTGCAAGCGAGACGAACAGCTGAGACAGCGTCTTCGTAATGGTAAGGTATATCTCATCAAGATGCTATATACTATGGTCTCACTAACCTCTTTCTTAGACTTTGCCCGTAACCTTCACTTGTTTCCTGCCAGTGTACGAAACCTAGATCTAGAATTCCACAATTTGCCTCCTGGTGATCAGGACTACCCTCCTGATGTGACGGTGAATGGAACAGACCTTCTAAGCTCGCACTTACGGAATTTTTCGCAGTCTCGATACCAACCAAAATCTAGATTGGACCAGAATTGTTTTCGCCGTTTGGTCCGCAATATGACGGTATCAAACTGCCATTCTGGCCAAATCTGATTGATGTTTCCGTGGAGTATACGGCAGTAACACCGTCTGGAGAGTGGATCTTTAACTGGGAGCCTGACGAGGTTGAGGATGACGACACGGACGATGCTTACCAGTCTTCCGAAGATGATGAGGATGACTATCCCGAACACCTGAGGATTTTTGTCGAGGATAGCAAGAGGCGATATTTCCAAACAACGAACACTGCGGGTTATGTCGATAAATTTTGCCTTTCGGCTGGTCGGGCGGCCCTCCGAATGCCCAAGTTGAGACATATGATGCTTCAGACGATGCCTCCTAGGCCAAGGTGCACATTCGAGTATAAAGTGCGAGCGGGAAGTGCGAAGCTCAGCTGGAGCAATGAAGGCATACGCTACCTGACCTACCCACTTGAGAGCGACGCTTCGGTAAGGTTAGTAAGCTCTAAACGCATCCATGTATCAGCCGGATGAGGAAGTCTTCCAGATTTGGAGGAAAGTTGCTCTTCAACACACTGGAGATGAACTCGAGGTTGAATTTAAAGAGTCGAGAACATGAGGATTTGAATGAGTTCAAGTTTTTGTTCTCTGTGCAATAAGTCCTTCAAAGCTTTGTCATTATCCATATTATCCGTATAATACGGCCAAAAACAGTGTCAAAATCCTTTTGCCTCTGAAGGCTACAGAAGAATTAGGAGCTTCCCTTATTAGGACATAATCGAGCTCATATCAAGCAATTTCTTATCGCATTCGTAATCCATCGGCTATGACATGCATTGTCAAACCCCACGATTGTAAAAGACTACGAAGATGTTGCCCAGGTGAGGAAGCACGCTGACGTCATTCTCTTAAGGAAGGTCGCTCTATATAAATACTTGAATATGAATACGAACGTGGCAAACAGAACTCTGTGCTAGGATTGGCTGAAACATGCGTGACCTCATCGATGATTATCTCGTGTAATATAGACAATCATCAAACAACCCAAGCCAACATTTATCCCCTGAGCGCAATACGGTCAATCGATCAAACTGGATACGGAGACAGTCACAATTTCATCGGCACAGATACAGTTAAGCCAACAAAATGATCCTCAGTCTTCTCCATCGCGCCGTGGACTACGTGTTGTCCTGTCTCAAATTGGTATGCTAGGACCCTCGCCGCCATTTTGGAAAGTCACGATCACCGGCTGATAAGGTGAACAGGTTCAGAATCGGGAGGTCGGCTGGATGACAGTTGATCGCAAAGTATTGACCACAACCTCAACGAGTAAAGAGCTAGCTAACAGTTTCACGCAGACAGGTCGACATATTCGCGAGCAACAACCGCTTTTGAAAAAGCTCAAACTCCTGTTGCTATTCAACCCTCTGACCGAATGGCTGGACACCACTCATGCAATGCGTCTCTATATGCACAGGAAAAACGTAAAAGCAGGTGAGAATGTGCGAATACTACAACGAAAGAAAAACGCTGACACTTCCAAAAAGGCAGAGACGAGGGCACGCCGGCTTCAAAGCAGCAGATCAACTCTTTTGTCGACTTCTACAAGATCAAAATGGATGATTTTGAACCATCAGATACCAGTGCATATGCGACCTTCGGAGACTTCTTCGTCCGGGCTCACAAGTCCGGATCGAGGCCTATATTCGCCGAAGACGACCCCTCCCGCGCAGTTGTCGTGGCTGATTCGCGGGTTGTGGTTTACGAAACGGTGGAGCAAAGCAAGAAGCTTTGGATCAAAGGCTTGGACTTTTCCATTACTAACCTGGTAATGGATACTCGTCTCGGCGCGCAATTTGAGAATGGAGCAGTTGCCAGTTTTCGATTGTCGCCGCAAGATTACCACCGATATCACAGTCCGGTTACCGGGAAAATCAAACTGTTTAGAAGTATGCCTGGGGACTATTATCAAGTTGATCCCCTGGCGATCCGGAGTGATATTGATATCCTTGGTCGGAACGCTCGCGATTACGTCCTCATCGAGACTGAACATCTGGGGGATGTTCTTTTTGTAGCCATTGGTGCGACAGATGTGGGATCTGTAAGGTATGAGACACAGTATTGCCGGCTCCCTAAACCTCACTAATGTGCGTCTAGGATCCATGACCGATGGCAGACTGCTGGAAACGAGATCCAAAAAGGCGAAGAATTAGGCATTTTCCAATTCGGTGGTTCATCCATTATTGTAGCCTTTCAAAGTGGTCGTATATCGTTTGACGAAGACCTGTTGAGCCTTAGCAAGGAGGCCATTGCTGTTGATGTTGAGGTTGGCATGAGCCTTGGACGTGCTCTACCTGTACACTGAATACCCAAGACTGTCCATGAGCTATGTCAGAATATAATACCCTCTAGGCCCTAACATGATACTTAGATTTTATGTTTTTATTATGGCTGGTAATATGGCATAATTTCAAAAGGTTAACAACGCCTCGGCAACGTCATGATGAGAACAACTACCCAGCACTCGACCCGTGGACACCCTAAGCAAGAAACCGGTCCACAGGTAAAATGGACAGACCACAGCTTCAACCTGTTTTGTGGACACTCAGATGACACCTATACACACCTATAAAGTGTGGCAATTGACAATGCCTGCCGCCTACTATCCTAAAATTTTGATAGCTCCGACCTAATCACCTAGCAGTTGCTCATTACCTTCTCCGGCCATGTCGATGGAAATTGATTTCGATCCGAATGTTCGCCTAGAATCAATCTTTTACAATGTTCCGGGCTATGAGTCTGATATTCATGCTCTAACGTCTCCCATTCCGCCCTTCCCTCGATCCGATGCCTTATCCACAACATGCGACGCCTTCGAACGGGAACAGCTACTCCAATCGGAAGCGTACTACGATCGACCCCCTGTGGTTCTCGTTCATGGTATGGTAGTTGCTAGTAGCTACCTGCATAATCTCGGGAGACATCTTGCGCCATGGTTTCGCGTTTTCATCCCCGACTTACCCGGGTTCGGGCGTTCCTCCAAAGCAATACGGAAGTGCGATACAGTCTCTATAAGCCAACTAGTGCAGGGACTGCATGATTGGATGGATACAGCAGGAATAAAAAAGGCGCATCTTGTCTCCAATTCCTTGGGCTGCCAGATTCTTGCAGAGTTCACTCGTCGCTGGCCAGATAGGGTTGATCGACTTGTTCTGCAGGGTCCCACGGCGGATAAAAGCCAGCAATCCATACTCAAAACTGTACTTGCGTCCGCTGCGAACAATAGCAATGAACCGTTTACAATGAGCCTCATCTCATTGCAGGATTATTGGCGCGCTGGATTGCGGAGGGCTTTCGATTTATTCCGTGCGACAGCGGAATACCGCATCTTGGATGTACTGCAGGAAGTACATAATCCGACGTTACTGTTGAGTTGTGAATTGGATCCTATCACCCCTTGCGGATGGGTTGAGGAATTGTCGGAAAAAACGCCCAATGCGGTGCATTATGTCCTTAAAAAGGCTGCCCACACGGCGAATTACTCGGCGACGGAAATAATGTCTCGAAGCATCTTGCGCTACCTGCTGGTTCAGGATGATGATGGGATGAGGCGGGCGGGAAGAGAGATATTCGAGCGAGTGACGAGAATAAACGAGACAAGGGAAGCAGCGGCGAAGCAGAGAAGTCATTTAGTCGGATGGCAATTAGCGCTCGGATTCCTTGCTGTCTTGGTTACATGGAAGTGCTCTGTCAGCAGATGGAAGTTCATCTCGTGGTTCCTGCCGATGGAGACAATGATCCTCTATCAATACTCAAAGATAGCTCCGTTACTATCCGCGGATCGCTCAGGGGATTTGGACCGTGTATATGTCAAGCTGCAGGGGATCGCTGACTTTGACTCGGCATCTTCTATGCTTCGCGCAATTGGGCGTCACTTACATTTCCGAGACTTCCCCCAACTTGGTGTCCCGACATCTTTGGCTCCAGTCATGCCGCTCACCAACTGGCTACCGCCATACCTCCGTGACACGATATTCTCTGAGCTCGGCGCCAACGAAGCGGCAGATGATATTGCCTCGACATTTGAGGCAGAAAGCATCACTGAATCAGTTGCTGCACACTTTCCAGCGCATCGGAAATATACCGCCGTGGCCATTGGAAGCACTAACGGTGCATTGACGCATTTCTACGCAATGATGGGCATTCCGTGGCTGCCTCAAACACTTCTCATGCCTGTTAAGCGACCAAAGAGCGCGGCATTTAGACAGGGTCAGCTCGATATGACGGCGGAAATGGAATGGGGAAGGAGTGCAGGGCGAGAACTGTTGCAGAGGAATCCAGGAATTGAACTATACCACATGGCGGATCCGAACCAGGACCAGTTGATGATTCGCCATATGGCGTACTTCAGGTTGAAATTTATTAAAATGACTGAAGCGTACAAGAATTTCCTTTTGGACGCATTGGAAGCGAACGGGACGATCATACTCGTTCGGTGCGGATCGAAATGGCCGTCCACAAAGGTCGCTGATCGCCATTACTTCCAGAGCGGAGCGGTTGGAGGTATAACTTCAGAGGAATTCCTCGAAGGGTCGACTGATGTGAAGGAATTTGTGGAATCAGAAAAGCCCCCATTGACGAAAATGGCTGGCACAGTAATGGGGAAGGAACATAAGACGGACTGGAACGCCCCAGCATCTAACTACGAAGCCCCCGAAGCAGAATGGGGCTATACAGAGGGCTTAACCGATGATATCGTCGAGTTCGCAAAGGAGCATGGCTTCAAGATCAAGTATCTGGACTTTGATCATCCTGAGGATGCCGGTCCCCTCGTTGCTGATATGGATCGCCAATGGAAGGAGCAACTCCGCCGCCCAATTGATTCAATTCTCGTTGAGAGTTTCATTCTAATGGAGCCGTGGTTGGCTATTAGGTACAATCTGACGCCGTTTTGGACGATGTTCCCTGTTAAACAGTCATTCGAGCGGCTTCAAGAGTATCTGAAAATGCGTCAGGGGAAGGGGTTCAAAAACGGTTTCTCGTTTTTGTTTTGCTCTGGGGCTTATTCTATCGGACTCGCGAAACTGGATGAATGGAAGGGGCTGTTAGAGAGCCATTTTGCATCACAGGATATGGACAAGGCGAGGGATAAGAAACTTTTGTTGGGGACAGACGAGAATGCCTTTCCGAAAGACTTTGGCTTTCCTGCGCGGTACCAAGTGGAATTGGCAAGGGCGGTTGGCGAAGAAGGACAATATGTGATGCCGCCCAGTTTAACGCTTGGTGACTTTGAGCATTACATGGAGAATAGTCATCGCTACGGTGTATATTATACGCCTTAGTCGAAAAGCAAATGGCTATTTGGTTACTCCTAGCAGTTAGTTGGTGATAAGGTCTTCATTGCACATTATTGATGCGATCTTCATGCCAGAGAAAGCCGTATAGCTGTATTGGCGCAAGGATGAGAGCCGGAAAAAGTGATTATAATGTATCATCTCTGGAGCTGAGCTATATTTACATCCGACGGACGCCACTTGTCAAACAAATCTCGCCATACAGGAGAGACCATATATACTGGTATAAGACTCGACAAGCCCAAGCCGAGTCTTCATATCGCCGCTCATCGATTTCAAGTCCTCCAATGGGTATATCATGCGTCTATTTACACAAAGCATTCGAGCCTCAGTTGCATAGACTCATGTCAGCCAGGTATTAGGCTAACAGAAGGGGTATAATTCTGGTTTGCAACACAAGAAAACAAAGGGAAAAAGGCAACAAAAGAAAACGTTAAGCACCAAGTTCATGTACGGGCCTGTGACCGGGATTTCCCTCAAGTTCAGAAGGATCAGTCGTCTGCGTGTTGGCCGCGTTGCTAGAAGTCCCCTCCTGTGAGCCCCCAAGCTCGCTTGGTGTCGCATGTTCTGGGCGTTGGTATGACGGGTTGGGACTGAATTGAGTGCTCCCCCCGAGCTCGCTGGCTTCAGGGCGGCTCCCTCCGGATGACAATGTGTCCGGTAAGCTCTTCTTTGCTTTGTTCTGTCGTCGACGGAATAGCCAAAATGCCAGCGCGGCGATTACAATGAGTCCTGCTACGCCGACACCGACGCCAATGCCGATGCTTGCTCCTGTAGACAGGCCGCTTGACTCTGTCCCCGTGTCTGTGTCTGAGGTAGTTGGGTCTGCTGGACCCGTTTGTGTTGGTGTTGCGCTGCTCCCTGGTGAGGTTTCGGACGATGTGGTCGTAGTGGCAGAGACAAAAAGGCTTTCGTCAGAAGCTTGTAGCTGGATTTGGATGGGTTGTGCCCACATCGTGATGGGGCCGATGACCTGTGTGCTCTCGGATTCGACCTGGCGGACGGTGACAATGGTCGATGATGAACTAGGCAGACTGCTTATACATCCGGCGAATGTCGAGCGGCCCCTATCTTCTTCGTGGTAGGAGAAGTCGCTAGAGCCTCAAAGTCAGTATCCGAGCCGCAAACCAGAATGGACTTTTCGTTTGCGCACTTACGAGGGACAGCACATGGCGGTGGTCACCGGATTATGAATCACTAAATCGGCCGAGGTGTATCCGCCTGGACAATAGCCTGGGCTATACGCGAGAGTTGGTTTGATTCTTTCATACTGACTGAATCCGGAGGGGAAACATGCAGGATCGGCATTGTCGCTCGCGACGGCATTTTGAATTAGGATACCATTTGGGACATCGTTTGCACCCTCTGGTTCGAATGTCCACGAGTTCGAGCATGAGGCGGGGGTAGTGAAGATAGTTGACATGGGCATCGTCGTGATCGTGTCTGTTGATTCGGTCGCCCTTGCGACCAATGTCGGTATAGTGGACGTCATCTTGAAGCTGTATATGCTAGGTAGCTCTACAGGGGGTTGCAGAAGAGTTTTGTTGCGGTCAGAAAGGTGAAAATCAACATTTTGGCCCCCAAATCAATAGGGGCTTGACCGTTGTGTATGTGTCTGTAGTGTAATCTCCGAATTGACCTTAGCTCCCCGCTAGTGCTGATTCTATAGCTCTTTCCATTCAGACCTCTCGCACTGCCCCAAACCTGGTAAAAATTTGTATCTATTCACTATTTTGGTGGATCTCTGAATCTGAATGTAAAATAATCACAATTCTCAATAACCTACTCCGTACCAGTCAAAATAATGGAAAGTACCCAAAGGAAAATACCAAAGATCAGCATCACAGTATCCAATAACAGACTAGCGTATTCACAGCACGTTTTCTACGAAGATGCCATGTCTTGGCTGCAGCTGAGACTGATCAGAACGCCATCGCAAATTAGGGTTACGGTGCTCCGAAATATTGGGCTAAACTTTTGTACCCAGCTTTACCTCCAAATTCTGCCGGTTCTGCCAGTCTAAGACTAGGTACCTAGGTAGGTACCTAAGTGGACTACTAAAAAAGATCACTAAAAAGACATTTAAAAAGACTACCGGGGAAGACTACCTGAGAAACCATTAAGAAGACTACGGCCGGATAAGTGGCCACATATTCTTGTGGCAGTATGTTCGTAAATTGTCGTTGTCCCACTACTAGTTATACAGCAGAGCGGGTTCAGCGAATAGCTGTCAAGGCTTCATAAACTGAAGTGAGAGTAAAGTTTCGCGTATACCATACGATGGAGGAGTTCTACCTACCTAAGAGGGCTCAAGCCTGATGACCAGGCTGGTCGTTATTACCTAGAGTCGTCATGACGAACGCCATCGGGGTTTCTCACCACCGCTGCAGCACCTTCCGATACAGCTATCTCGACGAGGGCGCCTTCCCTACCAAAATGGCCTACACCCCCATAAACTGACTCTGTTTTACAACAATGGGTTGATGACACCCAGATCATACACGACGAAGCATTCGACAACACGCGGTTTGCAAGTATGTCTAGGCCCACAACCCCCACAACCCCGGCAGGTCCTAAGGCCATGTTTCCTGCCTCACTCGAGCGTGATGGCAAGACGAGCATCCACGACACAGTTCAGCGACCCAGGATATGACTCCAACAAGCCGAACAAGAGGCGCATCATGCAGCCGAAGCTGAAATCCAGCTAAAGGTAAGTCATGTACCCCTCCTATCTCATCTAATATTTCTCTAACTATGAGAACTACGTATAGGCCGACGATGACTACTATACGTTGCAGAGTGCATTCTCGGCATCCGATTGCAGATGCACTCTCACTTCACTTTCACTTCTCTCACTTCACTCTCTTCACTCTCTTCACTCTCACTTCACTTTCACTTCTCTCACTTCTCTCACTTCTCTCACTTCCCTCACTTCCCTCACTTCTCTCACTTCTCTCACTTCCCTCACTTCTCTCACTTCTCTCACTTACCTGGACCTTCTTCTCTGCGAAAAGCGCGGCGACCGGTCCCACTCGGTATTAGTGGAACGATTCACGACGTGCGACTTCTATGATTATCAGATCACCGGCGCGGTCGGTATGGTGCTGAAGCTATTCGGCACTATCTGTTATTGTTGGACTCTACGGTGTAGGGGCCAAAGAAGCAGAGAGGAGAGAGTTGTATTGGGAGGGAAGGAAGCAAGCTCCCAACAACTATCTAACTAATGAGGGGCAATGCCTAAGGCGCCCAGGCATACACAACACACCCTAGGCTCAACCTACGCTAAGTAGGAAATGATCTATATCGCCGAAAACCATACGCTAGCCTGTCTATAGATATTGTATAGCTTTGATATTATATATGCTATGGATTGTTCTCGTACACAGTCCTTGTATCATTTCTGATCATCCTAACGGCCTAGATCCATATTCCAAAATCAATGACGATGTAATCTTCTCAACAAATCCTATTCAGATGTGAACACTGCGGAATCAGAGATTTGGATGCTCTTAATTTGGCAGTTACCTATGGAGAAGTAAAAACAGGTCATATTTATACAATAATACAACACGTCCTACCGGTCCATTCGGTCGCACTCGCAGTCTCTTTAGTATTCGTACCAACCTAGCGCACTAAATTAAAATTAATTTAACTTAAATTACATGCAAATAGAGTAGGGCAGCGGATAAACTCACTTAGCTCTGCCTGTTTTAGTATCGTTTGCCAATTTACTAGTAAGTAAACGTTCTCTTTTCATCTTGTTACGGCGTTGTGATCTATCCCCACCAGGCATAAGCATATCTTCTGAATGACTTCTAGATAGATTTTGGAATGTTTTTGTATGGTATTATCAGCGGTTGAACCCGGTGATTCCGACTAAAATAATTTAAACTTTTGTGGAAATGCTTATCGATAAGCGCGGGATTCTATGGGATTGGCAGGCCAGTCTATCTAAAGGATGGTTCCGCGCTTTGATGATCATGAAAGATTTCCCGAACTTAACAGTGCCACAAAGCTAATGCGGATAACTTGATATCCAGAGGAATCGTCATTGCTAAGAATAAGTTTTCCTCGGCGGTATTTGCTTCCTAAAACAGAATACCACGGCTGGCAATATGAACCTCATGACATAGGTTGTTGTAATCCGGAGCGCCGAACTGCACACCGGATGTGATAGTCAACGCTAGAATGGCGGAAGTCGGTTCCTCTGACATCCTAGAAGCTGCGGGTAAAGTCTCCGATACCTGGCATATAAAGAAGTACTTCGCACCCTCCATAAGAATATGATATTCCTTGTCTTTATCTCTCTACCTTGAGACTAGTTTTCTCCAAAACAGTGCCCGTCCTACGTACCGAGTCGGAATGAACTACCTATCGTTGCTTTTTGTCTGCTGGGCCAGTGTGGTTAATGCAGCACCGGCTGCAGATACCAACGCAGCGGATGGCCAAGGCACAGGTGAAAGCCAGACGACAGGTTTAAGCTTCACAGTCACACACATCATCACCGCGGCCGCAGTGTTCACAATCAACGGTGTCAACTTCCTGACCGACCCTTTCTTTTCGCCCGCAAACACTACATTTGATCCAATCGGCCCTAGTATTATCACTGTGCTTGATGATCCAGCTTTGCAACCGGAACAGATTCCTCCTATCGACGCAGTTCTTCTCAGTCACGAAGATCACCCGGACAACCTCGACCCTATCGGACGCACTAGATTTCTTGACGGCCGTAAAGTTTTGACCACACCTGATGGGATGAAGAATCTCCAGCCACGACCGGGTGTGCGGGCGATGGAAAATTGGAAGACACTTGCTGTTGATCTCAACGGCCAAACCTGGAATATCACTGGAACCCCATGCCAACATCTTCCAGGCGGACAAGTAACAGGATTTGTACTTGTTGGCCCAGGATTTGGCACCACAAACGGTCTCCCTAATGCCATTTGGTATTCTGGCGATACAATCTACCTCCCCGAGCTTGCACGGCTGAAAGAGATGTTTTATATTAAAGCTGCCGTGATGAATATGGGCGCTGCGTTCGCGTTCATCGACAATACCACCCCTGATCAGATTACCATGACTGGATCTGATGTTGCTCAGCTCTTCAAGGACATTGGTGCTGAAGTACTGGTACCTATGCACTTTGGACCGTGGACTCATTTCCCTGAGAGCGTGGAAAATGTCCACCGTGATTTTGAACAGGCGGGCATCAAAGATAAAGTTCGCTGGCTTACCCCCGGTGAGCCTACCAAGGTCCTATAGGTGATCCTCAGGCTGTAGTGCTGCTACTGCTAAGGTCATCTGCGTTGACGCCTATTGCACTTGTCTCTGTATAAAATTACATGCGCAGATTTTTTCCTCCTTTTTTTTTTTTGTTATCCAGAACGATCAGAAGTTGTTTGGATATATGTCTAATATCATATTATGTGTCTAAAATAGCCTAAAATCTTCACTCCATCAACGGCGGTAAAAACTGACGGCCGCTCAAGAGTTGTCGACCAAAAGTAATCGGGTTTGTCTGGATGATACTCGTAGTAGCTAAGAAGAAATGAAGAAGTGCGGAATTAATATTAACGAGCAATTAGAATATGTGTGGCCTTCACAATACGGTGGCGTATAAAATCACCACTACGTTCCGGGCTTTCATAATCACATTCCGCCGCTCGGACTTCTGACATCACGAAGACCATATTGAATTACCAATTCAGTTTTATATTTATATGACCATATTTAAAATCCTCTACTCCGTAGAGATTGAGTTTTTCGTCGCGAGGTCGCTTCTAGGAATCCAAAGGCCCGCCCTTCAAGCCCACTTGCCGCTTTCGGCGAAAGTTAAGACTAGTATAAAACCAATTAGGGCTACGCCAGGAAAGTCAGACGGAGTTAGGGTACGGAGTACATATGCGTATAGCACATGTGCAGCTTTTAATACTTTCAAGAAGAATAACAACCTCAGTTCGGGAATACTAGGCTTCGGAAGTGGGCTTCCTTAATTCAAAAACTTTAGCCCGTGCTGCCCACCCCTTCTGTCAGTCATTTCAAGTGGCTGAAGCGTAAATGTTCTCTGCTTCCGCCGTCAGATGTCTTTGCTGATACGCCCAGGTATATTAGGCACGACAGATAGGAAGGAGCAACATGGTGCGAGGGTTGTATTGCATTATACTAAATAAGTAGGACAAGAGTAGTCATAGAGACATTAAGACGTTGCGATAATAGCAGCAAGCAGCAAACGAAGGTGGGTATCGTCATAGATCCAATCACGTCCAACCGTCATACAGAAACAGCAAAATCCCGGGTGCGCAGGCGAATGAGCTGTTGAGGAACAAGTTCAAACGATCCCTTCCCGGGATGGGGCAAGGTAAATCACAAAGGGGGAAGGATCATATCTTCATGCAAGAAATCGATCAATTAAGTAAGGGGAAAAAGACGACACAGGCAAAGCATCAAGACATCTAGATGTCTTCAACAACACGGGCGTTCACGGCATGCTGGAGCCCAGTGTTGTCCGTAGCGCCGTATTTGCTAGGGCCTTCGCCAAAGTTGTCAGCAGCATTAAGCTGCGACTGCACGCTCTGGCCAGGGGCAGGCAGGAAGATAACCTTGCTATTGGCAGTCTTGGCCATGGCCTGCATCGCTTCGAGGTAGCGGATCTGCATAGCTGGAGCGGACGACAGGATATCGGCAGCCTGGCGCATCAACTTAGCGGACTCGACCTCGGCGCGCGCGGCAATGACCTTGCTTTCTCCGATACGCTTCGACTGCGCTGCCATCGAGAGCGAGTCTTGCAGGTCGTTGCTGAAGATTATATCCTTAATCAGCATCGACTCGACCTTCACTCCCCACCCGGATGCTACCTCCTCGATGATCTCCGAGGTCGACTGGGCGATCTCCTCGCGGCGCTCGATCACGTCTTGCAACACTCGTGCACCGATAACGTGGCGTAGTGTTGTCTGGGTGCGCTCGACCAGAGCCTGTCTCACGTTCGAGATACCGAAGGCGGTCTTGTGTGGAGAGACCACTTGGTAGTAGATGACGGAGGTCAGGTTCAGGGTGACGTTGTCCTTGGTCATACAGACCTGACGTGGCACCTCGACGATTTGGATCTTGACATCGACGGTGGTGATGTGTTCGCTCAGGGGGTTGATCTTGACTAGGCCAGGATCGACCGATCGCTCGAAGCTATAATAAACATTGTCAGTGAGTGATATTCGATGAATGGCATTGCCGACGAGGGATCACTAACCGTCCAAATCGTGAGATCAAACCGACCTCACCTTGGTCGACAGGCTTGAAGGGGTTGGGGCAGCAGAAGCAGCAGGGGATAGCTCCAAAGAATCCGATACATTCACCCAGGCTGTGGACTAAATGATGGTTAGTATGAGAGTCGCAGCTCGTATAGGGATCGGCGCAACTCACTCAAACTGGCATACCAGCCGGTAGCGTCCGAATCCGCAGGTCGGTCGATTTGATGGGCATATTTGGGCTGAAGATCGCTCATACGAAATGGCTGGACATCGATCAAAGCGCGATCTGGTGCACGATCGGTGGCGGGAGCCTTGCTGGTGCTTGCGCCGTTTTCAGACATGGTCGAAGTATTGTGGTAGCTTTGAGTATTGTATTTTGGATAAGGATGGTATTTGGATGCTCAAAGGTGATTTGGATATGGAAGGGATGAAGAAGGGGGGAAGTCACTGGTTTTAAATGTGACAGAAGGTAAACAGCTGCACTTCTCCGCAGTGGAACCACATCTTTGATGTCAACACGGCGTGATATCATTGGATGGTTCTAAGCCTCCCTGTCGTCCCAAGGCTGAGTCGCCGGTCGGGCGCTGGCCTATGCAGATCGAGGGGCCGAATAGCCGCTGGGATCGTCATGGCTGTTTGCGGTAACTCTCCGAAATAGTTGATATCAAGGTGGTAGTGGCTATAATGGAAAGTGTGTGGAAATCACATGTTATATTGGAGTCCGGAGTACAGAGTAGATGTCAAGTAAATCTTCCATTTCCATTCCATGAACGTTGTGTCATCGCGAATATTGTACATCCCGACCGGGCGCGTCTGGGCGTTATCATGTCTTTCGCTGGAGAGTTCGGGGTCTTCAGATGGATATCCAGGGCGCAAGGCAAATTCCACAGTGGCCATGCCATGGAAAGCTCTTGTTGCAATCACATGAGCTATCAGAACCCTGGAAGGATCTTGAAAACGAGAGCGAATACGCACATACCGATATTGGATGTCCAAAGAACCAATAGATGGCCCCCATGTACTTTTGGCCCCAAGATCTTGGAGGCAGTGCCTAGAAAACTCTCTCCGAATCAGGGCAGTGCTGGGAGGCTCGGGTTTCGGGTTGTGGGTACTTTATGTGCCTTTTGTACTGGAATACTAGCATTATTATCTCTTGGTGCATAATACACAAGTACATTACATCTAACCAGCATCATTGGTCTAGTGGTAGAATTCGTCGTTGCCATCGACGAGGCCCGTGTTCGATTCACGGATGATGCACTATTTCTTTTTTTGTTCGGTCAATTTTTTTGGAAGATTTTAGATTTTATTTCTACCTCTTGATATTCCCTATGTCTTGGCTTTATTGGGATGGAGAAATGGTTGCCATGTCTTATGTAGATTCATGCTTCGCCCATAATCTTTTACTGACAATAATTCGGCACCTCAACCTGCCCATCCAAATACCCCATCCTAACAAACTCCTGATAATTCCAATAATTTCCCTTCACGCCCTCTCCCTTGGTAGTAGCGTTACTCGAAAACTTCGCAGTCCAATACGAACTGCCCCTGGTAAACTGTCCAAATGCCGAAATCCCCGCCTGAAGATTCCGTCCTCGCAACCCAAGGTCATTGTCCGAGGTTTCAATCGCCCATTCGCCCACAAAGGTAGGGAACTTCCCATCGCCAGCACTTTCCTTCGCATCCTTGCAAAGAAATTCCGGTAAGTTTGCCGAAGTCGAGTTAGCATACTGGAAATAATAATGATGTTCATCGAACACAATGTTCGCGCCAGCATCAAAATGCGGACTCCAGTATGTCTCAGGCTTAAAGCTGCCCTGGCACATAACAGGGATACGAGGGTTAACCTTCTTCGTCCGGTCGATAACAGCATGAAGATACTTCAACACCCAACTAGCCCCAGCCTCGGAGAGCGCCGCAGGCGTTCCAAACGTCGAGAAGTCCCTATTATCCACTGGCTCGTTGATGGGCGAAAGCGTGTAGGACTGCGGATGACCCGAAGAGAACTGGATAAAGTGCAGCGCGGAGTCCACAGCATCGAGCGAGTACTTCAGAGCTGTGTCGTTGTTATACCAGCCCCAATGACCGACCGCCTCGCCGATATCAAGGCCGTTTGTACCGCCAGGTAGAGAGTGGATGTCGAGGATGATGTGCATGTCATAATTTTCAATCGCGTACGTGGCAATGCGGTGGATATGTTCCTTTTGCTTTCCAGAGTACAGTTGCGATCCGGGAACGCGCACCCAGGCGGCATACGACGTGGGGATTCGAAGGACGGTTACCCCTGAGCTGGCGAGGGTGTCGATGTCCCGTGTCGTGATGAAGGTTTTGTAGCGGTGTTCGAGGACGGGACCGCACTTTGAGCCCAGCTGGGCGCAGAGGTTCCATTCGTCGCTTGCGCCGCCGGAGTAGGTGCTCCACCAGGTTGTGTCGATGGTTGATTCTTGTTGGAGCCAGCCGCCAAGGTTGACACCACGGCCGTGGAAGGTGCGCCAGTCTATATAATCATGGCTTTTGTTGGGGGTGAGGTGGGAGGAGGTAGGTGTGCTGGAGGCTGTTTGGAAAACAGTACTCAGGAGGAGAATCGAGGCGGGAGATGAGAGATGCATGGTCTTGGTTGGGATTTACCCAGTCTGCTCCGGAAACCTTTTCTGACTTGTTTTATAGAAAGGCGGGAAGATTGTCCTTGTTATAAATGGCAGATATCCGACCTTGAATCTGTGCCGTCTTTTCCTGCCGTGCGTTCTTCCACTTCGGTTCGATATATGCCGTATGCTTTCTCCGCATTATGCACGATAAACAGCCACGCCAGGGATGATTCGCTGGGGTCTTGCAGATCTTCAGGACTACTGCAGAACATTGGCCAAACTAATTTCCGACCACGAGGGAGCTAGTCGGAAAATCCGACATTTGCTAGAGGTTATTCAAACCACCCTTGTGGGCAAGGAAGCAGGGTATGTTTGTTGCTATGATTGTCCGTGAATTATGCTCCTTAGGCATAGGTACCTAGCTCAAAAGCACTCAGAAATTGGGTAACGTCGCCTCTCTCTCACACACTGACGAACCAAATGTTCCAGGCTGATTATGTTCGGAAAACCCGGCTAAGAAATAGACACTATGTTTCACTGAGTGGTGCAAGCTTATCCCCATTTGATCGTAACTACTCTGTACACTACTTGGATATACACTCATCTGGAAACTTCCGAAATCCAAATTGGCATTGGTATAGCTGACTGCCTTCCCCTGTGAAAGACACTGGAATTGTGTGATGAGAGAAGGAGCTATCTACAAGATCTGGGACTAAAAGAGGAAACAACAGACCTCTCAACACAACTGTTGGGTCTCCACACCCAACTCTCTGCATACATTCGACAGTTTCTCTTCCTCCCAAGATAAAGCGCTGTCTGGCAACACATATTCAGAAATTTGTGTCCCAGCATTCTGCACCACCTCTTCAATTCCACGACCGTTTGTGAAGGACCAAACTCTAACGTATCGACTAGCAAAGTCTAATGCAAACGCGTCACCAGCCGTGATTACAAGCGTTTGGCCCTCCCGAACTTCACTCCATGTATCGCCGCTTGACTTGAGTTTGACACGCAGAAGGCCTTCTTGAACGCAGAAGCAGTGGTCCACCGTGGGAAAGCTCAACCACCGAGCCAGGGGTGTTGACGTGTACATCTTGGATGATTCAATACTGGAGATGGAGAACTTGCCGCTGCACTGCGATGCAAGAATAAAGGGTCGGGACATAACACCGCCCAGCAGCCACCTCGGTCCTGTGTTTGCGCGAAGGAAGTACGGCTCTCCCGGGCCTGGCAGTACTTTCTCCGAATCCAACCAGTCTGCGACTTCCGGTGGCTGGTAATCCCGCTTAAAATGAACGTCGAAGCGGTCCTTGGCCACCATCATCTTCTCTCCTAGCATGGCGCCAAGATTGCGATCATCATTTTCGGGAACGATGATGCCCTTATACGTCTCGCCGACGTATCGAAAGAAGTCGATCCAATCACCCGGTGCCACCAAGCCCATAGTCTCGGTATGCGGCCCGAGTAAAGCAGGATTGTGTATAACCCCCTGCTACTTGTAAGCCGTCTGAGTCTTTTGGCTCATAGAGTACACTCACCGGAGGAACGTAGGCAAAGTCGCCAGGGCCCATGATTCTGCATTTGTCGCCATTCCATAGCTTGACAAACCCCTTGGTCACAAGGAAGACATCGTGGGCCTCCTCGTGCCAGTGGAAGCCCGGGGCATCGGATAGGACTGCACCGCTGGAGAAGACGGCAATTCCGCCGTTGGTCTGTTTGGATGATGCCAATATTCTGAACACGCCTTTGCTTCCAGGAATGGTAATGCGTTCTCCCTCCAGCTGATCAATTATGTAGCTCGTTCTCCCTTCTGGGGGAATGGAATCAACAGGGACAATCATCTTGCAGGCCGATGCTCACGATGTGAGAAACCGTCCACGGGTGTTTCTTTAGCTCGAAGGGGGAAGGGGTCAAGATTAGCTAAAAGCTCAAGTAACCTGCTGGACCTGGAGGATAGGTTTTTGTCCTTTATCCATCTCATCCCATAGTGTGGGGAAATGTTTTACCCACGTGTTCTGGCAGGTACTCTGCGGGGTTGCAGGTGGCTTCGTCGAGTGGGTCGGAAATGCCGAATTGTTGCCATCACTGGGCCGGAATCTCCGAGGGTTTAGCCGCAGTTTAGCCGGAGCCTTCTGGCCACGCAATAGCAGGGACGGGTGAAACTAACATCTCGTGCCCTCATCGTCCTTCGCGACAGAATTCACCATGAGCAGCCCGACATGCTTCCAGGCCATCTACAAGCATGTAGACGAACAGCAGATTGATGTAGACGTTTATCTGCCTTCATCGCATAATGTCAAAAGTCCAGTTTGTACGTCAGCGTCCATCTCGGAATCTATGACCGTTATAGACCGGTATGCATACTGACATCAACCAGTGATCAATATCCATGGTGGCGCGTTCATGCTCGGCTCGTCAAAGATGGTAAATAAGGACCAAGTACAAGATTGCCTGAGCCGAGGATGGATTGTCTTAGCCCCCAACCATCGCCTGTGTCCACAGGTCGATATGTTAAATGGACCTATCCAGGACTGTCGTGACCTCTTGGCTTGGGTGTATGATGGTGGACTGGAAAGGGAAATCAACGAGACTGGCCAGTCAAGTGTCATCCCAGACGTCGATCGCGTCTTTGCCTTTGGTACCTCCTCAGGCGGCACTCTAGCCCTTTGCTTGGTGAGTTACCAAACTTGAGAGAGCATGAATCACACGCAGGAAGTCACCAATAACTAACAATATCCGTTTCTGAAGGGATTCGGAGTCCCTCGGCCAGTAGCTGGGATATATGACATGTACGGGCCGTGCAACTTCTCGGACAGTTTCTGGACAACAAAGCTACCTCATCTCAAGGTTCCTGCGGGCCTAACAGAGTCCTTTATGAACAAAGTATTTGAAGAATATCCGGTTCCTATTACTGGGGGCGTCTCTCTCGAAGGCCAGTCTACTGGTCCGCCCGACTTTAATGACCCACGACAAGCATATGCCTTGACGCGACTTGCGAATGGTACTATTTTAGATGCCATCTTCCCGTCTAAGGACTGGGATATGGTCGATCCTGTTCGGAATATCGGCTCCTGCTTTCCGCCAACTTTCATTGCGCATGGAATAGAGGATTCGAAGGTACCTATTGGTTTGAGTAGAGAGCTGTTCCGAAGATTGAAGGATCACGGCGTTCACTGTGATATGAAAGAGATTCCGGGGGAAGATCACACATTCGCTGCTAAGATGCAGGTTGGATCTCAAACGTGGGAGCTGCAGCGTCTTGGGTTTGACTTTTTAGAACCGTTGATGTAAGTTTACTATAAGACACGTCATATTCAGAGAGAATTTCAACTAGTAGTGTTTCAAGATCAGCTATCATGAATATGTGCATTCTTCGTCGTTACGACATAGAATTTGGGTGACCAAAAGCAACAGAACACAGTATGTCCACTCTCTGGGAGCATCATGCCCAATTTCATGCGGCAAAATACCGTGTTAAGCTCTATAGCGTACTATCCAACATGAATGGATCCTTCAGAACCGCTTTCTCTACTATATCAAAAGCATCATAACCATAAAGCCACGGTTGAACTTGGGGACAAGTCCATTTGCTAGGGAAGGGCCCTTGAAGCTGCGATTTGCCGAGCTGCGACAGGAAGATCTTGTCTCGCGCTTCCTGGTCTGGGCCATCTGCCATGTGAAAGGAGTCTCGCTATCATACAGCTGGTCAGTAAACGTGTTTCCATGGTTATAGACAAAGACTCAGTGGCTAATGATCACCTGCTTGAAAGTTTCCTTGACGATAGCGTCGCCCCGGGACTTGCGCAAGTCTTCGTACATCTTCAAGGCTTTAGGTAACTGGTCTTTCGATCTCAAGTGACCCAATATCAGGCCTAAAACAGCACCATCCTCGACAGCGGAGTTGGCGCCCTGGGCTGAGATACGGTAGCATTGGGTGACAGGAATCTCCACTAGTATGAGTTAGAAGGATTGAATCACCAGGAGCTGAGCAGGCAAGATTGGTCTTACACAAAAACAAAGTTTGACTTCTCGTTAACCCAAGAAGGAAGCTCCTCCCCTGGCACGAGCATGACTTGTTAGCTTCTGATATCCAAGGATGGAAGGTGCGAACAGACTATGCATCAATTTCCACTTGTCAACCTTATCGACCACACTCAGGAATCTTCCAAGAATGGGGTCCCAATCCTTGAAAAGTGCCTGCATTTCTTCGACAGATCCAGACTGTCGACTGACTCCATGGGGAAGATCATCGGGGACAAGTAAAACGATATTATACATCGTCCCACCGCGCAAAGAATAGCCCACAGCATGTGCCCCAGGTCCGATCCAAAAGTGCACGGTCGGGTTGCTGACCCAAGACTTAAGCTCGGGGTCATCAAGCTGATCCAGGTCCAACACGACTCGATACGCCAGATCCCCAGTCGGTCGAGGCATATCGTCAGTTCCAAGAAGATTCGAGCGGCACCGCGACCATAATCCGTCTGCTGCGACTACAAGGTCTCCCCTCATTGTGAATCCAGACTCGGTTGTCACACTGGGCAAGTTGAAGTCAACACTAACAACCTTCTCCCCAAGCTTGAATTCAACGCCTAGCTCTTTGGCTTTCTCATATAGCGAGAGTTGCAAATCAACGCGATGTAGATCGATGAACGGAGCACCGTACTGGCTACGGATCTTCTTATCAAAGCTTTCCTCTCTAGCAAGCACCTTACCGGAGTAGCGGTGCACGATCAGAGCGCTGGGCTCGGCGGCACTGAGCCATAGTCTGTCAGGTAGCCCCCACCTCTGTAGGATGCGAGTGCAATTGGGAGTCACTTGCAACCCTGCGCCGACCTTCGGAAGAAAGGGTGAATGTAAGTATCAAAGTTTAATCCGCGGGGACGGGTGGCTAACCTCGAGGAGTTCCTTGGCTGACTCAATTACTGTCACCCGGTGACCAGAAAGGGAGATTGACACCGCTGCAGCCAGACCCGCAAGGCCTGCCCCGACAACCACAACATCTAATTGAATGGATGCCTTCCGAAACTCTGTAGAGTGAGGCTACCGACATGAGGTCAGTCAGAATGGGAACTCGACTAAAGCAGCAGTTAACTAACCATTGCGAGGATGGCGGTCGTAGTACAAAGAGATCGAGAATCAGAATGAAGGATTTCCAATGTGAGGCCTTGGACCTCTACCACAGAAATATATTTCAAGGGCGGCTATAATGTCCTTCTCAAAGGACAGGGCAGTCGGAAAAGCCGAGATGCAGGCGCATGATCTAGATTTCCCGGCTTTTCCGGCGCTTCCATCAAGGACTTGCTGGCGGACAGCTTAAGTGGAGATAGAAGCTTAAACCATCTGAAGCAATTCAAACTGGCGTGTACAAAGGTCAAAGACTAAGGGGTAGACCTTTAGTGCACGTGCCACAGATCCATTCCCCGCACTGAGGACCATCCCTGAGTAAACTGCAACCAACTCCACCCTCTGTACCCCGGGAGAAACCCCAGATTTCCCATGCAGCTTTGATACAGCATTTCTTAAGCTTCCTCTTCTGCAGGCTACATAGCTGCCCGCTGCAGTTGACCCACAAAAATCGCAACATCTTATCAAAATGCAGGCTCCGAACAATCGCCATTCGGCGAGGAATCCAGGCCAGCGTGTTCGGCGACCCCGGGCAGCCCGCGCCTGCGATTACTGTAGACAGAAAAAGTACAAATGCGATGAGTCTTACCCCTGCTCTTACTGCAAAGGTTGGTCTTTACCATGCTAGTTGGCATTGACTCCCCCCCCCCCCCAAATAGCTTCAGGTCATTGACGGTGTCCAAGGTCGAGGTGTCGAATGTGTCTACAAGGGTCAGGATATGTCTAGGCTCCGAGTCCCACCAGAGTATGTTCTCGCCAACCTTGAGGTATATAATCTAAACTAATCCCCTTCCCTAGCTATGTGAGGAAACTCGAAGCTCAGGTGAAGGAACTCTCTTCCCGCATCGAGTCCTACGGAATAGCCGGAAACGCATCAGTTGGTGGTAAACTGACAGGGACAGCTTCCGGGACGTCTACTCTGGACCACGAACCTACACAGCCCGGGATCAACCACGACGATCCCGCAATGCGAAGCAGCACATCTCCCTGGGAGACTGGCCAGCAAGAAGTATCTGGTGTTAACTCACACACTCGGGGAGTTGAGTTCTACGGCAGCTCGTCTTCTGTGGCTCTTCTCTCACACATTCAGCGCACTGGGGATGAGCCTGAAGGTGATGTGAGCTCTCTTCTGTCAACTCTGCACAATCCTGCTTTTAGCCCAGCCGAGTTGCAGACAGCCCGTGAAAGCCGCAGGGAGATCGACTACCCAGATAGTTTAGACTGGTTCCCACAATGTCGCGGGTTTTTGGAATCTTTCTTCACCACTATCCACTATGTTCATCCCATTCTCGACAAGAATATATTTTTGCAGCGGTGCGAGTCGTTATGGTCTGGAAACGAAGCCGATGGCCAGCAGTTTTCAAGTTTCACGGCTCTGTACTTCAGTGTTCTCTCCTTGGGTGCGCTTGTGGGTACGAGAGATGATGAACCCATCGATGGCATCGATAATATGCAATGGAGCCGCAAGTTTTTTGAGAAAGCCAAAGCCTGCTGCAATCAGATTGGAATGGTAACGGACCTTGAGATGACCCAATGTTACTTCATACTTGTGTGTCTTTCCATCCCACATCGTCGCTCATGTCACTAACACCTTACAGGCCAAGGTGTGCCAAAATGAGCTACATCCTCACCGTCAGTGGAAGACTTTTTGTTTTTTTATTTTCTGGTTTACTTACTCTTGCCAGTGTCGTATATGTATATTGGCCTTGCGATACGGACTGCCTTGGCCATGGGAATTAACCGAGAGCCTGGACCGAATTCGAAGAAATCCGCAGATTTGCGAAAGGCAGAATCAAGAACATGGTGGTAAGCCTTTGACTCAACTCCGCGTCCCATGAATATCTGATTTATTATGAACACTGACATTTCCGTGTAAGGGGCCTATACTCTCTTGAAACGTGCGTTGTCTCCCTCATAAATGCCTTGAACCTATTCAACTGAGTCACTGCTTTAACTCTGATTGATAGTGAGATATCCTTCGCCATGGGTAGGCCAGACACTCTTGGGGCGGACATGTATCATAACCGGCGATTCCCAGTAACGGAAAACAGCGAGGCCGTCGATGACAGTCGCAATTGCGAAATGATGGAACATCCGTCTTGTTCTATCATAAAGTGCATGGTAGATTTGTCGGGAATCACGAAAAGTATCTGCCAAAGCATTTACCTCTCAGGTATGCCAGTCCCAAGGACTGTTCATCTGGCGTATCAAATTGAGAACGATCTCGAGCGGTGGGTTGAAACGCTACCTGAAGCTATACGTCCAACGGAATTATCTGGCAGTCTGCCTTCCTTGAGAAGAGCCAGGGACCAGCAATGGATGAAGAGACAAAGATTGGTGTTAACACTAAGTTCGTCGGCCTTCAGACTCCCACAAAAAAATGAATAACTGACTGAATATAGGACACCACAACTTGAAGATACTTCTTTTCGGATCCTTCCTTCTGAGATCGACACCTCAAGATCGAGCATCAACTCCAGGGTCCCAAGAAGGGGTCCAAAAATGCCTGGACTCAGCTAAACAGACAATTGATCTTATTTATCAGACGTATCAACATAGTGACTTTTTCAGGACATGGTATGTGCTGACCTCAATATTCTATTGCCCAATCCTGACCTAGCAATAGGTTCTATAATGTGACATACACCGTTTTCGCCGCAAGCATCATCCTCATCTACCTTGCGCAAGAAGCGATTCCGACAGAGGCCCAACCGCTCTTGCGGCTGATCGACATGGCTGTAGAAATTTTATTGATAATGGACGAATGTGCTTTTGCTCTTGAAGCAGCAAAACTGCTACGTCGGGCCAAGGAGAAGGCTGAAGCAAGAGCCATGGCAACGGATGCAGCAACTATGGAGCCGTTGTTCTCGGGGGCAGATGGAACGGTACATCTGAATCATTATTGGGGTCCGCTCAATCTTTATGGGGATATTGACCCAAACCTTGCTTTTTCGTTTCTTGGCTTTGATGAAGCGAATCCAGTGCTAGGGTGATCTAGCAACGGCAGACTTGATTGAACCATATGAAGTTCGATAATATAAGAGGATACTGCATGGTTTCCAGGCAAACGAGGGTGTATGAGGTCCGCGTTGAGCCCATAATCGCCTAGGCCAACTCATGTATAGTAGGAAGTATGGAGCTTCCTATACGGGATAGTCTCGCGTCATACTTCACTCGCACGAGAAGAGATAAAACGCACGAGCACAACATAATGTTTGTAAAATAGTATTGGCTGGAATCCCCCCCGATAGCCATTTATGTGCAACCCCACAGTTACCTGCTGACGCCATCGGCCTCCAACTGCACGTCTTTTTGCGCGTTTCACGGCAATGTGCCGCGGGGTTAGCAGATACTGACACATACCAGGACACTAAATCTAATAAATACAATCTACTCCTCCAGAGCTGTGGTACACAATCAATTCAATCATCTCCTCTCAATTGAACAAACACCATCATCATGTCTTCCGAAAAGAAACAACTCATCATCAACGCATTTGCAATGCAATCGCCCAGCCATCTAAACCCAGGTCTATTCCGCCATCCCACAGACCAAGGCGCAGACTACAAGAACATCAAGCACTGGATCGCCCTAGCCAAGAAGCTCGAAGACGCCAAATTCCACGCCATCTTCTTCGCCGACGTCCTAGGAGGCTACGATGTATACAGAGGTCCCTCAAACCTCTCCCCAACAATCCCCGCTGCCGCCCAATTCCCCATCAACGACCCCCTCTACAGCATTCCCGCCATGGCAGCAGCCACGGAATCAATCGGCTTCGGCGTAACAGCATCAACAACATACGACTCCCCCTACGCCCTAGCAAGACGCTTCTCAACAGTAGACCACCTCAGCAACGGCCGTATCGGCTGGAACATCGTCACTTCCTACCTTGACTCCGCGGCTCGCAACTTCGGTCTAGACACACAGGTCGAGCACGATGAGCGCTACCGCATCGCGGACGAATACCTGGACGTCACCTACAAGCTGTGGGAGGCGTCTTGGAGAGACGATGCCGTGACCTGGAAGCAGTGTTCCGAGAACAAGACCCAGCCATATGCGGATCCAACTGCTATTCGTGAAATTAATCACAAGGGAAAGTACTTCCAGGTTCCTGGTCCCCATCTCTGTGAACCCAGTCCCCAGCGCACACCATTTATCTTGCAGGCTGGTACGTCGACGGCGGGTAAGGCGTTCGCGGCGAAGCATGCGGAGGCCGTGTTCTTGCATGCGCAGAAGCCGGAACTTGCTCGTCCTTCAGTTGATAGTATTCGCCAGCAGGCTGCGGAGATTGGACGTAACCCGCAGGATATCAAGGTTGTGGCGGGTGCATTAGTGATCGTTGCTGAGACGGACGAGGAAGCGCATGCTAAGTTTGAGGAGCTGAAGACGTACGGCGATCGAGAGGGTGCGCTTGCTCTTTTCGGTGGTTGGACGGGATACGATCTGTCGACCTACTCTGATGATCAGGACTTCCGTTTTGTGGAGCTCCCTGCTGTTCGCAGTATGGTGAACCACTGGGCTAGTACAGTGCCTGGTACTGAGGGCCAGAAGTGGGATAAGCAGACTATTGCGGAGTATTTGGTGCTTGGTGGTAATGGTGTTAAGATCATTGGGAGTGTGAAGACGGTTGCCGATGAGCTGGAGCGATGGGTGACTGTTGGTGATGTTGACGGGTTCAATCTGAGCTATGCTAGTCTCCCTGATACTTTTGACGATATTATTCGTTTGCTGCTGCCTGAGTTGCAGCGGCGTGGTCTGTTCTGGTCGGACTATGCTGTCAAGGGAGGGACTTTCCGGGAGAACATGTCTGGGAAGAAGGGTCAGTCCAGACTCCCGGACGCGCACCCTGGAGCGAAATACTTCTGGAAAGAGGGTCAGAAGGTGCCTCCGTATTCATTGGAGGAGTCCAACTAACAGCGTATTTGCATTAAAGCGAATATCGAAAAGACTTTGTTGATGTTAACAGGTCGGCTTCATCTCGTATCTAAACTGAGCATGAATAGTCGAAACAGAATAAAAATGTTGCCCAACGCAAATTAATATAAACAATTCCCAGATACACAATCTTGCACTGCAATGGTCTACTGTAACAAATCAAACATCCCACCACCCCTCCATGTGAGACTTCAAATCGATCTCCTCCGGCAGTCTCAGATGAGGCGTGAGTTCCGCACCAGGAGTCAACTCTTTCGAAGTCCACCCATTACCGAAATAAGCAAACCGATTCCCACTTTGATTAACATAGGTATACTCCCAATCTTCCCATCGCGGATCTCGACGAATATAATTCGAATGCGACGCACTGCCCGGGAAGAGACCATGAATACGAGACCCCGGCTTGCCACCATTATACCACGAGCTACAGTTCGCCGACCAGACAGTGCGCGGGTAGAACTGATCGCAGTACTCGACAAAGTCGTCCGTCGCCTGCTTAGTCGGGACAATGGACTTGATCCCCTGTGTGCGGATCTTGCGCAGCACTTTCGCGATATATGTGACTTGGTTCTCGATGTTGTTGGGCACTGTCCCGCTGTGTCCGGAGGAGTATGGTCCACCGAGCCAGAGGAGGTTCGGGAACCCGGGTGTTGCGAAACCAAGGTATGAGTATGGAAATCCGAATTTGCCGTCTTGTTTCCAGGCTTTCTTTAGGTCAACTCCGTCGGCGATGATGGAGAACGGAGGTGCGTGATCGACGTTGGCTCCTGTGGCGCAGATTGTGATGTCCACTTCTCGCTCTACCCCGTCCTCGGTCACAATGCCTTTCTCGGTGAATCGTTTGATGCGTGACTGGATGTAGTCGACGTTATCCTTGGCTAGAGCTTCTAAATACCCAGGTCCTGGTGTTGGACGACGACACGCCGGGGGGAAGTCTGGTATGATCTTTTCTGCCAATTCTGGCTTGTCTGCAATGCGTTGCAGCATCAGGTCGGTCCATTTCTCGCGCAGCTCGTTGTTTTCTGGCGAGTCTTTGAAGATTGCCCCGAATCGCTGGAAATATCCCTTCTCGACATCCTTCCGGTATTCCAGGTACGCTTTGGGATCTTTCCATGTCTCTAACTGTGACTCGGAGAATAAGTTTGCCTCTAGTCGGCGAATTCCCGCGCTTCCGCTGCTGAATGAATCTGCGATCCAAGTCGGATTCCGAGCGTAATGATCAACGTGGCTAGCAAATGGTTGAATGGATGGTAGGACCTGCAAGCCAGAAGCGCCGTTTCCGATAAGAGCAATTCGTTTGCCTCTCAGGTCGACGTTTGGATCCCAGTTAGAGGAATGAAACAGATTCCCCTTGTAAGTGTTGATACCTTCATATTCGGGTAGCTTCCAGGCATTGAAATGGCCGATGGCGTTGATTACAACATCCAGCTCTTCTTCATAGATCTGTTCCATCGATGTGAGCATACGACCTCAAGGATCAATGTCAACCATTTCTTACTTTCGAGCCATCCACATGCTCAACGGTGACATTCCATTTCCCTTTCTGGGGCTGCCATTCGGCCTTCTGCACTCTTTGTCCGGCGCGAAGATACTGGTACACATTGTGCTTCCGTGCAACACCCTGCCAGTATTGTCTAATCTCATGTCCCTGGGCGAATTCTTCAGTCCATTGAGTATTCGGCGAGATGCTAGACTGGTATACATGTGCAGGAATATCGCATCGAATTCCCGGATATGTATTCTCGAACCTGGTTTGTACAAGTTAGCAACTCCTCGTCAAGGAAGACGAGCAGAGCGGAAACTGTACCATGTACCGCCCTAAAAGTGCGGTTAGCTTGGAAATAACCCATTGATTGACAATAACATACCACATCGGCATTCTTATCATAGATTCGAAGATCAAGCCCCGGCAGTTTCGCAGGGAGCAACACGCCCGCGGTGATCCCTGCAAGACCTGCACCGATAACACCGACCTTGATGGGCCGCACCACATCAACCGGGTGCTCCTCTAGTTCAAATCGGACATTCTCAACCTTCTCTGTTGGTTGGGTGATATCACTATCCACAGTTACAGTGGTTGGTCCATTCGAGTCTGAAGGACCCTTAATCGATTCCGAGACAGGTCCGATATTCGACAAGGGAAGAGCCACCTCAGGGGATTGCACAAGAGTCATGGCGTGGGTCTATCTTTCTTTCTTTTCTCTTGTCGAGTGTTCAGATAATCACAGCATAAACATATACCACAGTCACGCCGGGTTGGATATCCAGGCTTTCTTGTAGACGACATATCCCCGCCTGCCTGCACGTCATGCGCAACGTTTTACACGCCACCTAGTGCGAATTGTAATTCTGCGCGTCGAATCTGATAAGTGGTTTCATTTGGGCAGTCGGAGTCGGGTATGCGGCTATATTGTGATGTTCTCGGGACTGATTTGGTGTCGCTAACACCATTGCGGTCCCTGATGACGTGCCGAGGGGGGTATCGTGAACACCATCCTCTCCACTACCAACGTCATTGCGGAGTGCATTGGTTGGAGTAGATGTTGGGGTATTGTTTGTTTGCAATTGGGATGTCGCCATTTGATATCTCGGCCGATTCCAGCTCTCTCGGAATATTCCACAGACCTGTACGACCTGCCTATCTCATACATTCCAATGTTTTGAATACCATGGTCTTCATATCAATAAATATTTATATTTCGATTCTATATACACCGGATTACTTTTAAAAGAATGGGACCTCCAATTCTCAATTGTATCCAGTAAAGCCTGGCCAACATAACATAACCTCGGGACTCCTCAATTTTAACCCTAATAGCAAAGCAAATCTACGCAATTTCGGCTTCAATCATCATTCCATACTATTAAGAGTTAGGCCAAAAGTTGTCAATTTGCAACTTAGCATCGGATCAACAGCTTCGTCTATGCGCCTTATGTTCGCTTGGAAGCCGATAACAGCGACATCATCTACACGTCCATTTGTACATAGCCTAACCGATGCTCTTATTGGCGGAACGAACAATATCATAGGTAAAAGGCTTAGACTATCCTTAACTACCTGCGTCTTGGGTGCTTATAAGCAATTGTTTAGCTTTGTCATTTGGCCAATCGTGAAGACCTACGTATGCAAAGTATGCGCGGCTCCCTGTGGCTTAAATGCTTATGCCCTACCACTACTACAATCGTCAAGAACAGACAATATCTTCGGACGACCTTAGAATACATCATGATTACTTAATTTATAGACCAACCTTGCTTCCAAGGATGGAAGTTGGAATATCTGAACGCATTGCCAAGCACATGACGGAGATACACCGTCACAATGCTCATAGTATAAATACCATAATCAGAGTCTATAGTAGCATTGCCACCACCAATTTATTTCACCCTTGAATTGACTCGAATCCCCTCTTATCATAATGCAGTCTGCAGTTAAGCCAGTTATTGGTCCTAGGAAAGAGGTCACTGACCTTACCGGCCGTGTTGCCATTGTATTAGGCGGAGCACTGGGTATTGGGTGAGTCTGAGAATCGCTGTAAGAGGTAACTTGGAATTTTACTTACAGATAGGCAGCTATGAGATATCCCGGGCCTTTGTTTTGAATGGTGCCCGGGTTATCATGGTCAATCGGAAAGAGGAGCAAGGTGACGAAGCAATCAAAAAGATCAAGAAAGAAGCCGGCGATAACGCACATGTCGAATGGATCCCGTGCGACATGGGAGACTTGAAGCAGACCAAGGAGACATTCACCAAGATACGATCGGAGGAAAAGCGACTTGATTTGGTAGGGAACTTCAACCGTTCACAGTGCGTATCGTCCGTTAACCCATAATTATATGTACAGCTTGTTCTATCCGCTGGTATCAACGCAAACCAGTACGGCGAGACGAACGACGGGATCGACCGACATTTCCAAGTAAACTGGCTGGGCCAGTTTTACGTCTGCAATCTGCTTTTCCCGCTGTTGCGCAGAACGTCCAGGTTACCTGACACACCTGCCCCTCGGATCGTATTCTTGTCATCAGAGCAGCATCGCACCGCTCAGAAAGCTGTTCACTTCGCCTCACTCGATGAAATCAATAACCCCAAAATGGGCCCTGTTGAGCTTTACGGTAGGTCCAAGCTTGCGATCATCCTGGGTGTCAAGTACGGGCTCTTGGAGCGTGTTATCAAACCAAACAAGGATAACATCTACGCTCTTTCAGTACATCCGGGTGCGGTAAGTTTGATATGGCAGAGACGAGCGGGAACCATGCCTAACCCCAAATCTAGGTCAATACTGCCATGCAGCAGCAATGGAAGGATGCCTACCCGGGAATAACAGGAAAGCTTATCACATCAGCTATGCTTGCCGTGGGTCGCGATGTTGAACAAGGTTCCTTCAGTGCTTTGTATGCCGCGACTAGCCCAGACATTGAAGAGAGAGGATGGAATGGATACTACCTAACCGACCCTGGTGAAAAGGGAAAGGAATCTGCTCAAGCTTCTGATCCTAATCTGGGAGCTGCACTTTGGAACTTAAGTCAGCAAATCATTAAGGAGAAGCTTGGTGACGATGCTGTCATGGACTGGAGCGTAATTGCTTAAGGACAGTGCCATTTGGAGAAAAAAAAATTCCCGGGTTTATGTTCTTTTTGAGTTCCGAATATGACACGAGCAAGTACATTTTGCTACAATGAGTATTTGAAAAAAAAAATAGGGGATTGACATCTTGGGGGTCTCAAAATCGCTATATACTTTCTACGCAAAATTGGAGGCCACACAAGCCTGGTGAGGTATCAAGTGTGAAGGTACATAGCTGAGCAGAGAACAAATTGATATTTACTCCATTGCATGACACAAGTGATCAAACATTGTAGACAGGTTTCATCGGACACAACCCCCGCAATACATCTGTCTCCTGGCTAGGCAAGAACTTCGCCTCTTTACCAGCACGCTCCGCACCGCCTGTGCGTTGCTCAACCTCCATGAAATCGAATTTCTTCTCAGGAAGCAAATCGTACACTGACTTTGCGTATTCTGGGGCAATACGCGCCAATTGCGCTAGGTACTTCACCTGGATCTCTGTGTACTCCACTAGTTTCAGGAGACGCGCGGTATTTGAATGAAGATGGGCTCTTGCTTTCTCGTCCATGACATCCCGATATAACGCACGCGGTTGGTCATACTCTGAAGGTGAACCCTCATGATAGAAGTGTGATTTCCTCCCGACAGTGTTATCACCTAGTTGATATGGAGTCTCGGCAGTATCGGGTCGGAATTTTTGAGTAAAACTGTTCGGCGTGTATTGTGGGTTCATGCCGTGGTTTGCATCGACACGCATCGGGCCATCGAAGTTGAGCGAGGAATATGATGACGCCATGAACGGACAGTTGACTTCTAGGCATTAGTATCAGAATCACACCAGATGTGTCTTTTTTGAGCTCTCACCTGGCACCTGATGCAGATTGATGCCAATTCTGTGGTATTGGGCGTCACGGTAAAAGAACATGCGGAACTGCAGTAGAGGATCCGGACTGTCCTCAATACCGGGGACCATGCTGCCAGGAGAAAAGGCAGCTTGCTCGACGTCTCTGTGGAAGTTCTCGGGGTTTTTGTTCAAGACAAGCCTGCCAAATTCATGTAGCTATATTGTGGAACTTAGTGAACAGCATAATGCAAGATGTTTGCCCTGAGATTGGGTTGAACATACCGGGAATTGCTTCTTCGGCCAGACCTTCGTAACATCGAAGGGGTCAAATCCAAGTTTTCGCCGGGTCAGCCTCGTCGGGTTGCATGATTTGCACATGCGCAGTGTACGATATCTGCTCGCCCTTCTCGATAGCGCTCCAAAGATCTCTCTTGGAGTAGTCGGGATCTTCCCCTCCATACTTCAAAGCCTCTTCGGCATTGAACTGCTTTTGCCCGGTGTCCACAAGGAAGTGGTACTTGACGTATACGAACTTGCCGCTGGCATTGACCCTGGACAGCATTGTTAATACGCCATCTTTTTAACGCTCTGGGGTTAACATACCACTTGAATGTATGGCAACCATATCCGTGTTGGTTTCTCCATCCTGCAGGAGTACCGTGGTCGCTGAAGAACATCAGTCCAGCATGGTTACTAATAGAATAATTAGCTAAACCCTCCTAAGTCTGCGAGAGATCAATACCCTTCAGGTGTATTGGCGAGCAAGTCGAAAAGCGAATTATGATCCAAGAGGAAGTTCTTTGGGTTACGCGACTGAGAGCGGATCACATCTGGGCCTTGGATTGGATCGCGACAGAAGAAAACCGGCTATAGCATACACATATGTAAGGATTAGTGACACCTTGGTAGATAGCGGTGAAGTCTTCTTACAAAGTTCAGCCCCACGATATCGTAATTTCCCTCCCCTGTGTAAAATTTCACAGCAAAACCTCGCGGGTTCCTCGCCAGGTCCGGAAATTCCCGGCCTAGGGTCACGGTAGAAAACCGTACAAAGACGGGAGTCTTGATATTGGATGATCTCAGAAAGTGTGCCTGTGTGAAAGTTAGCAACCCGATCATTTTTGTAATATCCGGAAACTTACTTTTGTAAGGGAGGACATGTCCTTGGTGGTCTCAAAAAACCCAAATGCTCCGCTGCCGCCTGATATAGGTCAACTTATGATTCAGGTGACAAAGGGCTTCTGCACTTACAAGGATGAACCATTCTCTCTAGGTTCTTGGACCGATTGAAATGTTGCTGCTTCTGAAGTAGGAACGTATCAGAGACCAGAGGTAGCCCACCTGCAGTTTTACTGTGGGATGGGTCCGGGAACGGTATGCCTTCATTATTTGTGAAGTAGGGCCCATCATCAGCTCTCTTTGCGATACCCTGTACCCCGGTAATTTTGGCTGCTGTCTTTGCCGGTCCGTCATTGGCGCCTTGGAAGAGCGATGAGCGTTGAACAACCCGCGGGTCGGCACCAGCAGCACCGATGGCCTCCCCAATTGCCTGAAGAGGATGTGTGGCCATGATGAATGTATGTTAGTTAAACAGCACTGAGCCCATTGATCGTAATTGACCATTATATATCTACGTCCATATAAATTCCCCAAGTACCAAGCTCTACTAGGTGACATCGCGATGACGATGCGGTCATGTATTTCGAGTCACTCTTGCATCACGTCTACGACTAGAAGACGAACTTTTTATGCAAACTAAGCCTTAAAAAACCTGCACGATGCTGTTAGATAAGAAATGAGCGAGTAATGGTGACTATTTCGAGGTCAGTCTTGACGCACGCAGCTATAGTGACCACCGGAATAACCCCGCCTGCGGGAAATGATATGGAGAACGAGCCGAGTCATGTAATGTCCCGCCGGATCTAGTAGAAATAGCCTAGCAAGCAACCTGGATCGCTACTATTAGGTACTATAGACAATTTATAGTAAGTGCTATAATAAAGTTTCCCTTTGATTTGCCTATATATTATAACAAATCCCTCCCTTTCATTTTATGGAGTTAATATTAGATATATACATATATCTGGAACGCACATACATCGTCAAAACCGGGATTTGAAATATACGTATATCCCGAGACGGGCGTTACAATGTATCAAGGCGCCCAATATCTGCCATGCGTAGATCAAGACAGGGATGAAGGGTTCGGGACATCGAACTACATGGTAGCACAAGGATGGCAGTCTGTAAAAAGTATCTATTGCCAATTAACCATTTAACAGAGATCTATGGCGCATATGAAGACATCTACCGTGACATGAGAAGCACGGCAGACTCCGAAAAAAGTATTGATCGTCAACATTCTCCGGGATCTATGCCTATAAGATCTATTGTCACACAAAACAGTTCGAAATAGTATAGATTATCCATTTCACCTTTCCAGAGAAATCTGTAGCCCATACAGAAGACATCTATTGTAACACAAGAAGCACAGCACTCGAAAAAGTATCGATGGTCAATTTAACCTTCCAGAGATCTATAGAAATGTATACAATAACACGAGAAGTAAACCTAATCGGGTTAACGCATGGACGTCATAGCTGAAGACGTATCGAGGAACGTTGCCTTGGGAAAGTCTCCAGTCAAAGGTATAACAGAGTGAAATGTTCCCGTCCTTTTCTCATCTTAGTACATTGTCAGATAGCAAAGATTTGAAACCTCGCTTGATCGAAAAACATGGTAAGTAGGATAATGCAGATACATATGTATTCATTATGATTGTATGGCTAACCTAGAAAGCAGAATACCCCTACCGAAAGGCTTCCATTCACTGTGAGAGCTGTTAAAGATGGGGATTGGATTTCGCGCACTATCAACCTCCACGGTGTCCTTATCATCCTCTTGGTGTCTATTATGGCTGTCTTCTTCAAGTGGGCTCGCGAAGATCCTACCTCTAGTGAGAAGATATCCCCCGGCAGTCCCGTGTCGAAAAGGGATTTCGAGGAAATTGTGAACGGCTTTCTATCCGACATCTCATACCAAACCCCCAAGTCTCTGCTTGACGTGGGATTGAAGACTCGAGTCCAGGAGACTCTTGAATCCCATGGCGTCTCACGGGATCTCATAGCACAGATCGATAGGTGCATCAATGCGGCGGTCAACATTGCCTACTATACCTATCCATTTGCCTCGCGTGAAGCCCAAGATGCCATTGCCATATTTACTTCATACGTTATCTCCATTGACGACTTTGTTGGTGATATAATACCTGAGTTGGAGAATTATGTCTCTGAAGTGACTCTCGGGCAGTCTCACCAACACGAGCTACTCCGCGGTTTCACCAAACATCTGGCGAGCATGCAGCGACTATTTGGGAACTTCGGCGGTGATATGATTGTCAAGGGGGCGTTGGAGTTCGTTTCAGTGGCCATTGTTGAACACAGGCAAGATGAACAGAGGAAAGTCCAACGGTTGCACTTTCCACGCGAAGCTTCCGACTATCTGGTTTACTTTAGAGCGAAAACGGGGCTTGCTGAGGTATTCGCCTTTTTCTGCTTTCCAGAGGACCTCAATCCCGAGGACAGGGACTTGACAGGATACATCGCAAGTATTCCATTTCTCATGCTATTTTTGGCGGAGGCCAACGACATCCTGTCCTTTTACAAGGAGCAGAGCAAGGCTGGAGACTCGGGCTTCGTCCATGACTATTCCAACGTAAATGGCCTCACCTCTCTTCAGACACTACGCAAACTTCGCGTTGAAACGACCGAGCACGTACGGAAAATTCGCAGCATATTCTCAAATGATCCTGTGATGACTGAGCAGATTAATCAGTTTATTTGGGGATACGTATCTTATCATGTTTATGCGAGGCGATATAGATTAGACGAATTGAATGTCCCTCCTGCTGTTGAGGCAAAGATGCGCCTTTAGGAGATGCCAAAGATGTGGAGATAGCGAGCCGCAGGCTGGTGGAAAGGGAGCTTTGCTTGTGAACTTGGCCTAGATTTTATTTGATGCCTTGTGCATTTGGTTCTTTTCCGTGTTCGTCTTAGTTCAGAACCATTCAGTGCTTGTCACAATAATAAAGGTTGCCTCATGATTGTTTTATAAAACCGATGTGCCGTGATGCCAAGTGCAGATTTAGCGTATGACTCAAATGGTCAACCAGCCACCAGACTACAATTTCTTCAACTACCATACAACAAAAATATCTCGAGGTGTCATCCATTTCTTGAAGCCCAACTACATATATTCTCGAGCACAACCCAGCATTCAACGCCCAACCTTCTTCACGTCCGCCATGGCCTCTGCCCCACCAACAGCTGGACTCCCACCTAGAACATGGACACGAGACAACAACCGCGAATTCTTCATCTCAACCGAACCCAGCCTACTCTCTGTCAAAGCAGTCAATGCTGCATTCGACAGTGATTTCGTTTACTGGCAGAAAAAGCCGTTCTCAGAGGACGTGCTGTGGCAGATGCTCCACGGCGCCTTGAGTTTCGGCGTGTACAGGTGGACCCAACCGGAATCTGTGAATAAATCTACCACCCCATGTTCGGAGAACACTGAGCAGATTGGACTGGCTCGTATGGTTACAGATGGCTGTACATTTGCTTATTTGTCGGATGTCTACGTTCTTCCCGAGTACCAAGGTAGCGGACTTGGGAAATGGCTTGTGGCCTGTGTTGCCGAGACCTTTTCCAAGGAGAACATGCCTTACCTGCGTCGCATTATGTTGCTCACTGATGATGAGCGCATGCAGGCTTTCTACATGAAGATGTTTGGTGTGAAGGTTGTCGGGCGTGAAGAGCGAAAGGACATTGGGAGGGATTTAGTGTTTATGTGTGCGAGACCGCATGCGCAGCCCTCATTAGATCCGAAACGGCTACTCTGAATTTGGTGTTTGGTACTAGGTATCTGAGCAAGGAAGCGAGACTTGTGGCTCTGGTGGCTCATATTCGTCCTTTCACCCTCTACCACGGAAGCTGCAAAGGAGTCGGCAGGTTCTTCCCAAGCACAGCTTCTGCGGTGCCGATATCTCTGTCATGGATAGATTAGCCTGGTTTGTTTCTGATAATAGGCAATCGAGTATCTTACCCCGGTCCTGCTGGCGCCCAATATTCTCCGGTTTTGCTAAGATCGAACCCTTCAATGAAAGACGCAAGCGTTTTCGCTGCTTCATCCGGTGTCACGGCTGTCCGGGTGATACCAGGTTAGATTTAATAGATTCCTGGGGCCTTTCCATAGGGCCTGTAAGCGTAGTGTAGTAGCCACTCACCTCCACCTGCGTCCCAGAACTTATCGAATCCAACGCTCTTCGTCATCTCCGTCCGCATAAATCCAGGATGTACCAGACCAACTGCAATCCCCTGCGGCTTCAAGTCCAGACTCAAAAGCTTCCCCACCATATTCAAAGCAGCCTTACTGGCATGGTGGCCAAAGTTACCTCCGCCTTCTTTCTCATGGCGTAGCGTGATGCTGCCGCTCTCACTGCTGATGAGGATCACTTTACTCCCCTGGTCTAGCAACCCGGCTTTAACGAGATTGTGCACCACAAAGACGGGACCAATGGCAGAGGTTGAATACATCTTAACCTGCTTCTCCCAGTCTGGAGAATCGAATGTTTCAAAGCCAAAGTATCCGGCGCTGACAATGACTGTTGAAAGCTTTTTAGATGGAAGCTGCGAAACAAGCTTTTGGCCCACATCTGGTTGGGAGATATCAATCCCTGTCAGCCAGGTGACTCCTGGGCTTGGCTCTGGGTTGGAGGATCGGGAGGTTGCAAACACATGGGTTGCTGTCTTTGCAGAGTACAGTGTCCGCAGAGAGGCACCCAGTCCTCGAGTGGCACCTAGGATGAGGACGTTGGTCATTTTGTAAGTTGGGGTGAAATGCTTGAAGGGATTTAGGAAGGTCTTTGCAAGATACCTAGGCGTATATCAGGTGTAGTTACGCCCTGGGCACGCCATTGACGCGATGACGTAATTGCTGCATAGGCTTGCAAGGGTTCTATCTGCATAACCCTGGAGGTATTCTATCTATAGCCTGCAGTTTGTGCTGTACAACGTGGCTTGCATGGTCTATATGAAACTCGACTACATCCATCACCTTCGTATCAGATCGTTGCCTACGTTCAAGTGGAAGTCTATAACCTTGCATGTTACTTTTGGAGGGTTTTGTCTGGTCTCTTTGTCTACTTGTTCATATTCGATACGACATCAAAGCCTGACATGTCTAACTGGAGGTATCAGAATTAATTCGCGCTTGGATGCTACAATGTTAATCGATCTCTCCATACATCGGAGTGCCCTGGTGGGCCACAAAGGGCTTAGTCATGTGCTATTTATGGAATCTTAGCTAGGTAAGATTGGCCCCTTCAATACCTGTTTCTTCTCCATGTGCCCCAGCAAAGTGCGCCTCTCGTTGGGAGCCAGTCAATTCATGTGTGGCAGGGCTCAAGAATGACTGGCTTTGCCAAATTCGCCCTCTCCGTTCAGAAAGTCCGGGCAGCGATCCACAGCAGGAGAAAGGCGGGTGCCAAGGACCAGCGTGGATCGTCTCTAAGGTGAGATCTTCTGCGACAATCCGACAAAATTCACTGACTGACTTCCCCTATCAGAACGGAACCTGCAGGTCCCCCACTTTCCTCGCCATGGGACCTCCCCGTCGAGATTCAAATCCGCATATTCGCATATTCCGGCATCACAGACTTCCATCCGCTGCGACTCGTCTGCAAGGCTTTTTACCAACTGCTCACCAGGAATGAGCATGAGATTGTCCGGCAGTATCTCCGCTTGCGTCGTCACGGTACCCTTCCATCCCCGATTGACGATGATCGCATCTATACTAGAAACCCCGGCGACGATGTCGTCCTGTTATCGGACCTATTCCCACCGTCCAAAAGCGCCAGGGGTGGCCATCTCTATACCTTCAAATACTTGCATGGGTTGAGACGCAGGCAAATGCTCTGCTCAAGGCTCTGCTACTACCTGGCAGATCGGATCCTCGATCGGTTCGTCCAGACCGAACCGGCCGTCATGAAGGCCTCATTTCCTGCAAAGCGAAACGAGCGCAACGCCCTTGTCAAACGTGGCATAGCTAGCATATGGTTTCATCTTGCACCACTTATGTAAGAACAGCGCGAATTGCTTGACTGCAGCAAATCACTGACTTCTTTGTCAGGTACTATACACTCTATTTTCTCGAATCATATGCGTCCGCCCGACGCGAGCACACGAACATGCTCGTACAGAAATACGAAGCGGGCCAGCTCCCCGTACCATTACCACTCGATATACGCGAGAGGATGTACCGCGAACTGCAAACCCGAATCCTCCAAAGCCCTCCGTTCACCAACACCGCGGCCTTAGTTGCAACACATCATTGCATGCATTTGCTTGTTTCATACATACGTTATGCCATGTCTCCGGATGGACAAGCTGAGATTGATGACTCGTGGATTAGCTCGTTGCTCACCTTGGCGCCGTTTGTGCGAATCGTCGAGTTTTTCTCCGCTGAGATCGGGGACGGTGGGAGCCAGCGAACGCAACGCAAGGAGTTTATGTACAACTTCTATCAGGACACGACGATGTATGAAAAGGATCACATGAACTCGGTTGTTTTTGCGCGCGCGACTGCGCAGAACTTGCATAGCTCAGTGCAAGATATCTGGTTTGCTGCTGCTGAGGCCGAGTTAAGAAACCGGCGAGCGATCCACCACGACGTAGAGCACGTCTGGGTCTGGAGTGGTATTCCAATTGTGTTTGGGTGTCCAGATTGCCACCCCACGAGAGGATGGCAGGCATGATACATCGAGTTTAAGTGTTAGAGGCGCTCGGAGTCTAGATTCTTATACTGGGATATACTGGAGTTCGATGGACGAACATTTCAGCCAATTGCATTTGCATTCCATTTCATTATTATTCTTCCCTTCTCAAACCTAAATAAATGTACTTGCGTACGTAGTCGAGGGCGAAATGATTTAGGGAATTGATAGAAGTTTGCTTGGTTTGCAGCCGGCACGCGTCGCTGTGTACATCCCGAATATCAATCTTCTTCGACGACGATATGCTTCAATTGTAACATAAGAATTAGCCGATTTTACTACAAACTCACATATCGCCTTCTATGGAACAAGCAGACCCACGACAGTTGTTCAATACTTCTTGGACCATCCACCGTCTATCCCCTCTCCATCATGGGAAGGACTCTGAAACCCTCCTAGACAACAAGGTCGCCTTGAAAACATATGCAACACGTCTACGCGACCATATCACGGGGAATGCCCTCGCTGGAATTTATACAAGCGCTAGTGCAGCAGATGATGATGCGCTCTCCAAGACTGGCGCCCTAAAAGATTGTCTATGGCAACCAATCTCTCCTCAATCACTGCATGACCGAGCGCCAAGCAGATCGCAGGATACCACTTTTCCTGGAATTCTAGTAACACTAGAATATGAAAATATCATCTACAAAGCAGCTTTGCTCGCAGACACAACATCATCCCCAAATCAGCGCTCAGGATCCACATCTCTCCCTCTCCTCCTAACCAGATTCCCGACTGCGCTCCGGCAAATATTCATCGCTTTCCTATCTACCAATTTCGACACGTACTGCTCGCCCCTCCGGCTGCCATCAAGCTTTCTCTGCGCAGGTCTGGAGACGTACATCGATACTTTGCGCACTCAACGACCAAGTACTAGCGACACAGTCGAAGATGTTATCAAAGAGTTACAGCTCACGCTCTCCTTTTCCTCGTCGATCGCACCGGCACTGAAATCTCTGAACGTCAGTGTCGCGCGCGCTTCACTTGCGGGCTTCCTGCGCGATCAGTCTGGACAGTCGGCGCCGAAGTCGCGCAGTCTTCAGCATAAACTGCGCAGCCCTTTCATCGCCAATCTTACTTCGTACCTGGAGACCCATCTTGCCCTGAAGCTGGATCTGGATGGGTCGTCTTCCGACCAGGTTGCTAAGCAGCATGTGCGACTCTCGAAGGTTGCCTGTGCTGCTTTCGTTTTGGGTAGTGAAGGACGTGTGAAGCTCGTTGTGCCTGCTGATAGGGACGTTGGGAATGGCGATGAGGACTCTCGGCTTGGAGGCGACAAGAATGAACTTGCTTTGGAGGCAGGAGAATCCCTTCTACGCTTGGTCATCCGGAAAGCTGTTCTGGAAGATCATTTGACTACATGAACTTCTGCATGTTCTTCTGTGCCAGTGTGAAACTGGGACACATTACGATATTTTGAAGCCCGGCACGAGTAGTCGGGCCGCAGTGCAAACCCATCAGAATAACCTGCCTGGATTGATGGAGCTCATAGCTTTGCTCGCGGGGCTACTGAATCCGCTGGACTCGTCGCCAATATACGGTTGCGCGACGAAGTGCAAACCGGCGCAGCTAAATTGCGGCCTAGCGTCATGCTTTGACGCAGTGTTTGTCACTCTGGTACTGCGGGTGCTGCAATGCCGGCTTTCGCTAAAATGGCACACTCAGGAGAGCTGATCGTGATACATACATAGCAAAGCATATAGGTTTACTTCGGTTCCCATTAAACCCCCAAGAAAACCAAATCTCGTTATTAGAAAGGGATACTTGATCATGCATGTTGTCTGTCTTTCTGGGTGTTGCTCCATGACAAAAGTCCAGGAGTAATTTTTTAATCTTTTTTTATATGAATGAACTGCAATATGTCCGTACAAGATATCCAAACCGTATCCAAACACATGTCACCAATTTTAGCAGGATACATGAACACTATATATCCTGCGTCTGATTCTCGGATTCCGCCAACCGCAGCGCCTCATCAACACTGGGCACGAAATGAGTCAATCCACCACATGTCTCAACAATACCACTCCGCTCAAACATGCGGAAGACACTCCTATTGGGCAAACGGCAGAAGAACACTCTGACGCGTTGCTCCGCATACGCATGCACAATCTCCGTGAGCACCTGGGTACCAGACCCATCAATACTCGTAACGCCATGAACATCGAAAATAATATTCTTATTATGCTCCGGCGCGCGCATGCGCGGCAGAGAAGGGTGAGCATGTGTGGAGCCGTACAGTTCCAGACGTCGCAGGCGGTTCTTGAGATCGCCTGTGTTGGCGAAGGTGAGGGGTTCGGGGATCTTGACGATCAGGGCGCCTTCGACTAGCTCTACGTTTTCTGGGTGCAGTTCGGCGTTGTCGAAACGCGCGGGCGTACCGAGGACCTTGCCCAGGATCTGGATTCGGGGGGCTGTTGCGTGTCGGATGAGGATTATGACTGACAGGCCCATTCCCATCGCCATACCTAGTTCTAGGGAGTAGAATATTGTTGTTGTGAAGATAAGGAGCATGAGGACGATCTCTGACCAGCCCCGCAGGCGGATGAAGAAGAGTAGGTCATGCGGGCATTCTTCCACTAGAGTGAAGGCTACCACGGAGATCATGGAGGACAGCACTGCTTTCTATTAGGGAATTAGTATCGCCGGCATTTGGAAAAGGAACACAGGGATGGTGTAGGTTTGAGAGGGACGAACCGGGAGGTAGTAGAGATAAGGCAATAGCACCATGATGCTTGTGAATGTGATGATGCTCAGAAAAACACTAGCCATAGGTGATCGTGCTCCTGTCTGCGAGCTAAGCTTACTTCGCCCGTATCCGCCAAATGCAGGTAGAGCCGAAAAGCAACCTCCGACGACATTGGCAACGCCTAGTGCAACCATCTCACGATTGGCGCTCATGTGCATATCCTTGATTCCAGCAGAACTGCCTTCGCCGAGCCCCTTGGCCGCAACAGATGACTCGAAGAAGCCAAGTAGCGCGATAATAAAGGATTTGCTCAACGCTGTGCGCACATGCTTCATATACGCAGGCTGGAAAGGCCAAGTGAAAGCGAATAGTCCTCCGGAGCCGACCTCTGTAGGTCCAAGGATTTCTAGGCCCTTAGCTTCCCAGTCGAGGTGCCAAGCCAGAACCGCCGACAGGGCAACGACCAGGAAGCGGTCTGGGAAATAAATCACTTGGGGGATACGAGGCACAATCATCTTTTTCAAAGTTCTGTGGATGATCAGTATGATGAATGTAAAACCAGGGCTGGGTACGAACCTGAACAACATGATAACAGAAAAGCTGACGATCGAAACGATAGCAGTTAGTCCATGGCACTCTCGAGCATATCGAAAGATGAAAATAAGTTTTTCAACACTGGTGCCATGGCTGACACCGGATTCTTTGGCATGCTCGGCCAGACCCAATTCTGGGATAAGCTGGTCTACAAAAATCACAAAGCCAATGGCAGTGATGAATCCTCTCAAGAACGGTCGACTGAGCACGTTGTCCAAGAACCCTAGACGGGTCAGTCCAGCAATCAGTATCATGCCGCCAGACATGGCAGTGGCCACTCCTACAATAAGAGCGGTTTCTGTGGGGTCGTCCTCGCCTGAGTTTCCTTGCATGACACTTGCTTTGACAATAGCACCCGTTAGCAAGGAACCCGCAGCCTCCGGGCCAACTATCAACAGAGGGCAGCTTCCTAGGATGGCGTAGATCAAGGGTGGATGACGAAAGAGTAGAGGCCATTAATGGGCGGTGCATGGGCAAGATTGGAGGCCAAGGAGAGGGCCATCGGGATGTAGATGGATGCCACGGTCAACGCAGCCATGAGATCTCCACGCAGGAATGACCAATGATATTGTCCAATCCAATTGAAAAACGGAACATAATAGGATATGTATCTGCCATTGGTTCGTCAGCTACCAGTCTTGGGGCAGGCTACGAAAGTGCTCGCAGCGTATGAATAAGATACGACCTACTGTTTATTCGTGTCCGTTATTGGAAAAGTAAAAGACGATTTCATCTGCGACGGAGTCTCCGAACCTGAGACCGACTCCAGATGGTCTACTATGCCTCTGGGGCGACCGGCCGCCCCGTCCGCCACTTCATGTCCGTTATATCCAAATGCATCGCCCGACCCTCCAATGTATGAACGTCTTCCCACATCTTCTACCCGCGGCGAGAACGTGCCATGGCTGCAGCGCCTTTCACCACACGGAGGACCGGCCTGGAGGTATGATTCCAGGAGTCGGGTTCTCACGTCTGGTTCGCTCGTAACCCCGGTGCCGCTTTGGCTATCCTGTGCCATGTGGTTGTCATGGTTTGAAGTTGTCGAAATTCCAAGACCGGTTTGAGGTGACGAACGGAAAACATCGACAATACGGTCACGTAGAGTCCGACGTCCGTGTCCGTCGGACTCCCCAGGGAGTAATGAACTTGTCTCCGACATGATCTTTTGGAAAGAGGCGCCTGAGGAGTGTTAGGTCAAATAGTTAGATACTAAGTAGCCCGCCATAAATGCTGGTCGCAAAAATTTAAAGATTGAAGCAATTCAAAGTTGGGATGACAAGCCCAGCCCCAATTGGTTTTATCGGTTAGGCAAGGCCAAGGGCGCGGCGTCGCGCTAGGGACTGATAAGCGGGGAATGCAGCCCTGGAGGTGTTATCACCAATTCAACGCAGATCCTCGGAGAATGATTGTGCAATCAAGAGGAAAAGCATGGTCAGCATGATCTAAGGCAACTCCCTAATTCGTAGAAAGGTTGGATGCCATCGAACACCAGAGTATACAAGGAGCTAAGGAACATGCCCGTCTTCCCGTTGATTTTGTTGACGTAATCGATTGATGTGTCAGCCGATACCAACTTTCGAAGGCGGTGTGTGTATGATCACGTGCATTTGGTCCCGTGACTGATCAGGTCAATGTGGGTTTTGAAGTCCGCCACAAAGAGATAGATTGTGCCTCATTCGCGTCGCCTCACTCCTCTGCGCTCCTGTGTTTCTGACCTTGCGATTACTCATATTTCGTTGGTCACCATCTCGATCGTCTCGATTGTGCTATCAAATCAGACTCTTTTGCAACTAGGATTTCCCCGAGAAAAAAAAAAGAATCACCCCGCCAAGATGTCTTTAACAAACTGCCGGTTCTATGAGGACAAGTATCCGGAGGTGGATAGCTTCGTCATGGTTAATGTCAAGCAGGTATGGGTCAACTGAATCATGACCTAAGAGATCCGAGCGATAGGGACTGACTTTTGTGTGACCGAGCTAGATCGCCGAGATGGGCGCATATGTGAAGCTGCTTGAATATGACAACATCGATGGCATGATCCTCCTCTCAGAACTCTCTCGCAGACGTATTCGCAGTATCCAGAAGCTCATCCGCATTGGGCGCAACGAGGTTGTTATCGTGCTTCGTGTCGACAAGGAGAAAGGCAAGGGACACATTATTCACCTAGAAGAGCCCGAGAACTAACTTATCAACTTGAAGGTTACATTGATCTGTCGAAGCGACGTGTTTCTCCCGAGGATGTCATCAAGTGCGAGGAACGTTACAACAAGAGCAAGGCAGTGCACTCTATCATGCGCCACGTCGCAGAGGCAACTCAGACCCCCCTGGAGACCCTATACGAGAACATCGGGTGGCCTTTGAACCAAAAATACGGTCACGCGCATGATGCCTTCAAAATCTCCATTACGTAGGTTTTTGTTCTTTTGTTCTCATGATATGATCGAATTCCTCTGACACTTGTTTTCCAGGAACCCCTCCGTCTGGGATGAGATCACCTTCCCCAGCGAACCCGTCAAGAATGAGCTGCAGCAATACATCAACAGCAAGCTGACCCCCCCACCCCACCAAGGTCCGTGCCGATATCGAGGTCACATGCTTCGGTTACGATGGAATCGACGCCGTCAAGGATGCCCTCCGTACCGCTGAGGCCGACAACACCCCCGAGAACCAGATCAAGGTCAGACTGGTGGCTCCTCCTCTCTACGTCCTGGCCAGCCAATGTCTCGATAAGACCCTCGGTGTTAAGTTGCTTGAGGAGGCCATCGTGAAAATCGAAGAGCGTATCAAGGCGGCCGGCGGTAGCTGCACCGTGAAGATGGCACCCAAGGCTGTCACTGAGCACGACGATGCGATCCTGCAGGAGCTCATGGAGAAGCGTGAGCGTGAGAACACCCAGGTCAGCGGAGATGAGGACTCCGAGAGCGATGAGGAGTAATCACGGGTTATAACTCCGAGTCGAGGAGCATACAGCGGTCATCGGCGCTGGAATCCAAGGCTGGAATCACCGCTAGAGGGGAGTTGGGCAAAAATGGATAGAAAAAAGCTTGCACATATCGGAGGAAGGCTCGATGGCTCAGTGTGCTGTTGGGCAGGATTGCAGTCAGAACTTGCCCTTTAGCCAGGACAATCGCCTGAACTTCGGGTTTGGGGATGATTTTTCCATGCCTGCGCATGCGCTGCATGCCAATTGCGGCCGAAATCCTCGTACCCACCGTCTGTCAAAGACACTGGGTCCGCACAGGGTGCAAGTTCTAATGCACATAATGTTTGCGATGCAACCGAGACGTTCAATGCCAGTCATGCTTTTAAATGCGAATTGTACCCTTGTAGAGACTACCTATGTACCTACCTACATCTAGATACATAAAAATCAATCTGAGCTCCGATCGAGTGCCCAATAAAATCGCGGGGAGCTAAACTTTATCTCATTATTGCCCCCTCCCCAACCTCTCGGTGAGCTGAACTCTCTCCCTTTTCTGATCTTTCCACTCTTCTTGTTGCCATCCATTTTTGCATATTTTTGGCATATTCTACGCGACATGGGACATTGGAAGAATTTCTTTACCGCCGATCCTGGTAGGACCCGGCACCGCGTCGAGGTGGAACGTCGTCGGCGTACGTCATTTCCAGACACCCCCTGTGGAAGACTGCTAACAGGTCCTAGTGTTACCTGCCTATGCTGCCGATCAGTCTGACGCCTCTGATGCTTCAAAGGAAATTGCTAAGGTTGCTCTTCGTTTGAAATATCAAATCGAGCAGGTTGTCTCCTGCGAGGTAGAGGATAGTGCCTTAACCAACCCAAACAGCCGTATCATCACGGACAATGTAGTTGAGACTGCCAAGCAAGCCGGTGGGGACGACTACAAAGCATGCGTTGTTTATTGTCTTCTGGTTTGTCTGCGATGGTTCAAGATTCAATCCTCCGTCGAGCTTTGGGATTCCGATCTCCATGGGGTTCGGGCTCTGGCTTGCGAGGTCATTGCCAAGCGCATGTAATACCCCCCTTTGGCATTTCAGCTTCTCTGCGATTTACTAACTTGAACAGCATCGAATCCGAGCAGAACCAGGATTACGTCATGAGGGATATTTTACTCAAGCGATACTCTATCTTCAGTGAGGGGGTAGAGACTGATCCTGCCAATGTCATTGAACGAGCGGTAGATCTCCATGCCTTGAGGATCATCAGCTCTGCCCCGTACCAGAAATGTATCCAGTACCTGTGGAAGGGTTGGATCTGTCAGGAAGAGGGCAACCCAACTAACTTTGTCGAATACAGCGAGAAGTCTAACACCGGATATTGGGTTCATTTCCATCCTGATCGGATGCGGACTCCTCTGTATCAGAATGTCTGCCAAATTTTGTTCTCCTTGATTTACCTTGCGGTTTATACGGCAGTTATTAATACCGTGAACCCAAGCGGTGACGTGGATGTGGTTGAGGCCATTCTTTACGGTATGACTCTTGCGTTCATCTGCGACGAAGGGATCAAGTTTTGGAAGGTTGGATGGAATTACCTCGAATTCTGGAATGCTTTCAACTCAACCCTCTACACCATCCTGACGGTATCCCTTATCTTGCGCTTTATTGCCTTGGCACACTCATCGTCTACCCACAATGAACAAAGGCAGCTATACAACGAGCTGAGCTACAACTTCCTGGCTTTTGCGGGCCCTATGTTCTGGATGCGCATGATGCTATATCTTGACTCGTTCCGCTTCTTCGGTGCTATGTTTGTGGTTCTTCGAGTCATGATGAAGGAGAGTTTGATATTCTTTGCTCTTCTATTTGTGGTTCTGGCTGGTTTCTTCCAGGCCTTTGTCGGCATGGCCCAGGTGGATGCCGATATTCCCGTTCACCGAAACATTCTCCAGGGAATGGTAAACAGTATCATGCAGAGTCCTGAATTTGACACTTTCCAGGATTTTGCATTTCCGTTTGGCATCATCCTCTACTATGTTTTCAACTTCATTGTCATGACTGGTAAGTTTGCGTTCGACTTGTTAAGGGTGATGTTAACAATTATCAGTTCTGTTAAATATTCTCATTGCCTTGTACAACAGCGCATATGAAGATATCTCCGGCAATGCCACGGACGAATACATGGCCATCTTCGCGCAGAAAACCATGCAGTTCGTCCGCGCCCCTGATGAAAATGTCTTCATCCCGCGTACGTATCTACTCAATCTCGATGGTACACACGTGTGGCTAACTCTCTCTGGATCCTAGCGTTCAATCTCGTCGAGATTGTGTTCCTGATAGCCCCATTCGAATGGTGGCTTCCTCGGGAGACCTACGCCAGACTGAATGAACTTGTAATGGGCGTTATCTATTCGCCGCTGCTTATCGTTGCAGCCTGGGTTGAGACCCGCCAGGCACACCGGATTCGATGGAATCGCCGCCATGGCGAAGAAGACGATGACTGTGCTCAGGAATGGGAGCATGTGGCTAAGGAGGTCAACTTTGATCTTGATGATACCTGGAAAGAGCACGTGGTAGAGACTACACCGGATATCAAAGTTGATAGTTGCACATATGAACTCAGAGAGCTGAAGGAGCAGGTTAGGATGTTGACGGAGACGGTGAAGGGATTGAGTCAGGAGCTAGCGGACAAGAAGGTGGGTGAGACAAGCTAGGAAGTGCACATGAGCAAGGCACTCATGTTATATATATCGGCACGCTACATAGATCAAGCAAACAACAGCGCGTTGACATTAGGACATACTATATACTAATATATTGAGAGTCGATCCGTTATTGCGTCTTTGTGAATAAGGAGTTTTTCCACATGTGCAAACCCTATACCTAAACATTATGTGTTCAAGACCCCAAAAAAAGGCATAAAAATAGCATCGTTACCATATTAACTAGACGACGACCAAAAAGAAAAGAGCAAAAAAGAAATCTCAGGTTTTGGTTTTAGGAATAGCCGAACGCGGGGGTCGAACCCGCAGCCTTAAGATTAAGAGTCTTACGCTCTACCGATTGAGCTAGCCCGGCCGGGCTGTTGAAGAGAGGACCGATAAAGTGTTTTATAAGGCTGAAGCGGTCGGGAACTGGCTGACATAATGCTAGCACGTCGAGCGGCGAATCCTCTGGAACCAAAATTGTAAGGTGGAAGGTGGCTTCATCTACGAATCTGGGCCCTTCCTCGATTGGATCCTATCATTGCTTTCCGGCTTCGTATGAGTCTTTAATTTCCTGGTTGTTTGACTCTGACCTCGGTCACTAGATTGCCACAATGTGCGTTACCAGAACCTCCCCCGGATTCATTGCGGCAGCAGCTAACAGTATACAGGGCAAAGCTCGTGGACGACCCTCAGATCCATACTGCCTCGTTGCATAACCCGATCCCTTGGCAACTGCATACATACGTTTGGCCTTTCCTGATTATCTGGCCCGTGTTCTTCGCCTTCTACCTCTCCCCCGAGCGTTATGATACCTACATTCAGGGACAGGAATGGACCTTCGTGTTCGCGGGGTCTATCATCACAATCCAGTCGCTCTTTTGGTTGATGACCAAGTGGAACATTGATATCAACACCCTGTTCACTACCACTCGAGCCAAGTCCATCGACACTGCCCGGCTTATCAAAGTGGTTCCCATCACTAACGCTGGCTCTGCCGAGATCTGCAAATTGATTAATGAGAACACCGGTGCGAAGAAGACCCTTTCATTCCTCTTCCAGAAGCGCCGCTTCCTGTTTTATCCCGAGACGCGCACCTTTGCACCCCTGTCTTACGTCCTTGACGCCGAACCAAAGCCGGCCCTCGAGACTTTCCAGCTGAGCGAGGGCTTCACGTCGAAGGCCGAGATTGACCGCGTCTACCACCACTATGGCGATAACACCTTCGATATCCCCGTTCCCAGTTTCGTTGAGCTCTTCCAGGAGCACGCTGTCGCGCCGTTCTTCGTCTTCCAGATTTTCTGTGTTGGATTGTGGATGTTGGATGAATACTGGTACTACTCGCTATTCACGCTGTTCATGCTCGTTATGTTTGAGAGCACCGTTGTGTGGCAGCGCCAGAGGACCTTGAGCGAGTTCCGTGGAATGAGCATCAAGCCTTACGATGTCTGGGTATACCGTGAACGCAAATGGCAAGAGATCACCAGTGATAAGCTTCTTCCCGGTGATCTCATGTCAGTGAACCGCACCAAGGAGGACAGCGGCGTTGCCTGCGATATCCTTCTGGTTGAAGGCAGTGTCATTGTGAACGAGGCTATGCTTTCTGGCGAGAGCACACCTCTTCTGAAAGACTCCGTCCAGCTCCGTCCCGGCGGTGACTTGATTGAGCCGGATGGATTGGATAAGCTCTCGTTTGTGCATGGAGGTACCAAGGTCCTGCAAGTTACTCACCCTAATCTGACTGCCGACGCGAGTTTGAAGAACTTGTCCAGCAACGTTACTATGCCCCGGACAATGGCGCTTTGGGTGTGGTTGTTAAGACCGGTTTCGAAACCAGCCAGGGTAGCCTCGTCCGGACTATGATCTACTCAACTGAACGTGTCTCTGCCAACAACGTTGAAGCTTTGCTGTTCATCCTCTTCCTCCTGATTTTCGCAATTGCCGCTTCGTGGTACGTGTGGCAAGAGGGTGTGATTCGGGACCGCAAACGCTCCAAGCTTCTGCTCGACTGTGTCCTCATCATCACCAGTGTTGTTCCTCCCGAATTGCCCATGGAACTAAGCTTGGCCGTCAACACTAGTCTTGCTGCTTTGAGCAAGTATGCCATTTTCTGCACTGAGCCTTTCCGTATCCCCTTCGCTGGTCGCGTTGACATTGCTTGCTTCGACAAAACCGGCACTCTGACTGGAGAGGATCTTGTCGTTGATGGTATTGCTGGACTTACTTTGGGTCAGGCTGATTCGAAGGTCGAAGCCGATGGTGCTCACACTGAATTGACCAATTCCTCTGCTGTTGGACCCAACACCACTCTCGTTCTCGCCAGTGCTCATGCCTTGGTGAAGCTGGATGAGGGTGAGGTCATCGGAGATCCCATGGAGAAGGCTACATTGGAATGGCTTGGCTGGACTCTGGGCAAGAACGATACTCTGTCTTCCAAGGGCAACGCTCCCGTTATCTCTGGCCGCAACGTCGAGTCTGTTCATATCAAGAGAAGATTCCAGTTCTCCTCAGCCCTGAAACGCCAGAGTACTATCGCAACCGTTACGTCCAATGACCGCAAGACTTCCAAGAAGATCAAGTCCACATTTGTGGGTGTCAAGGGTGCCCCCGAGACCATCAATACTATGTTGGTCAACACGCCTCCCAACTACGAGGAAACTTACAAGCACTTCACCCGCAATGGTGCTCGTGTGCTTGCTCTTGCGTACAAATACCTTTCATCTGAATCCGAGCTTTCCCAGGGCCGGGTCAACAACTACGTCCGCGAAGAGGTTGAATCCGAACTGATTTTTGCCGGTTTCCTTGTCCTACAGTGCCCTTTGAAGGATGATGCCGTCAAGGCTGTCCGTATGCTGAATGAAAGCAGCCACCGTGTTGTGATGATCACTGGTGATAACCCGTTGACCGCTGTCCATGTCGCACGCAAGGTTGAGATTGTTGACCGAGAGGTCCTTATCCTTGATGCCCCTGAACATGACAATTCTGGAACTAGGATTGTCTGGCGTACCGTCGACGATAAGCTCAATGTCGACGTCGACCCCACTAAGCCCCTCGACCCGGAGATCCTGAAGACCAAGGACATCTGTATCACTGGATATGCCCTGGCAAAGTTCAAGGGCCAGAAGGCTCTCCCTGATCTGCTCCGTCACACCTGGGTTTATGCTCGTGTGTCTCCCAAGCAAAAGGAAGACATTCTTCTTGGTCTTAAGGACGCCGGATACACCACTCTGATGTGCGGTGATGGCACCAACGATGTTGGCGCTCTGAAGCAGGCTCATGTCGGTGTCGCGCTTCTGAACGGCTCGCAAGAGGATCTAACCAAGATCGCTGAACACTACCGGACCACCAAGATGAAGGAGCTGTACGAGAAGCAGGTCGGAATGATGCAAAGATTCAACCAGCCCGCTCCTCCAGTCCCTGTTCAGATCGCTCACCTGTATCCCCCGGTCCTTCCAACCCGCACTACCAGAAAGCCATGGAGCGAGAGTCGCAGCGCAAGGGTGCTGCGATCACCGCTGCTGGCGGAACCCCCGAAGCTATCCCAACTATCACATCTCCTGGCGCCCAGGCCTTGCAGCAATCGAACTTGACTCCCCAGCAGCAGAAACAGCAGCAGGCCCAGGCTGCCGCAGCTGGCCTTGCAGACAAGCTCACATCTTCTATGATGGAACAGGAACTGGATGACGGCGAACCTCCCACTATCAAGTTGGGTGATGCATCCGTCGCTGCTCCCTTTACCAGCAAGTTGGCCAATGTTATTGCTATCCCGAATATTATTCGTCAAGGCCGTTGCACCCTGGTTGCGACTATTCAGATGTACAAGATTCTTGCTTTGAACTGCTTGATCAGCGCCTACAGTCTGAGTGTCATCTACCTGGACGGTATCAAGTTCGGTGATGGACAGGTCACTATCAGCGGTATGCTGATGAGCGTCTGCTTCCTTTCTATTTCCCGCGCCAAGGTATGGCGACCTTTTCCATGATTGACGAAATGCTTTGCTAACGTTTCATTGTGTACAGTCTGTCGAGGGTCTGTCTAAGGAGCGCCCGCAGCCGAATATCTTCAACGTCTACATCATTGGATCTGTTCTTGGACAGTTTGCCATCCACATTGTGACCCTGGTCTACCTCTCCAACTATGTCTATAAGCACGAGCCGTACGTTTTGAGAACCCGCTCCTGATTTGTCCCACTTTATCGCTAACACAACCGATAGGAGAGATTCCGATATTGATCTCGAGGGCGAGTTTGAGCCTTCCCTCCTGAACAGTGCCATCTACCTCCTCCAGCTGATCCAGCAAATCTCCACCTTCTCGATCAATTACCAAGGTCGTCCCTTCCGCGAGTCAATCCGTGAGAACAAGGGCATGTACTGGGGTCTCATTGCCGCGTCGGGTGTCGCATTCTCTTGCGCCACTGAATTCATTCCCGAGTTGAATGAGAAGCTCCGCCTCGTTCCCTTCACCAATGAGTTCAAGGTGACTCTGACCGTGCTGATGATCTTCGACTACGGTGGCTGCTGGGTGATTGAGAACGTCCTCAAGCACCTGTTCAGTGACTTCCGTCCCAAGGACATTGCCATTCGTCGTGCCGACCAGCTCAAGCGCGAGGTGGACCGTAAATTGCAAGAGCAAGTTGAGGCCGAGGCTCAGAAGGAGCAAAGAAAGATTTAGGTGGTTTGAAGATTTGTATCTGTAAACATAGAGAGGGGTTTGTTGGATTTTAGAAATGTTCATGTGGTGCATGGCATTTAATCCATGTTTTTGCTTTTATCGAAACGATCTACAATATAGCAAGTACAAATGTTTTCATTTTTGGTTTCAATGGCTACTGTTACTGTAGGCACTAAGAATCTGGCTGGATATTACCCCTGGCCCAATTGCTAGCGAGTCACTACAACATAGAGTAATATGTATCTCTTATAACGTCGATCGTCTTTTTAAAAGGCTCGGGTAGTCCCGAAATGATCGACCGTTCTCTGTTAGTCTGTCAATCTTTGTCTTGTTGGGAACTATGCAGCCTACACATGGAAATGAACCTGGGAGAGTTACAACCACCATGTTTCAGCCAAGGAGGAATGAACCGCATATTCAGCATAATGGAATAATATGTACTAGGGCGGGTATCCGGCACCGAAATGAGAATATCTGGGGATGTGGACTTAGGGCTGAAAGAGATTAAGCCAAGAACATAGCCTTAATTAGGTCTCTTGAGGATATAACCCCGAGGTCTCGGACCTTCAATCTAGTGGTTTAGCTCGCTTTGACTAGCCCTACAGCCAAGGACGAAACGATGTTTGCCCCATTTTATGGGGACTTTGTTAGTTTTTTTTTTCCCCTGAAAAAGTGTCTATATAGTGGTGATAATCTCTCCTCCATATTCTCTGCCTCTTGTATCCTCACAATTTTACGTCAACATGTACGCCTCGAATAATCAGTTGTATCTGGGATGCCTCCTAGCCCTGCAGGCTTGTACTGCGGCCGTGGGCGCCGCAGCCACGTCAGGCACCTTAGAAATTGACTTAGTCTTCCCACGCAACAAGACATATGCGCCCTCTGCACTCATGCCTGCTGTCCTTGCCATTCAAAACCCCGCTCTCGCTTCATCCCTCAACCTGGACCTATACTACATGATTTCGCCGGTTGGCAATTACAACAACAGTGTGCCAACGTTTCTCAACTTGAATTGGGCCAACATCTCGGACAGCGACCCTTACTTCGTATACAATAGTACCGATCTTAACACCGAGGGTACATGGGAGCTTCACTGGTTCCTGGGCAACGGGCATTGCCGGGATACCGATGACGGGATATTCTATGTTATGAGCAACACCACGATTGACAGCATCATTTTCACCACCAAGAACGGTTCCCCGGAGCCGGACCTCGCTACTGCTACCGAGGGAGACACCTGTGCTAAGGAAATTGGCATGTGGAGCGTCGAGAATACATTGAAATCGACGAGCGAGAGCTGGGGCCATGACACTTGCGCGGTCCTTTCGAAGCACTCGCCCACATCTGCTTCGGACCCTTGTAGCGTCAAGCTAAATTCCACCGCTGCCTCGAGTATCTCGGCCGCTCTAACCGCCGCTGCATGTGCTGCCCCGAATTCGACTGTAAGCTGCGAGGCTGATGAGAATGCAGCGGGAGTAGTGCAAATTTCCGGGGGAATGGCATGGCTAATGGCGGTCTTCGGTGGGCTCACTTACATTCTCGCATGATTATCTCTTCTAATTATCTCGCATTGCTTCTGTTTGTATATATCTATGTACTTCAACCTATCCATTCTTTGTATAATCAAGCTTTCTATCTAGGTCGAGGATAAAAGCATATCTCAAGACGGGCACCCTTAATACGTACAAAATACTTACATCGATGACTGACATCACGATAAATAAATAGATAATAGATAGTCTCGCTATCAAAGTAGAATAAACTACTACGAAACTACTAAGCAATATCTAAATTACTAAGTTCTTCGACCTGATGCCTTCTAGAGGATGGGTTATACGGCATTGCGATCAGTCGCAGTGGAGACATCTAGTGCCCCCCACATCCTATGGGGTTATAGTCGTGTCAATATACCCAATTGGTACTAACACATGGATCCGGATGGAGACAGTATACTACGCGAGAGAAAATGGATAAAGGTTGGGATGGGCAGCTTAATAGCACTGTTGAGGCGTATACAGTGCTTGATTTTAATTCGAATCCATACCATATGAAGAGAGGATCCTTGCCTACATATGTATGCACATGTATGTTGTATGTATGCATGTAGACAAGTCATAGCGTGACGGCAACATCGGAAGGGCCCAAGCACAGTATAATCGGCCCTATAAATCTCAACCGGGCCGACAAATAACAAGATAAGCGTGAAGATAGAAAGCCTCATAAAAGAACATTTCTCCTCCAATTGCCTGTCTTAGCGTAATCCCCCCAATTAGTATATCGTAGACGGTTCTCCCCGCAAAGAAGCCGAGCTCAGGTTCTCCGACCCGGTCAGGCCCCACAGTCATCGCGCAGACCTTCTCGATCAGGAAATACACACAGAACATCTATCTTATCACCATGTCTGGTTACTCCGGGGTTATGACAAAAAGTATGGGGTATGATCGGGGAACCCCAGATGTCGTTTATAAGTTAGGCCCCCTTGCTGAGCATCATCTGAGCTTGTCAAAATCATTCGGATTTCCCAGTTGCCACTCTTACAGCCATGTCGGAAGACGAGATACAGAAAGTATTCCAGGGCACACCAAGTGAAGATGCCCGTCTGGAGAATTTGGGATATGAGCAGGGTTAGTCTGTCGGGAGAGAGTCTTTTATATGAGTACTAACCAGCGCAGAGCTCAAACGCTCTTTCGGTCTGATGGGAATGATTGGGTTTAGTTTCAGTGTTGTGACCTCGTGAGTATCATTCAAAATATAGACGAATTTCCACTAATAGTTTTCTAGATGGACAGCATTGAGTGGTGTTTTCATCGTCGGAGTCACGTCTGGCGGCCCTCCGGTTATGGTTTTCAGTTTCATCGGCGTTAGTCTGCTGACTTTGGCTGTCGCAATTCCCATGGCAGAGATGTGTTCTATGTATCCGGTAGCAGGTGGTCAATATTCCTGGGTTGCAGCACTCGCTCCACCAAAAATCGCCCGAGGTCTTTCATACGTGACAGGATGGTTTATGCTAATCGGTATGCTTGTATCGAAACACGCTATAAACATCTACTAACCTGGAATAGGCCTCCTGGCTATGGGTGCTACCAATAATTCCATTGCTTCCAACTTCGTCTTGGGAATGGCGAACCTTGTCTTCCCCGGATTCGAGATTCAAAGATGGCACACAGTGCTGGTGGCTTACCTGGTTGCATTCCTTTCCACCGCTGTCAACCTCTGGGGCTCGCATTTCTTGCATAAGATCTCTAAAGCAATTCTGATCTGGAACGTCTCATCATTTGTTATAGTTACCGCCACAATCCTCGCCATGAATGATCACAAGCAGCCCGCCTCTTTCGTTTTCCAGGATTTCCAAAACGGAACCGGATTTGGCACTGGAATGGCTGCCATTATCGGTGTTCTCCAGGCTTGCTTTGGCATGTGTTGCTACGATGCTCCTTCCCACATGACGGAAGAAATGAAGTCTGCTTCCAAAGAGGCACCCAAGGCGATTATCCTCGCTGTTGTTTTGGGTGCTATAACTGGGTTTGCGTTCCTCGTCACACTTTGCTTCTGCATTGGCGATATTGAAGCGACTGCCAACACAAGCACCGGTGTCCCCGTGATTCAAATCATTTACGACTCAACTGGAAGCAAGGCAGCCACTTGCGTGCTGTCAAGCTTGATCTCGGTGATTGTGATTGTCGCAGGAAACAACATCCTAGCCGAAGGATCGCGCGCAGTCTACGCCTTCGCCAGAGACAATGGTCTCCCCTTCTCGAAGTTCTTCAGCAAGGTGGACCGCAAGACACATGTTCCTGTCAATGCCGTTCTCCTCACCCTTGTGGTGCAGCTGGCGCTCGATGCCATCGAATTCGGTACCACTACTGGCTTTCAGACCGTCATTGCCATCTCAACCGAAGGCTTCTGTAAGTTTCATTCACTGCATTTGATGGTACCTTTACTGATAACCCTTTCAGACTTGTCATACGCAATGGCCCTTGTCAGCCGCCTCGCTGGATACTATACGGGCCACGTGGTGAAGCTCGATGGACCATACTCATTCTCCGTGCCGGTATCCATCGCCCTTAACATTATCGGACTTCTGTTCCTTCTCTTCGCAGCGATCACCTTCAATTTCCCTAGCGAGTATCCCGTTACCCATGAATCAATGAACTACACCAGCGCAGCTATTGGTGTCATTGCTCTCATTAGCATTGTTACTTGGATCACGACAGGACGCAAGCACTTCTCGGGACCGGGTGCAGTGAGCTTCTTGAGCGGTGAGAATACCGCAGCTCAAAATGTGAGAAGGGCCGCGGTGCATGTGGACGAGAAGCAGACTTGATCTATTGTTTAGCAAATTACTGTATACCGTATATACTTAAAAGACTATCTCGCTAGCAGGTGACTTCAGGACTAGAATTGTGCTCTAGTGCTTAGTCCGTGTTACTATTCTTATATTTTTAGAAGGTTATAACTCCAAGTAAATATATATATATATATATATATATGTATATAGGAAGTTCTCCGCGGTGTCAGCTTTTTTAGAGCTCGGAGTTGTCCCCGACCGTACGTACCCGACAATCCCCACTATGATCACATTTGCTTCTTGTCAACAATACTCATCTCTTTTCTCAAAAACTATCTAATTACACCAGTTAACTATGCTAGGTACTAAATTATTTGTGAAGTACATAGTCAGATTGGGAACAGCTCTGAAATTGTAATTTTGGGCTGACAATACCCAAATGCGCCTTATTCACTGCTCTTTGTTTCACTTAGCTGTACTGGACACAGCCCTGGAAGGGGTTACCTGTAGGGACAGATAAAATGATAAATCCCACCCCTTACAGCGAATGGCCTATTTCCTGTTCTTATCTCCCATCTCTCCTCTTCTTCTATTTCTTCCACACAAATTTGACCAACATGACTTCAGTGATTAATTACACCCCCCGTTCTACAGAAACCGCTTACCAGATCGCATGTGGAGTGATTCACCTCCTTAAAAAATCAGGCGAGACACTCGCCGTTTCCGAGTCACTTACTGGCGGCGGACTCATGGGTACTATCACGTCTGTTGAAGGATGCAGTTCTGTTTTCCGTGGCGGGGTCGTGTCATATGCAACACCAATCAAACAACATCTCCTTCAAGTCGATGGCGACCTGATCGCTGAGCATGGCGTTATCCACGCTGACGTCGCCGCCCAAATGGCTATCGGAGCCCGGAACATTACCACCCAACATGACATGACTCCAACTTCCTGGGGCATTGGGACAACGGGGAGTGGCTGGCCCTGATTCTCAGGATGGGAAGCCGGTAGGAACGGTCTTCATTGGCATAGCCTCTTTGAGTGGAGGCAAAGGGTTTGGGCCGTTCCATTTCCCAGGTTCGGGCGAGAGGGTTCGGGAAGCCACTATTGTTGAAGCGCTGTATCTGCTTCGTCAAGAAGTGGTCAAGGCAAGACAGGGGGGTTCTCTGTGAATTTGAAGCACTATCAACGTTAAGTGCGCAACCAGCAAATGGGTTTAGGGAAAATATGGGATATGTACTGCTTTAAACAAATGTTATGTGACAGCTAGACAGCGGATGAAGGTTTCCAAGTCATATGTTGTCGATTATACAGTGATAAATAAGAGAAGCTTCTCTCGTTGTTTCCTTCTCCGACTTAGTGGTAACAGTGAGAATCAACAAGAAGTAAAAACGACTGAAAACAGGCCGAATCAAAATGTTGAGACGCTGATGCAGTGTGATAGCCAGTTGTATATACTGGCGACAACACGAGTGTGATCGAACCGCATACGGCCAAGGACACTAGTCTTGCTGGTAGGTCGCGACAATGAAGTTAAGAGTCTCGACTTCAAGAATTTGGACCAGCGTGCCATGATATTCTCTAAAGAGAATAGTGTTGGATGCGGAGCAACAGGTGGATTTTATATAGCGCGCGGCTAAGACAAATCACATGATGCTAATGTTGTGATGGAAAGGGAGGGTTTAATCTAGCTAGTCTATACAACTATTGGCCCTTTATTGACTAGAAGTCAAAGTCAAGCTGACTCGATTGCCAAGGTATGTAATTACAGAGAACATGGATTTCCGGGTCAAAGTGGGACAGCACCAGGATTGTGGATAAGGATACTAGGTACCATCAGGGCTATAGATTCCTCTCTGATTGCCTAGGGACTTAGCATCAGGAAGGAAATGTACGTAAAACAGCATCTCGGAAACTTTCGAGTTGCGGGTTTCGGCCTTTTATGCTTTTATAGAGCTCGGAGGTTTCTCCGAAGGCACAATCCCCACTATGATCTCATTGCTTCTTGTCAACATCGTTGAATTCTTTCTTCCCATACTCCCAAGATCAGTTCAGCAATATGGCGAAGCTTACTCTCCAGTCAAAGCATCGACTACAGTCGGGACATGAGATCCCAGTCATAGGATATGGGGTGAGTTACCCCGCAAACGCATATACATGTATGAACTTCAACTTCAAAAGCTGACATTGTACGGAATATAGGTGTATATGATGTACGTTCGAATCATTACCTCATCCCGAATCGCCTAACCAAACAACAGTCCCTCATCCGCGACCGAGAAGGCTAGTCTCGAAGCTCTGAACGTGGGATTTCGTCATGTACGTGTCCCGACAAAGATGACAGGACCACACTAAACAAGGATGTTCAGATCGACTCCGCGATCATGTATAGAAACGAGAAGCCCTGCGGAAAGGCAATCCTGAATTCCAATCTGGATCGATCGCAGATCTTCTTGACGACCAAGATCCCGCCAGGATCAATGGGCTACGAGTCTACCAAACGAGCTATTAATTCGAGTTTGCGAGAAGCAGCCCAGGAATACTTTGACCTGTAAGTCCCTACGTGATCCAGCAATGTATATCCTTTATGGAACTGGACTACGATCTAACTGCTGGAACTGACCAACAGTATCCTAATCCATGCCCCCTACGGCGGTAAAGAAGCCCGTCTGGGTTCCTGGGATGCACTAGTCGAAGCCCAGAAAGCAGGAAAAGTGAAATCCATCGGTGTATCTAACTACGGCATCCACCACCTCGAAGAACTGGAGGCTTACATCCAGGGTGGTGGGGGTGGTCAGATCGATGTCGGTCAGTATGAGCTGCACCCGTGGCTGGATCATTCGGATATCGTGGAGTGGCTGCAGAAGAGGAATATTATTGTTGAGGCGTATTCGCCTCTTGCGCATGGGACTCGGTTGACGGAGCCTGTGTTGCTGTCCATCGGTCACAAGTATGGGAAGACGCCGGCGCAGGTTATGATTCGGTGGAGTTTGCAGATGGTAAGTAGCATAAATTCGATTCAGGTAGAGGATATAGATGCTAATAGTCTTAGGGATTTGTGCCTCTGCCCAAGTCTGTGACGCCGAAGCGCATTCGGGAGAATGCCGAGGTCTTTGACTTTGAGTTGTCGGATGAGGATATGAAGCGGCTTGATACAGGAGAGTATTCTCCCACGGACTGGGATCCGACAGTTGATATGGATTGAGTGTAGATGGTTGAAGCTTAGATGGGGTTAAGTTGTAGAGTAGAGGAACCTGGAGGAATGTTGGATTTGTCAGGCCAAGAGGGGCTCCGCGGGGTGAACTTGCGACTTTCAACTTCAACTTTCGAGACTGTCGGACTTCGATCTTCGCCTTCTTCCTTCTTGCGATTTAGATTTCAATACCTCTATCTCTAAAATCTCGCTTATTCCTCCATCATGAAGTTGATTCTATCCAGTTCGTAAGTGGTGTGATATTCGATGCGCCGAGAAGCAAGTCACTCAACCCTTACAGGAATATTATGCAAGCCGGACGGCAATCCGTCATTCGCCAGCCTGTGACCCAGAAATCAAATGTTGAGCTAATCAACTCGCTTCGATCGAACTTCCTTGCCTCGCAACAGATCGAAACAGCATTGGCCAACGGCACCGACACGAATGGTAAATCAGCCGTATCGCACCCGCCCTCATGGACCCTACAGACCGCAGATGGCCTCTATATCCCCGCGATCGACTTCTCGCAGCCCGGCCTGTCAGAGGAGCGCGACCAATACGATATCACAGTGAAGCTATTCTACCTACCGGGAATCCCGGTATCAAGGCGGTGCGCACACACCAGAGAGGCAATTGATCTAGTATTGAAGGAGCTACACGTGAAGTCTATCGATCTATTGATCGTCTCGTTCCCGGGGATCCTGTTCGACGCAGACGACGACAGCGAGGAAGAAGACAACGAGATGAGCAACGGTGAACCGGACGACTTCGACAGCATGGTGCAGACATGGCAGGTGCTGGAGTCACTGCACGACCAGGGCGTGATCGCCCAGCTGGGCGTCGCTGAGTTCGGCAGCGAACGCTTGGCCCGGTTCCTGCCGCGTACCAAGGTCAAGCCCTCGGTGGATCAGATCAATCTTAAGGATTGCTGTGTCGTTCCTAAACATTTGATTCTCTATGCGAAACAAGAGCAGATCCAACTCCTCACCCATAACGATTGCCATGATATTCTTCCTGTCGGCACGACGCGGGAATTGCTCGGTCCCACGGAGAAGAGTGGTGCGGGCATCCTGGCTTCGTCCCCCGAGGCTAACGACGGCATCCAGGGAGATGTCGAGCCGCAGTGGGTGGTCAAGTACACGGCAGTCGTCAAGGATCGCGGAGTAGTCGAGAACAAGGGGTATTTTGCGTCGGCTGATGTCGGCACATGCGTCAAGGACCGGTCATGAATGATTTTCTTTTCTTCTTTGCGTCGTCAATAAGGATATCTGTCGTAACAAGCGTGGCGTTTCTTTTTTTTGCTTTAAATTCGATCATAGCTGGTGTGGAGGGCAGTTGCATCCATCTCTAAAACCAAACGAGACTGGCTTAACCAAGCATGCTTCTCTTCCGCCCTCTCATGCGCACATCCTCAAGTCTCTTCAGCGCAGAAACAGCCCCCTTGTAGCTATCCCGGTAACCCAGAATCAGCTCCTCGAACATAGGCTCCGAGCGCGGATGCGTGCTCCCAATCGCCCGCTCCAACACATACAAATCCACCGCCCGGTCCTCATCCTGGTTACTCTGCGACGCAAGACCGAAATCAATCAACACGACATCCCCCTCCATAGAAGGCGAGCCAGTGCCATCAACAGCATCACTTGCACCCGCAGACGGCCGCAGCATGAGATTACTCGTCGTCAAGTCTCCATGCACAACACCAGCCTTGTGCAGGACACCAATGGTCGAGCCCATTTTCCTCAGCAAGCCGCGCACACGCGCCTCTTCGTTTTCGATCTGCGACGAATCCAGTGAGCCCTGGTTCTGCTTCATCCAAGCTTCCCACTGCTCGAGAACTACCCGCATCACAGGCCCGTCAATCCATTCCATCATTAGCCAGGCGCCGCCCCACCCGCCTTCTGTGCCGCCGTGTCCCTCCCAGTCCAGGGCTAGGACGGCTGGAACGCTGACGCCCTCCCGTATGAGTTTCGCGAGGCATCGTGCTTCTGAGGTTATGCGTTGACGGGTAAGTCGGCGGTCGAGAATTGGATGCCGGCAGGGTTTTGATGGGCGGATCTTGAGCGCGGCGGGGATGGAGGGGTTGAGGGAGATGGTTTTGTAGAGGTGGGCTTCGGCGCCTTGGGTGAGGAGGGTTGGTGGTGGGGTGGTATTATTGAAGGGGGAGGGGAGAGGTGGGGGTTTGTATTCTTCCATTGTGAGAGAGCTGGAGAGTTGGAGAGCTGTAGAGGTTGAAAAGTGGGAAGGGATGAGGTGAAGAGGAAAAAGTTGTGGGGCGGATCTCGGAGTATAGCCATACCTAAGTAGGTAACCAGCTATTATTTCGATGTTTATAGGACTATGCTGATATATATGTTAAATATGTTAATAGTTTAATAAATATCAGATGGAAGCAGACTGAAGCATGCAATTAAATAATTCGAAATCGTCAATAGTATCTCATAATTATGTGGACGCATGAGGTCACAAACCCCTATATGTATACCCCTTTCCTCAATATCTCCATATTAACAATTAAATGAAATCAGATGAAGATCCGGGCGAACATTAGCCAACCGACATGTACCCTGATACATCCTCTCAAGAGTCGACGCCATAACCTCTAGATCAGTAGACTCCGCCGACCAATGCTTCAGCGTTCGAATCGACAGCCTCACCAAAGCAGTCCAATTCGCCGGTAAACACACCTGCCACGTGCTGGGATCCCGACAAGCCTCGAGCTGATATAAGACAGCTCCGAGGATGTGGACAGCACAAGCGAAGCTGGCCCGCACGACGTTCCAGATCCACTCGTGTCGGAACTGATACCAGTAGCTTGGTATTAGAGTGACGCAGTTGTCAATGGCCTTTTGGGCTAGGTGGAACACTTCTGCCCACATTTGGTTGTTCTTCCTGATGAATGTTGGCATTCCCTGGAAGTGCATTGCCAGGTAGAATGCTGGTCGGTAGATCCTCTCCAGTGCCATGTGGTACCGTCCGCGGAAGAAGAACCTCAGATCTGGGTTGTCTTTTTGGGTTTGGTCTTTTTGGGATTGGATCCCGGCTAGCGAGATTTGGTACCTTTTGGAAGAGTTAGCAAGGCCGGGGACATTTCATTGTCATTGTTCGGGGAACTCGGGGCTTGTGGCTCGTACCATGACGTTACAACACGCTCCGCGTCCATTGTTTTCCTTAGGAGGTCGGGGATATCTTTGGTCCAGCCTTTCTCCCCTTGACGCCACATGTCAGACACTATGTCATTAGTGGTCCGGCGGTTGCAGATCGACCCGATGTAGAATTTCCAGCCTTTCTCTTCTTCGGTGCCATCCAGTTCAAGACCTGGCCTGACTGCGAAATCTTGATCTTCATCCATTTGGTCATAAGAGGAAAGGGATCTGCGAGAGAATTTAGGGAATGGGTCTGAATAGCCTAGACTTTCAAGACCACTGCTCCAGAGAGGGAGTTCGCTCTGCATTTCACTGTGGACAATGCTTAGTTGAGTTGCTTTATAAAAATCCCCGTGGGAAAGACCTACTGTTCCGCTTGGATACAGGACCAATACAGTCTAGACTCCAGGTTATGGTAGTTGTCATCAGCGGTCCACTGCTCTCTACACAGCGACCGCAAACGAACTTCTAATCTGCAAGACGCCTGCTGGTAACAGAACCAAGCCTGCAGAGGTCGTATGGCATGTCTGTGATAGCTTCCAGCAAGAAGAGAAGCACTGAATGTCTGTTGGAGATGTGTGCAAGAAACCGAATCTCTGCTTTGCCGCGTGGAAATATGTCTCGGCCAAATCGAGATTGGCGTCTGACAAGGGTGGTGCTTGGAGTCCATCGAGATTCGCTGGCATGTCCTCCGCCAGGGGAACAAACTTCGATGATGTGCAGGAAGCTAAGGCGCACGCTAGCAACTACCGACATGATTAGTTCAAGTGGGACTTCCCAAAAAGGAGTTGACATACCACTTGACACGAAGGGCCATCCCATCCAAGACCCTGGACGGTCACCTCCTTGGCATAACGATCTAGATTGTCTAGATCAACTATTGGGTTTCTTCGATGGCATAGCAGGAAATACTTCCTACAAAGTCTAGGGATCTCATCGACAAAGCTTCCGATCCCCACCTGCCGGGGTGCCTGCATACTGCGGGGCTGGTTATCCAGTGAGTCGAGTAGAAAGGATCGGATATGCTTTTCGGCTTCGGTAATGACCTTGTTGTAAATAGGCCATCGGAGCATGTTCTCCCCGGAGCTAGCCATGTACAGGATTCGGGGATCATTATCGACTCCCCGATCATCGATACTGGCAGTGCTGGTACTAGGTGGATTGCTCCCGGGCAAGGAATCAGCTACGGGGCTAGGATTCTGCATAGCCAACTCAAAGAATCCTTCTTTGAGTGAGCGAGTCGAGCTGTTGGAGCCTTCGGATTTGAAATTCTCCAACAAACCGGCGATATGATTCAGTCGTTGGAGCACCTCATGGTTCGACGGGTTCCCCGGGTCAAACCCGGCTCTAAGAATAAGGTCAATGCTTAGTGGGTTATTCCTCTTCACGAGATGATGTTATCTTACTGGTTCTGGTGTGGCGATGTTTCGGGATAGTTGCACTCCATCCCTGCACGGCACAGTAGCTACAGGTCGGTCTGGCATTGTCACATCGTGTCTTGCGCAGCCGACAGGTCTGACAGGCTGTCGGGGCTCGGGTTCGGATCTCACGCTTCCTAGCGAGTCTTGGGTTGCCAAATTCCATGTTCACCAAGCAAAATCCAGGGTTTTCGGGGAGGCCGGGAGATAGATGAGGGGAGGTGTAAAAGATTAAGTGCGACCCACGGATATTCAGTTAGAAAGCAATACTTGGAGAGATGGTCCACTGCCCACTAAGAAACAAAGAAAACATTCCACCGAGTACGGATGTGGCGTGACCAGATAAGGCAATGGGGGTAACAAAGAACTGTCGAGGCGATGTGATGACCAAAGGCTAACACCCATGACTGCCTCAGGGGTTTCACGATGCTGATTGGAGGACGATTCACTCCCTGGTCACTCGGGACATGGGGTCTTCTTGGGGGATTGGGGGGATTGGGGGGATTCGATGTCTTTGTCCTTTCCCCAATGAAGAGCTCCCCGACCCTTTCTCTCTGACTCTAAAGGACCATAGGAATCTCGTATTTCTGGAATTTCTCTTTTCGGTTGCCTGCAGGTGATGGTAAAAAAAAAGAAAAAAAGGAAATGTTTGTGATATCCCCGAAAGTATTTGGAATTCCAAGTACTGGAGTACGGGAGTATGTACCTATAGTAGGGTGAGAATCCGGGACATTCCGTGGGGGATGCGGACTTCTTGTACTTTGTGTAAAAAAAGAATATTTGAATATAACCTGAAGAGAAGCTTGTCCCTGGATCTTTCTACAGTCGTGTTGGAAATTAGCTTCACGTCCGTACACACCCCGATTTTAATATTTTTGGGATTGTGATAGGTTCAATGTTGGGATGGTGATGATATACGGGGAAAACGCGGGGAGTATCGGACTTCAGTTATATAGCCCTAAATAATCCCATCCCCCTATAACATAAATCCCCCGTGAACAATGTCAAAGAATAAAATGAAATCACATCGTCAATGAAATTCACCCGCTCAGGTAAGTACATATACAAAGCCTTGTCCACAAGGAAATTCTTAACGCCGAAATTAATGCACAGTGTCACAGAGTCACAGTCACCTCATCGGACCTTTCTCTTAGGTCTCCTCGTCAAAGGCGCTTCACAATGTTCCGTCCAAGCATCTTCAAAGACCGTCTTTCGTGGGCCAATCTGACCTTGGTAGAAGTTCAGCTTACGCACAACCTCCATAGCACCTGTACCCAGTGACACCGTCTTGCCCATGATGATACACTCCGACACACCCTCAATGAGATCGGTGCGACCAAGACCACCGGCGTCGAAGAGGTGATCCGCAGTTTTCTCGAACGAAGCAAGCTGAAGCACCGAGTCACGCATCTTAGCCAAACCGAAACGTGTAATACCGAGCACTTCACCCTTGTAGGTCATCACATCGGCCAGAAGTTGCATGTGACGAGGATCGATGTCCATGTCCTTCATGACTTCGCTGATTTCGACGACGATCGTGCTTCGAGCGGCTTCAATACCTAGAACTTCTCGCGCCTCCATAATGTTGTTGGTCCTGGTGTGGAGACCGTCCACACCCATCGTAGTCATACACTCTCTCAAACCGTAACCTTCCACAAGCAAAGTGTTCGTGGTCGAGGTCTCATCCGTGCGAATGATAGCTCGGGTGGCACGTGGATGACCCAGGATTTGGATGTGGGGAAGAATACGCTTCAAATGCTTCAAGCGGAGGAAGGGATCAATGCTCGTAGCGGCAATCTCTGTCTTAGAAAGGGATGCCTTGCTGGCCGGATCAAGATCCATGTGGACCTTGATTGAGCCTTGCTTGCACGAGAATTTGAGATCGCTTCCCTTGAAGCGCTTGTTGGTTTTGATCGCTTCGACGATCTGTGGCGTTGTGATCTCCAGCGCCAGATCCTCGATCGTTTTCCAGTTCAGAACAACCTTCAAGTAGGCATCATCGGGGGACCAAACCTCCGTGATGGAATGAATGACATCTTGGAGGAAAGTCTTTTCAATGCGTCCTTTCACAATACGAGCAGCGATAGTGCTTCCTCTGTTGACCAGTTCGCAAGCCACGACGGGGGTACTGATCTCTTTTGAGGCGTTGATGATTTCCTTGATACGAGGTACACCTTGAGTAATACTCATTCCGGCGACACCAGCGAAATGGAAAGTTTTCAGGGTCATTTGTGTTCCTGGCTCACCAATGGACTGGGCACCAACGGCACCCACAGCATGGCCGGGCTCGACCTGAGCTCTCTTGTACTTCAACAGACACGCAGTGATGAAAGCCCTCAGGGTGGTCTCTGTCAGCTTGCCTGTATGATCCAAGCCCTTACGGCTCCGCTGGTCAGATGGGTCGATATCGCCACCTCGAGAGATCAATTTGTCGGCTCTGTTTTGCACATATTCCTGGATCGAGTCAAGGAAGTCACGGGCACTCTCGAACTGATCGATGCCATGATCACTGCGGTCCATGTATGCCAGGTCATTTCCGAGTAAGTCCTTGCGGTTTAGCTTCGCACGCTCCTTTGAAAGCATCTGTTCGCAGACTTCCATAATTTCCACAGGCAACAAACTTCGCTCGTCGTTGTTGTATGTAGTAGATTCTGAGTGAATAAATGTTCGATCGAAGTGGACGGGTTTGGCTTTACCCTCCATATCCACGGGATCCAACTTATCGTCACCGTACTGGAACTGAACGATGGCAGCAGATGAGTTACGGACCGTGTCATCATACATCGATGACAAATCTTCGAGGGACTTCATCAGACGACGAGACATGTAACCAGTCTCGGCGGTCTTGACAGCTGTATCGACCAGACCTTCACGACCGGACATAGCGTGGAAAATGAACTCGGGCGGTTGCAGCCCAGAGAAGAAACTGTTGCGAACGAAACCTTTCGACGGAGGCTGTCGTGCATTCTTCGGGAAATGCGGCAGGGTACGATCCTGGAAACCATCCTGTACACGCTGACCACCGATAATTTGCTGACCGACAAGGGCAACCATCTGGGACACGTTGATACTAGAACCCTTGGATCCAGAAGTGGCCATGATAAGGGGCGAGTTGTACTTGCTCAGCTGCCTAATACACTCGTCACCAGCTTGTTGACGGACCTTACTGAGAATACCAGAGATCTGGTTCTCCATGGTTTGCAATTCGTCACATCCAGGATACTTCTCCAGAGTGCCCGCCTTGTACTTAGCAATGACTTCGTCACACTGCGAGTACGCTGCCTCAACAAGATCGTTTTTGGACTGAACGAGCTCTGCACTAGGATAGACATCTCCGATACCAATTGAAAAGCCGATGTTGGTGAACCATCGGGCGGACAGTTTTGATAGACGGTTCATGCCCTCGGCTGCTGCCGGCGGGCCAAAATCTCTGAGCATAATGTAGAAAACATTGTCTTTCTTTCCAGAACCAATCGTAGACTTGTCCATCACACCGCACATGACCTCCGAGTTACGGATGACTAGCCAGCCATCATTGGGGTCCAGGTCCTTAGGACGACCATCCTTGGGCATCTTGAACTCACGGCATGCGGCGTCCAGGTTCACCATAACGGGATCATCTTTGTTGGGGCGCATAAGAATGTTGAAGACTTGTTTTCCAGTCCACATCATCTGGGGTTTCAAGATTGACGGCGGTGGAAGATCGAATCTTGTTTCAGGGCCAAGCATATAGAGACAGATCTGCGTGAAGGAGGCACGGTCATAGAAGTTGTCTTTGCTGCTCAGCACGTAGGCGGCACTAATGAAATCCTGAATGGCAGAAATGATGGGTTCTCCGTTTTTGGGTGTGGCCAAGTTGTTCTTCACACCCATTAGCTCCATTGCCTCCGCTCTGGCTTCCTCGGTCTGCGGCACGTGAAGGTTCATCTCATCTCCGTCGAAATCTGCGTTGTAAGGATTGCAGACACACTCGTTCAGTCGGAAAGTCCTATGGGGTCGAATTTTGGCAAAGTGAGATAGAATACTAAGCTTGTGCAGGGAAGGCTGTCGATTGAACAGCACAATGTCGCCGTCTTCGAGATGACGCTCAACCAGGTCGCCTTCTTGCAGCTGATCAGCCATCCGCTGAGTGTTACTGTACTTCAACATCTGTCTGAATCCGGTTCCTTTCTTGACAATCAAATTCGCTCCGGGCCATTTGTTGCTACCATTGCAAATCCGTTGCTGCAGTTTTTCCTTGTTGTATCTGGTCACTAGTTCGGGATAAGTCATGTTCTTTGCCACCAGCTCCGGAACAGCGACCTCATCAACTCGCAAATTTGGATCTGGAGAAATGACAGTTCGTCCAGAGAAATCAACACGTTTTCCTGACAGATTTCCACGGAAACGACCTTGCTTTCCCTTCAAGCGTTGGACGAAGCCTCGGATGGGTTTTCCGAGGTCGGCTTTGTTGAGCCCAGGAACATCGCTGTTGATGTAGACAGCAATTTGAAGCTGCATGTAGTCCCAGCACTCCATGATTGTCTGAACAGGAGCACCCTTAAGCAGAGCATTCTTAAGATTGATATTGCTCTGCACAATGTCACCTAGCTTGGCTGTCAAGTCATCTTCTGTAGATGCACCATCTTGTCCCACTGAAGGTCGAATGCACACCGGTGGAGCTGGGATGAATTGCCACAGGAACATCTCCGGACGAGCCTCCTTTGGATTCATGCCAATCAATTCACAGTCAGAGTCGGACATTTTCTTGAATAGCTTGAGAACGCGAAGAGGGTTCATGTCATCCTGCGCCTTTTTAAAGTGTTTTTCGACTTCCGGGTTTGCGCCTCTTGCCTCGAGGAAGGAGTTATCAAAGACATCCTTGCTGATTGGCGTTTGCTTTTTGACGGAAACCGAGACGTTGAATGCACGGAATTTGTCGTGGGTAATCTTCAGAGCACTTGTTCCGGTCTTCTTCACGACACCGTTGATCGCTCCACAGTATGTACATTCACGGGTTTTCCGACACCGTTCGTTGACCCGTTTTGCGATCTGCGTCCGGCGTAGGTTATCCAGGCCCGGTCGGCGCATCTCGCGAAGATAGGTACGGCGCTCCGCCTCGGGGAGCAGAATATTCGAACATTCCTTGCAAATTTCCTGAAGGATCGAGATGACGCGCTTGAAATAACCGACATGGAAAGACGGTAGGACCAATCTCACATGGCCGAAATGACCATTGCAGTCTTTCAGGTTGTTTCCACATGTTGCGCAAGAATCAGTTTTGTTCGAGATACCCATGCGCGGGTCGAGAGGTCCATTGGAAACCACCGTTCGGGTCTGATCCAAGTCGAAAAACTTTCGGTCAGAAACTTCTACCACTGCTTGGCCGACAATGTCATCGTTGGTTCTGGAAACATAAATCTTCATTAGCGATCAAGTCTGCGACAAACGCTTGTGGCAAGCACAGAGTGAACTGCGTACAAGACACCAAATTTCAGTTCCTTGATCACTTTGGGAACGCTGTCAATAACCTGGGCCTTGCCCAGGTCTACCTGCGCGCCCTCTGGAGGCTGCATGGCCGTCGTCAAATGCGGAGCATGGCAGGGTGACTCAAGGCGATGCGATCGGCTAGGCGGACTTCAGCCGCCAGAAACGAGATTTCAGGCTCAAAGAAGAATTAGCTCCGGTATTGTGTCAGTAGATCCACAATCTGAAGCTGCAGAACTTGATCGAGGCTGTTCAGACACAATGGAGTGAACTGAGAATGAGCAGAGGAAGAAGTTGTATGGCGGGGTCCGACATGAACTTTTTTTCTGCCAGTGAAGCTCTCACCGCTGGCACAAGTGGCCCACAGGGTTGTATAAAGATGAAGACATCCAACGTGGTTATCGCAGAAATAATGTTATACAGTGTATTTAGTTCTAATTTACAAGCTTATTTCGCCAAGAATGCCTGGAAAGCTTTGTGCTCAATCACCACATTTCCAACTGCCCGCAACCTCTTGCGGCCTTCTTTCTGCTTCTCCAGCAGCTTTCGTCGCCGACTTACATCACTAGCATGCAGTTTTGCCAGCACGTCTTTTCGATAAGGCTTGATAGTCTCACGAGCGATGATTTTCTTGCCTACAGCAGCCTGGATGATGATCTCGAAAAGCTGCCGGTCCACATGCTCTTTGAACTTGGTTACCCAAATTCTGCCTTGTCGGCTCACCTGGCTCGAGTGCATAATCCGCGTCACAGCATCCACTGGCTCTCTGTTGACCAAGAGCTGTAGCCTGACAATATTTCCGGCTCGCCATGCAGATTCTTCGTAGTCCAAGCTGGCATAGCCCTTGGTACCGCCTTTCAATTTTCCAAAGAAATCATCAACCAAATGGGCCAGAGGCAACTCGTACTTCATAATGACCTGGGTCGCCGTGAAGTATTCAATGCTCTGTTGCTCACCGCGGTTGGCCTCGCAGAGCTCAATCACCTTTCCCAAATACTCCTCTGGGAATGTCAGAGTGGCCAACACAAATGGCTCTTGGACCTCGGCAACTTTGAGTCGTACGCTATCATCATCGGGGAATTTGGCAGGGTTGGTGATGATTTCTTCGGCACCACTCTTCCACACGACCTTGACCGGGACGGAGGGTGGTGTAATGATAATACTGGCGCCGTGCTCCTGTCGTAGGCGGTCTTCAAACACGGAGCAGTGAAGGGTTCCCAAGAAACCCATACGGAAACCGGCGCCTAAGGCCTCAGAAGACTCTTTCTGTACTGTGATACTTCGATCATTCAAAACCAGCTGGTTGATGCTGTCCTCCAGGTGCTCGAAGAGATCCGCATTCACTGGGTATACAGCCACAAAGACCATCGATTTGGGTTCTTCGAATCCAGGCAAAGGCTCGACGATCTTTTCATAACCGACTCTTGTAAAGGTATCGCCAATCTTGGCTTCTTTACTCCGCTTCATGCCAGGGTTGAAGTAGATGTACCCAACCTGGCCTGCACGGAGAACGGTTTGCGCAGTCTCAGTCGGGTACATGATGCCGACTTCACCGACAAAATATTTGAGACCGGTAACGAAGGATATAAGCTGCTGACCTGCACGCACCTCACCGTCGAAAACACGGACCAACAGGATCACGCCTTTGTAGGAGTCATACCAGGAATCCACGAGGAGCATACGAAGTGGTTTCGTGGAATCACCGATAGGTCTAGCATCCAGTCAGCGAAAAGCCAGCACTTTAGGAAGCCACGGGGTAGACCTACGCAGGGACTTTCTCCACCACCGTCGGTAGAACAGCTGGGACATTCAATCCAGTCTTTGCTGAGACCATCACCGCCTTGTCTGTATCGATCTCAAATGTGTTTCTTATCTGCTCCAGAGCCCGCTCTGGGTCGGATGAGGGGAGATCAACCTTGTTAAGAATAGGAATCAACTCGAGGCCTTGCGCAAAGGCCAAGTAGAAATTGGCGACTGTCTGCGCCTGGACACCCTGACTGGCATCAACCAAGAGGATTGCTCCGCCGCAACTGGCATAACTTCGCGACACCTCAGCACGGAAGTCCACATGGCCGGGTGTATCGACCAAATGTAACAAATAATCTTCGCCTTTATAGTTGTAGATCATGGTACACGTCTGTGCTTTGACCGTAATTCCTCGCTCTCGCTCGACATCAAGTTTGTCCAAGACTTGTTTGTTCATGCCCGCTTCGATTGTGCCCGTCAATTCGAGTAATCGATCGGAAAGCGTGCTCTTGCCATGGTCAACGTGTGCGACGATGCAGAAATTGCGAAAACGTTCGATTGGGATTGCGGCAATTCTCTTCTCGAGGTCTAAGTCGAGCTTTGTAGGTGTGGTTTTCGAACGTCCATAGTAAATCGTCGTAGCAGAGAAACTCCTGTTATACCTATACGAAGAAAAGACAGTTGGTGGTCGGAGGCTTGCGGCCTGGCATCTCGGCGCTGCGCTCAGCCATCGGCCTAACTGCAGACATCCTCGCATCGGGACTTCTGCGGTGGCATAGGAGGGGCTGATGGTATGCAAGCGAATCGAAGTTTATCCGCGGGGCAATCGATCAGCACTTGAGTGCTGGTTGGTCTCACGATTTGCGGAGAAAAAACGGACGCGCGGGCGGTGACTGTTTATTGCTGCGGTGACCACTCGACATAAACAAAGCTCTACCTTTCTTTCACCTTCAAAGCCCCAGCTATCTACGAGCTCATCATGCCGGAAACCAAGGATAAGTCAAAAGTGCACAAGCTGTCAATCAAAGGTCCGTACCCATCATCTACTTGTGTAGCCATCATGGTGCTTACAAGATAACAGGATCGGCCAAGCTTGTCTCCGAATTCGTGAGTCGCCTTTTTTGGATGCGTCAATGAAGTTCGGGTACTGACTGTCTCAGTTTGAATATTCGATTAATTCAATTCTGTAAGTTGTTGGTCATACTCAGTCCAAGACACTGGCTGATCGCATTGGGTGTTCAGCTTCCAACGAGGAGTCTACCCTCCCGAGGATTTCACAACGTAAGTATGCCCTCTCAACTTTGTCCAATACGGTGCAGCAGGCTAATTGAGGTAGGATTAAAAAATATGGCCTCAATATGCTGGGTTCGTGAACCGTGTTTTTCTTAAGCGCCGTCGGCAACCCTAACCTCATAGCAGTTTCGGCCGACGACCAGGTCAAAGCCTACATCAAGAAGATCATGTCCCAGCTGAAGGAATGGATGCAGGGAGGAAAGATCTCAAAACTTGTGGTAGTAATCACGAGCAAAGAGACCGGTGAGCATGTGGAGAGATGGCAATTTGACGTACGGATTCGACACTCTCCCGTACGAGTTGGTGGCTAACTATAGTGATGGAATAGATCGAAATATTCGGCAAGCAATCGAAAAGCAAGAGCTCCCAGAAAGCCGGCGACAAAGAGAATAGTACACCGGGGTAAGTCTGCTCACTGTGAGATTATCTTAATCATCCCACTAATCCAACATTTTTGTGCCCTGAAGAGATGCAAAGCCCACCGAGCCTATTGAGAAGACAGAAAAGCAAATCCAGGAGGAGATCCAAGCTATCTTCCGCCAAATTACCGCCTCTGTCACCTTCCTCCCCGTCCTTGATGGAGACTGCACCTTCAATGTGCTTGTCTATGCCGACGCCGATTCAGACGTACCCGTGGAATGGGGCGACAGTGATGCCAAGGAAATTAAGAACGCAGAGAAGGTCCAACTAAGGAGCTTCAGCACAAACAATCACCGAGTTGGGACTCTGGTCAGCTACCGGTTGGCGGATTAAGCTCTCGGTGACACATTATGATCAAATACGAAAGATACTATGGATTGGCGTTTCGGGAAAGGATCGAGGATTTCTTCCACCTATCATATCAGAAGTCTTGATATTTGTTCTTAATCAAAATCAAGGCCGCTCAGTTGTATCATGTCTAGTATAAGACCAAGGCAAGCTCTCTCGCTTCGGGAACCACTTATTGCAATGACCACCCCCATCATAGCGGATTAGATCCAGCACCACACTTTCCAGTCCCAGATGGGAGAATATATCGTTTTCCATTCCAGGAGACCAGCCTCGTCTCGCCCTTTTACCTGCCAGATCTGGGTTCACTCCGTAAAGATCTTCTCTCCAAAGACCAATACCATTTACAGCCTCACCTCGAGTCAAGCTCTCGGGTGACGTGACTTCCACTGGCGGATTGGTACCTATCACAGCAACCTTGTTTGTGTAGTCTTCTTGTTCCGGGCCAAGAGGTACGAGTCCCACAGCCGGAAAGTGGCACTGCATGAATCGAGCGCGCTTAAACTCGTGCGTCACAACTGTGACCCTCTGTGGATAAACGCCTGTGTATACCCGGAACTGAATTAGAGAAAACAATAGATTTTGATATGAATCTGTGGCGTTGGTTTCTGCGATGACTCTTGATGGGTCAATTGTGGAGATAGTGGGCGTGTCTTGGAAGTAGTCGTTATCCCTGGCCAAATTCTGGATTTTGCTATACATCAGCTGTCTGAGTGGCGGCTCGTAGGGAATTCGGGCGCCTTACAAGGTAAGATTGGCCTTCACTGAGCTCAGTTCTAGGCTTCTTGGTAGGCCCTCTGTTCAATGGATCAGCGAAACGAAATCCAAAAGCAAATCATGCAAAACATCATACCCAGAAAACACAAGCAAGCTATGCGAGTCTTCCGCTAGAGCTTTCAATCCGGCTTTGATATGATCGATGAACGTGGGTGTTTCTCCCCTTTGGAAGGGCTCAACCAGCCTGCTCAGTGCATCAGATGATGTTTTTCATATACAGAGATTATTCTAATCACTAACCACTCGTCCTCTGAGGCACCAAGCTTTGAGCCTCCGGTATAAATGGCATGGCAGCAGACAACAATAAGGTGGTTGCATATGGCAGAGGCGCAATCTGGACTTGAAGCCATATTGCTGTATTTTGATAGATCAAGTGAATGGCTTGGGTTTTATCACAATGCAAGACATATAGGAGATGCTAGTAAATTATGGATTGCTGAGAATAGCCTGAACAACCTCAGCTTCCAAAGTTGTGTCTTTGATAGACGAAATGAAGGGCGGTAAAGGACTGACTCCCTTCTGCTCCGCCAATTCTTTCGATCCTCCCCAAGACAACTTCACATCCCATCAATGGGCGGATTCCAATGCTATCATCCCAAATCTCCTGCGGTGTATATCCTTTTTCTCTAAATATGCATTTTGCCATTCCCGGTTATGTGGTATGAGCCCCCAAGCAATCAGCACTTCGTCTTCCTCCTTCGTTAAATCTAGCCAAGCAAGTAAGTCCTGCCGACTTTCGGGTTTCTTCTTTTTTGAGATCGGAGTCGATTCCAAGTCTGAGAGACCTATCGGTCTGGTCCATGACGGTTCGCCAATCTTCTCTTTACTGCCTACATGCACCGTAAAGGGATTTTGTTCCTCCAACTCAGGCCAATCCATATACTCCTCGGGGTACATAGATATGGTGGCCTTGAGTTTTGAGCTAACCCAGCAACTATTTTCTTGGACTTCATTGTCATGGCCCCTGTGACTTCGAATTGATTCCCATATTTGGGAGTCTTCACAGCCAACTCGGTGGGCCGTGAGGACTGTAGCAACGATAATCACCACCACTGACACGATTTGCGTGTACAAGGCTGCCATTCCGATACTGATGACATGCACCGCAAAGGCGGCCCAGCCTATCCATTGGCACGCCCGATAAATGTACCGGTTTGGTGGCTGGGGATTAACTGCAAATGCGAATTTCGGCAGATACGCGGGGACTGCAAGAGTGACGACTTTCGAGTCCTCTGTCAACACAATCACCTTGGCAATTTTGTTTGGGTCTTGAGGCTCAATGGGTATTTTGGCCCCCTTCATGGCAGGCCCGTTCTGGCGAAGGTTCTCGAGTCTCTTCATTGACTCGTCATACTTGACTCTCTTAGCCGGGTAACATTGGGCTGCTTCTTCTGCTTTCAGGATGTTCGCATCGATTCCGGCCCGATTTTGTGCTACCAGTATACATCGCACTACCACTGAAATGGCCATGGCTATCACATTGGCAAATCCCCACCAGTCCGCGGCTAACACAGTCAGGGCAATGAGCATCCCGTGGACCGGCAACCCAACGAGCAAGAAGCCGACGATGAACTCTCTCCATCTGCGCGGCTGCTCCACGACCTGCCATGTGACAATACTTCGGACTTGTTTGAAGTCCTGTGTCTGGAGCCATCGCGAAAACCAGCCGGCAAGCTCGGTGGTCATAATTCCCGCTGATATGTTGTAGAGAACGAATCCGGGTTTCTTTGTGGTGAATCGGTTTCCAGCCACCACAAAAGCACCAAACACCGGCAGGTATTTGAGGTACATGCTCGGCACGAGTCGCCCGATACTGCGGTCCATCTCCTCCGCTCCGAGGAGCGTAACAAGACCGAGGGCATCGATTTTTAGTCCCGTTCCAAGACCCCAAGAGTTGAGGCTCTCACTCCAGGGATACATAGGAGAAATAGTTATGGAGTATTATGGTGTTAACACCGAAAAAGGGTCCTCATGATCCAGAAAGAGGTTATTGATATGGCTATCATTACTACTCTGTACTCAAGGTATAATCCCCCCCTCACGCTGTCGATGCGGCTGGAAAAGACTTGAAAATAAAATAAAATAAGATGACAGGGGTTACGGAGTATAATTTGCCAGGTCACCAGGTCATAATAACCCTATTCGGATGCGAACACGAACTCGTTGGTCAAAACTCTGCAATCTGCAGTCTTGCAGCCACTTTGGGAAATGAGAAACCCATGTGCTTACTCTCGATTATCTGTTTGGCAAAGGGATTCGTGGATCATCGAATCTCCTTGACTTGAAAAAGAAGCGAAGCAAAAAGCCACATGGCGCGCAATTGGCCAGTTTCCACGCTAACAGTTTAGTTCGGTTCTTACGAGTTGCCAAGGACCTTGACACTGCAAGATCATCGTACAGTCTGACATTTATCCTTTTTTTATCCCTCGAGGCGCATCATGTACGGAGTACGCCGTATCGCAGGAATACATTCCAATTCGGGCTTGGGGCATTTTCAACCAATAGGACCCGCATCTCCCATCCCAATTGAGCCTCAAGATTACCTATCTATAGGGGGTTGGTCTGGGTATTCCAGACAGTAGACAGCTTTACAATCTACTTATAATCTCCAGTCCCAATACCTTTGCTGAGTGACCTGATGCGCAGTCTTATCCAGAATTCTTACTTCTCCCTCTGAGATCAAATCTCTCGATTGCCAAAAATGGCTCATCATTTTCCTTTCAGGGGCAAGAAACAGACCGATATGGAGAAAGCAAGGGAGAATATCATAAATCAATATGATGGCCACCACCATCGATCATCTGGAATGCGGTTCCGGCAGCCTTCTGCCAACCCGGAAACAATTGAGGATCGCATGCTGGAACTGGAATATACTCGCGATGGGTACGGCAAGAAAAAGTATCTGAATCCTAATGGAGACGAAGACCACGAAAAATATACCGACCTGGACACATACTACAGCTCAAATAAAGAGTATCCACGTCGACTTGTTGTGCAGGCGACTCCAGAAACCTATGAAGGGACCGATTATCCCCCTCGTCACTGGAGGCGACGCCACATTCGTGGGAGAGTCCCATTCATCATCACCCTGGCCGAACTTTGCTTGAACCCGCTTGGCCTTCACCGCTTCGACGGTGTTCGAGTCAACGAATACGAGAAACAGGGGGATGATACGGCTCAAACCCAGGAAAGCTTGATATTGAAAATCAGCAAACAAACCCTGCACTGGATCATGTCAATCCTGCTCACCCTGTCACTATCGTGGATTATTCCAGTTGTGCTCTTTTTCGAGATTTGTACCACCCCGTGGAATGACGACGGCACAGCTGAGCCCTACAAAAAGTATCAGAACGTTCACTGGAACTGGCCTAAGCATGCAATGAACCTCCTGGACCAGTCCCCCAATAATCATCAACGGCAGTCAAAGATAGCCAGTCTTACGATTCCTCGTCGCTTGGTGGTAAAAGACCGAACTACCAATCAGTGGGTCTCCAAGAAGACTGAGGACCTTCGTGATGAAAAGACGGGCATGCCACAACCCTATATTTTCCTGAGTTTTTCGCGGGCCAACTATCTTGGCATAAAAACAAAGGAAGAATTACGGGAGATGTTGTATCAAGTGGCTGAACGCATGATCCAGTACGAGAACCGTCATAAAGACCCGCAGGACCCTCCGCTAGAAGCCTTTTGGGTGGACGTCGATTGTGTTTCGGACGATAAGAATATACCAGGTAACGGTGTCGAATCAGAATGCACCCGGGATATCAACACGATTTGCGATGCGGTCCGCTGCGCGAAGCGAGTATATGTAGTCCTCCCCACTGAAAGTGAGAATGACAAAAGAATTTGGGGACAGCGGATATGGACATTTCCGGAAGTCCTCCTCGCTGCCAACAGAATCCGATACTGTTTTACCCATTCTGCCTCTATGTCTTTGTCCACGCCGCATGAACTCACGCTGAGTGACATGTACAATAGCTTCTGGCAGCCCCCCAAGTCAGATTTGAATGTGGATGAACACGAAGACGCCATAGGCTACCTCATCAGCCATTATACCAATAGCCTTCAGCTGAGCGAACTGCAATTGTTCACTTTTGCTGTCCAAGCCATGGCGAAGCAGACAACTGGCGTCGACACCATGGGGTACACTGCCAGGGATATGGCCTACGCTGCGATGGGGCTTTTATCATATCGACTTACCCCCAATGATTCCGATAACGTCTTCCAGGCCATTGCGCGACTATCCATCGTGAATGATAGCAATCAGCTGCTTGAGCGTCTCCTCTGTCTGTGGCCGGACCCGAAAAATCCCACAGTGGATATACCGCCTAAACTGGCTTCGACTGGCAGCGAGAGGATTCTTCGCAACATTGCAGATAAAGATCAATACGGTACTCATCTTTGGGACATCAAACCACTCTGCGATGTGGTTGGTGTTGGCGGCGAGTTACATGAGCCCACGGTCATCGTTGATCGCTGCCGGGGCATCCCAATCCGATGGAAGGACTTCCCGAAACTGAATTATGCCAAAGAGCTCACCGGAATGAGCACTACTATCTCACAGACAATCGTGTATTTTGGTATCTTCTTTGCAGGGAGTGGTTTTGCTCTCTTCATGTCCGCTATTGCGCTTGCGGTCTCAACCATTGACTTCAAGGGGCAGCAACCTCAACTAGCAAGTGATGTGATGAGAATCATCAGAGAAGTAATTGTGCCTCAGTACCTAGTGGCTATTGCTTTGTACTTTGGAGTCGCCTGGGTCATCTCCTGGCTTAGTCCTTGGGCGGTACGAAAGCTCTGCAACGATGGAGTACAGGGATGCTCCAGCCACCTTGTCGGATTCGAAGGCACGATGCCGTTGCATGACCTTGAGAAGATCATCTACGGTAATTTCAATGATCGCCTGTCGTATTCGGCCTCATCAACTGTCTTCTCTGGGAAACTTCGGGACAATGAGCTCCGAATGAGCAGGGAACCCCATGATCCGAAGTATTGGAAGAATTTGTTTCAAGAACTAAAGCTCCCTACCACGCACCGTATCTTCACTCTCGTGGATACGGGCGATATGACCGTGTCTGTGATTTCCGCTGAGCGACCACCCGTCGTGGCTTTGATATGCGGGCGAGAAGGCGGCATGCTCCGGGTATTGCTGTGCAGCTGGCGCTTCGAAAAGAACTGTCTGTACCGTGAGGGTGTCGTTCGCATGCGCAGCTCGCTTGAAGCACTGGCTACACCTAACGACTGGTTGAAGATCAGCTTGGCGAGTCAGGGCGATGTCAACCGTACACGGTTGGACCACCTCAAAAAGGGGCAGTCTTCTACATCTAACCCTTCTCCTCCTCGTCCGACGGACTGAGGCCACTGGCCTTTTCTATTTCCTTTTGTCCAGGGACGCCCGAGGCATGTTAACATGGCTAAAAAAGGTATCTAGAATATCTTCTTACTGCCACCAATGTACATAGTCTCTTCGAAGGTGGATATATTTTGGTCTACTTCTTACACTTTAATGTCTAATGAAAGGACGTCTATGCAGATATGGTACTGTTGTAGTGGTATGTTGTATATAAATCTCTAATATCACTTCAAGCCAACTAAATATTCAAATCATCCACGTCTTTCATCCTCAACCTTTGAGTTATAGAGGCTCAAGCAGCTGTGTTCTTTTACACTAGAAATTGAAAGGAGGAATAGTAAATTCAGTCAAATTGTCAAATTATTGAAAGTCAACTATCACACATCAAAGTGAGGCCGTGGTTAAAGCAACAACGCCATCAGGCACTTCAACCCTCTCCAAGATAGTCGGATCTTCCCGAAACTCATCACTCTCGACAAACTGCTTCAAAGCCGAATACATACTCCGCTCAATAACAACCGCCGAAGGGTCTGCATCATCCGTCGCACTCAGAACCTGGGCAAGGTAACGCAGGGTACACACCAACGCATTCACGTCCTGTATACGGCCAAGTAGAGCAGGCATGTACGTCGGCTGAACAGCAGGTTCGCTCCTCCGACCATCTAGATTGAGAGCATGTGCCAGAGTTTCCCTGACCGGGTCCTCCAACGCACGCCACGCATCCTCATACAACAGCGCCTTTTCCTGGGTAGTCACATTGCCCATACAGAACAATCGCATCAAAGCCCGATCCCCTGGGTTCTCCTCCACTTGGAATCGTCGCACGTCCTTGTCGCGGAGGAACTCCGCGCGTCGAATCAATACCATGTCATACCCACTGCGGACGGTCATAGTGCCCGCAATGACACCCTCGCATACATCATAGACATTGCGGTAGGACTCAAAGATAGGCTGAGTGAGTTTCTTCGCACACGTCCAATCCATATGCCCCGCGGCACCGGCAATATCGAGCAGTTGCTCCATGAAGCGGAGTCGGAAGCTGCGGTCGTGGCCTTTCATGCGGTGTAGACCGGACAGACAGGCTGGGGCGTTTTCTGCCTGTGCCAGTTGGCCAAAGTTGAAGGTTGCACCCAGCTCAATCGCCCGGAGTACATCGTCTCTATCTTGGTCTGGGAGCTGGTCCAGCGATTTGACTAGGCCGGCTTTACAGGCCACGAGGAGAATAGCGTCATGGTTGAGAGTGGAGAAGTCCACGCCAGTCTTTGCGTGGCAGTCGGTTGCCAGCTGCGGGTCTTTACCCAGATCATTGATAATTATTGTGGTGATTAAGGTAAAGAGTGCGTTCCCGTCTTTGATGAGTTGCGTGTAGAATTCGTGGATCCAATCAAACGAGGTTCTTGTTAGTTGAGATGTGGATGGCTGTGAACCGATGAAGGTCTCGTATTGACCGGTGTGAATCCAGCGGAGAGCTAGAAGTCCAACGAGTGTGCGGTTCACTTCATCGTACTCTTCGTTGTATAAAATGTAGGATGGAGATGGAGTGCTAGGAGGGGTCCAGGGACCGTCTCGGATGGAGTATGCCCGCCGCAGACGGTCAATTTCCTCCGGAAACTCCTTGTACACAAGGCGAATCAGATCCTCGTCGGAACGAGCGAAGAGAGAATCGGGAACACCACAAGTATCCTGTAGGGAGTGGGATGGATTCATGCTTGCGGATGTTTTCCCGTTCCGATGTAAGCCGGGAGGTTGATGAGAACCAGTGACCTCTACCATTGGTCCGATATTTCCGCTACTATTACTACCATTAAGAGATGAAAAGAGATGAAAGAGACCATTACGATGAAGATAACTCATTGCAGTGGGAAAAGAAACTAGAAATAACCTAATTGTACATGTTTCTCATCGCCCTCAATCCATGCGCCATAATATCAGCCCCCAGATATGGAGACCTCGCTAAATGCATCCGCAAAGCGACCAAGGCGAAACAAGAAGAAAAAGAAAACGCCTGACCCAAGGGGGCATGCAACGGATTTTGAAAACCCAGTGGGACGAATCAATGTGTCGACATCCCAGACCATGAAACGCAATGCGATGAACGCCAACCAAAGAATTCTGGTTGTAAAAATGCATATCCATGACCCAGTACAAGATATGGAAGAAACCAATGACGTAATAATGCATAGATAGAGGGAAAAGGAGATTGTACCAATGTCGAATACAAGAAGTACAAGGGTATCAGTCGAAAAGGAATCATGGATGTTCTGATTTAGAGAGGATCGTGGCGGAAAGTGCAGTTGTCGCCTTTGCGACACTTGCCCTCAGCCCAGAATCTGCAGGCAACTAGTCCCACCTTGTACTGTTTCAAAAGAGTTAGCCATTTGTTTATCACAGAATACTGGGTCTGCAGTGTGCTTACAGGCTTAGGCTCGTTGGTGCCAACTCGGGTCCGTTTCGAGCGACTCCACGACTCGGAGTTAGACTGGTCGTCATAATAACCGCTCTCGCGGCCGCGCTTCCGTTCTGGGTCTTCATAGTCATGACCTTGCTGTTGGAATGGGAGAGAGCCGAATTGTTGGTTCTGTCCACCAAATTGTGCGAACATGGCGCCAAGGTTGGGTGCCATTGCTGGTTGGGATTGCTGGGGCTGGGTGTATGCAGCCGGCCCCTGCATTTGTTTCATGACATTCAAGATCGCGTTGAAGTCAAGACCTTGGGGCTGAGGTGTGGGTACTGGTGGAGTCGGGGGAACCTGAGGAACCTGGGGAACCTGGGGAACCTGGGCTTGAGGCTGTTGCTGACGGAACATGTTGATGGTCCTCTCGAGATCCGGCATGGCCCCGGGCTGGGTTGGCTGCGGTGGTGGGATTGGCTGTGCCTGTCCAGGCACACCCTGGATGATCTTGAGCAAATTGGAGATGTCGAATCCACTGTTCCCGGTAGTAGGTTGCTGCGGCTGTTGGGGAGTCGTAGGCTTGGGGTTCACATAGGAGTAGTACCGTTCCTGACGGGCCTGTAGGGTCTTTGTTAGTATGAGATTATAGTGTGGTCGAAAGTGTAGCATACCTTGACCAAGTCGGGCAATTCTCCGAAAGGTAATACATCGGTAACGACATCGTCGGGGTCAGGAGTCGGTGGCTCCTTGGGCGTGTCAGGCATGTCGGCAGGAGAAGTATAAAAGACCATAAGGGTAGTGGATTCCCGATGCTCCTGAGCCTCCCTCTCGGGACTGGTTGGCAACTGGGGGCCACCGCGTTTGATGAAACTGCCGTCTTTTGGTTCGCCGAAGTCGAAATCGACCACTATGATGGTCAGTAAAAAGCCGAGGTACGATTTGGAGGAATAACCTACTCGAAAGAGTATAACCATCTTGGTACACGGTCTCGCGAATACCACCAAGGTCCTCTTCTTCCAGTTCGTCCATATCTTTGTGAAGCTTAAGAACACTACCTTCGCCTTTAACGTCTCCGCGCGAACGCAATGACCCATCGCCAGGACCTAATTCTTCATCGGGATCGTGGGTGAATAGTCGAACTTCAGTAAGAGCATCATCCGACTTCCATGTCACGCGAAGTTTACGGCGCTCTTCTTTACGCAACCTCTTTGCTCGCTCAGCTTCAGTCTCCGGGGGCTGATCTTCGGCGGGCTTGGGGGTTGGCGCCTGCTTTGGTTTGTTCAAGTCGGCCATAATGTCACCAAAGGAGAAAGATGGTTTCGGGGCTGGTGTCTTTTCCTTTTCGGGAGCAGCACTATTCGAAGGGTTAATACAAATGAATCTCGGAGTCACTGCCTTCGTGGATACATACGTTGGCTTTGCTGCTGCCGCGGCGGCGGCCCTATCCGCATTCGTGGTCCCAGGTCTCTTTGACGCTGAGCTTAAAGTGCCGAAGAGACTTGTTGGCTTGGGAGCCACGATATTGGCTTTAGGTCGCAGCGCTGCAGCGCCGGTTGGCTTACTACTTTGTGCTCCTTTGGCTGGTCCATTGCCTGCGGGCGCAACTTTATTCACCTCCTTCGAGGCGTTGGGAACTGCCATTCGTTTTGCGCCAGGTTGCAGGTTGCTATCCGCCTCCCGGGGTCGCTTTACTCCAGTGTCTCCCTTAGGCTGGTCTGTTGAAAGGCTCTTTAGGTGCGGCTCTTCTTTGGCAGGCTTTTCACCATCCTGCTTACGCTTCGTAGAGGACGCAGCATTATCCAGGATCTTCTGTGTGAGGTCCTTAACCTGCTGGCCACCTTTTTTGAGGAACTTAGGCAGCAATTTGGACAGATTGGTCTTTTGCAACAGGTCTTCTGTCAAAGTCGAGAAACGCGAGAAGAGCTTATTCGATATCAGTCAATCTATCCGACACGAAAAGACAAACTTCAAACTTACCGATAGCAGGTTAATAGTCAGAGTCCCGGCAAAGTCTGCCGCTTGGAAACGGTCGAGCAAGAAGGAATATAGAGCTGCCACAATCATAGGGTGCTCTCCCAGCCTACATGGAATTAACAATTAGTCATTTGGGCTCAATTATGTCAATGTTTGAAGTTTCTTTTTGGCACACAAAGCTGCAAGCTTGAGCCAATTTTAGATAGGAGTGATTCCCCCTCAATGAGATCCACAGATAGCTTGCTAAGGGCATATCTGAGACTCAATAGGATGAGACCATGTTGCTCCATCTGATATTCTTATATATGTGCCCAGGACACGCATGAAGCCATGCCAACCGGTGAATATTCATTGAAGCATGCCAACCGGTGACAGCCCTGCCAACCGGCGAACATGAATCCATGCCAACCGGCGACAGGCTTGCCAATCGGTGAATATCCATTAAAGCATGCCAACCGGTGACAGCCCTGCCAACCGGCGAATGGGAGCGAATGGACCTTTATTCTAGCCCGTGACAGTGCTGTCATATCTAATGCTTCCAAGAATATTTATAGAGGTTCTCAAATAGCTTCAGGATTTGTGCGGCCATCACAGCCAGATGGAAAGGAGGGAATATATGGGAGTTAGGAGGGGAGGGTGATACATACTTCTTAATAATATTGGGATGGCCCATTTCCAGCGTTGTGGTCGCAATTTTGTCCATGGTGCGACGTTGGGAAATGACCTTTTCCTTGAGTTTTGTTGCTTTCTCGTTGTCCTCTTGGTTTTCGGCTAGTTTCATCGCCTGAACTTGTTCTTTCCAAGCATCTCTCAATGATTTGACAAGCTCTTTGTAGGCTACTAGCGCGGTCTTGACCCTCTCCGAACCAGGCCATTTGTTCCTTGGTGACCACACGGCTTGGAGGGTGTCATATTCCGCGGCAGCCTCGGGCTCAGTCGGACGAATCGGGGGGGATAGGAGACGGCTCGTCAGGTGCTTCAATCTCAAGATCGGATTCATCCGAACTTTCACTGTCTGACTTAGATACAGTTCTGGTTTGGCCATGTGCAGAAGTCTTCTTTGTTTGCTGCTTATTAGAAGCTCCCTTCTTATTGGTGATTACAACTTCCGGTACTGGTAATCCTAGGAAAAGTCAGTATTAATCCCAATTTAATGGATTTTGACCGTCTGGACACACCTCTAGGCTGAAGCACAGAGTCGCCAGTTGGTGTCATCTGCGGCTGAACTGAAAGATCATGCTGGTAGTAATTGAATAGCCTGGCCCTTCAGAAGGTCAGCCATGGCATTTCGAAAAACAAAACTAATTTGTCATAACTTACTGTTCACTCCCTTGTCGTTGGAAATCCGCAGGCATTCCCTGAAGAAAGTTGCTTGTCAACGAAGACTGCTGTTGATTGAATGCCTGGGGGGGTGGAATTTAGGAACTGGGGGTTAATGGTGACATTTGGGTCTGTGTCAGGGTAGTCGTTGGTCAAATCAATTGTGTTTTGCTATCTATAGTTAGAGTCACGGTCGCCATGGAGGACGCTTAGGGTCAGCTTACCAGCATTTCTGAGGAGTACCCTTGAGGTAAAGGGTATGGAGAAACCGATGGCTGGGGTTGTGGTTGCGGCCGTGGCTGTATTCTCTCTGCGGCGCTGGTGCCTCGGGAAAAGTGTCTGGCACTGAGATATGTGGGTGTTGTGGGTGGAAGTAATTTGGCTGGTAGGAAAATGACGGAAACGCCGAAGATTCGGATGCGTTCAGGGGATGGGGGTCAAAGGACATCTGTCCCTGCTGGAAATGAGAAGCTTGTGGATGTATCTGATACTGGGCCGAAGCTCCATATCCTCGTTGCGGTGGCTGTTGCAGAGGATTTGCTTGTTGCCAAGGCTGATGCACTGATGAGTAAATGCCATGGTTTGGGTCTGCCCGTGGGGCTATTTCTCTCTGTTGCTGTTGGAAAACAGGATGGTCCCATCCGATGCCAAGAGAAGTTTGTTGTGATGCAGAATCGTGCTGCTGCTGAGGTTGATGTTGAGGTTGTGGCTGCTGAAGCTGTTGCTCAGGGTCAGGGTAGGCGGGATCAAGGGTGCTCCAGTAATCTGCGGGTAGTGAGGAGTTCCCATGCGATAAGCCCTGCATGGGGTTTTGAGCCGATTGCTCCATGGTGAGCCTCAGTCGAAGCTTCTCTGAGCAACTATGAAGGCTCACGTAATCACGTGCACGCACTTGCCTGGATAGGCCTGGAGTTTATTTTGATGCTCACCGCCTTTTATTTTTGGAAGAAAGTGGACCGGGGATTCCGGGAGGAGAAATATTTTTTCCGATGATGATGTGAGATGATTGGCTGATTGTCTGGTGACGCGGCAGAACAGGGGCCCTGTTGCGCTGCTGGTCTGAAGAATTGATAAGGATTAGACAATTCACAGTTTGATACGCCTAGAGTGGACTTCAAGTGTTGCAGTATGAGTACTGTCGTACCTTATGAGAGAAAACAGAGACTGCTTTTGGCTTTGACTCAGGATTAAAGTGGTGTATGCCTCAGGCAACAACCGCGTTCCCCAGTGCGAGTGACGCCGTTACCTTTTGGCCTTGCAGCTTAATGACGAAGGCTCCGCAGTTGCGAATACAACGTAGAAGTATTAAGATGGCCCAGCTTTTCAATTCCAGTGCCTTTTTCCTTGTGTCCTTGACTTTGTATCTCCTCCTTCCTCTCTTCCTGGGCCGTTCCTGTTGTCCCTGTAGGGCCTTTCGCTCTCCTTTCTTGTTCTTAAGTTTTGTTCCAAAAGAAAGTCCTTGCGGAATCAGAGAAGAAAAAAGCTCTCATACGAAGGGCCACTCTAGCGGCACAGCCACTCGCTTTACGGAAAAAAAGAAGGGATTGGGGGAAAGTGTTGAGGGATGGTTAGAGTAGATGACTTGGGTTGAAGAAGAGAGTAAAAGGGACAAAAGCTGCTGGCAAGGCGGTTAACCGATGGTACGATGGCATACCATACTTAACCGTAATCGTTGTATTGAACACCCTCCAATGGCCTACCGCCATGTAACTTACAGCACCTGTGTTACATGGCAGAATCAAATGTGATCTTGGATGTTTGCAGTGTTTGCAACATTTATGTCAGCGCAGCTCAGCGGGATCCATGCCAGGTGGAGCGATAGCAAGAACCCCGGTGTCAACAGTGCAAGGTACAACCTCATCCTTATTCTAAGAGTTGCGCATATTCCAGCTATTTTTCTGCGCAGCTCTGAACTTTTCCAAGCTTTGGTGGAAACCGAGCATCTCTCCCAATCTCACACAGCGCTGCCAGCTATTGCCATGGCGCAATCCATGTCCCTCCGAGACCGACAGGTTGGTAAGTGACGCAAGCTGGATTCTTGTTATGAATTGACCTTTAATGATCTCTTGGCTTTTAGCATCAATTCAAAAGCTGTTGAACTTGAATCATGATCCACAACCGGTTGAAGACATCACCATCGATCAGTCCGGGTCCGGTGGCCTTATCTCCCACTCCACTCCGATCTTGAATGAAGATGGTGACCCCATCTGGAAGGTCTTGGTGTTTGATAAAATGGGCCGAGATGTTATTAGCAGTGTCCTGAGGGTAAACGACCTTCGGGCATGGGGCATAACTATTCATCTGTACGGTCGACGCCTTCTCCCCCTAAATTGGCCCAATCGCTAACGAGGACTCACTCCTAGAAACCTTCATTCACAAAGATACCCTATTCCAGATGTCCCGGTTGTATATTTCGTGGAACCTACCCCCGATAATATCCAAGCGATCACTCGCGACCTTTCTCATGGGCTCTACTCCCCAGCCTACGTGAACTTCCTATCCTCCGTCCCGCGGCCACTTCTCGAGGATTTCGCTTCTCAAATAGTTACTTCTGGCGCATCTGAGCATATTGCGCAGGTTTTCGATCAATATCTCAACTTCATTGTGGCAGAGCCGGACCTCTTCAGTCTAGGGCTTGGAAACGATGCATACTACAAGATCAACAGTCCAAAAACGAGTGATGAAGACCTGGATGGGATTGTTGACAGCGTGGTTAGCGGCTTGTTTAGTGTCAGCGTGACAATGGGTAAGTATTATATCCCACCTTGGATCATCGAAGGAAGTTCTGACTGGCTGGGCAGGTACTATTCCAATCATACGGTGCCCCAAGGGTGGTGCGGCGGAATTGATAGCAACAAAACTGGATCGGAAACTACGAGACCACATCCTCAACTCCAAAGACAACCTCTTTTCGGGCAATCAGAACGCTTTGCCGGGAGTGCCATCCGCACGGCCGGTCCTAATCGTCATGGACCGAAATGTTGATCTAGTCCCCATGCTCTCCCACTCGTGGACATATCAATCACTGGTCCAGGATGTTCTTGAAATGCGCTTGAATCGAATCACCGTGGATGCAGGTGCAGGAGAGGCGGGCTCGGCTAAGGGTTCCAAAAAGTCGTATGACTTGAACAGTACCGACTTCTTCTGGCAGCGTAACGCCGGAGCCCCATTCCCCCAAGTGGCTGAGGATATCGATGCTGAGCTTACGCGGTACAAGGATGATGCGAATGAGATTACAAAAAAGACAGGGGCCTCTTCAATTGAAGATCTCCAGAACGACACCAGCGCCTCCGCGCAACATCTCAAGGCCGCCATCACACTTCTCCCTGAGTTGCGGGAACGCAAGGCAGTTCTTGATATGCACATGAACATTGCCACCGCACTGCTCAAGGGTATCAAGGATCGGCAGTTGGACAACTTCTTCGAGCTAGAAGAGACCGTCACCAAACAATCAAAGTCACAGATCTTGGAACTCATCAATGATCCTTCTAAAGGAAGTGAACCATTGGACAAGCTGCGCTTGTTCGTGATCTGGTTCCTCAGCACTGAAACTGAGCTCAGCCGCTCAGAAATGACTCAGTTCGAAGAGGCCCTGACCAAAGCCGGCGTGCCCGATATTTCCTCGCTTGCCTATGTCCGCCAAGTGCGCGAGATCACTCGTATGACCATGATGACAACAGCCGCTCCAGAACAACAATCCTCCGATCTATTCCGTGGGTTCTCCTCACTTTCCAATCGCCTGACGGATCGCATTACATCGGGCGCTTTAGGTGCCAATTTCGACTCGCTTATCTCAGGGGTAAAGAATTTCCTACCAGCGAACAAGGATCTTACTGTGACCAAGATTACCGAGTCGATCATGGACCCGGCTGCTGCTTCAAGCTCTGCTATTGCAAAGACCGAAAACTACCTTTACTTTGACCCGAGGAGCGCCAACGCCCGTGGCGCCATGCCTCCGGCGTCCGCATCGCGAAACCCGCAAATGCCTGGTGGGATTGGCAGCGCAGGCCCTGGCACCGGTGCCAGTTTCGGACAGCGTCGCCAAGCTTTCAGCGAGGCTATTGTCTTTACAGTTGGCGGTGGAAGCATGGACGAGTACGGCAACTTGCAGGAATGGGTTCGCCGAACAAATGGCCAAGCGGGCGCCGAGGGTGCGCCAGTTCAACGTGCAGCACCTGGACATCGCCGAAGAGTTGTCTATGGAAGCACAGACCTGATGAACGCCACTGAATTCCTGTCAGATTCATTGGCACCTCTCGGTCGGGATAGCTAAATGTAATTGTGGCTAGGGTCGACATCAACATAGAGCCAGCCTGATGGTTGTAAAACATAGTATAATTGAAGCGCTCTGAGGCGTCTATGTCTAATGGCTTTCCTTTCTTAGCATTGACTACTGCTTTAGCGTTTTTGCTCCTTTTTTTCCCTGGCATTCAACATCCAATCCCACCAATGAATATACCTATTCCAGGCAGATGGGGACATATCGAACTCCACCTAATACTCCACCTAATGTTCATGCTAATCCCAAGGTCTCCCCGCGGTCTCGATCAAACCATATTGGGTAAAGCGAAATGAACAGAACTCTCTCGAGTCTAGTCAATTTCACGGCATCATTTTGGAAATCTACAGAAACTCGTGAATATCTGGCACTTGTGGGGTTGAATGTGATCATCTATCAATTCTATGGGGTATCGAAGTATACACCATCATTCCGCCTTCTGCGGCAACAGTCTGGAACCTGATGCCCCAGCGAATTCGATCAATCAGAACTATTTCCAAAATATGTGCGACTTTGGAATCTAGCTTCTTTTCTCGTTCAACTGGATTGCCTCACTTGGCGAATCCTCCATGGTCGCACAAGTGATGTCAAGGCAATATCATCATCCTGGGATCTAACGCCACGACGAGGATATAAGAATCAGACTAACCTGGTGCTTTTTACTATCCAAAAAAATCAAACAAAGAACAATACAGAAAAGAATAACTACTCAACAACTCTGTTGAAAACATCGTCAAGATGACCAACTACGGAGACACCTGGAATACAACCTACGACACCTACGACACCGCAGGATCCGCCTACAATCCTGCGGGCACCTCAACTTATAATCCTACGGGCACCTCAACCTATAATACCTTGGGCTCAACCTACAGCCCCTCGGGCTACGGCACCTACGGCACCAGGGACTACGGCACAGTGGGCTACGGTTCCAATGCCACTGCTTCGACTTATGATACCGACACCGGCCGCGGCACAACCTCCTACGACCCTGCCACCGGCGCCTACGACCAGCATCTTGATTACAACACTCCCACCGGCCGCCGACACCACCGCGAGCGCGTGAACTCGGCTGGCACCTATCGTCACCGCGATGTTGACAGATATGATGACGGATCTACCCGTGTCCACAAGGAGTATGACAATCCAAACACGGGTACTAGCTACCACCGTGACTTTGAGCGTTAAGGCGCTCATTTAGGAGGATTCGCGTTGGGTTTCGACCCAAGCTTGTATATATATCGGCATGAGACCACGAACCTGTTATGAATCTAACAAAACAGATGAAAAAGGCCCAAAAAAAAAAGGTGAAAACCAAAAAAAAAAAAACCAAAAAAAATCTGATCTGTGTCCTCCATTTTAGCGACTACCTGTAAATAGCGCTCGTTTCTGTCATTTCTTGTTTCTGTCACTCGTTTCTATTTCCGTCTGTCGTTTCTGCTTGGGTCGAATTGTGTACATATATAGTCTGGTTTCATTGGGGGCGAAGGTATGGCTTCAATCAAATCAGACAAGAATGCAAATAAAACAAGGATAAATCCTAAACTACTTCCTTTGTATGTTGTATGTATGATATGCTATCGAGGTATATATTGCTAAATGAATACATGTAATGATAACTGGATAAATTTGCCCAGGTGGCTTTACTGTAGGTATATATTTAGACACGACATATGATAAGATGAGCCTATATACACACATCTAAACTAAATGAAATCAATATAAATGGAACCATGTCCACTCCTAGTCCCTATAAATGAAATGTATGAATATCAAATCTCGTTGAGACCTCTTGGCAAAGATGCCTCAGGCCTCCAGAGCCAATGCAAGGCTGACTCCACATCGTAGCACTTCCCTCCGATCAACTCTCAACTTTATTCTGTACAGCCAACGGATGTTGTGCTGAAACAGCTTCTACTCCAGCTTCTCATGCCCCCGTGATCATGTCGCGGAGGACGCTGGGTGGAGGTCGTGTTCTGGGCAACCCAAGCGCTCTCACAACTCCGTCCCCGCAGCCGAAGCGGGTGCTCTCGCCGACCGCCAGCAGCGTTTCCCTTAATTCACAGGCCGCATCACAGCTCTCAACAGAAACTCAGGATCTCACTTCGCGCATTTCAATAGAGAATGGCGAATCTTCGATATCTGCCGCCCCGGCTGCTCCGGGGGCTGAGCTCTCCTGTCCGATCTGCAGCGAACAGATGGTATGCTTGTTCCTATGCCCTATCTATTTCTTAAAGATAAAGTGGGAAGATACTAACTTGTATCCAGATGACTTTGCTGCAGCTAAATAGGTACCGATCTATCATTCCCCCTCACGAGCGCCTTAACGTATGATTAATTTGACCGCAGGCATCTCGACGATATCCATCAGAACCTAGAAGATAGCCACCAGGATGAAGTCAAAGACTGGTTCAAGGTCCAAATGGAAAAGGCAAGGAAATTTCAACCTCTAGCTGTGCTGAATCAGAAGTTGAAAGGCCTGGATGTGTTCGAATCAAACGAGAATCAGAGCGCGTCTCTCCCCAGCCGCCCACTAGCATCCCATGCAGGCGTCCCCGAACCTCCGAGAGTACTAGACCCCGAAGATCTCATCACAAAAGAACACTGGCAAACAAGTTCTATGTACGACGAGTGTCTAGAACCATCATGTGGGAAACGATTGAATGCCACCAACGGCTGCGTGAACTGTCGGAGTTGCGGGAAACTGTTTTGTGAAGAACACACGATGTACCAAATGAAGCTCTCGCGGTCGGCACATCATGAACCGGTGCGAGGAATATGGGCTCGAGTATGCGAAACTTGCTACAAGTCAAGAGAGGGGTACAATGATCATAATGGTAAGTACATTGGCGTTCGGTTCTGGACCAAGCTAAGCAGGCAACAGGAACCGTGAGGAACCAAATGGATGCGTTCAAGTCAATAAGAAAACAGACTGTCGATAAGGAATTTTTGGAGATTTCCCGACTCGAGAAACGACTCACCCGTCTCACCCAGCTGTTGGCTAGTCTACCCCCAGATCAAATACACCCCAGTGCAACCAAGCTTTTCTCTCTTGCGTGGCAAAATGACCAACGGAAGGAAATAGAGCAAACGATTGTCAGCTGGCAAGATGATGCCAGCGTTTCACGATGTCCATTTTGCCAACAGGACTTTTCGGGCTACACATTTCGCAGACACCACTGCAGGACTTGTGGACGAGTCGTCTGCGGCGACCCTAGCACCGAGTGCTCTAGTGAGGTTGGGCTGAGCATTGCTCCTGGTGAGTTTTGAGATGACCTTGCCTTGTGACTTTGGTCTAATTTCCCACAGGCTCGACAGCGACAGCGACCTCTGAGAAAACCAATGCCGATAACCTTGTCAATATTGATGTACGGTTGTGTAAGGAATGCAAAGCGACGCTGTTTGATCGACGCGACTTTAAAGCAGACATGATGCGAAAGCCACCGGAGATCAGGGCCTATGAGAACTTGACCCAATTTGAGAGGGGCATCCGCCTTCATCTACCGAGATTCCAAAAGCTGTTGGCAGCTTTACAGTATGTTTTTCGCTTCTGGTGTCCTACTCCGTCCCTAACAGCATTGTACCAGGGATCCAAGACGACCTCCATCATCGGCTCAAATTGCAGATGCATCCAAGGTGCGCAAGCGACTGATTGACTCTTTTGCGCAGTATGATGTTGCGGCTCGACGTATCCGTGACATGCCAACCCAGTCCCCCACACAACAAAAGCTGCAGAAGGCTATATATCAGCAAGCCAGCAACTTCCTTCACCTCCATATGTTACCTTTGAAATCCCTCCCCAAAATCCTTAAACATACAAACCCCGCATCCGAAAGAATACCCAGCCGAACAAGCTCCCCGAGTACTCCGGTCAGTGGATCTACGGCAGGTCTCCGGCCACCAGAGTCTGCTCTATCATCCATCAAGTACAACAGCGTTGCCGCCAGTGGTAGCAATACTAGCTTATCCAGCGATACCAGCAGTGCTGTCTCAGCCCTGGAAGCTGAGGAAAAGTCTCTCCGAGACCGGCTGATCGTGCTAGAAGAGCAGAAGTTCTTTGTGTCCGAGATGATCGCCGATGCCAACCGGCGGCGCAAATTCGATGAAGTGAGCAGCCTAGCAATGAACGTCGAGGATCTGAGTCGTGAGATCGACCGCGTTAGTGGGATGCTCGCAAGTCTCGACTTCGAAGGTGTTTACACGGGGAATTTGCAGCCAACTTCTTGACTTGAATATTGATTATCGGGATTGGGGTTGGATTTCCGTTCGCACGCTATCTGTACATCTTCCTTACGTCTTTTGGTCTTCCGCCCGTCTACTCTCGCCTGCGCCTTTTTTTTAAAAAAATCTTGGTGTTCTGGCGTTCGAGCAATTTGCTTTACGATGATATGTGCATAGCATCGGGCGTTGGTTCTTTCTAGGATATATACAATCAATGGCTTTTCTATACGTATATTGGCTATTCTTTCGTGTTTTGGATGGTTTAGAAATTGTTTATATGTCAATTATAGAGATCATATATCCATTCACTCGATCAATAGCCTACTCGCAGGAGTCGAGACCTTTCTCACGCGTTAAACAGAAGCAACACACAGAAGAATAAGGACGCAAAGATGTCCCACGACGTAGAACACATACCCACACGCCAGCACAATAAAAAACGCTCCCTCCACCACAGCTTTGGCCACATCTTTGGTTCCTTTCCCCACAGCCTTGGCACCTTTCTTCACAGCTTTGGCGCCTTTCCGCATAGCTTTGGAAAAGCCTCGAAAACTAGCCATGGTAAAGACTGAGAAAGAGGAATTTGTAAACGGTGCTGAAGTAGGACACGAATGAGAGCGTGTCGACAGAGGAATAGAGAGAGGATTGAGGGGTGGAAACACAGGATGCTATACCTTTAGTATAGAGAGGTAACAGAGGAAGCGATCTGTGTAGCACCAACGTGTTGACGAGTAGGCAAGGAGAGATCGAGGTCCCGAGCTGTAATTTGGAGGTAACTATGTGCCTACTACGACTACCATGAAGCGATCTATATACTACGGTGCTAAGCTGCTCCACGGGGACAAAGATACAAAGAAACAAAGACCCGGGTCTAACAAGCTACAATGCCTCACAAGCATAACAGACAATGAAATGCATCAGATGAAACGATCCTTTAATGAAGGTGTTTCAAGCCTGTTTCTAAGGAAACAAAGAACATCGTTCTACCGTCTTCGTGAAAATCGAGGTTATTTCTAACTACGCTCTACCATTCGTACAAATTTGTGGTATAAACTATTTCCATTCTTGCGTATAATATACACCTTGGTCTTCGACCTACTATTGAACTCACCCAACCCTGGACGTACACCTGGATGCTGACGGGCCGGGAGCGGCGGGACCCTAGTAGTGGACGAGACAACATCACTATTGTCTTAACCTCCGGCACGCAAGCAATCGTCGATTGGCTCAAAAGTTATCCCTGAAATAGCCCACCAGCTCAGGACCCGACTCAGTGACGTTGTCGTACAAAGCAGCATGGTCCCGTCCCTCAATGATGAAAAGCTCCTTTGGCTCCTTCGCGACCTTGATAGCATCCTCGCTGTGGAATTTCGTGCTAGCATCGGCACCAGCAATCATCAAAAGAGGACGAGGCGAAATTAGGTAGTTGAAAGCGTAGGCGTCAAAGTTCGCCAAAAGATCCACACTTCTGGTTGCAAACAGACCAGGTGCACGTTCGTGCTGACCACGCGGCGTTTTATAGTATTCCGCCAATTCTTTGACAATGGGTGGGTATTCTGGGGGGCACATCTTGAACGGTTGGAGGAAGGGAAGGGGTAATTGGAATCTGCTGCCCGTTTGCTTCGGTGATTCGGGCTTCGTTTGCTTGGAGGTCATCAATAGATCTTGATGATACGGAACTTGGCTAACTCCGAGATTATCGACGTCGTAAACATTGGAAATTATGCACAACACATGCATATCTTCGACATATAATTATGATATTCCCATAGATATATCCAAAAAGAAAAGAAAAGAGCAAAAAAGAAATCTCAAGTTTTTTTTAGGAATAGCCGAACGCGGGGGTCGAACCCGCAGCCTTAAGATTAAGAGTCTTACGCTCTACCGATTGAGCTAGCCCGGCCGGGCTGTTGAAGAGAGGAGCGATAAAGTGTCTGATGAAGCAAAACGATACCGTTGAAGCTATGTGGGAATATAGACTTCCGAGGCTGCATGGTGGCGGCTCTTAGCGCATGCAGTCCCGTTTGGGATATCTGAATAGTGGACAGGGGATAAAATACATACACATGGTATACTATTTGTACTATTTACTACGTACCTAGGTATGTATCCATGGGTGTAATAATATGCAGGGAAACCCTTATTCTTCGATTCCTAAAGAAAGTATATATATACTCTCCGTCCGCACCCACCTCGACTGCCCAGGTGGTATATCATCCACACCCTTCCTGACTCATCATCACTCTCATCTCTCTTTCCTCTCGTCAACTCCCATCGGCAACATTAAGAGCTGTGGACCAAATTTGTGAATTACCTTAATGACAGAGCTCACTTATGATGATGCCAAGACCATGTAAGTGTTGGATATTTGAGTCGCATATATACCGAGATACCGATTATAATGAGCTAATTATTCTTGGACATATCTGTGTAACACGTAAATCATCGACCTCAAGCCATTCGGAGACATGACCTACACCTGCCGGGGTACGGTTAGGTCTCACTGCCATCACGATAGCACCGACTGGACCTGGCGATAGCCCTACGTGGCATTGCTATAGCTCTCCATCGTGCCAAGGGAATGAGTCACGAAACCATCAATAACAATTGAATCTGACCCAGACGACAAAAATCTGCAATCCGAGAGCCCTGCATAACGGGGGATTCACCACATGAATCCCAGATCTAGTGAACCTACAAGACGTTGGTAATACCACGGGTCTGAAACCGGGCGAACCCAAGGCTCCTTGGATACCCTACAATGATATTCAGAAAACCGAAAGGCAACCACCAAGGCGCAAAATAGCGCGCCCGCTTCGTGGACTGCAAAGTTTGGGCTGCGACTATGGCCTTTCAAGTACCTACCTAGGTACGAGCACGCGGAGCATGCGATCTTCTTGAGGCAGTTGAATACTTCCCCCCCTCTTAGTGGGTCGTGGGAAGTATGGTATTCCCATCCATACTCCCGTCGACATTTTGCACGCCGACCAAGCCCCAACGCCTAGGGACTCCTTCATCCAACCACATCCCAGCTTTCGACGAAGCAAAGCATGTTTCATGTATGTATCCTAGCAAGTCATGCAAATCCTGTCCAATCAGAATATGTCATGGGTTATGGGTCATTGGGACTATGCGGAAACGTGATAATGGGTGGTATCCCTGTTTATATTATCCAAGGAGACCTCCGGGCCTGAAGCCAACCAAAAGAAAAGGCCAAGGCCAAGGAAAACTAGTCCTCAGACTCTCTGCTCGAAAATGAACACAGTTAATTGTCATGGGCAATGTACTTGACACACATAGTAGTATTGCGAAATTATTAAAGTTTAGATATATTAAAGTCTATCTAACTACCCGGACAGCGACTTATGATGTCTGATCCTCCGAAACATAAAACGTTTTTTGAACATTCACACCCTGAAAGAATGTGCCGCCGTTCGTCGGGTTCAGATCTTCCTGGCTACTCGCCCGGCTAGTCGCTGACCCATTCGACGTTTGAATTGTCGTAATCACATGTTGATCTTCCCGACCTAGGTCTGGCCGCCAGTATTGCGGACCGGACGAGGCGGAGCGTGTTCCGTTGACGCTTGAGAGAGGCACGCTGCCGCCCGTGCGCTTGGTTCTGCTCTTGCTTCCTCCCGCCGAGCTCGGGTCGCGGAACCAGCGGAATAAGGGTCGAAGGGTTACCAGACTGCCTGCGGCGATTCCCAGGCTGGCTTCGACATTGGACCAGATTGAGATGTTGGCGGTTGCGTCTATTGAGATTGACTGATGTTAGTTGCTGCTTTCCACTCTCCGTTGATTTTACCGGGTGCATGTAAACCAGAGGGATAGAAACTCACACAGGAAGTCGTCGTCCTTGTAGTCGTGTAAGAAGGGGATGCGAACGATGACTGCTGCGCTCGCACTAAATCCCAATAGGTCAGTACTGAGTTCGATTCCAAGGGATCAAAGGGTAGACATACATGCATCCCATTCCCAGAATGCCCGCCAAGGCACACTTGGTCCTCACATTCATATGTAAATTCCACACTAGGGCAATAGGCAAAAGACCCAGGGTCAGATCACACAAAGTAGCTGTGACACTGTAGACATAGGCTATGGCAATGATATGATCAAGGTTCATGCAGGTGCCAGAAACATCAGCACGAGGGTCCGCCAAAAGGCGAACTTGTTGCCAGAAGAACTCAACTGGTTGACATTGCAGTGTCAACATGAACCAGAAGACAATACCAATAACACAAGTGACGCCAATAACAGCCCATAACACGAGTTTATGTGGCTTGGAAACCGTCAAGCGGAGGAGGGCCAATGCGATAGAGATCTTGGCCAACGCACAGGTCCAGACATAGCTAGTTTGACCAAGCCACCACCACTTTTGGGAAATATTTAGCATGTGATTCTTATCTCGTAAGTGAAGGTTGGAGTCGAATGTCAACATACAAACATTGCGGTTTCCATCGTACCCCTCAGCACGAGATCCTTAGATCTTTGCCCAATTCCATACAATGCGCCAGTGATACCGCATATAGCGAACAAGATGTTCAGCAACTGTCAATCCATCAGTCCCGACCTCAGTTGTGCCTGGAAACCCATCATACATACCATAGCGCATACCATAAATGTATCATCCCAGCCAAAGGCCTTGACGAGTCGAATCCGCACGAAGCATCGTAGACATACGGCAATAAATGAGATTCCAAGGAAGATGGTAGTAATGATGAAGATCGACTGGCTGCGACCTTCGAGGGGCAACATGTTGACCCGGAGAATGAATATATGGTTACCAATTCATGACACACGTACGGTTTCCCTACAAAGTATGCAAGGATGTCCGAAGGTCCGAAGGAACAACAAGAATAAGATATATTAAAGAGAGAAAAATGCTACAATAAGAGAAAACCCACCGCGCAGATCAAGCCTTACGATCACGGGCATGGCGAGAACGGGCCAAGAGAGAGGGGCCAATGCGGGTTCTCGTGTTTGCTGTTTTCCGTAAAAAGAAGGCGGGAAAAGGCGCAAGAAAAAATAGGCAAAATAGGAAAATAAAATAAAATAAAATAAAGTAACCAGAATGACCTCAGGAGCGAACGGGCGACAGACACACTTCCAAGGTTTAAGATGGGAGGCAGCCCTGGAGCTGCTAGGAACCTTGGAACAATGGGCCCTGGCACCGGGCAGAGTTTAGGAGTTTCTAACCTTGGAACGTTGAAGGTTTCACATGTGCGGGAAGGAAATGTCAAACCCCCCCCCCCCCAAAAAAAAGAAAAAGAAAAAAGAAATATGCTAGAGATACCTCTTTTCCAATAGCTTCCCATGTTGCAGGGTTCTCTCATGCAAAGAGACGGAATCAAACCTTCGAGAAAAAAAAATCTCACCCAACCATGTGGAAGCCACCTGCAGGGCAATTGTTCTGAATACAGGAGCCATGGGTTTCAAATGCCACCCGCTTACCTAGGTAAGCCTCTCGCTACTACTCGTACATACAGAGTACAATGTATCGAACATATTCGAAGCACGCACAGGCCTCTTTTCTCCTCGGGTCCAGCCAAACAGTTTGCTCCACTCTGATTACCACCAATCAAATCTAACCGGTGGAGTCGATGGCTTGAAAAGATCCAAGTCAGTGATACTACCACGATGCTACCGTGATGCTAGTGCCGGGACTATTCTATAACGGGTAGTCACTGCTGATAATCCGTTTTGAAGTCTCCAGCCTTGGAAGATTCCAACCAATGTCTTCTTTGTTCTCAGGGGGAGCACTCCTGTCAATCCCAAACTCAGTTGAGCCGGGCTGAAGTCTCTATTGCGGCTATTGCAGGCGACCCTTGTCTACCTTGTCGAAGGCCTGTTATGTGCATTGCCACGGAAAATACTGGCAATATTTGGCGATAGGGCCACACTCGACCAAAGTCCCATCTAAAGGGATGCACCGACCTGGAGTTTGTTTCGATACTCCGCATCGAGATCTGATCATGCAAATCGCCTTGAGGTTCTCAAGGGGGTATATTGTACTCCGTAATCGAGAAGCATTCGATCAGCGGAGACCTCGGCAGACGACCTCATTATTGTGGATTGTCGGAGATTACCTGATACTACTTCCGCGGACCCCACAAGCAACACGGCATTGCCATGCCTGCATGGTCACAGTTTTGTACAATGTATGTTGTATAGCTAACTGCATACTCTGTACGGAGTATACTTGTTCATCATTACCATCTTGGTCTTACAATACAGGAACCCCGGAATAACTTATAGCCCCAATCGCCAATCTAACAATCTACTATGGGTCTCCAGCAAATCGGACTCTTTAGGCCATCCTTACCACCGGTCCATAATTCAAGAGATTAGCTGCAATATAATCTCGGTACGGAGTACGGAGTACATAACCCACAAATGTTCTTGGCATATGGGTCTTCCAAACTGGGCCTGCCAAACTGCGTGCCGAGACAAAGCTATACTCCCTCCAACCATGGATCGCAGTATAAGATGGGGCTCTACTATTTGGTGAAGGGTTCGGCAGATCAAATGAAATTCGTACTCCGCACATGCACAAAGGATATACATATGTACATATGTAGTAACCGGTACCGAGTTACCTCCTACAACATAAATACGGAGTACTCCGTACTGGTCTTGGGGTTTTGGGGAGCACGTGGTGGGGCTGAGATGGAGCTGGTTCTCTGCCAAGTCTGCCCAAGTCCACGGCTCGTGAGGCTGGCCTCGGGTGTACTGCCTGCTTTTTGGAGATGGGACATAAGCGAATAAGCGAAGAATACGTTGTGGAATTGGTAGCAGAGCTTCAAGCTTACTATGACGTACGTTGCGAGCTGTCTTGCCGTCTCCCCATTCAAACATATAGACCAATTGGTCAGCTAGTCATTTCTCTACCTTCTTCCATGTGACATCTACTTATGAATCGACGGGCCCCATCCCGAGGTCTCCAAGGCTGCGCTCAGATCTCTACCCCAGATATGCCATGCTCTAGGTAGATTCCTTGACGACCAAAACAGTGAATTCGCTACAGAATACAAACTCGCATGCTTGAATGAAGCCAAATCGAATATTTACATATCAACTTGCACAGAGCACATCTTTAATCAAGTGGCAAGGCCTCCAGGGCAAATTTACTTCCACTGAGCAGGCTTGGTAGCCTGGAAAGCCTTCAGGATGGAGATCACCTTCTCCAAAGCAGCGACCTCCTTGGCCATCGCGGCAGCAACCTTGGCCTGATCCTCACCCAGCTTCGTGTAGAAGTCCTTGCGGTATGGGGTGGCAGACATGGCAGCACTGAAGATGGGCTTGACAATGAAGGAGTGGTGGGGCTTGAGGGTGTTGCCGTAGGCACCACGGAAGGAGTCAGAGAGCTCTGAGGAGGAGTTGTCGATGTTGTGACGGAGGGCTTGGACGGTGAAGTCGAGGCCTCTGTTGAGAAGGATAACAATTAGTCAATTGTTCATGCAGATTTGTGTATATGGAAGAGATGCCATTGCAATTGGCCTCTTCCGTCACAATCAAGACATGTAAACATACCGGACCAGCCAGACCAGACCTTCAGTGGCAACGTGCTTGCCGGTCTTCAATTCGTTCAGAACAAGGGCCTGCAGGGTCTCAGACTCCGCAGGAGCTGCCTGCTGACGCTCACGGACTTTCTAGAGGGGGTTTTAGAATGTGTCGGTACCGGCGATATAATGTATTGGACGAACCTTGATGTTGCCGAGCAGGTCATTCTTGACTGGGGTGAAAGCCGCAGAACCGAGGACGTCTAGACGTTTCTTGCATTAGTTTGAGGCAGGTCGATGCAAGGGAACAACACGCACCAAAGAGAGTCACCAGCGACTCAGCGGCCTCGAGGAACTCGGTGGTCGAGATGCCATCCTCCGCACCGATGGGGACATCAGCAAAGGACTTGGTGATGGTATCAAACCATGTTCCGTCAGCGGGGATAGCAGGCATTTTATAGAAGAATCTAAGCAGAAAATAGATAGTGGGAGAAAGGAGAAAAGAGCTCAATCAGGAGACCGTTGGATATTGTCAACTTCACCGCTGCTGCCACGCAAGCCAATAGCGGGGCACAAGGGATGTGGGGAGGATGCAAACAGTGTAAACATACCAACACCTTTGGAAGTGTCGACAATTTGTTTGTATCGTTTGCAGCATTTGCATGGAACTGGCAGCGACGTCATCGGATCACCTTACATCGAGATTGGCGATCGCGCTATGAACTTTACTTGGAATTCGTCGTGCCTGGGCCATCTGATTGCTCCTGCGTGTGTCTGGCGCATGCCATTTTGGTCCACGAGAGTACTACATAGTAGATTGTCATGAGCTCTCCACCGGACCAGGCCAATGGGTCGCGGCCAGAAACCGACCCAGGCTCGTCGTACCATGAACATTATCATGGCTTACAGACTGGTTCATATACAGATAAGCAGTTGGTATGTCTCTGTCTCTTGGGGTTTGAGTTACAAAACTGACCTAGTATTCCTTGACAGCGTCATGCTTCTGCCAACCATCTGCATATGACGAACCGGCGGTTTTTCGTCGGTCCAATCCCGGAAGGCTGGCTGCAAGGTCATCGCAAGTCCTGGTATAAGTCTCGACTAAAAATCAGAAACTATACATCGCAGACCGTCTCGTTTTCTGCGGGCCCTGTTGCGACCCATTACGACGAACATGGCGATCGGCCTGGCCCATTGTCACCTGATTTGGATGAAGAGGTTGCCCTGGCCCTAACCAACACAAACACGGAAGCTGTCGAGGGGCAATATGATGAGATTGAAACAGAGGCACAAGAAGTAGCTGCAGCAGAGCCTGTGGGGGAGCTCAGGACCCTAACTCACCCTGAAGCCGAGGCCAGCGGTGACGATCCCTCACCGGAAGAGGATACAGAGACTAGAGATCATAGCGGAGAAGACATCGGAGAGTATAGCGAAGGTGATAACGGAGGGGATGGTGGAGGGGATAGCGGAGAGGATACAGACAGCACACCTAAAGCCAGAACAAGGGGGCAGTACGACACATACGGCAATGATCTTGGTTCATCGTCGTTTGTCACCGCCAGAGAAGAGGTCGCCAGCTCTGCAGACACGGGACAATCAGTAGCTACCATACGAGCTAGCAGATTGGAACCGGCTGAACTGCGACCGAAGTCCCCAGGCTCACATAACACAAATTTGACTGGTCATTCTTCTCCCAATCGTCCAATCACCAATCCATCCACGGCTCCAAGCGAGGCCGATTCAACAACACAGTTGCTTCGAGACAACTACAAGGACAAAGGGAAGCAGAAAAGCAAGGCATCTGGCGTATCTAGAGCAACGCTTCAGCAACACGACCCACAGGATGAAGGTGATACTGGTGCGGATGCGCAAACCCAACGGAGAGTCACTAAGAAGATGGCAAAATTCAACGTGGATGATAAAATCAGACACAAGCAGCAAAAGATGCGCTCCAAAATAGCAAAGACCCAGGGTACAATATCTGCCAATCGACCTCACCGACGAAAAGTGCAAGATGGAGAGATTGTCAAAGCAGAGAAGATGCTGGTCTGCGTAGAGGAGACTCTACAGGACACGCTTCCCGCTGATTACACTGAGAACGACAGCCTGCGCATGGAAACACGGACAGTGGACAAATGGAGGGAGTTCCTCGTCGTATGCCGCAAAAGCTCTGCAGAGCATACGCCGTTTGCCATTCAGATGTACCGCACTCGTGTAATTCCTGATGTGCAACGTCCGAACAGCAAAACGCCTCCTTATTACGAAGTACGGCTCAATCACAAGGGTACCCATGTTAACTTCTATTCCCCTCTTGACAAGACCATTGTTATTTGGCATCCCCGCAAGCATGGAACCAAAATATTTATCCTTCGTCCAAAGTCTGCGGCACACTCTGCTGAATGGTACACTTTCATTCGCCAGGTGCTTGGATGGCGCCGTCCCACCTCACTCCCTATTCACGTCCCTGATCTGGGGGTTTCCCTCATTTTCAAAAATCCTTTCAGCCAGCTTGAGGCAGAACTAAAAGCAGATAATTCTGATAATGAGCACCTAGCAGCAGCTGCGGACCGGCCAGCAGTCGATAACAGATTTGCTGCCGCTACCATCATCCGAGGATGTATGGATATGCTCGAAGGACGTGCCGAGTGGGCCGAGGTCTTGAAAGCTTGGTCCAAGACCGAGAAGATGGGGCTCGCTTGGAAGCGGTACGACCGACTTGAATGGGTATTTGGAGTCAATGAGGAAAAGATGTACGGGGCCATGGGGATGCAATCCTCTCACGAGCTTGAGTTACGGCCAAGGCATCATTACTCTACTAAAACTAGGCATCGGGGCATACAGGAGGAGCCTGCTCCGATCGAAGGATTTCTAGTCCGTCTCACATCCCAGAAGGGTGTGCATCAGCGAATGAACAAGATGTTCTTCAAACGGCTGTACTTCTTTACGCAAGATCATTATTTGTTTTTCTGTCGGCCAGCCAAGGCATTCCCCCGCCACCGCCGAAATGTGCTCCCCAGAAGACGGAAGTGTACCAACTGCGCGTGAAATCTTGGATCAAATGCCGCTCTCCTGGGATGTCAATCCTTATCCACTTGAAAATGGCGAGATTACATGGCTCTCCAGTGGCAACCGGGAATTTGTCAAACGGCACGATGAAGAAGCTTACGCGCACGTGCAGAGGAATGTACACAATATCAGCCAGGCAGACGGGTATATCGACATGTGTCGGGTGAAAGAAGTCCGCGATGTCTATCGAGGTAGCTGCCCTGCAGACCCCAATATCCGGGAAGGACCTTCTGTGGACTTCAATCATGAACCCAGAGACTCACGACAAGATGACGGAGCAACGCGAGAGTTCGACGACGATAGGACATTTGAGATGGTTCTCGATAATGGCCTTGTCATTCGACTCCAGGCATACGATGCTGCCACACGGGGTGAATGGGTCAAACGACTCGATGCACTTGTCAAGTATTGGCACGCTCGCTGCACAGACGATGCCACGGAGCTACAGGCCGTACGGCAGCGCAACATCAAGCTGTTGGATATTGACGAAGCTATGGAATCCGTTGTCGGGCAGTTCGCGAAGAAGTGGGAAGTGAAGAAAGCTGAGGCATCTCCACATTTGCACAACATGTGTTCGCTGTCTGGTTGTCGGACTATCAAGGTAGGTTATCGCAGCATTCCATCAGATGATTACAAGCACAATCCACTGACAACACCAACAGATGTCCGGCCACCTCTATCGCAAGCCCCGTCGTCACACTACTTTCCACCAATGCGATGTCATCCTCACAGCAGGCAAGCTGTTAATTTTCCGGAGCACACTGCGTAGGCGAAACGGCACCGAGATTCCACACATTCATCAAGAACATGAAACGACCATCGAGCTCGAAGATTGCTATATTTATTCTGGTTTGATTACTGAGAACGACTTGCTGTATGCCAACCAGACATTCGACAGCAACAACCCCGGTCTTCATGCTCTGCCACGGGTGTACCTCGATTCAGACGCCTTCACAAGTCGCGATGAGGACACTGCTATCACCTTCGTGGTCTGGCAACCGTTGAGTAAGAGTTACTTCCGAGCCCAGGAAATAGGGGAGCAAGGCAAAGCCAAACGATCCTTGCGTCATGTGTCCACGCTGGGCAAGCATGGCCGTACTATCGTGTTTAAAGCACGTAGTCGAGTGGAAAAGGACCGTTGGGTGATGAGCATTTCCTCGGAAATTGACCGTCTCCAGGAGGAGAAACATGAAGACATACGGCTTGTTTCTCCATAATTACTGATTTCATTGCCTGCATTGTCTGCATTTCTCGGCCATTCATGATTCTTATTCTATTGGTATATACCACTTCGTTTTCTCCTTTTTTCTCTCTCTCTTCTCGGTAGCTTCCTCTTTTCACCCGCATACGCATAGACAGCATTTGTTACTCAAATAGTAATACAATGATATCCAGAATACATTCCCAATATATGTACAAGTCCGAGTCTCACCAGACACAGGAAAATCCAGCTCTATCAACATATACAAAAGGCCAATATGCGCCAAACCCCATCTATAACCAGCAACCAGGTAATCAGTTCAACACCGGCTGCTCGAGCTTAACAGCATTCTTCAAAACACGATCCCGTACACTCTTTCGATACACATCCGCAGCCGCATCATCCGACGCAGACTCAGATTCCCAGTCCGTCCACTTGAGCCATCGCATCCGCGGTCCCAGCACCGCAAATACCTGCCCGGTGATCAAACTGAGACTGACAGGCCCGTACGTATTGCTATCCAGCGTCTTCCGCGGATCCTCCGCATCACCCTCCAACCAAACATGATTCCACGGGACGATCTGCGTCTGCCGCAGACATGGCTCGCGAGTCGTGATCCGGTCACCGGGTAGACCGATGATGCGCTTAATAGCGATATGAGACGGATTTGCAGGGGAACTATATACGAAAGATATTGTTAGTGTTTGTTGTTGAACTTGACTCCGTAAAGAAAGAGGTATAAAGCAAAATAAGATAAAACACGCATTGCAAAAGCTCACCGGAAAGTAACCACCATCCCCGTTCCAGCTTCCGCTCTTTTTTTGAACGGCATTATAGATCCCCACGGCCACATGTTGACCGCCACTATGTCGCTCTTCGTTTGCGTTTGCGCATACTCCTCGTTCAGGTATGGTGTCATTGACGGCCCGCGAACCCACATCACTTGCATTACATGTTCTGGGAAGAATAGTGCGATCGGGAGCACGGGTGCTACCCAGCGGAGAGTGTTGCATGCTCGTCGGACTGGGTATGGGAGGGCGGAGATGCGTTGGCGGAGGTTTGTGAGGAAATGGGAGATGAAGGGTGTTCGTCTGTGTTGCGAGAGGGATGGGCCCTCGTATGTTATGGGTTCTGCGGGTTGGGGCTTCTTTGGCTCTTCCGGGACATGGACTCGGAATCGCGGATTGGGGGTTGGTATTCCTCTTGGCCGTTGTGGTTTCGACATTTTTTTGGAGGTGGAGGCGGAGGTCGGAGGTGTCGGGGGATTTGCAGGCAATTAATTGTGTTGGAGATGGGGCGTTCGGTTCAGCTAGTCGAGTTTCATTATGTAGCTTTGATAATCCGGAGAGACTTGTAAATGGAATTGGAGCGAAGTGGTCTTGAGCTGGAAGCCGGAATCATGATCAAATGCGCGATATGATACGGTGTTTGCACTGTTTGCATCCTGGGGTTTAAGAGTGAGCTAACGCTCAGATGATTCCAAGGTTGTCTTCGTAGAAGATAGTACAAAGAAGAAAAGAACCTATTTCAATTATAAATGTTGCCCTTACTGATACGACAACTCTATCAAAGTATGGACATGAACTGGTCAATGTCTCATCTTCGCCTTATATGCTACGAGTATAGATAGAGAAACACCAAGACTTAGAATGGTCCAAGGGGGCCTTTGCAAAATCCGCTTTTTAGCTAACGTGGTATTACAGGAGGTAAAAGAATTATGTTCGTTGAGTATCATGTGATAGCGATCGTGAATCGTGTCGGGAGCAAGTTGGTACATGCCTCAACTGTGTGCATGCCGAGTAAGGCACGCAACAGTTTATTGGCATGGCAATTCAAGCATCGCTACTCTCAGCCAAATCCTCCTGTGTGGGAGGGAAATACTTCCTACAATCATTGTCAGTATCTGACCAAGCAGTGTGAGAGACGGGAAAAACTTACGGAATAGATTCCTCATAGGCGGTCACATCCTTTTGCTCAAAGTTACAGAAGATGACCCTCTCCAGCTTTCCGATGTTAGGTCCGACGAGGAACTTTCGCACTTCGTTGATGGCATCCTCAGCAGCGTATCGACTGGGATAACCATAGACTCCGGTGCTGATAGCAGAAAAGGCAATGCTCTTCATGCCGTTTTCGACTGCCAATTCCAGGCTGCGTCGGTAGCAGGATTGAAGGAGTGCGACGGGGTCCTCTTCCTTCCTGTAGATTGGGCCGACTGTGTGAATCACACGCTTACAAGGCAGATTGTAGGCGGAGGTGATTTTTGCATCGCCAGTCTCGCATCCGTCAAGATGGTAGCATTCTTCAAGTAGCTTGGGACCAGCAGCTCGGTGAATTGCACCGTCCACACCGCCACCACCGAGAAGAGTCTGATTAGCAGCGTTGACAATACAGTCCACTTGGAGCTTGGTGATGTCATTGCGGATGATAGAGATCGTGTTGTTGAGAGACTGAGTGGGCGGAAATCTTGAGGACACAGGAACGAGCTTCTTCGTACGGTACAGAAGTGCCACAGTAGGGATATCAGCCAGGGCCAGAAGTGAAGACATGATGTAGAAAAATCCAGGTGAGGCTGGATCCAAGAGGAACTTGAAGAGGACGTCGAAGAGGAATATTTACTATGGAAGTAGGTATTGGCCTGGAAGCTCAAGTGGGGATAGGCCAATCCCGCGCACGGACCATCCGGGGAGATGCAGTCACGTGATAATGTCTATACATTGGAGATGTGAGAAAGTCTTACTAGGAGAGCTGGAGATAAAAGGGAAATAATTGATATTTTGTAGAGAAAAAGTGTATTTTTACATATAGTCTACTTTGAAATTAACAATCTTAGTGGTGTAATAAAGAAACCAACAATGCATCGAAGAATACATATCCACACAATTGTAGGATGCATAATTCCACGCATAAGGCCAAACAAAAGCAGAGGGAACAAGACCAATTCCAAATATTTTCTTGTTTCATTATAAATACGATTATCCTAGAAACTCATGCTCTTGCATCAAGCACTATCTAATAAATACCAAATGCCTTTGCCACAGGACCTGTCTACCTAGGTAGATGTCTAGGGATAAGACACACCCAATCGTATATGTTGTATGTACTCTGTCCTCCGCACTCCACAAGGTACATATGTAATCTCATCCTAAGATTAAGTTTCGACTACGGAATACTCCGTACAAGTCATCCTGCTGCGATGTACTCCATACGGCAAGCTGCATTGCATTACCGCCTGCACCTAGCTTAAAGAGACGGGCTTCTGTGCCGCTCAACACGTGGGACAAGTGTTCCAGATCAGGGCTACTATCATTGGTCCTATAAGACACGAGGCAGAAAAGGTACGGAGTACGGGGTGTATCTGTGGCTCATAAAACATCGACCCGGGAGCCAAGCCCGGGATTTGGCATGGCAGTGGAGGAGCTAGCAGGAGACGAATTGATTGGTGCAAGAGCTCGGTGACACATGGTTGGCGTTTCTCTGTGGATCAGTCATGCCACAGCTTTTTTTTTCGAGCTCTACGCATGAAGTTTCTTCAAGTGAATATGAGGGAGAGAGGTGGAACTTAGACACAGAAGTCACCATGCATGTACTATCGACTCCCACAAAATCATGCAAATCCCGAGTCGCACTAAAAATGAAAACTGGAGTAAGCGGGTAATTGGCTAGACTGTCCAGATCCCCGGCGCCTTGACTGCGTTGGGATTAGGTACAGGCCCGGGTCAAAGACCTCCCTGTCAAGATATCAACCTTCTATCCTAGGCAATACTACTCCGCACTCCGTACTTGAACTTGGGAAATGACAGGGAGTACTACTTGGTATAGGGGATCAATTAAACCCGTACGGCGTTCATAGGGAATTATCCAGAGTGGGTTCATATTTCCTCTGGCCCACCTCTCTCCACCGTGAAGGGACCCTAAGACCCTACCAGACGCTGTCAGAACCTGTCAGAACCTGTCAGATCAGCCGTGGACCACCGTTTTTCAACGTCAGTTCCCCTTTCGACTAGCATGACATGGATCCGCGGGGACCCAGCCCATGTGTTTTAATGGTTATATTTGACGATTGCCGATCTCTCGGTTATGCTTGTCGATGACTTCTGTTCCAGTTGGGGGGTTTTCCGCTAGTCCAGTCATCTTTCACTTGAAACGATAAAAATAGCATTGAGATAATCTATTGGTTGGAAGGGGAAATATCCGGGAAAAGGGGATAAAATTATGGCTCCGCTCCCAAAATTGCCATCGTACTAGGACCGTTTAGGGCGAACCTGTTCTTCTTTTTGCTTCCATTCGGAGATTGCCATGAAAGTAAGGTACTGGGTTAACAGGGATTGAGTGGATACGATGTAGGATATTCTGAGATCAAGGAATTGGTACTTTTGTCCTTCAGAAACAGCAGAGTTAAAATAAAATAAGATGGTCAAATTCAACTTAAAATGAAAGCTACCTACTCGGTACCTTGGTACCTCCCTGCTCTTCAGGCGGAACCTCGCAGCTGTCAAATTCAAAGCTCTCCAATCATCTTTCTATTTGATATGTGGTAGCTCAGATTTTTTTAAAAAAAGGAAAAAAGGAAAAAAAAAAAGTTTATTCAACGTCACCGGGGAAATCCTATTCGTTCAGGAATTAATAATTTAACCTTGGAATGGGCTGGACTTGTCAATGCATATGTCAAAAATTCTTGGGGTGCATTAACCCTGTGTCAAAATACTCCAATGGGCCATACCTGCAGCTTGGAATGTGCAGCTCTACGGAGTATCGGACCCTTGATTCGTTTGAGTTTGAACTAGGAAATGATTGGTGCGTTTGTATTCAACCAGTTCTCGCCTAATCGGCTATATGCTACTGTGTATTTGGAATGATCCTCGTTACGAGTCAGGATATTCATTGAGAGATCTACAACCTAACCTTTGAGGACCGATACGGAATATGAGAATGTCATATAGTATATACCCAAGTGCCAAGCAACTTCGCTTATTTGAAGCTTTTGGTCCCCCCTAACATCCTTGCTAGTACATTGTATGACAGCGATAGGGACGGGTATCCATATGATCATCATCCACTTTGTCCAATAAAGAACCGTTTGAACCTTCACCGAGATGTAGCCGAGCCGGCCGCGCAACTCGAGACCGGAAGGATCTCCGTGCATATGATTTATGTATGTTGTATAGCCTACTGCATGTACAACCTATTTCTATAGTACTTTGACTCCCTCGTCTGCAAATGGTCTCGATTACAGCAAGCATGCATCCGACGTAGATCAATTCTCTGGGAGAAGCACTAAAAAAACTATTGATGTCGAGTACAGGATTCAAAAAGAGCGAGAGATCGCCGAGCGGTCAAGTGCTTCCAGCATATGCGGAGTATATAATATCGTATTGCGCCAGTCTCTATTTGGTATCACGAGTGAGAAGATATATACTTAAAAGGTATATGGAGATGGCGATCTGCTCAAAATAGGTAAGAATCGTACCTCGCAACGGACGCACATAGGGAACGCAGCATATCACCCAAAATTGACAACAACCCACACGGCTGCAAATCTCCAGGCACACCCAGGTAGTCAGCATCTTTACTCCTCAGCCGTGTTGACCCGCAAAAAACCAATTTCGCACGCGTCCTCCGTATGGAGTACGTATATATCATCGCAAGCACCAGCACAGGCCAAACTGTAGATGAAGTCCCGAGATCCGCATAAAAAGGTAAAAAGGCATAATGAACATAACCTATAACTATAATACAACATATAATATTCTAGAAATAGGGCCATGTAAACCTGGAGCGGACTGACACTATCCACTGCGTATCCACCGGCGGATCTTAATTAATCCCAGCCGTTTTTCTCATTTCCTCGCGTGGCTGAGTATGGAGTTATGGAGTATACGGAATACAATCTCCCAAATCTCTGGACCCGACCTCAGTCCTCGGCTTCCTATTTATGTGATAGATTTGAGTAGGGTTTGTTAGAGATTCGTATTAGAGTAATATGCATACATCGTACATCGTCGATCCATGACTATCCATGACTCGGGTCTGTTTTCCGTATGTTGTACAAGATTGAGATCGCCAGGATGTTTATCAAGATGTCTATCAATGCATGATTCATGTACTTCACACTCCACGGCGGTACTCTCCGACATTCACTCGGAGATTCTAAAGGCGATCACGATGGTATCGGGATTTGCACAGATGCCGAATAGTATATTAGTGGAGTCCACATTCCTTTTTTCCACTGAAGATGGGGTGGAGCATTGAAAACGGTCAATCCACTTGTAATCTCGTTAATCTCTCAGGAGAACCTTTGGGCTTGAGCTAGTCCCGTATTGGGACTACTGGCTGGCGCTAAGTGCCTAGTCTCTGAAAAGAAATCGAAATCAAAAAAAAAAAAAAAAAAAGGAATCAGAGAAAGTCCCGCTGATCGAAGCGGTCTATGTATCTGACTTGGTGGAGTCTGGGAACGGTCCGGTTTGATTTCCCCGTTTTTATTTGATTTTGGCTGTTCTGGTTATTCTCCCCTGTCATGGAGATTCTTCCTAAATGTCGGTCTGATCGAGAATCCACAGGGCGAAATGAGTAAATCCCTAAACCTCTTGGCTATATCGTAGAGTTTTCCCAGATTGAAACGTGCAGCTATCGTGAGCTATCGTTGAACCACGCAGATCAGTGGCGATTTCACTATTCATTATTCCGTCCATAGGATGTCCCCTGTTGAATTGAGGAGACCAAAAAAAAAGAAAGAAAAGAAAGAAGGCAAAAAAAAGAACTAGGGGAATATCCATGTAAATCACTTATCACAATATAGTACATGTAGTCACCGCATATATATTTCACAGGACGGAGCCGTTACCAATAGTCCCGTCTGAACTAGTATCAAAAGACAATTCCCAACTTTGGAATATCGTAGATCTGACACGTTTCGATGAGGAGTTCGGTTCGATCTGTCACCCAATTAGACACAAGATATCTTGCAGGGTATAAATTCCCGTCATATTGCCGGAATAGGACCACTCTTATCCCCTTCTGGCGCAGTACAGCCAAAATCCCTGGCTAGTTCACAAGAGCCTTGTCGACGTTGCCGTTCCTTTGCCGTACGTGCAGATTGGCGTTGCGGATTTGACCTGATTTTTGAGAAAGACACCCCATTTTCCCCACCTCGACTCCTCTCCTTGGTCAATTTCGGGATAGGATCGGACCCTCACTTCCTTTTCTCTTCCTTCTTGATCTTTTGGTCAACTTGCAGCTGTCAACTTACTCTTTTGAGACTAGAGATCGGAGAGATTCCCGGGTGTCTCCACTGGGCGAGCTAAATAATCCCCTGAACAGCCACACTTCGGAGTCTCGGGTGATGGCATGATGATTTCTTCGTTGGGGCTATGGAGGTTATGGGGGTATTGCCGGAGATTTTACTGTGTACGGTGTATGGACGTGAACCGTGCTGGTCTGCACGGTTATAACATCCCGGTGAGGGGAATCTGTCTTAGCTCCCTTCTCGGGGTTGAGTTACCAGATAGCCTTGCAATGATTCTCGGCTGAATCGATGAAACTGCAAAGATTGGCTAGTATTATGTTGTTGTCTTGAATCGATCAAGTAGTGTGTACGGCGACAGCCCTAAATGATCTCAGTTCGACTTTATGGGCATCGGAGAAAAAGTGATAGTCAACGGTCGATGCGCACTAAAATTGTAAAATTGGGATCGGATCTTAAACTCTTGCCAACTTGAGGAAACTGAGTTGTCACTCATCTCCTTGCGGTTAGGAGTCTGTATTCTCCACAATCGGGAAAACATTCCCACAATATATTGTTTTTGTCAGAATCGAGCTCAGGGGAGAAACGGTTTTAACGGTTGTCGATCAACTTACTCTGAGATCATTGTCTCCAGTCGTCTGCACTGGTCTCCAGTTATTTTGTGAAGTACATTTCTCTTCTTAGGCAATGATTTTCACCTTTACTAGCGGTTGTATCGTAAAGTAAATGTCATGAAAAAAAGAGGCGCGTGGCCAAGGATCGGCATCTTCTCTAACTGGAGATAGCTTGATGTGGGCGTCAAATCTCGTCGAGAATTCATGTCATTGGTTGCTAGAGGTGAATCTCTGGTGAAGTGGTAGCCATCTCTCCAATATCTCCCTCAAATGGGGCCAAGGGAGCGTAGACACGTGAATATCTTCAATGCCGAAAGCCACTTTTCAAGGATTTTTCTTCTCCACCAGACTCTTTCCTATATTTTGAATACCTCCTTAACACCAGTGATATTCTCAGTGGGACGCGACCCGTAAAAAAATAAACTACTTGTTAAGGCTGCGTAATTCATCCTGCACTCCTAGTTGCCGTAAAAAGGCAACCGGGATAGACTCCATTAAAAACTGGTTCTGGTTTTTTTTTCCCCCGTATTGAAAACGACTGGGTCAAATGCAGAAATTATACTTCGATCGTATCTGATTCATCGTAGCGCACTGCGACCGGGCTAGTGCGACCAGTTGCGATTCTGATAGTTCAGATCGAAAGACGCCGAGACATCGCGGGGAAATCCGGTGCCCCTGATGAATGCCCCAGGCACACTTCGTATGATGTACAATCTATGGAGTACTACAAATGTGACTATGGATTTCAGCCTCAGATCCATTATGATCAGTCTCATCGGGGTTCAGCATTGGGAGATTCTTACCTGCACCCTGTCTCTCCCAAAGCCCCATTATCGTGCAGGTGGAGAATCTCCCAATCGTAGAGAGATCCTTACTGCATTCATGTTCGGCAGATGGAGGTGACCTACCGTGCATGCGCTAAATCTCCAGTGCGCACGGAATGCATCGCAGAGTGGCTGAAATCGTGAGATCCGGCTGGTGCACTGGTCTCTCGAGATGCAGCGACTACTGTGCAGATTGATTCCACGTCGATTTGGGACCCGTCAACAAGTCCTTTGTACATGTATACGGTTATACGCCGCATTCTCATTCTTGGGGAAAACACCGGGCCAGTGCATGAGCGGATTCATCTGCACCGGGGATCAAATATGTATCAGACTCGGGATTTGCTCTTGCTTCTATGCATGGAAAAGATATCACAAATAGCTTCAAGGCTGATCGAGGTGATCGCATCAGACGTACTCCGTACGAACGTACAGCCTTCGTACAGCCGGCGAAAACCGTCGCAGATCAACTGTATTGGATATCACGGAGATCTCGAGGCGATTGCCTTTCACCGTTTTCGGGTCTTCCTCTTTTAGACCTTGGGCCGACCGTTGGGCCATACGATATATATTGTACATCATTATGGGTCTTCGTGCCTCCCTTGAGTCTGTGCGCTTAAGTGAGATCAAGGAGGCGAATGGGGCTATAATGGCTGCCCTGCCGTGCCACGCTTGGTAGGGATAGATCAGACAATTTTGATTTTTCACTACGGAGTACGGAGTAGACGGTCAGGATTCCAGAGTCTACCTAGGTAAAGGGAAAATATCGGATGACGTCCAACGTGGTGGGTCCGAAGACAAACTTAAAGCTCCAGAAATTAGATTTTCTCAATATGAGAGCTTTGATCCTTCGGCTTGAGACAGCTGCACAAAATAAAATAGGAATCGGTAGGAAAATCAGAATTTTCCAAGACACTCTAGAGAAAGCGCAGAACACTATCGAAGCCGGGATTTGATCCTGGACTTTACGCAGGGCGCCTGGAAAGGCAACCAGCCCATATTCCTCTCTTCCTACGGAGTATATCCCCGGGATTTTCACGCTTTCAGCCAGCACAGTTTTCATATTGTAGATGTCAGGGTTAGAAAGGCTGAGATGGAGTGAAGCCCACGCGATCTCGCCAATAAACGTCCCGTGTTCGATCTCGATCTCTGTAAAGCTTATGCAACGTGTGTTGCAATACCCTTGCGATCCGATCCTTTCGGCGGGTACTCAAGGGGGTAGCGTGCTCCGAGAACTGACGAATTATTAATTAATTAATTAATTAATTAATTTTCCTTCTTAGTGTGCTTTTCCCTGTTCTTTTTTTTTTTCGCTTTTTCCTTTTGTGATCTCACCTGCGCCCGATCTTGGCTTGAAACGGCGTTGTGGCTCAGTGACGTAAAGAGTACTGTATGGCTGGGTATTATTCTGTTCGAATAGGTGTCAAGAGATGAGAGATTCACATTGCACGAGAAGTATGGACAGTGCAAGTATAAGTAAGAAAATAGCGAAAATAAGAATAAAACTAAACAAACATAAAATAAACTCGAGTGAACCATGGAACGTTGTAATCCGGACCACATCGGGCACTTTCAGATCTGACTGTGTAACCTCAGCCACGTCTCTGATTCCCCCCCCGGGGCCAGTTGCGATGGAAAGAGCCCCTCTGTGTCCCCATTCCAGAGATCTTGAATTAGTGTATACTCCCCCCTTGTGCATCTTGTGTTCCCCCTTTGTGACACTGCTTGGGGTTGCATGTCCCCCAGACTCGATGCTTTACTTTGTATTTGAGTCATTTGTTCATCTAATCTGGGGCTGTGGGATGTGTCTTGCGCACAGGCTACAGTATGCAGGCTCAAGAGTGGACAGATCTTCCAAGGTCGCCTCCCAAGTTGGTTTGAACCCTGGACTACTGTAATTATTGGAGCACTCCCGAGGTCGTGGACAGGATAGATCTGACATCATATCCTTCACTATTAATAAGCCCGATCAAACCACCAAAAAACTTGGGTTTCGTTCGTGGCCCGAGGCTGACATTTTATCCACTCTGAATCGGAGATCTCTCTCATGTGACACGGATGCATATACATGTATTCGTACATGATACTTGTCGTCAAGTCGATCTTATGGTTTCTCTTTGATCACCCTGCACTATTTGGTATATACATAATAAAAATAACAAATAACAATACAACTAGATTGATTCCAGAATACTAGTGCATAATGATGAGCTTGAACTATCGTCCACTAGCTTTTCTTTTTGTTGGACCACTCGGCCGGTGTTCAGCCGTCCGCTAGCACGTTGAGAATCGGCCGTTTCTCTCGATCGATCCTAGTTTCTGGGGTAAGCTAATCTCATAATTTTTTCCCCTTCTTTCTCTCTTTCCTATTTAATGTTTACCAAATATGGGCGTTGATAATATATTGGATATTGGATAGTTTGTGGGTCATGACTAGGTAGATTATATATATACTACAAAGATGTTAGAGGTTCCTGACCGGTGTCGCATTGTCTGTTATCCAGAGACACACCGAGGACACCCTGCAGGTTCCAGAAGTATCCAATTACAAAGCTAATTAGATACGCACATCGATGTAGTTTGCACAGCCTCTACTCCATATATAAAGAAAACTATCTCTAATTATTCGGCTCCACTGAGATATCAACTAAAGACCTAAAAGCTCAACTAGTGATAGGTATGATCCCGATGACCCGCAGTTGGTAATTTGCCTTGTAAAGAAAACCAGGTTATGACGATCTGGCAATTTCGCAGTAATTTTCCCCCTGTTCGGATCTCGATCTATTCCAAGGTTTTATGGTTTTATTTAATTTAATTTCACTTTTTTCTTTTTTTTCCTTTTTTTTTTTTAAAAAAAAACCTCCCAAATTTAAATTCTCTTTTCTCTCTTTTTATTATTTATATATTTATATTTTGATAGCAAAATAATTAAAAATTAAAAAGAAAAAAAACATTAACTTCCTGTACTCCTCTCTAAGCTTCCCGTTTTCACTCTAAAGCCCGAAATGAAGTAGCCTCGATCCCCTTTGATTTTGGTTTTTTGGCTTTTCCCCTCTCTTAAGGTGTCTTTTATATTTATCCCCATTCCACCTCGTGCTTTCATATTTGGATTGACATTCCCATTTCCACGCTTTATATCCCTTGCGTTTACGATCTTGACTTTTTTTTTTCCTTTTTCTTTTTTGGTTTTGATCAAGGTTTTACGAGACTTTGTGTTGGAGGGGTTTATTTTATTCTTCCTCTCTATCTATTTCTTTCTCCCTCTTTATTTTCTTTCCTAAGTTTGATTAATTTTGACTCTGGAAAAAAAGAAGAAGAAGAGACAGGAAAAAAAGAGAAAGAGAGAAAGAGAAGGTAATTGCTGGTTAACTTATCGGGTTACTCGGGCTCCATCTGAACGCCACAGCTTCCAACGCCCCCCGGGATCTTTGGATCGGTTGGATCTTGGGATCTGGGCCTCTTTTCCATCACATTCGGCACGAACAGGTGGAACACTTTTCCCTTGTCGCACGAGAAGGCGACTTTCAGGCGACCTCCGTTGAACTTTGTTTTATTCCGGGGGATTTATTTATCAACGTGATGGGGTCTTTGGAAGCCGCATCTAGGCACAGGTTAGTCTTGCGAGCTCACGGTCAGTCTTCCATTGCTGACCAAGCTTCGATTCACAGAGACCCTTTACCCGCGATAGGTTTCCTAGGGAAAGACGGATCGGGATACACCTCGAGACACCCTTCAAGCACTGGTTCTCCAACTCCTCTGATGAGTCCCAACGCCATGTACACCGGACAACCTCTGCCTTACTCCTACACGTCGAATGCACCACCAGGGTACATCTCGTCGCCGGAGACACGTCGCACCCTTGAAGACGAAAAGGAAAAACACACTCCAAGGCAATCCCTCCCATCAATCCACGAGGCCCTTGGGAATGACAATCCTCTCCCATACCCTGCATCTACCTCCGCTCCACCACCACAATCCGCACACCCTACGCCGCCTTCACATCTCATCGGACGACCGAGCGCAGAAGGTCCAGCTGGACCACCCAATCCCTTTTCCAATGGACCGACGGGACCCTTAATGCGGGAACCCGGTTACCCTCATCAACCTCAGCTGCAGGATACATCGCGCTCCAGTCTCACCTCTATCAACACACAAGATTCGCGTAACCCTTCACTCCACTCCCTCAGCACCGGCAAATCCCCTACACAAAGCGCCAAGACAGGCATCACCTCGGTTGGATCGCAAAATTCATCTGGGTATGAGTACAGTGCGCCAACCTCCGCCGGTAGCGTGGCTTCGCCCAATGGTTACGGCCATTTCCCTCCAAATTACTCCTTCCAATCTCAGTCCGGCCACTCATACCCTCCTCCCTACGATCGTCCCTACATGGGGGCACCACGTGTGGAAGAAGTCAAGGGTGGGTTTGTGGGTCGACCAGGTCCTCCCCATAGCGACTCTGGAAAACGACATCTTGACGTTTATGATGTGGAGACATCTTTGAATGAGGTATGGATTTTCCTTTTTCTTCCCTTTTTTTTCTCGAATCGCTTGACCATCATTTCTATTTTCGAACCACATTGGACAAAATTGATAAATGGCTTGTCAAATCTCCGGAAATTACATGTGGGCTGACATTGTGGACCAGATCGCCGAGTTAAGTACGCGAACCCTAGACTTTTCACGGCACTACGCGGCTCGTGCACATCAGACACAGCGTTCTGGCCCGCTATTAGGGTCTCTCCCCTCGCTAAATGAGGTGGAGGACATGCTCCATATGCAACGGCGGAACCAAGATGCCCTGATTCGGATACGCACAGCCGTGGTGAACCAAGAACAGGCTCTGGCCGAACAAATGGCGCAGCGGAAGGCGTTCAAGACCGAAGATGACCACATGGCGATGTACCAAGAAGAGTTTAAAGGCACGGGCGGTTTTGCAGGTGCAGACCCAAAGAAACGGCGTGGAGTAAGTTCTGGACTCTCGTTTCCCCTGGATTGACACCTTGTCATCCACCCCCACACCCTGAATGTGTTTGGCTAACCCCGTTTTACAGAAGGCGGCCCCTCCTGGTCGTTGCCACAGCTGTAACCGAGCCGAAACACCAGAATGGCGTCGGGGCCCAGATGGTGCCCGGACATTGTGTAACGCCTGCGGTCTACATTACGCCAAGCTGACTCGCAAGATGGGCGCTCATAAGGCGGTAAGTATGGGTTCAAATCTGAAGCCCAAGTCGGTTCTCGACTCCGCCTCACCAACCAGTCATTAAGCTTCTTTTCTTTTCATGTGGCGTTGGAAAAGGTGGGAAATAGAAGGCAAACGGAGTTCAGTGGCCATTTTTCTTTGGGAATTCTGCTATTTTTTTCCCTGTTCGGCATCTTCTCTGATTTTTATGTCTTCCCTTTGTGATCTTTTTTTATTTTGGGACCTTCCCTACTCGGTGCTCTATATAATACCCCCCAACAGCTTCCAAGGTACTGGGAGAAAAAACGGCTTCAGCATAGATATTCCCCCTTTGATGATTCAATAGCCATTGGCCTTTTTCTGAAACTGGTTGCTTTTGCTTTTTTTTTCCTTTTCTTTTCCCCTCTTTTACCTTCTCTCTGTTCCGGTCCAATACCGTTATTGGTTTATACCCTGCATTTTTTTTTGGTTCCCTGAACTGTTCTGTTCGAGTATGTCCCTGATATGATGTGTGTACGATCTCTCATTCAGCGTTACATTTATGGTTCCTAGTCGATATTTCATATTCGATCAAGGTTTTATGACACTTTCTTTTATTCTTCAAGTGGAAATGGAAGAATTGTTCGGATGGCAACACTAATTGAATATCAAAATCTCAGCTTTACAAATCTAGTCACCACATGTAGTCTCGGCCGTAAAACTTCGCCGCAAGGGCTCGGTACCGAATGCGGTTCTGGGGTAACTTTATTTATCTATAATTATCCATGGATATCTACCTAGGTACGTATGGCATGACCTCGCGTAGTTCTTTTCTGATTGCAGTTCATTCTCTTAATGGGTATTGGTCACATGCGTTGTGGCAATGGGAAATATGGCATGATCTCTTGGCTGTTTTACAAGGCCCGATTCGCTGTACAATAGATATTGTACATGCCAATGGGGTAATATATGGGATATTAATATTAATGAAATTCGTAATTGATTTAATTGGAAGCGGGTTTCAGATCTTCAATACATTGTACGGAGTATGGTGGAACCCGATTATTTGCACTTTCAAGGGTTTTCTTCCTTTCAGAGGGAAATCCTCTACGGAGCAACGAGAAAAACAACCAATAGCTCATCCCGAGTAAGAATTAGTTTGGCCTGTTCGACCAGCGGGGTTGGCTATTTGTGTTTGGATAATCAGATCTGATCTACGGAGTATTCGGATCGGGATCGGAGAATCGGACATGAGATCTCAAAATTAAATTTAGATTAAATGCATATTAAATATACAGAATATTTTTAGTACATATCCCAGTGAGTATCAACAATATACGGGTAAGATCCTACTAGACTCCGTACTATAATGTGAGATAATATCTATATCAAATTTAATACTTTATGCGATCTTCTGGTAGCCTTATTTACAGACCGCCACATTCCACCGTATATTGTATGTAAGGTACCTAGGTATGTAATAGGTGGACCAAAGAGCCGTCCACGGGTGTCTCAAGATTTGTCATTGTCAAGATTGACAGCTCAGATAGTTCATGAGTCCACATGGGGAACCCATGTTTGGAGGAATCGGCAGGTGTTCCCATTCCGATAGTTTGGAGAGTTCCCATAGTCTGTCCCGGGGCTATGCTCACTAGACTCACTTAGGAAGTACCAGCAATTGACTTTATTAGTATACGTAAAAGTTGATCCTTTTGGGGTTCCTTTGTTTTCTCATTCCTTTTGTTTACTTAGTTTAATGGGTGGGGGGGTTGTGAGGGACAATGACGGAATATTATTTGCCATGATAATTCGTACATTCTTAGAAAAGAAGCTAGCAGGGTTGGCAAACCCGAAATCGATTGAGATCCCAGATCCCAGATCCCACGTTCGCCTATCCCTGTGAGGATCTATGCCATTAGCCGTACCCTGTACAAACGTTCTTTGGCTTCTTAATTTTGCCTACTACAACAATTAATTGTATAGAGTAGTATTTCTATAGATCTAGACCCAAAAAGGAGAAACAAAATTCGGGGAAAAAAGCTGAAAAGGCAAAACGTGGCGTAGAGCCAATCTTGGAAAGACCCATGGAATGCAATTTCCGTTTTGGGATGTGCTGACTTATATGGGTCCCCCAAGGCCCCCTAAAGTAGGGTGGACACCTGGGGCTCTTCATGTTACATTCTCTCTACGGAGTACAAACGATATGGCATGATACTCCTTGCCACATAAGGCATATGGACTCGAACCGATTTTCTTGTCCCAGCAACCTTCATTCCCACTGTTTTTCTAGCATCTTCCTGACTCGCCCGAGACATGGCCGAGACGATGCCGACAAAGCCACTAATCTCCACGTCAGTTATATATGCTGTTTCCCAGAGTTTATTTTGTTCTAGGCGGCAGGCCCCATACGGCAAAGAGATGGGTGGCACCATAATAGCACCATAACTCGTATGTGGCGCATTGGACCCTTCGGATCTCCATAAAAATCTCCATCTCGTACCGGAGGATCATAGAGAAAAAAAAAGGGCTAGTGAACTTTCGCGTATCCATTTATCGCGCTTGGACAACACTGCCGAAGTTCATTCGGCAGATAACCGAGAAAGTGAAAAAGCGTTCTCCGTATACGGACGGAAAAGGAATATCACTCCACGAGCTAATAATAATTTCTGGAAGTTCTATGATCGCCGTTTTGGCTATACTTACCTACATAGTACTCCATATGTATTAGAAAAATCTGCCTATAACGCTGTTGATCGTCCATAGGCTTGTGCCGTGCGGCCTGTAAGCCTTGGATCGGTGGCCGACACAAACTTTATCTTGTGAGATCGTATAGATCGCATTCAATAGTTTGCTGCGGCGGACTGCGAACCGAACTGTTCGTTGCGGGGCGCGGCGACGACGGCGGCAGTTTCTCCTTACGGTCAGAACTCTGTTTGGAGTATTCCCGTACTCCGTACTCCGTAAATGTCGGTGTATTCCCGCGAAGGTCCACGCGACCTAACCTTGTGGCAGATTGCCAGGAGCTAAAAGGCACACAGTGGTACTCCGTACTCGTAGATCGGTATTTGAATCAGGCTCTCAGGCCTCCCGCGCCATGCCGAGTTGGGGATGGAACAGCCTGAGTGGAGCATAAGGTTCATGTTCTTTTCTTCTTTCTGTCTTCCCTGTCTTAGCTGGTTGTAGTATATGGTAGCATGCTATTGCTTAGGTAGTACTCCGTACTCAGTATACAATATAGACGATCGGACTTCGCCGTGAAAGACCGAAATAACGGACTTGCATTAGCACCCATGCGCATTTGTATATTATTGCATTAATATTTACCTAAAGTCAGACATTACATTACCGACTGCAGCGGATCTATCCGAAACACCAAGTTCAGCACCGAACTCCGTACTCCGTATGTAGGTATGTTGTATGTGTTTTCTGTCCTCCGTACTCCCAAGTCATTTCATAGGGAGAATGTCACGATCATCTTCTTCACAAACTCTCGTAGAAACTTAATTGATCTGCAGATCAGCTAACTGTACTCTAATTGGATGGAGTTTAACCCCGGCCAAACTCCTTTTCGTTTTCGTTTAGCTTTTTGATTCGCCCAACGACCGGTTGTTTCCGGTTGAAACTCTATCTAGCTGACTATATGCTGACATATTATTGAACCGACCCATGGACTGACCGGAAATACCGTTTTTGGTGGGAAGGTCTATCTGACTGGAGCCAATAGTAGGACATTGTGGGTGGAGATCGAATTAGCTCCCTGCGGACTGGGTCCGACTATTGAATTTCAATCTTGGCTTTGTTTCTTCGATTGTTGATGATCTGTGTATTTCCTGTAATACAAACAATATTTGCGTAAACAGATAGGGAGATATATACCATCCAACCAAGTATAATGTACTGCAAGCTAAGTAGAATTTTCCAATAATTCAAGTCTGCATCCTCTCCGTGATCGAGAGAACTGCATCTGCCCGAAATCCCAGATCGAGCGTCCGAGGTCTCCCGCGAGATGTGCGAGATGGCTTGCAGGAAGATGCATACACTGTATGTTTTAATTCGGCCAGGTCGCATTAGAAAAAGGAGGCAACCATTTTAATAAAAGCCACTAGTCTTGCATGAATGTTTCAAATCGTAGAATTTCAGCCCCACCCGATCTTGTTGATGCGGTCCACAGGTACGGGCGATCCTTGCTCAAGCAAGCATCCCCCCCACCTGCGATCTGAGATTGGCCCCAAGCAAGCGCTGCTATCGAGGCGGTGAGGGTTGGAATGAAGTACAACTGGTACCCACCATAAAAAGGGGTGAGCAGGTATCGTATCGGAGTCATCGGCATGTGAGATCCTCCATGGCTGTGTCTCGAGTGAATTTATACGCTCTGGCCACGTCACGCGTCCGATCCATTCTGATATGCCCATTCTCCATGCGAGTCCGGTGAGATCTCACACGCAGCCAATGTACGTCGCAAATCTGAACTGTTAGTTCATGTACGGAGTAGCTGTGGAGACGGCATGGTTCGTCCGACATGGTCTTGCTTTTTGATGGGATCTGCGCGATAAGCGCCTGGAGTGGAACAACTAGATGTCCGCGGAGACGAGATGTGCACACATCCCATATACGGAGTACCGTGAATGGACCTTTTAGCGGCCCATTTATCAAGGTCTCCATGTAAACGGAGTATGAACTATGCACTCCATATGTACAAAGTATATGACTGTAACTGTGTCTCACTGGGTGAGACATATGGATCTAGGAAGACAAAAATACGTTATTGAATCTTCCGGAGAGTTCGGGAGGAAGGCAACCATGGTTCCGGGATACGAGTTGCTCTTCAAAGCTTGTCTATGTAATCGATCGGCGGGATTGAATCTCGATATCGGTCTGCAGTTTTAGTGAGCCTAACGGGACATTTATAGATTACACACGGCTCCAGCTCGACAATAACTGAAATAGCCGAGGCAGACCCTTTTTATTTTTCTGTCACCATGCAATATATAGATTGCGTGTCTTAATTTTTCGATGATAAAGGGGATGAAGTATCTACTAGTTTCTTGGCGTAATTTGACTCCGATCCACCTGAGCAGTGATGCAATACCCGCGTGGTCGGTGCCCAGATTTGGACCGAGGGATCCATGGTTCAATGTCTTAAGTTCGCACCTGGATCTCGGGTCGGATTCCCACCAATTGATTGACTTGTAAGCTTACTGTAGACTGTATTCTCTACCTAGGTACCGAGGTACCATACAGTGCAATCACGACTTCTACCGCCAAAAAGCCCGCGCAACCGAGTTGATATAGTCGATCCCGTCTTTGCGCCATGTATCAGCCTCCATATGACTGGTAGTATTAGCATTGAAACAGAGATCAGTGGGGTTGTTCGTGGAATAAGAATCCCAATGCACAGGGGCCTTCACGACACCCGGGTTTGGATCGAGGTCGTGGATAAAAGATGCCCACATGCTCGTCATCATAGAACTGAGGTCAATGTATGACTGGGGTACCCCGGCAAATGGTTTGCCGTAGTGATATCCAAGCCCGGCAATGTTGTGGAACACAAATGATACCTCCTCGAAATGACTCACACCGGAAAGGGGTGGCACATCTGCCGACCGCACGTTGAACCGGTAGCAGTATGCTGGGGTTGATGTCTCGGCCCATGCTTCGCATTGTCGCCGCCGATTGGCATGCATAAAGTAGTCACCTGCAAAGGCTGAGGTACGGCGCCATTGGTGGCCGTTTGAAGGCACGCGCTGATCTCCGAGATATGCTGGAATGCCCTGCGATGGGTCATCGGGGTAGAGTTCGAGGATACGCTTGGCTACAGAGGGGGGTGTTTGAAAGTTTAATCCGCCGTCTGGACGGGTTAGCTGCTGAGACGGTAGCGTAGAACAACTTGTATGCATACCTGTTAAGTACTGATACCATTGCTCTGTGGTGTTGATTCCCGTCGGTCCGAAAGATGTCCCTTCGTCCGTGTTGCTGCCTGACATGATGGGAACTTTCACGAATGCATGCTTGTTCAGTTGGATACTACCCCAGTTCTGAATAAAGTCCCCGTCCACGACCGGCGAGAAGTTGTAGTCAGAGATGCCCTCCGTGCCGTTTAGAACAGCGTTAAGCGTCTCAAATGGTACTTCACGAAGACACTGCAATGAATCCACGACATTCGAGCAGCCTACCTTAGAGGCCAATGTGTTGTATTTTGATTGGAACGTCGTGTAATTCCCCGCACTGGCGGTTATCGACCCACCAGACTGCATGATGCCAGCCCGGAACAGCTTGTCATCCCGTCCGTTGTATGCTGTAAGGTGATATCCCACTGACATGGCGCCTGCTGACTCGCCCCATATGGTGACTTTCTCGGGATCGCCGCCAAAGGCGCCGATGTTCTCCTGGACCCATTGAAGCGCCAGCCTCTGATCTCTCAATCCAAGATTGGTGTTTCCGCTGCCAGAGACTTGACTCGAGCTTATAAAGCCCCACGCTGACAGTCTATAGTTCAACGTGACAGCGATGAACGGTTTGCCTTAAAAATTCTAGTTAGACCAGGCTTCCAAGTATCCAAAGGATGGCGAGATCCTTACCAATTTGATACGAGTTTTCCACAATTTCAGACATATTGTAACGCTCATCAGCCCCAGAGCCTTGATAAAATCCACCTCCATGAATCCACACTCCAACAGGAAGTTTCGAGTCTTTGTTGGTGGATGAACCCCGGATTACGTTCAGGGTAAGACATGCTTCTGACTGAGGGTACCAAATAGAGTCCGTCTAATTTTCGCATTTGGTAAGAATCACCCTAGAACACAGGAAAGTTTGTACTTACACCATATCCAACACAGATATCCGAGTACTGTGTCGCATCGCGTGTACCATCCCAGCTCTCATTCAATGACTGCGGTACAGTAAAGCGCAGATTACCCACTGGATGCTGGGCATAAGGCATCCCCAGGAAGAAATCCTGGTTGTACGTTGAGCTTCGCACTCCAGTATAGGTTCCATTGCGCACTGCCACTGTGGGAGATGATTTGGTAGGGACAGCATGGACTGCTGTCCATAGTAGAAAGCTGGTCGCGAATCCAATCATAATATAAATGAACACACTCTTGCCCACACTAGTCCTCTCATTGTGTGGTCGGTTTATGTTCCATTTATATACTCCGGACTAGTATACATATCGTCATTATCGGAAGTCCGGGGATGTGTTGCGGGGAAACCCCATAATCGCCTAAATGGCTTATGATCGACATTCGGGAGATGTGAACGGCTGATATGTGCTCCGGTCATGCTGTAAAGATACATAGCAAGTCGGAATAATAGGCTATTGTGGAGTAGTATCCGGATGACAAGAAATGGGGAGGTGGGATGGCCTAAGCCTATTCATCCACCAATATCCCTTCAGGATGCCCCGGGATATTGAGTTTCATCGTCATTTTCTCAAAAGTTTGACGGACGATTGTCTGCTTTGGTCATAAGCCACGTTGATCAATCCGAAGATTAACCGAAGCTTTTGCGTTGGCCGAGGTAAGTGAGTGCTAATAGGTTTATAATGAATCTATTGGGACGTTTGAGATACACCAAAAGGGAGATACAAACCCAATATATCATCAATAGGACTGATAGTCTAGCAACTGCCACATGCCCCTGATAGTAACACAAGAATCAAGTTCAAAAGAGCATGGGAACGTTGTAGGATGGAAATCCGGACCAAGCACCAAATAAGTGTGTGACACGAAGCATTTACCGTTGTATGACAGCAAGATCGCAAGGTTCCTGAAATTCTGAATCGAACAAAGTTAGACAGAGTGTAACAGACCGAAACAACAGACCGATAGGCACTGTAACGGTAACAGCAGTGAAATAATAGTGACCGTGTACATACGTAGGTACACATGTACATCTAGTTGTTTGCTTGTGGGAAAGAAGATAGAAGATATAACAAGACGATCTCCCACTATAATGATTATTTGACTTGATGCCTTCCAACTAAATCATGCCATCAGCAATGTGCCGGTCATTACCAAACCGCCCTCGCGCTGCGCCAGCAATCCAACTAGAATCCGAGGAAACAGCCGCCATTATTGCAGTCACACAAGGCTTCCTCGCAGCACTGAGCAGCAAGTCGCGCGCCGATTTCGAGAAACACTGTGTCCGAGCAGGAGGAATGACACTCTCGCCTCCATCTCCCACTTCCCTGCGCTTCTGTACGATTGGTTCGTTCGTTGAACATGTTGCTGGGCTCAAAGACGATATCGATGAGCGTATCTGGGATCCCGAGGTGAAGGTGCACGAGACAGGAAGCCTGAACTTGGCCGCTGTGTGGGCACCATTCCGGGCAAAGATCAACGGTGTTGTGGATCATGTTGGTGTCGAACTTTTCGTTTTGCATAAACTCAACGGTGAATGGAAGGTGACGGGGCTGGCGGACTCCTGTCGGTTGCCGACTGAGGAGGAAATGCTGCTGGAATGAGTACTTTGGTTGGAGGGACACTTAAAGAAAGGAGAAAATTAAAATCCATCAGATGCTGTGACAAGGAGGGCTGCCTCGAATTGTCATGAATATGTGCAAATTATTTCAAGTTTCCGCCATACATGCTCACACTCTGGATATCTAATTGTATGTGTGTGTGGATGTGTGTAGATGCCTCTGGTCTAGACCGTTTTGCCTCGGAGAAGTTCCCATCCAACTGATCCCTTTTTGCCTTCTTTGACAGTCATTTCCTCGACAGCCTTCACTAGATCGTAGGTGATCTCCTCAGAGACAACGCTGTCCTGCTTGTAGCCAGGATGCTTGGCTACAAACTCACGCATCCAACGAGCCCCAGTCCAAAGGGTTCCGTCGGCTCGCTTCCGGATCAGATCAAGATAGCTGGCCAGGAAACACCTCGTCTCGACGTCAACATTGACGCTATTGAGGTAGGACTCCACAAGCGGGATAAGCCCCGGGAATGATCCGTCTGCGCATCCGTTCACAATGTCGTCGATGGTCATGAGATCAAACTCTGTCTCGAACGGGACCAAGAGGAGGAGATGGAGGCGGCGTGTTCACAGCGGACGATGCCGTAGATGAGAAGGTGCTGCCGTTCGTCGACTGTTGTGCGCTTCTGGGCACCCTGCGAGGGAAGGGGTCCTTCCGGAACCAGAACTTCCGATCAAGAACAGCGTTGCGAGCGTGTGCCGTCTCCATATTCTCCGTAGTACGCTGGATCGGGATGTAGAAGTTGAGATCGAAGCTCAGGATGGCACGAGTGATGAGGACGATGAAAATGCTAAATGCGGCGTTCTCGAAATCCGTGATTTGGATCTCCATAGACCGGAACTCAACTCTCCAGCCAATATCATCTTTATCAGGCGGCGGCGGCTTGAAGCGCATGTGCTGCCAATTAGTGGACTGCAAATTCTCAAAGTGGTCACTCTTGTTAAGATCCAGTTCTTCGAGATCCTCAGAGAAAATGACCAAGGGATCACGGATAAACAAGTGTGCAAAGTGCGTCGCAAGTAGATCATCCATTCCTCCGTCCATGAGGCGTTTCTTAATATCCTCATCAACAACTAGATCAGGATCGAAGTATTCCTTCCGGAGACGAGGATCCTGAGATATGTAAGTCGAATTAGAGGCATATCGTGACTTGGGGATTCTCCACCGGTCGTTCTTGAGAGGCTGCAGGAGGTTAGTTCCGTGAGCCAAGGGTATCATCCCGGAAAGCTTACAGCTTCGCCAAGTTCCTCGCGTGTCCTGTCATCGACTGCATTGCCGATTTGATTCCATCGCACATCTGTGTCCACTAGGAAGCCTTTATAGATCGGTGTAGCCGCGGTCAGGGCCAGAAGAATGGGCCCCAAAGGACTCAGTTGATCATAAAGTCTTCTACCCTCTGTCATATTCTTCGCTTGAAAGGTTATCTGCAAGCAACAGCTGCCCATTCCGAATGCCATGGCGTCCATGTAAACATGATCGTCCTTGGCAGCACCGTTGCGGACGTCGTCATCCTCGGGCCAATTATGAAGGTCGTAGTTAACTGTGGGATCCTTAAATGGCCTGGGAGTATTTGTGTCATGGAAAACAGGCACATTCAGTTCGACCTTGCGACCTCTTCGGGATCGAATGTTGGCAGCCAGAGTCGGGAATCGGATATGGGGATTGGCAATCTCATCAGGAACAAACTGCGAGCGGAGAGCTGGCCCAGACGGGGGATAATATGGCTGGATGTAGTCATCCTTGGTTCCTAACCGAGGGAAGGTTGTGAGGGTGATGGGGACTTCATTCGGAGCCATGTGTGCTTTCGCAACTTCTCGTCTTGCAGGCTATTAGCATGTTTTAGGTCAAGTCGTGTTGCCAAAACAGCTCACCTCCACTTCATATTAGACTCCACCTTGAGTAGGTCTTTAAACCCGATTCCCCAAGGCTGTCCAGGAGTAGCCTCCAACATGAACCTTCCAAATTCGGGATGGAAATGCGGCGGATCCTCCCCCTCACTAGCTGTTGTCAGATACACTAGTTCCTGTCGGAAATTAAATCACAACTCACTGGTCCCCAGTTTCACTGCCCTTGCCGGAACCAGACTTCCACAACTCCTCGTCTCTGGCAAGCGATTTCAGGATCTCAGCCTGGGCTAGAGATAGCCGTGATTTCTTCGCCGCGTCGTCGAGAGCTACCACGAGGTATTCGACCTATCGTGTAGAGGATATCGGTCAGTGGTGGTTGGCTGGGAAACACTATGCGGGCCAGAACAACATACCTCATCACCCCAAAGAAGAGCATCGCGTTCTTTGCCTCGTGCCCTGCGCCAATTGGCAAGTAATTGCTAATCAAGTCAGACACTTCGAGGTTTGTCGCTCTAGACGAATCGAACACAGGCGGCATACCTCGATACCCCACTGACGCACCTGGCCCGCCTTTGTCTTGGCTTCCGGCCATTCCAGTGCTGTTCCGAGAGCTCTGGTTGAGATTAGACGGATTCCGAATAGCAAACCGAGCCCCTCAGAACACATACAGAAGTCCCATTGCGTCAAAGATGTATGTCTCCAAGCTGGCAAACACAAAATGCCTAGGCACAAGTATAGGGTAAAAGAGTCAAGACAATCCCAAAGTGGACAGGAGAGCCGAAGGTTGAAGAACCGAGAGTAGTCAAACAGATGTAGACCTGCGCATAGTCCCCCTTCTAATTGATTCTCCGTAGTTCCTGGCAAATGGCAATGAGGGGGATTTTTCGGAGGCCGGCCGATTTTCTGGCGGGGGCGGCGATAACGGCGGGAGTTTTATTTCCCTGCCAAACCTCCGACTTGTATTATTAATCATGATTTGTCACGGCCTTCTCTACCTAGGTAGAGACTTCCAAGGTTATTCCATCAAGGCTTTTATACGGGGAATATCCTCATCTGACTTGATTTCAGAATATCCTCGACTTGGAGTACACTGGTATAGAAAGGCTGGTGGGATGAGACCCTTCACTTGCGTCTTCAAGGATCATCATCTATCAGTAGGTCCGAGCGTTGTATAGATACAAAAGGGAATGAATCAAAGTCACAGATATCACAGTCAATAGTTAATACCAAAATGATGTTCAATTGTCTACAAGGTAAGCTAAACCATGGAGATATTGAGATATTAACACCTACAGAATAGGTAGAGAGTCAATATTTGAAAGTACAGGAACATACTCCGTAGAAAATATCACAACTAAATGGAACTTATTGATATGATTCAATGATGTTTACGTCAAATCTGCATATAATGCAATATTCATACCTATATGTAGGTCCCTACTATAACTAGCATAATATCGTGCACACCAATCGGGAGCAATGCAGCCAATGGAACTACAGCTTAAGCTTATAAAGGCGTAAACGATCACTGGACGCAGAAAATGGTATCTAATTAGGCAACATGCTTTGGTCCTGGTCGAAGGGTCTAACCTAGGGGACGTCCACGGGTGTATATAATACCTAGGTAAGCAGCCTAAATGAGCTTCACGAGCTTTACATCAGTGGTCCGTAGCAAGGCGTCATTGCCTAGAGTAAAGCTGTCATCTAAGGTCGCCAAAAGAACTATAAAATCCTAGCGCGTGTATTACCGAGGGACTCCAAGGAATTCAGTCAAATTCCTAGGGTTGTATAGTTCTTTTTGCAAGTGATTTACTAAACGATGTGCTTACATGCGCTCAAACTATGCCAAACGACAAGTCGTCTATGGACACATGCTTGATCTGAGAAAACATGCTGGGTATCAACCTAGCCAATGTCAAACAGAGCATCAAGTTGCAGATGCAATTGTTGTTTAGATAGGCAAAGAAAATAATGTGGCCGATTTTGATGAAAGGTCCCAACGCCAAAAAGGCAATCCATAAAAGCAGCTTCGGTATATCTCTTATTTACATTTCCTGCTGCTTTAGCAGCAGCAGCAGCACTGACCACGCATACCAACAGTCCCCCACAGATCAGTTGCTCCGGGCACCATCCTTGGCGGCACGCAGCTCGTCCATCTTGGCCACACGCTTCTTGAACTCTTCGTACTGGCACTTCTCATATGAGTGTCGTTCATCCTAGAGGAAAAGAAGAGAATGGCATTAGCTGACTAGCTCTGGAAAGCGCTCTGGTCGAATCGGGTTGTGTTGGAGCATCAAAATGAGGGATCTCGTACCTCACACTTCCAGGGAAGGTAGTACTCTGCTTGCCGGCATCGGTTCAATGGGATCAGCAGGTGTGCGCATGAATCTCTGTATTGCATGGGAAGACGGGCTTCCGACATTTCCTGCCGGGTTGCTGGAATCTGGGTTAAGTTTCCTGCTAGAGCTTTTGACTGGTGGCCATTGGCCTTGGAATCTTACCAGAGGTCTCCGAAAGGCCAACGGCACTTTTAACCGTTTCGATGACAGTCATCTTGTCAAGAATTGAGGGGTGGAAAGGCAAGGAGCGGGGAAACAGAGGCAGGACGGCGTGGTTGGCGATTCCCGCTCGTTTGAGGTTCCTGCTGGACCGATATTGGTCACATGACATAGAATCACATGACAGAATTCCGCCTTCCGAAATGGGACTAGTGCGCACTTTACGCGTCCAGCGCGTATTTGGGATGCCACCCCCAGCTCCACCGAATCGTATCTCTGTGTTCGCGGTCCGGATTTTTATTGCGTGCAATGCATCGAGTGCCGAAGAATTCTTAAACCAATCAACTTGCGGATCTTCTACGGGTGACGCTTCGGCTCCAACGTGCGTGGTTGCTACATCGCTCTTCGGGAACCTACTGAATTGCAGCGGCCGACGGCGACGCACATTATGGCGGGGATGGAAAGCATCTACTCTGCTACCTATAGCAGTGTAAGTATATCTATGATTGAATGTTTTCACCTCCCTATCATGGGATTGTTTTCCGTGTTGAATGCGACCACAGCTGACGTTCTCACACCCAGGTGCCCGTGTATGAGTTCAAGCTTGACACTGACAGTGTCATGAGAAGGCGAGCGGATGATTGGGTCAATGCAACACACATCCTGAAAGCTGCAGGGTTCGATAAGCCTGCACGAACGCGCATTCTCGAACGAGAGGTCCAGAAGGGGGTACATGAGAAGGTTCAGGGAGGCTACGGCAAATATCAGGGTATGTATTGGGATGTATGACGCCTGAAGAGAAATCCCAGCTTACTGACAGGCAATGCGCACAGGAACATGGATCCCACTTGCGGAAGGCCGCCAGCTTGCGGAACGCAACAACATCCTTACAAAACTAGCCCCAATTTTCGATTACGTTGCTGGAGACCACAGCCCCCCGCCGGCGCCAAAGCACACATCAGCTCCATCTAAGCCTAGGGCACCGAGGAAATCTGCCGCTGCAAACCGTGCTGCCGCTGCCGCTGCCGCGGCCGCAGCGGTAGCAGCTTCAGAGTCTATGAAAGTTGTTCAACCTCAGCGCAGCATGGGTCCCCCAACCATTCCACAAGATTCCTACGAAATGAATGCGGCGTTCGATGATAACGAGTCAATTGGACACGCTACGATTGAATCATCATCAATGGTCGCAGACGAGGATATGCTTCAAATGTCACATGGTGGACGGAAGCGGAAGCGTGGAGTGGATGAGGCAACCGCTATGTCCATTAGTGAGCAGGAACACATAATCTACGGCGACCAACTTCTAGACTATTTCATGACCGTGGGTGATGCACCAGAGGCAACACGCATTCCCCCTCCCGAACCTCCTGCTCATTTCCAAGTCGATCGGGCTATTGATGACTCTGGGAACACAGCACTCCACTGGGCATGTGCGATGGGTGACTTGGGCATTGTGCAAGATCTCCTGCACAAGGGGGCTAATGTCAAGGCCCTTTCGGAGCATGAAGAAACCCCGCTCGTCCGAGCTGTTCTGTTCACCAATAATTACGAAAAGAGAACGTTCCCGGCTCTCTTAGACATGCTTCTGGATACTGTCTCTTTCCGAGATTGGTTCGGCGCCACTATCTTCCATCACATTGCAGAGAATACTCGAAGCAAGGGAAAGTGGAAGAGCTCACGTTATTATTGCGAAATACTCCTCGATAAGTTATGCAAGACATGCTCGCAAGATGAGATACAAATGTTGTTGTCATGCCAGGACCAGAATGGAGACACCGCTGTCTTGGTCGCTGCTCGCAACGGCGCGTTTCGCTTAGTGAACATCCTTCTTGTGCATTGTCACCGCGCTGGCGATCTGGTGAATAATAAAGGGGAAACCGCTAGCAGTATCACACAGCGTTCTCAACATCATGACCATGACATCCCGCCAGCCCCATCCTCCGTCACCATGGCTAATGAACATATGGATGCTGAAGCAGCTGGTCTTGTGGGCACAGATCAACAGTCCGTTGCTCCAATCCCGGATGCCCCTGCGACGTCTGAGCTCCTCTCCAAGATTGGGGCGATCATGGCTGAGGCTAATAAAAAGCTTGCCGTGACCTATGGAAACTCAAAAATCAACCAGCAAGATTCCAATGATGTCGCTAATCCTGAAGCGTTATACGAGCAATTGGAATCCGACCGCCAGAAGATTCAGAAGCAACTCTCTGCATTGGCGGCGAAGGAGGCCGAGCATGAGCGCAATGACGACCAGGCTGGTCGATACGAAAAACTGCGCGCAAGCTATGAGTCCCTTCTGGAGCAAGTCCAGCATGCTCGATTGGCCGAACAGTTTGCTATCACGGAGGTACCAAAACCTACACCAGCGTCCTTTGAGCAGGATGAGTTAATGGCAAGGTATCGACTCGCTCGAGAGCTCTGCTCTGCGCAGAAGATACGTCGCAATGCTATCAAAGACTTAGCCCAACAAACAGCGGATGCGGGTGTGAGCACCAAGTTCGATATGCACCGCAAGCTGGTGGCTCTGGCGACCGGACTTAAAGAAGAGGATCTGGACCCTATGGCTGCGGAGTTGGCTGAAACGTTGGAATTTGACCGAATGAACGGCAAGGGCACCACTCCGGAACTAGGTCATCGACAATTACCATCCCAGAATGAGTCGGCCACTCACCCTGGACCCAGTGTCCCAGTGGATGCTTAGCTACCTCCAGGTCGCAGACCCATGGACTCCATGTTTGATTATATTTCATGATTCATTGATTTTCCTCTGGCACACTATTTCAGCCAGCAGATACCCCGCATCTTCATCGTTTCTTCTCTTTTCTTTTCTACCTTTTCTTCATATCCATTGTTTTAACCTTTCTTCATGTTCCCGTGGCTCAACAGCAACTTATCTACCTAGGTAGTTGTGATTCTGGGCCCCATTCTCCATCTGACTAGCATTCTGACCCACAAGCAGATATGCGGGCACAGACTGTCTATCTCTTTTTCATATGTGTCTGTACAGACCATAAGAACAGTTGTACATTGTACATACAACGTGGGGGCAGCGGTTCCCGATTCCCTAACGGGCGAGATGCGAAATACTAAACCAGGACGGGCTGAGATGTACGTTATACATGTATGATTCATTTAGGATGGCAAAAGGCGTGGTTTATACCAGCGTTTGCGCGAAATTCTGCAATTGATAATCCAGATCTTCATGGCCCGTCGTAAACGATAATCACGTTAGCTTCTATGGCACGATCTTACTAGACAGTTTCCTATGTAGTCTGTGCAATTCCCCAGATCATATCACAAGGGTCTTACCACCTTGTTCTATATGTGATCTCTGAAAGACGCTACGGTACAGATTCATCCTTATCTTCGCGTGCTCTATATCGTTGTAGAGCCATCTCTTCCGCCGACCAAAAAGTTCGTGAATTCCAAGGTTGCCAATGAACAAGATGATATTCGATTGGATCCATGCATCCATGCCTTGGTTCATAAGCCGATAGGAAGGTAGCATCTTCTTACTGAGCCGGGATCAAGCTTATTCAAGGTCTTCCATAGGATATTTGATGTGCCATTCGTTGCTGATGAGACTCGCCCACCTGGCCTACAATCTCTAATTTTCACAATTTCTTGCCGTAGAAAACGTCCTTTTCTGGCGTATTGACAAGCCGGGGCCTTTCTCTATTCGTTTCATGATTCAGAGGACGCCAGTCTTTTCTACAATCCTATATATATATATCACATCACACGTTATCATATGTAGTGTCTCGCAAGAAAGCATGTGATGATAACTGAAGAGTCCACTATAAATTTCTACTCCGCAGCAATTTGATAGACAATATTGAGATATTCTCTTGCCTCCTTGGTTTTATCTGGGTTTTGTGGGCATTCTGCTTGGCTTCAAGCGCTTGTTGCCCTTTATAGATCAAAAGCCGCTCAAAATCACTTATGGTCTGTGAGGCAGTTCCTACGCTCCCTGACCATCTCACAGCTTTAATGGGAGATCGATGGCGATAAGGGAACAGAGCCAGTGAGGGGATATTGTAGAAACATAGAAACACGCCTATGTGCTAAAGAGCAGGAGAACGACAAACCCAAGAAGACACGCTATACTACATTCAGAATTCACCCTCATTGTAGAATACGATGAACAGGGTTGTGACAATGATGAGATCCGATTGAGTTATGAATGAGAAGCAAACAAGCAGGTAAACCCATTGGCTGGCGCCTGCAGCTTGGCATCAACGACGAGCGGCTCCAGGGGCATTGTCAGGCGTCGATGGCAGCCACGTCGCGCCGCTAGTGGCCAACAGCCAATGATTTGGCTGGGGATGTGATGGGGGGGATCACTTCATGGCTGGGTGTGTCGCTTATTGGCCAACAGAACAAGCCAGTCAGATCTCCCCAATAGGTCTTCTGTGATGCTGTCAGCTATGATCAGGCAGTCAGGCAGAAGAAGAGGATATCGCCTAGAGTATAGGTAGACCTGAAAAAGCTTGAATTACCCCTATTTTCCCGCAAACATGAGAACAGAATTAAAGAAGATATCTAAGTGAGTCTCCGTTGATATTCCGCTGAGATTCCCTCTCAAAGCGATTGTGCCCAGAGAAAAGACGCTAGTACTCTTTGGGCCTATTGTGTTCGATTGCTGCCTTGGGGATCAGGCAACAATCCCCGCCTAGGCCATCCACCATCTTCAATCTCTCTCTCTTCTTCTTCTTCTTCTTCTTCTCTCACAATCCTCCATCTAATCTTCGATTCTTTCTTTTCCTTTTCCCCCTCTGCATTCCTTCTTTCTCTGCAGCTCTTCTCGTTTCATGGAAAACTCCCAAAAAAGCATTTATCCGCTTTGCAAATAGCTCCGATTAGTTCCGCGCCCCCTGAGGAAAAACGTTGTGTTTGGCCGAGACCCGAATTCGCTGCATCGTTTTTTGATACCCAGTTCATCTCTTCGGCCGGATCCCTGAACTTGTTTTCTCATCGGTTATTTGCACAGCACTGGGTTGTTTGGACGCGACCTTCAGTGTTTCAGCCTTGAAGTCTTCGATCTTCGGTATCGCGTGTACTACTCTCTTTTTTTTTTCATTCGGCTGGGATTTGCAGAGCATTTCCCCCTCCGGACATTTTTATCTTTTCTTCGTGGTCTTGCTTCGTGCGTGGCCTTTTCTCCTCAAAAATATCCTCTTAATTATTTTTTCCCTGAGGTGTCTATCAACAAATCAACACCTCGGCTTCCTCGAGACCTATTCCTCGTGTTCGCGACTTTCAAACCCAGCAAGTCCTTGTACAGCTTGGTTCTTCTATCTTCTGCCGTCTTTATTTGCTAGCCACCCGCTCGGTTTCTTTGCATATCTTCACCTGTGATTGGTACGTGTTGTTGCCCTCTGCTCCATCCGTTGGATCTTACTGACCAGGCCCTGGATACAGAAAACCCGACTCTCGCGTCTACGTTTTCTTCTTCAGTCGTTGAATCTCGATATTGCAGACTTATTTCAGCGCTCGTTCTTGCATAGACACCATAATTCCTTAATCGCCGGAAAGTGAGTTCAGCTTTGTGGTTGACCCCAAACGCTCACCTCTACTCCGGACGTCAAAAAGATATCACTTGTCTTGCTTGCATTCTATTGCACATACCTACAATCCACCTCTACCAAGCGAATATGAGTATGGACGCTGGCGGTCTTGCTCAAATGTCTTACAATTCTTCCTTCAATAATGGCAATTCCCTGGGTGTGCCGGGCTCTGGCTTCGCCTCGCGCGGCAAAGGCTCTCACATCAAGCGCTTGAGTGTGCCTCCCCAGGTTGCTACCATCGACGAGTCCCAGGCATCGGCATCTGTCTCCACTCCGCGTACCAGTCGCTCTCATCTTTTGGCTGGACTGCGCACTGCTCCCAAGTCTGCGACAATTCCCTCCGAACATCAGCAGCGGAGTGGAATGGAAGGCCCACGATTCACTGGGTATTCCAGCCGAGGGACGGACCGGGTTCCACAAACTGCGACCGGAACTGGATTCCCACAGCACAATTACACCACGAATCAAAACGCGAACTCGCACCGCAGCAACTCGCACCACAACCGCATGATGTACACTATGCCGGAGCAGGTACTTGCACCTCCGACTCTTGAAATGGCTGGTGGCGATATCCCAATTGATGAGAACATGTACGCGGAATTGATGTCAACCAACCTGTTCCTTGCAGCCCAGCAGCAACGTCTGCAACAGCAGTTGATTAGTGTCACTGCTGCAGCTCAGCAATTCCAAGGCCTGAACATCGGGATGTCCCTTCCTCGGCAGCAACAGGCTCCTTCGCTCTCCATGCCTGGTATGGGATTTTATCAACAGCAGCTCCAGCAAGGCGTTCAGCCCATTGTGCAACCAGTTCCTGGTCAACCTGGAATGTTCTGCGTCTACAATCCTCTGACTGGCCAACAAAGCTATATCATGGATAACAACTCGCAGGAAGATCAGCAGCAACAGTTCTATCAAGATAACCAGTCCCATGTTGGACAGCGAGTTCCTCAGTTCCGTGCAGAGATCTCTCCTCCTGCGGACTCCGCGCAATCTTCCATGCAATTCCCGCAGCCAATCTCTCCTCCAATTGGCAGCCCATCTCCGCCCCACGAATCGTCTGTAAATGCCCTCCGCCGAGGCCACCGCAAGAACCTTTCATTCAACCCGAGTATCAAGACGAACATTGATACCGCCAAGGCCAATGTGGGTCCCGGGCCCAGGTCTGCTGCCCTGCCGCCGACACCGGCCACTGGAACATTTGGACCCGGTCAAAGTCGTGCTGGTGAGCATCCGATGCGCCAGCCCCGTGGCCCCCCTTCGCTTGAGGATCTTGTGGCCAAGCCCACCTCAAAGCACGAAGGTAGCAAGAACTTTGCGACCCGTCAGCGACGTCGCGCCGTTCACAATCTTGTTCGCGCAGGGATCGAGCGTCGTGGCGACACACGCAGTTTTGGATACCATAGCAGCGGAGGGACTAACACCCCTGCGAGTGAGAAAGAGTTTACCTTCTCGGATGGCGATGATGCCACCGTGCGCAGCGGCGGAAGCCTCTCTAGCAAGCCCAGTCTAGGCAGCCTGCGAGCAGTTGCTAATGGTGCCATTGGGTCTGAGAGAAGGGAGAAGTCTGGCCGGGATCGTAAGTCTCCGGACAGCCCCTTCCACAGCGCCACCCCGACTAGCGAAGACGGTGGCTACTTTTACTCGAAGTTTGTCGATTCTCGCGGGGACTATGCTCCCTCGCCTAGTGCCAGTGGCACCTCGTCACCCTCAGTGGCGGATGTTGTTGCTGGCCAGGGGCCGGCAGCCCAGGCACCAGAACGACGCAAGACGCCGATGCTGGTGTTGTCCAGCGCTGAAAAACGCAAGACACCCTTCATGTAATGCCAAACACCACGTGACAGCGACGTATGACCTTTACTTTCATGTTTTTCTTTTTTTCTTTGCCAAATGGGTTGGTTGACTTTTGTCTTTTTTTGCCTATCGAGTCCTGATCAAAATGCCTCGATAGCGGCTGACCCCCGGACATTCCTTTTCTTATTACCACTATTGCTGGCAATTTATGCCAAGGTTTATGTTTTTGTGACGAAAGACCTTGATTGGTCTGAAATGACTTTATTCTTATTTGTTTTCTTTTGCTTCTCTTCATCTTTATCCACTACGTTCGATCCTTTTCCCACCTGGCTTCATCACAGCCGGGGCTGGCCAGACCGGCTATATTTCCTCGGAACACGCTGGATGAGCTTGAGACTGGAAGGGAGGCACCTGCGATGGCAAGTTGTCTTCTCTTCTTTTCTCCATTTGGCTTCTGATGTACATCTGGTTATGTACAGACAGCTCTGCCTGGTGCATTTTTTTGGGCTCAGACCCTGGTGAATACATATCTTAGCAAGTGTCTGATCTTGTTTGAAGTATCTATCTTGTTTGGCTATGTTATCATACTCCATGAACGTATGTAGTATCCAAGTAGTTTCTCTTTTGGTCGGCAAATCCATCGGATATGCAGATATGCTTCTTAGGTCCTACGGTAATTCTGATGTTGTCATACAATGACCCACCTGGAACACCTGGTTACTCGGTCTGTTAAAGAGTCCTAGGTAGGTATTGCTCGAAAGTTATATGTAGAAAAGGCGTCTATGGTCGGTACTCCCTCAGGTTTGGTGTTTAAACCTGTGACCAGAAAGTAAGAAAGGCATAAATCATAGGTCAAAAGGCTACTACAAGGTACCCTGAAGAAAAGCCATCGGAGGTCGCCTTAACTGCTTGTGAAATTGATATCAATATGTGAGATGAGGCCGCGTCAATCTCGCTAGATCATATTTAAAGGTCTTATAGTTTCCATGCACTGTGTACCTCATTCTTAGACTCAGAGTCACAGAGTCCCGGAGTGTATGCTGATGGCTATGGGGGGTGGCTCCGAGCTCGGAGTAGCTGCATAACTATTTCGGTCTTTATTTACACTTTTTGTCAAAAGGCAAAATAAGAAGTGGCTATAAATTTCCACTGTAATGTGCTCACATCTTGGCCGCTGTCGGTGAGGAAACAGACGAGCTGCCCCAAATGAGTAGTGTAATGACGCGGTTAGAGAGTAAAAGATGTGGTCACATGGCAAAAGGAGGTGAATGTTGCTAGCTGCTTCTAACAATATGTATATATATATATAGCTTAATGTCCGTCCAGACGATGAATAGGGAAATACTCCCTTTGGGCGGAGAGTGAACCCCATAAATAGTAATTCTAATATATACTTGGCTGGTTATGCCGGCATCAAACAAACCTTGGTATTGTGGGGGGTCGAAAGTGGAATCTATTAGCCAATACCTACTTAGTCATGCATTTACCTATATGCCCAGGTGGTTTTGGCGCCAAAGTACGTGAGATCTGCCTTGTATATCAAGAACCATGGTACAACCACGGCTTTAAAAAACCTTGACACAAACCCTAAGTCGACAAGATTTCTACCTATATATACCTATATACCAGGTATCTAGGTACTTAGGTATGCACAAGTCAATCCATCAACGCCCACAGCCTTGGAATGCATTATTATGAGAAGGATGCCAAAAATACGCAAAGTGAGAAATTTGCCATCGACAAGAGTATACTTTAGTCGAGGACCTCAAGCCTAGGAATGTAAACGGCATCTTTCATTTTCTTAACGTGGAAAGTATACTGTCACAATGGGTAACTGTAGGAAACGAAATATTCCCAGGCCACGCAAGAATCCTGGAATTAGAACAGCTTTATCTGTGTCTACCCGAGGATAGAGCAGCCGAGCAGCCGGACCTCCGTAGTACATGAGTCTCACATAGACAGGAGAGTATTTATGCCCAATCTGCAGTCCGAGCTTAAGTATTGGTCCCTGCGTCCTTGCAGGTCACACCATTATCTTCGGTACGGCTGGTCGGGGAAGAGGGCCGTGTGACTGAGAGGGAGGGAGAGGGTGGCACGGATGGTTGTGTGGTCGCATTGTTGCATAAAGGAATGAGATAGAGGTGAAGCAAGACATGTTTAGTCAAGCCTCGATAGTTTCGATAGCGTAAAATGTCGATCTATTCCAGGAAGGGGAACAAATGGGAGGATCATACCGAGTATAATTAACGTTTGATAACAAGCACTTCGGAAGAGACGATCCTGGTCCTATATGATACCCTAGAGGTTTTAGGAGACACAGTCACCTTGCACGGTACCCAATTGGAAGTACCATTCAATTGCCACACCCGAAAATCAAGTTGGGCCCTGGTTGTTTCCCCCTGACTGATATTCATGACTAGCACGGATCCAGAACTAGTCAGCAGCCACATCTGTAAGCTTAAATCATCCAAGCTCCCCCCCTGACGTAGGTTTTCAGGCAGCATATGTTGGGTAATAATCATTACCTAGATAAGCATCTCACATCTTTAGGTGGCACAATGACGAGTGAGGAGCTCATGTCTGGGATATTGTTGATCATGAAGGGGGTTGTTTCGAGGCCAATCAGGAGTGCATGTGTGCTTGTTGAACTCTCCTATGGGCAATAGAAACAGTTCCGGCACTGGAAAAAGGAGGGCCAGCAAACAATTTCCCCGGATATCAGTGTGACCTTTTCATCCGCGGTATCCGTGGTACCTTGTACATTGCCGGGACTGATCAAAAACCTTCAACATCCTTTCTGAAGACGGACACCGAGTCAGTCTCCGAAGTCTTCCGGGTGTCGACGCGCGATACGAGTACTAGCCTACTTGTCCGTGTAGATCTCGGTCGGGAAGGAAGGAGATAGCCAGCAATACCGATCAGATTCTTCCCGATGGTGTGATCGGTATCTTCAGACCCCGAATATTGATGTAGAATTATAGTATGCAGGTGGGTAATAGGATAGATTGGAATCTGGATATAGTTCTCGACTGGTCGATTCAATAAGGAACTAGCGGAAAGCAGGTATCTTGCAGGTATCTTGCATAACGGAAGTGTTTCGCCTGTCGGGTGATTTCCCATGATGTCAAAGACACACAAGGTACAAGGGATGGCCTGGACTGGTTCGTAATTTTCATACGTCAAGGACGAAAATAGAAGTAGAAGGGGGAGATAAGACCAGATATTCCTTCTTAGTCAATCTTGGAACATGAGAAGAAGGTATCTAGGTAAATCTACAACATACGCTAAGAGAAAAAAGAGTTGCTCCACTGATCTTCTTTCAACCTCTGATCATGAAGATCACTCTTCAGCCAATCTCTCCCGATACCCACTCACACACACCCCCCCCCCCTTTGACCTGACGCGGCCATCAGATCCTTTTTTTGACGCGGATTTGTGGGACCTGGGCTTGTGAAACCCGTCTCTTTGACCAAGAGCTCGGTCCTCTTGTCTCTCTCTCCCCTCTTGGGGGATCTTCTGCTCGGCCAACGGTCGAGATTCGATGAGGTTCGACGATATACGATCCAGAACGTCAGTTGTGATGCCAATCCATTCCATTTCAGGTTAGAGAACCGTGTCTCGCTCGACTAAGGTGTCAATCTCCCGCAATACCCGCCAAGGGGGAATGTACCGTATCTATTCACCATTCCGGTTATCAGTTCCGTACCTCGGCTTGCTATGGACATGGACCTTGCCAGCTGATTGACTATCGTGGCAAAATGGCAAAACACTTGAGGACCTGGCATGGGGATGGCGCCTCTACGGCTACACGGGGTCATCATCTCCCAAATGAAACTCCCCTCCAATGCAGTCTCATTGGGACTTGGACTCTCTTTGATATGGTCCATGTGCTGCCCAGCAAGCCGGAAAATAGCTTTTCTTCTTTTTTTATTTTAGTCCTGTCTTTAACCGAGAGGATCCTCGTAAATAGAGGAACTCCTGCATCCCAGACTTCGTGTCCACTGTCTCTTTTATATTGATCTACCTTGCCTAACTTCTCCTCCCCCTTCCTCCGACGTTGCATATGTCCTTATTCTCCGATACAATATCCTATGTCTAGCTATGTACACATGACATAGTTATCATTCCTGGTGGGACTTCCTCCGATCTCAACCCCCCTTTTCCAAGAAGTTCTAGACTTGGCGTGCTGGTTTGTGCCAGTTCCTTTTTTTGCGTTGGCGGCAATATCTCTTCCTCGTTTCTGTTTTATGCTTCTGCTTTGAACAAGGTGAGCTCACTATCTGTTTGGTTGTTGAAGACAAAATCCCGGAAACAAGAGCTTTCCTCATGTTATCTCACATAACTGACTGTTGCTGGGTTACAGTTGACCAGCCGGGCACATGAACCGCCCTACCCGTGCTTTTATCCAAGAGCTCGGTCACCCAGGGGGGTCTGTGAGCTCTACTGAGTAACCAAGAAGTAGATGCCAATTTAAGAGAAAGGATTACACCAGAATGGCGGGAGGTTATTTTGACCTTCCGATCTCCCGCAGCGCATCTGATGAAGGATCGTCAAGTCTATCAAGGTCGTGTTGCTTTGCATCATCACCGTCCAGTGATAGCTTCCAAGGCCAGGGCCAACCAGTGTCTCAGGTGCGAAACTTCGGTGACGCTAGTGCACAGGACAAGTATCGGAATGCAGGCATTCTGAAAACCACGAACCGCGTCAAGCTTACAGCCAGCGAATCCGAGCCGAAAGAACAACCTACTGGGTCCATGGTCGAATTCCGACTGGATCAAAGGGGCACCGAGCTGCCGCAAAGGCCATTACCCACTGCCAACATTCCGGGCTTCCAGGAAAAAGTCTCCTCAAGCTCCCAGCTGGCACCACAGGTGGAAGATGATCACTCTAGCGCGTCAGTGGATGGTACCGATTCGAAGATCAGCACCAAGACTAGCTCCCCAGGAACTTTAGGAGAGTATCAGCTTGGTCAGGGTACGAATGACAAGGGGCGGGCCACCTGCTTCGCACATGAAAGGGCCCACAAGTTCGCATCCCTTCTCAATTGTCCCCATAATTCTCCGAAGCACAGCCCTCGGTGCAGTCTAGTGTCTGAGATTGGCTCCACCCCCGCTGAAGTGGTGTACCAGACTGAAGATGGAGATAAATTTCCTGTGATAAGCTGCTCCGAGAAACAACAACTCTTCAACAACTTAATAGATGAACATGAAGCGGACTTCTTAGACGGGCGATCAATACCGCAGACCTCCGGAGCCCATTATCTAGTGAATCAAATGTCACCTCAAGACCTCAACTTTCTGAATCGCCTTCGTCCTCAATCGCCCGGCTTGCACTCCAGTGACCAAGACACCGCCAGCGAGGACAGGAACTCATACGAGTCTGCTGAACGGACGTCACATTACCGCGGAGGCATTCTTTCATCGCTGCTCAAGCTTTACGACAAGACTCGTCGTAATCACAACCAAGATCGAGGACGTTATGGGCGATCTCGACAGGGGAGCTCCTCCGAGTTCAGTGGGCGCGGCCTGTCCCCGGACTGTGTTTGGAAACCGCAAAGGAAGTGGTACGATAAATCTACCGCTCGTTCCAGCATTTCCATGGCTGGCTCGTCCCGCCGCTCTGGCTCTCCCTTCGCCATGCTCACGCGGTCCCGCAGCAGTGGTGCTGCCATTCCCAGTCTAGGCCGCTCACGCCGCAAGTCTCAGCTTGAGGATGAAATTCATATCACTGTTCATATTGCTGATCTTCTGTCTCGACAACGGTACTTAATCCGGCTTTGTCGTGCTTTGATGAAGTATGGAGCTCCAACTCATCGGTTGGAGGAATATATGCGCATGACAGCTCGTGTCATCCAGATCGATGGCCAGTTTTTGTATATACCCGGCTGCATGATTATCTCCTTTGACGATGCCTCGACACACACAACAGAGGTCAAGGTTGTCCGGTCCAGCCAAGGCATTGATCTGGGTAAACTGGCCGATGTGCATGAGATTTATAAGGAGGTGATTCACGATGTCATCGGGGTCGAAGAGGCAATACAGCGGCTCGATGAGGTTATGAAGAAGCAGAGCAAATTCCACCTCATGTTCCTCATCTTCGCCCATGGTTGTGCTAGCGCATCAGTCGGGCCCTTTGCCTTCAATGCTCGTCCGGTTGATATTCCCGTGGCGTTTCTACTGGGGTGTCTCCTCGGAGTGTTACAATTGATTTTGTCCACCAAATCGAGCTTATATTCGAATGTGTTTGAGATCTCCGCCGCAGTCCTGACGTCTTTCCTTGCCCGTGCCTTCGGAAGCATCAGATTCCATGGGGAGCCTCTGTTCTGCTTTTCTGCTCTGGCACAGTCCGCCATCGCCCTCATCCTACCAGGATACACTGTATTATGTGCGAGTTTGGAGCTCCAGTCACGCAGTATTGTTGCAGGCTCTGTTCGCATGGTGTATGCCATCATATACTCGCTGTTCCTCGGGTTTGGGATCACCATTGGAACTGCCGTTTACGGGCTTCTCGACGCTCAAGCCTCAAAGGAGTATACATGTCCCGCCAGCCCCATCCACAACGAGTACCTGCAGCGGTTTCCGTTCGTGATCCTATTCACCGTATGCCTGGCGATCGTCAACCGCGCCAAGTGGAAACAGATGCCGATTATGATGGTAATCTCTCTGGCTGGCTACGTGACCAACTACTTCAGCGCCAAGCGCTTCTATTCTAACACCCAGGTGTCCAATGCCCTGGGCGCCTTTGTCATTGGTGTAATGGGCAATCTCTACAGCCGGCTACGACATGGGCTCGCTGCTGCGGCAATGCTGCCGGCCATCTTTGTTCTCGTTCCCTCCGGTCTTGCGGCTAGTGGCTCTTTAATATCAGGTATTACTTCTGCGGAGGAAATGACCCGGTCCCCATATGCGGTTGTGAACAACGGAACACAAGGATTTGTCGACGCGGCAAAGAAGCTCTCAGCCGACGAGGCGAAGAATCAAAGTTACGGTGTTGTCTTCGATATCGGATATGGCATGGTCCAAATTGCTATTGGCACGACAGTTGGTCTCTTCCTAGCGGCCTTGGTGATTTATCCGCTAGGGAAGAAGCGCAGCGGACTATTTAGCTTCTAGGCAATGAAGCTCCCCGTCGTCTCTCCCTCTATCCTCTATTGCATCCGTCTCTCATTTTGTTACGAGGATTGCTTATCGCCATGCTCGACTACCGAGTCTCTTGGGCGTTTCGATACGTGAACCCCGGATTTGAGGAACGGGAGCTCACATGCTGTATTCTAGTTGTTATCCGTTCTATGAGGCTGGCGAATGCAAAGAACCACTGACCTCTTTGCTGCGTCTTCTCGATTCTTTATTCCCTGTCCTCGCCGATCAAGTCTATATTGACTCACTATCCTGACCCTCCAGGGCTCTCCGTCTGGACATATATAGAAGCTATGATTCTCACGAGTCACGACTAAAATCACCGAGGGCCTGCTTTCGCGTGTGCCTGTCTTGCTATTCTCTTTGTCCTTCTCCCGTGTGTCATATTTGAATATCGAGATGGGAAGAACAAAACTGTATTGGCTGAGCCTTGTTTTTACGTATCTCAGTGAGATATTGAAACCATCAATTGATGGAGCAGTAATATGACTTTTTGTCATTTGTTTATATACAACAGCCCTAGACCCTTGTAGATATGGCATGTTATTGCGCAATACTCTATTCTAGTCTAATACCTGTGGAGACAGATGTATAATGAGCTCCTCGTCTCATGTAAGGCCAGTATAGCATTCAAAACCAGATAAAATTAGGGCATCTTACCATACCTAGGTACGGATAGCAGAAAGTAGTCATCGATGAGTGATGGCATGCATGTATTAGGTACCTAACTACCTATTTACTCCACCTCGAGTCTCCGTCTCAAATCCAGATTCAATGAATGCACCTTACTGAGCACTAGATATCTTAGAATTGCAATCCCAAACCCCCAAACTCCGAGCTTGTCAAACGATTGAAATGCCATCGTAAATGCGCCTTTCCCCATCCCATCATGTTGGGTTGGGGTTTTCGTCGAGATCATCGCTATCAATCAATTCATTCATGGTGAATCCCCGCAGGGAACAGAAAAGAAGAAAGGAAAAACGAATGCCGAATGCTGGAAATCAGATTATTGAGAATATACGTAGGAAGGATAGACTGTATTTTCTATCGTCTCTCCACCCGACTAAGTGCTCCCAGAATGAGACCCAGATCTTCCTTAATTCTCGTTGGTGGTGGGTGTTCGTCATCGTTGCCTTCCATTGCGAGGAGACGTTGCGTGTTCTGCGCATCGCGCTCTTCCAGTCGCTGTGCACAGATGCGTAATATTCGGGATGAAACGGTATCTGCGGAGGCGCGGTATAGTTCGATGTCATGTACACCCGCTGCAAAGGCATCGAGTGTCGGTGCCAGCCCAGACGTGATGCGCGATAATTGAGCAGAGACGGCAGATGGAGTGATAGGTGGTCGGGTTGAAGATGGGGTAGAGGATTCTCCTGGCTGATTAGAGGGATTGAGGGATTGCAGTATGGCTTGTTGTGAGGGGTCGAGGAGAGAGGGGTCGATTTCTTCGCGTTGTGATTTACGTGAAGGTTGCTTATCTTTTTGTTGGCTGTCAGACTGTTTGACGGATGGGATGGCTGGCTGTCGAAGAAGCGCATTGAGAGACTGCCTTTCTCTGTGTAATCTGGGGAGCTCGTTAGTCTTATACACTTGTGACAGCTCTCGGCAATACACTTACTTCTGTATATGCTCCTCCAGCTCCTTGATCTTGTCTGTATTTTGCACGTTTCGCGGGTTCGGCTTTTTGACAACCACGGCTGGAGGGTTCAAATCTTCGCGGCCGAGCCAGTTGGAAAGCTCTGAGTTGCTCGAGAAATCCTGAAGAAGCTCCTCTTGAATCACACGAGCTGGAAAAGAGTCAGATAAACAATCCCTCTCAAACAAGTCAACCGTTTCCACGTACCTGCTAAGCGCGCACTTTGATCGTCCGAGTTTGAACCCCCTGAAGGCTTTTCCCCTATTGCACGAGTCGCACACCAAACCAATAATTGTCGCATCCTTCGCGGCTCCGGGATTCCGTCATCGGCGATGTGCTTGTAGAAATCCGCTGTACCAACTTCTCTATGGGGTAACGCTGCATGGGAAAAGAGAAAATCAGCATTCGGCCATTTATAGCCTATGTCAGACCGAGAAACCTACCATTTGATGTCCCGGAGTCGATCAAAAAACTGGCCCTTCGTCCTCGCATGCTCAAGCTGCTCCGCCGTCGCCCTTTCTCGCTTTTATCACCTTTTCCGCCTCTGAACTCTTTATTCCGCTGAATCACCGGGGTATCGGCCACCGGCAGTGCCACCTTTGTACCCTCTGGAGGTTGCGCGGGAGAATTATATCCATTTGACTCAGACACTTGCGCTTGCTTTTTGGCTTTTGGTGGTCGTCCTGCTTTCTTCGGTTTCTTTGTCTCAGGCTGGTGCTCTGGGCTGTCGCGGGTTCGTGAGGAGCGGATCGCGTTTGTCGGTTCAAATTCAGGTTCTGTATGTGTAGTCTTTGCAGTCCCCCTCGTGGGTCTCCTAGCTGGAAGCTCCACGCTTTTCCCCTTTTCTGGCACCGCGCTTGAAGTGGTCTCCTCGCCCGTTTGCTTTTTCCGTGGTCGTCCTCTTTTTGGCGTTGACTTAGGAGGCGCATTTTCCACGTCCGAATGGGGATTTTCTCGGACCGCTTCGATTGACGGCCTGGGTTTCTTTGATGGTAGTAGAGCGAACTGGAACCCTTCTGCATCCTCTTCGTATGTCACTGAAAGACGAATTAGAATGTTTCTTTCCTTCGCCCAACAATTTCACCCAGCAAGTTACTCACCAGCTGTCCGCTTCCCTAGTTTGTTTGTGTTCTCCAGCTCTTGTTTACTTGCGCTGAGTCGGGTAGTCCTCCGTTCCTTGGCTTTTCCAGACCCAGCGGACGCAGCTGCATAGCGCGACTGTGTCCTCGGAGCGGCCATTGCAATCGTCCCCAGCGGTTCGCGACGCTTTGTCTTGATCGTTGTGGTCGCCAGGACCGCGACTGTCATGTCAGGAGGGGTCCACGCGGGGTTATTGTGGTCGGAAATAAACGTAGGGGCGGCGAAGCGAGCACCCCCTTTCCGGTGTCGACTACTCGCTTCGCGGTGTTCTGTTCTCCAGTTAAATACCCCTGGTGGAAGAGGCTTCCTGGAGAAACAACAAGCGCGACTCCCGCGTGCGTACGGATACCGAACTAGAGTTATTCCCCCCACCCAAACAGCTGGTCGAGCTCAACGCGGTGTTGGTGAATCAGACGGGTTGTTGATTAATGTACTTGATGTGTGTATAGGGTAGTGGCACGGTTGAGTTGAGGTGGGCCAGTCGGCTCGCGGAATGTTAGGCGCGGGTCGCGTCCCAATTTAGAACTGCAGCTGAATAGCAGCAGACTAGGCGACTTATTCAATTCAATCGCGAAAAAGACACGCAAGGGAGCGGCGGCTTGGGGTGTGAGTGGTGGGTTGGATTCTCGCACGCGGTTGTTTTGGTCGGGCGCGTGGGGACCGCGCTAGTCTGTTTTGGGACTATCGACCGTTATACTTCAACGTTGGTCTTCTACTTTGACTGCTTTGACTGCTTTTGTATGATTGGAAAATATTGAAGCGCTGTTAATGTATGACTGGCTCTAAAATGCAACTCTCTCTCTCTCATCTCTTCTACCCCCAATTCCTCGCAATGCGCAGATGCTGCTAGATAAACGCTATGATGCTTTAACCAGAATACAAAATAACACCCCGACACCGGTGTTGAAAAACAATATGTTCAGTGAAAAAAAAAGCGGTGGGAGTTGAGTCCTGTCCACTCCAGAGAAAAAGAAAGACAGATCATTGGGTCATTGGATCGACTTGAGTAAGGTGGAGGCGTTGCTTGCTGGTGCCAGGCTGCCCTCGATACGCCGCTTGGCTTCCTGCATCTCCTCGGCAGTGATATTCTCCGACGTCTTGGGCATGTCAGGTTCATACTGAGGAATGTCCGGGCTGTGGCCGACAGACATGCCAACCCGGATCTAATTAGGAAAATGGTTAGTATGCAATTGATCAAGTAGGCAGAAGGAGGGTTTGCTTCTTACCAGAGTTTCAAGAGCGCCCTTTGAATTGTCTGCCAGGTCCTTGTCAAAATTGACCCTGCCATCTTCAAAGAGCACTAAAAGGGTGCTACCGCCGAATTTGAAGTAGCCTAATTCCTCGGCCCTTGAAACCTTCTCGCCGGCTTTACGGGTGATGACGGTGCTGCCGACCATCATGGCACCAACGCAGATAACCATAACTCGGCCATGCTCAACGGAGTCAATGGGGACGAGAATGCGGACATTTTCGCCGTAGACGTCCAAAGCGGATCGGATCGCCATAGGGTTCACCGTATAGTATTCACCCTCGATGGTCTTGGGTTCACCCATGATTCCATCTACGGGGATGTGAAAGCGGTGGTAATCTTGAGGTGCCAGACGGAACACTCCGAGGGCACCGTTTCGGTATCGAGCAGCATCCTCTGGGTAAGCATCGCCCAGCAATCTTTCGATTGAGAACTCACGACCCTTGACCCAGATGCTGGTTGCATCGCTCAAGCGGTCAAAGACCACTGAGCGACAGTCGGCGGGAGACACAACGATCTTAGGCTCATCGGGAGCGGAACAAGGACGGGCCTCAGGCTTGAGTGCGCGGTAAAAGAATTCGTTGAAACTGCGGAACTTATCTATAGGCATCAGGACTTCGGACATGTCCAGCTGGTGGAAATTGATAAAGTCCTGGATCTGGGATGCCGAGGCTGGGTCATCGTATTTGCGACCCTGCTTGACACTCAACGAGCGCAGCACACGGCGGACTAGTAAATTTTGTTAGCAAATGTATCTTCTCGTTAGATAGATACTCGATCCCAATGGTTGCATACTTCGCTTCTTTTCCATATCACGGCTTTTAATGCCCTTGTATAGCAGCCGGATTCCAAGTCGCACATAGACGCTCATGCGTTCCTCATTGATCTGACCCGTGATGCGATCTTGTACAAGGATATTGGCCGAGTTGGCTCCGAGTTTGTATCCGCCGTACGAAATCTTCGTGATGACCTTGGAGTACCACTTGCGCTGTGCCTGGCTGGAAGTCACAAAGCCACCCATAACTAAGTTGTCAACCTGGCGCCAATCCTGACTTGCGCACGTAGCAATGTGCGTGATGATATCCGCATCAGAACGTTTAGCAAGACGTGGTTGGTGGCAAAGCGGACACTCGCGAATCTCGATGACGTGCTCCTCGTCCCTCTCGTCTGCGAGGTCATCCGGCTGGAGGTACTCATCAGAAGAGCTAGATTGCTCTTCGCTAGACAGGGTGGGAACAGTCGTTTTCTGCGGATCGGTATTGGAAGCAGCAGCGGTGTTGGTTTCCAAGGTGTGCTCGTCGCTGCTAGATTGCTCGCTATCTTGACTTCCAGAATTTGACAGAGGACCAGAAGGCGCTCTGGGGGAAGCCATTGAATTTCTCTTCTGTAGAGTTTGAAGCGTATCTTCGAGACAAATCACTGCCTGGTCAAACGTCAGATCATCGGTTCCATTGGACTCATTCTCTGCGCTGAAACGTTCGAAGAAGCTGTCAATTGTCGACTCCTTTAGCGTTGAACCGAGAGTATCAAGCATTGTCGTCATCTCGACCTTGTCAATGCGACCACTATCGTCGGCGTCATATTGCTTAAGCATCAACCTCCAGAACTGCTGTCGAAGAGCACTGTACGGCAGGTACTTCGCCTTGACGTGTAGCTCTGGCGAGTGCTTGTCTTCCCACCGTTCTCTATTCTTGAGAACAAGGGGAATAGTATAAGGTCTGAAGCCGTCCTGGTCAGGTGGCGGAACTGAATCGCCATCGTAGATGTTCAGCGTGGAAGCCAGCTGCACTGAGCTAGCACTATCCGTCTCTGAAATCCCTTCTTCTGGGAGGGAAGAGGGTGCAAGCAGAGTCGGCCCTGGAGCTTCGAGCATTGACTGGCTTGAGACTGAAGTGGCGGATTGACGCGTTTTTAATATAGGCCGAGCCATTTTGGACAAACTTGATGAAGAGTGCGAGGGGCTGATTCCAGATCGCGAGGGACTAACCCCAGATCGCGTACCAGGCTTGGCAGCTGTAGTGGAATCAGCTTCCTCCACTTCCTCTACAAACTGATATAATCCCGTCTCGGGGTCTGCTTCTGGGCCGGTCTGAACGAGATTCTGCAGAGGGAAACCCGCAGAGGCAACAAAGTCATTTCCCGAGAACTTGTCTCGATCTATCACATTGAAGCTGATAGTATAAGACTGTTCGTGCCGCATTACCTGGAACACCATTTTCTCATGATACACCGGGTTCAGGTTATGGCGGATGACAGGGGTTCTCAGGGTCTTCCTTCCGAGAGAGGTCACGACAAAAGGATCCATATCGAACGATGTCCGCGTTACTACAACATCAATTAACATTTAGTGGTTTGCATGCAGGAAGATAATCCATACCATTTCGTTCAGGGGGCAGATCGGTCACTCGAACAATTTCCATAAAAACGATACCCTGTACTCCAGTTCCCGAGCCTGAGAATTGGTATGCACGAGCTGCCAGGGACTTGCGTCTCAATCGAGCCAGTCGAAGTCGCCGACGACGCTTTTCCCCCACTTCTGGACCGCCCGCCTGGTCATCGGCCTCGTCAGAGGTTTCATCGTCCCGTTCCAAGTCATCAAAATCGGCAGGAGGAATCTGAGCGTTCTGGTCATCCTCATCACCTGAGTATACCAATTTCTTGAACTTGCCGAATATGTCCGGCGGCGTGGCAGCGGGGTTCGCAGAATCGGCGAGTGAGAACTGCAGTAAGATCTCGCCCGACACAGTGCTGTCCTTCCTTTTGGACGTCTTCCGCTTGGAATTCAGAGTGTACCATTTGGGCTATAGACGAAGGAAAAAAAAAGTCAGCGTTGGCCCCCAATTGTCCGAGCAACGTGTCCCTTCACCCACCGGTTGGTTCACCTCGCCATCGGCGAAGATGTCCTCCAATGCAATATCAAACTCGCCCAGGTAATCCTTGCCAAATCGATCATGATCCCAGCATATAGCTTCCAACAGCGGTACGCCCACCACGGGCATGTCGAACGAGACGTTCCATTCCGGGTTCAGGGTCTTGAATATGGTCGGTGTTGATTGCCTCGCATCTCCTAATGTAACCACCAAATACTGTACAACATGTAAGCGGTCTCGGTTCGAATCGTCTTTGTTGGAAGGGTACTCACTGGGTCGCTCGTGCCACCTCTATCTTTGGCTGCGAGGTTGCGTCCCTAATGAAACCATTGAAATCAGCCAGGAGCTCATGAGAACACAAAAAGGTCACACAATCCCTCAGTACTTACCCGAATTACTGAAACCTTGAGTATCAGATGTTTGGTTTCCGTCGATCGCAATGGACTGGCGCTTCTGCTCTGTCCGGGAGTTGACGACGCGCTCCTCGCGGAAAGGTGCGAGCTCAACCGTTGGGGTAGTGCCAACCGGACCATTGCGGATGTACACAAAATGAGAAGAAAGACAAGAAAAAAGAAATAACGAAGGGGAAAAAAGTGTTGGGCGGGTGGCTTGGCCCCTGGTCAACACAATTGACGTTTACGAGAGACCCCCAGAGTAGTTGATCGACGATCCGCTGGTTGTGATCCGGGTCGATCAGCCAAGAAACGGATTTACCCACTGTAATTTCCAAGCTCTTTTGGTTAATTTCAAAACACAGGGATTGGTTCAGATGGTTGAAGGGTAGATCATCAGATCTTAACGGGGAAAAGTAAAGAAACTTGAGGGAAAAGTGGGAGAGACACCTGCACACCTACGAATTGGGGGGCAAGCTGGGGTCGATATCAAAAAGCTCCACACCGCAAGTTATTCCTCCGGGAAAAAAATAGAAAAATGGATGCCTATTGTGTACATATGTACTTGGCAATGCCCTGAACATATGTATCTCTTTGATTTAAAAGACATTTATGCAATGTACTCCGGCTCTGCACGAGATGCAGTACCCCGCATCCTATACAAATGTTGAGATGTATACTATACTATAGCCGAGGTGTTATTCCGGAAAATTATAGAGCTATGAATGATTATAGAAAAGGGACAAATCTAAAAGTCAGTCTTGTCGTCGGTCTGTTCGCCCCCAAACCTCGTCGGCATTAGCTTTGCCCTTAGTTTCCGGCACATATCGATAGATGAAGGCACCAAGTAACCCGGCCATAGCTGCAAACACCCAGTATACCTGTCCACGACTACCGAGAGCATCATCAAGCACTGGAAAGAATTGTGCCACCACAAAGGTTGCGATCCAGTTGGCACCCAGCGCCCAGCTCTGTGCTGCGCCGACAGCCTCGGGCCCAACAAGCTCGGAGGCCAGGATAAAGGGGACCGGGCCCAGTCCGACCGCAAAAGATGCCACAAAAAGTAAGGCAGCGATCGCCGTCGGAATCTTAGCATTCATATGGATACTTATCGCGAGAAGCACAGAGCTGCAGCCCATACCGCAGATGCTCAGCATCAGGCACAACTTTCGGCCAATGCGATCGGGCAGTGGGGAGCACGCCAGCGTGATCACAAGATTAACTGCAGATATCATTATCGTGAGTAGCGCAGCGGTCGTTGGTAATATGCTTTGTAGTAAGGACACGCTGTACATAACAATGCTGTTCATCCCAGTGAGTTGCTGGGCGACCATCACGCCAACCACAGCAATAATAGCTGGGCGGTAGTAGGGATCTTTGACAACCTGCAAAAACGTGACTATAGGCTTCTTAGGCGCTCCCTCACCGGATGGAGAGAGCAAGGATTCTCGTTCGCCCGATGCAGGCGCATCTGAGGTCCTCCAGCCCGCAATCTCCGCTTCAATATCGGCATCTCTACCACGGATCCGCTGCAGGACTCGGCGTGCCTGGCTGATCTTCTGGTGTTCTGCGAGCCATGAAGGACTTTCTGGTACCAAGAACAGCCCCAAAAGCTCTAGAGCACCGATGATTCCGGCCACAGCCAGTATGAGTCTCCAGAGTCTTGCTTCACTCCAGAAGTATCCCAGGGATTGTGTCAACAGAATACCAACATTGGTCATAATCTGGGTGAAGGCACCGAAGAGGCCTCGGGCACTGGGAGGAGCGACCTCTGAAATGTAGATAGGCCCAACCACAATTGCAGCACCAGAGCCAATTCCAGAGAGGAATCTACCAAAACTCAAGAGGGAAATCACTGGCGCAAGCGTCTCTGCCACAGGCCCCAGAATAAAGAACACCGTGGTCGCTCGTAATGCAAGCAGGCGTCCGTATCTGGTCGCGATGGGTCCTGCCAGTAGGGCTCCAAGTAAACCACCGAGCGTGTAGATCGAAGAGACGAGGCCGAATTGGGATGGCGTCATAGGGAAACATTGCGGTAGACCATGGAAAGTGATGCCAGAAGAATGAATTCCTTGACGTTCGCATGTTATCACGGATTTTGGGGCATTGAGTTCTGCCTGTGTAATTCATGTATCAGTAATTGTAAGTATACTCCCGAGGTCCGTACATGGAGGGGGTGATATCGTACCAGATGAAAACCAAATTGAAGCGGACCAAGCGTTACAACAAACACGAGATATATCAAGTATGTTGTAACCCGCGACCGGGTTGATGCGCCCAAAACCATCGTTGAGACAAATTCTAGGATCGACGACCCTGGGACTGAAGGTACGTTAAGAGGGCCTCCAACTAATGACGTTTGCCGATCGCAGAGATAAGATGATATGAGGTCAAGTTGGTCAGACGAGAGAGGTCTGCCTAGGTCAAATTTCACATTGGATCACATAGAGTCCTTCAGTTTAGATGACTTGAAGCAGATGAGTTAAAGAGTTGAACAGTGGAAGAGTTGAAGCTACAAGAAGTTGAAGCTCCAAGGTGAAGCCGTCCGACATGTGATCTGACTAAGCGTTGACACGGCTGAACTCACCTGGACAAAGTCTCATTTGTACAATTCAGACAATTCAGACAATACCTTAGAACCTTGGAATATCTCTCTCGTCTTTCAAATCCTCTCTTATATTGAAAGAACTGGTAATCGTGGAGAAAGCTATCTCTCCACCAATGGAGTGACAACATCACCGGCCCATTCAGATCCACAAATGAGTCTGACAAACCCGCCCTCTTCCTCCGGCTCTCTCTCGCGAACCAGAGTCGGTAACTTGAAACGGAGTCTCCAGGCTACTGTCGATGGTAATTATATGTATTCCTTGTGATTACTCGTTCCTTGGTGTAACGGCTTGTTTCTATTCCATCATGTTTGGAAAGGGTTTCCCTTTCATGAATTCTGGAGGATTCTATTCTCGCGGTAACTCTTTCCCTTTGATTCTTTGTGTTGATCTTGTCTCTGTTCGAATTTGCAAAGTGGAATCCTCGCGGACGCATTCGATTCTTGATCCGGCAATCCCGAAATATGCTAACCGAGGGTTTATACAGATGCTATTGAATCAAGAAGACCCGGCGGGTATACCAGCAAAGTCCGGGTCCGAGATCGGTATAACATAGTAGGCTTCATCAGCAGTGGTACGTATGGCCGGGTGTACAAGGCTGTTGGCAAAAATGGCAAGAAAGGGGAATTTGCAATCAAAAAGTAAAAGCCCTCCAGCGTTTGATATCTTGTTCATTCTAACATCATCCAGATTCAAACCCGACAAGGAAGGCGAAACCATCCAGTACACGGGTCTGTCGCAGTCGGCTATCCGCGAAATGGCATTGTGCACTGAACTCTCACATGCCAATGTTGTCCAACTAGAAGAGATCATTCTGGAAGACAAATGCATCTTCATGGTATTTGAATATACAGAGCATGATCTGCTGCAAATCATTCATCATCACACCCAGCCTCAACGACATGCTATTCCAGCGCCCATGGTCCGGTCTATCATGTTCCAGTTGTTGAATGGACTGCTCTATCTTCATACCAACTGGGTTCTGCATCGTGATCTGAAACCAGCCAACATCCTCGTCACCTCAAGCGGTGCTATTCGCATCGGCGACTTGGGCTTAGCACGTCTGTTCTACAAGCCACTCAACTCTCTGTTCTCGGGCGACAAAGTCGTCGTCACAATATGGTACCGTGCACCCGAGCTGCTCATGGGAAGCCGGCATTATACCCCTGCCGTCGATATGTGGGCAATAGGATGTATCTTCGCCGAACTACTCTCGCTACGACCAATATTCAAAGGCGAAGAAGCCAAAATGGACAGCAAGAAAACAGTCCCGTTCCAACGGAACCAAATGATGAAGATTGTCGAAATCCTCGGTCTTCCCCGCAAAGAGTCCTGGCCGGGTCTACCCTCCATGCCCGAATATTCCCAGCTCCAGTCCTTAGTGCTCCACCGTCAACCTTCACATTTCCATCGCGGCTCTAATCTTGAAGGCTGGTACCAGAGCTGTTTGAAAAACGGTGGATACTCGTCCACCTCCAGTGCCGGTACTCCCGGTGCAGATGGATTCGATCTTCTATCGCGTATGCTCGAATATGACCCTAGCAAGCGGATGACCGCCGAGCAAGCGCTTGAGCACCCGTATTTTACCAATGGCGGCCCTATTAGTGGCAACTGCTTCGAGGGTATCGAGGGCAAATACCCACACCGTCGGGTCACGCAGGATGATAATGATATTCGCACTGGCAGTCTTCCTGGCACCAAACGGAGTGGACTGCCAGACGATTCGTTGATGAGGGCTTCGAAGCGCCTCAAGGAGTAATCTTCATTTGCTTGCTGCATATCTGTGTTGATCATATTTTGCGGCTCGTGGACAGGCTGGCCATGATATCCACTCACATCATACATTTAATTGGGTGTTAGCGTTTACAATAACTAGCGAAATTGCATCATGATGATTTACGCGGGATTTACTTGGCCATTCAGCACTGGGGCTATGACCACTATGTATCATCTATTATGATTGATTCCCACTTGAAGGGGCCATTCAACCTCTGCTAGATAGTAATCATTCTGATTGCATGGCATGGGTCATTTGTACCCATATCTCCCATAATTGCCCATATCCCCATCCCATTCCAGAAAATCGTACATTTGAACCATCCCCGAAGACCCCCCCAGATAGTACCCGATGATAACGCCGAAAAGATGAAAAGGATTGCGTAAAAAGATAATCAGTACCCTGAGACCGAAGCGAAGAGTCAGTGATCACTGTCAGAGAATCAGAGAAGGATTGATAGTCACTTACCATTCTGCTCGTGTCGCTTGTCTCCGCCGGTATCATCCTTGCCGTCACCACCCACAGTAGAAGCATGGTTAGCGGCATCTTTGATGCCCTGCTCATCACCACGCAGCGCTTCAAAGTAGCCCTTGATATCTTCCGCGCTGACAGCTTGTCCACTCTCAGCAAAGGGCTGGAGGAACACCTTGAGTTTGTCACGCAGATGGTTGTATGCCATTGCGCCCTCGATGGCGCGCACCCGATCCATGTTGTTTAGTGCTGCCTCACCACGATCGTAGATGCTGCCTGTACCGACGCTTCCGGCACCGTTAGCCTGGCCGTCGTCGGACATGGGAGGCTCGTAGGTATCTTCTTCTTCGCGAAGCTGGGGGTGGGGAGCAAGCTTGGGGAAGCATTCTGCGCAGCGACACAGCTGACCATGGAAATCTTCCAAAGCAAAAAGGGAGAATGATTCCATCGGAGGGGACTTGGGGAGCTTGGTGTGCTTAAGGGCCAATGGCTTTGTAGGAGTATCGCTTTCTTCCTTGGCAGACTTCTCTTCCTTCATGACCTTTGATGGCTGTTCCTCAGCAGGGGCTTCTTCTTCTTCTTTAGTCCGCTTGGTGACAGGCTCTCCTTCAGTGGGCCCCTCGTCATCTGCCTTGCGCTTTTTTGACTGTTCGGCCTTCTCCTGATCCTTGTGTTCGGTCTCCCTGGGCTCAGTAGCTGGTACAGAGATATCCTCGGTCACATTTGGCTCAGTCACGTTTGAGGCCTTCTTGAGTCCACCTTCCCGGAAAACTGGCGGCAAGAATCCAGGAGTGCCTGCATAAGCCTTGATCCAGGGGTTAGAGTCGATGCATTTGAAGCAGATCAGATGGTCGAAATCATCCTCTGCGGGAAACCCAGGTGGGAGCATATCTTCTTCGTCCTCGGCTGAAATTTCATTGGCGGCATCACCACCGCCGATCCCATTGACCTTGGGGGCAGCCTTATTCCAATCGCGCGACAAGCCGATGAGACACTCTGGGTGCCACCAGTCCTCACCACAGCCTCCGGTCTCGACGGTACCAAGCCCCAGGCACTGGAACATTGTCCCCTTTTCTGAATACGCATCGTACTGTTCGCCGCAGCCACAGAACTGATTGCGGAAGTTATGGTTGTATCTGTTGCCTGCTGCAGCCTCTTGGGAGTGCACACCCTTCTTGCCGGTTGCGGGATCTTCACGGAGCGTGCAGCAAGAAGACGACGGAAAACGGGTGGTCCCACAATCGCAGACAAAGTTGCGCTTGTTGAAGAGCTCCACTAGAGTGTGCTCCCCGTGACAAGCGATCGAGCACGAGTAACAGACGGCAGCGGGACTGTAGGATTCGTTGGAGTCGGTAGGAGGAGGATTGCAGGTTAGGCATGCAAAGAGGACTTGTCGCAATGGTCCAAGGTCATATGTGCAAGAGTCAAAAGCCTAAAGCCAGTAGGTCAGCTGTGGATCAAGTCGCGCGCCACCTGCTTGTCCAGACACTCACATAAGGAAGAGCCTCGCGCGCATCTGCCTCTAGTTGGAGCTGTGACTCAATAAACCTAAAGCCAGTTAGTAAAGTTACTTCTAATGTGGGGGGGAAGTGTTGGGGTTAGGGGAATGCGTCATACTCTTTCGCGGTCTGGGAGTTCTGTGAGCCCATGCTCTCACTACGAGCATCTTCGGTTATTTGGGCAACAGCCGAGTGCGGGGCTTCCATCGTAGGGGGATCTATCTGCGTCCCTATTTTGGCAACTGGCAAATAACGAACGGCCCAAAAAATAATGGATGCCGAGGCGATGTGTTGGATAACGACGCGACTCAATCTCGTCGCGACATAAAGTTTCTGCCGGCAGATACCAACCAAAGCAGGGCGGTCTAGATGATATCTTTCCCATATCACCTCAACGTTTCCAACTTCAGAATGCCCAGGTGTCCTCCATCAATTAGTAATGAAATTAAGTTTAATGTGCGATCATTACAATGGTAAAGTGAGACCAAAGGGAAATTTTTATATAGCAGTCGAGCCAACTTACCCATACAACTTGGAAGTTGCCTGCTCGCCGTACCCTAGGTACACCGCCCACTGGCTTACGCTGATCACTCGATAATCTCCTATCATCCTTGCACTATGAGCTGAGACTCATGCTTTTTACCTTCTGGGTCTTCTTCTATGCTGGACCCTCTATTCTGTCTTCTGCGTACGCTGACAAACTCAATGTCTATAATCGATTGGGCTCATCATACTTCAGGTGCAAATCTATGCGACTAAAAAGCTTGGTTTGTCTCAAGAATCCGGGGTGAATTTGATCATTGTACCAATGCCCTTGGAATACCAATCCGCCCCCTTGTGGCTATCTGGCAGATCGTTATATGGGCCCGTTTCAATTTACTGATTTCTTGGGTGATACTGCGCGACATTCTAATGTTCTGCTGGGCTGCCGTTCATACTGTGTCTAGACTACTCAAAAGACTACTCCCTTGGAAGACTACTAGTACTAAAAGGACCCTAATAGGACTGTCAAAAAGACTACAGCCTTGGAAAGCGTCAACACTACTAGTACACATTCCAAGGTTGTAGAGCCCCATAACTAAATTTCTGGATAGGATGTTCCATTTCTTACTACGTACCGAGGTAGAAGGACTGAAGGATATCCACATCTCTCCACCGTATTTGCGACCCCCACTCCAAAAGAGGAATGTTCTTATCAAGTAGAGCTTTTGCTGCTAACTCGGTGATAGCTCCAGCATGGGGTTGTCGCAACGGTGTTTTTTCCAGGGGTAATGAGACCATGTTTCGATCGAAAGACTTAAGAGTAATTGGAGGGACGGATCTTTGAAAGTATAGTGTTCATCAATGTATACAGTGGATGAAGGATCGACAGACCAAAACGGACAGCGGACGAAGTCGAGCGGCGAGCGCAGCTTGCATTAGTACTATAATTCGCAAAGATGTTTTCTGTCCAACTGTGCTGTTGAAGTGAGCAGGAAAGTGCCTCCATCCATTGGTGAAGCAGCCGCACCTTGATCGGTCCTAAAATGCTGCATCTACCGGCTTTGTCGACTGACGAATCTTGAATATTAACAAACTTTCACCCCAACGATCGACTGGCCAAGTGGTTAAGGCGTCTGTCTTACATTTCATATGTTGGAGTTTCACAGAAGGTCGCAGGTTCGATCCCTGCGTCGATCATTGAATTTTTGTGACTTCAATCTCTGCTGTAGTCGTGTGTGGGATGATTTTCTTTCTTTCTAACTCTTTTTTTTTCTCTCACTATATTTCAACCACAATGATGAGGGTGATATAGAAAAGGAGACAGGAAGGTGCCAGTTGTGTGAATATAGGAAGTGGAAGACCCACCTTCCCAATCGGGGCTTAATTGGAACGCGTCGCGTCCAACACGCGACTCGCTGCACAACTCGACTTTGCCGCCCCTTCTCCCTCCCTTCATTCTATCAACCACGCTACCACATATTCGAGAAAAAGCCCCGATACACACCACTTATTCGTACTCATAATTTCCTGGCCATTGCTCACTCTTTCCTTTGAAATTTGCTAGTTGAAACACCCACACAATGGAGTGAGTGTGCCTCCTGAATTTTCTGCGTTCGAAAGCTAATGCACTACAGTCCGCTCCGAGCCAGCGACTCGGCCGCAAACCGTGGCCGGGGGGCCAATTCTCGTAAGAGAGACAGAGAGGATGAAATGTCATCCCCAGCGCCATTGCCTCCTTCCAGTCGTATGTGTGCTTCTTTGTCCGGGCTGCGTCAATTTGAGACTGACAATGTTCATGTGCAGCCACCGCTTTGGGCTCGTCCCCTCCCCGATCCCCTTTGATATGGGAGATGAGGATGAGGATGAAGATAGAGGCCTTGTGCAAGATATTGATGATATTGATGAATTGGCTGAAGACGAGGACGGCATTGACCTGTTCGGTGACAACTTTGAGCGGGATTATCGTGATGCGGCGCAAGATCGCTATGAAAACGAAGGATACATTGATGATGATGAAGACCATGATGAGATCGATGCCGCAACTCGTCGGCAGCTGGATGCGCGCCTGAACCAGAGAGATCGTGAACTGGCACGTCGGCGCCGCATGCCTGCCGCCTTTTTACAAGATGACGACGATATGGAATTGGACCTCGCACGCCAACCCCGACGGCGCAGACACCATTATGACGAGGACCGTGAAGATATCGACATGGCTGATGAGGGCATGGAAGAGCTGTCATTGGAGGAACTGGCAGATGTGAAGGCAGCCAACATTACGGACTGGGTGACCCAGCCCCAGGTCCTTCGCTGCTCCATCTACCGCGAATTCAAGGCCTTCCTGACAGAGTTCATCGACCCCACAGGCCAGTCTGTTTACGGTAACCGAATCAAGACACTGGGTGAGGTGAACTCCGCCTCACTCGAAGTGTCCTATGCCCATCTCAGCGAGACCAAGGCAGCTCTGTCATACTTCCTCGCCAACGAACCCACCGAAGTCCTGAAGGTATTTGACCAGGTTGCACTCGACGTTACTCTATTCCACTACCCACAGTATCACGATATTCACAACGAGATCCACGTCCGCATAACCGATGTGCCCATCATTTACACCCTGCGCCAGCTGCGCCAGTCGCATCTAAACTGCCTGATTCGTGTCGGTGGTGTCGTTACCCGTCGGACTGGTGTCTTCCCGCAGCTGAAGTATGTCATGTTCCTCTGCCAGAAGTGTGGTATTACCTTGGGTCCATTCCAGCAAGAAGCTAGTGCAGAGGTGAAGATCTCGTTCTGTCAGAACTGCCAGTCGCGTGGTCCCTTCACTGTCAATTCCGAGAAAACAGTCTACCGCAACTACCAGAAGTTGACTTTGCAGGAGTCCCCCGGCTCGGTTCCCGCAGGTCGTCTGCCGCGGCAGCGTGAGGTCGTTTTGCTTGCCGATCTGATCGACAGTGCCAAACCCGGTGATGAGATTGAGATCACCGGCGTCTACCGCAACAGCTACGATGCCCAACTGAACAACAAAAACGGCTTCCCGGTCTTCGCCACCGTAATTGAGGCTAACCATGTGGTCAAGGCACACGACCAGTTGGCTGGTTTCAACCTGACAGAAGAGGATGAGCGCGAAATCCGGGCCCTCTCCCGTGACCCCGATATTGTGGACAAGATTGTTCGCTCTATGGCACCCAGTATTTACGGCCACCAGGACGTCAAGACTGCTGTTGCGCTTTCGCTCTTTGGTGGTGTTAGCAAGCAGGCCCAGGGCAAGATGAACATTCGTGGTGATATCAACGTCCTTCTTCTGGGTGATCCCGGTACCGCCAAGTCTCAGGTGCTCAAGTTCGTTGAGAAGACCGCCCACCGCGCCGTGTTTGCCACCGGTCAGGGTGCTAGTGCCGTCGGTCTCACAGCCAGTGTTCGCCGCGATCCCCTCACCAGCGAATGGACGTTGGAAGGTGGTGCGCTTGTGTTGGCTGATCGCGGTACTTGTCTTATTGATGAGTTTGACAAAATGAACGACCAAGATCGGACATCTATTCACGAAGCCATGGAACAGCAAACCATTTCCATCTCCAAGGCCGGTATTGTGACGACATTGCAGGCTCGCTGTGCTGTCGTGTCGGCCGCTAACCCCAAGGGTGGTCGGTACAACAGCTCGATTCCCTTCTCGGAGAATGTCGACTTGACGGACCCTATCTTGTCTCGTTTCGACATTCTCTGTGTGGTGCGTGACCTGGTTGATCCTGCCGAAGATGAGCGCTTGGCCAATTTCGTGATTGAGTCACACCACCGTTCCAACCCGGCCCGTCCCCTCCGGAATGAGAAGGGCGACTTGGTTGATACTAACGGCCATCTCATTGACAACGAGGGTTACCGCATCAACAGAGATGGCCAGAGACTTCCTCCATCACAGGAGGAGATCGCCAAACGCGCGGCAGAAAAGCAAAAAGCCGAAGAGGAGAAGGAGGGTGAGATCCCGCAGGAGCTCCTGCGGAAGTACATTATGTATGCACGAGAGCGTTGCCACCCCAAGCTTTATCAGATCGACCAGGATAAGGTTGCCCGTCTCTTCGCAGACATGCGCCGCGAGTCCCTTGCTACTGGAGCGTACCCCATCACAGTAAGTTATATCTCTCTACTTCCCCTACATTGACCATTTTCTTACCCCATATTTCCAGGTTCGTCACCTTGAAGCCATCATGCGTATCGCCGAAGCTTTCTGCAAGATGCGCCTGTCAGAGTACTGCTCGTCGCTGGACATTGACCGTGCCATCGCTGTTACTGTGGATTCGTTCATCGGCAGCCAAAAGGTCAGCTGTAAGAAGGCACTTTCGCGTGCATTTGCCAAGTATGTCTATTTCGATTCTTGAACCCAGTTGGATCTTATACTAATATCTACCTCTCAGATATACACTCTCCAGACCCAAGCCCCAATCTAAGCGCCGTGCAGGCATCCCGGTCTCAAACCCTCACCTGCCGCGGGCTCAGTCCACCGCGCATTGAACAACCTTCTAATAGGAAGGTTGGAGGTGCCTCAGTTGCATGGTTTCTTTTGTGTCTTATACCATCTTGTTTGCATTTTATGTGTGGCGTTTATGACAGGGGTTCCGTTCTCGAATTGGCCCATGATACGGTAATGAATGGAAAACCAATGAATGATATTTCGAGTTTGTATATTTGAGGTGGACTTGGATTGTAAGGTGGCAGGCGGCACTGTCCCGCATCAGCTCTCCGTAGTTGAAAGCACACGCTGGGTTGAAGTCGCTTGTCACCACCCTGTAACATGGCATTGCAAATGGCGATCACTCTTATGTTGACGAGCCTATCGATGTTCGATGCGTTATAACGCCCAAAAATTACTTTCCTTATGACAAATATATAAATAAACCTTTATCTTGTAGACTATATAAAGCAGGGCTCTCCGTCCACATCCGGGTATATCTTGGGATTGCACTGAACCCCAGGGCTGCAGGTATGACATAGAAGTACAACATGATGTTCCGATACCCGTCAGGGTGGTTCTTACATAGGGTTAGATCTGACCTGGCCACGGTCACCCTTAACGATATCTCAATAAGGGAGGGTTGAATAGTCTAATTCCCCAACCCGAACAATATATGTAATATCTAGCTACATCTGTCAATATAAGTTCAATGATATGCTTTGTTCAAATTAAGATTACATCCCAAGCCGTGGAATGTTCCGTTATTTACCGTGTAGGAGTATCAAGTAGTTCCCGAGGTCTCCGTATACTAACTACATGCTAGATGCCGGCCAGACTGTATGGGGATGTTGGCATTATATTCGAAATTCGAGGTTTTATATGCAAATATATTCAAATAGAGCCAACTATCATTTGAATTAACCATATCCACTTGATCACTTGTATTCCAACATTGTGTGGATATCCACTGGAGCTCAAGTTGTGTCCTTCTCCCTTGGCAGATGGGCCACTCCTGGGGTCTCTGGATCGTGTAAGATCTGGAGATGCCGAGAAATAAAAGATATTGTATGTTGTGTACACATTCCAATAGAAGAATGACATCAATACCTAGGTAGAGAATGCCAACGTCATTCCGGGCTATTTTTGGTAACCGAGGAAACTCCCTTTATGTGTCTGATTATCTGGGATGTCTCTAGATTTCTCTAGACGTAGATCCTAGATGCCCATTCGCATGTTGTAGGTCATACATACCTACATGTAGGTAGCAGTTAATACCTTCGGACTATCACGACATGTCAAAAGTGGATCGATGATTTGACATTGGCCCCCTCCCCCTGCCCAGGTGAGGCTAGATATTAAAGCTAGTCTGGGGATTCTTCAGGGAAAAAAAAAGTTCGATCAGCCATAACAGCATAGGATAAACAGCACATGTAAAATTCAAAAGACAAGAAATAGGAAGATCGGCAGGGACAGTAAAAGGAATATGTATTCCCCCCCCTCAAGGAGACGATCACTGGGCATTTTACGTATGCTCGCCTCTCCCGTGTTCCCTCCCCTCCCCCCCTCCTTTCTTCCTCAACTTCTTTCTTTTCTTTCTATCTTGAATTTTTTGCTTGTTATACCTTTGATTATTGATCTTGAACTGTGATCGTCTATATTGTTTTACCCCTGATTATCACTGTTTCAGCAATACCTCCTGCCACTTTCTTCCGCATTCGTGCGACACCTAACGCGGCATCTCATTGAACGCAAACAGCCTCTCCACCCACACCGTGTTTCAGAGGTGAAATATCCATCACAATGAATGCCACTCCGGCGCTTGGATATGCGCCTGGCATTTCGCTGACCCCGCAAGGTACGTAACCTGAAGCACCTCCCCTGATGACGGGATCTTATACGTTACCCGTGGACCGCTGGGGATAGTTTGAATCCTCCTGTTCACTTAAAATGACACATTCCCTTGACCTTCTGGCCCAAAAATCTACCTTTTCTTTCAGACCAGTGGCTGATCTAAAGCATCTCTGCGAGCAACAGACCACCAACCCTCTCCAACAGCGGCTAGTTTTGGCTCCAATAACCCCTTCCGAAACCGCGCTCTTTCGCCCTCAGTTGCTGGATCTGTTTCATCAAACAACCGTCCGGAACGCCCACGCTCTACAAACCCCTTCTTAGATGACACAGAGGCGATGTCTCCGCAGTCAGCCCCTGGCATGTCGACCGGCGTCACTATGATCTCTCCGATCGAGAAGGATGATATGTCAAGCAACACTCGGGAACTCTTTGTATGTTTGCGAATATTGAATGCACGTATTCAAATCGGATCTAACCTCTCAGTAGGAGTCCCTCTCTCTCAAGCCTGCCCCCCAGCAAACACGTCCTTGGCCCGCACCTGATGCCACCCGACGCACTCCCTCGAATCGCAACAGACCCCCAATGGAGCGCCCGCAGCGTCCACCGGGTCGTTCGGCTACGTCGAAAGAGAAAGATCCGCTTGACATATTCGCCGATCCCCCTACTTCATCCCAAGCCAAGGACAGGCCTCGTCGTCCCCGGCGGAACTCTGAGTCTTCCGTAATGGACCGAGGCTCGAAGTTGTTGGATGTTGATGACGATGAGAGACGCCGACGTGAACGGCGTCATCGCGAGCGCGAAGGTCGTAGCAAAGATGGCAAATCGCGCTCCAGCCGCAAGGACCGACGACTTGATATCATTGATAAGTTGGATGTGACGAGTATCTACGGTACTGGAAGTAAGTGTCTCGGCTTGTTTTTTCTTTTCTTTTGCAAGTATACGACTCATGCTAACCATAATAGTGTTCCATCACGATGGTCCGTTCGATGCCTGCAATCCCCATCGTAATCGCCGCGGCGTGCGCACCGCGCCAATGCAAGCATTCCCCAAAGGTTCCACAAACATGGCTCTGGGAGGCGCAGGCCCCAACAATTCTAACATCGATCTCAATCTTTTCCATGGCAGGATGGAGGAAGGCCATAACGACTTCTCCACGGCTGCTCGCAATGCTGAGACGGGCGTCATTGATCCCACTGCCCGAGTGGACCCGATTCATGGACCCCAGAGTATGGGACTGGGAACCAGCACCTTCCTCGATGGAGCTCCCGCTAGTCGATCTGCCATGGCCCGCCGTCAGAGCGAGAATGAAAACAGTCTGGCACCGAATGGTGGTGGTCTTGCACGAAAGAAGAGTTTGGCTCAGCGACTTCGTGGACGAGCTGCTGGACCTGGCCGCATTACTTCTCCAACCGACAACCTTCCCCCCGTTGCGCCACAGGTGAGCTCCAGTCATTCTGGATCCGCTCGGGCCAATGAAAGAAACCCCTACTTCCAGGAAGACGAATATGACGAAGAGTGGGACAAGAAGGGATCGAGTATCGAAGCGGGCGGCCGAGTTCGATCGTCTAGCAGTCCCAAGCAAATGGAGCGCAAGACCACCAACGACCGACCTTACGAAGAGTCGAAGCTTAACCCTGGTGGTGGCGGTGGTGGGTTCTTGAACCGGATGAAGAGTCTGCGCAAACCCAAGCCGGAAAGACGGACCAGTGACTGAGTCACCCTACCAATCACACGTTGAGCTTGTCCTGGAAATATATCGATGTAGCAAGCGGGCCTTTCTCACTCGGGTGCACCTCCGGGATGTCTCAATCCCATGATTCTTTCACCACCTCACCATCTCACCATCTAAATCCTCAATGAGGAGGGATGATTCCACGCGTTAATACCCAGCATCGAGCACCCCCGAACACACGGTGCTCAACCATGGCGTTCATATTTCGGAATAGAATGCTTCAAACTGCTTCTGATTCCAGACCGCCATGAAACACAATGCCACCTCAAGACCATGGCTACGACGGAGTTTTCCAAGGGTTTCTCTTCTTGTATCTCAATTTCAGCCTTGCTTTCAGAAACATGTATTTTTTACCGATTGCTGTTCCCATATCAGTATCTTTGATTAGGCTATGAATAATTGAACTAGTTGGTTGCCAACACGGCCCCGGGGGTTCATCCCTGACCTCTATCTGTTGGTAAGAGCGTATCTCAGACATGGCATTTGACTACGCCACGCGCTTGTGAGATTCTATAAGTTTCATGGGAGCCATGCGTGATATCACCCTGCCGGCGAATGAGCACTGTTACAGCCTATGGCTTAGATACGGGAGTCGATGACCATTCGTCATTGTGGGATTTTATACTCCTACTCCGTATGTTTCATAGCAATGAACTATTCAAATGTGGAGTTTCCTTGTGCGCACTGACCGTCAAGCTAAGCGCCGTGCATATAAGTTTCATGCGATATAAATGTTGCCTTCTCTTCCCTCGATCCTCCATTAGACGACAATGCATTGTTCTCCGTGGATGCCATCTCAAACGAGGTCTCGCTTTCTAGCTCTCTAACTGGGGCTCACGAGCATTTGGACTGCTAATTGAAACTGATGATAATGTTGCCGTTTGTATATGCAAATGCACATATTATTTTAGGTCAGTGAGGATCCTCAAGATATTTAAGAAGTAACATTTGCCGTGCAAGTCTGTTTCTATCATCTCCAAGTCTACCCATCATTGAACTCTCTATTCTCCCAAACCCGCTGGCATACATTATCACCATGGGCCAATCTTCGTCGAAACACTTCAACGTATACACTATAGACACTCTATATACCCAGCCAAGGCACACGCTCCGCCCGGGTCTCTTCGTTGCTAAGGTGGGATCTTCCAAGGGCAACCTCCACTGCTTTTACACCGACAATAACACCTCATCGGGCGTGCTTCGCCGGTGTTCAAAAGAACGCTACAAAGCTTGCGAACTGAAACTTGTTGGAACAACCCCTTCCGAGGGTTATCCTGAAAAATGGGAGTGTTCGCTGCAATATCTGCCCGAACTGCGCCGGCCCATTCCATCAATCAAAATTTTGGGGGAGTCTTATATTAAGAAGGTCATGACCAGGTTGGAAAGAGACTGTATCTTAAACTTGGAACGGTATAGTGGCTTGGATGGGTTGAACTAGTGAGACTGGTCTCTTGGTTCTGTTGTTTTGTGGTGTATATAGTCTGTGTTATTGAATCTACTGGTTTTTATAGGTTTACAGGTTGGCTTCTATAGATAGAGGAATATATTGAGGCCTTAGTATTAGCTTGGGGGACTGAAACAAAGACGCTTTTGTGATTTCCTTTCAAAAAGAGAAAGAGAAAGAGAAATGGAAATAAGAATAGAAAAGAGGCAAGGGTACTTAAGAGTGGGCCTTTCCCGTGTCAGTCTGTCCCTATACCTAGTATATCTGCATATGTACGCAATTATGTATACAACTGTCTACAAGGGCGGTTAGGCTCAGGCTGAGTAGGTAGATGCAGATGTCATCAGACCTCCAGGCTACCCTTCCAGCCACGTGTAGAGTGATCGATGCTCCATGGGTGCTTAACGACCTCACATATCACACCGGTTCATCCAGCTCGCCGCTCCACCAATAAATTAAATGCCAGAGTGACTTAAGTGTTTGAAGAGGTGAGACTGATTCGGTGATTCCGTTTTCTTACTATGTGTACATTTTGTTTATAGAATCTATTGGTATTTGTGGGCTTATAGGCTAGCTTCTATAGATAGAGCAATATTGAAGTTGTAGTATAGGCTTGGGAGACTGAAACAGACCTCAAACAATGGGAAGGCGCTGTTGTGATTTCTTTCGAAAAGAGAAACAGAAATAGAAACAGGACAAGAAACAAAGATATTTAAGAGTGGACATACACCGTATATATCTGTCTCCATGTCATCTCCAAGTCTACTTGAGCTCTCTCTCCTCAAGTTATACGAAGGAAAACCTTGAAAGCGAATTTTTTATATCATGAACAGCACCAGCAATATCATGACGAACACCAGCGACGCCATGGCTAACGTCAAAGTGACGGAGAAAAGACACGGAGTCTACATTGTCAAATACAACTTCGACCGCTCTCGCCCAGAACGCGACTGGGCCATTTACGTTAAAACCGAAGCACGCAGCGGCGATATTCACATCATTGCCTCTAAAGATGCCAACGCTCCTTGTGCTACACTCGTACGGAAATCGGGGCTCATGAGGTCAAGAAAGAAGGAGAAGGCCCAGTGCTCATAGGCACTACCCTTACCCAGAACTACCCTGGTGGTTGGGACGAGGCGCTGAGGGCAGTCGAGGGGAATCTGCAGTTTGAGACAACTTCTTTGGCTTTGCCGGGCTCCACTCAAGCTGGGGCGAGGCGGAAGGTCTCTCGCTGGACTCAGGAGTGCGCTAGGCCGGCATTGGAGAGGGCTGGGCTTTGGAGAAAATGAAGTCGAAGGAAATTGGGGAGGAGATTGAGGAGGAGATTGAGGAGGAGAAGGTGGGGTGTAGTGTGAGGATATGGATAAGCGGAGAGGATGAGAAGTAGTCCAGTGGATAGTCGCAATTCTATGAGAGCTGAAGTTGAAATATTGGTATACTTCGATGTTGGTGTACTTTTAACATTCATGGACGCTAGCGGCCTCCGTACAACCTCACCTTTGAAGCTCCAGGGCTCTCACCAGCTTCTGCCATTTCACTCCCAGGCTCCTCTACACCATGGAGAATCCACCAACCCTTACCAACCCGCGCTTTACTCTCGAACTTGAATTTGTCTCATCTCTCGCCAACCCCTACTATCTGTCACACCTGGCAGTCACTTATCCCAATCTCCTGGGTATCTCTCGTGCCGACGATGACGATGATTCTTCCTCGCCAGACGCCCAGGCATTTGCGGCCTACCTAGCCTACCTCTACTCCTACTGGAAGACACCGGAGTACTCTCAGTTCCTCACCCACCCTGGCCCCACACTGCGAGCGCTTCGACTGCTCCAGGAGGACACCTTCCGCCGTGACATTATTCTACCCCAGGTCATTGAAGGTCTGGCAGGGGTCAGTGTCCCTGAACCAGCTCAGACCGAGACCGATACGGCAGGTGAAAAGAAGGAAGATGGTCAAAATCAAAAGACGTGACGGTCTTAAATCCCGAACATATGCTCGACGCGACCAAGGTGTGCTTCTTTCCTGGGTGCAAAAAATACGAAGATACGAAGATACGAACAGACACACCGCGGCCATGCAGATCTACATTGTACATCAAATTTATACTCTGGTGGGTTCATTGGAAACTCGGCTCATGGCAAAGTTGAGCATGGAAGCTGCGTGAATGTGCTTCATGTGCGACCGAGGATTCCCATGCTCCCGAGGCTCCGGAATTGTTGAACCCCCCAACGATCCCCCGACTTTTCAAAGGTCCCTCATTGGCCCTGACTGACAGTCGCAGAGGATTGCGGGGAAAGGACCGAGCGATGCTGGGGAAGTTCTCTCCTGTTCTGCTGTATACAATAAACCTCTTGAAGAGGGTATCGCCACACTCCTCTATACAATGAAGGTGACCAAGGCAATTGCAATTAGCAATATTATCTCAGTTTCGAGTAGACTCTGTAGATTATAAAAAAGATATATGAAAGGATAAGCCCTAAAATACCTATATGTATACGTATGTACCTAAGGCCAGGAAAGATGATCCCCAAGTAGAGGATATAGAATAACACCCGAAGATTCAGCCCAATCTTGTTTTATTCTTTTCTCTTCTTCTATCACCTCCCATTTTCTATTCTTATTCCTTTTGAATTAGTACATTCAAATGCTTAGAGGATCCAGGGCTGTGCCTTTTCTACAACGGAGCCCCACCCCCTGGTGATCGGCCCTGAACTACTCCGTCCACGGGTCCTCCGTACCTCATCAAACCGTTGTCATCCACGTTGCGCCGTTTCGGACATCCCAACGTCTCTCCCATGGCCTTCCACTAGCCCTTCCTCAAGCACGGCTTGTCTCCAATTTATCTTCCGCCTCACTTACTACGAAGTCCGTCGCGCTATTTCGTAGAACCCCCCCCGCCCGGAAGTGCGTGTGGCACTACAACATACATTTCCAATGGAGTCCGTTCGCCAGTCTTGTCGGCCAAAGCACCAGGTCTTGACCTTAAAATGTTATCCTAAATACCAGAAGGGGGTGTCGGAGGTCCGGCCGAATCCCAGTGAACTCTCCTATCTGCTGTACTATACGAGCACGCGCCGCAGCAAGCTGACCAAGGTCGGCGGTTTCCTGGAGAAGAGAGTTGCCCGAGATGTCTGGAGACGCAGAATAGGGTGAGCGCAGACCCGGATCGCCCGGATAATTGGACTCGGCAAGACGAATGGCTGACCGATCTCACTGCACAGGAATGTTCAGGTGGCGCTGCATATCCTGGCTGCGCTCATCGAAAAAGTTCCTCGCGACCTTCCTATCTACGCCCGATCCGTCATGACAGTAATCGATACCGTTCTGCGATCCAATGACATAAATATGGTGGAGGAATCGATCGTGACATTCGAAGTGTTCTGCCAGCATCAGGACGTTGCAGCCATCGCGGCTGACCAGGGCCTCGCACATCAATACCGAGAAGTCGTCAAAACTTACACCAGCTTTGCCGACCCGGCATTTACATCCAACCCGAATACAAATCTCAGCCCACAGGTGGCCATCCGATGGAAAAATGCGGGACTGCGAGCTATTAAAGCTGTGGTCAGCTCGGAGACCTTGGCTGCTGATGGTGGAATCTCGCTGAAGCTCTGTTTGCCTGTTATTCTCCAGAACCTTTACTCTGAAGATGAGGATCTTCTTACGACACTGAAGGCCAAGCTAACCGAACCTGACCCGAACGAGCGTGAGGGACACAAACCCCGCCGAATGAGTGTCAACACGGTGCACACAGTGGACACAGTAGAGGGTGACCCGGAGCTGGCAGCGCAGCCAGCCGCTGATGCGGATCGAAAGGCGGAAATGGGCGCTCGGCTCTTGGCCCTGCGTTGCCTCGAGCAAACCATCGTCTCGGGGAGCAATCGGGGCCAGATCCGTACTGCAGTAACGGTCATTCTACAATTCATCTCAAGCAAGGGCTTCCCACAGAGCGAAAAGCATGTCCAGATCATCGAAGGAAAAACTGGAAACTGGGCAACATCTCTGATCGAACTCATCACGAACTGGTGTCCGGTGCAAGTTCGTTTTATCATCTTGATTACAGCTATGGAGATTCTCCACAATACAAGCCCCAAGGAGGATGCTTTAGAGTCGTCATTCACTATTCTCTCTGTGGTGGATTGGCTTCTCAGATCTTCTGTGAACATGATTGGGCTCAGCGTCATGGACATCCTCTTTGGACTCATGCACTATGCTTCTGATATACTTTCACCCCCAGAGCGTACTGGGTCTGCAGAATCAGAGAAGAAACCAAACCATCAAGCTGAAGTCGTTCAAATCTCTCCCCGACGACAGGATCTTCTTACGCTACTGGAACAGTGTATTGGAGATCTTGCGACGCACATATACTACGGAGACCAAGTCGCAGACATGATGCAGGCCATTCTAAGGCGTTTCAAGCCTAATATCCACCATGATAGTTCCGCGCCATCCACATTGGCAACCGTTCACGAATCAGGGGTGGCACATGAGGGCTCAACAAATTCCGGATCTGAGACAAACGGAGAGAAAGCAAGCACAGAAACCTTCTCGCATGCCCCCGCTAAACTGACCGCGCTCCGAGCCGTCAAGGCTATCTTGGTTGTGGCTAATTCGAAAACGCCAGCAACCATGTCTGGCGCAGAATCTAGAAATCCAGTCGCAATCCATGTGTGGGAAGGTACTCAGGTGCTTCTTCGTGATGTGGATCGTGATGTTCGCTATGCCTATACCGACGCATTTCTATTATGGCTGCAGACCGAGACCAATGGGAGCGATCTCAAGGTGCGATTAGATTCACCGAAGTACATCAAGACGACTCCCAAAAGAGACTCCGAGCAGGTGGATAGGTCGACTCGACGAGGTACCTCGGCTCCCGGGAACCAGCGGGACAAAGTGGCGCTGGTGGCACACTCGAACTTCCTTCGCCTTCTGCACCTGGCTATCTACGATGCTGCACTGGAGGCAGCAACCGAGGACGCTGAGATTCTCCTGTTGCACCTACTTCTTGCAAATCTTGTGGAGAACCTTGGGGTGAACGCTGCTCAATTCGGTCTTCCTATGGTCCTTAAATTGCAAGACGACTTGTTTACATCTACAGATCTGAGTTCCTTCGCAGCTCGCGTTAACGTTGGAAGCTTGATACATGGATACCTTCTTGCGCTGACTGAGCATTTCGACATGCAGTCCTCCCCCGTGGGTCTTGAGATAAGTAATGAGATTCAACAGCGGCAGGGTAAGGGATATTGGCTTTCCAAAATCCGCCTGCCCCCAGTTGATCTTTATTCCATTGTTTTTGACAGCGTGAAGAGGTCTGACAATGACTCCACCTCCCCACCTCCATTGACACCATTCTGTAATGTCGACGGACTCGTCAATATGATCGAAGAGCACTATCGCAAATCAACCTCGTCTCCTCCACAAAGTCCTTCGACTTCTGCTCCAGCAGGAGGATTCAAATTCCCAGTCCTTGGGCACTCCACGACAGCAGTGAAATCCCAGGCCGAGGGCGGCCTTCCAGCCGTCGTGAAAGAACAGATGTTGTCTCCGTGGTCTCGCGAGGCATGTTTGGCAGCTGTCGATAAGGAAAGCACTGGGACGTCATCGATAAATGGCTCTCGTGCTACTCTAAATGCTCGCAACAACCAACCCAACGCGGTTACAAATGGCTCGCCCGCCGGCTCCCAATATCACCGCCGCATGAGCATTCCGGAGATATCAGGCTCGTCACCGGATGGCTCGAGCAGAGGCTCGCCTGTTCGTGTCAATGAACTTCGACGCGTGCTTTCAGTTACTAACGACTCCCATGCTCGACGTCTCAGTCCATTGCGTGGACGACTTGACGCATCGAATGCCAGTGTCAGTTCTTCTGGGAGCGAAAGCATGATGAGTGGCAACTTCTCTGTTTCCGAGATAGATGGAGATGCTACGTCAATCCGACCAGAGAGCCAACAAGCACCCAATGAAGATGGAACGGAAACACCCCGCGCTTCGGCCGCGGCGTTTGTCCTATCAGGCGACAAAGCCCCAACCTACGAATCTCCGAATGCACCATCCGAGAATCGCGTTGATTCAAACGCAGAAATCCCCCCCGTCCCACCGATCCCAGTCGGCTTGTCAATCCCAGGTGGTTTCCCGAACGACTCACAGCGCTCGCTGACCTCATATGATCGCCCATCCACCGCCCCAGGTCCCTCTGGATCGTCTCTGGTAAGAGACAAGGCTGAAGCCAGCGCCTTAAACCACAAGCCTCTAAACCGTAACAAGACCCGGTCCAACCACAGCCTTGCCACGACTGGAATCCCCGAACTCTTAAGTGACTATGAGTCCAATGCCCTGGATGGCAACCACCAAGACCAATTGAGGAAGCTCTTGGATGGGTTCCTCTCGCCCGACCAGACCACGCTGACGAATGGAAAGCGCCCGGCAACGGCTAAACCTGCTTCCAAGGCTCCGCTGAACGGGTCTAGCAGCAGACGTCAGGTCAGCGGAGGACTCGGTCGGCCACCCTATTGATTTCTGTGTTCGACTTGCACCTTTGCATCATTCTCCAGACATCTTTGCAGCCATTTCTATTCCCTGGCTCTTCCTATGTTTATATAATTCTTTCTGTCATAGGTTCTTCCTCCCCTTTTTTTTTCGCCTGCCTTCCCTTGCTTGCATTGATCTTGTCTTCGCTCATGTCGAATGCCGAATTGCTGGCTGGTAAAGCCACAACGTGTTCGAGATACGTATGTCCTTTCTGCTTTGTCGGTTATTTTGCTTCGGTTCGGTGTCTATCCTTGTTATCTTTTTCTTTTCCACTTACATATTTTATTTCGAACGCCCAGGCTCTTGTTTTGTCTGTCGGCACTCGCATTTCTTCCATTTATTAGCTTGCGATGGGGAGTCGCAGCGTGTGTATCTAGCTACATTGTCGGTAGACAAAAAAAATAGACGGTGCTAAAACGAACATGGCAAGGCATCGTAGTTTGACAAATGTATAACCAACCAGCCATATGCGGCATAGGATTGGACTTCGAGTTCGATGCTAGTATGTAAAAGATGAAGCAGACATAGTTGGGATATCATACAATGAAAGAAAACAGCCAAGAGAAAGAGAGAACGATCATAGCCCACGCTGCACAACGAGACCCGGTCTTAAAGGACGCGACTCTTCCAGCGGAGCAAAATACTGAGTAAAAGCCTTGCGCAAGGTCTTCGCAGACAGATGCATATGCTGTCCAGGGGCAGTATTGAAGTCCAGCTTCCCTTGCTCGTCAAGCTGCTTCAGCCCCAGCCAATCTTCCTTGTAGATCGGCCTCTCATGCAGAGGTGTTACTTCGCCAGTAGTGGAATTAACCTCGGAGAAGAAAGCGCTCTGCTTGGGAACGGCAACAGTATCATCCTCGAACATGAACATCGCAAACCGATTCAGCGACGCCAGATTCTTCTTGTACTTTTCGTTCTTAACCGCGCGCTCGTTGTTGATATCCGCTAGGAAATTGCTGTGCTCGAGGTACGCATCCAGCTCTTCCGGGTCACGGAAGTACTGCGCCGGCACGACGCGCGACTGTGCAAAGCTCGTCCACCGTCCCGATCGTAGTAATTCCTCAGCCCCTCTGCAGAACCAGTTGTCGATGGCGCATGACTCAAACGCCGAGATGCCGTTGTGCTGGCTGCCGAATGTGACGAAGTTGTGGACGGGCGGGTTATTGCAGCGCTCGATGTACCCGCGTAGGAATTGGCCACCCTGTGAAAAGCCTAGCGCGTTGATGGCGGGTGCTGTGCTGAGGATTGGGTCCGCGGCAAGCTGTTCGCAGACTTGGGCGATTTGCTCCGTTACGTTGCCGAAGAAGGTTGCGGAGCGGTCTCCGCTGCCGTCGTTGGCTAGTCGGATAAGGTGCACGTATGTGCCTGGGTTCGTGGATTCAGCTAGCTTGGCAACTTCAGTGAGCCCTTCGCGTTCGAAGTCGTCGCCCAGACCATGCCAGATCACGAGGGGAAGCTGGGTTCCGCTGGCTGCATCTGTGGCGTATTGCCACGGGAGCGCGACTGCGAGAGCGTTCGTGGCCAATGTGGCCAATAGTGTCATAGAACGCATTATTGAACGATGGGACTGATAGGGGGATCTTCAAGATGTCGTTGATAACCTTACAAGGTTGGATCTGCCCAGGCGGAGATGATTGTGGATACGGAAATGACGTTGTTTCGGAAGGTACCAATCATGTGATGACCGACTGCGGTAATTTAGATATATAGGAACAAGAAATGAGGTAAATATACAATACACAGAGAGCATGAACAATTACTAGGATCGGAGGACCTGTAGAACTGACAAAAATGACCATCTTAACGGTCAGAAAATGCCGTCTTATTATGACTTTAGACGTTCAGTCCCCTAACCGCCCACTGCCTATAAAGGTGATTTTCACGCCTTCTCGGAAGATCTAACGGCACTGCCATGATAATGTTTGTCTATGTAGCTAGCATGCTCCCTAGGGAGCGAGAGAGGCAAATGCTTCCCCTAGACACCCATCTGATATGTCGACTCCGAGAACAAATGCCATTCATCTGACTTCATCTTTCTGAAAATGAGCGTTCAATATTATACACTGCTCGGGATAACTCAGCCTTAAGGTCATTGCGAACGGGGAAAGAGATTGGTAATCCAGGTAGCTGTCTGATTCTTTTTCCCCAGGTCCTGTTCCATAATAGGAGATCCTTCATGGTCAAGTAGCATTGACTGTGATGACATGCTGCTCATAACTACCCCGGAGCTGTCATTGGATGGCGCCACTGGTCGTCCGTTGATCTCAAAATGGATGTCTTCTTCAATGGTATCGATCACCGAGGATGAATTTCTGCCTCTTCGTTGAGACCTGGGCCGCTCAAAGAAAGCAGACCCGTTGTCGTTAGCTGCTACTAGCCGTTTTCTGTCCTCCTCGTTTAGCTTTCGTCGCTTGCCAAACCGCTCGACTTCCTCCACGGAGGTAAATGAAAGCTCGAGTGGACGTGCAACAGACACGGCGGCCCAATCGGGTTCCTTCAGCAGTTGGCGCTTGACCTCGGTCAAGTCATTGTCACTATGAGAGGACTGACCACCAGTCAAATGTGAGGCCGGCTCTTCCGTAACTCTAGAATCAGCGCGATCACGGATTAGTACAAGGACGCCGACATGGATTGGCGGAAGCAAAGTCAAAGCAATCAACAGTACTGGACTGACTGATTTCCATTTGTCTCTGCCTCCTCATCCTTGACCCTAGTGCTCGAGCCCTTGAATCCAATATCAGGGAAGTCTCGGAATGGCGAAGGCGGGGTGATGACCGTGCCCTTTTGGAGTCTCGACTTGGCGAAATTCTGCCTCTGATTTCTGGTCAACAGGCCTGAGCGATTGTGATGACGTTGAGCTGGCCGCCTGTCCAATTCATCATGCCAAGGAATGAAGAGTGGAGAGTGGATAAGCCCACGCCAGTGGAGGATATGTGATACTATGGGTGTTTGCTCAAGATAGTAACAAACAGTGTAAACAATACAAACTTATCCAAGGACACGTGATATCACCTACAAAAAATATTTTCTTTCCTCCAGGGCTTCTTCCTTTTCTCCGTCAATCATATTCCCGACTGCCAGACTGCCATCACCTCAAATATGACTTGTGTTTCATGACAACTCATCTCCGATAATTCCCGCTAACAGGTAAGCCTATTATTTCCTTTTCTTCTTATTCCTTTCCCAAAGGCATTTGATTCCGCCTTTTGTGATGAACAAACAATATTTAAAGCATAGTTCACCTGAGATCTTCGGATTGTTGAACGAAAACATATTCCATCTTTCATTTTCTGATCCTGTCAACCTTGATATTCTTTTTTTCATATACCACTTCTTTTGAACTTGGCTAACTGAAAAAAAAAAGAAGACCCGAAATAGGAAAACTGCCTGCATTGCTGCCCAACGTGGGTCTGGCTCTCTGGCTCGCCCCGTCCCGTTGTCCAGTAATCTTAGTTATATATTTATTTCTTGGGATAATCTACATTTACAATCACATTTATCATCTATTTTATTTATCATTGCTTCACTATACTTAGTACTACATGTTCGAGTCTTGATGCTGTGCAAGGTGACCTCATGCTGCAGGTCTGCTTCCCGGGCCACTCCGACGTGGGATCCTCTGGTCCATACGATACGTCCAGGTGCAACCAAGTTGTACATCTCATCGAACACGCGAGCGAATCTGCCGATCGTCCAATTCGGACATCATCCCACAGCGTCAGCCTGTCTCCTATCACCAATCATACTTCTCGCCAAGCACTCAAGACGCCGAGCCCGTCTCACCGCTAGTAGATATCCCTCCACTCAGTCAAGCGAACACCCCCCCCCTAATCTGCAGATGCCATCACCGCCAGTCTGCAGCACTGGCTTCTCAGGATGCCAACAGCGCACTCGTCTCCTGCACGATGCGAGAGTGGCACACGCCATGTTTGATGGCCCACAGACCCTCCAAAGTCCGAGCTTTCGAATTTTTTGTGTGCTAAAAGGCCGCTGATCCCCCTCTTTCATTCTGATTCTTCTTTTTCTTTCCTCCTTAACTCTGGATACCCCTTTTACTGCAATCAATACCTTGTGTATCGCTTTTATATATACCCCTCTTCAACACATACACAACAACTCAGTCCCTGGACCAAGGACAACTTCTTTCTTAACCCAAGACTCCCTGGTTTTTGATACAATCACTGCCACAAGGATTTCTCTCTGCCACATACTTCCCGGACAGGATTTGTTTTCTTGTTATCTCCCAGGCTTTTTTTTAGTCTGCCCATCTCGACAAACACAATAGGTAGCTCCCGCCACATTTTCTTTACAATTGGTTCTCCTATGCGTTGCTTTTTCTTTCCTTTGTCTTCCGGACCTGTACCATTATCAACTGTGCTTGCCAAGGATCTCGACAACCTATTGCCCAGGACCCACGGACCTTAGACCTTCTCCCACTCCCGGACTTTTGGCCAATTTTTTTGTTTGGCGACCATGAATAAGGAACCACTGCCGAGGATACTTGCCTTCAGCATTTGCTGAGTGAATCTCTTTGAGATGTGTTTAATGTTGCACACTCAAATCGCCTGACTTCCATTGCCACTGGACTACTGCCACGGATGTTTCTTTTCACATTGCCTCTACTCTAAGACCGGAGTTTTGAGTGCGGATTATGATATACCCTTGGACCCTATCTCTGGAACAACGCCCCTGGAATGAACCACTTGGACCACTTAAGGACTTGAAATTATGACTCTTTGCCTGGAAATCTGATGCTACTATGGCCACTTTCTATCAACAATAATGGATCCGTTTGACCCCAAGGAATCAACCGAGGAATCTTTCAAGCTAATGTGCTTGCTCCCTGTGAAATACGGCCTGTTGAAGCATCCGCTATTAAACTCGTGCTTTGGCCATTATGGACCCTGGCCGTTGTGTACCTACCTGACCCGGCCACAAAAATGAACGACTTTCTTCTACTTACCTGGACTCACCTGGGTGATGATGATGCTGCTGCTTCAACATTGAACCAAATAGTAACTGGCCATGATGAAACTGTTTCTCCTCGCCTCGGCACCACTTAGCACTCCCTTGGATTGACAACAGACCTGGACCCGAACATAGACGCGACAGATTTTGACCAGGACCTTGCGATAATCCCTGATCGGCCAAGGAATTTTCAATCCCACTAAAGCGACCTTGGTGCGTATAACTAATCGTAACACGACCTCTGGTCTCATTACTGACTCTCACTAGGTCTTTCAAGCACTTCTGGACCATGGAGCTCCCTTTTTCTTTTCTTGTCACTTTTTTCCTTTTCTGCTTTGTTTATTTCATTGTTCGATGACGAGTAGTAGATACTAACTCTTGGTTTACAGTGTTTTCTTTTTTTCACACAACTACACACACAATGTCTCCAAGGACTACTAGCGACTCTGAACGAGTCTCTATCTCACAACCCATGCATACCTCCATGGTTTCAGGAATCTCAAATATGGCCTCAAGATCAATCCAGGATGATGAAATTTCGAGCCATACAGCCCATGGAAATCCACAGGACATGAAAGACTGGACAATGAACCACCAAGAATCTATTGACCAGGCCATCACAAAACAAGACTCATCCGAGGTGCACATGCTTTCTTTCTCGCTGTCTCAGCAGCTGATGACCCCCACGGTCGGACCAAATGATGTTATGTACCAAGGCATGGACTTCCCAGCAGTCCCTGACATGAATGAGCATGAAATGTCCCGGGATCTTTATAACTCCTTCCTGGATTTCTCTTCTGTTGAAAATGATGTCTGTGTCGGGAATGGCACGCCAGATGATGCTCTTTCTATCGGACACAGCTCTCACAGTACCGAGGACGGCCACTATATCACAGGCCCAGAGTCATGGACCCCCATGATGCATGATGCCCATTACCCAGGAACCACCATGGAGCAATTCTCGTCGGGTCTTTTCCAGACCGCCCCGGTCTCTCCACCACTGACCGACGCTAGCAATGATATGTCTGTTACTTCTTCTTGCTCACACGCGGGATACACTTCATTCATGGCCCCTGATGATGCGCTCCTCGGAGACTTTACCACATCGCCCATTGCAACGACCCATGGACTCAACCCAGCGGAGCCCTTGTTCCCTAGCTCATCTCTTAACGACAGGGATCTCAACAGGTGAGTGTCAGAGCGACTGATACACCAGAAGACAGAAACAATTGGTCAGAAACCTAACCACAATATCACAGGACCATCAGACCCTCAAAGCAATCCCGCCGTTCAGCGTTGCCAGCTGTTTCCCAGCACCAAGGAAAGACTGATCCCGATTTCTTCCCAACCCTCCCAGTGAGGGAGCCAACCCGCCAGAGATCCAAGGAAGGTGTTGAGAGTCGCAACCCGCGAGAGCACCAGTATTATTCCATGTCCACCCACAGCGACGGAAAATATTACTGCCCATTTGCCACTGGAGAGAAACCCTGCAACCACCCACCAACCACGCAAAAATGCGCTTACCAGCAAGTCCTCCCGCGATGAAATATTTGGTGTAATCTAAACCCAGCTAACCGATATCAACTAATAGCAAGTACCTGGATTCCCATCTGAAGCCATACCGCTGCAAGGTCCCCGCCTGCATTGATGCCCAGCTGCGCTTCTCTTCCAACGCCTGTCTGTTCCGCCACGAGCGTGAAGCCCACGGATTACATGGCCATGGAGATAACCCCCACCTCTGCCTGTGGGAGGGCTGTGAACGTGCCGTTCCCGGAAATGGATTCCCAAGGAGATGGAACCTTTACGACCACATGCGTCGCGTGCATGACTATGCCACTTCTGAGCGCCACAGCTCGCCCGAGACCTCGCCGGGCGCTGGCCAGATCAAAAAGAAGGAACCCACTGGCCGCAAGAGGAGAGTTACCGGTGCCACCGCGGCTCCCACCATGAAGCGCACCCGCTCCGTCCACTCCCAGGCTAGCTCCATCAAGGCCACCCAGACTTCCGCTAGTCTTGGACAGCGCCTCCAGAACGCCGAGCAGAACTTCATCAAGTGCCGCTCGCGTCTGCTCGAGGAGCTGGGTAACATTTCCCCTCGGGATACTACCATGCACGAGAAGGTCAACGCCAGTTTCCAGGAACTGTTCACCTTGGGCCTGAACTACCGCCAGATTGAGGCCAGCCAGGCTGTTTCCCACATGCCCAATGGATTGCCCTGAAGGGTTAAGGAGCTGTAGGCCTCCGTCCCGAGGAGAACAGCAGTTTTCTTTTAAACGATACGGATAGAGATCACCGGAGGACTTTTTCTTGATTTCCTTTTGACTCCGCGGCTAGACCGTGCTGCTTGCTGGCCAGGCACTTTCAATACATGGAGAAACCCAGTGCGATTGCTCGCGAGTATACAAGTGGACGTCGGCCAAAGGATTGTCTCAGCCTGATCCCATCATCGGACAAGGACATCCCGATCCCAAGAAGTGGATATTACGGCCAGGAACTGGATAGGACCAGCGTGGAACCCCAGCCCACGATCGAGAGCTTGTTGATCACGGATCGCAAGCTGCTCACCACATGGGGGTCTGGATTCAGTACCAAGGGCTTCTGAGCTCCTTGGACTGCACTTCAGATCCATGGATAAAACCACCCCAAATGACACAAAAGACCCGAAACTTATGCGGAGGAAACAGCAAAACGGGAGTGTCTCAAAAAAGGAAGAATGACAGTGAAGAGAGATAGTCATGTACTGTCCAGCAATTGGTTGGACTTTGATTTGTTGATATTCAATGTTGATAGATAGTGTTGCGTTCTTGTATTTTGTTTTCGAATGACTTTTTCACTTTGCAACATTTGAATCCTTGAACGTACAGCCTGTGAAAAACAAAAGACATGTAGAAGTCATAACCTCGTTATCTCATAACTACCAAGCGACTTTTTCTAGTAATGAAAAAAAGACATCTAATCTATCTGATCATAATCAAATGCAAAGCCTCTATTCTTCTGCAGTCTCCGCAACCTCACCCGATAACTCGGCATTGAGGAATCGCACAAATGCATCTCCAATCTGATCAGCCGCCAGTGTACCGCCTCCACCACCATGACCCCGACCAATATACGATCTGTTCAAGCTAATCCACTGTCTACGCAGCCTCTGCAGTCGCGGCAGAGCCAGAACCCCACCAGCAGCGGCGAGTTCTTCTGTCGTTCCACCTAGGGCGACATGGGACGGAACAAGGATGGGAACAGTCGTCTCCGGCACGTCAATGGCGATTGCATCGGCGCGATTGCTCTGCGCGAGTGCTACTTCCGCGGACGGGTAGGTCTGCGTAAAATTGCGGATTGCAGTCACAACTGCCGACGTCCGCTTTTCCATTGCGTACATTGCGTTCGAGTCTGTTGCCGCTGCTTGCACGGTGGCTTGGTGCGGGACGATTCGGGCGCGTGCTGAGAGCCCGCTGCGGCCGCCACCTCGAGTGCCTGTTGCTGTGCTGGCGACGTCTGAGATGGTGGTGGATGCGAGGGAGTCAGTTAGGCTTGGGACCGCTGTTTCGGTGGGAGCTTCGGTTGATGGGAGGACTACGCCTGTCAAGGCTGCGAAGATGTTTGCTACCGGGGGTTCTGGGTCGTCCCAGGGAACTGTGAACAGGGGCTTATCCCAGCGGCTGTGGGTGCTTGGTTCCTCGTAGCGGAAGATAAGGTTGTTGAGCAGTTCAGGTGGGTAGGCCTCCTCGGTGTCCTCGGTAGTCTCTGCGGAGTCGGATGCGGGGGTATCTTGGGGCTTGGAGGTCTGTGAATCCGTTGTCTTTGGATCCGTTTCCTTACGGGCGTCTCGGCGCAGTCGGGCATTATTGTTGGCGACGCACTGGTCGACGGGTGTCCCGACGTGAACCTATAGCAGACTTGTCAGCCCTTGGGTGTCGCATTTCATTTTGTAGGTTCCGGTCTCATACCACACAGCATGTTGTTTGCGCAGCTTTCGCCTCGCACCACAGCTGGTACCTCCATCCTTTAATATAGTTCATCCCGTCAAGAATGACGATGCTGTCCCTCTTGAGCACACGCTTGGCTCTCGCATAGGCGACGCCACGCGCCTCCTTCTCGGTGCGGGCATGGTCATAGACAATCCGTGGATGGGAGGAATCGTGTGAAGCGACCACATGTACCTTGTATCGAGACTTCAAAGAGACCTGCGCGCCTGCTTTTGCTGCTGCGAATACTTCATCTTGGTGTTTCTCAAACAGAGATGCGAGTTGGTTAGCGCGGTGGGTAAGACCGGAGCATGGGTATCCCGTTAAAACGACGAGCTAAATTTATATCTGTTAGATCCGATGGCATAATGTAAGAGGTTTCTCGACATACCGGCATCGTTGTGTTGTTGCGTTGTTTGTTCTGGCGGACTTTTTTTTTCTTTGCGGGGTGTGGCATGTGACCCGCATCTAGTTACATCCAAACCATCTACAGAGTACATAGTCTGTCATTGAAATTTGTGTTATTTTCTTAGTTGATCTGATAATTGTACCTAGTTACCTGGTTACTACATATGTATTTACTAATATGGACACAAGATGAGAGAGCGAAAAACAAAAGTGGAAGGCTGCTAACTGGTTAGTTAGTTATAGTTGGTGAAAATAAGGCCTCAAGTATGAGGCAGAGATATTTAGTTCAGGTGCCCTATACAGAGATAGTAAATGTATTTCTATCTTCTAGAACAGATCTCAATCTCAATGTATATAAATTCTATCGAACTTTTGTCATGTAATCATGTCATCGTTCCAAGTAGGCCGGGGGTATCAAATCAACGGCTCAAACAGTTTTGGATGAATCCTCCAATTGATCCTGCGCCCATCGGATTTCATATCCGAACACGGTTCTTCGAAGTCTTTCGTCCTGTAAAGGGTCAGCCCCAGGGCCATAAATCCAAAGGAGAATCATCAAAATATAGACTTACGCCAGGGTCATTCTCGAACAGCACCGCATCCACCACCTTCTCAAAAATCTTGGTGACATTGAAACCACTCGCCTCGGCCAACGGGAAGAATTGCTCAGTCTTGGGTAACAGCCAAGGCTGGTAGGAGTGAAGATAACCAGAGCAACAGAGTTCGGGTCCTTCTTCATAGTCTGCTGCATGGTTTTGATCAGATTCGGGTGCTCGCGGTGGCTGTATACCACATCCGCCATAATCAAGACATCAAACAAGGACGGTGAACCATCGGCAGCCGGGGGAAGATACGCCCGTAGCGGGCTCACATCGCTGCCCCATTTGTATCCATCGACGTGGAGGCGGGGCTTTCCGTCTTCCCCTCGCGGGAATGGCACTGGCCGACAATTCTGCATTGTACTTCATGTTTCCAACTAGATCTGGATCCGGATAATCGGTCAATACCACTGTCCGGGCGCCCTGAATGGCGCTCACGATGCTAGGAACGCCTGCTGCGGCACCAATCTCGAGGACATCCTTGTTTCGGATGAGATCCTCGGTGTGCTCCTCAATGTAATGAGAGCTGGTTCGGCCGGCGTTCCATAGCAAATTTCCCTGTCAAGGTTGGTAAGTAGGTAGCACAGCTGGTCATGTCCATTGATATCATACATAGAGGGGGTGGCTGCCCACAAGACGGACGCGCACTTTCTGGCCTGATAGCATAGTGTGCTCGGCAAATGTGGGCGGCTCATCTTCAGGATAGTACCCTTCCGGGTCCTGGAACATATTCCCCGCATCAAATTCGTCGTCCATGGTAGTATATGGCTTCAATGCTTTTGGAGGAAAAAAAATATCGATATCAGTTATCAATTTCTTATCGGGATGATCTCCCCTCATTGTTGCCTCAGGCACTCTAATATATGTACAGTGAGACCTCCAAAATATTGGGCTAAACCTTTGTACCCAGATATACCGCCCTCCAAATTCTGCCGGTTCTGCCAGTCTAAAGCTCCTAATATAGTTAGCGTATGGGCACGTGATTCAGCACTAACGGTTAGCAGCCAAAGGTATATACCCTAAGGAGACTACTAAAAAAGACCACTAAAAAGACATTATGAAGACTGCCAAAGAAGACTACCTAAGAAACCATGACCACGGCCGGATAGGCGGCCGACTATATATTCTCATAACAGTATATTTAAAAGGGAGGCGGTATAGTTGGCGGTAATATGTAGGTACAAAGGTTTAGCCCAATATTTCGGAGGTCCCACTGTATATGGGCACTCTAGTGGGCTGATTATCGGATATTTCGGCTTCTCGATTGGAGCGGGCATTTTCACAGTCAGACAACGGATTGCCTGATATTTTCAAATGTTAAGATATTCTACAACAGAGAGAACTACTACTAGTACTATTAGAAGTAGTATATATCTACCTAGGTAAGTACTGTGACTGCTACGTTACATAGAGTCACGTGTATTATATTACCCATGGTACATACAGGTACATACATTTGTATGGAAGATTGTGGAGATAAGCGTGGAGATACAGTCTCAATACCATACAATCCATACAATACCCGGACAAACCTCGGGATCATGGAAAAAAAGGACTGGCAGTTTGGCTTGAAATGTTATCTGAGAGATGAAGTTGAAATCTCTGACTTGATCTCTGACTTCCATCAGACTCTACTCTGTTCAGTCTTTCTCTTTTCGTCTCTTCGGCAATTTTGGTCTCTTGTGGAAATTCCCCCGGCTAAATTCGTCTTAGCCCAATTTGCATCCTCGAGCGGCTTCGATTTCCTTGCCACTCTGCTTTCTTTTCCACTTCACATCCCCCTTCGCATATCTGTCCATAGAAACAACCTCCCCCTCCCCCGTCCTACCCTATCTACCCAAGTCCGCGTTCGTTGCGACCTATTCTTTTTGCATCTTGGGAAGATCGGACCGCTTTAGTCACGTCATGGACTCGACCCTGAGAACAACATACAACCCTCAAGCACCTCTCGCCCAGCCCTCCTCCTCAACCCTCGACCCTTCAACCGGCCAGTCCAATATGGCAGCCCAGGCTCAAAGTACCCTAGAAGTCACATCGAATGCAACCAGGCAGGTCTTCTCTTCGCCCTCGCTACAATCTGCCTGTTCCCCGCAGACCTCCGCCCCTCCCATGCAACCCTTGTCACAAGCAATCGGCAACACATCCAACCCGAGTACCCTTGCCATCGCCCCCGCAGCCAACACCCATGCATTATTACCTACGAATGCAGCTCCCGCTCCGGCGGCCACATCCGATACCTATCCCCACCAGATAAATGGTCTCGGGGGTCCAACTGCCACCGCGCCCTTTCTGCAGGATTTCAATCTTGTTGCCGAGGCGGCCAAGCGGGCTCAAATGGGTATTGTCATGCGTGATCTCGAGAGCGTGACTCTTTGATCTGAGGTTTACGGCTAGATAGGGCAGGACCCGGGGATGGAGATGCGATGCCGGTTGCACATGCATCTCCGGGCTGCATGGACTGGTTTCCATGTTCTAGACTCGGGGTGGGGGATTACTATGGCGTATTATACGTGGGAATTGGATTTTGGATTTATTTTGGATTTTGGCAGACGTACCTTCTTGCTATCAGAAGGTTGCTGCGTTTGAACTTGCATTCCATCTCAGATGCCTTGCGGGTTGATTCTGGTGTTTTCAGACGGTGTTTCTCTGGTTAAATTTTCCTTGTGGCTTATAGCCCTATACCATCTACTCATGAGACATGCAATATCATCTGTTTAAAAGAATCAGTGCAATACATAGGCAAGGATTAGGCGCTAGAAATATGAAACATAGAGGCTCTGCGTAAAACAGCAGTTCCGCTTATACCATAACTGTATCTCTTTCAGACCTACTCCGTGCTTGGCCTGCATATATCTCTTTTTAACGGCAATCTTAACATTTGGTTCATTACTGCCACAAAGATGGAAAATGTCAGATGCCTTTACGGCTAACTAACCCCAGTCTTAGCCCTGAATATGGATATTTCAATAACAAAGACTCCTTTGACGGTCTACAAATTCTATATTATTGGTAATCACGCTGGAATATGATCCCTATTGGAGTGGATAAAAGGCAATGATAAATGATTTACTCTTTCTTTCAGCCCCTCAGTCGACCAGTGACGCAAGAACGGCTATTGAATCTGAGTCCAATATACTAGATGCGGTCTCAAAAGAAGACGATCAGGTCCTCGGGGATACTCTTTTTGGGTTAATCGCTTTATTCCTCGAACTTTCCCCCACATCCCCGGACTTCGGAGCGGAGCCGACCTCGGGAGATCATTCCCCGTTTGAATCGGCAAATCCCTTGCATACATATTCATGGACTTGGGTATTTAGGCTATTTACAGCCCGGTATATAAGTAATGGAGTCCCACTAATAAGTAGGTACGGTGCGGGGATTTTGTCTCTTTGGTTTACTTTCCGATATGACTACTGTCGCGCAGAAGAGAAAGCCCTACTTCGGGTTAACAGGGGGATGGCTAACATTCTGGATTACGGTATGACTAGAAGTATATAGCCCTTGGTTGAAATAGATTGACATGATTGGTATTAGGTGGCATGCGCAACCGATATGACCTTATTTGGTTACGATCAAGGAGTGTTCAGTGAGTACATGTACTCTAGGAAGTGCCCACATTAACATCTAATTCAATCTAGGCGGCGTCGTGATTACACAAGATTTCCTTGTCAGCCACGATCTCGTCGGACCTACGAAGACAACGGCCCTATCCACGGTGACTGCGATATATGATATTGGTTGTTTCTTTGGGGCCCTTGTCGCCTTCACCATCGGTGAGCGTCTGGGCCGAAAGAAAGCTATTCTGCTGGGAACTACGATCATGGCAGTAGGGGCTATTCTTCAGACGAGTTCGTTTAGTTTGGCGCAGATGTTCGTTGGTCGTATCGTGTTAGGGTAAGTGGCCTTCTCTTCAGAACACTTTATCATCTTCTAACATTATGTTGTGTAGTGTTGGAAACGGTAAATAAGATCATTATACCCAACCAAAACGCAGTAGTCTAACGGACAATAGGTATCAACACTGCCACAGCCCCAATCTGGCAGACTGAAACATCCCAAACGAAATGGCGCGGGAAGCTGGTAATCCTGGATATGATGATGAACATTGCCGGTTTCTGTCTTGTCAACTGGATCAACTATGGACTATCATTTGCAGGTGGCTCCGTAGCCTGGCGATTCCCACTGGCGTTCCAATTCTTCTTCTTCTTCATTCTGTGGAGTACAACACCCTGGCTGCCGGAGTCTCCTCGGTAAGTATACACGCCAATCCCTTCATTCATGATGATCTCACCTAACGATATACCCATAGTTGGCTCCTCGCCCATGGCAAAGAAGAAGAGGCAGTCGAAGTCCTCAGCTGCCTCGAAGCAAAGCCGATCGACGACCCCGTGGTCATAACCCAGCGCAACGAAATCGCATTCAGTATTCAATACGAGCGCCAGAACGCCGTGCGCTGGCGCGACCTCCTCAAGAAAGACAAGAAAAATGATACCAAAACACTGCGCAGAATCTTCCTGGGTGTGGGCAGTCAGTTTATGCAGCAGTTCGGCGGTATCAACATCATGTCTTATTACATGCCTACTGTACTGACCAAATCGGTTGGTTTGCCGGAGAAAATGGCTCGATTACTGTCGGCTTGCAACGCCGTCTCGTACCTGTTTTTCTCGGGTATTGCCGTGCTTTTCATTGAGCGTATGGGTCGCCGTGGTTTAATGCTTCTCTCGACGTTTGGGCAGTTCGTGTGCTTCCTCGTTATTACTGTTCTGCTTCGGTATTCCGCGACTAGTGACAATGGTAGTGTATACGGTAATGCCTCGGTTGCGTTTTTCTTCCTTTATTATGGGGCTTTCGGTATTGGCATGCTCGGGGTGCCTTGGTTGTATCCCACTGAGATCAGCTCCCTGCCCATGCGGACAAAGGGTGCTGCAGCCGCAACTGCTACTAACTGGTATGTATCCGAGTGTGGGTATACTTAGTGGCTGTTGGTTTTAACAAAAATTATAGGATCACGAACTTCATCGTCGTGGAGATCACCCCGATCGGAATTCAAAGTATTGGCTGGAAGTTTTGGATTGTCTGGACGGTGTCCAATGCTGTTTTCCTACCTATCCTATACTTCTTCTACCCGGAGACAGGTACGCTTAGATACTGTCCCTTGTTGATTTCCTCTACTCACTGTCATTGTAGCCAACCGGAGTCTCGAGGATCTTGACGCCTATTACCGTACCAACCCATCCTTGATTGTGACTGGAGACCCGGACGCCATCTGCCGAAAACGCCCGCAGAAGTACATTGAGCGTGAAGATGAAGAGTTCGAGAGAACGGCTGTTGGCAAGGGAGTTATGCCTGTTGAGGCAGCAGAGCATGTAGAATGGACCGAGGCAGAGAGGCAGAGGTGAATATAGACTGTCGTTGATATAGACTTTGGGAAGCTATAAGAATAGTATATAGTGGAGGAAGGACTTGAGATATGCAAACATGCAAATACATGCAAGAATAGCTGTTAGCTATTGAGTCATGGGTTTGATCCCAACTATTCCGTCTACAGTATACCTCGCAAAAGGATATACGGAATAACATCAACCATAGTAAAGAAAATGAGTGTAAGTCCAAGTAAAGAAAAGACACCAGATACGGTGCTAAGTAAACCAATTACTCCTTTCGATCATAGTCTGTTCCTGTAAGACCCCTGTCGTTCTTCTCGACAAACGAAAGGGCCATTCCAAACAAGCCAATTACCGTATCGATCATTCTTCCCATCTTGGCATCTCCTTTGTGGACGCGGGTACATACTTGATGAGAGTTCGAGGCAATTTATCCCGTTTCATATATATTAAACGGTCGCATTTAAAATCATCTCGGACGTTTTCAGTCTTTATTTTTAGGCATTGGCTAACGGACTACCGTTAGCCTACCGGCAATTGCTTAGCTTGGAGTGAAATGCCGACTGCATGGTGGCGCAATTAGCGTTCTATTTTTTTTTGGACTCGAGAGTAATGTAGTCTTCAAGGGGTTCTGTATATGATAAAATTATCCTGATATGTCAAGGGGAAAAAGAAAATATTCAAAATAAATCGAAGAATCCAACCAAAAAAAAAACCATAATCCCAGAACACCGAGCTATGCGCAAGTCAAGCAGAGAGAAATAGTAACAAAACACCAAAACATGAACGAGCGATTAATATAATGAAAATGATCGCTGTCCACCCAGAAATTTGATGGATATAGCAGTCGCAGAAAAGAAAAGTTGCAAAAATGAGAATGGTTATACAGGAACACCCCTTGCGCATGTATATATGAATAGCCGTGCATTGCACGACGATTCGAGCGTCGATCCCATGATCATAGATGATGGTGGCAATGCCTTCTTTTTCGATCGTCTCATCTGATGTTTCCGGTCATTAAATGAACGAAGCTTGACTCCTGTTGCCGTATTGGGTCGATGAACCGATCAAATTCGGCGAAGATATGCTGGCTCCCTTGGAGCTGGCAGGCTTGCTTCGCGAAGAGAAGACTGACAACCGGCGGGAGAGTCGCTGGCTCATTCCTCGTGTCGGAGAAGACCAGTTATCGAAGGAGATGATGGACATCGGCCGCGACCGCGGGGGTCCGTGGGATGTCATCGGAGCCTCTGAGCGAGATGGTGGAGCAGTAAAAGGCCCATCGTAGAGCATGGTTGAGCGACGCTTGAGCTTTTCGGTGGTTTGGCGAGCGTCCATCGACAGGTCTTCGCGAATATCGCCCAGGACATGCGAGACTCGGCGGAGTAGTTTGGGAGGTTTGCCGTAGATGGAGGGTTCTCGCTGCTCTAGGCCATAGAGTTGTAGAGGGGTTGAGTCTGTTTCCTGATCCACGGGGGAGGAGTAAAACCGAGGGTACTTGACAGTCATTGGGGTACGGCGGGTGTTCAGTGAAAGTGTGGATGTGGGGGGGATGTTGGTATGGAGAAAGGTGCTCGGATGAGACACTGGAGGAATAGGAACTGTTCGATGCAGATGAAATCAACATGGCTTCCAAAAACTGTGATCTTTCTGAAAGAGAGAAAAGAAAAGAGGGAAAAAGAAAACACCCAAGGGTACTCTGATGGAATTCGGAAAAAGACCAAAAGTGGATCAGAGAGACATCAACATTTTAGTCCCGTAACACTTAGATGACTTGTAATTTTTGTTTTTGGTTTCCTGTAACTCCTAGTAAAAATATAAGCTTGAGTCATGACTCTTACTATTTACATATACAGTATGATCTGCTGTATAAAGACAATGGAAGTTGGCAAGTCCATGTGGAAAAGGAAAGCAACTGTGATCAGATCCATGGATGTCTCAAAGATCTGACATTGTGTATATCCAATGACGCGGCAGAACAAAGCCACGATCTTCCGTAATGCTACTCCGTACATTCCTCACGTAGAACCATTCCAGTTCCAACGTCTTAAACAAAATAGAAAAATAGAAAAATAGAAAAAAAACCCGTGTTGCGACATTTCCAAACGGGGGCGAAGACAGTGCCACGGTTCCCACCGGGAACTGTGGAGTTCTCATTTCCTGATTGGTCCGATTCCCGCTCAGGGGGGGAATGGCGCCATGGTTCTATACCTTTTTATAGAAACACTTGGAACACTTGCAGGTATGAAACAGATCAGAGACATTTACTAGAAATATAGTAAAGGTCTTGAAAAGAATAATTATTTCATCTGTTGTACGGAGTACATATGTATTCAGTTCTCTCTGAGTAGAAGAGAGAACCACTTTTCCATTGAGTTTTGCCGAGAGATCCACTGAAGCACAGCAGAGAACCACAGCCACAGACGAGCCCACAGGTTTGGGAGATGGGGGCGCATCGTATTCCGTACCATTATTGAACTATATTATAAGATTATTATAATATTATTATAATGTTGTACGTGATTTTATTATTCTACTATTTTCTATGGTATCATATACATATTACTAGTATGTTAGCAATATTACGGTATCTACTCCGTACTCCGTACAATCCTACATATTGGAGCTCTTCCCGCACCGGCTCGGGAGTCGGAAGTCATGGTCATTCATTTGCTACATTTCGATCATGCCTGTCATAAGTGCCCAGGTGCCCGGGCGAAAACTGTCTGATTACATCACAAAGCGGAGGTTGACATCTGTCGATCCCGAGTCAGCTGGGGGGTTCACACCGCTGGAAAAAAACAAAAACAAAAAAGAAAACAAAAAAGAAAACAAAAAAGAATATTACTTACCAAGGGGATGGCTGCAGCTCAATTGTGGCTTCTGCGAGTATTTGCCCTCGAGCTCGTTTCGGATCGTGTTCAGCAGTTGTAGGTAACTCTGGTGTGGCCACTGTTGCTGTGATTTGATAAACGCCCAACTCAACGCACCACGCGCCTGTCCGTCCTGGAATGTGTCGGCCCTGTTTCCGGGTTAGTCTGGATTCTTATTTTATTGCTTTAGATTGTTAAAGCTGCGCCACTCACGAGGTCTGTGTGTCCTTGGATCCTGAAAACATCACAACGTCGGCCGGAGAGGTCTTGGTCCTGATTGTGCGCTCACGGGCCGAATCACCGTTGACTGCCTTTTTGAAGAACCCGATGGCCGTTGAGGCGACGCTAGCGAGATCGCCCTGTCCATACGAGGTGAATGCACTGAACAAGTCCTGAGCTGCCTCCTTGGCCAGGTTGGGCTCCTTGAGAATACCCTGCGTCGAGTAGACGTACGGGAGGTCCAATGCAGTGCCAGAGTGGCACGAATCGTAGATCGCCGTCAATCGCACGCCAGGCCGCAGGGGACGCACCATGATGGCATGCATATCATCGTCGACAATGTGACCAGCCTCACGGTAGTCCAATGGGTAGATGACATCGTCGAATCCATCGTCTTCGTCTCCATCCAGATCGGGAGTACGACCTCCGTGGCCAGAGAAGTGGATGAACAAGGAATCATTAGGTTGGGCATCCTTAACAAGCCAGTGCATGGCACGTAGAATGTTAGCCTTCGTGGGGATGCTCATCGGGTTCTGTTGGTCGTCGGTGAGAATGACCATGTCCTCCCGCTTGTATCCAAATCTTTGGGTCAGGAAGTTGGACATGTTAGTGACATCGTTGATACAGCCTTTTAATGCATTGGGCTGTCCTGCATAGTTGATTCCGATCAACAAAGCCCTGCGGCGACCGGTACAAGCCGAGTACTGGAACCTGTAGTTTGAGGGAGCACCTCCACCGAATTGCTGAAAATTCTGGGGTGGGGTTGGGGGCAGATTCGGAGAATTTGCACGAGGATATCCTGTTTCGATGGTTAATGATCTCGTTTGCAAAGTTTCTTGGCATGTAGAACTTTACCATTTTGAGGGGCACTCAGATGATGCTGGTGGGAGGGAGGACGAGGAGGTGGAGTGTGGCCGTATGGCGGGGTAGGAGAGTGAGGAGGAGGATACTGAGGATATTGAGGCTGAGGATAAGGCGAAGGCGGGTAGGGGGGAATGGCTAGGACCCGGAGGATAAGCGTAGGGCTGAGGAGGATAAGGCTGAGGAGGAGGGTAGGGGCTGACGCGGAGTTTGTTGATATCCTCCCCATGGTGGCCCTTGTCCTGGAGGACCATGAGGTGGATAATACATCTTAGTCAAAGATGTGACCTATACCCGTGGACCTGATGGAAGAGAGAAAAGAAGGTGAAGCAGAAGATGAACAAGTTAAAAAGTAATTCGGCTGACTAGGGAGGTGGGTCGCGCAAATGGGACCTTTACACTTTCCCTCTGGGATTGTTAGTGCCTGGGCAATTCCACCGAGTACGTAGGTATACGTACTTCACTACATTACTAGTATACAAAGTACTCCGTACACTTCTGGAGATTGGCATTGGGATCCACCGGTAGGGCTGCAGGTAAAATCACTTTAATTCTGGTAATTCGTCTGAATAATAAGTCCAATAATGCTCCTCCGTACTATATCCACCGTGTTGTAATCTAACATGTAACGATGAAACAAAGGACAAAACCTTGGAAGCCAAGTTAGGCAGCATCTTTTCAGTAATCATGTGACTAGACGCGTCACCTGATTATTTACCTGAAAAGGACATTAGTCAAGAAAGTAAGCTTGGAAGGGTACTCCGTACTCTGCTGAAAAATACTAGAGAACCAAGAATAGGCCTGGGCAACTTGCATAAGAGTGCGTACGTGAGACTAGTTTTGCCTCCGAGTGGCTTGGAAGAGACACCTCAATGCGGCTCTGTCCAATAACATACCTAGTTAGACTTGTTCTTATGATGTTTAATGGAGTAAAGTCACAGTAAACACTTAGAATATCCATATTATTGTCAGTACTGTAGTATACTAGTACCTATATTGTACCTACCTAGATAGGTAGTAATGGTAGCTTCCATGTTTTTATTCAGGCTAGAAATGACTTCCGCACATGCACTGAAGATCCGATAGGACCTCCAGGACTGGAAGGATCTTGGATGCCCAGGTGGACCCCACCTAATCCGTGTCACGAGAGATCGTGCACATGGGTTAGTCCTAATCGAGACGGATGAGCCGCATTGTGTCGGAGATGTTGGTCGTAATCCGAAACAGAATCGCTCAGCAGGATCTGATCCCCTGTCGAATTGCGTGATTTGCGATCCGGGGAGATCTGCTCTTACAATATACTTTTCTTACTCGTAATAGTTCTGGAGGCGATAACTACATGTAGTTATTTTTTTTTTTCAGTTAGTACATCCATTTCCGGTTTAGTGAGGCTCTTTTGGCTTTTGCGACGAAGGGGGTTCCATGGTTTTCAGGTGGGACTATTCCTCTTTTGCAACATTTGCAATGGCCCTGGAGTCCACTTGAGCCTCAACTCTCTTTTCCTCCTATCTTCCTTCTTTTCAGGAACTTAAATCTCGTTCTTTCCTTTCTTTATGAATTTGAAATATGGAATTGGTCTTGTTCTTTTCCCGTGGCAGTTGCCCTTTTGTCTGAGACACTCCCTTGACTCCACTTGACGGACTATTCTATTCAGGCCACTTTTATAGCCATGACTATACAGAGTCTGAATACTCTCCCTTTTGATGTGTTTTACCAGATCGCGACCTCGCTGGACGACCGTGATTTTGTGAACCTCAGTCACACCAGTCGTGCTCTCTATTCTCTGTCGCAAAGCGAGCAGATTGCCCGCAAAACCGTCGAGGTAGGCCAAGTCAACCCTCGCTTGAGTTACCAGGCTGATCCCAGTTTATAGAATGCTTTACGCCACAGCAAGGAAGGTCAGGCGGCCCTAGCAACCCAGTCTGGTTTTCGCAAGGCCGTCGGGCATCGGCTTGCTATACACGAGGCTGTCGCCACGGCAGATCCATACTCAGTGGCCTGTGTAGGCTACGGGGCAGAATTTCTCTACAACCAAGGTTACTTATGTTACCGATCCGACCATTGGATTCGTTTGCTGTATGTGCATGGTCCTGCCTTCCGGGAGCGTGTCATGGACCTCCGCGATGCGATCCCTCGACTGCTGGAAACCGATGTCGTGGAGCCGGATGCAGGAGATCGGGTTACGCTCTTGAGTTACAGCGATGATATTCTCGTGTTCCGAGTGGCCGAAGTGAGCGCGACCGAGGACGCGTTGCTCGTAGTCAACATGGCGTGGCGGGAAACCCACCAGGGAGGGAGACGTTTCCTACTTCATGAGGAAATCCCAGCATCCGCACCAATCTTTGTGCGCCACTGTGGAACCTACATTTGGTATGGCACATTTACCGCCGCCGATGGTTCGGATGGTGTGTGGTCTATCACTGGTGTGGATCTCCAATCGTATGAATGTATCGAGTTCCCGCTCGACCGAGTGGTCGATGGCGATCTTGGCCAAACACTGTGTTTTGAGATGCATGATGAACATCTCTATGCTGTTTCGACGCAGGTCGCCGCAGATGATGATGAAGTACACTCCTCTTTCTACCATTGGTTCTGTCACGCCCCTCGCGAAGAAGGCCGCAAATGGAACGGTCGCTTGTGGCGCCGAGAGCATCAAGAAGGCCCCATCAATGAGATGTGGACTGATCTTTCAATCCGTAAGGATGAGACGACTGGCCGGCCAGTCATACTTGAATGCCGCCGTGAGTGGCGCGATGGTAAGAGTGAAAACCACCGTACATACTACACACAGCGACTTCCAACACCAGAAGAAGCTCTAGCGCCTCTTTCCGGAGGCACCATCGAAATTCCATCCTGGGTATCTATGGATGATGACGTTGAGAACGACGAGCCCTACGATGAGCGACCTGCAAAGAGGTTGCGGCGGCATTACCATGCCGAGTACGAGTCTGGCTCTACCCGGCGGCAGGAGTTCATCGCGGCTCGCACCAAGCATAGGAGTTACCATCTCGGTGCATCCACCTTCGTCGACCTTGTCAACGACCCTGCCGGTGATAACTTGCGGTCTCGAGACCGGATCCGGTTGCGTACGGTGTCGCGCAAGCGCAAGTGTCCCATTGACGAGGAGGGAATTGAGGGACCTCGCAACCCGACTGTTCCAGCCTACCCAGGTAGACCAGGATGGCTGTCCCGTTGAAGGTTCCGAGGAACGCTTCGAGTGTCGTGGCGTCCGGATGTGGCCTCCAGAAGACGCCCCGCCTGCATTACAACAATTGCTCTGTCCAGGCCCGCGTACTGGATCTGTGAAGAGTATTGCAGACGAACGTTCTATCATCTATTCAATTGACGCCCCCGGTCTTCCTCCTAATCAACAAGCTCTTATCCTCATTAGCTTTGATCCTCATTATCAATTTCCTATCACGAGCCCTCTCCCCACTCCTACCTCTCCTGCAGATCACCAGGATCCCGGTGAACTATTCCCAAAGACGCTGAAGCCACCACCTCCGTATTTCCCTTCGCCCAACCTGGTGGAAGAAGCACCGCCTTTCTACATGGGTATCAAACGCGGGTACGATCTGCGTGGCATTAGGGATCGATTTTGGAAGGGCATCAAGGTTGGAAGGTCAGATACGATTAGCTGTCATAAGATGAAATAGGTCATTGCCCACTGTAAATATTAACACAAAAACAAGTCAAAATTCTAAAATCTGCACGGAGTAAACTTAGTATAGGAGGTCATGCATGCATGCGTCCAGCACTGAACAAGATGAAGGGTCGACTCGGGCATCTAGGAGGCCTTGGGCAGCAAACCTCATTTCGGATTTACCATTGAAGATTACAGTCAATTGGGTCCTGGGTGTCAGTTAAAATTCTTATTAATCACTGCCTTATATGCGTATGTGCTCCATTCTATAAGATTCAGCCCTGGAGACCCGGTTGTCCAGGGTTGGCATATACGGAGTCGACTGAGTTATTAATATCTAAAATATCCTATGAGCTAGACATATCAAAAGACAGCTGCTAGGACAAGTCACATCTACAAAGATCAATCCACTTTTAGTACGATCTGCTCTTACGAAGTGCAAGCTGACAGCCCATTGCAGAAACAATATGCAAGCCTACAAAATACATGTACGCAAGGATCAGATCTATTGATATCATCGTGTTTATAATTCATGCATTATCATCTGTACCCAAGCCCGGACAGGCAGCCATGTATAGACAAAGTACACTAGCCCATGCACTGCCTCAAGAATGGAGTCAACAGGAAAATCGAGAACATTAAGGCCTATGGCTATCTCTAAAGATAGAAAGACAGCACTCCCACAAACGCCATCCAAATAAAAGAACCACTGCCACAACCCAAAGGGGAATCAAGTATCGTCTAGGCATCAGCGAGCATCTCGCAATCATAAACACAGAACCCAGAAGCCGGAGACCTTCATCACAGGAAAAGGAAACGTAAGTGCAGAAAGAAAAACTGGAAAAGGTTCAAAGTGAATCGGGTCTTTCACAGCTTCTGGTACATCCCAGCCAACGAGTTGATAATTAAATCCCGTTTAACTGGGTGTGCGTCTCGGAACATATTGCGTACTGCAACGTTCGTCTTCATCTTGGATGCGAGCTCGGAGGTTTCAGATAGTGCTGAGCTGGCTGTGTCGCTGTCACCGGCGCTGCTCGTGAGACCACCTAGCAGGTTGCTCGTATCACCCCCGACTTGAGAATGTCTCTGAGGGTCTCATTGCCGCTGAGCAGGTTGTGAACAGTGTTCTTAACCAGATCGGCAATTGGCACGTTGGCCGTCAGCGTAAGCTGCTTCATCACATCGGTGTAGTATGGCACCAGCTCGCCATTCCAGGTGACGCTTCGGGTTACCGTGTCCAGGGCTAAGTTTCCGGTTGCGATGGCCTTGGCCTGCGAGGCGAGTACCTCTCGGAGGTTCGAGACCATGGTGTGTATGTCAAGGATTCCGGTGAGAGGGAAGACGTTGTCGCCCGGTTTGATAGTGATGTCTTTGAGGGTGGCGTTTCCAATGACGAGGTCGCCACTCTTCACGTCCAGGACGATGGTACCAATGTCAAGAGTCAACACGGACGGGTTGGGAGGGAGGCATTCCCGATTAGGTTGGTGCCGTCTTCACGGGCTGGAACGAGTCCACTATCGGAGATGCTGAAACCCTTGAATTGGTTCAGCACTGGAATGCAAGTCAGCTTCACTTCTAAAATGATATTCTAGGTGAATTGTTTTCCTCGGCTTACCTGGTGACATGATATCCTTGTCCATAGTGACCTTGGACTTAAGCACACCCAAGTACGAATTGGTTACACCTCTGACCGACAGCGGAGTCTCCTTCTCGAACACGACATTGTACACGTATTCCTCCCAGGTGGTCAAGTTGGTCAATGGCGTCTCGACCTTGCTCACGCCTAGCGTGGTGTTGCCCTTGATGACTTTGCCGTCGATTTTAGCCTGGCCCCATGCATTCTTTGCGCCGGTGTCGCGCACGAACAGATCTAATGTGATTGGTTCGATGCGCACCGGCAGGGCAATTTTGAGGTCCAATGCCGACAACAGCGTCAATTGGATCTTGTCCGGTCGCGGATTCAGGACCGAGGCATTGACCAAGACTAGGTCGGACTTGTTGACGACCATTTGTGAGATGGCTGGAATGGCAACCAGGAAGCTAACAATTGCAATTAGTATTTTTCGAGTGTTGCAATCCAAATATAAGGCCATAATTGGGATATATATGCAACTCACAAGACAGGTAGGAAAATGGCTAGGAAGATGATAGTCACCAGAAGATGCAGACACCAGAATCGCTTCCAATGGCGCTGGAACTTCTCACTGCGCTTCAACTTCCTCGTCTCCAATGATAGACCCCCGGCGGATTCGACTTGTGCAAGCTGGGCGCCATCATCGTCCTTGGATATCAATGGGCCACGATGAATACCCAGAGTATATTTGGCATCATCTGAAGTCAGATATGCAGGGGTATCTGTATTTTTGCCCATGATTGCACAATTCAAGGCCTCAAGACCTTTGGAAAGGGGAGGGTTCGGTGTATATGTATTTTAGTTAGCGCAAAAGCACCCCCGGACTTCTTCTTCCCTCCGAAGCGGGACCCCATGGGTGACCTAAAAAACAAAAAAATGAGCTCAAAAAGGAATAAAGCGGGTTCCTGGTCGGAGCAGCATTGCTTTCTTTGGCGAATGACGCAGAAGAGGGGAGGGATCAGCGCTTCAGGAGATGGCGATCTGCTGCCAGCCGCGGCTTATTCCTAAGAGAGGCGATACTATTCACATGGGCCGAGATGATCATCGCTCTTAGATTTTGGGGGAGTTTTCGGGGTTTTGCGGGGGATTCCTGGGGAAGATTGGAAATATTTTGATATTAATGGGATCATATACTCGACTTGATTGTCTTTTACTGTCTTGACTATTGACAATTCCCCAAACCATGTCTTTGGCTTTCCCTTCACCCCCTGTCTCGGTCTCTCCGGACAAAAAGTCCCAAGACATTCCAAATGGCTCCGATGCGACCGCAAAGAATATCAACGTCTCAGGTCGTCTCCATGCCCTGGAACAACTAGAGGTCCTCCCCAAAATGCTCCAGGAGGGTATCCTCTTCGCAGGATCCGGTGCGGCGCTGCTCCTACAAGCTGCCATGCCCGGAATCCGCGACGTGGGCGCCAACCACGGCGGCCACAAGGAGCTAGCCACCGAGCTCATCGACGCTCTTCAGGCCAATATCAGCTACGTCTCCTGCTTGGTCTTCGGTACCCGCGACGAGCGTAAGGTCCTCATCGAACTCTTGCAGGACGGTAAACCGCCCCTGCTGGGCGGCGGTCGCTCGAATCGGTTCGCTGAGCATCCACCGCTGCAGTTGTGGATGGCGGCGACGCTGTACGTGACTGCGACCGATTTCTACCAGCGTGTCTATGGCCGCGTGGACTATGCCAGTGCCCAGCGTGCATACAGCGAGTACGCCTTGCTCATGAACTGCCTGGGTGTTCCCCCCGGTACCTGGCCGGAAACCCGACAGGCATTCTGGTCTTACTGGGATGATCAGGTCCATCGGTTGACTGTCTCGTCGGACGCGGCTCTGTTTGCCAAGGATCTTCGTGAAAGTAATGATATGCCCCGCTGGGTGCAATCTCTGAAGCCTTTCCTGCGTGTGACTACGATTGAGATGCTGCCCCCGAGTCTGCGTGACGCCTACGGTCTGCGCTCGACGGTTACCACGCGGGCCCTTTATCGCACCTGGATGGGCTTCTCGGTCGCTCTTTATCCGGCGATGCCTGATAAATGGCGGGCATACCCCTTGAAATTCTACCAGGATCGACTTAAGGAGAAGATGGATGGGAAGGAGGTTTAAGAATGTTTAAGAATGATGTTTTTCTAATATTTTTCTGTATATACCCGTTATGAGAGATACGACTGTTCTATGTATTTTGAAGATATTCAATGCTTTAAATTGTGCAATAACAACAAGACTAAAGTTATTTCATGATTTCCTTTTATCCCTCATAGTGATCCTAATATACCACCCAGAAGCTTGGAAACATCCTCGACCAGCTATAATGTATTAATATGTGCAAAAAGCAAAAGTGAAAAAGAGCAGTACATACCGGTGTGGCATCCCCAATAAGGGTAGTCGTGTTATCGACAAAGCTCTTGGTCAACAAGCTGTGGGCGTTGGTCAAGATATCCTGCAAGATATCGATATTATCGGCGGAGAGCAACTTGGCCGCACCGTCGAGGATCGTATCCAGCTTGTTGATATTGTCGGTGCTCAAGAGGCCCTGAACGCCGTTCAGGAGTTCGGGTAGATCCTCCAGTAGACCAGCACTGGCGGCTGGGGCCGGCGCAGCGACAGGATTGGGACGAGGCTCGGGGGCAGCTAGAGCCAAGGGGGCCAATGCCAAAGGGAACAGAATACGAGAGAAACGCATTGTTTTGTTTTGTTATTCTGTTAATTGTTATATTGGTGAAGTGAGGAACAAGAAGGCAACCCCATCCAGAGTCTTATAAGCAACCTTGGAACGGTCTATTTTCTGTATGTAACTTTCCCTAATCTTAGGATATTGTCCGAGGCCACATCTAGACGTTCAATAAGGCCGAGGGATAAGCAATTCCATGTGAAGGAGAAAATAACGCCAATAGAGAGATTTCCGAGAGATTTCCCCGCAAGTCTCCAGTGTCCCCCGCCTCCCCCAGAATGTCCGTTTGGAAGATCGTCGCATTGAACTTCTCTTTTTGCGCTTTTTCCAGGTAAATGGGAATTCGCTTGTCTCACAATTCCCTGCTCTGACCAAAGTCCACTTCGGAGGAAATGATCGGTTCAGTAGGGATCGACAATAAGCTATCTATCTTGTCTCGATCATGCATACTCCGTATATGCTTGTATGATACCATCTGCATCCTTATATTAAATTTAATCTATAAGAGCAGCAGCATGTGCTTAATGTAACGGTCTTGAGATCCACACACTGTAAAGATAAGGGAAGTCATATATTCGATTTCATATGAAAAATATGATTTCAGACGTCTCACATCAGTCATATCTACAAAGTACCCGTGGACCATCACAGAGCCAGTGCTAGTCCAAGCACTCCCAGCGCCCCCAACGCCGACACGGTCAATCCTGTGGGCTGTGGAGCCTGTCCAGCCGCACCTTTAGATGAGGTCGAACTTGCTGACCCTCCAGAAGTGGAGGTCGCAGTGGCTATCGCTGCAGTCCCTGTATTTGCTGCCGTGTTCGGTTCCGATGTTGTGGCCGTCACTGCCCCCGCCGAGATCTGCGACTTGACCACCGACATGTAGTCTTGCACATCCGATGGAAGGGCAGTGTACCAGGCCGGGGTAGTGCCAGCCTTGAATTGGCTGGCGAGAGAACTCCGCTCTGCTGGGTTGATAAGTTCCCAGATGACAGACACGGGCACCACCGATAGGATCTCCGGAATGAGAGACTTGGGCGGCGGCGAGATGTTGGCAAAGTTCGCGCTGGCTGTTTGGTTGCCCATCAAATTCCCACTGTGAAATTGTTAGTATGGTTAAGGAGAAGATTCAAAGGAAGAATCAAATACAGTGCGCTCGAGATTGCACCTAGGTCGATGCCGTTGTCTGTAGTATCTCGGTGATGGTGTTGAGCACCCCAGGCTGTTGCAGCAAAGAGTAAAGCTGTGAGTTTCATTCTGTCAAGAGCGTAGAGAAGAAAAGAGGAGAGAGAAAAGAGGGTATACAGTCCAGTCAGATAGGGCACAGGCTGGAGTATATCAAATGCTTAACCTGCTTGGCCCGATCGGATCTCTCTGCATTAGTCTCGAGTGACATGCAATATACAATTAGTCGCCAAATTACTGGAATTAATTGCTATACTTCCAAGATTCTAGATCGTCTCCCGTTGATCAACCTTGGGCTCCCCGGGATCAGATGCCAATCTGTCAGATCCTCGGGAAATCAATTCCTTTGCGGGGAAATGTAGATGTCGATGTAGCATTGCAGAGAAAGTTGATCTGCTGTAGATCCATGTGAATCCATGTTATCCATAGCCAAGGCACTGTCTCTCAGGACTAAGAGAAAAAGGGTGAAGGGCAATAGCACTCCACTCAACTACATCTACTCCGTATATCAGGCACAGTTACAAGATGAAATGAAAACGCGGCATCAATTTGGATATCATAGCAAGGCCATCGTAAAAATCATGATAGTAAAAAGAAGAGCGACTGAGAAAGGAAACCCAAACTCAAGAGATCTCCAAGTCAAGCTTAAACACCACCCTTCTTAGCCATATCGGCCTCAGCACCGCGTTGGCGGACCTTGCCCTCATCATGAATATCACGGTACTTCTCCTCCTCGGTCCGGTCACCAGTCACAGCAGCACCAATGGATCCAAGAGTACCCTGAGCACGGTTCTGAATACCCTCACCCCAGTCCTTGAGCTGACCCTTGGCCTCTTGTTCCTTGCCAGCGGCGTTCTGCTCGGCTCCGGTGCGGCGCAGGTTCTCATTTCCGATCAGGTTGCCGACCGACTCCTTGGCTGAGCCGACAGTCTGGTCCCAGGATCCCGTGTCGCGCTTGGGGTCGTCTCTAGCAACGGCTCCGGTGTTCGGGTCGGCGGTGAATGGGCCCAACTTGGAGGTGGTGTGGGAGGCTTCCTTTTTGGCTTCACCTTCCTCGTGCTTGGCTTCACCCTTGGCCTGAGATGGGTTAGTGATGTGGTAGAGTATTGGGGGACTAGAATGGATGCTTACCTGAGTGGAAGAATCGCCAGTCACAGTACCCATGGCGCGCTGAGCAAGACCGGTGGCTTGGTCAATGTACGACTGACCAGTCGAAGCGTTGCCAGTGTTGTCAGACATGATTGAATGATAGATAGTAGATGGTAGATAGTAGTAGAAGGTAGTGAAGAGATGAGGTGGTTCAAGAATGAAGTGGTTGAAGAAGTGGTGGATGAAGGAGTGGAAGATAGTGGCAGGAAGGCCACTTATATACACAAGCCATGTTAACCAGGGCTTTCTCCAATCTAATCTTTCCAAGACTGAAGTTCTACCAAAGTCTTGTTTGTCTGCAAACAATTGTTATGATACACTACGTCATGGCATGATGTCATGTCATGTGATCAAATGAATGACGTTTTGTTCTCTCAGAGGGACAAGCCTTGATGCCTTGATGCCTTGATGCCTTGATGAGTTGGGAAGTTTCTACAATATTGTATGAGACAACCTTTGATCATCCAGATACCCAGGAGTGTATTTCATCCCAATAGCCATACCTAGGTAGGTTCATGCAAGTTCCCAAACACCAAGTCGCCGCGTACGGGTACGCGGCGTACATAAATCCCACATGCAATGCCACGCTCGAAGAAAAGACTAAGCCGCCCAAAACAAAAACTATAAAACTACCAGTGACAAATCCCACCCTCATTTTCCTCGGCTGTCCATGTTCCACAGAGACCGACAACCTCAAGATGACCATCTGGTTGCTCCCCAACCTTGCTCAGCGAAGCAAACTTCTTGTCAGCAGGACCAGTGCTCAGCAACCGTCGTGCCCACGCATCGATGGCAGGCTCCCCGGTTTCATCTCGAGCTTGCTTCAGGAACGGAATGAGGGCCGTACCTCCGGTACCACGCAGTTTCTTCTTGTCGGTCGGAGCCGCGGTTGCAAGGTTCCTCGCTGCTGGGGGGCCTGGGTTGGCAGATTGGGAAGGCTGACGTGCACTTCGGGATTGCAGGATAATATAGCGGGACACTATGGTAATATGTCTGTCGCGTAGAACACGCAGCATGGCCAGACATGCGTCGTAGGCAATGCACAGCGCTGAGTCTCCGCGTCGCGCCTCGACGAAGGAGCGGATGTTTGCTACCGAGTCAATATGCTCAAGGAATCGCCGGTGTGGACCAGGCATGTAGGAGCGCATCTCGTGGATGAAGCTGTTTCTTGATTTGACGCCGTCTTCGGTGCCTTTATCACTGTCGTTGCGACTTGTCCCGGTTGGTCGGTGTTCCACTCCGAGGACGATGTCGAAGAATTGGATGAGTGAGCTTTGGGCGTTGCTGCCCCCTCCATACTGCCGGTACTCGGGATTGTGACCGTCGTCGTACAGCAGCCCATTTGGCAGTCCAGCATCGTGCATGTTTTTACTTCCAGCTAGGTAAGGGCGTATGCGGTTGTAGAAGACATATGGATCGCAATTTTCATGCATCCTCTGGAGCAGTGTGTTGGTCTCGTCGATGGTCTCCGCTAGTCGCTGCAGGCACTCGGTTACAATCTGGCTGTTTCCTGTGCGGGCCGCCTTGATGGCCCGAAGCATCACGGGGATAGAAGGGGCCCCACGTGCTTCTATGGCGACTGAAACCAGATAGAACCATTGTTCATCTAGAGATCCAGTGAAGGTCTGTAGACAAGCTAGGTTATCCAGGTTAGTGGCTGGCTCATCGGCGAAGATCGGCTTATAATTCCAAAGGCAGACTCCAGCATAGGTTGCAACGGGGGGTAATTCGAGTCGTTCACAGACTGCGAATAAGGGCACTGTAAGTTGAGGTGGAACCCTCTTTGGAAAAGAATCAGTACATCTACTTTTTTCTGAATTATGAACCAATAGGATGGGCCGGTACCTCTGCGGGCGAATCGCCACCCCAGACATAGCCATGTAGTATGAACACCAGTATGACATATGCACGACGCCACTCAGCATCTGTCTGGAGGTGTGTGACAGAGAGTATAGGGAGTTGGTCTACGATAGACCGCAAACGTTTGCTCAATAGCAGTGGCTGGAGATTACCAATAATCATCTCCCATTCGGCGTAATAAGGATCGGGGAGAACCTCCAAGGGTAGTTCTGGGGAGAGGAAACCATAGTCGGAAGTGATTCCAAACTCAGCAGGATTGGGGACTGGCAACATCGTCCTGCGAGTTGCCACAGAGGATTCCGGGATTCAAAGGTACGAAATGGAAATGCTCCAGGGGCTTGAAATGAATACAAGTTGAGAAGTTGAGAAGTTGACAAGTTGGAAACGAAAAAGGAAGGATTATACGGGATTATACCAAAGATCAAAGAGATCAGGAACCCGGACCCAAGGTATGATTTTTTCTAAATTCAGATGATAACGGAAATGAGAATAATATGGGGAAGTCAGTGATTATATTATAAGACTACCTCAGGTACCTCCGGTATAATGGGCTAATAAGTCAGAGTTTTTCCCGTTAGAACGAAATTTCACCGGGGATCCCTGGAAGGTAAGTACAAAGGACAACGGAGTCAACGGGTAAATGAGAAAGAGGATAATATGGTTGATCAGCTCCGATATAGGAAGAGGAAAATGATGTTTTTTAGAGGACCCCGGGGAAGTTTTAGAGGAGTGGACTAAGTAGATCAGGTAGGATCCAAGTAGAACAGTATGAGAGAGACAGGGTACATTTTATATGGCTATACAATCAAATTGATAGTCTGCCAAGAAGGACTGGGTGCATCCGCGAGGACCCAGTGGAGTGATAATTAAGCGAAGACGAAATTGAGTGCGAGACAAAGGGGGTGAACCCGGGAAAGACATGGCGAGTTGAGGCATTTTCGTGCTTTTCCGGGCATTTTCGTACATTTTCGTGCTTTCGCTTATTTTTGAGCTTCAAATTCGCTTCACTCAGGATCGTCAGCCTTGATCTGGGGGTGATGGATAGTCTGGATTTAGATTGGACCTCACTCTATTACGTATATCTACATTTTATTCTATTTTATCTTTCTTTCTCTCTTTCTAATAACTTCAAAATACTCAATACTCAATAGTTATGCTTAATATGCCTAATATATAACCTTGGAAGGCACCCTGCTTAATAATATTATTCCCGAGGCCCGAGGTATCCCTCTCTACCTAAGTACATAGTAAATGTACATAGTAAATGTACATAGTACTAGTATAACCCCCAAGGTATACATTCGATGCCAATATCTGTGTCACACTTCCTACATATACATGCAATCTTCGGTAGATAATCATGGGACACATTTCAACTGAGTCTAGAAACACCTATACCATTGTAGCACAATATTACTATGCCAAGCTCATACCTCAGATCGAGACACAAAAGGTATCCTACGAACTAGAAGAAGTAAATATTGCCTGCACCGTGTTATTCACAGCGAGATTGATCAAGGTTGGCTCTATCACCTATGATCAGCTTCAGAAAAAAACCAAAATAGGAAAAGAGATGTACCATCAAAGCTGAACTCTGGCCACCCATATTCGCTCAGCCCCCTAGGGTCCTTGGCAAATGCAACCCAAGCTCCTAGAAAATCATCAATCCAGGCAATACCTGGCATTCATGAAGGGATTACCTTGCATGTATTGGCTGACTTCAACTTCCCTGGCGGATGAAGGGATCGCCGATATATTATAGTTCCCAAAAACCATAGGTATCTCAGCTGTCAGGATGTCAAAATCGAATGAGCAAGGAAATAGCTGGTTCATTCTTACACCCGTGATATGCTCCAAGCCATGGAATTGGGCTAAGATTGGTGAAATTCCCGTGATATACATACCACCAGGTGGGCACCTGGTGATCTACCTAGAATCCTAGATGAATAGTCGATGAATAATGTAGTTATATTAGTTGAAATAGAAAAGACTATGGACTCTTACCTCACAGATTCCCGGAAGGGACAGTTGAAAATCTGTTGACCGAGCACGTGGATTGCTATCTCATCAACGGATGTTTGACTTAACGGTAAGAAAGCCGAATATTCACGTCCAGTAATCCCTGCCAATGTTGGCTAGGGTTTTAAGCATGGCCAACCCCAAGAAGAGACACGTAGAAAAAAAGGCCATGGTCAAATACATACCAATCGTGCTAATTTCCCCATTTCAGCTCGAGCGGCATAGTCGGAAAAGACGAGGACATTATCCACAATGGGATGGAAGGTATAGTTTCCCCGGGCCCTTGTTTCGACAATCTGCATAGCTGGAACTTTCTTCATGCATTGGAAAGATTGGGCTCCTACGCCGCATCCAACCGCAGTAGACAATTCATTCCAATTTCGATGGTCAGGGGCCGAAGTCAGTAATGGAGCGGTGCCGGAGTGAAGAGCAATTGCGCTGACAATAGGATTATCTGGGTGCTATCAATCAGAGGTTAGTCGTTTGGCAATACATGAAAAGTACCAATATAGAAACCAGATGCTCACTGCATATGAATGGATATCAGCTGATGCAGCCCCAGCAGAGTGACCAAACAGAAGAATCCTATCTGGATCACCACCAAATCTGACTATGTTCTCATAAACCCACTCGATCGCCAGTCGCTAAATACGTGGTTAGTTCGTTCGTACCATCAACCATACATGCTCAGATCTACCTGGTCCAGGAGTCCAGGGTTTTGTTTGGAAGGGTCAAGGTCTGGGGCATTAGGAAATCCAAAGGCATTGAGTCGATAACTAACCCCCAAGTTTACTGATTTGAATGGACAAAACTCAGCATCTCCTTACTTAAGGTAACAACAATCAGATCGTCGTGGGCCTGTACCCAATTCGTGCCATCATAGTAAGCCACCGCCTGTATCATAGCTTCCTCCGTGAATGAACATCATGACTGCTGCTTTGTGAACTTCCCTGTCGCCTCGATGCTCAATAGAAGGCGCCCAGATATTCATATACAGACAGTCTTCAGACATGTCGCCAGAGTTCCATATCATGTACGGAAGGACACTCCAAATAGACTCATTGGAGTACCTATACACATGTGGACAAGGACTGCTGGAGGAGGAATCGATGGGGATTCGGGGTGGTGATTTGGGGCGTGGTGGTGCCCATCGCAGTTCGCCAACTGGGGGCTCGGCATATCGAATTCCCAGAAACGCCCGTACTGTGTGTGCAGAATTATTGTATATCCCGTTCACCGAGCCGGAAGAAGTCACAACATGAAGCTCAGGGGATTGGGGACCGGCTAGAGCGGCCACATTACACCCAAATGCGCAAAGGACGAGGGATAGATGCATCATGGTTATAGCTCTGTGCTGTCCAAATTGTGCCTTGTTCTCACCACCAAGCACCAAGCCATCTTAAAGGATAATCAAGTGCAACCCGGAATTGACTCTCGGTAGATAAATGATTTAACTTCTTTGCCAAAAGAGTAGAGGCGCCTTAGACGAGAGGGTTTTTGGGCCGAAAGAATTTGAAGCTAATTCATATTTAACGTTGATCACATGAGGCTATAAATCTTGCTGACTTCCAAGGTTGTTATTTATACCATTGGGGAGAAGCTTTGAAGGAAATAGAGGTGACATACAAAGCAACCGGCTTTAAAGAGGAGGTAGTATTCAATTGCGTGATTATTCTCAGTCTGTACAAATCCGATGTTGTTACACTTCAACGCCGGCCCTAGTGGGCTTTTTCTCAAATCAAAATTAATATGATCAGTGCTGGCTCCATTCGATCGTGTTCAGGTCAATTCCCTCCTGCACCAACTCCCAAAGCGGACTCAGTTCACGCAAGAAAGATACACGAGCCTGGACAGCCTTGAGAACATAGTCGATCTCCTCGTCAGAGGTGAATCGGCCGATACCGAAACGGATACTGCTGTGGGCACTCTCGTCGCTGCTGCCGAGAGCACGCAGCACGTAGCTGGGTTCCAGAGAGGCGGAGGTACAGGCACTGCCCGATGACAGCGCAATGTCGTTCAGCGCCATCAACAGGGACTCACCCTCGACGTAGGCGAATGAGATGTTCACGCAACCAGGGTAGTGGTGGTCGGGGTCACCGTTCAGTGTGGTGTGCTCCATGGCAAGGAGACCCTCACTCAGACGCTTCGACAGGCGATTAATGTGTTTGGTATCATACTGTTCGATCAGTCAGTTAGCATGTCATTTTTCGAAGACGGGGGAAGATTCAAGTTCATCTGTCTGCCACCTCATTATACCTGCAGGTGACATTATCGGAGCTGAGTAGCTGGCCCAAAGGACACATATTTCCCAAGGATTTCCAACAGATGTTTATTGCAGTGTATAATAATCGTGGCAATAATGAAAATGAGAAAAGAAAGCTTACCTCCATATCTTGGGCAGCGATTCGGCAAGCCTCACCAAAGCCCACTGCTAGATGAGGAGCCAAGGTGCCACTACGTAGACCTCTTTCCTGTCCACCACCAGTGATGAGAGGATCGAGACGGACACGCGGGCGACGGCGCACAAAGCAGGCACCAACACCCTTGGGACCGTAGATCTTGTGGCTGGAAATCGACATCAAATCGATGTTCAGCTTGTTGACATCCAACGGGATCTTTCCAACGGCCTGCGCTCCGTCGGTGTGGAAGAACACCTTCTTAGACCGACAGAGACGGCCAATCTCCTCCAGCGGCTGGATCACACCGATCTCATTGTTTACAGCCATAACACTGACAATGCAAGTCTCAGGGCGCATGGCCGCCTCAAGATCCGACATGCGGATCAAACCATTGCTCTGAACTGGCAGGTAGGTCACCTCGAACCCTTCATCCTGCAAGTGTCGACAGCTGTCGAGCACACACTTGTGTTCGGTTTGGGTAGTGATGATGTGATTCTTCTTTCCCGACCGACCAAAGAACCGCGCCACACCCTTCAAACTCATGTTGTTGCTCTCCGTCGCACCACTTGTGAAAATGATCTCCTTGGGGTCGGCCCCAATCAGTTTGGCGATATGCCCGCGAGCCTCCTCGACTCCCTTCTCCGACTCCCAACCGTAGGCGTGTGTGCGCGAGTGCGGGTTACCGTAGATACCGGTGAGGTAAGGAAGCATGGTATCCAGAACGCGAGGATCCAAGGGCGTGGTGGCTTGCATATCGAGGTAGATGGGTCGGGTGCCCTGGTCCATAACGGTGGCTTGCTTCAGAATGCCGGCCGAGGGACTCATCGCGGCATCGCCGGAGGTCCCCGAACCAGGCAGTTTGGTATTCTGGGGCGCCATATGAGACTGATTCATGAATGACTTTTGTTCCTCTTTAATGGCAGTCTCGATGTTGACCTGGGCTTGGCCAACTTTGGTCTCGGAGACATAAGATCGAGCACCGCGTAGGCCGGTGGCGAGGACTCGAGGAGCTCGGGAATAAGTTGAAAGGTGCCTGGAGAAGGCAGAGGCCTGTCTCCAAGCAGTAGGAACAGCACTTGTCATTATGAAGATGATGGCCGATATCCTTTGTAAGTGGGATGAAGAAGGAAACGCTTAACCCCGACTTTTTGTTATCATCTGCATCTCTCATGACTAAAGATCTCGGGGTTATCCCAATTGGGTTTATCCGATGTGCCTGAGGCAGAACCTTGGGAGGTATGAGCTTTTCCCCTTTGAGATATCCATATGGATATCCCCCAAGAGCTTCCCACCATATTATATATCTTCATTTCTCTGTTTTTATAGCAATTGGGTTGATTTTAACTTGATTATATTGAATGTCCTTTTTCTTCCGACTTATGGTATTCACCCGTTTCTTCTTGCCAAGTCACTCCCCGCACGTAAAGGAATGATAACCCGATGACGATCGGACTGGGGTTTTAAATTGATGGTTCTCGCGATTTTCTCGGGTAAGGCTGCCGGGAAAATAGAAGTGAAGATCGGTAGAGATGCACATACAATATATAACCATTCGAGGTCTTTAGAGCTATAATAATAACTATACTCTGAGCATATTAAGGGATGTTATTGTAGTATGTAGTAAGTAGTACCTATGTAGGTATGTATAGAGTAATAATCCAGGTGCCTAATCTTGGAATTACGAGACTAATGCGCCACATGATCATAAGGCAGAGAGTAGCGTACAAAATAGTCCAAAATAGTCCAGACTAGTACACATAATAGTCCACAAAATAGGTAGAATAGTATAAAAATGAAAAGTGTACAGCCACAATGGACTTCAGCTCCGTCCAACGCTGGCAGAGTCTTATGTCATTGAATTTGGGTTCGCCCTTCTTCTTCTTCCCACCCCACCTTGGCACTTTCTCTTCCTTTGCCTCTCTCCTTATTCTACCATCATGAGTTTTAAAGGTTTCCAGAAGAGCATTGTGCGTGCGCCACAGCAGTTCAAGGTCAAGTTCAACATCGGTGAACATTCCAAGGATGCTGTCTATAGCGATGCCGAACGCCGCTTTGATGAGCTCGAGAAAGAGACTAAGAAGCTACACGATGAGTCCAAGAAATACTTTGCTGCCATTAATGGTGAGTCTCGAAATCTGAAATCTCTCAACCTTGTACCCAATACTGAGCGCGTGCGCAGGCATGTTGAGCCACCAAATCGAATTCTCCAAAGCAATCGCCGAAATCTACAAACCCATCTCCGGTCGCGCCTCCGATCCCACCTCCTACCAATATGAAGGAAATGCCGAGGGCATCCAGGCCTGTGAGGAATACGAAGTCATCGTCAAGGAACTGCAAGAGGCCCTGGGCCCCGAACTGGAGATGATCGAGAGCCGCATTATCAGCCCAGCCGACCAGCTGCTCGAGGTGATCAAGGTCATTCGGAAGGTTGCGGTTAAGCGTGATCACAAGAAGCTGGACTTTGACCGCCACAACGCCTCGCTGAAGAAGCTGGAAGAGAAGAAGGACAAATCGCTCAAAGACGAGAAAGCACTATACAAAGCCGAGAATGATGTTGAGCAGGCGACCCAGGAGTTTAACTATTACAACGATTTGCTGAAGGACGAACTGCCCAAGCTGTTCACACTCGAAGCCGAGTTCATCCGCCCACTCTTTCAGTCCTTCTACTATATGCAACTCAACGTCTTCTACACTCTCCACGAACGAATGCAGGGCATGAACATCAGCTATTTCAACCTGAAACTCGATGTTGAAGAGGCCTTTGAGCAGAAGCGCGGCAATATCCAGGAGCAAGCCGAAGCTCTTACCATCGTGCACTTTAAAACCCAAGGTGTCCGCCGCTCTGGATCCAAACTGGGTCCGGGCAAGGGAGCTGATAGCAAGAGTGCCATCGGCCGAGGCCGTTCCAGCTCGACCGTCACCGATGACAACCCTCCACCACCTTATTCGTCTGCCGCCGTCAGTCCCAGTCCGACAGGCAGTTTCTCTTCCGCCGCCAAGAGCAAGCCTGCCCCGCCTCCTCCACGGGCGAAGCCGGCCCATCTCAGCAAACCGGTTGAAACTGTCACCGCTCTTTATGACTACGAGGCTCAGGCACATGGTGATCTGGGATTCTCGGCTGGTGATGTGATTGAAATTGTCCAACGCACCGACAACACCAATGAATGGTGGTCCGGGCGAATTGCAGGTCGGGAGGGCCAGTTTCCTGGTAAGTGGTTCAGTCTCTTTATGGAATTGCATTCGCTAACATTCACGATAGCCAACTATGTGCAATTGAATTAGCACAGGGATATTATTAACTTTCCAGCCTTTTTTTTTTTGCTCCTTTTGCTCTGGCGTACATGTGGTTTCGAACATAGAGCGTTTCGCCTGTAAATATTTTGTGTCTATTTCTTTTTTTTATTTGTATCGTTAATTCACTTGACTCAGCTCATTGCGATTTGTTCCAATGCATTCGGTGAATTGGCTGTATTCCTTGCACAAGCTTCATACATATGTATTCTAATCTCACCCCTGGGTATACTCAGCTTCTTTACTCTTGCTGGATTCCATTGTACTTTATAGCAGAATCGGTCGCCCAATATAGACATATATTAATGAGAAGAGCGTTGAGAGCATGAGAACCTTTCCGATTTTCCAGGTTCATCCACTGCATACAAGCCTCCATGGATGTAATGCAACTACAGCTCCTGAAAACAGTAAAAAGTAAAAAGTGAATGTGGCTTGAAACTAAGAATGCGGTAACAACTTGCAGATTGAGAAAAAAAGGAAGGTTGTTCCTGTATAAAACCTGCAATCGAAGAGGAAAGAAGAAAAAGCATGTACATGTAAAGTCGGTTTCTGGCCAGGATCCTGCATGTGCACATCGAAATGATAGGGAAGGATAGCTTTGGATTGCCGAGTGCTGTGCGTCGTCACACGATTGAATTGTTCCTTTGAATACGATTGATCGAAATATCGTGTTCAACTGATATTCCATAGAAAGCATCGGTGTCCCGCGTGGGTGAGCCCTTGCTCATGGTGTGGTCCGAGTAGCACAGAGTCTGCGCAGCAGTCATGGCAGACAGGCTCGTTGGACTGTCCTTTGTGGGAGACAGTAGACTTTCAGCACCGCCGACAAGGGCCCGCCATAAGTTGCGTCGGCGTTGACGATCTTGGCTTCCGGTACGTCGTGCGTTCTCGAGGACGGCGCCGGCCCAGATTGATGAGAGTGGGAGTGAGATGACGACCAGGGTCACCACGTTGGAGGAGAACTCTGGCACAACGACGTAGTACTGGGTGATGGAGAAGATGGCGGGGACAACCATGGTCTGGCAGCCCATGACAAAGATGACTTTCATCGGACCGAATTCGCGCACTCCGAGTCGGCGGCGCTGTTTGATGGCGAATCCGAGCTTGGTGACAAAGATGACACAGAAGAAGCAGATGCTGATAGTGACGCAGATGTTGGTTGCGCTTTCTATCCACCATACATCATTCGTGTATGTGAGATTAATGATGGCCTTGCAGTTCGCAACCATCCATGCACAGCGAAATCCGATCGGCACCAGGGCGACCAGAATAGATATCACCAGGAGAGGATGTCGATATCGACGACGTAGTGTGGAGCAAACCACGTGGACCTGAATCACAAGCGATGCTTCGATACAGACGACGACTAGCGTAGTGAGAACGACAGCCACGATGGAAATGGCGTATGCGCTCCACGGCACGGATGAATAGTCGCCGGAGACGTATGGGTATACCTGTTCGAATGCAGTGGAGAAATGGATGACTTGGAAAAGCAGACGTGAGCTGTTGAGGAACAAGGCCAGGCCGTTCAGGATAAAAACCGCCGAACGGCGCTTGTCGGATTGGGTCAAAAGCACAAGAATCACCAGCAATACGAATGACGCTCCAAACTGGCAACCGTAATTGATGCATACCCGGACATTGTACATGACAAAGACATCCAGGGCTTTTACTGAGACTGGGAACTCTGTGCCATCCTGTAGACGGAAGGTGACGTTCTGGGTGAATGGATCGAATGGTTGAATTGGAGATGATGTCGCCATGGCTCTGTGATTTGGGATTTGGAGTTCAGTCGAAGGAAGTGAAAGACAGATCACATAGATAGTCCTGAAATTGAAATTCGGTGAAAAGTATGCATGGCAGAAGATGAAGTCTGTTTCTTTAAAGCCCTTTGAAGAATATAGATCAAGAGAATCAGCAGAATCAAATCAGGGTGAATGGCCAGTGTCATAGAAGCCGAGACAGACAATGTCGAAGGCAATAGATAATAATAATAACATCCAGAGAACCCAGATAGTCCAAGTCCAGATCATTATTGCGTAAGTTTGTTGAAAAGAACAATACTAAGGGAATGGGAAGAACAATATGAAATGAGACAAAGAAGCCCATAAATGGCCTAGGCAACGGGTGATAATGGCTGCATGAGATCTTCAGAATGCTCAGAATAGCCTTTGATCTGGTGAATATCACTGGCTCATGGCCATTGGAGTCGAGAAGGATTTCTTTGTTTCGGGTCTCCAAAGAAGCCCCGAAGGGATTCATCCCACGTATCTTCCCAGGAAGAGTTCGGTAGAGTCCTCATGTGTTATATAAGACTGGTGTCTCTGATTCACAGCCCATTGAGCTGATTGGATCATTTAGTGAATCTGTCTCGCCTCGAGACTTCGGTTGTTTTCAACTGCCTTCAATCGGAAAAGGGGTGATATTTTCGGATTCTGAATTCAGACTTGAACCTGTTTTCTTTTTAGGGCAAAAAAACAAGGCAAGATGACGAAATGGCGAAATGGCGAAATGGCGAAATGGTGAGGTGGTGAGGTGGTGAGGTGTAGGGAGTAAGTTGTAAAGGTGGTGACCCAGGTCCCCGCGCAGACATATATATACCTTATGTATACTATAACTACCCATACCCAGGTGGATAGCCCTGGAGATCTAAGAAATTATATCTAGATATCTACAAATATCTTCAAATATCTTCAATGTTCTTCTGAAAAGAAAAGGCCCCATACTCCGCCAAGAAACATTGCGGGGAAGAGGAAACCGTCGCGACTCCAACCCTTTTCCATCCACTCCTCTCTCACTATGGCCGTCCCTCAGAGGACACTGAATTGGCTGTATAGTGTCTTGTCCAAAGTATGTCTTTCAAGAATCTCCATATTATCGGTCTACTAAAACCCCTCCAGGACCACTATGATCCACGACAGACCTACCGCGACCCAAACCGGACCTACCACGATGTTGCCAATGCGCTCGCCCAGTACCCCTCGCTCTCCCCTCGAACAGATGTCTATAGTGAGTGTCTGAAGTGAAGTTTGATGTGGTTCTTGTTTCTGATACCCAACAGCCTACGAGACAGGCTTCTCGGCCCTCCTCCTTCACCTGGTGGGCACATTGCCTGTCACCTTCCGAGGAACCACATACCGATTCCCCATTGCGCTTTGGATTCCAAATACATACCCACGCGAGCCTCCAATTGCCTATGTGACCCCGACACAGGATATGGCTGTCCGAGTTGGGCAACATGTGACGCTGGAGGGACAGGTGTACCACCATTATCTGGCACACTGGGCTGAAGCATGGGATGTTAGTGCTCGCAAGACATGGGTTGACAAACCACTGACCATTGTGTTCACAGAGATCCACCATCGCCGATCTTCTTTCTATTCTTCAGGATATATTTGCCAAGGAGCCACCGGTCCGATACAGACAACAAGTGCCACATCCTCCGCCGGAAGCTGCCCAGACACCCCCGCCATTACCTCCCCTTCCACCCGGTGTCGGGTCTTCAAGACAAGCTCAACCTCTGTCTCCGCCTACAACCCAGAGCCAGATTCCACCCCCACCTCCGCCGAAGCCAGGCGCGGCTGGCGAGCCTCTGCAGCAACAACGGCACCCGGCTGATCAATATCGATCTCCCCCACCGCTACCTCCACTACCACCAAAAGAGCAAGACTCTCGTCAAGCATATATATCCACACAATCAGCCAGTCCGGGAATCCACTCATACCAGCATTACGCGCCTCCAGGCCAAACTGGAGGACCGATAAGCAGCCCTCGTCCCTTGTCACAGCCACCCACCCAGCAGCCAGCGGGGCAGCCAATGCCGCCTCAGTCGGCGCAGGGTCAAGCACCGTACTATAGAAACGGCGGAGCGGCAGTTCATCATGGAACTGGGTCTGGCATAGCAAGCCAGACCCCTCCTCAGGTTAATCCTGCGGGAGGTCACTTGCCTCTGCACCCGCAACTCCCCCATCAACCACACCAGCAACTGTCTGGGCCCCCATATCCTCAGCATTCTCCATACCCATCTAATTATCCCCGCCCACCCCCAGCAGCTCCCGCAAAGGCCGAGACACAAGACCTTCTGACCTCCCCATTTGAAGTCGAGCTACCCTCGATCGCACCCACAGGACCAGCGCCTCCTATCCCGCCAAATCCAGAGAAAGACGCACTCCTTCATGCTGTGTCCCGGACCCTGGCGGAAGCCCTCCGCGCCAATGCAGCACAATCTGACACGGCAGCACAATCACTCGTCTCACAATCACGATCCCTGCATGCCGCTATGGCCACGCTACAGGGGGAACTCTCGGCACTCAATACCCTCCACACAACCCTTCAGTCCAACACTACTGTCCTACAGCAATCCATCCATCGCGCCGACGGCACCATCGCAGACGCACAGGCCCGTTCTACATCCATCTCCGCTTCTAGCGCTCCTTCGACTTCCACTCCTTCTGGGGACACTCCGTCCGGCCTGCCCCCAATCGATGACGTCCTGGTCGCCCCCACCGTGGTAGGGAAACAGCTATATGATTTGGTCGCCGAGGAGCAAGGCATACAGCAAGCTCTTTATGCATTGCAGGCTGCGCTGGTCCGCGGTGTTATTGGTGTCGATTCCTGGTCGCGGCATACACGGAGTCTTGCACGTGAGGCACTTCTCAAGCGGGCATTGATTCGTAAAATCGGACGTGGAATGGGGTTGGATGAAAGCGTGGGATGAATTACCGGATGCTGAGAATCGTTGACTAGACATCCTGGTTATAGATACCCTTTCTTTTTCCCTGTTGTGGAATAGCTAGATGATGTGGATATCTCTCTTCTTCTCTTCCGGCGACTACTTTGCCAAGTATTTGTGCCCATGCCAAGGGGTGCAGACCGGCCTGCCTCTTATAATCCGTATAGACCAAAACAACGCAAGCCCTCGGAGAACATTGAAGACATCTGGAGTCGGGAGAATGCATCCGAATTTTAAGATTGGCTTTGCTTTTCGCCTTATACATAGGCTCCATCAATACTTCTCAGTATACAGTTTCGGCCTTTGAGCTCTACCTCCGAGTTGAGAGTATCTCTCGACTGGTCTGTTGCAAGGAATTGGATCAATTCATTCCAAGTAGCAAACAAGTTACATAGTACATATGAAAGATATATAGTAAGAAAGTAGAAGCAGTTAAATGGTGGTGAATATCTATAGTAGGAGTCTAAAATATATATGAGAGGTGTGGTGGGAATATCTCCAAAGCATAAGCAATATCCTTCATCTACATATGTACAAGACAGAAACAAGGGCTTTAGGAGAAGTGTAACAAGTATTCTACATACATACATGTATGTACATATGAAGTTAGACTCGTGATGTTTACATAGCGGACTCGGTATCAAAGGAAGATACGGTGAGGTTGATAGACTAGGTACATATTACTCTAAGCGATAGTCCTTTAAAGACACTGGAATCAGATGCCAGAGGACGTACTGTTCAATTTTACTACTGTACACATTTCAGTGAAGTCCAAAATGACAATCAATGAGAGTATAGATTCAATCGACAGTCCCATCTCAGTGTGCCAACACTCGCTGTACAACGCACCCGAGGAAAGGAGTCCACATATCAAAAAAAAAAAAGTACAAAAAGCCATGGCAGGCTCCATACATACATAGAAAACAGAGTTGGAAATCACCAAAAAGAAAAAAAAAGGAAAACCGTTGCGCCCAGTCGGTCCCAAACCCGCTCATTTCACTTCATTCGCATCCGAGAACGGACTTTCTACCCGGGCGGGTGGCGTCTGAGTGGAATTACGTCCGTCGCTCAAGCCGGAAGCTCGACGTGCGTCGGTCTGACCCTGTGAGGAACCGGTTTCCAAGTTGGTGGATGATGAATGTGTGTCGTCTTCGCCCGACGAGGACGCGTCAAATGTGGAAGTGTTATGACTGAACTGGTCCTTCGTTGTGGACACCGCCCGGCTTGTGTCGTTTTTATTCTCAGGCAGCTCTTCGACCCGGTCGACGGCGGGAGTGTTGTTGGGTTGCTTGTGTTTTACCGAAGGACCACGCACCATCACTGGCTTCGCAGTTACACTGCGAGCCACACATGAACTGTTGCCCTTGACAGCCTCCGCCCGAGCGAGTTGTGCTGGGGTAATGGCCGGGACCGCAGGCGCATCCGCAGGAGTAACCGTGACAGCAACAGGCGAGTCATCTCCAGGGGCATTTGCCCCGGCTCCTCCGTTGTGGATGCTCACCACGGCGGCACGAGACCGCTGGATCTGCTGCGCAGGCATGGCACTGACGATGGCGTCGTTACGGTAAATGGTGGTAGCCACACTGCTGCGCAAAGTGGGCGAGATGCTCTGGTGGCCGGTCGTGGTTGTCCAGGACGAGTCACGCAGGTCACCCGGCATAAAGAAGTGTTGATCGGGTGTCGCACCAGGAAGCGGTGGGACAGGAGGCACGAGGGAGGCTGGCGTCTCCGGCGGAGAGCGGTTGGTGACACCAGGAATGTAAGCGATTTGGATGACATTGGAGGCACGGGTTAGGACTGTAGAGGCAATGGACTGGCGTTCACTGCGCGTTGCCGCGAATGAGCCGTTCTTCTCCTCCTGGCGCTCCAGGCGCTTCTTTCGGATGACGAACCACCATACCAAGAACACAATGAGGGCGATGGCAGCCACACCACCGATAACACCACCGGCAATAGCGCCAGTGTCGGTGCCCCCGGAGTCCGAGGGTTTGGAGCCTGTTGAAACGCACTTTGTGGTCGCACATTCTTCACAGCTCGGGGCGGTCATGGTACATATTGATCCGTCGGGACAAGCGGGACAAGCGGGGGATGTAGTTTCACACTGCTTGCAGCGCTTGAAGAGGGAACGGGCCGGGGAGAAGGCGGAGTCCATGGGTTCGAGAAGCATGATGGGTGATGACATAAAAAGAGACGAGGTAATATCGATAAAGCCGGTCAACGGCAAGGAATGTGCAAGATAAAATAAGAAAAAAAGGAGTGTAAGGTGCTCAATCGGCGTCAAGTCGTGAGCGTAAACAGTAGATCATCAAAGCCGAACCGTCAGGCGCAGGAAACGAGTGTCGTGTGTTATAAAAAGATCGAAAGGTGAGAGTCAAGCGATGATCATGGTCCTTGGGATGGCCCAGACGCTTGACAGAGATTGTATATGTCAAAGACGGTCAGGATAGGGGGGGCTGGATTTGTTCACGTTGGCCCGACGCGCGTATCAGACAAAAATCAACTCACAAACCTTGATCGAAAGATCAAGGAAAGAATAGATAGATGGATGAGGAGAGGAGTGACAAGTCAAAAGAGAGACGGGGGGGGGGATAATTGGGGGCCTTCCAAGGGTGGTCACGGGCCCGTGAGGTTCCACGGGTAAGATACGGGGTAGTCAGGTACACAATTGTGTGTACCTGATATATATATACTCCGTAGTAAATTTTATATATAGTTAGTACCCTATGTTGTAGAGAAGCATATAAGGTAAAAAGCAGGAGTAAAAAAATGAAAAACTAAAATCGAGATCATACAGCCTCTTTAATATTAAAGATCAGATTGTTTCATCCCATGTTCACCTTACTTGAACGTGAGGGAAATAAGTGGACATCTTTTCCCGTGTGGACTGCGCGCGTGGTCTGGACTCTCGGATCATTGATTTTCCAAGATTGCGTGAAATTTGGACTTTTCTTTGTCTGGTTTGTCTAGTTTGTCTGGTTTGTCTTGTTGATTTTTTATTTGCCTGGTATGTTCTACAAATAGGGTTAGCGGCTAATTTATCTCGAACATCCATGGATGGACCCTCCTTTTAGATGATTGCTGGGGTCACTGAAATCTTATTAAATTAGGGAATGGGGAGAAATAAAAGAAATCAAAACAGATGTATTTTTGACCTATGCAGCAATATTTTACACCGCAGTTACTACCGTATACAACATATGGGCTAACTACTCCGTACGGAGCTGAATGTCAGCACAACTCACAATATTGGAAGTTTAAGAGCTGATCGACTTGGCACTGGGGCAAAACATACGCTAGATACGCTAGATGCTTGGGATCCATAATAATGTCTAAATTTATCAGGGTCAGGTGACCTGGGAGTACAACATATACTTTATCCTGGCAGAGTCGATAGGAGAGAGAATGGGCCGAACGGACCGAATCATAGAATGAGAAACTGCAAATAAGGAAGTTGAGTGGGAGAGACTACGAGGACTTTCTATACAACATACATTGTATATTCAAACACATCTAGTGGAGTCGGGCATACCACCTAAATGTTAAGCCTTTTAAACGGTATTGGGCTCTTAAGAATGTGGGAATGAGTCCAGTTACCTGGCTATGTCTACAACATAAACCGAATTCAATTATATGAGAGGTCGACTTCGTATTCACATGTTTCATGTGTGGAGCCTCTTATTAGGTTCGGGTGTTTTAGACTTCAAATGTACGGAGTACCCGTGGACATATATAAAGGGTCGAAGTACAACTTCGTACTTACCCAAAATGTAAAATACATCGAATCAGTGAAAGGGGGACAAAGTTCAAAGAAAAAGAGAAAGAGAAAGAAAAAAAGGCAAAAAAAGAAATAGAAAAATTAGAATTCCAAGCATCTCAGCCTTTGATATCTCAACCAGTCAGGGTCTTCCGTAGGGCCTCGGGGGCATCGGACTATTGTTCTCTTCTAGGGATGGAGTATGTATGGCTTTTTACTCCTGTTGATATCCATGGATGGTACATATGTACTCTGTATACTCTGTACTCCATATACTCGAGTAGTTAAAATATAAATACAATAATTAAATTATTTAAAACCGGTAAACTAGTCAAATGGAAAAAACCCCCAAATAATTAAAAAAAAAAACCAGAGAAAGGGGAAACTAAACCAGGACGGGGCTAGGAGACAGTCTATTTTTGACCTTTCTAGTCTCACTGTCTCCCTTTTTTTTTACCCTTTTGCCCCCCTTCTCTTTCGTTTCTCTCTGACCCTGGATTCAAAACTTTTGCAAGATTCTCTGAAAAAGAAAATTATTCATCCCTCCTAGCCCTGGTGGCTTCGATAATTGTTCATAAGTGCGCCCTGCTTGAACAAATACCCCTCTCTTGTTAGCTTTGAAACACATCCCTTTCTGATTTTTCAACCTTTGCGACACCATGGCCTACCACGGCTCTGGCTCGCACTCACCGAGCTATGATGATAGTCATCATCTGCAGGATGTGCCAGCTTCGCAGGTATGTGTGTGGAGAGGCGGTGAACTAGTCGCTAGAGCTGACCCGGTATTTTTTTTCCCTTAGTATCGCGAGGATGAGGATGCAGCCCGTGGATTATTGTCCCAACAGCAGGGTCCATTTGCGACTCCTTTTGACGACCCCCACTCGCGCGGTGTTTCTCCCCAACGTCCGTCTTCTGGGTACAGCTTGACGGAGACCTATGCAACGGACACCGCCCCTTCTTACCACGACCCATACAGTACTGGAACCGTTTATTCCGGCCAAGAGGAAAGTACTGCGGCGGCCTTTGGTGTCCCGGGCCGAGTTGCATCGCCCTATGCCCGCAGCGAGACCTCCTCTACGGAGGCTTGGCGCCAGCGACAGGCCCCCGGAGGCGCCTCTGGTGGTGGTGGCGGCGGCGGCTTGCGCAGATATGCTACTAGGAAGGTCAAGCTAGTGCAGGGTTCCGTCCTGAGCGTCGACTACCCAGTGCCGAGTGCCATCCAGAATGCCATCCAAGCCAAATATCGCAACGACGTGGAAGGCGGAAGCGAGGAGTTTACCCACATGCGATGTACGTGTGGACTAGACGACATACGGCTCTACGAGAAAAACTAATGAGCCTTCACTCTTCATAGACACCGCAGCCACTTGTGACCCCAACGAATTTACCCTCCACAACGGTTACAACCTACGCCCCGCAATGTACAACCGTCATACGGAGCTGCTCATCGCGATTACCTATTACAACGAGGATAAGAATCTCACGGCCCGTACCTTGCACGGTGTGATGCAGAACATTCGCGATATTGTCAACCTGAAGAAATCCGAGTTCTGGAATAAGGGTGGACCCGCGTGGCAGAAGATTGTCGTGGCGCTCGTTTTTGACGGTATTGACCCTTGCGACAAGGATACTCTCGATGTCCTTGCGACCATCGGTATCTACCAGGATGGTGTCATGAAGCGTGACGTTGACGGGAAGGAGACTTTGGCGCATATCGTAAGTGGATGGCAGGATAGGCCTCCCAATGAGACAGCGCTAACTGAATTTCCAGTTCGAGTATACGACCCAGCTTTCGGTCACACCAAGTCAGCAGCTCATTCGGCCCACGGACGATGGCCCGAGCACACTACCACCTGTGCAGATGATGTTCTGTCTGAAACAAAAGAACAGTAAGAAGATCAATTCGCATCGTTGGCTCTTTAACGCTTTCGGCCGTATTTTGAACCCCGAGGTCTGTATCCTGCTGGATGCCGGTACGAAACCTGGCCCTAAGTCCTTGTTATACCTCTGGGAGGCATTCTATAACGATAAGGATCTCGGCGGTGCCTGTGGTGAAATCCACGCCATGTTGGGTAAGGGATGGCGGAACTTGATCAACCCTCTCGTGGCAGCCCAGAACTTTGAGTACAAGATCAGTAATATCTTGGATAAGCCCCTTGAGAGTTCGTTCGGCTACGTTAGTGTCTTGCCCGGTGCATTCTCGGCGTATCGATTCCGTGCAATCATGGGTCGTCCCCTTGAGCAATATTTCCACGGTGATCACACGCTGTCTAAGCAGCTTGGAAAGAAGGGTATTGAGGGTATGAACATTTTCAAAAAGAACATGTTCTTAGCCGAGGATTGAATTCTCTGTTTCGAGTTGGTCGCTAAGGCAGGCTCGAAGTGGCACTTGTCTTACGTTAAAGCCTCCAAGGGTGAAACTGACGTGCCCGAAGGTGCCGCCGAGTTTATCTCCCAGCGTCGCCGTTGGCTCAACGGTTCCTTTGCAGCAGGAATCTACTCGCTGATGCACTTTGGCCGTATGTACAAGAGCGGTCACAACATCATTCGCATGTTCTTCCTTCACATCCAGATGTTGTATAACATCTTCAACACTTTCCTCACCTGGTTCTCGTTGGCTTCATACTGGCTGACCACCACTGTCATCATTGACCTTGTCGGTACTCCAAGCCCCAGCAACGGAGACACCGCTTTCCCCTTTGGCAGGACGGCCACGCCCATTATCAACACAATCGTGAAGTACGGGTATCTCGCTTTCCTATTGTTGCAGTTCATTCTCGCTCTTGGTAACAGACCCAAGGGTTCCAAGTTCTCATACCTCGCCTCGTTTGTGGTCTTCGGTCTCATTCAGGTTTATATTGTGGTCGATTCGATCTACTTGGTAGTTCGCGCGTTCAGCGGCGGCGCGCCCATGGACTTTGTTACGGGCCAAGGCCTGAAAGCCTTCCTCGACTCTTTCTTTTCGTCGACGGGCGCTGGTATCATTATCATTGCCTTGGCTGCCACATTCGGTCTTTACTTCGTTGCCTCATTCATGTACGCCGACCCATGGCACATGTTCACCTCCTTCCCTGCCTATATGGTTGTCCAGTCGTCCTATATCAACATCCTGAACGTCTATGCCTTCAGCAACTGGCACGATGTCTCCTGGGGTACCAAGGGTTCTGACAAGGCCGATGCATTGCCGTCAGCCACGACTACAAAGGACGAGGGTAGCAAGGAAGCAGTAATAGAAGAGATCGACAAGCCCCAAGCGGATATCGACAGCCAGTTCGAGGCAACTGTGAAGCGTGCGCTCACTCCATTCGTTGCCCCCGTGGAACACGACGAAAAGACCCTCGAGGACTCTTACAAGAGTTTCCGTACCCGGCTTGTCACCTTTTGGATCTTCAGTAATGCCGCCATGGCAGTCTGCATCACCAGCGAGTCCGTCGATAAGTTCGGCTTCACAGTAAGTTTCCACTCCTTTTCAACCTTTCTGGCTAGACCACCGACTAACATGGTCATAGAATACCGCCACCAGCCGTACAGCCCATTTCTTCCAGGCGCTCTTGTGGTCCAATGCCGCTGTGGCATTGATCCGTTTCATTGGATGCTGTTGGTTCCTTGGTCGTACTGGTATCAAGTGCTGCTTTGCACGCCGGTAGTACTCCAGCACAAAATGCGTACCCTTTTTCATGACCCCCTGACCCAATTTCCTATTCTCTTCTTTTTATTTCCCATACCGTGATATGTATTCTACCTAAAGATGCCCGACTTTGTTCTCTTTTTGATTTTGCAATGCCAGCCAGTATGTATTCGCACGGTTTTACCTTTGACGGTTACTGTGATCACTTTTTGTCAGATCAGCCATGCAACGGGATCGCATTCGGAGCGCTATGATTATGTACTTCATATTCAATTAATTTTTTTTTTCTTTGAGATTTACTGAGTAGAAAGATATATACATGTTTTCCATCGGCTGTGTACATATATGTATAGTACAGAAGTTCCCCAGGTCGAATACGTCAACTGGAAGGCGGAGAGGCGATAAAGGCGATTGCTGATCTGAGACCCCCCGCAAGAGGGCTATCCTTCACTCTGTTGTCATCCTTGTCACCCGTTGATCTCGCCCTCTAAAACTCTTTCCTTTCTGTCTCTCAATTTTTTTTAAATCTGATATCCCTAGCGTGGTTACCTTACCTCCTACTTCGCTCTCCCCAAACCCCCTTTCCACCAGGTGGGGTGGTGACTCCCAAAATGTTGAAAATCTGGTCAATGGTAGGGATTTATCTGGCTCTTGAAGAAATGTATGATTAATAGTCTGTACAGAAACAAAAGCAGCAGGAGGCTGAGAATGCCGAGGGTGCTGCAGGCAAGAAGAAGAAGAAGGTCACCGCGGCGCAATTACGCGTGCAACGAGGTGAGTGACTTTCCCGTAGTGGACAGTATAACTCGCAGTACTTACTGGATCGTTGTCATATGGATCTCTAACCTCTTATGTCTTCAGACCTTCAAGAACTCACCCTCGGCAGCACGATGAAAATGTCTTTCCAAACCCCGACGACATCCTCAACTTCACCTTGACCATCGAACCTGACGAGGCATGTATAAGGGTGGTGTCTTCAACTTTAGCTTTGCCGTCAACCAGAACTTCCCTCATGATCCTCCCAAGGTCAAATGCACACAGAAGATCTATCATCCCAATATCGACTTGGAGGGCAACGTCTGCTTAAACATTCTACGAGAGGACTGGAAGCCTGTGTTGAATTTGAATGCTGTCATTGTGGGCATGCAGGTCTGTTGATTTATTTCTTCTGATTGGTCATGAATTTCGCTGACTGGTATTCCACCGCAGTTCCTTTTCCTCGAGCCAAACGCCTCCGACCCTCTCAACAAGGACGCTGCGGAAGATCTTCGCGCCACTCGTGACACCTTCAAGAAGAACGTACGCAACTCCATGGCCGGCGGGTCCGTCCGAGGCATATCGTTTGAGCGGGTGCTACGGTGAACGCTAGCTAGGATTTCTTCACACTTGCAGTTTTTCCATCGGTTCCCTTATCCGAAGTCCGCCCATACCCCAAGGCGACGAGCAGATAGGGGATGACGATCTATGGTTTTACATGGCGCAGACATGGTTCAGCAAACCCATGGGGGGTGCGCTGGTGTTTCCACGTACATATATCCGGCGTAATTAGCGTTTGAACACAATAGATCCAAATTCGCTCATTTTGGCTGTCTAGGCGTAGGGGTCAAGTACATCGATCTGCGCGTTCAGGGCAATACTACGTAGAATGGCCTGCGATGGCGATGACCAATCGGGTAATCTATCACACCGAGCTCGAGAAGGTGTCGAGTCCAAAATCAAAACGGTTGGCTGTCCACAGGCGTATATGTACAATCGATCTCAAATCTAACCACCCACTCGTACACACCCGTCGATCCGACCAAGCCCGATGGTGACGTCGAGACATACGCCCCCATCACTGGGCGATTTTCTGTATAACGCTTTGACAAGAAAAGAACTGGCGCCGAACGGGCGGGAAGGAGATGGTCGAGAGGTGATCGGTTTAACCCCGCTGGGCAGCACGCTCGGCCTCGAGGCGGGCGTAGTAGGTATCGCGCTCACGCACGCGGGGAAGGTGGTAGCCTGTGGGACACACACGTTAGATTTCGAGGTCATCAATCGCGTGGGGTTGGCGCAGCCGGGAATAATCTACTTACCGTACCACCAGAGGTAGCCGAAGGTAGTACCGAAGCCTAGTGGATGAGATACCCTGATCAGCAACTATTTCATTTGTTGATCTCATCGCAGCCATTTTCTTGTTGCCTGTATTTCACGTGCTCCCGAGAGATCGCGATATCCAATTGTCGTTTGATCATGCCACTCGATCCGAATCACAACTTACCGAAAGCGGTGCTCAGGTCCAAGACAAGACCACGGCGGAGCATCTGTAAACAAGCGTAGAATGTCAGTAAACCATTGTGAACATTTCAATTGACCTGATAAACCCGCTCGGGTTAACCCGGCCTTCAACGGAAGGGGCACGTACGCCGGTAATGGGGGAATAGCGGCGGGCATTGTGACAAATAACTTGCGTCAATCGATGCTTGAGCAAAAGCAATACGGGTTGCGGACAGCTTGAAACCTGCCTCGGACGTTGGTGGGGAGAGGAGAGGGGGGTAGGGAGGAAGGCTGAATTGTGAGGTGAAGTTGAAGCTTCGGAGCGGACTAAGCGAGCCGCCGGATTGGTCGGTCTTACTATGAGAGCGAACTACGTACGGAGTAGGTATGGCATGTTCACCATTCCCGTACTATTCCAGGGCTGTGAAATACGATTACAGATTTATTTTCATGTAGCTTTTTATATACTGGATCACTTGCCTTAATGAAATGAGTATTTCGCTCTCTGTTACAACCTCGGTGAAAGGTCAAAAGCAAGGGTCACGGCACCTAGAGCCCTCGAGATGGAGGAGATGTGAGATGAGCAAAAGCCTGGTTCTCGGTGGCATTATTTGCTCGACCTTCCCTAAGCGATCATCTACTCAAAATCCCCAAACTAGCCATTCATATTGCTTCCTCATCTGAGTCCCTGAAGGTCTATGACAGCTGCTCATCAATCTACTCACCGCTTTCAGCACGTGACCCCAATTCGATAACATTGCCTGGTCGGGACGACCACTTCTTGAATCAGATCAATACAATGGCCATGGCGACATCGGGCGCCCAAGTTAAACGACCTTCTCCATCACTACTCAACCAGAATAATCCGAAGCGGGTAAAGCGTCACTATCATCACCATCATCGCTTACAGGAGCCGGTGGTTCTCCCATCTACATCCGAGCCAGTCGTGCAAGATGACACCCAACTCGACCAATTGATGAATCGTGCAATCGGTCAGACTTTGAAGGACTCAGGGTTTGAGCTGGCCGATCCAGCTGCACTGTCAAGTCTCTGCAGTGCTACTGAGGAGTGTACGTGTCCCAGTATTCCATCCGTTTTGAAGCTTGAATTGACGGGTTGCGCTTGAAATCTCTAGACATGCTACGACTCTCCACATTTATCCGTCAGTCTATGCTATCTGCGCGACGCGTCCAACCAATCCCACAAGATTTTGATCACGCTCTGAAGCGTTTCCGCCTCAATCCCGATGACCTTCTCCCTCATCTCAAACCAGCGCCCTCAGACAGACCCACGCCGACATTATTACCATCTCCCCACCAGAGAATGAAATATCCAAATCTCTCCCATTTCTCACGGCTTTGAGCAGTGAAGACGACCGCGCAAGTCGTCCCTACATCCCAAAACATTTCCCGAGCTTCCCTAGCAAACACACCTATTCTGCCACTGCAGTGTTCATTGGACGAGACAACGACCCGCGCAAGATTAGGGAACGCGCCGCAGAGGATGGACGGCATGGCGAGGAAGCTTTGCGCAAATTAGCGAGCGCCGCATTCCGTGACAACCAGACGGGCTCGACTGGTCGCGATAAGAAACTCTGGGGTCGGAGAACGGACAGCATGGAAAGCATGTTCGAAAAGACGATCAAGGGACTTTCCAAAAGGCCAAAGGACTCTCACGGCACATTGCCCAGCTCAGCCATGGATATTGACTCGGGACATCCGGCGGATGCGGACACCAAGTCCCGGCTCAAGCTCTCGTGGAATATGGAGCTGGGCCCCATTGTCAACTGTGAGCGAGATCTCTGGCGCCGGACAAGCTCGAATGCACGGCGAGGAGAGGAGAAGACTCCAAAGCCTCCACCAAGTCTCGACCCAGCGGATGTCATGACTGATATGTAAATTACAAAGGCATAGGGCTTACCGGCGTTCTGTTTTCTATCTTTCTTTTTCTCCCTCGATTGTGGGCTGGCGCTTGTGTTTTATTTCAGGAAGATGACCTGAGGAGATACCCCATGGCAGTCACAAACATGATTCAAATGCAACTTTTATTCTTGATACCGGCAAGTAATTGTATTCCCATATAGCCAACTCCGCCCAATGCGCATTCGTAATGCAAAGTAGTCCCTCTCATTGTTTTGTATTAGCTGCTTGCTCTTGTTTTGCTTCCTCCGCCAGCCTAATTGGTTCCCATGATGTTGTTTCAACCGTTAAACCACCGGCACAGCTACAAAATCAGCTTGCTATTTGACTCGAACTCGATGCGCAAGACTCACCGTCGGAACAACCGCACCACAGGCTCGCACACCACAACCCCTGGCTCAGGAACTCCATTTTGTGGTGGATTGCAAGAAAATTGTGTCATTTCAAGTAATGGGCACTCCTTGAGGTTGACTGGTTCGCCTTTACGGCGTTTCTCTTGGAAGTTGCGGCGAACGGTATTGACATGATCGGGGAGAGATTCGGCGGAGAATATGGGGACGAGAGGAGCCATTGTAATTGGCAGCTGTGAATATGAGATAAATTGAACTATAGAGTGAGATTTCGGAGGTTTTCGTGTCGAAGGGAAAAGATTCGAAGGGAATTTGAAGGGAAATGGGCATCCAACCTTGGAAGGGTTGGAAGTTCGGAAGCTCCGTCAGCCGCGCTATTCGAGTTTCCGCCCATCACTTCTGCACTTCACTTCTTTACTTCTACCACTTTGCTCGTGTCTACTCACTGGACTTTATACGTCTTGGTCAAACTTTAGTGATGTCAGATCCATGAGGCAGTCCATTGCTTACCAATGGCAGCCAATCTCGGGGAGAGATCGCTAGCCGATGTACACCAAGAGGGACTAGATGAGGTATTGCAGCTTTCCTATCTCGTTGAATGCATTGAGTTGACTAGTTCTTAGATACTCGCTGGATTGGCCCATCTTTATCCTGGTCACTCAAGCCATGACACACATTCATTAGGCGTGCCCCTTCTAGACACTTTGCTTGAAGTCTTTACGCCGAAAGCACCTGCTGTGGGTGCCGTGAACGATGGACAGCCTCAACCGCTAAGTGAGTCTGTAGAAAAGCAGACCATTGAAGACGAGGAAATGCTGCTGCGCAATGAATTCCCGGCTGGTCAGGTTTATAGGCCGGATGAAATACACACAGCGCAGAACATTGACCCATCTGCCGATGTGTTGTTCTCAGAGTCAGACGGTAGTAAGAAACGACAAGTTCCTATCGTGGAGATCTCAAGCAGCCTATCAGCTTCGGGGAAGTCACAGCTATTGTACTATCTCACAGCGCTCGCTATCTTACCACGAAAATGCGGGGACATCTCTGTCAGTGGCCAAGAGGCAGCTGTGGTGTTCATAGATACCGACGACCGATTCGATGCCGAGAGACTAAGAACCGTGGCTCGAGATATCGTTCAGCAGCAGCGAGGACTATCTGAATCGCGCCTTGGGGTGCAAGCCGAACCAGGAGGAATGCCAGATCACCAACTTGAATCATTGCTCGTCTCTTCACTACAGCATGTCCATGTGTTTCGTCCGCAGTCTTCATCCGCTCTGTTGGCCACAGTCCACACGCTAGACTCGTACCTTTTCGATCTCTCGCGGCATCGTTCCGCATCACGTCCCTTACAAATGGTCGCCATCGACAGTGCCACCGCGTTCTTCTGGCAAGACCGGCTGCGTGACGAAGTCGCTCGGACCGAAGAAATTGGGCGCCCTCAGGTAGAAATTGATTCCGAGCGCGAGCAGAAAAAGAGGTTCCATTTCTCTGACCTTTACGCTGAGCTGGTGAGGGAGCTGAAGGCTCTCCAGAGTCAGTTTCAGTGTGCAGTTGTGTATACCGCAACGGTCTCAGGGGGGTCGAGCTTCTGGCCCTGGTCAGTACGACCAGCCCCAAGCTCGTGTTCCATCCCTGAGACCTGCTCTCCCTGCACCCTGGGGCACTTTTCCAACATTGCGTCTGATTGTCCACCGGTCTTCTGTGCGCCCCTTTCCACTGAGCATGGCCGCTCACACAGCCGTGAAAGATGCTCCCTCACGACAGAGCGTGGTTCAGCAAGGGAAGATATCGGCATGGGTCAATCCGTGGGGACGTGATGAATGGCCTCGTCGCATAGTGGAAGCACTAGAGGCGAACAATGGTGGGAGCTTTTCGTTTTACACGCGGGACTCTGGGGTTGAGATGACTGATCCTCATCATTGATTGAACAATTCTATTCACGGTTGTATATTCATCTGTCCCAATTTTCTATTCAATCTCGTATGTTCATGTAAACAGCTTGGCAATTGCCTCGACGGTTGTGTTGCCACCGCTGAACACAACGCCAACATCCCATCCATCCTTACCACCCTCTTGTTCGACTCGTCGCCTGAAGTTTTCATCAAAGAGACACACGGCCAGTCCAACGACCGCGCTCGGCTCAACCACAACCTTCATGCGCTCTATAACCAACCGCATGGCTGACTTGATCTGCTCTTCGGTGACAGCGAACACCCCTTCCACCTTCTTCTTATTGGATATAATCTCCCAATTGAGTAATCCTACGGGAGTGCGTAGCCCGTCTGCGATAGTGAGGGTGCCGACGGCTTCCACTCGCTTCCCGGCCTGCAGGCCGCGTCGACAATCATCTGCACCTTCGAAGCTGGGCTCTGCACCAAACACGCGTGTCTGCTTATCCGAGAACCACGTCGCCACGCCGGAGTTGAGTCCACCTCCACCAATAGGAGTGATAACCGCATCCAGGGGTCGGGACCTAGCTTGTTCGGCATGCTGTGCCTCCAGCTCCAAACCCGTTGTACCCTGCCCACAAATGATATTGAAGTCGTCATATGGTGGCACGAGGATGGCATTTGTCTTTGCCTGTATTTCTGCCACGACAGCTTCACGTTCTACACTCGTCGAGCCGCTGAAAATGACCTCCGCCCCATGGGACTGTGTACCCGCAATTTTCGATGGCGTGCTGATGCGGGGCATCACAATATAGGCGGGAATGCCTAAAGTCGAGGCAGCGAGGGCGAGGGCTTGTGCATGGTTTCCTGAAATGGAGAGGATTTAGCATATATAATTTGGACTTGCGCAACAGAAGATCAGATAATACCAGAGCTATGTGTAATCACCCCGCGCCGTTTGACTTCTTCCCGCGCTCCTCCAACAGTCGCAGCAATGCATGGAATGCACCTCGTGCTTTGAAAGCACCAATTCGCTGAAAGTTCTCACACTTAAAGAAGAAACGAAATCGTGGGCGAGCGGGAGTTTGGCCTTCAAACGACGTTCCGACCAAGGCTTCGGTGGATTGGGGTGCTGAGGCGATGGTGTCGAGTGTTTTGCATGTCAACAGCGGCGTACGGTGCACGTGGGGTTGGATGAGATCATATGCCGCTTGAACTGCAGCTGGAGTGAGCGACTGAGCTGCAACATCGGGTGAAGTCATTGTGGGTTGGGGAAGAGAAGAAGAGAACACAGCGAAGTATGACTCTTATTTTACCCCGGATTACTCTCCGGACCTCGGCGCGTATTGGGGCTACGCTACCACTGCAGGTACACAAGCTGCAAGAAACAACCTTGAAGCTACGAAAGCTACGAAAAGACTGGGAAAAAAAAGTAACTGGGGAATGGCCGGTAAAGCCTCAAAATAATATTTTCGACCTGAAACCCAAAAAAGAACAGTTCATAGTACATCATCACTTTTTGAACCCCCACGGGTATCAAGGTATTATTTATTTCTGGTTCTCGGGGCGGAGAGAGCGGACGGCCTTTCCGGCGCGCCAGATCTCGAGATCGCGGATCTCCTGCATCTCCTTCTCGTACTTCTCACGGTAGTCGGGCTGCGAGTTGTAGTCGAGGGAGCGCTTGGTCTCAGTGCCGTTGTGGACGCTGTCGTAGAGGTCGTTGAAGACGGGCTTCAGGGTGTCCTTGAAGCGGCTGGACCAATCAATAGCACCGCGACGGGCAGTGGTGGAGCAGGCAGCGTACATCCAGTCCATACCGTTACCACCGATCAGGGGGTACAGAGACTGGGTGGCCTCCTCAACGGTCTCGTTGAAGGCCTCGGAGGGGCTGTGGCCACGCTCACGGAGAACCTCGTACTGGGCGAGGAACATACCGTGGATACCGCCCATCAGGCAGCCACGCTCGCCGTAGAGGTCAGAGCAGACCTCCTTCTCAAAGGTGGTCTCGTAAAGGTAGCCGGAGCCGACAGCGACACCCATAGCGATGGCGCGCTCCTTGGCCTGGCCAGTGACGTCCTGGAAGACGGCGATGGAAGAGTTGATACCACGGCCCTCACGGAAGAGAGTGCGGACGGTACGGCCGGAACCCTTGGGGGCAACGAGGATGACATCAATGTCCTTGGGAACATCGACCTTGGTGAGGTCCTTGAAGACGGGGGAGAAACCGTGGGAGAAGTAGAGGGTCTTGCCCTTGGTGAGGAGGGGCTTGATAGTGGGCCAGGTCTCGGACTGAGCGGCATCGGAGAGGAGGTTCATGATAACGGTACCCTTCTCAATGGCGGTGGTGACATCGAACAGGTTCTTGCCGGGGACCCAGCCGTCCTGAATGGCCTCCTTCCATGAGGCACCATCCTTGCGGACACCGACAATGACGTTGAGACCCTGGTCGCGCAGGTTCAGACCCTGGCCGTGACCCTGGGAGCCGTAACCGATGAGGGCAAGGGTGTCGTTCTTGAAATACTCCTGGAGCTTCTCACGGGGCCAATCGGCACGCTCGTAGACATCCTCCTTGACACCAGCGAAGTCAATGGTCTTGATACCACGGACGGGGGTAACGACCGAGGAGACACGGGGGAGGGCGGCAGCGGCAGCTACGGCAGGGCGAGGGAGGGCTGCGGTGACAACCGAGCGAGGAGCGGCCACACGGGCGAGGCGGAGGGCACGGGGAAGACCACGGGAAGCCATTGTGAATATATGGAAGAGAGGAGAGTGGAGAGTGAATGGAGAAAGAAAGGAAGTTACTGGGGAAGCTTGGGAATTTAAATAATGGGCAAATATGCTGGGCGATTCGAGTCACCGTAGCAATTCCCGGAGAGAAGACCTTCCTCCCCGGAGACCCACACCGACACCGGCCGGTGTATTGATTGGAGGGGAGTAATTTATTATGTCATGAATTGCGTTTCCCAGGCAAGGCACATAGTCAGGTCAGTACGGAGTATTCAGCGACTCCGTAGATAGGCTCAATTGTTCTATCATAAAGGGATATCTTTCCCCGGAGGACAATCTCCGTCAGAATATCAAAAGTCCCTGAGGAGTCCAGACCAGACTTGATTCACGTGATGACCTTCGTACCTGCCTTGACCTTTTTGACAAAAGTACCATTTCTGCCTCAGGCCTTCGAATGTTTCTCCCCCACCATGTTCCCTTCCAAGGCTTGTTATCAACCTGCATTGTTTGGATTACTTCCTCTTCCTAGTCATCGTACCATGTCTATAGGATGAGTGTCTTCGCATTTGGGGATTTGCCCACTATCCAAACTCGGAAGGCTTTGCTACTACTTGACTTTCAAAATGACTTTGTCCGTCCGTCCGGAGCTTTATATATCCCCAATACACCGGACATCCTCGAAACCCTTCCACAGCTGGCGTCTGCATTCCGTCGGGCTGGTGATGTAGTTTGGGTGCGTTCACAATATGAATCCCCTCAGGTCATCTCTGACTGGAACTTTGGTGATCGTATTGTCCTGGACAGAGAGCCACCGCGCAGAAAGGAGATGCCCACCTCGGATATAATTGAAGCCGGGTCGGACCATGATTCACCAGAACCTGTCGACCCAGAAGCCTTTCTCTCCGGGTCTTCGCCATGCCCTGACCCGCATACCCCGGATATCAATTCCCCGCACCAATTCTGGCCGCCATCAATGCCCAGCATGACACCGTGGTGGACAAAACAGGATACTCCGCCCTGGAGTCCGCCGGGCTGGTGTTATCCTTCAGGACACGTTTTGTGACCGAGTTGTACCTCTGTGGCTCGTTGTCCAATGTCTCTGTGTTTGCGACCGCTTTGGATGCTGTCCGCAACGGGTTTTCCGTGACACTTGTGGAGGATTGCCTAGGTTTCCGCGATTTTCAGCGGCATCAAGAAGCAATGCGGCGTATGGCGGATATATTGGGGGCGGCTGGTATCACCGCTCAGGAGCTAATCCAGGAGCTAGATTGGGATGAGACTGAGGCAATTGCCCGCCAAGGTGCACCGCAGCCTAAGAGGTCAGCAGCTACAGCTGGCCTCGAGAGCGTCATGGACGGTCTGGAATTCTGGAATACCGCGGACAACTCTCCCACGGAGGACTCGCGTGACCTAAAGGATCCGAGCGTTTTGGAACTCGCTAGTCTCTCTCGTGCACAGCGCGCTACTGCTGCGCAGGCACGGGGTCCAGTGGAAGACCAAAAGAAGGTGCGCGCGCGCGTCCGCCGTCCGAAGCGCCGAGACGCCCCAAAAGAACCTTCACAATCCGCGGAAATACCAAATGCATCCCAAGTCAACATCGGGGAGGGCGATTCGCGCCTTGTGAACAATGTCAACTTGGCTGCAGACTCCTTTGAGCGCATACAGGCCGAGGTAGATTGGCAGAAGATGTACCATCTGTCGGGCCAGGTTCCCCGATTGGTTGCAGTTCAGGGCCAACCTCGACCCGATGGAGCAATCCCCATATATCGTCATCCGGCAGACGAGTCTCCACCCTTCAAGCCATTTACCCCCGCGGTTGATGAAGTGCGAATGGCTGTTGAGCAGATACTAGGCCACCCTTGAATCATGTGCTTATTCAGCTTTATCGTGATGGACAGGATCGCATATCAGAGCATTCAGATAAGACGCTGGATATTGTGCGAGGATCTTTCATTTGCAATGTTAGTTTAGGTGCCGAGCGCATGATGGTCCTCCGTACCAAGGCCTCGGCATCTGATCCCGAGGAAGGGATTGAACCATGTCGGACGACGCAGCGCGTGCCTCTTCCTCACAAGTCACTTTTTGTGCTGGGCCCAAAGACGAACATGCGATGGCTTCATGGCATCCGGGCCGACAAACGACCTAACGCGACCAAATCTGCTGAGGAGCAAGCTTACGGCGGCCAGCGCATTTCCCTTACGTTCCGTCACATTGGCACCTTCATCGACCCTGTGGCAAACACAATTTGGGGACAAGGGGCTGTCAGTAAGACATTGGACCAGGCCCGTGCTGTGGTTCATGGGGATCCTGCTGAAACAGCACGCCTCATTGGTGCTTTTGGCCAGGAAAATCGTGCCACCGAATTCGATTGGGATGCCGTGTACGGTGGGGGCTTCGACGTGGTCAATTTTGTGACTACTTCAACAGGGCAGCTAGTGCTTGGCTGCGATCTTGTGGCCAACTTGCGTGTGCGTCTCTGTCTGGGTGAAAACGGCATCCGGTATCGATTGGTCACCGACCATGAGAAACTGGGAGCTAGTGACAGTCCAAAGACACTACCAGTATACGAAACGCCCGATGGAGCAACAATCGCAGGCGATTCCGTTATCCTAACGCACATGGCTAACCGATCTGCTGAGACCTTACGGCCAGGTGTGGATTCATTACGTGGGGGGCAATTTCTTGACAGCGATTGACCGGTTTTTGGCACACTGGCGTCAGCACTGTGCCACCGATTCAGGTAGTGTGTTTGAATATGGGATGGAGGATTGGGAGAGTATTCTGCAGGGCCAACATTACCTAGGAGGCTCCGTGTTCACCATCGACGATTGCTCTCTATGGCCAGTTCTGCGGGAGATTGTACAGACCCAGGGTGCATTTGATGCTCGGTTCGTGAACGTGAATCAATATTATCAGCGAGTCGAGAATTGGGGCATCGTTCGGTCTATTCTGGAGGAATGAAATCGGACTGGGGTTGTATTCCCACAACAAAGCCTATTCCACGACAGCTTTTGCATTTCAGTGTTGATCTTTTAGTATGAACATATTACGAAACCTTACGAATTTACCTGGCGATGAGCCAGACTGGGTTGAAACCTAGTCTACAACTCCTCTTGGACATAGTTCAGCCGAAACCTCTCAATCTCCTGTTATCTCGCTCTACAGGCAGCAGAATTATAGTCACACAGATAAAGCTCAGAATTGCGCAGGTCCCGTACCTTGCTACTCTGCTATTTAGAGACACGAACCAGGGAAAGAGGTGGTGGTCAGCGAACTCTTCAGCACAACATCTCCACAAACCACAGCCTTAAAGAATGCCTGAGCCACCACCGATGCACCGGCAGCACTGGTGTGAGTGTGATCCGAGGGGAAGTACGCATTGACAGCGGTTTGGCCCAGCGTCTCGAACCGGTCCGCCACGTAAGCCCCATGATCAACATAGGGCACGCCGGCGGCTTCAGCTGCCAGCTGCGCATAGCCCACAAACCGCGATGGGGAATAGCTGAAGGTCCCAGTTTCCCAGGGATTGTTGGGGGTTTGACTCGAGATGATCACATTCGCGCCCTTGGCCTTGAACATCTTGGTGGCATTCTCTATATATGCCGGGAACGTCAACACTGTCTCGGCGACCCCATTGTAGGTTGTGCTACAGGTCTCGCTTCCTGTGCCAGGACAATCGGTACGCCCATTATCGGTACTCAAAGAGCCTCCATCGTTGTGGCCGAACTCGATGACCACCCAATCTCCAGACTGAACCACTTCTGCAATGGCATCAAACCGACCCTCACGGGTGTATGACCGTGCGCTACGGCCGCCGATCGCTTTGTTGGACACGGTGAGTGAGGTATAGGGCGCAACATATTCACCCCAACCTGGGAGTATTAGCATGCTATCCTGGGGCCTAAAAAGGATACACATACCGGTTGTGCTAGATCCCTTTGCCATAGTCGAGTCACCGGCAAGGTAGAGGGTCGCACCCAGCGCACTAGGGATGAGCGACAGAAGAATAGCAGATTTCATGGCGAGAAAAATAATAGATCAAGTTCTGGAAAGGCTCAGTGAATGTTCTGGGAATGGGCAGGTTCTTGGAAATTATACATTTTCAAGCCATGTTAAGCAACGGCTTGGATACGTGGAAAAAGTGACATCGTTAGCGGGGGTATAGACAGCTATTGCGTACCCTTTCGAGTTTCACTTTCGAGTTTCACGGAGAAGAGGAGAAGAGGAGATGTAAAGGAAATGCGGAGATCCGTTGATCGATGCTTTCTGATTCATGGAAAGCCATCAAAATAAAACATCCGAATCGGACACGGACTCGAAACAAGGCTTTTGGGGGGTAAAAATGGGGAATTTATCCTAAAACAGTCCATATGCATGGGAATACTCCGTAAATAGCACGGTCAAATGGATGTGACGATGGCTGACATTCCTTGGCAGATGCAAAGTTTCTGTGAAAAGAATGATGACATTGGATATTTGGGAAATTAGCAGACTACATACATTGATTGTATATACAAGGTGGAAAATAGTGGATTTGCCCATCACAACTTCTCGAATGTCGGAGTACGCCTTTGCAGTCCAGATAGCAGAGCTGCCGAGATATCCTGCGTCTGCAAAGCAGCGCTGTTCCATACGCTCGTATACCGCAGACCATCTTGCACAGAGTGGTCGCGTGAGAAGTTCAAGATCTCCTTGGTGCCTTGCACGGCCACGGGGCTCTTGCTGGCCATCAGGGAGGCGAGCTTAAATGCAGCCGCAATAGTGGCTTCACGGTTATCATACACCGCATTAACAAATCCAACACGTAGCGCCTCCTCAGCACCGAACTCGCGTGCCGTCAGAGCCACCTCTTTTACCCATCCGTAATTTCCGACCACCTTGGGGAGTCGGCTGAGGGTACCGATGTCTGCTGCGAGCCCTATATCGACTTCCTTGACCCCAAACCGGGTATCCCGAGAACAGAGGCGCACGTCCGTCGCCGTTGACAGGTCAATACCGAGTCCTAATGAGAACCCGTGGAGGGCAACCACAACGGGCTTTTCACAGCGCTCTACCGCGGTGATACAGTCCTGGAAGGCGCTGATATGGCGACGAAACACGGCCGCCTTTCGAGCTGGGTCGGTGTTGGCGTCTGAGTCTGACGACAGAAGACCTTCCGAGGCCGCTTTGACATCCAGCCCGGCGGTGAATGCCTTCGCTCCAGCACCGCTGAGGACGATCGCACGAACTTGAGGATCCGAGGAAAGCTTGTTGAAGATCTGGGCCATGTTTTCCCACATACTAATATTGATTAGAAGATATACGATCAAAGTCCGAGAGTTAGCGCTCACACTTCGATGAAGGCGTTCAACCTTTCCGGTCGATTGATTTCCACATGGGCCACATATTGATGATCGGCAGGAAATTGCACGGTAAAATAGTCGAAAGAGTAGTTATCCATGTTTTGAGAGAGAGATGATTTGTTTCTGGGGTCTGAGAAAAGAAAGAGAGAGAGAGAGTGTGTGAGTATAAAAGAGTTGTTATTGCACAGCGGGGGACCTCGGCACAACTGGGAAGTCCGAATGTCAACTCTGAATGCCTCGAATGCTTTGAATTGAATTCCTTAAATGCCTTAAATCTCGTTTTGAAATGTAAATTCCGGGGCCGATGATGTTCTCTAAGATCTATACGCCTCAATATTGTATTTGTGTGTCAACTTGGGATTTGCATGTGCCGAGGCCCCGGATCATGAGATATACATATGTGTCCAAAGAAAACTAGGAGTACAATATGGCGCTTGAATTAATTAGACTAGTACGTGGAGAGTAACAGAGATACCAAAGAACTAATAAGTCCAACTTCCATGCAATACCATTGCCAAAAAGAATACTTCATAGCTGGAATGACTGTTCACTCAATGGTGATCTTCTTGGACGTAGCGGCAGTGGCCTTGGGTACATTAATGGACAGGATGCCGTGCTTCAGACTGGCCTTGACATTGTGCTGGTCGACAGGAGTCGGGAAGGAGAAGACGCGCTGGAACTCGCCGACGGAGCGTTCGCTGGCCCAGAACCGGTGAGTGGGCTTGGTTTCGGTATCCTTGGTGCCACCCTTGGCCTCGGCTGGTGGCTCGGTGTGGTACTCGCGTTCACTGCGGCCCTTGACAACCAGAGTCTGGGGGTCGGAGAACTCAATATCGATGTCCTTTTGATCGATGCCAGGCAGTTCACCATCGAAATGATATGCCTCTTCACTCTCACGGATGTCAAAGCGAGGAGAGAACGAGCGAACCGCGGCCTGGGTACGGCCAGAGCGGTGATCATCGTAGTCATCAAGAAGACGGAAGAGAGGGGCGAAGTCGCCAGAGCCGGGGAAGCTAGTACGGAGGAGAGACATGTAAGTTGGAAGTTGGGTAGCTTGAGGTGGTTTTGTTTGCAGGATATATGTCTGATGAAAGGGATATTAGACACTCGAGGAGTCCATGAAGGACTTATATAGCCATAATGCACTCGAAACCAGTTTCCCTTACACAGAAAAGAGAATATGAAAACATTCGCTGCTTCCAGGTTTCACGTGTAACCCATCGTTGACATCTTGATGGTCGTGACCGGTGCCTTATGCAATAAAGCGTAATTGACTGACAACATTGTATGTATTTGCCCGCGGGTGTCTACCAGAATGCAAGTGTCATCAAGTGTGTTCGCCCTGAAGAGTGACATGCTACATGATATATGTCTATGGGTGTGGTCCATGGTTATCCCTGCCGGAGTAAGGGTTTCTCCGGTACTTTTGGATGATGTGCTGCGTCAACATTCGATCACTTCACATGTCTCTCATTCATTGGGAGTATTACTAGCCAGCACAATCCGGAGCTGGCATACACAATTGCGAAGTATGAACGAACCCTCGATAGGCTGCACAGTCTCCAACCTCCCTTCCGCCGTCCGAGAGCGAACCCCACACTTTCATTGAGAGTGTTTCTCTTTGCAAAGTGGCCAAGTGTTCATCAGTAGGAAGGGTAGATTGTCGAGAGAGGTGGTCGAACTGGGTTCAACAGCTGAATACTGATGAAATCATGACGCGAACCTGTGTAACAAGCGGTGGGAGATAGGCACATTCTTGGCCGTGTTCTGCGAGTGCGTTCTGGACTTGGATACGGGGACCGGTTGGCTTCGCGTTTCGCGTGTAGGTCTCAGGTTCAATGCATAGTGGCTGGTTATGACTCTATTCAGATTCCGATTCGTCCAGCTGCATGATCTTTTCGTCAAGGTCCTGTCAAATCCGTGAGTAATGGCCCTCAAATAGCTAGGGGGCAGTAAGTACCTGATCCAGGCGAACCTTGAGGTTCTGCAGCTGGCTCTCCTTGATGACCAGGTGGTTTTCGTCATCCAAATCCTCCACTATGTAGTCATGTCGCTCTTCGTCGTACTTTAGGATCATGGATTTAATTGAGGGATCGCATTCGATCAGCAGACCTGCCAAGAACACAAAATGTCAGCAAAAAGAACTGGGAAATAAGAAAAGATAGAGAGAGAGAGCTTACCTCGGACGGCACGTGGCATGTTGGATAAGAAGTGTTTTGAAGAGAAGAGAAGAAGAGAGGAAGGAGGCGGAGAAGTTGGAGATGTGCCAAGACATTTGGGCATTGGCCCTCTTCATCTCAACTTCATCTCAACTTCTTCTATCTCCCTCATTCACAAATGACAAAACATCCATTCTCTAGGAATTAAACTCACCCCCGAGAAACTAACTCCCTTCTTCACTCTTGCTCAACACCCCAATACCCATTTCGCTCGTCTCCGGAGGTCCAATCCCAGCCTAGGCAGAGTTGCAACCAATACCATAACAGTATCTCTCAGGAACAACATACAGCATTGCCTTAACTGCCTACAATATGCTCCATACCAGCCAGATTTATGACGGGAGATTGACTGCTGAGCAATTTACGCACCAGGTCGGGCTGCGGCAACCTGCGAGATGAGGACTCGGGCATTGGTGAATCGATTTGTTGAGATATAGCACCTATCCATGGATATACAGAAGCAAGACACGACCAAATTCCTTGTATATCTGGAACTCCAAAGCTGCTCGTTAGGACAGCGATGTCTCACCATAAGCCACGAAAACGATCTACTCCAGGCCAAAAACAGATGGCCATTGGCGAGTGACTCTGGTCAATACTTTGGCTAAATCCACCATATCCGCAGTAGGCTCGGGAGCAGACCATGTCTCATCTTGCCACCGCAGCTCAAACTCACGTATTATTGCGTGTATTTCAGTGGCATTGTATGACCCGGTCGGCGTTGACTTCAGATACTCAATGAACATACGCCAACGGGGCACATAGTATGAGGAAACGAGCCCACCCCATTGCTTCGAAGCGTAACCGCTGATCTCTCCATTTGGTCCCCATAGAGTAATCTGATTGCGCGCGTTATATTCCAAGAATGCCATCTCGGTTTTGTTACCGTTGGCCCAGGCCCGTGCCGAATCAATCCAGGTCGAAAGTCGGAAATTTCGATTCGTGAGAAGGATGGAGTCCATATCTCTCAAAATTTGGAGGAGGCTCTCCCCTTGCTGCGCAAATGTGTCCTGTGTAGAACGAGAGTTGTTGTAAGACTCAATTAGATCCAAGTATAACAGAATAAAAGCGTTATCCATGACTTGACGAGTCACATCAATCATGTCATGTTGGTAAGCCGGATTGGACCACAATCTGGGTTCTTCTTCTGTTACCTGGTACATCGACTGCCACGCCTGCACCAGTACAGGTGGCTCGTAGTTGACAGTTGTACCGTGTGTACCGACGATATCAACCAAACCCCAAAGCTTAGGCTCAATCTCAACAATGGACTTTGCCACGGCTAGTGTTGTGAGGTTTGTGTTGTTATACACTGTCTGTCGCATCAAATCCCAGGCCACGTAGAGCCCATTCGGGATATGCTTCTGGCCAGAATATCGACTCGTCACCCAATTCTGAAAGTACTGCTGTGTGTCCAATGGGGCCTGAGACCACGCCTGATCTAGAAGTAAGTCGTACATAATTTCATTTCCTTCTTGACCCTCCATGCTGAGATGGATGGAGACTCAATTCGCGCTTCAGTAGCATTCTGAGTCAGGTTTTGGACTTGCCCATATAGGCCCATGCTGCCTCCAAAGTTGTGCAACTGGCACCAGATCCAAGGTTTTCCATAATAGCTGTTCGTTCGACGCCATTGTGGAATAGACTCCGAGAAAAGATCCAAGATCAACATATCCTCGTTGGAGTCTACACCAGACAGATAGGCTTCCACTCGCTCATCAGTCCAAAACTCGGAATTGGCATAGAAAAGCCAGCCTTGCATCATCCATATCGCATGAGGATCTGCCTGTTTTAAGCTGTGCCAGGTGCTACGAGTGACATTACGCAAATAGTCCATGTCACCCGAGTAAGGGTCGTTCTCGTTGTACTGATCGAGGGTGTAGATGTGACTGACATTACCGTATGCGTCTTGTTGCTTGCTGATGAAACTAGCTTGGAGTTTGGCAAAATTGACATCGAATGGCTCAAGGAATGTGTCGTTTGTGTATTGAAGGGGAAAACCGCCCCATTGTGATCCGCGAACCACATTGGCATTTGGTAGAACACGAGATAGATTAGCCGGAACAAATCCAGTGAAGGACGGCAACACAGGGGTCATCCCTAGCTCTACCATGCGATGAATGATCTTTTTCTGCAGATCAAATTGTTGATCGATCCATGTTTCGGGAAGATCACCGTGCCAGGAGCCCTGAATATTGCCAAACCGATTCCAGGCCTGAAAGGCTGGACCACTGAAGAAAGTGGTAATCTCGGCATCATTAAGGCCAATTTCACGGAACACTTCGAGAATGATCTTCTCTTGGCCAACCCAAGCAAGGGGTAGATTCACACCGCGTAGGGCCATCCAGTCTAGCTGTGACTCCCAGTCCTCCCATGCCCAGAAGGCAGTGGTGTAGGAGAAGGTTACTAAGTTCAGTTAGCAAGAACAAATACTACATATAATCTAGATGTGCATCATACCTGTGTTGAAATGATACCGCCAAGGGACTGTACTGGAGCCTTGAATTGGGGTGGTTAGGGGAGGCAACTCAGACGGCGCGACATCCAACCGACTACCAATAAACCAGTAAATATCGACATGGGCGACATCGGTGAGGTACCGATGTAAACTGGAAACATAATTCAGCTGCTGACTTTTATGAAAAGAAAGGGAATGACCGTGTTCACCCCGAAGATAAAGCGCTTAGGAGGACCCCTTGACCGAAATCGTCCTATTTAGAGCGTTGGTCACAACATATGAATCATAGCCTCCGAGATTAGTATCCAGCATAAAATGGAAGTTATTAACATGATCTGGCAGTCTTCGTTTAACAAGATTGGAGATGCCCTCGGTGGACTGGGCCACTGTTACTGCAGAAAGCCAGAGCAGCGGCTTGATCCAGCGCATTGTAGATGCGATGAGAAATAGTTATTAAAACAAAGGAAACGGCTCAAGACGAAGGGTAAAATACGATATTAGTAGATGCAGAGTGTCTTATGCGACTCAGAACACGAATCACAGCTACATACATACATGTATGTACATATGTGCTTACCCCCCCACTGCCATGCAACTCTCCTATACAACGTCAGTCTGAATTAAGTAGGGATATGCATCAATCTTACGCCAAGAGATATCAAAGATATTTATATAGATACCAGCAGTTAGCTAAGAAAATCCTTCTGACCCTTCAATGCTTTCGCTAAGATGTCCGGATACCATCGCTGCCCAACATCTTGGTGGCTGGTCACCCGGGCAATGAAGGTTCCCTCGCCAATGCTCCCATGGAATATTTCGTTAAACGTTGCCTCTGCATCTGATTTGACCTTGTCATTTTTCACCAATGCACGGCTATGATCTGGGATCTTCAAAGAGACCTTGTCGGCGGAAAGATCGAGACTAACTCCCTGGAAAACCGGGAACGAAAACCTCGGTCCTAAAGAGCCTCCACTATCTTGGAAGTTCTCCACCCGTAAGCTTACGCGGTGTGTGGTTGCCGTGCAGATCCCCCCCAGTTAGTGCCTCCAGAGAGCGGCCAATATTAATAACCAATGTTCCCGGAAGTGGCGGTGCAGGAATCCATATCCCGGTCTTATTTTGGACCTCGAGGCCATGGTGAGGTGTACCCTGCAAAAGGAATGTGAGGAATCCGGAATCTTTATGAGGACCAACGCCTTGAAATCCAGACTCCTCATTGCTAGTTCCAGGAGGGGGCGGGTATTTGATCAACTTCAGTTTATGTTGCTGCGGGGTATCAAAAACCTGATTGAATGAAGTTGATGGGAGATCTAATGCTTCTGCAATCAACCCTGGAAATAACTCTGCGAGGCTGCTCACTTCCGACAGATATGTGTCCAATGCTTCACGAAACCCGGGGATTGCCGTTTCATCTGGCCACTAACAGGGCTTTATAAGCATTCACTGAAACAAAGACCCGTGGACAAAATATATAAGATCTTACCTGGTTAGGACCAACCACATTCCTATACAAAGGCTCGTTTGGACCAGGTGCAGGGAGTTCGGTTGCAAACTGACCAGTTAGTAGATATCCCAATAGATAATATAACCCAAGCTTACATCGAATTGTTCACGATAATCAGGTTTCAAAGCCGTAATTTCTGCACCAAGCCTTGAGTAGCCCAAAAAATGCGGACTATTGACCATTTCGATCTCAAGCTTCTTCTCTAGAGGTAGCTCGAAAAGAGCTAGGGCCTTTTCTATAAATTGCTCTTGGGTTTGGACCGAAATCGGAGCATTTCGAAGGTAGAAAAAGCCAACATTCAGGGCCTCACGAAGGCTTGCCAGGAAGGCGGGTTTAGATGATAGCGCCTGAGAGAAATCCAGAATGGGGACCGAAGTGAAAGATGAATCCTTGCAAGATCAGCGTAATTCAAACACAGGATGTAACAGATCGTACCATTTTTCGGAATGCGAGAGATGAAGATGAAGTGTGTTGATTTCGGATAAACGAAAAATGACCAAATTGTCTTTGATTGGACTCCGATGGCGAATGTCGAATGGACCCCGTCGGGGTACGAGAGAATTAATATGGACTTACATATATGTATAGTATGCATTTACTATGGACTTATATACGTTCTATATCTTCCATGTTTATTTCGAGTGTAGCTAAAATCCCAACATTCTCCTAGTACCTAGGTAATGGTCTAATGGTCTCTATAGGATCATAGAACATACCGGAACTCAATAGCCGGGTTTCTAGATTCTAGATCGTTTGCATTAGAAGGAATACGCCCGAGAACTCAGTCTCATCCAGATGCTTGTTCAGGTAAATATGCACAAGGCGAATGACTAGGGCCACCCAACGCCACTAGGAATGCTATCGGAGCGGTCGCGCTTCTTCCTGGAATGTATCGAGGTCCTGAAGACGATGGCCACATTATCATAGATCGAAGCGGTACTTCCAATCGTATTTCAATAGCGATTGCTAAAGACCGTTTAACCAGCCGGGGAAACGAATGGGCGACGCAGGCGATGGTAATCTGATATGCAGAGACAGTTCCCATGGGCATCCTGCTCTATTGTCAGGTTTCCGAAGGACAACGGAATCATGGCCGAATTACAGGAACATAGCGAAGAATTTGGCAATAATATTAGTCGTCGCAGTGGCAATCACACATCCTGCCACGCTGACCAAAATGATACATATGCAGGTTGCGATCGTTGGTTTTACCAGATGTCCATGTCACCAGCAGCGAGACAAGGAATGTAGCAATCCATACAGGCGCGGTGATCAGAAGGGTTTCGACTTTCCCGTATTCGAGGCCCTGCACAATAGTCGGGAAGAAGTATTGGAAGTTCTGCGACAGAAGCGAAACACGTTGAAGCGAAATGAAGAGATAGATACGCTTGTCTGCTGAGGCCAACGCCAAACAGGCTTCTGGTCAGCAATCAGTTTGGGTTTTATAGAATCATGCAATGTCCTGGACCCCCATACCGCCACAGAGGACAAATATTGCTAGCAGAACCCGGACAGGCAGGTATCAACACTATAAGCCACGATCGAACCACCTGAAAACCCTCATCAAATATGTGCAACAAGCGGATTAGAGACCCATGACATACTCGGTAGCCTTGAACAGCTTGAGGAGAATTAGCTTCAAATAAAGAAAGCACTGGAACGTATAGGGGGTTTAGCTTTTATTGGATGCCTGAGGCATCACTATGTGATAAGAACCCACATGTTTGATAGCTCTCTCTCCTTTCCTTCTCTTCCTCCTCTCCTCGTGCGAGACAGTCAATCCATATAGTGTTTTCTTCATTGATTCTCTATCTGTATCGCATCTCTATTAGCTTTTGACTTTGTGATGATCGACCTCCACGAGTGGATCACGTAGATTAGGATCGTTCCGAGAGCTACGACCTAAGAATCGTCTTCCCAGCCCCACATGTCCTCGAATGTACGGAGTAGGGAGCTAGAAACCTACTGTCGTGCTTCAGCTCTAAGTAGCGGTGTACGCTATAGGAAGGATCGTCGGAACTGGCTCGTTTCCAGCTGAAGAGCTGAAGGATACATGGGAATCCACAACTGTGGATATAGGCCACTGGAGAGTATGGCGCACCTGAGAATTCGATAATCAATAGAGTAACCATGCTATCCCTTGCCATATTTTTAAACTAGCGATTGTTGATGATGCTGCACTGCAGAATTTCCGCATTTGATCTATATGGTTATTGAAAATCCAAGATATTATTTGGAACGGTGGCTTACTACTTGGACATTAACTTGGACATTAAATACGTCCATTTCCCCCGGTTCTTCTACCTATTAATCACTTGCCTCAAACATTCACATACCGAAATTCTTCTATCCTACACTGGCATCTGACATTATGATGCGATCGTATCTTTTGGTCGGATTCATGACCGCCCTTTGCCAACCGGCCTACGGTGTAGTATTTCGTGATAAGATTAAGCAAGTTGTCAGGGGCGACTCTCTTTCGTTACTGCATGATGCCGAGGATGCAACATCTGTGAGATTCGGCAAGCCACCAAATCTTGAGGCGCAGGTCTGGAAATTCGATACTGAGGGCTTTAGTCCGGATGAAGCTGTTATCACGCCTCTGGACTCCTACAAGACCCTGCTATGTGAGGAGGGCAGCAAATGCAGGCTGGATCCTGAAGGAACAAAACAACCCTATTTGGTCACTAGGGTCGATGAGACACGTCCCATTTTCACCTTTCAAGACACTCTTTCGAAGCTCTATATGTCACGCACATCTGACCTGTACCTGGAGCTGACCCCAGTCACTTCTGATTCCATTTATTTTGAATTAGAAGCAGTCCACGGTATGTTGAAAATCCCAGTTAATTCCCAGTAACACTGGCCATTTGCAGGGTTCAATGCTAACCCTAAGGCGGGGTGCATTATGCAGATCTCAGCCATGCAGAATCTGAAATTTGACTCCTGACAAAGGAAGATTAGTGGAAGACTAGTGTCCTAGGCTATATGCAGTTTGGTCGTACTCGTGTTACTGCATCGTCGTCTCGACGTTTCAATTCAGCCTGCTTTCAGTCATTTTTGCTTCTTGTTGTTGATTCTCACTGTTTCTTGCTGATTCCTTTCTGATCTGTCATACTGGGAGTACATGAAAAGGCAGACAGTTCAATTTATTACTTTCTACAGTATACGATCTGGGAATTTTATTCATAATACTTCTCATAGTATTAGTTTGTCTCAATATGCATGCTGTATAGACCGCTGCATCTATAGTCAACACGATAAGCATGTTCACCTTTGGTATTAGCTCTATTTATATGCTGATATAGACTTTCGCTTGAGATGTTTACTAGGTAATCTAGGCAACGAAGTCTCTGGTCCGTATCCAAGGTTATATCTATAGCCTCTTGTGAAGGACGCTACAAGGGCTAATATTTTGGGGCTTGCGGGAACTAAAGAAACTTGAATGTACGGTTGCAGAGCGGTTATATACAGTATGTATATATTATAGTGGGGGATCCGGTGACACCTTGACTTGGTTGTTTTGAGTCTCTCGTTTAGTTTGCACTGTTGCCTCGAAAGGATTTTAGGTGAAATCCCCGTGTTTTATGGAAAATATAGAGGAGTTCAGTCATTATCGAACAGACACTACCCATTCTACTATCAACTGCCTATTCGAATTCATAGAGAGGATACTATCAATCTGAGATTCTTACTTTGCCTGTCAATCACGTTAGGCTGATAGATTGAAATAGAATTTATACAGAATTTGTGCGTCAGATTCCTTCATTGAATAAACGTCAAGAAGTGTGACAAATCACACTGCAGAAGGTTGAACAAGTGAATATCGACGGTCGGGTGTATCATTGGGAGTTCGGAGAAGCGCCGTCTTGGAAGGTTCCTCGTTAGTTATATTGATGCCTTTATGCCTTGATACCTTAATGCCTCGTTATGAGGGTGTCCATTTATGCTTCGGACAAGAATACCCATATACCCGCTGACGTCACGATATCCAGTCTCGCCGTTAAGACTACGGACTTGGTCCACCTGGAGAGATCGAGATCATCGATATGACCTCAGATGTGAGCTTATCGAAGCAGTATGCCAATGTAGATGCATTTGGAATGATTCCGCGGAGGCAAACTCACATTTAGGATGATCCGAGTGCAGCAATGACGATAGCATTCCATGCCAAAGCCAATTATCATTCTAAGAAGGGCTAAGCATCATACAGAATGCGGAGTACACTGTAATAGACTCTCTATCAGAAAGACTCGATGGGCCCCTATAAAAGGGTGGTTCACCCGGAGTTGCTTCAACCTTCTTCTCAGCAACCACCTCTTTACTCTATACATTTTAATATCACTATCATCAACTCTTTCAAAATGGACAAACTCTCCGGTCTCGCCAACAAGCTCGGAGGTAACAAGGGCCAAGAATACCTTGACAAGGGTGAGCTTCAATGTCTAAACTCTGGCGCATTAGACTTCAACTTAACAACAACAGGTATAAACGCCGCGGAGCAGAAGTTCGGTGGTGGCCAGGGTGGCAGTGACCCTGCTAAGAAGGTGACAGATGCCGGCCGTGAACAGATGGACAAGGTTGGGTATGGTTTCTCGCGGGACTCTTTAACGGAGCGAAGTCAGCGCTAATTCCATATACAGAAAGGGCGTTCCCGACAAGTTCTCTCAGTAAACACAAGATGATCGGCTGTTCTACCTGGGAAGAATATAGAGACCTTTGCCATGCGTGTAAACTTCGAAAGGCAATACCCCTCGCGGATCATGAACATACCTATGATGTACCACAATGAATATGATTGAATAATGACCAATATCCCATTGAATTTGTCAAGACGAAAGCAAGGATTGTATACCAAGGTATAATAACTATCATAAACCAACGTCAATATCTCTGCGAGTTGGACAAAAACCCTCCCAGCCCCGCCCCTAGGCCCCGACGGGTGTACATAGTGTTCGCCCGACACAGCTGAAGCTGAGTATTGATGCGGTCATTCGCTGCTGAGTCGGCCGTGCGCCTATTCGCCACAAGGCGCTCATAGTACTTCTGGGCGGGTTCGTACTCTTTAGCGTTGAAGTGTAAATTGGCCAGCAGCTCCAATGTGGCATGCGTTTCGGGATTGTCTTTGCCTTTGCGATGTTCAACCCAGTTCAAATATCGTGTCAACCAGGGGAAAGCTTCTGCAGCACGACTGTTGGTGAATAAACCTTGAGCATAGCCATTTTGCAGAGCGTACATGACGCCAATGTTGCCCACGATGTCCATTGTCAGCGAGTGATCGGGCCCAAACGCTTCTTCCGCACTGGCCAGAGCCCGGCGCAGGGTCTCTGAAGCCTCTATACTCTGCTGCATAAAGCTCTGTGCTCGGCCATGGAGACAGAGAGCGCGAATGGAGACGGATGTCCATGACCCAGGGCAGTCCGAAGCTCTTGGTAGACCTGTAACAACATCTCCGCCGCTCGTTGTACATCGGGTTGAAAACGCATCACAATTAGGGTAGTTGCGTCCCCAGACTGGTTGCTAACGATATATTCCAAAGCGTCCAACACAGAGCCGAATACACGAATGTGGGTTTCCCCAAGCAGACGCTTTAGGGTGTCTGTCAGCTTTTCTGCAGTCATGACGGCATTTTCTCGGCGACCTAGCGCATTGTAGGTCATTCCTAGTCGGCGCCGAGTGTCACAGGTATCCAAGTGGTCTTCGCCGATAGTCATTTGCTGACGGGCCAAGACGTTAGCGCAGACCGACTCAGCCTCTTGATACTTGCCTTGCTGACACAAGACCTCTGCGACCAAACTTTCTGTCTTCATTGTCAGAGGATGTTTTGTCCCAAAGACCCGTTGGGCATTTTCAGACACCCAATGACACCATTCATTTGCTTTCTCTAAGTAGCTGGACTCCAGTTCCACTTCAGCTAGGTTGTATGCCACTGATAGTGTACTGAAATGATCTGGACCAAGGCTGCGCAAATGCTCCTGAAAAATCTCATATTCGACGGTTCGGGCTTCGTCCCATTTAGCCCGGTTCTTGAGTTCTGCAGAACGAATAGATCGGGGGTCATTATCCAGAGCATTGAACATTGCTCCTGTCACCCTTTGTGCCGAGGGAGATGGACGATCCTGCCCCTGGTACGGCATGCCACTATTCGAATGAAAGCGCGGTGGCACTGGCGGTGGAGATGACGCGGCATTTGGAGGCATCGATGGAATGAAGCCTTGTTCCGACAAAAGCGCCTGATCGACCAATTGTTTGATGTTTCCTTTTATCAAATGGTACATAGGACCCCGAGAGCCCACCTTGCACATCTGCGAGTGATCTGCGTCGAGCTTGAGTTGGGTTTCGCGTAACCCGGACAATCCAAGGACCGCAGACTCTTCATCAACCACAAGCTTTTCAATATCAGCTGCTCTTCCAGGAAGAAGAAGAGTTGGGGGAACTGTCTGCTTACATGGCTGATAGATGTTGGTCCCACTCCCCCTATTTGCACCTTCTTCCCTTCGATAAAGCTAACAACACGATAATCTTCTAGTTGATGTCGGAACCGATCGGTCATTTGTCGGGTGAAAAGGGAATTGTATTCCAGACAGTCTAGAAGGTCATTGCTGGCATGGCCTTTGGAAACAAAGCGGGCAACGCGGGCTGCGATTTTCCCGAGTTCCACAGCCTTCGCGCCACGATGAGGTGTTCCGAAGAAGACGAGACCTGAAGTCGCCGAACGAATGGATGTATATTTGGGATCTTCTTTAGCATTGAGAAGTGCCTATATCATCACATCAAATAGAAACTGTTAGAAAGACGCCGTAGGAAAACGGTGGGATATTTATATCTGACCTGCTTTATCACTAACCCACCCAAGCTATGTCCGATAAATATCACTTTTGGTGGAATAGACCCCTATGAAACATTAACTGGCTACTCAAAATGAATATCTCCGTGTTCTATGTTTTACCATCTGGGGGCTGCGTTCCATATCCAATAAATTCAACAGCGTATTCGCATGGTCCTTGATGCTTGCCGTGGACATGGTCTGTGGATGGGTGATGTTTGAATTGTATCCATAAACAAAGACACGCGCATATGGAATGTCCTCGGCCAGGAAGTCCTCGGCCAAAACTTGCCATTGCTATGCGTCCATGTCTGGAAAGGATGATCATTACGACCGCTTGGGTTCAGTCCATGAACGAAGACAAAACTAATGAACGTGGTCTTAGAAAAAGTTTTCATGTATCGGAGCTTAGTACGCATACTCAACCTTGTGTGATTCAAGAGGAGAGAACACCTTTTGCAGGAAGGGAAACTCATACTCCTCCGTATCCTAGACTTTGTTTAGAGTCGTGCCTGGCCATAGATATGTAGAGACAGAGCCAAAGTCTTACCATTCTCGATACTCAAGCGCTACCGTGGAAGCGGTATTCGAGTAGCAAAGCGTCAACAAAACGGCCTTCGGTTTCACAAAAGAAAATAATTCAAGAGAAGAGAAGAGAGAGAGAGAGAGAGAGAGAGAGAGAAAATGGGATGAAAACAACACGAAGCTGACGGGCTGAACATGTGACGACTCGCCTGATAGGTAGTGCTTGGCGTGAAATGAATAGATCGTAAACAGTTGTAGGTAATCAACCTTGGAATGGAATCACCTTAGGTCCAGACCAATTACATCGAAAGATCGAGTTCGGCAAAAATTGCCTAAACTGTACGGTACTTCGTGGCCCTGGCCGTGATAGAAGAAGGCCCTGTCAGCGGGGTTATCCGGCGCGATGAATCACACCTGGGCACACGCATGCTATTGGTGAGGTATTTCGAGGCTTTTTTTGAGGCGTTTTCGGGGCTTGGTAATGATGGTAAGGAGAGAATTTCCTTCTCACGCCCGATCTCCATTTCGCTCAGCTCCCTCTTCCTTCGATGTTAGGTTTTGTAAACATGGAGCATGAAACAGGCTTCCGCGCCATGCTCCATGTGCAGTCCGTGATGCGACCAACATCCACAACAACATCACAGCGCCACTTAAGGTCTTTAGATGTAAAAGTTAGTAAGTGTCATTTACTCATAGAGCAGAAAGAGGGAAAGAATGATGAACATACGGTACCGAAGATTTTGAAGAACATGATATCCATTTCGAGACCCAATTCCATAGTGTTTGCGGCATACACCCCAAGTGGGAATGTAAATCCCCACCAACCCATATTAAACGGAAACGGAGAGGTGTATAGAACGGTAGCTAGGGCAAACACGAGCCAAATCAAGCCGAAGCTCCACATGAGGAGGGATATGAAAACACCCAAGACATATGCCATCTGGCCTGAGATAGGGTCCAGGAACTGTGAATCCTGCAACAACACCCGTGCCACTTTCCCAATATAAAGGATACTGGAGGCGTATTAGCCAGAGTCTTGGGGCTCCCAGGGATATGATACACCTACCCAAACCCACCAAAGCCAAGAGGCCCAAGAGGTAGAAAACAGCTCACAATCAGTTCCCTCGGTGGAAGCTTATGCACTGCTAGTCGCTGATAATAGATTACCAATACCGCAATGGCCAACGGAGTGCCCATACCCCAGAGAATGAATGAGACGAGGAGTGTTCCCAGCGCATGTTGTTTGTCAGGTAAGATTGGAGCAATCTGTGCGCCAGCACCCGCTGCCACAATAGTTGCTGCAATTGGCAATAATTGGACTGCAGTGATCCGATCTAGCGAGGTGACATAGCGCTGGGATATTCTGATCGGATGTCAGTCTTATAACATTGGTTTGTGCAGGAGTGTAGACCGACAAAATGAAGGACAAGGACAGAGTCACAGAAGCCGCAGCTGCCACGTCAATCATCCATAAAACCCACGCAAGTGTCTTGGCCCATTCGCCCCATATTGGCACGCAAATGAACACCCACATCTCAATGAGGGTGGCAAAGCCCATAGGGATTGTCGCCAAAAAGAGCGAATTGGTTGGGTCTTGGATCATCACATGCCATATTTCAGGATATAAGGTGTATCGAAGAATAGAGGTAATGAAAGCTAGAGTAAATAACGCGATATTGAGCATGAAGAAGACAATCGACAAGTAATAGAGCACTGCAGTATCGAAAGGGACCGACGTCATCAAAACCGAAACAATGCCAGTTCCCATAGTCGCTGCAAACCATCTATATGTTTTTATCAGCATAAACCAGTACCTAGGTAGTCTTTGGAGAGGAAGACCATACGATGGACTGAAATTCCGCACGATGCGTCTCCATCCTGCGTTGTACTTCACCGGACCTTTGGTGCGGAGTAGCTTGGATGACTTTGCCATAGGGAATAAGATTTGCGAAATGCTGAGAATAATCTTGAGAGAAACAGACGCATTTTGTAGATCAACGCCGGCACCAGTCGGCCGAGTGCGGAAGTCGCCGAGATGCGTGGAATTATCTTCATACTACATGCACATATGTGTATGTTAATCAGTGCTCTAAACCTCTGTTGAACCCTAAAATCCAAGTTTAGGACGAGTTATCTAAATCAACGAATAAAGGATATAGCCTCACTACGCCATAAACACATGGTTTAGCAGTAAAATGCTGTATTACTTACATCACATTTGCTCACAAATACACCACAACCAAACAAAGACGCTTTATCAAAATGAATTAAGAGGCTCAGTCAATCGATCGAGTTGCAACCTAACATAGAACTGGAGGAGATAGTACGAAAAAGGGAAAGAGAGAGAGAGAAAATAGGGCAACCTTCTCTCCGAAAAACCTGGCCTAAAAAACCAAGCGCCAACCAAATTCCATTTAAACCACTGGCCAGCCGCTTGAGAAATCGATCTTATTCCATCCGAAGCGTTTCTGGCCATCAGCATAGCCCACAGTGGTATCAACATAGTGGTAATAAAGCACCGGGCCGAGGGCAGGATCGGTAAATACACCCCTAGAGAAAGGTTAGGCCAATATCCGGGCGTACAGTCCAATTCGAGAACTTACTGTCCACCAGGACCGTAGACTGTACCGTGACTTTCTAGGACAACTGTGCCTCCCCCGCTTGTACAAGCAATACCCGCAGCATCAACCTATAAGAAAACAGTTAGGGCAAGTGTCGAAAGCAGGAAAACATTGGGTAACATACAAAACCACCAGTAGGTGAGGTCGATCGGCAGACCTTGATCTTGTATTCTTCTCCGCTGGCAGGGCGAGATGTGTCGTAACCACAACAGACACCGGCAGAATAGAAGAGATAGTAGTAGCTTCCATACTTATACATATAGGCCCCTTCCACAGCGTGTGTCCCAGCGGGGTCATATGCTAGATTGTATGACGAAGACGCGACTTTGGTGGCAGCCGAGTTCATTGGAGCCTGGTAGATATCGTGCCAAAAGGAGCCGAAATTCATATAGTAAGTACCGCCATCCTTGAACAAATTTCCATCAATGGCATTATATGCCTTAGAGGACGACGAGGCAATACCAGTCGCTCCACGATCAGTCCAGGAGCCAGACTCCATGGTTGGAGATGTGGCTAGTCCAATGGCCGAATTCTGTGAGCCAAAGGTCGATACGGTGTAATAAACATGGTAAAGACCATTCACAAGCTGTACGTTGGGGGCCTAACATAGAAGTCAGTACCGAGAATGTTGATCACTTACGGACAAGCTTCGGCGAAAGGATAATGCTTACCCATAGGTCATCATTTCCGGCGAGATCAATGGAAGATCCACCTGGTAACATGGACCCAATGTTAGTCCACGGGCCGTTGATAGATGAGGCGCTGGCATAAGAAATCTTGTTGCCAGTAGAAAATCGGAAATAACGATTGTCCGATGATCTTTGTATCAACGTCGGGTCGTGTACAATGCAGGCACCTGAACAACTGCCAGGGTTTGCATACCCGTGCACGAGGGCTGCGAACAGCACCGGTTTGACGATATTACCAAAATGCATCGAGGGAGATGATTTGCACGTTGAACATCTTCATCAGTGGGCTGCCCATAGTGATGTATTTGTATTCATTAGTTGGCAAGGTGATACATGAATCATTGGTGGAAATCCGGACGTTTTCCCCAACAGGGCACGGACAGAGATCTTTTTCTGCAGGGAGAATAGTGTGGATACAACACGGAAGAGACAGAGGAAATAAACCAGGCCTATAGTGGAGGGAGGAAAATCCTTCAGGGAGATGACCTAGTCGTGGGAATTAGAGCACCGACTGGTGGGAATTGCCGAAAATTATAGACGCCACCATGCAACCGAAACATGCAATGTTCCGGGGAAGCCCAAGTCAAGGTTCAAGTTGTTTTTCGTCACGGCTAAAAGGAAGTGTAAATACCCGGAGAATGTCTCGCAATGTCAAGTATAGTGATATCTTTCTAACCGAACTCAAGTCGCTCATCCTCTAAGTTGAAGCATGGTTTATTGAATCATTATGCATAACGTCCACAAATGTTCACAGCAAACCAGCCATGACTCTCGTCAAGGCCTCATCCTCCGCGTGAAAGGCGTCCAGCGCATTGGGCGACCGTGTGTCACCCGGAGGGGCCAACCCCACATCTGCTCCGGCGGCGATATCCGAACCAGGTTGAGGGTCAAAGTAGAACCCACCTGCAATTTCAAAAAAGCTGCTCAAGTCCTCGCAGACTTTGGATTCGGATCCAGCTACTGTACCAGGTGACATTGGCCAAAAAGCGCTAGATGAGAGCTGAGGAGTAGTCGCCCCGGATGTTTGATGGAGGCTGGGAGTACAACGTGCAGCAGCAGACTCCGTTGTGGCTGATACTGGCGTTGTATCCCAAATGCTGCTGGACGGATACACCTTATTTTGGGATGCAGCATGCCAATGAAGCTCAGATGTCTCGTTCTCATTCTTAGAACCCACTTTTGAGGGATGACCTTGATGAATAGATGATTGTCGGCCAGCTTCACTATCCCATCTGAGGTTCAATCGAATGCGTTTCAAACTGTGAAGGACCTTTTGCAATCTCCGCGAAGTACGTGCACGTGTTGCTGAGCGACGAACCATGTCGACGGCCGTATAAAATTCCGGCCGACAAGCATGGCTGAAACGCGATGGCGCATGTAAAACTGCCAAGAAGAGGGCGGCAAGGGCGGATAATAGAAAATAGTTGAATGGCTCCGGGCGCTGGAAATATATACTCGAGACCCGACTGAAATAGCTCAGCATATGAACCGTGCTCTTCGCCGTTTCCACGGCGGTCGAGGCACCAGTCACGTTGTCTGCTATCCGCTCGTCACTAAGCAGATTTTGTCGATACACAAGAATTCGAAGCTGGTTCGCTTGTAGAGCAAGGAGAACCTGAAGCATCATGGCTCGATCGGTGTGCTCTGATCCAGCGGGAGAGCGCCAAGTCGGATCAAAACGTAATTCACGCGGAATGGAATGGATCCATTGCTGGACCTGAGCGTCCAAGTAAGCGCAACCATCTGAAGTGGCCGCTTGTGACCGGTTGGGCCATCCAACGACTAGGCCCCAGATCTTTGTGCTCAGGCGCGCGTGAGAGATCATGCAAGTCAGGTACGGAGTAGAGTGGCCCGGCTCAGGCAAGTTGGTGTCAATGTCAGAATCTTGAATGGCGAAGGGCAACCCCGTGCCAAAGGCACACTTGCGATCTAACACGTATATGCACCAGAACAGTCGGCTTGCCCACGTCCATTCCAATTCCCCCGGGAAAACGCCTCCTGTCTTTTGCCACGTTTCTTGACGATGAAGACCTAGCTCCGTACTCCCTCGAACCGCCATGCCAATCAATCGCCCGGCGATGACTTCGTCGTCGCGGTAAGAGTGAAAAATGGACTACCACAGTCAATACATTTTCCTTTCGGGGGCACCATGGGAACAGAATAAGGATTCGAGATACACACCAACAGGGTCAGAATGAGAATTTCTTTCATATCAACCTCGGCAATTTTCAATCGACTGGCGAAGCGATCTTCCACACTGTCGGCCAGCTGGGCGGCGCGCTCACTCCGACCGTGTGATTCGACCAATAGAGCGGTCGCCAAGAGAATCTTTAGAACTTGGACATCACGCGCAGAGAACCAATCCTGATCCGAGGCTGTCTGTGCGGACAACACAGACGAGGCCGCAGCGGTTGAGTCGTGAGAGCGGTAGAACTCGAGCACGTATGCTCGCACTCCATCCAAATCAACACAGGGGTACATCACACCTACTGTGTCCTCATAGACTTGTACCAATCGCAATGTTTCATCCGCACCCAGGCTGCTCAAAGGATGCCCAAGAGGAGCATTTTCGCCTCTCCCCGATGGCGCAGGACTGGGGGCAGTTGTTGATAGGTCAAGGTCCTCACCACGATCATCAATTGCGGCACAGTCGTCAGCTTGGTGGGATAAAGACCTTTGAGATCGAGTGAGGCCAAACTCCGCACTCGTGGGTCCGACGTACGTTGGGGATCTAGGAGCATCTAGAATACGGTGCAGGCTCCCCGTGGTGGGTGGGGCTGACGGATTCGATGCTGAAGCAGGGCCGGGGGATTCAAGCTCATGAACGCGGGCGGAAAGGGTCCGCATTTCCCGCCGCAGAGTCTCCAGTTGCCTATCCACAGCCTGTAATCTGATATTGGCTCTGGATAGAATCAGCACATAGCTCTTGATCAATAGATAATAGTGACTGAATGTGACTGGGAATTTGAGAGACATACCCTTCATCATTGACGTCAGGTCCCTGGATCGACGTGGTAGAAGGGCGATGGGCGTAGACACAAGGGATATGATCACGAGAACATCTGACGCAGGTCAGGCCACCACTACATTTTAGCTTGCGCCGTTTGCATTCATTGCTGAGGTGGTCAGCATCAAGCTGAGACAGTACATATGTAGACCCCCCCGAAACGGATAAGCAGACGCACCAAGCAACTTGGGTGTATTTAGCCCTTTTTCTCCGGGACGAATCATCATCCCGCGAAGACCTCGGAGATTCGGAAACCATTGTGCAGACGAACTAATTGATGGAAAATGTCATGTCATGGCAAGGGAAGATGGAAAGGAAGAGATACCTCGGAACGCGGAAAGGTAAACCGAGATGTGGCCCGTGCTTCGGATGCGGGGATATTCGTGAAACTTTTTGTACATGCCCACGGGTGTACACAAGAATTAGTATACCAAATACTTTTCTATGTTTAACTGATTTTCAATCATGTATTCATGTTTTTCATGACAATATAAATTAAATTTGGTTTAGTAGAATCCTGCAGTTTTGCATATACGGCAAATACTAAGGTAACTATATATCTCCTTCGTAGATACAACCCTTCTTCTTGTCTATCCTCCTTCCTATTAAATGTGCGACTTTCGACAGCATTCTGAGTCAGCTAATCGTGACGATACATTCTTGTTGGAAGGCACATCGAGCGATGGGTTGGCAACGAAAAAGTCCGCGGGTCGGATCATGAGCTGGAAAATCTCAACGGGCCTATTATACTGAGTCAGTATGATGAAAAGAAAAAGAAAGAAGAAACAGGGGAGAGAGGAACAATGGGATCAACATACATCACAGGCCAATCTTCTACGCGAGGATTGTGGGTAATGCCAAAGGAGTTCCAAACCACCACGTCGGTGTCAACAACAGAATCACCGCGGAGAACAGCATCCGAGACACCTTCAACTTCAGTTTGACTCTGTAAAGTATAACGACCTCCGGCATAGAGTTCCCCGTCTCGATACTTCGTGACCCAAACGTGGTGTTGGGCAAATTGAGCCCGACGTGCCTGCACCGATGCAGGATCAGCCAATAGAGTCTGAGTGGCTAGTGGAATAAACTTATATCCCATGGGGTTTCCACTGATAGGATTCCTTATGTGGGGATTGATCATCTTGATGGTCCGATTGAGCTGCGGAGCGGCATCGATCCAAGATGCACGCTCTACGGTCTGCTTGGTGACTTCGTAGTAGTTCCCGTTGGGGTTGGTGACTGCATTCATTGGAACTGGGTGAGATTCCTCCACGACCACTGAGTTGTTTGGGCCATCGATAGCTGGATCGATCCGTACATTGAAAATGTGCTGGTGGTTCTGAGCGAGAACACCGCCGCTCACCACATTTCCGTACTCACTGACCTTACCAGCATCGATATTGACCACGTTCAAGATACCCGTTGCGCGTGCCTCAACTGTAATTCCGCCGGACTGATCAAATTTATAGGCGAAGATATATTCATAGTTGGCCAGTGTGATAATAAACTGGACAACAAGCTCCCGATTCCGTGTAACGACAGCGCGCCCGGTGCGCCAGTTGGAATGCTTCCATCCAATTCCATTGTCCTGTTCATGGAGGCAAATCGCATTCGGAAGAGTCTGGGCGGTACCATCTGCCTGGGTAATAATGGCATCGAAATATTTAATGACCCCGAGACAGTCACAGCCGAGCGACAGGTTGTTAGCCATGTTTCCGCCGCCACCGTCGCCGAAGTCAAAGGCCTGTTTCCGGTGGAAAGGGGGTCGGGGGTCAGCGTAAGGGACGGTCTAAACAAGCGAAGCACGGTTAGTTTATAGCTATGTGTTTGGGTTAACATATCATTTACCATTTCGCTGATTGCCAGCCGGTGCATCACACTACGGCCATCATACGAGACATCGTGAATCGTTGCGCCCTCGCGTGGATTAAAAGCGACACGGAACCGCCACTTCTGCCATTCGACCAGAGACTCGTTGGTGACTCGGAAGGATGGACCCTCAGGCTGGACCACATTCAGCGGTTTGAGATCCTTGCGAGTCCCCTCTGGCATCAGCTCGGGCACGTATTCAGAGGGCTTGCAATGACCAATTATATCCCGTTTGAAGGTCTGTTCAAGTAGACCGTCACCTTTGCCGCCTGTGGCGGGTCGATCTACCCGGATGATCTCTCGTGTGTGGGCGTCCATCACAGGGATGATGGGCAATGGGAAAGAATAGAAATTGGAGTCTTCATTCCCGGAACGTTTGTCTTGGGCAAAACAGAGGCCTTGGAAAAAGCGACGATTTTCATCGGTGTGATCCAAGCCACCATACGGCCATGGCTCAATGACGACCTCGAAGCCTTCGGGAAGATCGAATTCCGATAGCGCTTTCTGGAATAATGGTGATTTCATACATTGATCGACGAGAACATCGAATTCGCTCCTAGTAAATCGTTAGAAGACTCCGGATGTTTAAGCTTCTAATTTCCCCCCCTTCTTTTTCTTACAGCGTCAAACTGGCATGATACTCCTTCCCAACCACTGTGTGCTTCACTCGCGACTGTGAAACTATGTCGATCACAGATTCGTGAAATCGAGGAATGCGGTCTGTACCGATCACATCGTATTGGCACAGAGCTAGACGTGGAGGACGTGGGGTGGTTGGGCTTAAGCGACCGGCATGTTCAAGCGCTAGGAATTCCTGGAGCTGAGCTTTGGGTGGTTCTTGTAGGAAGATCTCCCGAAAGTCGATCACGACGTTCGGGTGAGCGGCTTTGACCACATCGCGGGCCAGATTGGTCTCTTCGATGGAGAGAATACTAAGTGGGTGAGGGTGAGACATGACATGGAAGTTATGGGTTTATTGGATTTTCTGCCTGGAGTTGTCCACGACTTATATTAGCAGATGCTCGGAATCTCGGAAAGCTCGGAATGGAGTTCCTTTGCAACAGAGTGGAGATCCGGAAATGGTTCCGTGATGATAGATAATAAGAGACAATGATAGGCAACAGAAATCCCATAAAAATGCGGGGAAAAATACCAAGACGTGGGATCTCCGCGTGTGAAGATAAGCAATACGAGTTTGCTTTTGATTTCTATGTACATATGTGGGTGGCCGGTAGGATGTGCGGATCATGGCCGTGTATGAGTATGTATTGCCATTATGACCATATCCCGTCAAGCGCCCCCCCAGATAACCTTATAAGAGGTATAGATAAACCTCGGAAGAATGCCTTGTCCTCTCCTACTGTATACTCCCCCTGAGTTCATACCCAAAATATCTCTATCATCGACAACCCTGCGAGCAGTGTGAAGTATGGATCCCATCCCAAACCAGGAGACTAAAGTGCCCACTTCAGAGAAAGCCATCAGCGATGAAGACCAACTTGCAGCTCTTGGTCATGTCCAAGAGCTCCGTCGTGAATTCTCCATATGGTCAATCGTTTGTCTCCAAATCTCGCTAATGGCCACCTGGGAGGCATTATCCTCGGTTGTCACGGCAGCTCTTACCAATGGCGGAGCGCCATGCTTGTTTTATAACTAGTGAGTCGTTCTCAACGATACTCCCATACCAGAACGCTGATTGTCTGGCCAATTTAGTCTCATCACCCTGATTGGTACAATATTCATTGTTCTTTCGTTGGGCGAGATTGCCTCTATCTACCCTACTGCTGGCGGTACGATCAGCTACCTCCTTCATATATCTTCCCAGGTGATGTCCAATGCTAACGTAACCATATTCCATAGGGCAATACCACTGGGTCCATTGTCTCACACCGGCATCGTACAAGGCCACCGCATCTTGGTTTACTGGTTGGATTTCAATCGGTGGACAGTTGGTGTTTTCCGCCTCCGCAGCCTTCGCCGCGGGCTTGCAGCTACAGGCACTCATCACCTTGAACCATTTAGACTCTTATACCCCAACTAGATGGCAAGGGATGCTTTTCTATTGGCTCATATTGGCATACTCAACCGCCCTCAATGTCTGGGGTTCCAAGATCTTGCCTCACACCAATACAACAGCCGGTAAGAGAGCAATCTCCCCAACGTTTGATAAACAAATCACGGTCTGAATTGCGGACAGGTGTATTACACGTCGTTGGATTTGTTGTAATAGTCGCTGTTTTGGGAGCAATGTCCGAGAAGCACTCTGCAAGCTACGTCTTCACCGAATTCTCCAACACCAGTGGATGGGACAACGATGGGGTTTCATGGTTAGTGGGACTGTTGAGCACCGTATATCCTTTCCTCGGGTACGATTTTCTTATATACTTGCAGTGGGCTAAACGCTGACTATTCATTCTAGATATGATGCCGCTTGCCATTTAAGCGAAGAAATGCCAAAGCCGTCCCGGAACGTACCATTGGCCATGATAGGCAGCGTCATTATCAACGGAGTGATTGGCCTAGTGTATGCGATTGTTCTACTGTTCTCCCTGGGGGATCTAGAATCCCTACTTCAGTCCAAGACTGGATTTCCCTTTATGCAGCTCTTTTTAAACGCCACTGCCTCCGCGGCGGGTGCTTCAGTGCTAGCCCTATGCATCACCATGGTCGCGATGGCTGCTAATGCGGCATGTGTGACATCTACTAGCCGTACAGCATGGGCATTCGCACGGGACAGAGGGTTGCCAGCGTCGGAATTCTTCGCAGGAGTGAGCCCCACACTGAAAGTTCCGGTGCGCATGGTTCTCGTGGTTGGCTTTCTCCAAATGCTCCTCGGGTTGATCTATCTCGGCAGCTCAACCGCCTTCAACGCGGTATTATCTATGGCCATTTTGGGAATGTATGCCTCGTATCTTTCCCCCATTGTGTTCATGTTGATATATGGTCGACGAAGATCAGCAGCAATTGTCCGTGGACTTGGCTCGGGAACATTCAATCTAGGGCCGCGATGGGGGCCCGTCATCAATATCGCTGCCATCGTTTGGCTCATCATAGCCATGGTTTTCAGCACCTTCCCAACGGTGCAGCCGGTTACACCAGGAAATATGAATTATTGTGTCGTGGTGACAATGGGATGGATGTTGATAGGAGGGCTTTATTATTATGTCCTAGGAGGAAAGAAGCGATTTACAGGTCCGGTAGTAGAACTGGTAGAGGGCCTGTGACTAGTTACAGTTGAACACTCGAAGCGAGTATTAGTGCATCGATCATGAAGGTTGGGAATTAAGGGCTTTCACGACTCTTTCTCAACTTCGAATACTGCATACGTACTAATGCCCTTCGATCGTATCGAGGCGGCATTGGAAATAAATGAGCACATTCACATTCACACTCTCGGAACTCTACCCTTTCCGATTTGAAGACTCTCACCTCAATCATACAATAAGTCTCCCAAGGCCGTTGAGCTGTTGACTAGTATCCTAATAAAAACATATATGTAAGGAGGCTGCGGTGTAATATCTGTGCTATGGAGAGATATCTTCAAATCGAGGATCCCATTTGACATCAAGTTTGTTTAATGAGCAGATAAGACCAAGATCAAAGTATTAAGCGAGTGTCAATATCCTAGAATATCTCCGAATACTCTAAGAGTGGGTGTCATCGAAAGCCCAGTAACGATGCATGTATTCATCCACAGTTGTAGGCTGCAGAGAACCACAAATTAGTGAGAGTTGGGGGTATGACAAGCTCCGCCCTGGCACAAACAATTGCTAGTTGACATCCCCTAGGCTAAATGAAATTTGGTCTGGCGAAATGGTCGATAGCTGATTTTGAAGCTCAGCCTCTCCCAGGGACGAAGCCGACTTGGCCGCTTGTCATATTTTTGGCAAATACGTACTTCAAAGTATCGCCCAACCAGTCCCAAGTCTCGACCAGCCCATGGCTTATCCATATCCAGAGCAAAGACAATAAATTGACCGATATCACGAATTCAGTCATTGTGAACTTTGAGAAGGCCTGCTTGGATCTGACGGGGACTTCAATCCAAGGCGACTGTACGCCTCGATTCGGGACATCCAATCCCCAGATAGTTCATGAACATTCCACATGGGAAGCAGTATCAATACGACCTTATAGACCTTGTCTCGTTGCGCATAGCTTGCATCCTTTGTGCGTGGACTGCTATTGCGAGATAATATCGCCGTTATGTAGCGGCCCTCAGTGGCAGGTAGAACCGAGATGAATGAAGCTTGGACAGTTGGACTTCTTCCATCGGCAACGGCAACACGCATTATCGGGGAAAGGGACGTTGAATTGAAGAACAAACCTCAGTATAAATTCTTTTTTTACGAAGGTTGAGGTTGTTGAGCATAAATAACGCAAACTCCAAAACGTTGCTAGGGTACATAGCATTGGTGCCTTATGAATTTCTGCCTTAGTGCCTGAATATACAACTGAATGTGTGAATGTGTGATAAACGGCTCTTTTGGACCTCAGTCGTGAGTCACGATCCATAAAAGGTTAGTCTATGCCAAGTGCACACGCTCAACCACAGTATGTGGTGGGTACCAGAAAGACACAGTTTTAGTGCTGGTTCAACCAGCAGCCTACAAAACAAACACCCTCTGTTTCTCTGCAGGTGGTTACTGAAAGTACATGGAGTCTGCTACGTGACCATGGTTCGAGTGAATTAACCCGTTCATTTACGGAGAGAGGTCTGCCTATATGATAATGCATGGGCACGTCGAATGCCAAAACAGGCTTCCTGTCAAACTGCTTCCCATTCGATTGGCCCCTGATATCCCACTCCTGGAGTCCCTTGAGGAGTTGTTACCAAAATTCAAGCACTGACGAATTCAAGAACTGGTGATGTCAAGCGCAGGATTCGCCCCCATGTTTCACTGACCATGCCTGCCTTAGCCAAGCACAGTCTGCACTACTATCTATACCCAGGGCCTTCGACAGCTACAAAAGTACGGGACCCCAGTCTCATGCGAGAAGATGGACCTTGTCTGTGTGCATGGCACTTGGAAAGTATCATGACCTTTAAGAACTCGACCTGTGTGGCGATTGACCCTCACTTGGATCTTGGGATAAAATTGAAAATTCTCAACTACAGCGATTGAACTGTTGTAGGTTGCATACCCGAAGATGTTTGCCCAGTTATTCTGAAGCTTCCTTTTATTGTTTTGGAAACAAAATCCAGATCGGAGGACTTTCAAAACTAATCAAGATCGATCGCAACCGTCGAGAACTTGAATTTAAAGTTCTGATATCATCCACACTTCATCCTTCGCCTTGAAGTATACCGCATAGTTACATCATATATCATATGCCTTGAAGTATAAGAAGCGACCGAGAATTAGTAATGTCACAATCCAATTTCCTTTCTTACCACACTGTCAGTTCTCGACTCTAAAAAGGCATACATATCGATAATGAGTACCTTCTCGAATCTCGATTCCGCTGCGATTCCCAACCAGGGCGCCCACAAGGCTACGGGCGAAGACCCAATTATGACCAGTGGTGTATGTTTGACTTTACCCATTCACGAAAATCCACCGTATTAATTAAGCCTATAGCATAAACCCGGTCTCAAGGTGAATGAGGCTGACCAGCGCGCCGAATACCACATGCAGGCATTCCATAGCGGTACAGCCCCAGCAAGCAAGTCCTATACCCCCGACCCGGTCCCCGAAGTCAGTGGCCTAGTCAACAATCCCAATGAGAACGTGGAAGAAGGCACGTTCACATCGGCTGGGGATACATTGATGGGAGCCACCTCGGGTGATGTGAACCGCGGCCTAGGCAGACCGATGCAGGGTCAGACAAACATCGAGCTTAATCACGACGGCCAGCACGGCCGCAAGAAAGACGAAACCCGCCTGGAAGGCGTTGGCGCCGTTGTACAAGATCGTTATATTAAGCGACGGTATGCCGACCAGCGCGGCCTCGAGCGAGAATAAGCCGGCATAAGTGGCACACGGCAACAAGACTGATCGTATCAGTGCTGCGGAGCTGCAGGCCAAGTCTGCTGAGATGTCGACCAGCAGTGAAAATATAATCCAAGGATCAAGCATAACAGGAGGCATGGGCAAGCACTGAGACAGCTCGTTCATTGAGCCTAAGCTGGTCTTTTCCCGTAATATTCTAAAGGAAAAATTGTTCCCGACCTTTTGGCATCATGGTACTCGTACATAGTTATTCAAGCGCGAGCGAGCCAGAGATTTTGAGTGCTTTATCCGAATGTTTGATTCCGTACGGTTCGGTCAGACAATTCCTCCTTCAATAAACAGATAGCCCAAATTGAGCTGTTCTTTCACCGTGTCTTGTCAAATAGTCCACAGAGTGGCCTTTTGTTTGTTTCCCTCTGGGCGCCTCGTAGGGATATGATTCGTGGTTAGTAACTCTATTCTTGTCGCATCTTCCGATTGCTCCTTTATCTTGGTAGGAAACGTAAAGTCGAACCCCTTCTGGGCAGCTCTCTCTTATTAGGAGCCCATTTTCCAATATGAGTGTCAAAACTTTATTGTACCCCTATAGTCAGAAACACCGTACTCGAACCTCCATAGCTACATGGTACTGCGGTGAAGGACGTATCTTGATCTATGTTTTGAGTCTATTAACTACATATGTAGGAAATGAGATCATGAAGTATACAAGCATAATATGATATTGTGGGAGCTGTACAGCTAGTTATGTACAAGAGCACTACTGCTTATCCTCGACCTCCTCAGTCTCCTGGCCATTGTCACTGCTGAGGCCGAGCTCGTTCTTCTCAGTAACAGAGTGATCGTTGGTATCCAAGCCAAGCTCGCGGGACTGCTGGATGATCTCCTCGAAAGAGAGCTTGGGCATGTCCTTGGCGACCCTCCACGGCATCCGGCTGTCGACATGGGCTCTGGCGTAGATGATGTCGACCTCCTCAAGCTCACGACCGGCGGTCTCAACATAGAAGAAGAAGCCGAAAATCAAACCGATGAAGTTGAACAATGCGAAGAAGAGATAAACACCCCATGGGCTTTGACCAGCGAAGAGTGGGGTAAACATGACCACGGCGAAGTTGCAAATCCAGTTGGTGCAAGTCGACGCCGCCGCGCCCACAGTACGGGTACGGAGGGGGTTGATCTCGGGAGGGTAGATCCAGGGTAGAGGCAAGAGAGTGAATGCAAAGAAGACGATAAAGAGGAAGATACCAACAGCAGCACCCTTAGCATTGTTCTCATTTGCGTCGATCAAACAGGCGAACGTGATAACAAAACTGAGTCCCTGGCCTAGGAAACCGATCAAGTATAGGTTGCGACGGCCAACTCGTTCAATCATAAAGAAGGACGGGATAGTTGCGATAGCGTAGACGGTGGCGAAGATACCTCCCATAATCAGGGATAGGTATTTCTGCATATGCAAGTTCTCCTGGAAAAGTAGTGTCGAGTAGTAGATGGCGGCGTTGCAGCCGGTGAACTGCTGGAAGAACTGGCCGGAGCAACCGATGAGAAGGCGCTGGAATTCCTGGGTCTTGCCGAACGTGAACACCGTCTTCCAGCTTGCCTGTGTCTGCTTCGAGTTCTCCACGTCCGCCTTAAGGAAGTTGAAGTCGTGAAGGACGTCATCGGAATCAGGAGTGGAGCCCTTAAGACTAGCGAGAACATGGCAGGCCTCCTTGTCAAGGCCTCTCTTCACAAACCACGACGGGGAATCCGGAAGCATCAAGGCACCGGCGGCCACGATCAGAGCGAAGAAGATCTGGAGCGCGACAGGGAATCGCCATTGGACGCTATCGCCAGCGTGCGAGAGACCGAAGACCACCCAGTAGGCAATAAATGTGCCGCCAGCGATCATGGCACCCTCGAAACAGACCAAGAAGCCACGGTTGTGAGCGCCGGAGCATTCCGATTGCCAGACGGGGATCGTGGCTGTGTTCATGCCATTTCCAATACCCGAGATAACACGGCCGATAACGAACTGACCGACTTCCCATTTACCAGTAAAGCAGACAGTTGTGAGCAAGGCACCAATGGTCAGGACATTGGCACCGGTGAAAATCAGGCGAGTGCGGCCGAGTCTCTCACCCCAGAACATGGAGAACATGGCGCCGAAGAAACAGCCAAGCTCATAGCAGGATGTGACAGCACCACGGATGACATCGATGTAGTGTTTTTGCGACGGAGACGCATTTTCGGGCATTTCGAGAATTGGGAAAGACTTCACGAACTCGTCGCCGTTGAGGAGACCGGCCATCATGCCTTGATTGTAGCCGAAGAGCGAGAAACCAACAACAGCGGCGAAGGTGATGCTCACCCGGAGCGATCGACCACTTAAGCCGCTAGTGGTCGTCCACATGTTGACGGTGGAGACAAAATAAGAGCCGTCACTTTGTGGGGGGAAGGCCAAAGAAAGTTTGGGGGGAAAGGTAGTATGGAAAGAGTAGAAGATGGGGTCAAAATCGAGACAGAGGAATTGGCTTTCTTATAGCACTCTCCATGGGGTGGGGGGGGCAAGACAAATGTCGGAGTGGTACCGTATCCTTGGTCGGGCCCCAAATGGGAAAGTCCAGCGAAGGCTCTCGAGTTCCCAATGCGGAGAAATGCGGGAAAATCCTTTACCTTGGCACTTGGCGGGCCCACTTGGCCCACGCGGTGTGGGTGCGAATGACTAATTTGGATACCGCACCTGGGCAAGGCCCCGATTTTCAGTCTCCAGTATATGTGCTAGATCTTTATTACTGCATATTATCATATCTTTGCTCCGTGTATTTCATCTATACTCCCTTCTCTGAGATGATATCCATATTCCGCATGTAAAAATATTTCTTTTTTTTTCTAATTTCTACTATTATGCACCTGAATGCACCTGAAGCCGCCAAGGCCTGTTCGCCCCAAAACGTCATGGGAAAACTTCTCGCCAAGACCTTCCATCGGCGCTAAACAAAGTTTGCCCCAAATTTCTGGACCAATCATATCCAAACCCTTTCCGGTGCGGGACAAGGCACACGGACCCAAGGTTTTCCGCTTTTGCCGACGCCGAACACGGACCGGTTCAATTTCCAAGGTTCGTTTAATTGCCGTTTTGTGTCAGCCCGACTCTTTCCTAGTCCCCCGGTATGTAGCAGGTGGCATTGGGACTCAGTGTGTATGTATCCATGAATGTCATTGGTATATTATTTGTACTCATATTCAAACACTTCGGGGCCCTTTGGGGGCCTTTGGGGGCAAGGGTTGGTCTCCGGGGTCATCCCCGGACTTTACTGGTACATACTCCGTAATCCGTGCAACCGTGTATAATGACTTCTTGGTGGTGCTTAACTCCCCACGCCAAGAATGATAATCTTAATTCTACCTCCTTGTAATCTCGCGTAGTAGTAGTACTCCGTAGTAATAATGGCATGGCTGGATGCAGTTCCCATGGGCAAAGTCTGTAAGATTTCGGGTTCCATGGATTGGTTTATTCGGTATGGGGGAACGGATGAAAATCGGTTGAACTCGAACAAGCAATGTCGAGTACTACGGTGCCAGAAGCAAACCAGGGGTACAGCTTCCAGCCCACATCACATGTTGCCGATGACATCAGTGCCGTTATGGACGTCCCAATAGAAATCCTTCATCTTCCTCTTGGCAATTGGTGCCTTGGCGGATCTGGGCGGACTTGGCACCCCGGGCCACAACTAATTCAGGGAGGAGAGACGAGACAAAGAGTTTTTCCCCATGGCATCCACATGGCACATGGTATTCGCATGCGGAGAACTCCGTACAACATACAGCATACGCTGCATAATGTACTCTGTACGGAGGATTCTGTACACTGGCCAATGCGAGCCTGCGGCTCCACTGCAATCTCCCATCGAACCAAGCCAACGCTCTCAATGACGTATAATGACGTACCTAGATAAAATTTGTGCGCGATCTCCACCAGCGACATGAGACACAAAGAAACCCATATTCTTCGCTCCCGCCAGCGAAATGGCAACGGAGAGGCGACCAACGAGATATGTGTGCCAATGTGGCTATATCTCTTGGCCAGCCACGAAGCGGCTGGCGCGAGCCAAAAACACCGGATTAGTGGAAAATGATGGTGAGGCGAAAAAAGGTACGCCATCTACAACATACGCAAGGTTCCCTGCCTTTGGTGTCAAATTGTAGTCCGCATTTTGGTCTTGATCTTGGTCAGGATGTCAACCAAGACGATCAGATATGGTAGGTTTGGTGGTATTAGCGTGCGTTTAGACAGAGCCGCACTTCATGTATGTTGTACATCGATCTTCGAATTGCGGAGATGGTGCTATGGTATTCCAGAATTAATCCCACGAAGACACAGTCAACATCTATCAAAGGTGGAGAATAGTGATTTCTATGTCTACCAGAGTACGGAGTACATATTAATGAGTAATCACCCCTAGGCACAACGGAAGGTAAAGCGGAGCGCAGCAAAGCAATGTGGCTTGTTCCGTCCGGAGCGGCAGCGGTGCTTGACTGTTTTCTGGAGATTTCTTGTGGCGCCAAGGCCGCCCCCATTTAACGCCGCCGCCTCTCCCTCCCCGGTGCGCCACTTACGGCGTACCTCGGGTTGCGACCATTGCGGTTTACCCATGAGAACTGAGGTTCGGCCTTGGTGTGCCCGGCTGAGTCGCCCAATTCGGTATAGCACCGCCCTCTCTGAAATAGGCAAGATATCCGGATGATTAACTAATCACTGTCTTCTTCCAAGGTTCCCCTTCGCGTTGGGCTATTCGGGGTCTTTTTCCCCGTCGCTGGTTCGGGGAAAGAGGTTTTGTTTTGTCAGTGTAGAGGCCCAAACATACGAAATGCGGGCCACATCACAGACATTAATATTTGTAGAAGCAAACAAAGGAAGCGGGGCGAGGTTTTGATTCCTCGAAGATGGACCAGAAACTCACCCGATTCCGAGTCATGTCCGGGATTCCACTTGGCTCTCATTTAATAATATTTCCCCAGGTCTACTCCGTACGTTGCATTACGGATGAGGAAGCCAAGACCTCGGAGAAACAAAGTACCAACCTTCCAAGGAACCTTCCAAGGTTGGAAGTGACCAATTTATGACCAAGTTCGACTTCGGCTTCTGTTAATTTCCACCAATTATGTTGTACATGTCGACTGTTAGGGCACATATGTAGAGCATAAAACTGCAGAGCTAAAAGGGCAGGATTAGTACTTAGTAGAGCAACTTAAAAGGCTCAGTTAGAATGTCCCTATCCACATCAGCTGCAAGCTGTCGCTGACCGCCCGTTAAGAAACCCACAAGCCGCAAAGGGTGTGGATCGCCATTATCTGCCGCAACCAGAGCAGAAAGAACGAGCAGGACAGCATTAGAGAAAAGATGACTTGGTATTAGTGTCGAGAGAGGAAACAGGCTTTGTGCTGTCGCTAATGGCCTAAGGGACCAGGCACACAGCAGTTTCCCAAGTTACAGTTCATCGTCTCTCCGTTTCGCGCCCTTCATCGGACCTCTGCTGGACAATTCAATTTCCCACGATCCTTAGGTCTTGACTCTATACGTCAGGCAAATTATCAATACCGTCCGTCCAGCGCGTCAAGGTACTATAGAAAGCCAATTTTCTTTTTTCTTTTTTCTTTTTCTTTTTCTTTTTTTCCAAACTCTGCGCACTGGGCTCAATCTATCTCGTACAACATATTACAATTCTAACCTGCCACTCCCGGGCCAATATGAAGCCAATGAGCTTCTACCTAAGGGGAGGGGTTCACAAAAGAAAAACCGCACGTCTACTCCGCGAGGGCTACTGCAGCCATGCGAACTTTTGGGGACCTAGCTTTCCTCACTACTGATGTTCTTTCTGACTTTCTGACTATAAAGACAAGCGAGCCACCATCTGCAAAGAACGTAATCAATGCGATAGAATACAGCTTTATACTTCAACCACCATCGCCTAATTTAATTTCCGTTATTTGTAGATAGGTATTGCTAGCCTTTTTAAGTAGCACATACCAACTTTGAAGGAACCTCCAAAGTTGCATTGTTGTGGCATCGAAAATTATGTGGCTCTACTTCAGATATATTTATCTCTGTTACTGAATCAGTAAAGTTCTCGGAGCTCCCCAAAATGGCTAAATGTATCTAAAAATCATTGGATCAAAAGGAAAAGCGCGCCCACTGACCACTATTGATGAGATACCGGGTTGCAATATATCGCATTTACTACGTGTGTTGTAGGTGGCGACTTGCTTGTGAGATGTGTTAGAAGGTTACACTAAGAAAGAATGGTACTAGGATGCTGTAGAAGGTAATATGGTTGATTAACTTATGAAATACGCAAGCGTGTCGTCTTGCTCTAATGTACATTACACAATAGAATCTTCCTCTGAGACTTTCAGTCCAGCGCCATGGTGACAAATATTGCTGCCTGATTCTTCAGGCTACTAGTGTTTGTTTGTGGAGATGAAAGGCTTCTTCTCTCTCCCTCCTACTCCCCCTTCTCTCTCTCTCTCCCTCTCTATGTGTGTGTGTGTGTGTGTGTTTTCTCTCCTTCCCTAATTCTCTATTATCTTGCAATACAACTGATCGATTGACTGCGCCTTTCTTGCACTCTTTTGTTGACATAATGCCCAATCATGATGTTTGCACAAGGATCCTGAGGATGACCTTTCCTTTCATCAACAGTAGTTGGACAAATAAAAACACATTAATCATATCCCTCTCGGGGTAGAAGGACGAAATTCCCCTATAGTATATCCTCAGAATGCGTCTTACACGAGTCTTCCCCTGTAGCCTTATAGTGATACATAGCAATACGGCTTAAGGTCTCTAATAGCGAGGAAAGGTCCCCTCACATGTGATGCTTGGCAAACCAGTACCCGTCCCAATGATGGTTCGCCAATATCATGGAGATGATAGTCAGGTTGTCTCCCGCTGAAGGCTTCGAGGCGATCAAAATGGCCGTGTGCAGCACTAAGCCACTCTTTATCCCTACGAGCGACTAAGAGCGTTTTAATTGTGGACGCTTATAGGTTGACCGTCTAAGCATATGCGTACTCTATCCGATTCGTAACTGACTCTTTCCTTGTTGGTTAATCAAATTTATAAGTTACTCGTTAGAGGATGTCTAGCTTTATAATAGAGTACCATTTTTGCGCTATTTCTTATGGTTTCACTTTACTCTTTTAACATACAGTCAAAATAGATAGTTAAAACATATAATTCAATTCGTACGCATCTGAATCCGTTATAATGAACTCTTTGATTTAGAATAAGGGCGCGTCTTCGCAGACTATACGTTTCTTTCGTGTAACTTAGAACCCTATGCTACTCGAAAAAGATTACTAGTGCCTGGAGCGGATCTTATTTCGGGCACGACTACTAGTTATATTACCCGGAGGGGTAGGTATTATTATAACAATTCTATAAAACACCAAAAATGGTTTTACTATACTATCACGTGTTTCTAACTTTAACCTCTATCCCATGGGGGTGGGCGCAGTCTAGTAGACTGGAATTAGGACTTTGGCTTAACTATGGGAGGAAAAAGTGGGGCCATAAGTAGACTGGAATACTTTTTACGAGTAGACTGGAATTCCTTCTCGTACGAGGATCGGTCTGAAAATTTGTAGAGATCTATTCTATATCTTAAAGAGTATAGTGTTTGAATTTCAGAGTTATTGACCTAGAAATAAAGGTGTGGTGGCCGATTAAAATTTTGAATTATTTTTAATAGGGTGCGACCGTATAACATATTAGGATATATTCACTACTATATATCAAATATATATTCTACTAATTCTACTATTTTGTATAATCTAACCACTTTAAATTAATAGGTAAATTTCGTATAAATTCATTTTAAATATACTAACTTCGTATAAATTTATCGTGAACCTATTCCTAGCTTCTCTAGGATTCTCCTTTTTCTATCTAAAGTCTTTATTTTATAGCCTCCACTTCGTATAAATTCATTATAAACCTATTCCTAGAGAAGCTTGGATTCTTCTTTTTCTATCTATAGTCTTTATTTTAAAGCCTCTACTTCGTATAAATTTATTATAAATATAGCCTTAGCCCCTCTAGGATTCTTCTTTTTCTATCTACAATCTTTGTTTTAAAGCCTCTACTTCGTATAAATTTATTATAAACCTATTCCTAGAGAAGCTAGGCTTCTTCTTTTTCTATCTAAAGTCTTTATTTAAAGCCTCCACTTCGTATAAATTTATTATGAATATAGCCTTAGCCCCTCTAGGATTCTTCTTTTTCTATCTATAGTCTTTATTTTAAAGCCTCCACTTCGTATAAATTCATTATAAACCTATTCCTAGAGAAGCTAGGCTTCTTCTTTTTCTATCTAAAGTCTTTATTTATAGCCTCCACTTTATATAAATTTATTATAAATATAGCCTTAGCCCCTCTAGGATTCTTCTTTTTCTATCTATAGTCTTTATTTTAAAGCCTCCACTTCGTACAAATTTATTATAAACCTATTCCTAGAGAAGCTAGGCTTCTTCTTTTTCTATCTAAAGTCTTTGTTTATAGCCTCCACTTCGTATAAATTTATTATGAATATAGCCTTAGCCCCTCTAGGATTCTTCTTTTTCTATCTACAGTCTTTATTTTAAAGCCTCCACTTCGTACAAATTCATTATAAACCTATTCCTAGAGAAGCTAGGCTTCTTCTTTTTCTATCTGAAGTCTTTGTTTATAGCCTCTACTTCGTACAAATTCATTATGAATATAGCCTTGGCCCCTCTAGGATTCTTCTTTTTCTATCTATAGTCTTTATTTTGAAGCCTCTATTTCGTATAAATTTATTATAAACCTATTCTTAGAGAAGCTAGGCTTCTTCTTTTTCTATCTATAGTCTTTATTTTGAAGCCTCTACTTTATATAAATTTATTATGAACCTATTCTTAGAGAAGCTAGGCTTCTTCTTTTTCTATCTATAGTCTTTATTTTAAAGCCTCCACTTCGTACAAATTTATTATAAATATAGCCTTAGCCCCTCTAGGATTCTTCTTTTTCTATCTGTAGTCTTTGTTTCGAAGCCTCTACTTCGTATAATTTATTATAAAACTATTCTTAGATTTTATTAACTAAGTGTATATTTAATCTCGCGCTTCGTACGTCTACTCCTACTAGAATAGAAGTAAAGTAACTTCGGAGCTCTTCTCCCCCACTTATTATATAATTTCTTCTCTCTTATTATAGCTTCTATAGCTAGTGTTAGGCCTCTTAGAGGCCCGCCCCCCCTTTAGGCGCACTTATCCGTACGCCTAGTGACCCTTTATAGGTTTTACTTTAGTCTTCTATATTACTTAATATCGTATAAAGGGCTACTACCGCCGAAGGTAGCGCTGAGTACTTTATAGTATAACTTATAGCCGCCGGTAATAGCGCCCTTCGCGAGCTTTACCGTACCCTAGAGTAGCGGGAGGTCTAGTCTTAGCTATCGTACGAGTTCTTAGTTAAGATAAAAAAGGACCGAACCCTAGTGATCTCGGCTAACTAGGTATATTCTCGTTTTCTTTTTATATCTTACCTATTCCTATTACTAACCCTCTCTCTAGATAGGTCTATAATACGCGTCTATTATACGTAAATAGACTTTTAATCGCGTCTTATAGAGTTCGTTTCCTAGTTATCTACTATAAATCCCGCTAAGGCTATCTATTTAGTAAATAAATCGTACGATTACCTAGTACCTAGGAAGGCTATTATATAAACTATAAGTGGAAGGAGTAGGCCGTATAGTGTTATATACGAAATAGAGCGGAACCGCGATATATTCTATAGGTAAGCGCCCCTCTACTACCTCTAACCCGGGTAGAAGAGCTAATAGACTCGGACGAAGCTAATAATGATAGCGGTAGTGGTAGTAGTGGTAGTAGTAGTAATAGTAGGGGCGGTAGCGCTATAGCTATAGTAGCGTAGGCTAGGGATCGTACGAGTAGTATATTTATACTAGTCTTAGATAGTATGAAAGTGCTAGAATACGGAGTAAGAGTGAGATGGTTAATAGAGGGAATCTAGGGCTTTATATTTAGTTTATTTATGTTTATCTTTACTTATTATCGTACGAATAACTTCACTCTCTATTTACCACGCTCTATTATAACTCTTTAGGATAAATGTATCTAGCTATTAACTCTTAGATTTATAATAATTTTAACTTCTTTAGCTATCCTATATATACTTCGTACGATTTGCCTAGTAGTATTCTATCTTTAACTGGCCTTATTAACCTTTACCCCTATATTAGTTATCTATTAGCTTCACTTTTTCTCTTATATCGTTCATTTTATATACCCCTGTCTATCTACTACTATATAGCCTTTTACCTATATACTATATTAGCTTCTCTTTTATTTGTACGATCTTAACTTATTTCGCCTAGCTTAGGAACTTTTATCCTATACTAGATTAGTTATCTACTAGATTTACTTTTTACCTTTATCTCTTACTTTACCCTCTCCCTTTTTTATCTACTACTACCTAGCTTTATCTACTATCACCCTACTTTTTATCTATAGCCTATATCTATATCTATCTTATACGTACGGTATTACCTTACTTCGCTTTATTTATTAACCTTTATCCCCTATATTAGTCACGCACTTGATTTAATACTAGGTCTTATCTCTTACTTTACCCCCTCCCTTTTTTATCTATCACTACCTAGCTTTATCTACTATTACCCTACCTTTTACTTATAGCCTATATCTATATCTATCTTATATATATAGTATCACCTTACTTCTCTTTGTTTATTAACCTTTGTCCCCTATATTAGTCACGTACCTGATTTAATAGTAGGTCTTATCTTACTATTTAGCTTCTTCTAATACCACTCCCTACGTTTACTTTATGTCTTTAGTTTATCTTTCTATAATTGTACGATATATAGGCTAGTTACTAACTTACCTTTAATAGTGCTTTAGTAAAGAACCTTAATATTAAAACTGTACGATAAACTAAGATAGACTCTACGTACGATATGATTAGAGCCTTCCTAAAAATGATTGTTTACTAATATATTACTCTAGACTTATCCCTTCCTCCTGCCGCGCTACGCTATCTAACCCTAGACCCCTACCGGTAGATTTGTATAACACCCTGTAGAACCGGGCTAAATAGCTAAGTGTACTACTCTAGTACTATAAATACCACTCTCTCCCTCTCCTTTTTACTAGCCGGTAGATAGAGATATTCTATTATAATAAATAGTAGTTCCGGTTTTTTAACTCCCCTAGTTGTATGGTATAGTTTATCTACCACGTTATCACTAGTAATTAAGTATATTCCTAGAGGCCTTTATATATTAACGCGCTCTTAATCTAGTCTTGCGGCTAGCTACTTACTATACTATATAAACTCTGCTAATAGAACCTCCGCCGACCTTTCCCGCTTTATATATATACGCTTAGTTATTTTAGCGGCGCCTATAGTAACTGTAAATAGCGAGACGGAGCTGCCCGCTATACTATATGAGATTATAGTGGTCTCCCGCTATCTATAAGACGGACTCGCTAGTAGCTAATCTCTCCTTCCCGCCGTCTCCCCCTATTATTATTAACCCTCGCTACCTCTTTTAACTCTATGGTTGACCTAATGACTGATATTGTGGACCTTACTATAAACGATAAGCCCCCTCGCTACTTTAGGCCGTTAACGTACGATCTCGCTAAGGCGTACGAGCTATCTAACGTAGGCGAGTTTAGATAGAGTGAGTGGTAGATAGGGTGTTTTGTTTTCTAGCTAGTGGCTTAGCGTATCTCTTATTTTCGTTAGCTTGATTTGTTTCTTATTTCGTTTTCTTTTATTTTTTATTTTTATTTATAGGATAGACTATATCCTACCGGCTTATACTATACGAGTTGTTAGGCTAAATCTATAGCTTCCTTATTGGTTACCTCTAAAACTATATATTATAAATATAAATTCTATATTAATAGTGTAGTTGCTTTCTTAGTAAGATATACTATTATAGATATTAACTTCCGTACGATTGATACCTTAGGCTATAAGAGTCTTAGTATTACTACCTAAGGTAATAATAATATACGCCTTCCCCTTTTTTATTTTCTGTCCTTTTAATTGAAAACTATATAGCTTACGATCTAGAGGGTTATATAAATATCCTGTATAAAGCTCTTTATATCTCTTAGTTTTATAATTCTTTTTTACCCCTATTTAAAAGTCGTACGATTTTATATTAAGGATTCTTCCTAGAGTTTAGCTTTAGTTATTATAATAATTATAGTAGAGATTAGCTAGGCGAATGAACTATTTATTTTACTACTACCTCGGTTTCCTTTTATAGTCTATTAGCACTGTTAGGTAGCTGTACGACCTAAGTAGATTACCTACTATCTTACCTATAATCCTTACCGGGTTCCTATACGTTACGCCTAGGATACTATAGCGATTATAGGAATATAGGATGGTATCTTGTACGATCTAACTAGATTATATTTCCTTTAGGTAGTTTAGGACCCGGTTAAGGCTCTATCTATCTATATTAACGGTATACTATATACTATAGCCGCCGACTGTTAGTATATCTACTATAGCCTAAAAGTAATAAAAGAGTACTAGCGTATGACGTATATATTCTCTATCTGTGCTAAGCTTAGGTACCCTTGGGTAGAGTACTAGTGTAGAGCTAGAGAGCTCCTCGATCGTTCCTAGTAGTAAGTGACCTACTAGCGGTTCTTTATATGAGGGGTAGGTTTATTATACTTCTAGATATAGTAGCCCGGGATTATATATATTCTATAAGTACCCCCGATACTATCTAGCTAGGTAGAGGAGATTGTACGAGAGGTTAAGTAGCTCTATACCTAGACTCTTTTGATAGTTAAGTATACGATCTAGGTAGGCTAAGATATAGATACGAACCTATGGCTTCGCTGTATATAATAGCTAGCGTATCTCTAAGGTATCCTAGTCCCGCCCCTTCTCTAGTCACTTGAGACCCTAGCGCCTAATATAGTAGAGGACGAGGCTGTCGTACGAGTTCTTTAGGATATAATAGGGTCTATGGCGGCTATAAGCTAGCGTGTTACTAAGTAGTGTAGCCACTTTACCTATATTAAAGCCGCTTGTACGGAGTAGTATAAGAGCCCTTTTATACCCCTCCTAGCCTATATAGACGAGGCTAATATCTAACGCTATATAGAGCTATAGTAGCGGATCCTTATATTCTTTACTTATATGTAATAGCCCTATAACTAGCGAAGCCCTCGGTACTAGTTTACGCCTTATTAGACTTGTATATGGCGAGAGCTCTAGCGATTAGCCTAGGTATAGGCTGAGTCCTATATAGGCGATTTATCTCCTATAGCTATAGGCTAGGATTCCTGAGTTGTACGACGCTTTCTTTACTAGCCTAATCTAGATAGCTTATATAGACTTTTATATTAAACTCCTTAACTAACGTATCGGAGCCTCGGAGTACGAGAGCGCCTTTATCTATATCTTAGCCGTCTTTAGCTGTACTTCGTACGGCTAGAAGGATACCTATAGTTACCCGCTAATTCTATTAAAGATCTTGAAGGTTGCCCGTTTTATTATTCTATATAAGGCACTCCTTTTTAATCTGTATATAGATAACCTAATTGCCTCTTTCCGAGGTTAGTTTAGTAATCTAGCTCTTTCCGCCGAGACCCCGTTTAATAAGCTAAGCTATCTTTTCTCCGGGTATAACAATTATATCTCTCGTCGTACGATCCCTATATAGGACCTCTCTAAGCACGACGAGGGCGACTCCGAAGCCGAGTAGGACTAGGAGACGCCTATCTAGTTTACCTAGGAGTAGCACTAGCGGCTATAGCGGTTTATAGAATAGCTCTATCTAATAGTTATGCGTTTTATAGTATGAGGCTCCTATATACCGATTTAATAGCTTTTTAACCTCCGATTGTACGGCTTAAAGATACACTTTAATAGTAGTATGCTAGGGTATATTACCTAGATAGGCGAGGACCGGCTTCTTTATAAGGACCTCTACTTTATAATATAGGACTTTCGTGCTTTTGTCTATAGCCTTATATACGCTCTTCGCCGGATTTTATACGATAAGCTATTGATTTATAAGGCTGAGGCGCTACCGCCTATCCTATAGGATACTATGGTAGATGATCCTATATAAGGCTAAGTGGGCTAGAGCTTTCTCGACGACCCTTATACGAAGTTGCTAGTGACTAGGTCTAAGTGGATAATAATACGTATATCGAGAGAAGGTAAACTGTAACGACTCTTCTTAGATTTACGGAAGGGCCTCTTCTATACGATAATAATCCGGAGCTACCTTCGAGTAGTGGTACGTTTCCGGGAAAAGTTTAGTATTATAGTCTATCTTACTAGTAGATAGCTAGGTAGGGCACCCGAGCTTCTCTCCGTACGATACTATAATACTAAGACTGCCTACCGGAATGTCTTTATTAAGGACGGGCTTATTATAATTGCGACGAGCTACTATAAAGGCTTCTATACGCGTAACGATACTAAGCTGATCTATCGGTATCTACTATAAGAGGTAGGCGAGTTACTTATATAATATCTCTAGCTAGTCCTTCCCTTTACTAAGCGATTGCTTATTTTAATTCTAGAACTAACCCCGCCTATCCCTCGTACGTTAGAGGTATATATTTAGGCACCTGATCCTAGTACCGGCCGGGCCTAGATATCTGCTCGGTTTCGCGAGGCTCTATGCTATAAGAGTGCGATTAGTCTCTACGGCTATACCCTAAATATCCTATCCCATGGGGGTGGGCGCAGTCTAGTAGACTGGAATTAGGACTTTGGCTTAACTATAGGAGGAAAAAGTGGGGCCATGAGTAGACTGGAATACTTTTTACGAGTAGACTGGAATTCCTTCTCGTACGAGGATCGGTCTGAAAATTTGTAGAGATCTATTCTATATCTTAAAGAGTATGGTGTTCGAATTTCAGAGTCATTGACCCAGAAATAAAGGTGTGGTGGCCGATTAAAATTTTGAATTATTTTTGATAGGGTGCGACCGTACAACATATCAGGATATATTCACTACCATATATCAAATATATATTCTACCAATTCTACCATTTCGTATAATCTAACCACTTTAAATTAATAGGTAAATTTCGTACAAATTCATTTTGAATATACTAACTTCGTATAAATTTATCGTGAACCTATTCCTAGAGAAGCCAGGCTTCTTCTTTTTCTATCTGAAGTCTTTGTTTACATCCTCCACTTCGTACAAATTCATCATGAACCTATTCCTAGAGAAGCCAGGCTTCTTCTTTTTCTATCTGAAGTCTTTGTTTACATCCTCCACTTCGTACAAATTCATCATGAACCTATTCCTAGAGAAGCCAGGCTTCTTCTTTTTCTATCTGAAGTCTTTGTTTACATCCTCCACTTCGTACAAATTCATCATGAACCTATTCCTAGAGAAGCCAGGCTTCTTCTTTTTCTATCTGAAGTCTTAGGGTTTAGGCTTAGGTTTT